>NC_058524.1:166956380-168206380 GCF_904849725.1 Hordeum vulgare subsp. vulgare
GCTGATGCCGGTGAGCTCCTCCTCCTTCTGTCGCAAGGTTGAAGACGACCCTGACAGGGTGGCCTGTTGACCCACAAATATAGGGTGTCAATCGTACTCCTTTCGATAAGTAAGAGTGTCGAACCCAACGAGGAGCAGAAAGCTCTGATAAACGGATTTCAGCAAGGTAATAACTGCAAGCACTGAAAGTAGCGGTAACAAGTGATTGTGTAGCGAGGTGAAACGTAGCAAGCAAAGAGTAACAAGTAACAAGTAGTAGCAACGGTGCAGCAAGTGGCCGAATCCCTTTTGCAGCAAGGGACAAGCCTGAACAAAGTCTTATAGGAGTAAAAACGCTCCCGAGGACACACCGGAATTTCTGTCATGCTAGTTTCATCATGTTCATATGATTCGCGTTCGTTGCTTTGATAGTTTGATATGTGGGTGGACCGGCGCTTGAGTACTATCCTTACTTGGACAAGCATCCCACTTATGATTAACCTCTCTCGCAAGCATCCGCAACTACAAAAGAAGAATTAAGACAAAGTCTAACCATAGCATTAAACTAGTGGATCCAAATCAGCCCCTCACGAAGAAACGCATAGACTGGGGTTTGAGCTTTTGTCACTCCAGCAACCCATCATCTACTTACTACTTCCCAATGCCTTCCTCTAGGCCCAAAATATGGTGAAGTGTTATGTAGTCAACGTTCACATAACACCACTAGAGGAAAAACAACATACAGCATATCAAAACACCGAACGAATATCAAATTCACATGACTATTATCAGCATGACTTATCCCATGTCCTCAGGAACAAAAGTAACTACTCACAAGACATAATCATAATCATGACCAGAGGTGTAATGAATAGCATCAAGGATCTGAACATAAACTCTTCCACCAAGTAATCCAACAAGCATCCACCACAAAGAGTAATCAACACTACTAGCAACCTTACAAGTACCAACCGGAGTCGCGAGACGAAGATTGATTACAAGAGATGAACTAGGGATTGGAGAGGAATGGTGCTGATGAAGATGTTCATGAAGATGCCTCCCCTCCGACGAGAGGAGTGTTGGTGATGACGATGGCGATGATTCCCCCCTCCGGGAGGGAAGTTTCCCCGGCAGGATCGTCCTGCCGGAGCTCTAGATTGGATCTGCTCAAGTTCCGCCTCGTGGCGGCGGCGAAACCATGAAAAAGCTCCCTCTTGATTTTTTCCAGACCAGGACGCTTCATATAGCAAAAGAGGGGGGCTAGTGGGCCTTCAGGCAGCCCACACGCTTGCCCACCGCCACCAGGGGGGTGGTGGCGGAGTGGGGGCTTGTGAGGCCCTGGTGGCCCCCCTCCCGTAGTTCTTTCGCCCAGTATTTTTAATATATTCCAGAAAAAATCCACGTAAATTTTTAGAGCATTTGGAGATGTGCAGAATAGTGGACTAGGATTTGCTCCTTTTCCAGTTCAGAATTCCACCTGCCTGAATTCTCCCTCTTCAAATAATCCTTGCAAAATAAGAGAGAAAAGGCATAAATATGGTACCACAAGTAATATAACAGCCCAAAAAGCAATAAATATCAACATGAAAGCATGATGCAAAATGGACGTATCATGGCCCCACCTGTCGGTCTCAGTCTCTCTTCCGTTCCCCCTCTCTCAGTTACTGAACACACGGCCCTGCACATGAGATTCAAACCTGACGGAGCGCACACCTGGGCTGGCTCGCTCGTTGGTTGGGCCGGCCCAGGGTGCCAACCCCTTTTCTTTTCCTATTTTCTGGCTTTTGCCAAAAAATCTACAAGGAGAAATATTCCCTCAAATTTAATTCTTTTCCCACAATAAATCTTGTAAAAATATGTAAAATTTAATAAAACTACTTGTGTATTTTTTACAAAAACTTTTATGCATAGTTTTATTTTAAAACCTAGTTTTGAGTATTTTCAGCCTCTCCTAAAATAGTTTTCAAAACCTTTTTCACTCCAAAACCAAAAGCAAATATTTTTAGATGTGAAACTAGTATTTTACATAATAGGGTAACATTTTAAGAGTGAGTTTTGTGCTCTGTTTTTGTTGTGGTTCTTATTATTGCTAGTACTATCGCGACGATAGATCACGTGGTTGATGAAGGAGTTGGACCCGAAGACGTCAAAGACCTTGGAGACTTTGCTCACCAAGGCAAGCAGCCCTTTAACCATGCCCAAGGAACTTTTACTTGCATGTCATATAATGTTTTACTTATGCATATTTTGTTGTTGGATCGGAGACCCCCTTGTTGGGTTGTCCCCGAAGAACACCTTATTTAAACCTGCATTTGGGCATGACCCTACCACCTATGAGGGTTGTGCAAGGGGGTGTAGTTAGTTGCTAGTATTTGCTACGCAAGAAGGGCTGGGAATATGCATGATGACGATGAAGGGTGTGTTACAAAGGCTTTTAAAAAAAACGTCGGGTGCCACTAATGCCCGAGGGTGATGGTGATGAGATGGGTGATCACTTGAGAAGATGTGGTGTACCAAGAAAGTTTTGTGTGCGTGGTTTCGGAAATGGAATTATATTTAAGATGTGTCGACTGTCCCAACCTTACAAGTGCGACCACGATACCCCTTATGGGAGGGGGCTTTGTTGATTACCTCGGTCGATACTAGGAGAGAGCCCGCATAACTAGTGGCGGGAGTGACGTGGTCACTCTCGTGACGGGGTCGTGCCAGGTAGGACGACTATGTTGTTTTTACAAGTTGTGGGCACATTGTTGGTCCCTGCATGGATGTTACGATCTAGAGCGAGGCTCGTATGATGTACATCATGTGGGCTATGTACCAAAAGAGTGGACTCTTTGTTTAGTGTCGCCGTTGGAAAGGCATTGTTCTGGTGCTTACCTCGGGTATGTTATACACTGCAAGTCATGGATGACATGAAAGTTCCCTGAGTCTTGTGGGTACAGCACGCAACCTCTGGACAATGTAAAACTATTCGAATAAACGTGTCCATGGTCAAGGATAGTTGGTTAATCCTGCTTAAACTATGTCCAGGTGACTTGGCATGATGGGTGGACACGGGAAAAACGATACTCGAGCTAAGTCACGTGACTTGGCATGATGGGTGGACATGGGATGTCTGACCCTCAGATTATATTTATATCTGTAACCTATTCATCAGGTTACCGCTATGCCTTGTGGTGCTTGTCGCCGAAGAATTTGATCATGTTGTTGCACTTGGAAAAACCAGCTTTCCGCAAAAAAATCACCATGCTAGTAATATGTCATACTTCGTTCCTTGTTCCGTATCATGGGTTGCTTGCGAGTATATTCAAAGTACTCATTGGCTTGCCACTCGTTATTTAATTGGCCAGGCATAGAAGAACCGGAGTTCGGAGAAGAGTTCGTTGGGGACGAACATGCGATATTGGACGCTTCCCAGTTAGAATGTGTGTAGGTTAAGGCAGATGGCATGGATTCACATTATCAACCAAGTTATCCGCTTCCAGTTGTATGTGATGGTGTGTAAGCCTTCGCGGCCGTATTTATGTAATGACTTGGACTTAATGGCCCTATTTGCATTCAGACATTATGTATGGATGTAAGACTCTTGTTATTCAGTATCTGTGTGTTTAGTGAGCATTGATCTTTAGGATCACTGTACACATGCATTCGACGATCTCGACTTACAAGTCCGGGTCCCCACAATCTATTGGGCGCCATGTGTGGCTTGTTGTTTTGCCCGATGTAATATGTATCCATGCGCACTTTGATACTCAATAAAGGTTAGAGATCCTCAAAAAAAATATAGGGCATCTGGTGGAAGTGTGATTTTGGGTCTAAATGCCTTAAATATGATTTTTAGGACACTAGCCCTATTTTTTGTTATTTGTTGGAGATGCTCTTAGAGGTTGGTACTTTTCTCCCTAGCCTTCCTAGCATGTTTTTATAAAAATGTTTCATATAGATTTGCTTGTTTAAATCGACTATTATCCATTTCTCTTTCAAGTTGCGTACTAGTAAAACATCTTACCACCGGTGCACCTTCCCATGATTCTGTTAACTTTTATACAAACACAAACGCCCACATATATGCACATACACCGAATCCTATAAAACCTCATCATTTGACTTGAGTATAGATGTTATGTGTCTACTTATTTTGTTTTAAACCATCTTCAATGGAAATGCAGGGTATCGATGTTCTGGAAGGGTGGTAGCGTCCTCAAAAAAGAGGATGAACTTTCCCCACACTTGACATATTTTGGCTTCAAAATTATCCGACAAGAGTTAAAAGCACCCTAGGTCCTACAACTTGCGCAGAATGTGATGATCTGGTCCAAAACTTGACCCAACCATCCTACAACTTGCACCTCATGTGATGTTTTAGTACTAGGCCAATCGCAGCATGCCAAGTGGTTGGACCGGTCATGTCCTGCACTTTTGCAGAAACCCCCTTGTCGTTCTCTCTATTTCACCCGCACTCTCCCCCACCTGCACTTATCCACACGTGAATTAATTCTGGCGGGGGAGCCGGTGGAGCATCATTACCGGGAGGCAGCGGCTCCGGTTCTGGCGCCACCGCCACCGATGCCGATGCAGGAAGCGTCACCGTGGGATTTCTTTAACCCGTTTGACTCCTACAACCAAGAGCTTCCACATTACGCTCAAAAGGGGTTTGCTCCGGACGGGTCATTCTCGATGAGGGAGGTGAGGGAAAGGGAAGGGATCCCAGAGCTAGAGGAGGAAACGAAACACGAGTCGTCGATGAGGGAGTCGCTCAAGGCTAGGAAAGCGGTGGAGAACACCACGTCGAACCGTATTGACAATGTGGATATTAGTGCCAAGGTGAAGGTGTCCTGTGGAGATGATGTTGCCAGGATCCTTGAGGTCAGGAGCATTCGGTACAGACCGCGGAGTAGGATCTTAAAATGTGAGTATACCCACTTCTCTTTTCATTTTATTGTACATACATGTTCAATTGCTGTGATACTAAAAATGTACTCTAATTTCCTAACAACACCACACTTGTATGCAGGCTCAAGCCAACTTAGCTAACATGAGTAATAACTTAGCACTATTGTGTTTTTTCCTAAGGTTTATATATCATATATCAGATATTGTTTTCCCCCAAAGTGGAGGTTAAACCTCCGGCCTATGCATCATTCTGATGCACATAGCCATTGTTAGTAATTATTAATCACAGTACATAACATAATGTATGAGATATCGTAGTATGTATGGTTCTTCTGATCATAATGATCTAACCACATAAGTTTTTCCACACTTTGTCTACATTTTTCAGTGATATTTCTTAATAGGTTTGCTAACTTGGCCATTACCTTGACGCAGTGATAGTTTCACGGATGATGCGAACCTTTGCCTTGTTGTTCTCTGAACCTCCAGTGAATAATGCGAAACAATCAACTATTGGTTCATCCAGCAGAACTCATAATTCAATTAAAAGAATCGATAGTACCACTGGTGTTGAGATCAATACCATGTCTTCTAAAATGGACAGATTGTATGTGTGCGAGAAAAGACTTCATAAGGAGATTATGGTATGCTCGTTCAGGGATATGTGAAGCCTAGTTCAACACTATCATGTCCAATTTTCAATTACTAGTACTAAATGTTGCAACAGTTTTAATGGAACATTTTTCCCATGAGAACCATCGCAGCATTACCTATAATTAGATAATTTTAGTATGTGTTTATAATCACAGTTTATTTGAGTAAAATTCTAATTGCGCCACTAAACTAAGCTTCAGTCGAGACATCCTAAATTTTGGTTATCTTCTTTCGTTTTAGCAGGCACTTGTCATGCAAACAGGTATGGCCTCTTATGTAACATGCTTTAAAAAAATCCCTAGCATAGAGCTATTGCCTCAAACCGTATTTTTTGCTCATTTATTTATTGCAAAGAATTCTCGATCTCCCACTATATTGCAAGATAAGATTTTTCAGCGGACCGACCATAAATTGTTGTCATTATGGTGGACGCATGTTAGAATGTGGAAACTCATCCTTGAGTGCCACAGGAAGCAATTTCATTCCATACTTGAAACTAAATCTCATATTCTCATTCCTAAGAATGAACCTGAAAGGAAGTCCTCCAAGGTTACACTGGGACTAGAAATGGAATTTCTGAACTGGTGTTCCTGTTTCACAAATTGGATAATTCCCCAAAAGGCGTATATCGAAACCCTCAATGGCTGGTTATGAAATGGCTTCCTGAGGAAAAGGAGGAAATGTCCGACGGCATCGCGCCGTTCTCACCTGGTAGACATGGAGCTCCTAGCGTGTTCATCACAACAAATGATTGGTGTCACACTAGGTGGGGGAGAGTGCGGGTGAAATAGAGAGAACGGTAGGGGGGTTTCTGCAAAAGTGTGGAGCAGGACCGGTCCAGCCACTTGGCATGCTGCGATTGGCCTAGGACTAATACATCACATGAGGTGCAAGCTGTAGGATGGTGGATCAAGTTTTGCAAGTTTTGGACCAAATCATCACATTCTCCGCAAGTTGTAGGACCTGGGGTGCTTTTAACTCTATCCGACAACTTTAGACTCAAATATAGGCAACTCTCCTTTTCCAACCAAACCCTAGTGCCCCAACTCTTCCCCCACTCCCTCACCTCCAAGATCCTGCCGCCGTGGCACCGCTCCTCGAATTATGTGATGGCAGGCACGGCCGTGGCCATGATAGGAATAAGGGAGGGAGAGGGGAGAACAACAACACCACCTCCTGATAGAAAGATCAGGAGATGATGCACCCACCAATCAATGCTCCTCAGCAGTTCTTTGGCTTTGCATACCAGGGGCCTCCTCCCCCGTGGAATTTTCCTAATTAGTTCCCACCCCCTACCAACAACAATAATGGGGTGGAGTGCCATCGCAATGGTTTGGTCCTGCCCCTCCTGAGCAATAGGGCAGCCTGCTCTAGGTGGGGGTTGTGATCTATGGAATTAATCTTGTGGTTCCGATGATGGGGGGAGAACTCAGAATAAGAATTTGCAGAGGAAGAAAAATGAGGCAGCTTCTAAGGCCCCTCCCGCTGCTTCCATTGGCTTGTTGTCCTATGCCCCTATGATATGCTATAATTGTGGTGACCTAGGGCACCATGTGGACAAATGTGAGAAACGAAAAAGCCGCTTCATCTACAATATGCTCACACACAAAGTGGAGTCCTCCCAGTTAGAAAGAAAACACACACATCTGCTAGATATGTTGGAAGTGCAGGACCTCGACTAGGATTTTATCACCTTGACACCCCTGATGTCAATTCCCAACACCAAGGGGCTCTGCATTGTCTTGGTTGAATCTGGATATGTCACTAAAGAGGAGCTTGCTAAAGAGTTTGCTAACATCTACAAAACCAGCTGGCCCTGGCCCATCAATGCTCTGGATGAGTGGACATTCTTGTGAAATCCCCCCTAAGATTGATGTAGTGCAAGTTGCTGGTTACGCTAGGTTTGATCTAGAAAGAGAGCATGTCACTGTGAAAGTAGAAGTCTGGAAAGTCAATGTTGAACTTGCGGAAGACCTACAGGAAGTTTGTATCAAGATCACGAAGATTAACCCCAAGTGGTGTGATTGGATGATGCTAGACCAAATCACCTCCACTCTGGGTGTACTGGTTGATGAAGATTGGCAACATAACTTCAAGTCCTTCTATGAGATAATCGGAGTGAAACTTTTCTGCAAGGACTACTCTAAAATTCCTAGTGAGAGACTCTTTAGAATTCATGGTAAGATCTACACGGTGCTTATTGAAGTGGAGCCCCCTAGCAATGATGATGAGATAGCAACCACCTCCACAAACCCCTCTCTGTATACTCATGTGTCCATGGCCTTGGCTCCAAAGGAAATACTCTGCTAACAATATTTCCCACGTGAGCTCAAGATCTGGCTCTAAGACTAGCTCCCTTGCTGGCTCTAGAACTAATACTCACAGAAATCATACACTTGAGCATGAGAACACTTAAGATGTTTCAACTCCAACATCTATGTTGAAGACTCATCTCCTTGATTCTAAATTCTCAGTGAGGATCATGAGCTTGGAAGAGCTCACTGGCTCTGCACATGAAAGTCCTAAGGAATTCAACCTCCTAGGAGAAATGGAACTGCTAGAAGATGAAGATCTAATGCAAGAAGATGAACTGGAAGAGAGCTTGATCCCACAAGATGGGTTGTCTCACGAGTTGGTTGATGTTGTTGCTGCCCCATCTCCCTCCCAATATGATGTTAACTTCCCTGTGCCAAAGACTCATGCTAGTAACAAAAAAAGTAAATGGGGGTCTGTACAAGCTACCAGGGCCAGTGCAAGATTGGCTGGTGATAAGAGAACCATCATTAAAAAAGCTCAGCAATTTAAAGAAGTCCAAAACGTGGAATCCCAGAAAAATCATGGTATGAAAAGCTCCAATTTCTCCCTTTTCAATAACCCTTCTTTTGTTTTTGTTGCTTCTTCAATTGGTGTAAACATAGAGAGCGATACTATTAGAAACACCAATGATGAAATGTCTTAGGGCAAGGGTGTTGCACCTGAGACATCCACCAATAGATCGAGTGCTAGTGAGTGTGCGACTTAGCGGAAACGTCTTACCCGATGTGGGCGACGTGATTCATGTTATATAGCAGGGGAAGCAAATCCCTGCATAGTGCATACACGTTTAAAGTACATCTTGGAGATCAAGGCATAAAGATAGAATCTAGTTACAATCGAAAGTTAAAGAAGTTTAAACTAGATTCTATCTTATCTCTACTAGACTCCTTGATGCACAAGTCATGTAGCCAAATCTATGTTCGACACCCTCCCTTAATCACAACTTCATCAAGTTGAGATTATGTTTGAAGACTTCAAAGCTTCTGGTAGGAAAGGCTTTTGTAAACCCGTTTGCAACTTGATCACTTGAGTTGATGAACCGAATGTCTAGCATTTTACTAGCCACTCTTTCTCTGACAAAGTGAAAATCTATCTCAATATGTTTTGTCCTGGCATGAAAAACTGGATTTGCAGATAAGTATGTTGCACCAAGATTATCACACCATACGCAGGGAGCTTTAGAGCTCTTTATACCCAACTCCTTCAACATGGACTGCACCCATATAATTTCACCCTTATATTCTTCCTCAGTGCTCGATCTAGAGACAGTTGCTTGTTTTCTGGCACACCAAGATATAAGATTAGGTCCAAAAAATACTGCAAAACCACCTGTTGAGCGCCTGTCATCCAGGCATCCTGCCCAATCTAAATCTGAGGAGGCACTGACAAGAGTGGAGGGTGACTTGCTGAAATTCAACCCAATGCTCAAGGTATGTTTCACATATATGATTATACGTTTGGCAGCAGTTAAGTGAACCGTGGTAGGTGCATGCAAAAATTGACAGACTTTGTTCACAGCAAAGGAAATATCAGGTCTTGTAAGTGTCAAGTACTGAAGAGCACCTACTAGACTTCTGTATTTTGTACTGTCATTTGCACTAAGGAGTTCTCCATTCATAAGTGACAGCTTTTCTATACTAGATAGTGGAGTAGGTGCAGGCTTACAACCTTGCAATCCTGCCTTTCTTACCAAATCTGTAGAATACTTCTCTTGGGAGAGGTGAAGTCCAGGATTGAGTTTCTTCACTTCAATCCCTAAGAAATAACGAAGTTCACCTAGATCCTTAAGAGCAAACTCTGCACTCAGGTCCTTTAGTAATCCTGAAATTGCTTCATCAGAAGAACTTGTGACAATGATATCATCAACATAGATGAGAACAAATATGGAGGTATTGAACTTTGTATAGATGAACAGTGAAGTGTCAGATTTTGATGGAAAAAAACCAAGTGCTTGCATCTTTTTACTGAGCCTCGAGCACCATGCTCTTGGGGCTTGCTTTAGCCCATACAGTGCCTTATCAAGCTTGCATACCAAGTGAGGTGAATTTTTATTCTCAAACCCAAGAGGTTGTTTCATAAACACTTCCTCTTCTAGAACACCATGGAGAAACGCGTTCTATACATCTAGCTGCCGAAGACTCCATCCCTTGGAAACAGCAATGGACAAGACCAAACGAATAGTGGCAGCTTTAACGACTGGACTAAAGGTATCTTCATAATCTATACCATACCGTTGTTTGAAGCCTTTTGCCACAAGTCTTGCTTTATAGCGATCAATGGTTCCATCAGACTTTCTCTTAATTCTGAAGACCCATTTATAATCTATGAGATTTTTACCTTGTCGTGGAGGAACCAAATGCCATGTTCTATTTCTTTGTAGAGCCTGATATTCTTCACACATGGCATTTTTCCATTTGTCATCACTGAGTGCTTCTTCAAGTGTAGAAGTCTCCCCCGATTCACGTGTAGAGCAGATGAGGCCATGTTTGGTCATGTGTTTATAGTTAATAGGCTGAATCACCCCTTTTTGCAACCGTGTATGACGAGTGGTAGGATCGGGACCTGGTCTATGCACAGAGGATCCTGCGGCTCCTGCATCGGCCGACCCCAAGGCAGATCCTGTCGCCGTTGGTGGTTGGTCGTGGTCGGGATCCTCTGTGGCAGCCTGCTGAGGCGGTTGTGAAGGAGAGACCACAGAGGATCCGGGGCGGTCGAGCGGCTCATCATTGGCCAATGATGGCCTGGGTGCACCCGCCCCCGTATCTCCGTCCACACGCGCCGAGCGGCTGGAAGGGCGCCGCATGTAGCACAACGGTTGGGCTGAGAGGCGTCTGGTCGGTGTCGGGTCTGGCGCTCTTCTCGCAGGCCCGCCGCTGTCTCCTGGAGTGGATCTCGAGGCAGAACCCGAGGCGTCGTTGTCTCCTAGAGCCGACCCCAAGGCCGATTCACTACACTGTTGCATGCAAGTTCCCGAGGAGGATTTGCTCCCCAGACTCCGGCACATGCGGTATAGCTCGTCCGAGCTAACTTCTTCAAGGGTTTGATCACCGTTTTCATTGCTGATTGTTGCAACAACATCCGAAACCTCATGTGTACTGGTGAGAGGGTTAGCCAACATATAATCATCACAGTTATTAATGCCCCCTTGATCATACCCGGAGAAGATAGATGGAAAAAGGAGAATTTCTTTTTGAAGGAAAGCACCTGCGTTTGGGTGAAGATCTGAGAATGGGAATTTAGTCTCATCAAAGACAACATCACTGGAGATGTAGACACGACCAGTGGATATGTCAAGGCATTTTACTCCCTTGTGTTGAGTACTATACCCTATGAACGCACACTGTTTTGAGCGGAGCATAAGCTTTCGATTATTGTAGGGACGGAAGTTAGGCCAGCAGGCACAACCAAAGACACGAAGTGTTTTGTAGTCGGGTTTGGTGTGGAGAAGACGTTCTATTGGAATTTCATTGTTGATGACACGACTAGGAAGCATGTTTATGATATGAACAGCAGTAAGAAACGCTTCATCCCAGAATTTTAGTGGCATTGAGGCATGAGCTAGTAATGAGAGACCCACTTCAACAATGTGGCGATGTTTGCGCTCAGTTGAACCATTTTGTTGGTGAGCATGGGGGCATGACACATGATGGAAGATTCCCAAAGTTTGGAAGAAGGAATTTAGCTTCTCATATTCCCCTCCCCAATCGGATTGGACAACAATAATTTTGCTTTCAAACTTTCTTTCAACAAGTGCTTGGAAGTTTTTAAAGACTTTAAAAACGTTGGATCTTCTTTTGAGAAGATAGATCCATGTGAACTTGCTATAGTCATCAATAAAACTTACATAGTAAGTGTGTCTACCGACAGAGTTAGGAGCAGGGCCCTAAACATCAGAAAATATTAATTGCAAAGGTTTGGTGGAGACACTGGTAGATATTGGATAAGGTAATTGATGACTTTTTGCTCGCTGACAAGAATCACAAATATTTTCGACATTACGCTCACCAACATGCGGGAGCTTATTTTTCCTAAGCAAAGTATTGATCAAAGAAAAAGAAGCATGTCCTAAGCTATCATGCCATCGTGTGGTAGAAAGTTTGACGACGCCAGACACTTGTTTATGGAATCTCCGACGCTCCGGAGTCAATGGATAGAGCCCTCGAACACATCTACCTCGATAGAGAGTTTTCTTGGTTACATGATCCTTGATCAAAAATAAGTAAGGATGAAACTCGAGAAATACATGATTATCAAGGGCAATTCCGTGAACGGAAAGAAGATTTTTATTGGCACTAGGAACATGCAGGATTTTCGTAAGATGGATTTTTCTACGAGAGGTATTAAAAATTGAATGACCTATGTGGTTGATCCTCATACCTTCTCCACTAGCAGTGTGGATTTGATCCTTGCCGTGGTATTTTTCCTTCATGGTCACCTTTTCAAGCTCATTGCTGATGTGGTTAGTGGCACAACTGTCGACGTACCAGTTGGTGTCGATTCCATAGGAGCCGTCTGTAGCAGCAGCAACCTTGTCCTCGTCTTGAGAAGAGGCATCGTTCTCACCATAGCGGTACCAACAATCTTTGGCGGTATGGCCTGGTTTGCCACAGATCTGGCAACGAGAGGCCTCCTGCCGAGATCGGTTGGAGCCACCGTGCCGGCCCCGATTGTTGGTGGAGGGAGACCGGCTAGTGCGAGAGTTGGGCTTGCTGTTGGAGCCGACACTTCTTCCGGCATTGCGAGATGATCCGCGTTGCCCACGACCACCGCGGCCATGGTACGCGGCGTTCGCAGAAGACTTGAATCCATCGGAGCTGTGAAAGAGAGCCACGTGCTGATCAAAGTTGATCATCATAGAGAAGAGCTCATCCAGCGTGACCGGCGTGACACGAGCGTCGAGGGCAGAGACCAGGGGCTGGTAGTCCATATCCAACCCATGGAGGATGTAGGAGACGAGTTCATCATCTGGGAGTGGCTTGCCAGCAGCAGCAAGTTCGTCTGCGAGCCCGCGCATATAGGCGAAGAAGGTGGAGACAGATTGTGTCCCCTTCTGAGCGCTGATGAGGGTCGTGCGAATATTGTTCACGCGGTTGAGCGACTGGGACGAGAACATGCCCGCTAGAGCCGCCCAGAGTGCGCCCCCCGTGGTGATCGCGATCACCTGGACAAGCACCTCTTTGGAGAGGTTGTTGAGCAGGTACCCGAGAACATGTTGGTCCTCCCTGACCCAATTCGGGTGGAGGGGATTGGACGTAGTGGTGGCCTTCCCATCTTTGTCGGTGGAGACTAGGGTTTTGGCCGGTTCCAGTGACGATCCGTCGACGTATCCAAAGACGCCGGCGCCCCTGAGCTGCGGCACGATCTGTGCGCGCCACAGAACGTAGTTGGTGCGGGTAAGCTTCTCCGTGATGTGGCCATTGAGGTTTGGGTGGGAGGATCCAGAGGAAGACATGGCTGCGGCACTAATGGCGATGGAAGCTAGATGCTAGGAGGAGGAAGGGCTTTGTATACCATGTGCGACTTAGCGGAAACGTCTTACCCGATGTGGGCGACGTGATTCATGTTATATAGCAGGGGCACCGAATCCCTGGATAGTACATACACGTTTAAAGTACATCTTGGAGATCAAGGCATAGAGATAGAATCTAGTTACAACCGAAAGTTAAAGAAGTTCAAACAAGATTCTATCTTATCTCTACTAGACTCCTTGATGCACAAGTCATGTAGCCAAATCTATGTTCGACAGTGAGGAGCTCCACTCCGACCATAGTCGGGGCAAGCACCCCAAGACAATGGTTATTAAATGAGTGCCCTCTTTTGGAACATTAGAGGCATTTCTGCTACAGGCAGGAAACCCTTAACCATAGACACTATAGCTAAAAACTCATGCTTCCATTCTGGGTTTCAGGAACTAAGCAAGAATCTTATTCTAGCAACTACTTGAAATCCCTTGTAGGTATTAGAGATTTCTCTTGGTTCATTCTACCTTCCAGATGATTTGCTTGAGGCATCCTCATGAGAGTAGACCTAGATATCTTTGATATCATTTCATGGTCTCACCTAGATTTTTCTGTTAGCTGTGTGGTAAAGCTTAAATCTAATGATAGAATTTTTAGAATAGTTGCAGTTTATGCTCCCCTATGACAAGGACAAGGATGCCTTTATCTCTAAACTATAGACCCTTTTTGTTGATTTTTCTATCCCCGCCCTCATTGGAGGTGATTTTAACCTAGTTAGGAGTGCGGGAGATAAAAGCAATGAGATTGTCAATTATAAATGGTGTGATAGTTTTAATGCTTGGATAGAAATATGGAGCCTATTAGAAATCATGCTCTCAAGTAGAAAATTTACTTGGGCTAACAATCAAGTAGACCTCATTATGTCCACCATAGATAAACTTTTCTGTGATACTGATCTAGATGAAAATTTTCCCATGTCTACGTGTAGAGCCTTCCCTAGATGTGGTAGTGATCACACACCCTTATTATGGGATTCTAGTGTGATTCAACAACCTAGAAAAAGTAGTTTTAAATTTGAAAAATGGCGGCTGCTAAGAGAAGATTTCTCTAATCTAGTTACTAGAGTTTGGTCAAAGCCCGTTCAAGCAAACTTCCCTATTGATATATGGTAGATTTTTTTTAGGAAATTGAGGAAATTCACTAAAGGATGGAGCTCGAATGAAGAGGCCAGCCTTAAGAGATACAAAAAAAATCCTCATAGAGGAGTTTGATGCTTTAGATATTAAAGCAGAAACCACATACCTCTCTGATCCTAAGAATATTAGATGGAAGTTCATTCAAAATGAACTCCAAAAAATTTGGCTTCAGGAGGAAATCGAGGCCAAACAAAGATCTAGAGATAGGTATATTGGAAGGGGATAGAAACACTGCATATTTTCATTCATTCGCAAATCAGAGGATGAGGAAAACCCTTATCCACTCCCTTGATGGCCCTAATGGTTCTGCCACTGATATCAAAGAAATGTTGAATGTAGCTAGTGATTTTTATAAAGATCTTTTCAAAAAAGCAAGCAACAGTGGGTTCAAACTCAAACCTGACTTCTTCTCCCGTGAGGCAAAACTCACACGAGAGGAAAATGATTCCCTTGAGGCTACTTTTACCGAAGAAGAGGTTAAGCAAGATGTCTTTGGGTCTTTTCCTGATAGGGTCCCTGGTCCTCATGGAATTCCTTTATTTTTCTAGCAGCACTTTTGGGCCCTAATCAAAAAATGACCTTTTAGATATGCTCAAAGATTTTCATGATGCGGATCTAAACATTTTTAGACTTAATTTTGTTATGGTCACTCTCATCCCAAAAGAACCCGATGCTACTTCTATGAAGAAGTTCAGGCCAATTAGTCTTATTAATTATAGTTTTAAAATTTTCTATAAAGTCCTTACAAATAGGCTCACAATTTTTTTACATAGATTGATTGCTAGCAACCAATCCGCATCCTCAAAGGCAGATATATCCTGGGAAGTGTGGTTAGTGCCCATGAAGTACTACATTCTGTCCATGCTAGTAAGAAACAAGGACTTGTCCTAAAACTAGATTATGAGAAAGCCTATGATAAAGTAGATCTAAGATTTTTAGTTGATGTGCTAGAAAAAAGAGGTTTTGGAAGTAAATTGAGTCACTGGATTCATGATATCACTCATGATGGCTACGTTGGTGTCAAGCTAAATAATGTAGAAAGTGATTTTTATTCCTTACAGGGAAAGGACTCAGGCAGGGGGATCCCATTTCCCCCCTGCTTTTCAATTTAGTAGTAGATGTTCTTACGAGGATGGTGGCAAAAGTCGCTAGTAACAATTTAATTGATGGTCTCTGTCCTGAGGTCTGTCCTAGGGGCATTATTTGCCTCCAGTATGCTGATGATACCATCCTGTTTTTGGATGAGGATATCACACATGCTCAGAACCTTAAAATAACACTGACCTGCTTTGAGCAAGTTTCTGGGATGAGAGTCAATTATGCCAAAAGTAAAGTGCTCCCTATTAATATGGATAATGATAGGTTCTAGCTCTTCCTCTCTGCTCTTGACTGCAATGGAGGGGTCTTCCCTATTAAATACTTAGGAATTCTCTTACATTATGACAAACTCAGGAGAGAGGATATTTTGCCACTTATTGACAAAATTATGAAGAGTATTGCTGGTGGAGAGGGAAAATCCTTTCCTATAGAGGCAAGCTTATTCTTATATAAGCATGCCTCCCTATTTATCTTCTATCCTTCTTCAAATTTCCCAAATGGGCCATTGAGATGATCAATTCTCAGATGGCCCACTGCCTCTGGAATGATTTTGAAGAATATAGGGGTCGAAATAGGTTGGAACATCGTACCCTGCGTGTTTATATAGAAGGGGCGCGAATGTGACAGCCCGAGACCGACGTTCCAAAAGATTCCCCTTTATTTCCGTTTTCGTCATGAGGTTATTTTTATTTGCCGCATCATGCGCATCATCCGCATTGCATCGGCATTGCGTTGCCGCCAGTTTTCTAACCTTGCATCCATTGTTAGTTGCCGGTTCTCGTCGTTGTCCGTTCTGAGCCCGACCGCACACGCACGCGCCAGCGACATCGATTAAACCCTGTTTTAAAAATGTGTATAAAACTTTCTCGGATTGGGTTGAAACTTGGCGTGCGGTCGTGTTTTATTATAGGTAGGCCGCCTGTCAAATTTCGTCGCAATCGGAGTCCGTCTGGTACCCGAACGGTCGACCGTAGCGGCACCGTATTCGGTCTATCGCCGGACGTTTCTCGGTGTTTTGAAAATTACGTTGCTGGGTGCCATTTCCCTCTCTTCTCTGGCTAACCTACTCTACACGGCACTTAGCCCGTCCCGCATTCAAGATCGTTCGATTCCGATCGTACGGTTGGTTCCGGGACAGAATTCTGCTAAACCTAGCCCCCGCCGCCACCGCGAGCCCGAGTCTCCGGAGTGCGCTGCCCTCGCCGGATCTTGCTGCCCCGTTCGCCGTCATGTCACCACCCGTCGCCAGCCCGCTGTGCTGCCCCTCCGGCCGCCGGCCCGGAGTGAGCCGCCGCCTGCTCCCCCCCCCCCTCGATCCCGATCTAGATCGGGAGGGGCAGGTCACGCGACAGCGCCAGTAGCCGCCTCGTGGGCCGTATCAGCCAGCGCCGCACTGCCGCGTGGGCCGGGCCCAGCGCACCGCCCAGGATGGCCTCGCCTCCCTCTCCAAATGCCTCGGCCCAGGCCGGCCTTTCTCAGCGCCAAGGCCCAGCTGAGGCGTTGACCCAAGCTCAAGGTGAGCTGACCTCGCAATCCCTATTCCCTGCCGCCAACGCATCTTAGCTAAGTTGCGCCATATATCTGTTTAGGCCCATAGATGGGTTCGGCCCGTAGGTTTATTAATTCTTGCGAATTAGATTTTTTTCAGTAAAACGCTAGATTTCAAACGCCCGTAAATAAATGACCGTGCATCGGATCGCGATGATTTAGATATGTATCTTGTATAGTTTTCGCGTAGATTCGTAATTTGCAACTTGCATGCATGTTTGAATTAGTTTGACCAGCCAAATGCCTAGTTTTGCGTGTTGTCCCAATAGGTTAATTGCCCTGTATTTATTTTCGTGTGTGTACGGATTGCTCATACCCCGTAGATAAAATGCTCATGTTTTAGGGACCCTTTTCCATGTATTTTAGAGCAGTTGTTTGTATTTTTGCATGTAGGGTTCCGACGCTAGTTTGTTATACCGTGTTTAGGACATATTCCCGCATATACGTGTGGCGTCGTTTTTATTTTGCAACCCCACATGTTATATATGTTTTCGGGGTAGAAAATCCGTTTAACTGTGCATTTAGTTTTAGCTTTTGAGCAAGTTAGTGCGCGTGATATTTTGCCATGTTGCCCTTTTGTTTATTTTGTGGGATTTAATCCGTGCATGATATGAAGGAGTTGTCAACTGGAGATATGCCCTTGGATGTGTAGACTATCCCCTAGTAATTTTGGTTGCAATATAAATCCATGTTTAGGTGTGGTCTGCTTGCTCTCAACATGCTAGGAAATAGTGCTGATTTAGAGATGCTAAAACATTTCTAAGTCTGAAATCTGTTATATTTTGTTGCTGTCTTTGCATGAGTTTATCAGGTGATCTGTAGCTCTTTTGAGGTTGGTGCAATGGAGTTAGTTGTAGACTTTAGGATTCTCTAGAACGCTGTCAACTTTCATGCCATTTGGAGTCCTGTAGCTTATGGTTTTGCTGCTGTAAATATGCCTTCAGATCGAAAACTGTACTTTCATAAACTGTGGTTTTCACTAAGTCTGACACAGTGTGTGAGATGCCATTTTGTGACTTCTTTTCCTAGTAATCCATGCTTCCATGCTAGGTTTTATTAGTTGTAGGTTGTAGTGCTTCTTGCCCTCTACTGTCTCATGACTTGTTTGAGCCTTTCGGATTTGTGTAGCTCATAGTTGTGGGGTGTAGAAAATGCTATGTGGCTGATTTTGGCAGATTGTAGTGATTTCTTGTTTAGGTCGTAGTTGTTGAAATGTTGCCACGTTTTGATCGTGTCCTATATGAAACTTTCTTAGAATCTCGTGTAGTTTCATATTACCTTGCCGGTTGTGTGTTTTAAAATGCTTGTGACTGTCGTTGCACACATATTGCATTCATTCCATCATATCTCGCGGTGCTTGTATCTTTTGATCCGTAGTTCCGTTGGAGATGTTCTCTATGTGTAAATTGATTGTAACGACGCGTAGAATCACGTGAACCTATTTATTTTTCTGTTTAACAAATATTTAAAAGTGTTAGTTCAGATCTGGACAGAATAACAAACTAACATATGAGGTCATCTCGGAGATGTTATATGTCATTTCCGACCTCATTTAAAATGCCTAGATAGGTAGATTAATTACGCTTCACCTCTTGCCTTGTTTAAACACATTTAATATTGTCGTGTACCTAATCGGGATGGAACAAAATAATTCGTATGTGGAGTTTCGTCAATATGCAACTCGTTGCATATTGAACTTCACTTAATGTGTAGTGTATGATTGTTGTGAATTGACATGTTATGTCTTGCATATGTCCAACCGTTCATGCATCATATGTGTTGTGCATCGTGTGGTGTATATTTGTGTTGATGCTTGTTTCCGGTTTGCTTTGTCTCGATAGAGTTCCGCAAGCGTGTCGGCTAGTGAGGACCCGTTCGACTACATCGGTTCGTCTGCTTCACGGATCGTTCTTCTTCCAAGAGGGATATCAAGCAAGATGACCATTTCCCCAGATACCATTACTATCATTGCCATGCTAGTTTTACCGTTTCTATCGATTATGTCTCGTTGCCTACCACATGTTAAATATCAGCCTCTCGACATTGCCACGAAAACCTTCAACTTGTTCACAACCTAGCAAACCACCGTTTGGCTATGTTACCGCTTGCTTAACCTTGTGTTAGCGTTGCTAGTTGCAGGTGCAGTTGCTTCCATGTGATAACATGGGTTCCTTGTTATATCACCCTATTAAATGTTATTTAATTAATGCACCTATATACCTAGTAAAAGGTGGAAGGCTTGGCCTTTCTAGCCTGGTGTTTTGTTCCACCTCTGCCCCCTTAGTTTCGGCTACCGGTGTTATGTTCCATAATTGAGCGCTCCTAACACGATCGGGGTTGTTATGAGGACCCCCTTGATAATTCGTTTTAGATTAAAGCTGGTCTGGCAAGGCCCAACATTGGTTCTATATTTGCCCAACATAATAATTTTGTTAACACTGAAATGCATAGGGCGTCATGAACCCGAGGAGTAATTTTACATAAAACAGGGGGCCAGTGCTGCTGGTGTTGGTCCCAAATGGTCTGCCTGCGGGGCCACCTCGAGGAAACTCGAGGTTTGGCACTCGTAGCTAGTTCCATCCGGTCGTGTCCTGAGAACGAGATACGCGGCTCCTATCGGGTTCGTTGACGCATCGGCCGGCCTTGCTGGATTAGTTTTACCTTTGACGAATGTCTTGTGCATCGGGATTCCGGTGATGCTTTGGGTAATCTCAGAGTTGAGGTTTTCCACTAAGGAGTCCAACGAGATCGCGAGCTTCGTGATCTAGGATTTCTATGTGGCTTGTGGTAATTTGTGATGGATTAGTTGGAGCACCCCTGCAGGGTTAAATCTTTCGGAAAGCCGTGTCCGCGGTTATGTGGCAAAGTGGAAACTGTGTTTAACACTGGTTCTAGATAACTTGAAGTTAACATAATTAAAATATGCCAACTGAGTGCGTAACCGTGACTGCCTCTTTCACGAGTTCCTTCTCCGATCGAGGACACAGTGGGGTTATGTTTGACGTAAGTAGGTGTTCAGGATCATTCATTTGATCATCAGTAGTTCACGTCCATTATACGTAGTTCTTCCCCCTCTTTATTCTTGTACTCGTAAGTTAGCCACCTCATATAATGCTTAGCCGCTGCTGGAACCTCACCACTTAACCACACCTCACCTATTAAGCTTTGCTAGTCTTGATACCTTTGGAAATGAGATTGCTGAGTCCCCTGTGGCTCAGAGATTACTACAACACCAGTTGCAGGTACATGTAAAGGTTACTTGACGCGATTGCGTTGATTGTTCATTTGGAGTTGCTCCTTCTTCTTCTTCATCCATCTAGGATGGGTTCCAGGACGCCAGCCTGGGATAGCAAGGATGGACGTCGTTTTCTTTTCTCGTTTGTTTTCGCCCGTAGTCGGACCCTGCTCTTCTTCGTGCTATTTATGTATTGTACCGATGTGACTCTGATGTAGCTTGTGGCGAGTGTAAGCCAATTCCATATACTCTTCTCTTCAGTACATGTACTTGTAACGATATCCATTCTTGCGAAACGACGAGATGCGCTTCTATCCCTGTCGAGGCCCTTGTGCCAAAATAAGGATAGGATCGCATCTTGGGCGTTCCAGCGACTCCCTGATAGCGTACATTGGTTGAGATTACATCTTGGAGATAAAGGAAAGACTAGAGATAGAGATAGATAGATATTTAAGTTACAAACAAGATCATATATCTAAACAAAATAGTCTATCTCCAACAGCTTCTATCTCAACCGGTATAGGATCATCGCATGTTTAACACCCACCCTTAATCACAGCTTTGTAAGTTGAGATTACGTTTGAATTCTTCAAAACTTCTTGTGGGCAATGCTTTTGTGAAACAATCTTCAACCTGATCTATGGAGTGCACAAAACGAATTTCCAATTGTCTGTTGCTAACTCTTTCTCTGACAAAGTGGAAATCTATTTCAATGTGTTTTGTTCTAGCATGGAAAACGGGATTAGGAGATAAGTATGTTGCACCAAGGTTGTCACACCATAAGCATGGAGCTTGGGTGCATTTTATACCAAGTTCTCTTAGCATGGACTGAACCCATATAATCTCTGATGTAGCATTTGCTAGTGCCTTGTACTCAGCTTCAGTACTTGATCGTGAAACAGTGGCTTGTTTCTTTGCACACCATGATATTAGATTAGGCCCAAAAAATACTGCAAATCCTCCAGTTGAGCGTCGGTCATCTATACATCCTGCCCAGTCAGAATCAGAGAAGGCACTAACAAGGGAAGATGAAGATTTGCTAAAAGTGAGCCCAACGTTCATAGTGTTTTTGATATATCTTAATATGTGTTTGGCAGCAGTCCAATGATCTGTAGTTGGTGCATGGAGAAACTGACAAACTTTGTTGACAGCAAAGGATATATCAGGCCTTGTTAGAGTAAGATACTGAAGAGCCCCAACTAGGCTTCGATACCTGGTGCTATCTGTTGGAAATATGCCCTAGAGGCAATAATAAATTAGTTATTATTATATTTCTTAGTTCATGATAATCGTTTATTATCCATGCTATAATTGTATTGATTGGAAACACAATACTTGTGTGGATACATAGATAAAACACTGTCCATAGTAAGCCTCTAGTTGACTAGCTCGTTGATCAAAGATGGTCAAGGTTTCCTGGCCATAGGAAAGTGTTGTCACTTGATAACGGGATCACATCATTAGGAGAATCATGTGATGGACTAGACCCAAACTAATAGACGTAGCATGTTGATCGTGTCATTTTGTTGCTACTGTTTTCTGCGTGTCAAGTATTTATTCCTATGACCATGAGATCATATAACTCACTGACACCGGAGGAATGCTTTGTGTGTATCAAACGTCGCAACGTAACTGGGTGACTATAAAGATGCTCTACAGGTATCTTCGAAGGTGTTAGTTGAGTTAGTATGGATCAAGACTGGGATTTGTCACTCCGTGTGACGGAGAGGTATCTCGGGGCCCACTCGGTAATACAACATCACACACAAGCCTTGCAAGCAATGTAACTTAGTGTAAGTTGTGGGATCTTGTATTACGGAACGAGTAAAGATACTTGCCGGTAAACGAGATTGAAATAGGTATACGGATACTGACGATCGAATCTCGGGCAAGTAACATACCGAAGGACAAAGGGAATGACATACGGGATTATACGAATCCTTGGCACTGAGGTTCAAACGATAAGATCTTCGTAGAATATGTAGGATCCAATATGGGCATCCAGGTCCCGCTATTGGATATTGACCGAGGAATCTCTCGGGTCATGTCTACATAGTTCTCGAACCCGCAGGGTCTGCACACTTAAGGTTCGACATTGTTTTATGCGTATTTGAGTTATATGGTTGGTTACCGAATGTTGTTCGGAGTCCCGGATGAGATCACGGACGTCACGAGGGTTTCCGGAATGGTCCGGAAACGAAGATTGATATATAGGATGACCTCATTTGATTACCGGAAGGTTTTCGGAGTTACCAGGAATGTACCGGGAATGATGAATGGGTTCCGGGAGTTCACCGGGGGGGGCAACCCACCCCGGGGAAGCCCATAGGCCTTGGGGGAGACACACCAGCCCTTAGTGGGCTGGTGGGACAGCCCACAAGTGCCCTATGCGCCAAGGAGAAGAAAATCAAGAGAGAAAGAAAAAAAAAGGAGGAGGTGGGAAGGAAGGGGGACTCCCTCCCACCAAACCTAGTCCAACTCGGTTTGGGGGGGAGAGTCCTCCCCCTTGGCTCGGCCGACCCCCTTGAGGGTCCTTGGACCCCAAGGCAAGGCCCCCTCCCTCCCACCTATATATACGGAGGTTTTAGGGCTGATTTGAGACGACTTTTCCACGATAGCCCGACCACATACCTCCACGGTTTTTCCTCTAGATCGCGTTTCTGCGGAGCTCGGGCGGAGCCCTGGTGAGACAAGGTCATCACCAACCTCCGGAGCATCGTCACGCTGCCGGAGAACTCTTCTACCCCTCTGTCTCTCTTGTTGGATCAAGAAGGCCGAGATCATCGTCGAGCTGTACGTGTGCTGAACGCGGAGGTGTTGTCCGTTCGGTACTAGATCGTGGGACTGATCGCGGGATTGTTCGCGGGGCGGATCGAGGGACGTGAGGACGTTCCACTACATCAACCGCGTTCTCTAACGCTTCTGCTGTACGGTCTACAAGGGTACGTAGATCACTCATCCCCTCTCGTAGATGGACATCACCATGATAGGTCTTCGTGCGCGTAGGAAAATTTTTGTTTCCCATGCGACGTTTCCCAACAGAGGCATCATGAGCTAGGTTCATGCATAGATGTCTTCTCGAGTAGAACACAAAAGTTTTTGTGGGCGGTGATGTGCGTTTTGCTACCCTCCTTAGTCTTTTCTTGATTCCGCGGTATTGTTGGATTGAAGCGGCTTGGACCGACATTACTCGTACGCTTACGAGAGACTGGTTTCATCGTTACGAGTAACCCCCTTTGCTCAAAGATGACTCGCAAGTGACGGTTTCTCCAACTTTAGTTGAATCGGATTTGACCGAGGAGGTCCTTGGATGAGGTTAAATAGCAACTCATATATCTCCGTTGTGGTGTTTGCGTAAGTAAGATGCGATCCTACTAGATGCCCTTGGTCACCACGTAAAACATGCAACAACAAAATTAGAGAACGTCTAACTTGTTTTTGCAGGGTATACTTGTGATGTGATATGGCCAACGATGTGATGTGATATATTGGATGTATGAGATGATCATGTTGTAATAGAAATATCGACTTGCACGTCGATGGTACGGCAACCGGCAGGAGCCATAGGGTTGCCTTTATACTAACATTTGTGCTTGCAGATGCGTTTACTATTTTGCTAGGATGTAGCTTTGGTAGTAATAGCATGAGTAGCACGACAACCCCGATGGCAACATGTTGATGGATGATCATGTTGTGGCGCCGGTGACAAGAAGATCGTGCCGGTGCTTTGGTGATGGAGATCAAGAAGCACGTGATGATGGCCATATCATGTCACTTATGAATTGCATGTGATGTTAATCCTTTTATGCACCTTATTTTGCTTAGAACGACGGTAGCATTATGAGGTGATCTCTCACTAAAATTTCAAGACGAAATTGTGTTCTCCCCGACTGTGCACCGTTGCTACAGTTCGTCGTTTCGAGACACCACGTGATGATCGGGTGTGATAGACTCAACGTTCACATACAACGGGTGCAAAACAGTTGCGCACGCGGAACACTCGGGTTAAGCTTGACGAGCCTAGCATGTGCAGACATGGCCTCAGAACACATGAGACCGAAAGGTCGATCATGAATCATATAGTTGATATGATTAGCATAGGGATGCTTACCACTGAAACTATACTCAACTCACGTGATGATCGGACTTGGGATAGTGTAAGTGGATCATGAACCACTCAAATGACTAGAGAGATGTACGTTTTGAGTGGGAGTTTAGCATATAATTTGATTAAGTTGAACTCTAATTATCATGAACATAGTCTAATGGTCTTTGCGAATTACGATGTAGCTTCCGCTATAGCTCTACTGTTTTTATATGTTCCTAGAGAAAATTTAGTTGAAAGTTGATAGTAGCAAACTTTGCAGACTGAGTCTGTAAAACCGAGGATTGTCCTCGTTGCTGCGCAGAAGGCTTATGTCCTTGGTGCAACACTCGGTGTGCTGCACCTCGAGCGTCGTCTGTGGATGTTGTGAACATCCGACATACACGTTTCTGATGACTACATGATAGTTCAGTGCAAAATACTTAAATGGCTTAGAAGCAAGGTGCCAAAGACGATTTAAAACGTCACGGAACATAAGTGATGTTCTAAAGAGATGAAATTGTGATTTCATGCTTGTGCCCTTGTTAAGAGGTACGAGACCTCCAACAAGATTCTTTGTCCACAAAGTGAAGGAGAAAAGCTCAATCGTTGAGCATGTGCTCAGATTGTCTGAGTACGACAGTCACTTGAATCAAGTGGGAGTTAATCTTCCAGATGAGATAGTGATGGTTCTCCAAAGTCACTGCCACCAAGTTGTGAGAGCTTCGTGATGAACTATAACATATCAAGGATAGATACAATGATCCTTGAGCGATTCGCGATGTTTGACACTGCGAAAGTACAAATCAAGAAGGAGCGTCAATAGTTGATGGTTTGTAAAACCACTAAGTTTCAAGAAAGGCAAGGACTAGAAGGGATACTTCGTGAAACGGCAAAACAGTTGTTGCACTAATGAAGAGACCCAAGATTAAACCCAAACCCGAGACTAAGTGCTTTTGTAATGAGGGGAACAGTCACTGAGGCGGAGCAACTCTAGATACTTGGTAGATAAGAAGGCTGGCAAAAGTCGAAAGAAGTGTATTTGATATACATGATGTTGATGTGTACTTTACTAGTACTCCTAGTAGCATGAGGGTATTGGATACTGGTTCGGTTGCTATGTGATTAGTAACACGAAATGAAAGCTACGGCATAAACGGAGACTAGCTAAAGGCGAAATGACGATGCGTGTTGGAAGTGTTTCCAAGGTTGATATGATCAAACGTCGCACGCTCCCTCTACCATGGGGATTGGTATTAAACCTAAATAATTGTTATTTGGTGCTTGCGTTAAGCATGAACATGATTGGATCGTGTTTATTGCAATACGATTATTCATTTAAAGAGAATAATGGTTACTCTGTTTTCTTGAATAATCACCTTCAATGGTTTATTGAATCTCGATCGTAGTGTTACACATGTTCATGATATTGGTGCCAAAAGATACGAGTTGATGATGATAGTACCACTTACTTGCGGCATTGCCGCTTGAGTCATGTTAGTATAAATTGCATGAAGAGGCTCCATGCTGATGGATCTTTGTACTCACCTGATTTCGAATCACTAGTGACATGCAAATCATACCACATGAGCAAGGCCTTGTTTTCATTGAGATGAAATAAGATAGTAACTTGTTGGAAGTGATACATTTTGATGTATGCAGTCCAATGGGTGCTGAGGCACGCAGTGGATATCATTATGTTCTTACTTCACTGGCGATTTGAGTAGATACTAGAGTATTTACTTAATGAATCACAAGTCTGAAATATTGAAAAGTTCAATTCTGTTTCGGAGTGAAGTTCGTCGTAACAAGAGGATAAACTGTCTACGATATGATCATAGAAATGAATATCTGAGTTACGAGTTTTGGTACGCAGTTAAGACAATGTGGAAATTGTTTCGCAGTTCATGCCACCTGGAACATCATAGTGTGATGATGTGTCTAAACGTCATAGCCACGCACTATTTCATATGGTGCATACTATGATGTCTCTTATCGAATTACCACTATCGTTTATGGGTTATGCATTAGAGACAACCGCATTCACTTTAAATAGGGCACCACGTATTTCCGTTGAGATGACACAGTATAGACTGAGGTTTAGAGAAATCTAAACTGTCGTTTCTTGAAAGTTTGGGGCTTTGACACTTATGTGAAAAAGTTTCAGTATGATAAGCTCGAACCCAAAGCGGATAAATGCATCTTCATAGGATATCCAAAACAGTTGGGTACATCTCCTATCTCAGATCCAAAAGCAAAGTGTTTGTTTCTAGAAACGGATCCTTTCTCGAGGAAAGGTTTCTCTCGAAAGAATTGAGTGGGAGGGTAGTAGAACTTGATGAGGTTATTGAACCATCACTTCAACCAGTGTGTAGCAGGGCGCAGGAAGTTGTTCCTGTGGCGCCTACACCAATTGAAGTGGAAGCTGATGATGGTGATCATTGAGCTTCGAATCAAGTTACTACAAACCTCGTAGGTCGACAAGGTCGCGTACTGCTGCAGAGTAGTACGGTAACCCTGTCTTGGAGGTCATGTTGTTGAGCAACAGTGAACCTACGAGTTATGGAGAAAGCGATGGTGGGCCCAGACTCCGACAAATGGTTGGAAGCCATGAAATCCGAGAGAGGATCCATGGATGAAAATAAAGTGTAGACTTTGGAAGAATTACTTGATGGTCATAGGACTATTGAGTAAAGATGGATCTTTAAAGGAAAACAGACGATGATGGTGATAAGTCACTACTAAGAAAAGCTCGACTTGTCGCAAAGATGTTTTCGACAAGATCAAACAGTTGACTATGATGAGACTTTCTCACTCGTAGTGATGCTAAAGGTCTGGTAGAATTATGTTAGTTGTTGATGCATTATTTATGAAATATTGCACGTAGGATGTCAAAACATTGTTTCCTCGACGGTTTCCTTGAGCAAACATTGTATGTGATACAACCAGGAGGTTTTGTCGATCCTAAAGATACTAGCAAGTATGCGAGCTCCAGCGATCCTTCAATGGACTGGTGCAAGCATCTCGGAGTTGGAATATATATACTTTGATGAGATGATCAAAGATTTTGGGTTTGTACAAGGTTTATGAGAAACTTGTATTTCCAAAGAAGTGAGTGGGAGCACTATAGAATTTCTGATAAGTATATGTGGTTGACATATTGTGGATCAGAAGTAATGTAGAATTTCTGTAAAGCATACAAGGTTGTTTGAAAGGAGTTTTTCAAAGGAATACCTAGATTGCGCTACTTGAACGTTGAGCATCAAAGATCTATGGAGATAGATCGAAAGCGCTTAATAGAAGTTTCAACAAGATGCATGCCTTGACAAGTTTTGAAAGAGTTCAAAATAGATCAGTAAAGAAGGAGTTCTTGGTTGCGTTGTAAGGTGTAAATTTGAGTAAGACTCAAAACCCGACCACGGCAAAATAAAGAGAATAGACGAAGGTCGTCTTCTATGCCTTAGCCATAGAATCTAAAGTATGCCATGCTGTGTACTGCACCTGATGTGTGCCTTGACTCAAAGTCTGTTGAGAGGTACAGAGAGTGATCCATGATTAAATCACTAGCAGCGGTCAAAATTTATCCTTAGTAACTAATGGACTAAGGATTTTTTTTCTCGATTATGGAGGTGGTTAAAGAGTTCGTCGTAAAGGGTTACGTCGATGCAAGCTTTGACACTAATCCGAATAACTATGAGTAGTGAAACGGATTCGTATAGTAGAGTAGATATTTGGAGCTTTTCCGAATAGCACGTAGTAGCAGCATCTATAAGATGACATAAATATTTGTAAAAAACGTACGGATCTGAAAGTTTCAGAACCGTTGACTAAAACCTCTCTCACGAGCAAGACGTGATCGGACCCCATAACTATATGGGTGTTGGATTCGTTGGAATCACATGGTGATGTGAACTAGATTATTGACTCTAGTGCAAGTGGGAGACTGTTGGAAATATGCCCTAGAGGCAATAATAAATTAGTTATTATTATATTTCTTAGTTCATTATAATCGTTTATTATCCATGCTATAATTGTATTGATTGGAAACACAATACTTGTGTGGATACATAGACAAAACACTGTCCCTAGTAAGCCTCTAGTTGACTAGCTCGTTGATCAAAGATGGTCAAGGCTTCCTGGCCATAGGAAAGTGTTGTCACTTGATAACGGGATCACATCATTAGGAGAATCATGTGATGGACTAGACCCAAACTAATAGACGTAGCATGTTGATCGTGTCATTTTGTTGCTACTGTTTTCTGCGTGTCAAGTATTTATTCCTATGACCATGAGATCATATAACTCACTGACACCGGAGGAATGCTTTGTGTGTATCAAACGTCGCAACGTAACTGGGTGACTATAAAGATGCTCTACAGGTATCTTCGAAGGTGTTAGTTGAGTTAGTATGGATCAAGACTGGGATTTGTCACTCCGTGTGACGGAGAGGTATCTCGGGGCCCACTTGGTAATACAACATCACACACAAGCCTTGCAAGCAATGTAACTTAGTGTAAGTTGCGGGATCTTGTATTACGGAACGAGTAAAGAGACTTGCCGGTAAACGAGATTGAAATAGGTATACGGATACTGACGATCGAATCTCGGGCAAGTAACATACCGAAGGACAAAGGGAATGACATACGGGATTATACGAATCCTTGGCACTGAGGTTCAAACAATAAGATCTTCGTAGAATATGTAGGATCCAATATGGGCATCCAGGTCCCGCTATTGGATATTGACCGAGGAATCTCTCGGGTCATGTCTACATAGTTCTCGAACCCGCAGGGTCTGCACACTTAAGGTTCGACGTTGTTTTATGCGTATTTGAGTTATATGGTTGGTTACCGAATGTTGTTCGCAGTCCCGGATGAGATCACAGACGTCACGAGGGTTTCCGGAATGGTCCGAAAACGAAGATTGATATATAGGATGACCTCATTTGATTACCGGAAGGTTTTCGGAGTTACCGGGAATGTACCGGGAATGACGAATGGGTTCCGGGAGTTCACCGGGGGGCAACCCTCCCCGGGGAAGCCCATAGGCCTTGGGGGAGACACACCAGCCCTTAGTGGGCTGGTGGGACAGCCCACAAGTGCCCTATGCGCCAAGGAGAAGAAAATCAAGAGAGAAAGAAAAAAAAAGGAGGAGGTGGGAAGGAAGGGGGACTCCCTCCCACCAAACCTAGTCCAACTCGGTTTGGGGGGGAGAGTCCTCCCCCTTGGCTCGGCCGACCCCCTTGAGGGTCCTTGGACCCCAAGGCAAGGCCCCCTCCCTCCCACCTATATATACGGAGGTTTTAGGGCTGATTTGAGACGACTTTTCCACGATAGCCCGACCACATACCTCCACGGTTTTTCCTCTAGATCGCGTTTCTGCGGAGCTCGGGCGGAGCCCTGCTGAGACAAGGTCATCACCAACCTCCGGAGCGCCGTCACGCTGCCGGAGAACTCTTCTACCCCTCCGTCTCTCTTGCTGGATCAAGAAGGCCGAGATCATCGTCGAGCTGTACGTGTGCTGAACGCGGAGGTGCCGTCCGTTCGGTACTAGATCGTGGGACTGATCGCGGGATTGTTCGCGGGGCGGATCGAGGGACGTGAGGACGTTCCACTACATCAACCGCGTTCTCTAACGCTTCTGCTGTACGGTCTACAAGGGTACGTAGATCACTCATCCCCTCTCGTAGATGGACATCACCATGATAGGTCTTCGTGCGCGTAGGAAATTTTTTGTTTCCCATGCGACGTTCCCCAACACTATCCTCATGACCAGGAGGTGTTCCTTCTGCAAGAGACAGTTTTTTTGTACTAGACAGGGGAGTTGATGAGGGTTTGCATCCTTGCAAGCCAACTCTTCTTACCAGTACAGCAGCATACTTCTCTTGAGAAAGATGAAGCCTGTCTCCAAAATTCTTTACTTCAATGCCCAAAAAATAGTGCAAGTCTCCTAGATCTTTAAGTGCAAACTCAGCACTCAAGTCTTTCAGCAAGCCTGCTATTGCCTCATTAGATGAACTTGTTACAATAATATCATCAACATAAATGAGTACAAAAACAGCTGTATGTGACTTGTTGTAGATGAACAAAGAAGTATCAGACTTGGAAGGAACAAAACCAAGTGTTTGCAACTTTTTACTAAGACGAGAGTACCATGCTCTTGGGGCTTGTTTCAGTCCATATAAAGCTTTATCCAATTTGCACACATGAAAGGGTGAGTTTTTATCGACGAACCGAGGAGGTTGTTTCATATATACTTCCTCTTCCAGAACACCATGAAGAAACGCATTCTGTACATCTAGTTGTGTGAGACTCCATCCCCTGGAAGCAACAATAGATAGGACAAGACGAATGGTTGCAGCTTTAACAACAAGACTCAAAGTGTCCTCGTAGTCTATGCCACACCGTTGCTTGAAGCCTTTTGCAACAAGTCTTGCCTTATAGCGATCAATGGTTCCATCAGACTTTCTTTTGATGCGAAAAACCCATTTGCAGTCAATCAAATTTTTACCTCGTGGTGGAGGAACCAAGTGCCATGTTTTGTTTTTCTGGAGTGCCACATGTTCTTCTTCCATAGCCTTCTTCCAGTGTGTATCATGAAGGGCCTCATCTAAGGAGTTGGATTCACCTGTGGAGCATGCAAGACTAAATTTGGTGATGTGCTTGTAATCAACAGGTTTAATTACCCCTTTTTGGAGACGGGTTCGTGATTGGGACGGTGGTGCAAAAGATCCAGCTGCATCTGGTACGACAGCTTCTGGTGCGGCAGCGTCTGGTGGTGCAGAAGATCCGGCGCGCGCGACAGCCCCATCAGCCTCAGCGCATGCACCCTCGGTCGTGCCCCTGACCGAATCAGCCTGGGAAGGAGCACCTATTGGCTCAGCTGGAGGGCGCGGGCGCCGTTGGTAGCAGTGGGGACCACCTGCAGTAGGAGGGCGCCAGCGGTTTTCACCTGTCCGCGCGAGCCTCGATGCCGGAGGTTGGTGAGGACTGCATGGCGCGTTTGCATGTGCCTGAGGGGGCCCGGGGGCAGTTGCTGGTTCGACGCCACCGCGGCAGGTACCTGTCGGTGCTGAACCCAAGGTGGATACGCCCGCTCCTGGCCCTGGCGCGCCTGCCCGTGCTGATCCTGAGGCGGATATGCTCTCCCCCGGCGGACACATGAAATATTGCTGGGTGGAGGCAATTTCTTCACCATTTTCTTCACTTGTTTGTGCTGGAGATTGATCTGCATCATCACAAGGCTCATGCACAGGGTTATGAAGATTAGTGAACATGTGGTTATCACAGTTATTTTCCCCGATGAGATGATGTGGTAGGAGAAGGATTTCCTTGCGAAGCAAGGCATTAGCATTAGGATGGAGATCCGCAAAGGGAAACTTTGTTTCATCAAAAACGACATCACGAGAAATATAGACTCATCCAGTGGAGATATCAAGACACTTTACCCCTTTGTGTTGAGCACTATAACCAAGAAAGGCACATTATTTGGATCGGAACATAAGTTTGCGATTGTTATAGGGCCTAAGATTTGGCCAGCAAGCGCAATCAAACACACGAAGGGATGCATAGTTTGGTTTGATGTGGAGAAGTCTCTCAGTGGGTGTCTCATTGTTGATGACTCGACTAGGGAGGATATTTATGAGGTGGATTGCGGTGAGAAATGCCTCATCCCAGAATTTGAGGGGCATAGATGCACCTGCCAAAAGTGCAAGACCAACCTCTACAATGTGTCTGTGTTTGTGTTCAGCAGACCCATTTTGCTGGTGAGCATGGGGGCAAGAGATATGGTGAGATATGCCAAGTTCTTGAAAGAAGGAATTGAGTTTTTCATACTCTCCTCCCCAATCAAATTGGACAGCTATTATTTTGCTATCAAATTTTCGCTCAACGAGAGCTTGGAAATTATGAAACATTTGGAACACTTCGGATCTCTTTTTAAGAAGATAGATCCATGAGTATTTGTTGTAGTCATTAATGAAACTAACATAATAGGTGTGTCTACCAATAGAAGAAGGTGCATGACCCCATACATCACAGAAGATCAGTTGCAAGGGCTTGGTAGAAACACTTGTAGAAACAGGATAAGGTAATTGATGACTCTTAGCTTTTTGACATGAATCATAAATTGTTTCATTATTGCGCTCTCGAACAAATGGGAGCTTATTTTTCCTAAGCAAACTTTCAACTAAAGAAAAAAGAGGCATGTATTAATCGATCGTGCCACCTTGTAGAAGATAATTTGGTGGCACTAAAAACTTGTTTGTTGAATCTTCTAATCTCCGGGATCAAAGGGTAGAGCCCACGAACGCATCTACCTCGATATAGCACCTTCCTCATTGCCTGATCCTTGATCAAAAATAAGAAGGGGTGAAATTCAAGAAAGACATTGTTGTCAATAGCAATGCGATGAACAGAGAGGAGATTCTTTGAGGCTCTAGGGACATGCAAGATTCTTCTAAGATGTAATTTGCGGTGAGGGGTTTGAAAAACTGAGTGACCAATGTGATAAATCTTCATACCTTCTCCGCTAGCGGTGTGGATGTTGTCTTGCCCGCGGTATTTTTCCCGCATGATCACCTTGTCCAGCTCGCCGGTGATGTGGTTCGTGGCGCCGCTGTCCACGTACCAATTGGTGTCAACTCCATATGATCCATCAGTTGCACCTGCTACCTTCTCGTCTTGTGAGGAATCGCCATCCTCATCAAAACGATTCCAGCAGTCCTTGGCCGAATGACCAGGCTTGCCGCAGATCTGACAGCGGATGTTGTCAGGGCGCTTGGGGGAGTTTGAGCGACGGCCCCTGTTGTTTTTGGAGGAGGGCCATCCGCTGCCGTGGTCGTTGCTTCATCGCCGCGGGTGTTGGTGTTGTCGTGGCCGCCAGTGTTCTTCCCTTTGCCACGCGGGGATCCTCAGTGGTGTGAGCCATTGCAGCCACGCATGGCTGCGTTAGCAGAGGATTTAAACCCTCCGCCACCAGAGTTTGCCCCCTGGAACAACGCCACCCGTTGATGGAAATTGCTCATCTAAGCGAACAGATCGTCAAGGGTGATGGGCGCAGTGCGGGCGTCGAGAGCGGAGACGAGGGGCTGGTATTCCATATCCAGCCCGGCGAGGATGTAGGAGATGAGCTCGTCCTCCGGGAGTGGCTTGCCCGCCGCTGCCAACTCGTTGGCGAGGGAGCGCATGTGCGCGAAGAACGCGGCGACGGTCTGTGTCCCCTTCTGCGCGTTGGCGAGGGCGACCCGGATGTTGTTGATGTGGGACAGGGACTGTGACGAAAACATATGCGCCAGTGTTGTCCATAGCTCGTGTGCATGGGTGATCGATGTCACCTGCACGAGCACCTCCTTTGAGAGATTATTCAGGAGATAACCAAGTACCTGTTGATCCTCTCGGAACCAGATCGGATGAAGGGGGTTGGGTGCGGTCTCCTCCTTCCCGTCCTTGTCCTTGGTGACGACAACCTTGGCTGGCTCCGGCATGCTACCATCGACATAGCCGAAGACACCCGCACCGCGAAGTTGTGGCGTTATCTGTGTACGCCAGATGATGAAGTTGGTGCGTGTGAGTTTCTTGGTGATTTGGCCAGAGAGGCCGACATTGGTGGTGGAGGATGGAGCCATGGCGGCAACGGAAGCTTTGGTGGATGGCTAAATGAGATGGAAGAGTTAGGCTTTGTATACCATGTCGAAATAGGTTGGAACGTCGTACCCATCCTGGGCGACGGCTGCGTGTTTATATAGAAGGGGCGCGACTCCCTGATAGCGTACATTGGTTGAGATTACATCTTGGAGATAAAGGAAAGACTAGAGATAGAGATAGATAGATATTTAAGTTACAAACAAGATCTTATATCTAAACAACCTAGTCTATCTCCAACAACTTCTATCTCAACCGGTATAGGATCATCGCATGTTTAACAATTGGAGGCTCCATCTTACTGATTGGAGATTATTCTGTATGAAAAAGGAATTTGGAGGTTTAGGAATACCTATCCTTCAAGATATCAATCTTTGTCTCCTTGGCTCCTGAATTAAAAGGTACCAGGATGAAGAAGTGAAACCTTGGAAAATGATTGTTGATCATAAATACATGGCTAGGAAACCTAACCTCTTCTCCTGAAACCCTGACCAACCTACCTCCAAATTCCGGAAAGGTTTGAAATCCATCTTTCAAGCCTTGAAATTTGGATATAAATGGAAGGTTGGCACAGGGAGCAACATTATGTTCTAGGAGGACACCTGGTTTGGCTCCTCCCCCTTGGTTCCCATTTACACTATTTGTAATGAGACTACAAAGTGTATTAATGAGGTGTGGGATGGGCTCCAGCTAAAATTTAATTTTAGAAGAATTTTTCATTGGGAACCACTACGGATCAGACTACTGATCCCTAGCTATCTATCAGACCAGCGCACTGCCGTGCGATTGGAGCTGATTTAAATGACCGATCTAATGGACTAGCTGGACGTGGGCATGTGCCTTGTGGTAGTTAATCAGGTTATGGTAGTTTTCATCCATGATCCATCAGCGCTAGCTTTTTAACCCCTAAAAAAAACTGCTCCATGAAACATGCATAACCTGTACTTTCCATGCACCAGCTTTCATATCTAAAGAATCTCTGTCTGGTGATGCTTGCGATTGATTTCCTTTAATATTTTTGCTTCAAGCATTGCAAACCATGCTTCATAGCTGTATGTTTATTTTCGTTCTACATAAGTCATGCTTCCACCTTTCAACACTATCGTCGTGTTCATAATTTGTAGTAAATCGCAGCCCTATCAATATCGAGTGGCGTGCTTCATTCATTTCTTATATAAAATGCTTCCATGCATTATGCTCTTCCACGTCTTTGATTTACTAGTAATTCATTTGCTTCGTCCAAAATTTATTAAATTTGCATAACTTATTATTGTATTGCTTCGGCACCAACAAAATCAACGGATCATACATCCATGATTTAAATTAGATATGGTTCCAATTGTCATTGTATCAATATTTAAATGTTCATCACATATGCTTCCATGCTTCGAATTATTGTTTCAACCATTGTCAATGTATGCTCCCTTTTCTATTTCCGTATATGCTTAATATCTTATAATCAAAGTTACTTGCTTCCAACAGAATTTTACAGAGCTTCAAAGAATATCATTTAGTGCTTCGACAACATAAAAACAAGGAAAAAACATGCAACCTTTAGTTTCATTGCCTGCTTCAATAGTAGCACCGACACAAATGCACATCTTCCCGTTAGTTACTTCCTGATTGTATCAATATTGTTTTACTTCTCCAAGAGCATGCCAAGCATGGCCGCTGATGGGAGAGGGCGATGTTGTTGTTGTCGGTCGACGTCCTCGCCATTGCCGCCGCTACCACTAGCAGACGCCTCGTTGTCGTCGTCTCCATCTATACACTCGCCCTCGATAGTCCCAGAGAAGCCCTTGGTGAAGCGCAGGTCACCACTCTGCTATTGCCCATGACAATGTGCAATAAACATTGCTTCCTACATAAGAAGAGTATGCATCAAAGATTGCTTCCAAAGATATTAGAGTCCACACCATAAGTAAATAAGAAGCACATTGTAGTGAGAGCCAAAATATCTTAGCATTACTATCGAAGCACTATAGGAGCATGTACGAGCAAAGTATTAAAGAAGTATTATAGGAGCAAAGTTAGGAAGCACTTGTTCACGCAATAGAAGCATTATTTACATACAATAGAAACATTTTGTCTTGCTGATGAACTATTTTCCTTTGCACGGAAACAATCACGACAGATAGAGTGCGACATACAACATATTTCATATATATGAAGCACTGAATCTCTGTAGAAAAAATCTTCAAATCACAACACATGCGAGACCTAGTGGAAGCATAGAAACCTGAAAACGAAAGGCCGATTGCCGCAAAGATGTAGGCAAAATTTGTGATATGTAGGATCCAACATAAGTGGGAATTCGGTGACCCTACGTCTATTTGAACTAGGATAGATCACGATTTGAATAAAAAGCACGCTCTAGCAGCAAGCAATGTTTGCAGGTCTATATGTGCATATTGCAAAAGAACTGAACTAGGACATGCAGACTCATGTCGCATGCCAATGGTGGGTGGAGTGCCGCACATACTGCTGCCGGTGCCAAGTGTGCTTGCACACGCTGCAGTCAAGCTGCCGCAAGCACGCCCACCACGGTGCCTGCTGCAGCTGCTGGCTGCTCGTACTCCGTCCACCGAGTGATCCTAACGGTAGCCTGCTGAGGGGAGACGCGCTGCTGCGGTGGAATATAGGCTGCGTCGACGAGTGGGTTGGTGGAGTGGATCTGATCTGGGTGGTCATGGGTAATAGACCAAGGGCCACGCGGTGGAATCATGAGCTCCACTGTGAGTAGGTTGGGAGCATGGCGATTAATTAGGGGAGAGAGGAAGGGGCACGAGATTTGGGAGAAATAATAGGAAAGGGGTGCTTTGAATGAGATTTCTATGGGAGGCAATGACCGTGGGATGGAACACCAATGAACGTCCCACGATCGGTCTAAAGTTTCCCTCCTATCAGACGTATGATGGGGAGTGTTTCCCTTTTTCATTGCAAGTTAATGGAACAGTGGTATCAATTAGTTGAAATAGCTAGTAGCATCACTTTCAACACTGATCCTGACTCCCTGGTTTGGCAACTTGAAAATAATGGTAGATATTCTATCAGTTCTTTATATCATGTTATTAATTTCAGCGGGGTGCAACCAGTTTTCATTCCTAGTGTCCGGAAATTAAGGGTTCCCTCAAAGATTCATGTCCTCGTTAGTTTCTCATAACAAGCTAGTGACTAGAGATAGACATATTATCAAACCTCTGGATTGTATTTTGTAAAGAATACAAATCCATCACACATCTTTTCTTTGAATGTATGGTTGCAAAAGCTGTTTGGACTTTTGTTAAAGATCATTTTCAGATTGATGTTGGAAGAGACTTTGAATCTGTAGCTAGATTTTGGGTTTCCAACAACAAAAATTCCGCTCTGAACACCGTTACCTCTGTTGTTATCTGGGGGCTTTGGAAAATTAGAAACTCTACGATTTTTGATAATAATACTTGGACCTCTGTTAAGCAGGTCTTGAGACTGATCTTGAGAATGTCAAAATCATGGACTATCCTATCCCCAGAGCTGTGTGGAGCAAGGCTGGAGGCCTTCTCGATCCAGTTAGCCAGGTTTCTCCAACGTCCTCTATTGCTCACCAGTGGCTGAGCTCGTGCGCTGATGATGTTCAACAGTTCAAGACCCCTGAAGCTGGCTACTGAACGCCAACTCCAAAGAAACGGGATGCTGGTGATAAAATGTCGCTGCTCAGCCCGACATCGATGTTGAAGACTTGCTGGTTGCCACAAGCTGTGATGGCGCTTCCTCTGAAGACTGGGAAGCCAACACAGCCCCAGCACGCCTCCTCTGAAGACTGGGAAGCCAACACAGCCCCAGCACGCCTACTTTTTGCGAGTTCCTTCCCTATTTCCTGGCCTTATGGCAGATGTAATAAGCTAGATAAACTTTAGTTTGCTTTTGCTTTCTTTTTCGTGGAACTGCCCCTCTGAGTGGGTTGATGTCGTTTAACGCTGTTTTGGTTTCATTGATGAAATGGAACCGGGGGGAGTCCTCCCTGTTCTTCTAAAAAAAACTCTCCTTTTCCACCTGCCAACATTTACCTCAAGCAATTGCATCTGCAAACGGATAAAATTTAGACTTTGGACTCTATTGCCACTGCTCGTCGTCCAATACAAAGCTGCGAGAGTAATTTCTTCCTTTTTGACACAAATAGAAGCTGCGTTTTCTACAGAATACAGAGGCAGGACGTGACCACCGGCTCCACATCCAAACCCAAACACTGCTGAGCGCTGAATCCAACTTCTTAATTTGCATACGGAGTATTCAAGAGAGAAAAAAATGCATACGGAAAACATACAAAATTATCCAAATCAAGAAAATGCGGCCGACGGAAGCACCAAAAACAGAACAGAATGCAGTGTTTCGTTTGCCACAAAAAAACAGAGAGAAGGCATCAGCGCTTCTTTGAGTTGGGATGCATCCGAAGTGACCACAATAAATTCCAAAAGAAAGGGGCTAAAAAAATACTGTACAGCTGTACTTGGGGCTAAACCAGAAAGAATATCATCGAGGGTACCTCTCCGACAACAGGATTTGCTCTTCCACGGTGTACTCCCCACTTGGCTCCTCCGTGCCCCCTTCACTTGCCGTGTCGTCGGTAGAGAATTGGCCATCATCATCATACCTCCTAGATTTTGCATCACGCGCAGCTTGCTTCCTCTTGATCCGAAGGTTTTCGAGCGTCATCTCCACTTCTCTCATCGCCGGCCGGTCTTCTCCGTTCAAGCTCACGCACTTTGCTGCCAGCGCAGCTACCTCCTGGACCTCTCCGTCATCCTCTTCCATGACCTGAGGATCCAGCAAGTCAGCCAGCACACCTTGTGTGACCAGTGAGGCAAAATGCAGAACAAGACTATCGCCATCGACAGAATGATAGGCGAGTGGCCTCTTTCTGGTAAGCAGTTCTATGAGAACCACGCCAAAGCTGAAGACATCGCTCTTGTCTGTTAGACGGCCAGTGTAATAGTACATGGGATCCAAGTAGCCAATCGTTCCTTGAACCGCAGTAGTCACCCCCGTTTGATCAATAGGAATAAACTTTGAAGCCCCAAAGTCTGATACCTTGGCTGTTAAGCTTTCATCAAGAAGTATGTTGGCGGACTTAATGTCTCTGTGATACACTGGCGTTGAAGCGGCTGAATGTAGATAGGCCAGGGCTGTAGATATCTCAAGTGCAATCCTCAACCGGTCGTCCCATGATAGTGATACCGGTCCTTCAACATGCAGATGATGCTCAAGAGTTCCATTTGAAATGAACTCGTAAACCAACAATGGGACTTCTGCCTCGAGACAACATCCAATTAGCTTCACGACGTTCCGATGGTTGATTTGGGAAAGAATTGCAACCTCATTAATGAAGTCGTCGATTTCTCTCTGTACGATAATCTTTGATTTCTTGATGGCTACAACCTGTAGATCCAGAATTCCTTTATAAACAATGCCATGTCCTCCACCGCCAACCTCACGAGTTTTGTCAAAATTGTTTGTAGCCTTCTCTAGCTCTGCTAAGGTGATGATCATCCGTTCACCCATATCAGCTCTTTGTGAAACTAACTGCTGAAATAGCAACCCATGATTTTGCTTGAAAAACTTGTCTTTCCTTTTTTGGGCCTTCTGTTGCTTGATCTTCCGTGTTACAAAGGGAGCACCAAAAGCCAGAAGCACAAGAATTGACCCACCACTGGCTACTAGGCCCATGCTTAAACCTGCATTATTTTGAGAAATAGAATCAGATATTGCATACGTAGCCCATATCTTACTGAAAGGAAACGGTTTGCACAGAATTTATATATTTATTTACCAAGTCCGGCATCACAAGATTTAGAACCAAAGATTAATTTCTACCACCAACTAAAGGTTTGCAATATGCAATTAGATTTATTAAATAGATTTAAGCTGAGTACCATTCTTCTACGCAAATTGCCTACTTCAGCTATCTTTATATGTTTGGGACCATAGAGCTTTAGCAATTTTATTTGGTTAGCTAACTAAGCTCTTGTCACTACGATGCTATATTATCTTTATTAAAGCACATATGCGATTGCTAACCAAGCTAGTTTTCTTTACAGAAAAGCAACTTATCAAACTCTACTGAAAATTTCTGCCTAAAAGTGCTCTACTGAAGCAATAAGTTATCATAAAACTTCCCTCCCTGTAGAGGACTAGAATTTCTCTTAAAATAATCACTAGTGAATAGAGCTGTAATGACAAAATGATTACTGGAAACTATCTATTTGAACTCACGAAGATGATTAGAATGAGATTTTTTGGAACAAGGGAGTACTTTTTATAACAGAACGTATTCAGCAAGTAATATGACGGGTTATGTAAGCATTCTCATGTATAAACCAGTTCCTTGAAATTCCAGCTTTCCAATCTCATTAACAAGTTGTAGACAAGTAAAAATGTGAAGCTTTATGGTTACTGAATCTCATCAGACAAATGAAGGTGTACTACATAATTTAACTCACATATGGAGTTGTAATCAGATGAATACATAATTTACATAATTACTGATGTGTAGTTTTGTTACCTTGAGAGGATTTCTTGTTCTTGATGCACCCCCCTTTCATGAAGGGATTCCCGCTGGTCTCATCAGGGCATTGGCAGCGAAACGCTCCAGGCACATTTGTGCAGGTTCCGTAGCATGAGTGGAGTTCCCAATGCGCACACTCATCAATGTCTAATCAAACAACAATGAAGCACCGTAAACAGAAGTGATAAACTAGCCACATATGTGGCCCGTGAAATTATACCTAATTATAGGCACTAAGCTGTCCTCAGATCAACCTAATTTGCATAAGAACTGTGTAATAATATCAGGTTAAATCGACTTGCATACCTTGGCATCCATCCACAACATAGGGGTTGCCTTGATAGCCAGCAGAGCAGCGACAGCGGTACCCTTTGTAAGCAAAGCTCGTATAGTTCTGACAGGAGCTGCTGCTGCTGCGGCACCCAGATGCATGCGTGGCAGGCAGCTCCTTACCACATGTTGAATTGCTGATGACCCAGTCCAGCAAGACTGGGAGAGTATTTACAGTTTCAAATATCAGGCGTGTGACATTGTAGGAACCTTCCTCGGCTATGTAGACCGAAGATTCCGAATCAAATTCAGAAACATTGCCAGGGGGCTGGACCTGGATGCTGTAGGAAGTGTAGCCTTTGGGGATGGCAGCACTGCAGCAGCCAATGCCGGAGCACTCCTTGTTCAAGGGGAACTGAAAAGGCTGGCCCTTTCCTGGGGCTGGTGGGCAGTAAGTGGCACAGGCGTTGACGGTGCTGTTGTCCTCCGCGAGGAGGAGGACCTGGACGTTGCTGCAGGACAGCACCAGGAACTTGTTCTTCTCCGGCGAGACGAAGAACGGGCCGCCCCTTCTGAGCCCACTCCATGTGTGGTACTTTGCTGTGCCGTTGGCCTTCTTGCCTGGTGCCCCTGCTGCCGGTAAGAGCGCGATGCTGCTGCTGTTGGCGCGCACCGTGCCGCTGGGGATGGAGATCTCGAGCACCTCCAAGGTGCCGTCGCCGAGGAACAGCTTGGGCGGCCGGTACGAGTGGTCGCAGGTGAGGTTGAAGCCGTCGTGGTAGCAGCCGGCCTCGATCCCGAAAGGGTAGGAGAAGCCGATGCCGCCACAGCGGGCGCTGCAGTTAGCTGCTGCCGCGTCCAAAGGCTGCTGCAGCAGCAGCAGCAACGCTGCAGCTACAGCCACGGTGTGCACTACTCGCCTGCGCACTAACCTCTCCATGGATGCAGCTACGGCTATCTCAATCTCCAGAAAAAGATGGCGATGTTCGTGGACTGTTCTTCTCATCCCCATCCCTCAAGCCAATCAAGCACCACTTAGCCAATATACCCTCAGTCTACACCTACCGCATGCACCGTACCAGGAATTCAAGGCGGCGTAGACTATGGTTTGATTCGTTCGGGCTACCAACTAGGCGGCTAGTGCTTTCTTAAGAGAATAATAATGGTCAGCATTGGACATACTCCCATGCATATCTGTAGGAGTAGTAGCTAACAGCCTAACACCCAGGTTACGTGATTATAATAGCACGTTCCACATGACTTCCACTCAAAGATGGCCCCCGTGATTACGACACTACTGATGGGGAAGTCTAAATTAGGTGAGTAGCTACTGCAGGATTTGCCCTTGCTTGGTGTTGGTGGTCATAAAACATTTTACTACTACACTGATTTGGCTAAGGTTTGCCTGTTTGGGTAGGTTTGGTCTTGTGGTCAAGTGGAGGTGGAGCACGAGCAGGAGCTGTGACTTTTTGTTCTTTGGTTGGAAGATGCCATGGAACTTCCCTATTCACACATGTGGCTCAACTCCAAACAAATAAAAAATAAAGGGAAAATCTGAGTAAAGGCGCCGCATCATGTCCTTGCTGTGCGGCGGGCTGACGTGCACAGTACATATTGACAGAGGCGCAAAGTCACATTTCCATATGGTGTCTCCTTGTCATATTTTTGCACATGTCGGTGTGAAGCTACACTGTTTGTGCTAATCATTACAGTGTTGCACTACAGTATGCTTATTTTACTTTGCTACTCGCTTACTCGCATTTGCTAGCTGCATTTGTAAACGGGCATCATTTTTTTTACTATCATCTCTCAATCTGCATGCATACCAAAGATAGCTTTTTTGAAACAATGTCATAGGTGTACTTGTCAGTTTAACTATCTTGAATTGTCATTTTTATTATAAGTGATTGTCAAAAATGATTTGTTGTCCTTTGCTAGCTATAACTATGCAATTGTCCTTTTATTACGACACAACATAACAATCGAGGATAGAATTCAACAGATAAATACAGCAAACACCGTGACAACTTTTTTTTTACAATGACTCACAAGTTGTATGAGACAATATGATAACGAGGTACGATTAAAATGAAAAGCATAAAAAATATATGTGGCAACTGCGATTTTATAAGCACCTACAACCTTTGTGAGACCACATGACAACTTAGTAGAATAAAAATGACAAGCACATCAAAACATTTTGGAGACTGCATTTGTAAGCATTGATAATCTTTACACGAAACGACATCGGAAAATATGGTAATTAAGTTATTTTTATTGGACAAGTAGGTGGTTAATAATATAGCAAGTGAGTGGAACAATGTGGCAATTACGGAAGAAAAAAAAGTTTGTCGAAACATGTTGACATGGGATCTAGTTTCGAAGATCTTGTCGTGACAAAGCCAAGGTGAAAACAGATCATCAATTGAATTAACGGTTTTAAAGATAAAACACTTTAAATTTCGAGCATTGGAGAGAATCTTTGCGTCTATTTTTAGATGCATGTGCATGCGAGACGCCGCATCTGGTGAGTTGAATCAGCCTTTTTAATAGCGCAAGATAGCGACATGCATGCATATTAATATAAAAGCCGCCGTACGGCAACGCCCGGGTGCGGCGCCGCTCTGTAGCCGGGTCCAAAAATAAAAATCAATCTCTAGAAATGTGAATGCAAATCGAAGAAAGGAGACAGACAAGCAAGTGGATTAACGGAACCTTCGTCGATCCGGTGGAGACGACGTCGGTGCCGCCGGCCTGCTCGCCCGGCAGAGCTAGGCGCCGCCGCGTCCGCACCAGCCAAGAAGCGGCCGGACTTTGCCTTCCTACGCCGGGCCGCGGGTCCTTGGGAGCCATGAGTTCTGGCCAGCATCGCCGCACGCGGCTCCTCCTCCCGGTAGCTCTCTCCGCCGAGCGCCGATTTGGGGCCGGCACCGCGCGAGATGGTTCGTTCAACGTGATGTCCTCACGTGCAGCCCACCATGGCCAATTCTAGGAGCTCTCCGTCTTCTTTTTCTTCTTCCATGACTTGTGGGTCTACTATGTCAACAAGGTCGCCTTTTTTTTAGTGATGAGACGAAATGCGCAACAAGGCTGGCATCATTATCTGATCTATACATATATGGTTTCTCTATGAAATATGGACATTGAAGTAGCTGAGTGCAGATAGGCTAGAGCTCTGACAATCTCAAGTGCAATCCTTAAATGATCATCCCATGATAGTGATTTTGGTCCTTCAACATGAAGATGGTGGTATAGGGTTCCATTTAAAATGAACTCATAAAGCAACAGGGGCACTTCTGACTCAAGGCAGCATCCCAGGATCTTCACCATATTTCTATGGTTGATTTGAGAAAGAATAGCAACCTCGTTTATGAATTCATCGATTTCCCTTTGTACTACAATCTTTGATTTCTTGATGGCAACAACATATAGGTCTAGAAAGGCTTTGCAGTACTAACGAAGGGGCCGAAACCTAGCGCCAGCAGCCTCCCGTTCCTCCCCACTCCCTCCCCCTCCCAACCCTAGCTGCCCAACTCCCTCCCCCTCCCTTCCTCGCCGCCGCGTGAGGCAGCCACCGGGCCAGCCCGGGGAGCCAAGGATCGTGGCGGCGGGGCCTTGGCTGCCCTGCCTCTGCATGGGGAACTCCGGATCTGGAGCGGCGGCTCCATGGACGAGGCACGACAAGCTAGCAGTCGTGCGGGTGGTGGATCTAGTGTCCGAGCCGCGCGGGCGGCGGGATCCAGTGGTCGTTGGCGGCCGGCAGCGGCTTCTGCGGTGGTCGGTGCGCGCGATCTGGCGCATCCACTCCTCCCATGTTCGGCGTGCGGGCTAGCCTGGTCGGGCCGCGCTTACTTGGGTCGCCGATTCTGTACAAGAGGCGCTGCTGGTGACGGGGATCTAGTTCGGACGAAGTCCCTGGTCGGCCATGGTCGGCCGCGTCGACGGCGACGCCTGAGGGCACCGTTCCCCTCCTTGGAGGCATCGGTATGGACTGATCCCCTCACTTCCCCTTCCCCTAGGTCTTCCGAGCGGAAGCCCTAACTTTGTTGGGCGGCGACGGCGCTCACGGCGTCGTTCCCTTCTTGAAGACGCCGCTTTGGGAACCTTGGGGCTGGGTGGTGCTTGTGGGTGGTGGGCGACGGCGGTGGTGCGGCCCTATCCTAGCATGGATCTACGTCCGCTGCTTGGAGATGGACTCGCGTAGGTGGAGGTCGTCGTTTGGCGTCATGGTGGCGTCGATGACGGAGGCACCTGCCCAGGCTGGTACCTCAATCTGCTCTAAAGATGAACGAGTGGAAGATGGTGACGGCGACACATGTGAGTGCGTCAGGCCGGTTTAGTCTATTACTAGCACGCCATCCAAACCGGTTGAAGATAACTCGTGCAGCCATCTCCCATTGGTTGCACCCAGTATCCATAAACTCCCTGGAGTCCACATGACTGAGTAATGACCACGTACGGATCCAAGAGGTTACTCTGAATATGACCTGCAAAAAGTTATGAAATCTTTTGCCATTAAAAATGATGTCATTCCTCGTATTCCATATAGCCCAGAATAAAGCAGATATCCCAATTCTAATAGGTTTTGAAATTTTGACGTCCACTCCATTGAGCCACGTTGTAAATATTGAGCCCATACATGTAGGTGGGATCACATTAAAAGCTATATGAACAGTGCGCCAAAAATAGTTTTGCCAGAGTACATTCCAAGAACAAGTGTCTTATTGTTTCATTTTAATCACAATAACAACAATTAGATCTACCTCTCCAGCTACGTTTAATTAAGTTATATTTGGTTAATACCACACCTTTGTGTAGAAACCACATAAAATTTTTAATCCGTAGAGGTACTTTGATATTCCAGATATGTACTGATCTCGGTACTGGTCCTATGTTGATCAGATCCATGTACATGTACTTTACTGAGAATACACCAGTGACAGATAAAGTCCAACGAACACTATCTGGTTGATGAGATAATTGAACCTGCATAATTCTTCTAACCAGATGCAACCATGCCTTCCAGCGTACTCCTACTAAAGCTCGCCTTAATTGCATATTAAGAGGTATTGATTGTAAAACTGTGGATACATAGTTCTGTTTACGTTGTGTAATATTATAAAGCATGGGATAATGTAATGCTAGCGGTGTGTCCCCCAACCATGTATCTTTCCAAAATCTTGTTGAGGCACCATCCCCTACTATAAATTACACCCTCTGGAAAAAATTATTCTTTATCTTCATTAACCCTTTCGAGAATGGTGAGTCATGTGGTCTAGTAGTAACCTGGGCTAATGTTTGTGAAGTAAGGTATTTATTTTTAAGTATTTGAATCCACATTCCTTCTGTCTCTGTGGATAACCTATATAACCACTTGCTAAGCAAGCATTTGTTTTTTATTTCTAGATTTTCAATACCCAATCCCCCTGTTCCTTGGGTCTGCATATAATATCCCAACGTGTTAATCTGTATTTCTAAAAAAATGCAGGTCTAGAATTCCTTTATACACGACACCATGTCCGCCGCCACCAACCTCACGGGACTTGTCAAAATTGTTTGTGGCCTTCTCTATATCCCGTAAGGTAAAGATCATCCTTTCACCAATATCTGCCTTGTGTGACATTAACTGCTGCAATAGCAACCCACGATTTTGGTTGAATAACTTTTCTCTCATTTTCTTCACCTTCCTTAGCTTCATCATCTCCCCTAATAATAAAGCACGTAGTGCTTCTGCCGTACGTCCTTGGCTATTTTGCAAAAAAGTCCCTGTATTTTCTGGTATTCAACCCGCAGTCCTTTTGTAAGTGGATGTCTGTGATACCGTTTCAGTTTTACAAAAAAATCCGTTCGTTTCACACTATTCAACCCGCAATCCTCTATCCAGTCGCAACGAGGACGAGAAGATGAGGGGCGGTGCCCTTGTTGACGACGACGGAGGCGGCGGCTAAATCCGCGGTGGGGGACGAGAAGGTAGATGTCGTGGGTGCGTGCTGAGGCAAGGTAGGCCATCCTTGCTGCGCTCGTGTGCATTGATGGAGGGTGGAAGACGGGACAGCCGAACAGGTTCAGGTGGGTACTCGGCTGCCAGCGCCGGCCGCGAGCACGCGGCGCGGCATGGGCTTGATGGAGACGAGGCAAAGGAGCGCGGAGTAAGGGCGCCTTGGTGCTCGTGGTGGACCAGATCCAGTGAGGGGAGGTGGGATCCGTCGCCGCCGCGAATTCCGCCGGCGTCCACCCCACGCGCGCGTGCTCTGCGCCCCCGTGTTGGCCCCGGCGGACTCCAGGACCTCCGGATCGGAGCCCCACGTGCCTCTCTATAGCGGCCAACACACTCCAGGCCTAGCTCAACGCGCTCCTCGCCTCCATGTTCGCCACGGTGAGCCCCCTCTCCTGCCTCCCCATCTAGCCGCCGTTTGGAATTGCCGAGGATTCTCCTACCTCCCCATCTAGCCGCCGTTTGGAATTGTCGTGTTCTGGGTTTCGGTTTCGGCTGGCTGACTCTGGGGTTACGATCTAGGGTATGGTGGACGACCAGTTCCAGCAGCTGCAGTCGCTGGAGGAGGGGGCAGCGCGTCGGGCTTCGTCGCGGAGGTTTCCACCCTCTTCATCGACGACGCCGACCGGATCATCGCCGACATCGCCGCCCTGCTGTCTGTATCCTCTCTCTCTCTCTGTGTGTGTGTGTGTCTCCCTCTGCTTTTGCCGTCTCGGCTGTGGAGCCGCCTCTGATCCTGTCTGCCTTTGCCTTTGCTGCTTGTTCAGCGACCAGCCCGTCGTGGACTTCGACAAGGTGGACGCACACGTGCACCAGCTCAAGGGGAGCAGCTCCAGGTGACCATGCCAAAAATCCTTTCCCCCCTCAACCCCCACCCACTGCTCATTTTTAACTGTGCGTTTGTTTATCCATGGCGTCGTCGATCTTCGTACGATTCAGATGTGTCCCACCACGGTGTGTTAATTAGAGGAGCTGGGTTTAGTTAGTTTATTTCGCTGCCGCAACGGAATTGTCGGTATTACCGCCAGTAACGGCAATAATCCCGGCTCGGCGAGGAGATATCTGCTGTTTTCCGAGCATTTTCCGGTGGTAATGGTCCGGTATTCCGTGGAACAACCAGTGGTTGTTTTACTGGTTTGCCCGCAGCATTGATGTTGTTCCTATTCAGGTGTGCTGGTGTGGTGTCCGCGTCACGGGCATTCTGCTTGTGTCTTTTGCGGCGGGTGTCGTATATCCATAAGTAGAAAAATCTGAGTTTAGTTGTGTTCCCTGTAACGGAATTTGCGATGTTGTTTCTATTCAGGTGTGTCGGTGCATGCCGTTGTGTCATTTGTGCTGTCGTGTAGCCATAAATAGAAGAGCTGAGTTTAGTCGCAATTGGTGCAAAGGATTTGTCGGTATTGCGGCCAATGGCAATATCCTGGCCCGGCGAGGAAGTATCTGTCGTTTTGTGAACATTTCTGGTGTTGATCATGTGTTGTTCTGCGTAACACAGTGCTGGTTTGTCTGGTCTTTCTACGGCATCAATGTTGTTCTATTCGGATATGTCGGTGCAGTGTGTGTATGTCATGGGCATGCGGTTTCTGTCGTTTGCTGCTGTTGTATAGCTATAAGTAGGAGAGCCGAGTTTAGCTATGTTTCGTGCAATGGAACTGTGTACTCCCGCCGATGACAATTTTTTGTCAGTTTGCAAACAGTTCTGGTGTTAATGATCTGCTATTCTACGTAACCGAATGGTGGTTTTTTGGTCTGTCAACGGCATCGTTGTTGTTTCTGTTCAAGTGTGTCGGTGCAGTGGGCATGTTGTTTGTGTCAACTTGCGAACATTTCTGGTACGGATATACTATTTAGCCAATGGCATTAGTGTAGCTTGGCAAGGGAATAACTGTCGTTTTCCAGTTTTGCAAAATTTCTAGTATATAATGATCTGCTATTCTACATAACTCTGATGAATGTTTTTTCTGATCTGTCTGTGGCACCAATGTTGTTTCTATTTGGATTTGTTGGTGCTGGGTGTCGATGCCATGGGCACACGGTTCACGTCGTTTGCCCCACCCTATATCCATATGTAGAAGAGCCAAGTTTAGTAGTGTCTTGTGCAACAAAACTATCAGTTTTCTTGCCAATGGTTTATGGCCTGGGATCGAAAACTTCATCGTTTTGTGATCATTTATTTGTTGACTTGCTTCCGAGGCTCATAATATTTTGGCATTGCTTATGTGTATCAAGTATCAACATGCTCAGAGTTAAATGATTTTAGAAATTTCTAATTTCCTGATCGGCGCTTGTTTATCATTTTTCAGTGTTGGCGCTCAGAAAGTGAAGCTCGCCTCCATGCACTTCCGTCAGTTCTATGAGGCAAAAAGCAAAGAAGGGTGAGTACTCAGTACCTTACTATATATGTTGCAGAGTAATTATTCTCCACTGTCTGTATTGTTCAAATTCTTCATGTAAACCTGCCAGCTTACTTTGTCTTGTATGGCACTATATTTAGCTCATACCAAGAAATACTCTTAAGAACTGACCTACTTGTTCACTTTGTCTGCAATCATGTGATTTGTAGAACTTGGTTCATTGTCTAAATTCGCCTCCTATAACTCGTTGGTTATGGACTTCTGCTTATAGCATGACTGAATTTTGAGATGGCTTTAGTTATTCATTTATTTTGTTCCCAGACAAGGGGTTACAATTTCTGAAGCATTTCAGTTCAGTTCGCTTAGCCTTTCCAGAATTTGACGGTTGTTGTTATGTTCTTATTATTTCAGGTGCTTCATGGCGTTGGCCCTTGTTAGGAGTGAGTTCTGTGATGTGCGCAGCAAGTTCCACACCATGATGCAGGTAGCTCCTTACGGTCCTATGTTGGCCTTTGGCATTCAGCTTCTCACTATGTAGACCATAATCTACAGATTGGTATTGTCTTGATGATTGATCTGCGATTCTTGTTGTGATGCAGCTAGAGCAGCACATCGAGGCCTGCAGTCCCAAGTAGAGTAGCAGTAAAAACTGAAGCAGAAGGAGCTTAGCTCCATGTGATCCCTGACATGATGGTGGGGGGCAGTGTGTATGTATCCCTTAAACTTGTTTGTAGGCAGTGTAACGGGTGTCGGTGGCTTTGGAGGGCGTGTGTGTGCGGAACCGGACCGACCGATTCCCGCGGTGGAACTCCGGGCTTTTGCGACCCCTTGAAACGGAACGTGTTTGCCCTGTGTCGGATGTATGTGTCAATGCTATACATGTTTGTGTCGTGCCTGCCCTTAGGCTGCGTGTAAACTCTTACTAGTGACTTTGGTTTTTGTTCTTGTTGTTCTTGTTGTTCTTGTTGTTGTATGTTGTTGTGGTCTCTGGAAATGCTGGTGCCTCTCCCTTGCGCGAGGGGAAGGCTTGCCGCTCTCTTCAAAACAGTGCCGGAACTGCTTCTGTTGTTGTTGTCTGTTATCATTGTGTTGTGTGTTGTTGGCCGTATCGTTAGAACGTTGTTGCCCCTCCATAGGGGTGAACCATCGATCGTCGGAGAGCGAACCCCTATGCCGGCAAAGTAGAGGGGGAGATGTAAGCGGCACCATCGTTAGACATACGATCCACAAACAATCTCTGATGAGTGAGCCACCACTCAACACGTGGACGGACAGGCAGAGGACTTCGTTGTGGTTTTGTTTTATTTTAGGAAGAAGACGCCATGGCTGGCCACCCACGGGAAGATCCAACTGCACGCATGCGGCGCACACCGTCTACGAGCTCATCAATGGCGCCCTAACCCACCATTTGCTGCCAAAACGATGTCGTGCCTGCCGACACACAACCTCGTGAGCAGCCCAGCCATGTACTTTACTTACTAAGAGTGCTCCATCCATCTCCATCTCCTCCTAAGGACACTCCTCCTCCTCCTCTCTCCTCGTGACCCACGACAGCTTGGTCTCCCCTTCCCTCCAGACGTGCTCCGCCCGGTCCCGAAGCATTTTCGAACATCATTTTTGTTTGTCACAACTTCCACAAATGTGATTTCGTCGGCTTACAAGGCCAAGTTTTCATAACATCTCCATTCCCCCTTGCAGGATATGGTTTGAAAGGTTTGCTTAACACCCCCCTTCCTTCTGCACTTTTTTCTAGCCCGGTGCAACGCACGGGCATTTGTACTAGTTATTAATAATAAAGAAAATACTGCTTTTGGTCGCACGTCGTGGCTATTTTGCAGAAAAACCCCTGACATTATACATATTCAACCCGCACTACCAATTTAAGTGAAAAAAAAAACGATTCATTTTTACACAAACCCCTTTCTCCCCAGTTCACAGCCGCGCGTCTCCTTTTATCCATTCCGGTTGCTCACTGCAGTCTCCGGCGTGACACCGACGACCGCCACCGCCAGGCCAGGAACCGATGGATTTGCCCCGCGCCGCCATCGCTGTGTTCTTCTTCCCGTCTCCACCAGCCGTGAGAGGAGGAGCAGGAGGGGAGTCGCGGCGGGTCACGAGGCGGGGCTCCCGATCCAATCGGGAGAAGGACGACGATGGTGAGCACAGAAAGGGTCGTCATCGTCGTGTTCTTCTTCCCGTCCCCAGCAGACGTAAGAGGAGGAGCAGTAGGGGAATCGCGACGCGTCACGAGGCGGGGCTCCCGATCCAATCGGGAGCAGGACGACGATGACGAGCACAAGAAGGGCACGGGCCATGAGAGGAGGAGCCGGAGGGGAGTCGCGGAGGGTCACGAGGTCGTTGCCGCTTGCCACCACAGGACACTCGACCAGACCAGCTTTTGCGGCCCCATTGCAGAGTCGTCGTGGAACGCCCAGACACGAGTTATTTGCAGACCGTGCCCTTGTTTATATTCAAAGGAGGATAAATTAACCTTATCCAGGTACACATGAGTATTTATATTCATCTCAGATTGTTCACATGTAACTTGAGGTAGCAGAAAATCATGCAACACACACACTTCAATTAGCCACCTACTTATGCTTGCATATCTTTCGGTGGAGTACTGCATATCCTGATCTGCATATACTTGATGAGCCGATCCATAGATTATGTCGATTTGGTCGCCATTGAGTAGTTGGAGAGCTACCTTAAGACACAGGATGTACCAATGGCTTTACTTGATCAGTATTGTGCAAGGATAAGGCCACTGAATTTGGCGTGCCTGCCTTTTTGTTTTCCGAATAATGTGAGAACTTCTAGCCTTCTCGACCAAACATAGTGGCTTATTTAACTTTGTCTAATATAAATATCCTATATGGTCAATCTAGGATGAAAGTGTATTTATTTACTTGGATAATCTAGGTTGCAGTGTTCTTTGGTGCCTCTTTCACTTTTAATTTTTATCACACTGAAATTGGCAGCTCCTCATAGTACTCTGTTTGTACTAATTTTACCTTTTTTCTCCAAAATTGAGTAGTTCCATTGTTTTTACTTCTAACTCTATTGCTCTGCTGCAGACCACAACTACTAAAGTGGGCTTTTCGAACATTTGACAAACGTTTGGGAATTCAGTCCAGGTACATTTCCTGGAATTGTGACCTTTATTTGTTAGTGAATTTTAAGTTTCAGTCACCCCTGTGGCTATTTTAATAAAGAAAGCAAATATTAGGTTATCAGGAATTTTGCCTCTCCCATCTCATTGCGAACATGCTCTTCACCGCTACCATATCATTACCAGTATGCTTTTATTGCACTTCAGCAAGTTCAAACTTCAGTTCATACTGGAAATCTCTACCAACTTCCGAGCGATTCATTTTGTTAGAAGATGATAGTACACGGCAGAACACGCTTGCTTCTAGCAAGCTGCTGCGTTGTTTCCCTTGGAGGTTAGCTAGCCAAAGATACTCGTTGGATGGAAAACTCATACGTACAAACATAGCCGACCATCGTGGACACCGGTTAATCCTATTTGATGATTGCAGGAAGGTGACGATCTTTCAGGCCAACAACCAGGGGCATGAGTTGACGTCTTCACGTATGTATGCACATGATCAGCTAAAGTAGATGTTTATGCATCAATTGTTGTGATAACTTACATATTGATCGATCTGATTAGTGATATAGCACTATGCGGATTGTGTCGCTGCCACCCGATCGAAACCCTCACTCATTTCAGACACTTGAGCTGATGCCAGAGTATTGATACATTGTTGGACTCTATATGGTGCTGGTACATACAAACATATGTGTACTTCTATATGATGCTGGTACATACAAACATACGTGTACTTTTTGCTTCCTTGAATGCCGAGATATTTCTTTGGCAAATAGCTGGCTGGAAGCGTACATTTGGAAAGGAGAGGATTGGAGGAGATTATCATTGCTCTTTCATCTAACAGTACAAACTATTAATTACAAAGATCATAGGATCAAAGGTAGCGGTTATTTTTAATTCAATAATTATTTAAAATATTCAAGGATTCAATCAAATGTAGGATGCTAGGGTGGCTTCTTTACGTCCACACTTCATACTTCCTAAAGCGATAATAATATAAAATAATTACTAACGTTTATGAGAACTATATATAAGAAATGACACTTCATACTTCTATATAAGCAATGGCTCATACTTCGTAAAGCTATAACGGTATAAGATTATTACGGATGTTTATCAGAACTACATATAAGAAATGTCACGTACTATCACACGGAATAGATTTTACGATATTTTTTTGTCCGGTGCAACGTATGGGCATTTGTACTGGTACGTGTAACAAATGAAACGCTAAGTGCCAGAAGCAAAATTGAGTCACCGCTGAACCGACCCCTGAATCATCATGAAAGTCCAACGCAAGTGCTGGGTTAATCAACAAATTAACGACCCAAGCACATCAACAATGATGGTACTACACAGACAACGCAAAAGCCATCAAGTGGCGCCACCTTTGCAGGGGCATGCATGTGATGTGAGGAGCCACCTTTGCCCGGCACATACACTGCGATCTGCCTCATATCATCCTGACAGCTTCGCATTTCTTTTCCCTGCCTTTCTGCTTGCATTGCACTTTTATCTTATAGATTTGCTGCTGGCTGCAGATCTGCGCTGTACGTACGTGTTGGATCTCAATCCAGAAGCCAGATCCCATGGCTTTGTACTCCATCCACGGGATCCAAGCCCCATAAAAACACGAAATAACACTTCAAGGTACTAGGGGTGTACGCACGCACCGGGTGCCGGTGCTGGTCTTCTCTAGGACCACTGCAACTTAGATGTGTTTCTTTTCAAGGGACTAGACTTTTTTTAGTGGACTAAAGAAAAAAGTCCCTTCAACAAAGACATTTTTTAATTCTTAAAAAAAAAGTCATTTCTATTTCTTTACTTAGGGACTAAAAGGGACTTTTTAGTCTAGTCCCTAGGTAAAGAAACACCACCTTAGGGTGTGTTTGGTTGAAGGGATAGGTTAGGGTGGTTGTGGGTATCCCCAACCACGTGGCTGGGGATAGCCCTTTTTTTTGTTTGGTTGGAGGGTAGGGTTATCCTTTTTTTTGTTTGGCTAGGGTGGTTGGGAGGATGGATAACCACGTGGCTGGCGAGCTCCCGCGGCAGCGGCGCCCGCGCCGGCCAGCTCCCGCGCCGGCCTCCCGCGCCGGCCAGCTCCCGCGCCGGCCGCCTCCTGCGCCGGTCGCCCTCCCGCGCCGGCCGCCTCCCGCGGCGCCCGCGCCCGCGCCGGCCAGCTCCCGCGCCGGCCGCCCTCCCGCGCCGGCTGCCCCAGGGTGGTTGCCACCGCCCGTCCGTTTTTGGCGGTTGGCCACATCCCTTTTTTCTGGGAATATTCCCAGCATCTGGTTGACTCTGTCCCTCCTCGTTCCAGATCTAAACGCATGGCAACTACAGAAAAAAGTGGTTATCCCTGTCCCTGGGAGGATATCCCTCCAATCAAACGCACCCTTAATGCGTAACGCGTTTGTGGCAGCAGAGAGGAGTAGTAATCGTTTTGCCGGCGTGCATGTGAGCTGAGCCGTGCAACCAACTGCATGCCTCCTCTGCTCTGCTCTGGCTGCCTCGCTTCCTCTTTCCTTTCTATAAAGACCCCACACGCACGAATCATGAGCTAGCCGGAGCCAGCCGCGCTTACAAGTTACAAGTGAGTGAGAGCGGGAGCTAGCAGATCATACGGAGAAGAAGAAGCTCGCTGTGAGGAGAGAGCTCTAGACTCTATACTCCAGAGTGTGTAGTGAGAGAGAGACAGAGAGATAGAGAGAAATGGACTGGTACGCGTGGCTGTCCAAGGCGGGGCTGACGCCGGCGGCGACGTACGAGTACGGGCTGCTCTTCAGCGAGAACGAGCTGGAGCCCGGGGACGCGCCGGACTTCGACCACGACCTGCTCAAGAGCATGGGCATCGCCGTCGCCAAGCATAGGCTCGAGATCCTCAAGCTCGCCAGGAAGGACGCCGCCGCTGTTGCCTCGTCCCACTCTTCCGCCGCGGCTCAGCTCGCGCGCAGGGCCGGCAGGTGCATCGCCCGGTGCGCGCGCCGGCTGGGCGGCGGGAGGCGGTACTCCTCCTCCTCGGTCACCGTCGTGCCGAGGATCTGCAACGGCGCGGCGGGCGACGTGGTGGTCCGCGCCGGCGCGGTGCGGCGGAGGAGCAGCGTCAAGAAGATGGTGCTCATGATCACCGACGGCGGCGTCGCGAGCGGCGGCGGCGTCCGGTTCTCCGGGTCCCAGAAGGCCAGCCTCATCTTCCAGGACTGCGCATACGACGACGACAACGGCGCCGGGGAGGAGGGGGACGAGGAGCGGTGCTCCGAGGGCGGCACCGCCGGAGGCGAGAGCGAGATCAAGTGGGACTCCATGTTCCAGGACCTCAAGCCGACGTGAGCTGCGCTGCGTGACCACGCCGAGCATATCATTTTCTCTTGCTCCCTCGACCCCTTCTCGTGTTAGAGATTACTGTTTTCTTGGTGTGCCTGCGACTGCGAGAGTGTGGCCTCCGGTTCTGTCTTGTGTAAAATGAATGGGTTTGGAGTGATGATGAGTGAAGTTCAAGAACGATTGGCGCACCACATCTGAAACTATGTGCACACACCAACGGACGAAATGCATTGTGAATTTCTCTTCACAAACAGTAGTATACTGAAACTACTCCTTCTTTTCCTAAATATAAGTCTTTTTAAGATTTTATTAGGAGACTACATACGGATTAATATAGACACAGTTTAAAGGAAAGATTCATCTATTTTGCTTCATATGTACTCCCTCCGTTCATTAATATAAGACCTTTTAGAAATTTCACTATAGACTAGATACGAAGCAAAATGAGTGAATCTACATCCTAAAATATGACTACATACATCTATATGTAGTTCATAGTGAAATCTCTAAAAGGTCTTACATTTAGTAACGGATTGAGTAGTCTTCTAATGATTTTTTTTACAAAACTTATATTTAAGAATGAAGGGAATAGTTAGTTAGCCTACCAATAATGCTACACGTACATAAATTTACAGGGGTTTCTTCCCCTTAAAAATCAAGGGGGGAGATTAGTTAGGAAAAAATTTCTAATCAACGTGTAATCTTTTATAAGTCTTTGTATGGTTAATATTTTTGGTTAGCCTACCGAACTCAAGTACGCGAAAAAGACTCGCACCTTTTTTTTTTTATCAGATCAAAAGCGCAGAACTTGATGAGGAGCGACAACACCATCAACAGACGACAACCACATCAACTTCTATCCCGTGTGTTCAACAGACGACATCGTTATTGCTCATTTATAATTGTGTCCTACTATTCCTCCAAAAATAATTGTGTCCTTGCATGTCCACCGTACATAAGGACAAAGACGTCAAAGCAAATTATACAAACATGTTCTTTGATTTACAGTATATCCTTTTCTTGAGGTGTGCTTCGGTAGACCCCCTCGACAAAACGTACACAGGGAACATATACATTATACTCATATTGTATTGTACATTATAGATTGTCGTATGTATGTAATACGGTGTGAATATACATACGACGGTTTGTAGTGTACTCCCTCCGTTTATAAATATAAATCTTTTTAGATATTTCACTACGGGACTACATACGGAGTAAAATGAATAAATCTATATTTTAAAATATGTTTATATCTATTCGTATATAGTTTTGTAGTGGAACCTCTAAAAAACCTTATATTTAAGAATGAAGGAAGTATAATACTCTCTCCGTCCCAAAATTCTTGTCTTAGATTTGTATAGATATGAATGTATTCAATCACATTTTAATATTTAGGTACATCTATTTGTAGTCAAACTTAAGACACGAATTTTAGAACGGAGAGAATAGTATATAATACGAGGTGCGTTTTATGTGGAAGGGAGGGGGTCCTACCGAAGCAAAAAAGTGCTTTTTTTAAGTAGAGGCATCGTTTATTAACTGCAAACCTTAAAAAGGAATACAAATAATCTCGGACAAATCTAAGAGCAACACATGACACCCGGTAGAGAGAGTGGATGCCGCTTTGGCGAGGTTGTGAGCCTCTACATCAAACGGCCGTTTCTCATGGACAAATTTAACATGTCGAAACAAACTCCGTTGAAAAATGATCTCGCGCAGGATTGTAGCATAACGACACCGGGCTGCCGATGCAACATTAGCCACCACTTCTAGGCGAGAGCAGGCCTAACTGTAGTCCTTACTTATTCAGCTTCCTAGAAATGAAAGCCTCGCTGGCTAAAGGTTTTTTCTTCAAAGTGGACACCATTTGTGTGGGTCAGGTCAGATCTTGGGTCCCGCATGACAGTATCAGAACCAACATTCTATTAAAACACTTCAATTTTTTTTAGAACATTTAGGAGTTTCACATATCGCAAATTTCCAAAATTGTTCAACAATTTTTGAATATTCATGAATTTAAACAATAACCGTAAATTAAAAATTTATTCATAAATATGGAAATTCATGAATGTTAAAAAATGTTTGTGAGTTTTTTAAAACATCATGAATTTTAAAAAAGCTAGCATATTTAACGAAATGTATTTTATTGAAAAGTAATTACGTACATGCAAAAAACTTCATGGATTTTCTAAAAGTTTCACAATTTTCAAGAGAAACAAGTAATAATGTTATTTTTGAAATTATTAGCAATTTTCAAGAAACTTATTAATTTGCAAAACATTTAAATAGTTTAAATTTTGTTTTTATATTTTATAAAATAGAAAAGAAAATATCCCTTGAAGTTGAATGTAAGTGTGTGGTCAGGTCATGGGTCCCATGTATATCTGGCCATCGCTCGGGTCGGGCCAGAACAAGCCCGACGTATAAAGCCTGGGCTCGAGCCCGGTCCGGCCATGCCGTCGGGCCTAGATTTCAGGCCCAAGCCCGACCTGAAATTGCTAAATCTCGTCGGGCTCCGGGCCTGGCCCCTTCCCTAAAACGCGAAAACACCAAGCCCAGGCCCGGCCCAAAATACTCTTCGGGCTCAAAATTAAGGCTGGAGCCTGACCCATGGGCAAGGTCGGACCAAGCCCGTTCAGGATTTTTCGGGCTGGATCGGGCCGGGCTGCCCAAGGCCAGATATAGTCCCACATGAGAGTACCAAGACTAACATTTTATTGAAAAAAATGAAAAAATAAAAAGGTATTTTTAGTTGTTGTGAATTTACAAAAATGTTTCAAGTTTAATAATATTCGTGAATTTAATAAGCTTTGTAAATATAATAATTTTGTAAGAGTTTTACAAAAATTCATGACATGAATTTAGAGAGATGGTTGTGACTTGTAGAAAATTGATGGAAAATTATTTTTTGGTTATTTGAAACATTTCACTGTTTTTAAATGTTCATAATATGGAAGGAAAAATATTTAATAATATGAAAAATTTACTTAAAATCCCAAACTATGTTCCTGATTTTCAAATAATCATAAACTAAGTAAATTTCACCTTCTAATGGGCGTCATCTGTCAAAGTCTCTTCTGGTCACGGGTATCGCATTATAGTAGTGGAACAACCTTTCTATGAAAACCTTTTCTCAAGTAGGTTAAAAATATTTCGAATTTTATTTCATTTTGTTAAATCTGATAAATATTATGAAAAGTTTCATAAACATTTTTGATTTGAAATAGTGTTCATAAATTCAAATATTCATGACTTTAAAAAAATGTTCGATGCTTTTAACTTTTTTTTGATTTTTTAAAATTATCACTATTTTTTCTAAAATGATCGGGATTAAAAAATTGTGATTTCAAAACTTAACATGAATATTGAAAAAATGTTGATATACTTATATAAAATGGTAACAATTTTGAAGAAAATATTTATGAATTTGAAGAAATGCAAAAGAATATAGATTAAGTTGCTAAATGAAAAAAAATCATAATTTTTAAAAATATCAATTAATTAAAATAAAGGAAAAGAGAAAACAAATGTCAAAGCGGCGAGGAAAAATAATAAAAGAACCAGAGAGAAAAAAAAGAACGATCGTGTACGAAATGTACGTCTCGTGCAAGTCACCGAGAGGAATCATAGGAGCCCTCACTACCTATAGAGGCCTACACTCATTGATGACACCCTCAAGAGGGTCACGACGCTAACAGCCACCGGGGTCGAGCCAACCCGAGGTGTGCGAAGGTTTTCACCCTTTGTGTTGGAAGGTAGGAGAAGGAACAAAGTGGTGGCTCAAGAGGAGCACCAAACCCACAAATATCGCATCTACCGACACCGAGGCGCAAAGTTTTCCCCTAACCTCCTCCACCAACCATGTTACGGGGACAAGTACCCATAACTAGGAACCCCCACCATGAGCCAAGGACTCCAAATCCAAGTCACTACTTGGCCAGCACCGTTGGCCATAGATTCGCCAAGACCACTTGTAACAACAAACCTCGCCACCCCACATGGCCAAAGAACACAACCAACACATGCTACCACATTGGTGTTGAAGAGCCAATCTATGTAGTCTGCCATCCAATGCCATCACAACATCTTTGGCCCCGAGCCTACCCCAATGCCAAGCTTAACAATATCGCCCCTCGAAGGAGAGAGCGAAAAGGCCGCTCATCCCCACCCGTGGACAACACCCAACCCTATTTTTCACCCATGAGCACTAGCAAATCTGGACCTCCCTAGTCCATCCCAATGCCCGTCAATCATCACTACATTGGCAGCTGTCGATTCATGTGATCTAGCCCCGCCAACCGTGAAGGCCGGATCTGCATGGCACCCACCCGCACCATCGATCACACCCTGCCCCAACCGGGTAGAGGATACCTTCCGACAGTTCGAGCACATCCACACCCAAGAAATATATAATTGAAAATTGTTAGAATATCCCAAAATTTTTCTCGCTTCTTTTGGTTTTTCTTTCCTGTTTAATTAGTTATAGTATTAAAAAAATCAAAAAAGGTTACCTTTACTTGTTGGGAGGTTTTCCATGTGAATAGTTTTTCTAGATTTTGTTTTTTCCTTTGCTTGTTTGCTTTCTTCGAGAGGAAAGAACTTCAAAAATATTTCACCGTGTTTCTCTGAATTTCTTTTTTTCTTTGAGTCATCGAAAGGATAATACCACGATGAAAATGTTAAGTGGCTCTCATATGCATTAATGTGATCTAACGAAGAGCCAATATTGCCATGTCTTCTTCTTTGCATAAATACCTTGCAAATTCCAGCTTAGTCCACGACAATCTTGCACTATTATTATTATTAGCACGTCGTTCGGTCGTGCAAGTGAGAGGCAATAATGACGATACTTGATAAAGTGATCGTGGCAAAGGAAGTTGTATGAACTCTTCTTCTTTTCCGTTTTTGTAAATATGTTTACCTTGTCGATCTTGATTCAGTATATCATGAGTGAACATGTTTATAATGACAATTAGAGATTATAATATCTCATGCCATGCTTAAATAACTAGGAATTGTTAATGATTTATCTTATGTGTCAACATGCATTAAAATAGCCATGATGTGGTATGATAGTATGGTACTTCCCTCTGAGTAATTCGAGCGGCTTGACATGGCCCATGTGCGAACATGTAGTTGATTCAAAACAAATGCAACCTTCATGATGTTTAAATTCAGAGTGTTTATATCTTATTTGTGCTATTCCCTCCGTCACGGTTTAGAAGGCACAGTTAAACTTGCGCGCGTTTCCAAAATAGACAAGGTTTAAGGCGCGAAAGCAATTACTCTTATTAATTAGTACTAGTACTACTCATGCATGCGCCCTCCCAATTTGCTGCTCACGCATTAGTACTAGTATTTTCTCAGTTGATTAGGCGCATTAGCATCTACACATGCTACATCTCACAACCAATCAGTGACTATCTTGGTCTCAGAGATTTTCCAAGCGTGCCTTCTAAACCATGACGGAAGGAGTAATGTCCAATATTAATTATTCACAAGGCATGTTTATGACAGTTTTTACTCTCTAACTGATCGCTTTTCAATCTATTGCTAGCATTTACCTGTACTAAGCGAGAATGCTACCTGTGCCTCCAAATTCCTAAACTAAAGTTATTTCAAATGAGTTCATCATAGCTACCTATATGCGATATTACCTAACCATAGGACATGCACTCGCGGGCATGCATCCATGCATTAACGAGCCTTGATTTATTTTACTGCAAGCAAACAATTTGAATCCAACCAGCGTTATAAAAACGTACTAGCTCCGTCCTTTCATGGGACATTTAATCCCGGACGGGGGTAGTCTTTCATTGCCCTGTTTGGATACTCTAACTTAGCTAGAGGTTAGAGTTAGTTTCTAGCTCATGATTAACCTTAAACTAACTCTAGCTAAAGAGGTGTTTGCATGATAGGGTTAGATTGACAATAGTTGTACTTGATGGAGAGAGGAAAGTGATTTTTTAGTGGGTCCCATGAGAACCAGCTCCAATTAACACCTATTACCTGATGGATAGAGAAAGAAAAGTGACTTTTTAGTGGGCCCCATGAAAACTAGCTCCAATTAGCACCTCTTGGGTGGGCTAGTTTTTTTGGATGGGTTAGATGCAACTAGCTCCAATCTAACCCTCATGTTTGGATACTTTAGTGCTATTTGAGCCCCAACTAGCTCAAACTAACTCTAGCCTATGGATCCAAACAGGGCCATTAATTCATGTCCTTTCTATCCCTTTGGTAGGACATAGTACAGTCCAAATATTTAATTAAGCCTTGCCCTTCATGCATTGGCTGACACATAGAGTGAAAGTCCATGGTTAAGTTTTATCTTTCCATCCTTATGAGGACCAAACCTGGAGGCAAGATCAAGTCCTTTTTAAGGGTCAATTAAGTCCGTTGTTGCGGCCTGTTCTTTCATGGCGCTCCACCTCTGGCCACAGTAGTCTCTCGTCCGTTTCAAAGAGGCTGCAAAATTGAAAGTTGCAAAGTTCATATCTTCCTTCGTTGGTGATGACATATCTATTACCCAAGTGCACAATCATATTCGCAAATGGCCGAATAGGTGGACAAGGATTGCTTATTTGAAGGGTTTAAGTGGGGTTGTTTGGGATGATGACAAGAACATTGTATTGCTAGAAGAACAACACTATTTGGGCCACACTCAGGTCTGCATGTGCATGTAGAAACCCTTTTTTGTGTGCTGAAATGAGTTATCTTATTGCCGAACTGAAGTTGAAACGATGATAACATATCTGAAGTACCGGTGTTGCAGGATCATCCAACTGATGCTGAATTGTGCTCAATTCCCCACTTGACTACTACAATTATATGGAACTTTGCTTTGCTAATAAGCATGCCATCGGTAATTATGCAATGGGAGCCAGTGTGCCACTAGGAACGCCTATTGTTGTGGAAGGCAAGGATAAACCCAATGTCATGGAAACTTATGAAGTATTGCAAGATCTTCCTCGGTCTAACTTTAGAGTACCTAATGCTAGTGCCACTCAGGACACTTCACCCACTTCAAATAAGAAGAGAAAGAGGGCAGCTAGTTTGACTAAGGAGGACTCACTCCAGTGTAGAAGCATGACTGATGTTATGCGTGAGATTGCAAGTACTATCAACAACACTTGCCATGCTGAAACACACCCTGACTTGTACAAGGCCATCATGGACCTTACCGTGTTTGATCAAATTGAGGAGTTGGTTGTTTTATATTATCTCAAATTGAGCAGTTGGTTGTTTTAGATTATCTCACAGAACATAAGGCAAAAGGCCTTAACTTTATAAAGATGGATGATGAAGCCCGTCAAGCATAGTTTAAGCCTATCTTGAAAGCAAATCCTTATCTTCTTTGAGTTGATGTTAGTTGATGCTTGTTAAAACTATTCCTTTTGTAATGCCTACTGACGCAACTACCCCTTTTGTATTTCGAATGAGACTACTGATGGTTATTATGTCTTATGTAATATGAATTTACTCGCGCACCGCTATAATTTTTGGTTATTATGCAATATGAATCTACTTGTGTACCGCTACAAATTATGGTTATTACGTGTTATGTTAATTGCTGTTTTTTTCCTAATATAATCATTGTTCAGATTATGTTGGCATGGTAAATTTTTATTGCTGGAAGTGTTTAGTGAAATGTCGAAATGTTGTTTCAATATTGTCTTGGCGCCAAAAAAATGTTGATTCAGCCTAGCTCACATACAGGCTACCAAACACAGTCTCGGCATAACATGTCTCGTCTGATGCAGCCTATCAAACACAGTCCAAGCTCAGCATGCATCAATACATACACTACTACCAAACAACTATAGTTGCATATACTAAGCTTGTCTCAAATGAAAGGATGGAAACAAGTACCAAACACACCCGAAGTATAGGGTTTGAACCTTGTAGTTTAACAGAAAAAAAACAATTCAGACAATGGATCTCAAAATTGAAGGATTTTAGACAGTTTATCCTAAAACTTGGTACATGTGTCTTATCTGAAAAAACACATTATGTTTTTTTATGTATATAAACATAACCTGATTACAATTAAAAACATAATCTGATCTTAACATCGTGAACATACGTTACCTTATATAATGGTACACTCATCTAACTTAACCGATAAACTCAACGCATGTCGATCCTAATAGTTTGATGGTTTAAATAGCACCTGACTTTTACCTCTTGACACGTATCAAAATAACAAACCACTTGAACATGCGTCATATATTTATCATTGGTCCACTTGGTTTAGGCGGACCCAGCAAAGGGCAGCACCTCCGAGAGCGATGGGCGTACTCCTTATGCATACTACCTCATCTCATCGGTCATCAACCCCTAAGGCCTTGTTCAGTTACATGACAAATGGACCGGAATGACATGGGTCAAATTCCCTCCAAGTTCCTTCCAATCTACTCCAATCCATTTGGTGAATGACTTAATCAAACAAGGCCTAAAGCTAGAAGAGGTTGGCCCGAGAAAAGAAGAGAAGTTCGATCTTCATCACACCACATCGTAAATACATGATACTTTTTGACCCCCAATCACACGGATCGATTCAAGTAACCAACCAGAAGCCCAAACGTAGCCAGGGCCGGCGCGCGGCTCGGCCAGGTTAGTCGATGCAGGAGCCGCAGAGGCCGTAGCCGCCGCTGCAGTCGGGCCCGGTGCCGTCGCACAGGCGCTCGGCGCCGACGAAGACCTTGGTGTTCCGGCTGCCCCGACGACCTTTCCTCCTCCTTTCGCCGCCGCAGGTGAAGATGACCCACGACATGACACACAGCCACAGTATGATGGCGCAGTAGATCGCCTCCCCGCCGTCCCTCGCGCCCACGAACTCCACCGGCGCCAAAGCCATTCGATCCGATCGACCTCCGACGGCCCAGCCTGAACTTGCTGGTTGTGCTGGCAGAGGGTGGAGTGTGCGTCTCCCAGTGGTGTCGCCGGCTTTATAGAGCTAGCAACGTGACGTGACGTTCAGCCGCCACGGACGGAAACGCTCCGTCATACAGGTCCAGATTTTCGTGCAGGCTTCTTCATTTTTCTTTGATTTGAAAGAAAGCGCGGGACTAATCAATGCTACTCCAGTACATTTGTACAGCATTGAGCGTGCGATTGCTGGCCAAGTCAAGCCCGGGGAAGACTTATATAGGATGCGTGAGATCAATGAGATCTAATTTCTTGAAGATACAAGACATGTTTAAAAGTTCTGAAATTAAGCAGAGACACACATTCATGTAGGATGTACAAGCTCAAAAAGTTCCAGCTCCTGGTTCGAACTACACTTAGAGCATCTTCAACAGCCACATAAAAATTTCGTGTTCAATAAAAATTGTAGCGCGTCACTGTACCACTTTTTATGCATCGTGGCCAACATTGCTTTAGCAGACGCTCAAAAACGCGTGCCAAAAAAAACAAGCAGTGCAAATTGTGAAACACGCGCGATCCGGCGCCCCAAATATGCTGCGCGCGATACAACGTGTGCCCAAAATTTTTTAGAGCATGCATAATTTTACAGCCTCTGTAGGAGGTGTCCGGCATCCAAAAAACTAATTTTTTAGCGTGCGGAGCATTTTTTGGTCTCCTGTTGGAGATGCTCTTAAAGGACAAAAAAAATCAGATGTGAATAATGGCAAATACATACTATTCATCTCAAAGCTCGCACTATTCATAATTGAATTTGTCTTTTTTGAATCTCTAACTGTAGATCGAGTTTTGAGCTATTTTTTTTAAGTTGTAGCTATACCTCACATGAATGTTGTACATTTTTTTTAGAATTTTATGAATTGTCTAAATATGAAATGTTTAGGTTGATCCTACTATCTCCACCTAAAGGGTTGATCCTATACTAGTCTTCCCAGTCAAGCCCCGTGAGGTTCCCTCGAGACGCCACGAAATGTTTTCCTAGGGTAACCACAAAGCGATTGGGTAATTTTCCAATATCTTTAGTCCGAATGAATTGCTCGAAACCATCATTTTAAAAGCTAGGTTGCCCGAAAACACTATGATACAGTAATTTCTTTGCTAGAAAACATGACGTATTGTGTAATCGACCTGTAAAAACCAGTGATCAGCCGATCTAGCTCTAGATGCAGGACACCGTTACTCTGTTCGCCATTTTATCGAGCAGGTGCAGGCGTACAGGTGTTGAGAGCGAGGGAGTTTCGCGGAGGCAGTCTCCGATGACGCTGGAGCGGGCCGTGATGTCGGAGTACGGGGGCACGAGTGGCAGGGATGCGTTGCTGGAGTAATGTTTTGTTTTTTTTCTTTCAATGACAGGTGGACCCTATAGGGCCACACATGATGATAACGGTACCAAACGTTGCGATTACATGTGAGATGTTAACCGGTGCCACGGCAGCCTGATCGGCGGACCCCATCTGTCATAAACATACTCAACGGAAGCAAATCGACAATCAGTGTTTTTTGCAAAACGATTAGGCAAGACATGTTGTTTTCTGTCAAATAAATGTAACGTAGTGTTTTCTGCTAGCCTAGCCTTTAAAATTGGTGGTTTTCTACCAATTTACTCCTCGAGTCGGCTCCATCTTCTACTCTGGTGCCCTCTCTTCGTGGTGTGCTCGCTTTGGATGATCAAGGTTGGACCTCGTGTTCCTACACATTCTTTTTTCTAACTAGTAAACATGCCCGTGCAACGCACGTCTTGATCAAAGCAACCCATTAAATTTAATATGAGTATTGAATTCTGAATTCATATTTTAGAAATTTTGAAAAAAATGATAGAATACTATAGCATGATGATCTCTGCCTCTCGAAAGATCATGTTTAATACAAACCCCATTACTCATCATTTTACTATGTTATATGAGGTTCAATCAGACCAAACAGAAATCTAACCCATTTAGAAATCACAAAACTATGGTAAAGATTTGAGGAAGTTCTCTTGGGTTAAGGTAAAAGAAAAATGTGGGAATGTGAAAGAACGGATCTAAAGTGGACAACATATTGAATTAATGTGAAGATAACAATCGGAATCTAACTTTCAGTTCTAAAAATTATAAACTATGTAATCTGAAACATGTAAAGTATGCAATATAAAAAGTGTTAGTTCTATAGAGCGACCGAAATGGTGGCGGCACCCACATCCTCGCCGGCTACGGCACGACTCTCATGTCCCCTCCTGTTGCGGATGCACTCGGTACCCGTGTCAGTGCATAGTGGAACAAAGACTTCTGCATCCTCAACGGCGGTAGGAACCCGCGCTTCTCCCCATTATTAATAATCCTGTTTTCTAGACCAACCATTAGAAAAACATAATATCAATTGAAGAAACGGTTCACTTTTATCCAAGTCTATTCAGAGTACAAGTACTTACCTCAGCCTTTTGAGGATGTCTATATCTGATTGGGTTTGATGCTGTACTTCTAATCTCCTTGGCAATCTCCCTCTTTATGGTTAGTAGTCCTAATTTTCATGTCTCACTTTAAACTCTTCATACTGCGATTCTATCTTGTTTGAGGCCAAACTTCTCTACATTCACATGAGTATTTAGATCTACAATTAAACTGAGAAAGCAATTGCACAAAATGATAGAAATATAAATGATACATTTCTGAATACATATCAATCTAGTCCTTAGTAATGACCATAGCAGTTACTATATTTAGATGGCAACTGAGGTATATCACGACACTATAGGGGAAAAAGATCGCAAATTGCAAACGCAAAATACTTGAGTTTCCATGGTAACCGGAGTGACCCATCCTATGTGTAATTAAACTTCAAACTATACTTTAGAAATAAAATTATTCGATGCAGATGTCAAATACAGATACCGAATAGTCAAGTTACCTCGCATCATAGTAATCGAATTCACATAATGAAAATCATGGAAGTGCTAAGAAAAGTGATTCCATTAAGTATTGTGATATGAAATAGTTGTGCTAGCTAAGATATTTAAGTGTAAGAAATGAACACCGTTCCTTGCAGACTCTATACACAACATGCATGTTGTATGCTATTGAACTTTAGCTCCTCCTCCATCCATTTTATAGTCCTTATGCCTAAAAATAAAAAGCACATGGTTATTGTTCATGCATGAAAATCTGATGGTTCTCCAAGGGGGAGAGGTAATCAAACATCAATTCAGAAGCTATTATCAATATGAACATATCAAATAATAAGAAAAAAGAGAATATTGCTTATAAAAAATAATTTTATACAATATGAACTCATGATACCTGCATCCTCACTTTTGGCACAAGTAGATCATCTTTTAGTTGGCAACTATTATAAAAGTATTGTTAGACTACAGATTAAATCTACTTAACTGTTTAACACGTACGGACGCACATCCGAACTGCAAAAGAAAAAGAACAATAGTTGCTGCAGCTAATTGTCGCACCTGCATCTATGCGTAGAACAGAAAACAAATTTAGTCTGAAAACTAACTACTCATTTCTCCTCAAACCAAATAAAAGTGAAAGGATCATGGCCATATTTCCCCTATTGACAGGTTTAAATTGCTGTCAAAAAAGAAAGAATAGACTCACTTGATTGAGCAATGAACGACCAAAGAATCCAGCTGCAAATACTTCAGGAATAAGGGCACAAGCATGGTGTTATACATGATTTGTCCAGTTACAATTAACATGGGGATTGGGAAGCGCTAATAATTGGATAGTTTCATGGAGTTGCATCCAGCCACCTAACCAACCTGCCTGGTTAATGAATTGAGCATAATTTGGTGGGAAACCAAACCTTGGCCCCAAAGCCAAAACGCAAAATCAACACGAACAGATCAGAGGAGGCAGAGGAGAGGAGTCGGGGAATGGGATGGAGGCGCGAGGTTCGTACCGAGATCTTATCGGCGAGGTGGGCGAGGTCGTGGAGGCCACCGGGATCACTGTCGCTGCTGCCGCGCGAGTCCCCGCCTCCGCCGCCGCCGCCCTCGAGGAAGTCGCTAACGAGCATGGCCAGGTCCATGTCACTCTCGTGGCTCCTGTGTTGGCTCGCACTCCCGGGCCCGTCCCCCTCCCCGCGTCTGCAGCCACAGGTCCCCCACCGCGACAGGCGACCCGCCCCTCGAAGAAACCCTCGCCATGGACGGCGGGGCCCACCTCCGCTGCGCCGCCTCCACCTCCGCTGCGCCACCTCCACCACCGCGCCCGGCGGCGACAGCGCCCCGAACTCCTTGGCCACCAGCATCATCCCAACGACAAACTGCTGGTAGAACGTGCCCCGTCGGCAATGGTGACGACGATGGTGCGACGTTTTGGTGCACTTCGGCGAGGTCGGCGTGCAGGCAGGATATGGTGCTGGTGGCGACGGAGGTTAAGAGGATGTGGGCGCCAATCACAGAAGACAGGTGCAGGATGCAGGTGGAGTTTTGTATTCTCCTCTGCGGTGGGGTATGGTCAGCCAATGCTAATTGCTAAGTCCACCGAGTAAAGCTATTACATCAGTGAGGGCTGTTAGATTAAGATTTGTGGGTTTAATCCTGAGGTGCTGATTGGTTGGTGTGTGTTGTGAGGCGTTTTATGGGGTGCGCGTCGTGAAATTCTTGTTTGCTTGTTTATTAGTAGTATAGATGAAAATGATCCAAATCTATTATCAAAATTTACTCGAGTTAGAAGACACTATTTGTCGTGATCATATTCATTGTATTGGTCTGTTTATATGGTACACATACATGCTCAGTTACAAGTACGTGGATAATAAAGGTCTCTAGACCTTCTGCATTCTAGCACTAAGCAATAATTGCTAAACGTTATAACTCTTGATGCTAGACAGCACTAACTCGTTCACATTTGACACGCCCCCTCAATCTCAACCGACACAAACAAGATTGAGGTTGCGACGACATCGGTTTAGCATCCGCTTTGTGCACGGTTTGGTAAACACATCCTCAACCTAATCTTCTGAAGCAATGAATCGGACCTCTAGAGCTCCTAGTGCCACCTTATCTCGAACAAAGTGGAAGTCGACCTCGATGTATTTTGTCCTTGCATGAAACACTGGGTTCGCTGTAAGATAGGTAGCTCCGATTGTCACACCATAGTACAGGAGGGCGCGCCTGCGATATGTTCAACTTCTTGAGTAATGAATGTACCCAAGTAACTTCGGCGGTCCCGTTTGTGAGTGCCTTGTATTCTGCCTCTGTAGATGAGCGTGATACGGTTGTTTGTTTTTGTGCACTCCAGGCTATTAAGGTTGGTCCAAAGAAGACCGCAAAACCACCGATTGAGCGTCGATCATTAGGACATCCAGCCCAATCCGCGTCTGTGAAAACACTCAAGTGTGTAGATGTTGATCTCCGTATACTAAGTCCAGTGGATATTGTCCCTTTGACATAGCGTAGAATTCGTTTTACAGCTTCCCAATGATCCTCCATTGGTTGAGCCAAGAACTAACAAACCTTGTTAACGGCGAATGAGATGTCAGGTCTTGTGAGCGTAAAGTATTGCAAACCGCCTACGGTACTGCGATAGACAAAGGCATCCTCATCATTGAGAGCTTGGGCAACGTCCTGTGTTAACTTGTGTTGCACATTCATGGGGGTTGACACTGACTTGCAATTTTCCATGTATGTACGTCGAAGTAGGTCAGTAGCATATTTCTTCTGAGTAAGACTCAACCCCCAGAATTGGAAGTCACTTCAATGCTCAGGAAGTACTGTAGTGGCCCAAGGTCCTTGACTGGAAAGGACTGAGCTAATTGATCCAATAGACGTGGAACAACAGTTGGGCAGGAAGTGGCAACAACGATGTCATCGGCGTACATGAGCATATACATGGTGATGCCGGCATGAGAGAAGATGAATAGGGACGTATCTGCTATTGATGGAGCAAAACCAAGTTAGTGGAGACGATCACTAAGCCGGGAGTACCATGCCCGCGACGACTGTTTGAGACCATAGAGAGCCTGCTGAAGTTTGCAAACATGACCCGTGTACCGAGGATCCTTAAAGCCGGAAGGTTGCTGCATATAGGCTGCCTCAGAGAGTTCGCCGTGGAGAAAAGCATTGCTAACATCAAGTTGGCGAAGGCTCCAACCGCGTGAGAGGATAAGAGTGAGGACGAATCCTACGGTTGCCGGCTTAACAACCGGACTAAAGGTGTCGAGGTAGTCAACGCCATAACGCTGAGTGAAGCCCTTGACCACAAGACGAGCCTTATACTTGTCGATGCTGCCATCAGCATGTTCTTTAACCTTGAAAAACCATTTGCACCCAATGATGCTATGTCCCCGCAGTCGAGAGACGAGGGTTGGTGCGGTTTTCCAGTAGAGCGGCAAACTCGAGCTCCATGGCCTTACGCCACAAGGAATCCTTCATCCCGGAGCGGTAGGAGTTGGGCGCTGCAAGGAAGGCCCGACGACGTGAGTCGTATATAGGACCGTGCCATCAGTAGGCACTCGACGCTTAATGATGTTGTTACGGAGCCGGGTGGTGAGTGGTGACACCACGCTGCTCGGGCTGCTGTGGAGCGGCTGCAACGGGACATGTTGTAGAGGCACGTGAAGTCGCCGTGTCAGACAACACCGTATTGGACGAACCAGAGGTGGCCGGCTGGGATGGAGTAGGCGAATGCACAACCACAAGAGGAGAGGCCGGTGGAGCAGGCGAGGCGGGCTCGTCCAGACCCACGTCGGGCTGCATGGCACTGCTGGCATCAACACAGGATGTCAATAAGCGTAGATGAAGAGGTAGGTCCACCTCAGCTGGGAGATGATCATCGTCTATGGCCCGGCGGACCATGCCCGCTCGACAGAATTCCTCGCCGAGCTAAAGAATAAGTTGGAAAGGTGCACCACCCCTGTGGTGGTGGCCGGTGATTTTAATCTTATTCGGTGGGCTTCTGATAAAAGCTCTCCGAATGTAGATCGACCCCGGATGCGTCTTTTCAATGACTGCATTGCGGACTTGGCGCTACGTGAGATAGCTCGCGTAGGGGCCAGGTTCACGTGGTCGAACAAGCAGGCGAACCCCATCCGGAGTGTTCTAGATCGGGTCTTTGTGTCGCCCCAATGGGAAGTGATGTTCCCCTTGTGCGGGCTTAGGGCGATCACTCAGATTGGCTCAGACCATACGACTCTGCTCTTCTCGTCGGGGGAAGGTTCCCCCGCAAGATCTCGTCGCTTTCGCTTTGAGACTTTTTGGCTGGATCAACCTGGTTTCCGCGAGTTGGTCCGCGACCGTTGGCATCGGGCTGCCGCTTCCCCGCCGCGTGTCTATTGTGCGGTAGACATTTGGCATCACTGTTCCAAGATGGCGCGCCATGCCATGAAGGGTTGGGGTGCTAACTTGGGTGCTGATCTCCGAGCCCATAAAGGGGCCCTGCTAGGCCAGATTAAGACCCTTGATGACTTGGCGGACGGAACGGGTTTGTCCCGGATGGCTGGACCCGAAGATACTCCCTCGATGCCGAGCTCATGGGCATTTTTAGGTCCGAGGAACTATTCTGGCAACGTCGAGGTGGCCAAAACTGGCTCCTCAAGGGGGACGCAAACACCGCGTACTTTCAGGCCATCGCCAACGGCCGTAGGCGGAAATGTGTCATCCCGTTCCTCCGGGATGGGGATGCTCTCCTGGAAAACCCTGAAGACATCTCATCCCATATTTACTCCTTCTATAAGGAGTTATTCTCGGCTGATCTGCGGGGAGGCTCCTCTCTTTGTGAGGACTTCTGGCCGCTAGATGATCAGGTGTCCGACGTGGAGAATGCGGAACTCACTCTCCCATTTTCCGCGGAGGAAGTTGGCCAGGCAATCGCTTCTATGAAGGCATGCTCGGCCCCGGGACCAGACGGCCTCCCGGTGGTTTTTTTCCAGCGATTCTGGGAGACCGTGCGCCCAGTTATCATGCCCATGTTCCATGAATTTTATATAGGCACACTGGACATGGGCAGGATTAACTATGGAGTCATTGCTCTCATCCCCAAACTAGTTGGGGCCGCAGAGATTCGGCAATTCAGGCCTATTACGGTGAGTAACGTGGTGGCGCGTATTTTTGCTAAAGTCTGCGCCACGCGCCTGACCCCTGTGGCCGAACGGATTGCTCACCCCCTTCAGTCCGCATTCCTGAAGGGCAGGAAGATTCATGACGGGATTCTTGCCCTTCACGAGATTGTCCATGATGTGGCGTCCAAGGGACCGAAGGGGGTCTTTCTCAAATTGGATTTCCAGAAGGCGTATGCCCGTCTTGATTGGTCCTTCTTGAGGTTAGTGCTGCAGCGTCGCGGTTTTGACAAGAGGTGGTGCTCCTCGATCATGCAGCTAGTTCGATCTGGTAGCACTGCCGTCAATATAGATGGTGAAGTTGGCCCCTTTTTCCGGGATTCCAGGGGGTAAAGCAGGGAGACCCTATCTCCCCCCTGCTTTTTAATCTCGCCGTGGACGCTCTTGCTGGCATCCTGGATAAGGCCAGATTAGCCGGGCATATCCAGAGGGTGGTTGGTCACCTCATCCCGAGGGGTGGGGTTTCCCACCTCCAGTATGCAGACGTCACCATGATCATGGTCTCAGGCTCGGACTCGGACATTGCTAATCTTAAGTTCCTTTTGCTCTGCTTCGAGGAAATGTCTGGACTTAAGATTAACTTTGATAAGAGTGAGGTGGTGGTCCTGGGCTACTCTGAGGCTGAGCAACACTGGATTGCAGACAACCTTAACTGCAAGCTGGCTACTTTCCCTATCTCGTATTTGGGAATGCCCCTGGTGGAGTCCAGGATTCTGGTTAGTGGGTTTGATCCACTTGTGGGACGAGTAGCGTCCCGTGCAGAACCCTGGTGTGGCAGGTTCACTTCTAAAGGTTGCAAATCCATCCTCATTAGCTCTAACCTCGCAAGCCTCCTCATGTATATGATGGGGATGTACATCCTGCCCGAAGGTGTGCACAGCGCCTTCGACAAGGAACTGGCTAGATTCTTTTGGCAGACAGGGGATGGTAGGCCCAAGTACCACATGGTGAAATGGGCTGACATCTGCGTGCCAAAAGACCGAGGGGGCCTAGGCATCTTTGCGTCCCGCCGCATGAACGTGGCCCTGATGCTCCGTTGGGTTTGGCGGATCCTGCAGGGAGATGGGGGTTTGTGGCTTCAATTGATTGAGGCCAAGTACCTTCGAGGCAGACCCCTCCTGGCTTGCTCACTCGCGAATGGTTCGCAGTTCTGGAAGTCTATCCAGAGCATTAAGCATGAGATTAGGTTGGGCTTGTGGATCTCGGTGGGCGACGGGTCTGGGACCCAGTTTGGTTTAGATCCCTGGTTGGAGGGAGAGCCTCTACGATTCCGGTTCCCGAGGCTCTTTGCTATCTGCGCCGACCCTGCTGTCCTTGTTTCTGCTTCTGCTCTGGAAGATGGATGGCATGTGGCATTCCGCCGTCCCCTTGGCCCTGCGGAGGTCCAGGACTGGGAATTACTCTTGGCAGAGATTCCCCTCCCGGCCTCGGCGGTTAGTGACAGTGTCTCTTGGAGTCTCTCTTCCTCGGGAGAATTCTCTGTTAGTTTGGCCTACCTGGCGCTGTGCAGGATGCCGGTCCTCCCGTGGCTATCCCCACTTTGGAAGGCCCCGCTGCCCTTGATGATCAAGATTTTCGTTTGGCAACTTCTCCGAGACCGTTTACCTTCAGGGACCGAGGTGCTGAAACGCCATGGTCCGGGTAACGGCATATGTCCCCTATGCCATGTCCCAGAGACCGGTTCTCACATTCTGTTCTCATGCGTTGCGGCACAGGCACTATGGCGCTTTGTATGCGAGGCTCTGGGTCCGGAGTGGGAGGCCTCTGACTTTGCAGATTTTCTGCAGGTGCGGGCCATCCAGGTCGGCCATAAACGCCGACTGTTTTGGATGGTCTTCGCGGCTATGATGTGGACCCTCTGGACCACTCGTAATAAAATGGTGATTGAGAAGGTGTTTCAGCGGCGTGCGTCTGACTCGTTCTTCAAATTCCTTGCCTTCTTGCAGCATTGGCATCCGCTCGTTAGGACCCGGGACCAGGGCCGGCTTCAGCACTACCTGGACGCGTTGATGGCGGCCGCCCTACGGCTCTCCTCTTCCTTGCCGACGGCCTAGCCTGTCCCCGTGAGGGCATTTTTTGTTTCTTCTCTTTTATTGGGCTGGACTGTGTTGTTGCCCCAGCGGACTCTCTTTTTATTTCGTTGTTCGGACATGTTGGTTGGATTCTGGTCGTTGTGCTTTATCTATAAAACGGGGTGAAAGCCTGTTTCGAGGAGGTCTAATTGTCCCTATTGTGAGCAAAATGGAACAATAAGACACCTTTTCATAGAATGCTCTTTTGCAAAACTATTATGGAAAACTATTCAAATAGCTTTTAATATCATCCCACCTACATGTATTAGTTCAATATTTACAACGTGGCTAAACGGAGTTGACGTTAAAATATCGAAACTTATCCGAATTGGGATCTGTGCTCTGCTTTGGGCTATATGGAATACCAGGAATGGCATGATCTTTAATGGCAAGAACTTCAACAATTTTTTGCAGGTAATCTTCAGAGCAACGTCTTGGATCCGTACGTGGTCGTTACTCAGCCATGCGGACTCCAGGGGGCTTATGGATATTGGGTGCAACCGATGAGAGATGGCCGCACGGGTTATCTTCAACCAACTTGGATGACGTGTTAATAACAGGCTAAGTGTATAGGCATCATAGTCTACTTTTAGATACGTCGGATGTGGCAGTTTTTAAAATTTCATCTTTAATTTCATTTGCACTTTGGGCTTTTGAGCTCTGTGGACCTAAAACACTATTTTAAATTATCTTTAATAATATGGCTGCATGCATCGATTGATGCAGAGGCCGGGGCTCGTTTCCTTCTTTTTCAAAAATAAAAATAAAAAATCAACACAAGATGTATGTGAGCCGGCTGGAGATGTACCTGCACCAGAAAAATCGCTCGACGCAGGATGGTTAGTATCTAACAAATAGAGAGGTAGCAAAATCTCTTACGTGATCAACCTGTGCTACTGGCTGTGAATGTGACAAAGGAATAGATGTTGTTACAGGCTGAATAGGTGTTGGCAGAATGGAATTAGCAAATGGATATACATGTTCATTAAAGATAACATCACGTGAGACATAAACGCTTGTGGAGGATCTATCCAAACATTTATATCCTTTGTGCATGTTGCTATATATATCCGAGAAAAACACATTGACGAGATCGAAATTCAAGCTTATGATTGTTGTAGGGTCGTAAATTATGCCAGCATGCGCAACCAAAAATACGCAAACGAGAATAATCAGGATTTTCATTGAAGAGCATAGCATGGGGTGTTGAGTTTTGAATGGTGGGGCTCGGCATGCGATTAATTAGATAGCAGGCAGTGAGGAAAGCTTCGTCCCAAAAACGAAGGGGGAGCGAGGAGTGAGCGAGGTGAGAAATGCCAATTTCAACAATGTGACGATGCTTTCGCTCCGCGATGCCATCTTACTGGGAGGTGTGCGGGCACGTAACACGGTGAGCGATGCCGGCACGGGAAATATATCGATGGAGCCGGCAATATGCACCACCCCAGTCTGACTGCACTCTACGAATTTTGGTGTTAAAAAGTTGCTCAGCATGGTTTTGAAAAACATGAAATGTGTTTTCAACATCGGATTTTTGCTTAATGAGATAAATCCAAGCGACTAAGATCATGCAAGAAACTCACGTAATACTTAAATCCACCAACATAGGTACGAGTTGGCCCCCACACATCAGTGTGAACTAGCTCAAGCGGTGAGTTGGTTACATGAGAGGAATTATTATAGGAAAGGTGACGCATTTTGCCACGTTGGCAAGCATAGCAAACTAAGGACTCACGAGACGGTGCACAAGCTAGTTTATTCAACCTAATGATGGAATCGACAACGGTGGATGAAGGATGGCCGAGCCTCTTGTGCCAATGTACAGAGGTGAGCTTGACAGCGGAGAGGACGTGCCGACTGGACTGTCTGAACAATGAAGACGCACTCGAGCTTGGCACCGGGTAGAGACCGCCTCAACTTCTACCTTGTAGAAGGACCCTCTGATACATCCCGTGGATCTTAGGCTAGATGTGTTCGGTATGATGTGGAGATTTATTACCTTGTAGCGTGCTTCATGAGCTCCCTTCGGCTACCGTCGTGAGGTGGTGACGACGGTGGGGAAGAAGAGAGAGATGCGGTAGCGGCGGCGGTGGACTTCCCATCGCTTCAGTGCATCCCTCTAGATCGGATTAGGGTTAGAGAGTGGGGAACCAGTGGCTCCGGCGAACCTTGTATCTTGTGCCATGGTCCCAACCTCTTCTTTATAGCACTGCGCGACAGGGGCCCACCAGCCTTGCTTGGGCTGGACGCCCCTGATCAGGGCGTGAGTCAAGGTCCAATGGGCCGTTGGGCCCATTGGGAAATAGATCAATCTAACATTCTCCCCATTGATCTCATCATATACTTTTAACTTTACCCGTTTCGTAACAGATCAATACATAGGGCATGTTTCATCGTCACGGCTCAATTGCCGATGGAATCAGAAAGGCACAATGTACCTCTCTATTTTAAGACAGATTCTTTAACCTTGGGCCATTTATTGTCCAAAAATATTAGACTATACCATAAAACCCATGTCGACTGTGTTCTCCGAACACACTGGGCGGTAAGCCTTTGATAAGCAGATCTGCAAACACTTGTTTGTTACTTTTATGCTTCAAGCATTTTTCCATAATTCCGGACTTTCTCTTTCACAACACGTAACTCTTTGTCAGTGTGTTTGGCATCAACACTTGACTCGTTGTGACAGGAGCGAAAGAACTTAAAATGGTTATCATTGTTGTCAACCATTATCAACTCCGGGTACATGTAGCCTGAACAATTTTCCTGTCCCTCAGCCTCATATCAAGCTATAACATATCATTGCATCACATTGATGACAATCGTTTCACTCATTTGGAGATTTTCCACATAAAACCCGAGTATGAAAGTTAGCGACAATTGTGGATTTCACTATACATTTCCACAAGTCCTGCCTTTGTACTCGCAATCTTTTGAGAGTACTTATTTCTTTCAGCATGAGGCCGATATCTTTGACTCCATTCCATTGATTTATATATGGACTGGACATTGCCAAAACAACCCGGATATATACATGAACTGTGTCAGGGTAATACATTGAGCTTCCAACAGTTGAAGCATATGGTACCATATCCGTTTACAATCTTATCTTATTAACTTTTGAAACACCATAGTTTCCAGTTCCATTACCCTTGACTATAAGAACAGGCGTAGGTTTTCTCGTATGCATACTTTAGAGATCTTTCTCAGCATGTCCATGCGACATTCCTAATACCCCTTTTATTCTTTTGAACTTTGAGGACGAGAACTTCTTTTCTCCTCCTGCAGTAGATTGACATCACCACTAGCAAGTAGGACATCATCCACATGCATAGGAATTGGGAAACGAATTTCCCATTCTATAACTTTGCATGAATGCAATTGTCCTCTCATTTTCTTTGCACAAAATCTTTCGATTTAAGTCATGTTTTACATCTTTACATATTTCCTTTTGGAGTCACATTTGCCTTGTAGACCCTTCATAAAGTCTGTGTTAGTGAAATTCAAATGGTGGAATTTCACTAACATAGACTTTATAGTAATCATAAGTATCTGATTTTCACATTCCTAGAGACCATCAAAATCTCAGGTACTGGCACTTCTTTCATATGGGGTTGTTATTGCTCTATCATTGCCAAGAGGCAAATTAATTCTATAGTCACCCATTTCCAAAAGGCAACAGGTTTTACACGGACCTGTATCACAAGATCCCTTGTAGAGCTAACAACAGGTGTTGTATAGGTCATACAACATGGTCCCCCAGATTACTCCATCTTCACTAAAGAAATGGCGTATCTTTAAACTTTCTTCTTTATGGTACTTTAAGCACCATTGTTGTATTCCTTAGTCTGCTTTCGGAACTATAAAAGATCCGGAAATACAACGGTTTCTTTACTTTAGGGGTATCATAATAACGATATTATAATGACTATCGTACTCTCCTTGACAATCACATTCTTCATTAATAGATCACTTTAGATGCATAATGTGCATCACATCATCTAAAGTACAGAGGAGTAATGTGCATCACATCATCTAAAGTACAGAGGAGTCAGTGTATTTCATGTCTCTATCTCCCCCTCGAAATGTGGCAAGAACTTTTCTATCACAATTTCGAAACCCATTCATAGTTCTTGTGAAATGTGGAAACTTCGATTATCTAGCTCATTCATCTTATCACTTCATGTAAAATGAAGTTATAAGTTAACTAGTATGGGAGTACTTTTTCCTCATTTGATTTCAGAAACTCAACGGAGTTCTTTATAGTTGTCACTTTTGCAAGTCACACTTGCATATCGTTCTTGTCTTTAGGTTCGTCTGTTATTTTTATCCTTTCTGGATTTAGTGGTTGCATAATGACCGTTACACATAAGGTGTACGGTCGATACTAGGAAAGCTTAATAGCTACTCCATACTTTTCTCTCATAGTGGGACACATTAACCGCACATGAGTCATCATAACTTTCTCATGTCATACAGGATAAGGCCTTTGCCAAAATTTCTCCTGCCATACATGGATTGTTGACATAATACAATGTCAACTTTACCCGGTTACGCATGCATTTTTCCCTGACTTTTTCCGCCATGCGGGTAATTCCATGTAAGGGACATAAATGCCATAATTGGCTCTTTTGACTGCATCAAATTCAGAAATAAATCTGAATTATCTTTGACACACATGTTTGATCCTACGTTGGTCAAATTAAACATGCATGTTGCTTGTTTCATTTCAATCATGTTGAATGAAAAAAGGAGACTTCATCATAGAGAGTACATGAAAGACATTCGTCAACCAAGACTCTCAATGATATATCTCTTTTCTTTTCTTGAATTAATATCCAAGAGTTCCTTTCTTGTGAAGCCATTCTTTAGAGAGAATTTATTCCCTCAAGTTATGACCTTTCTTTTTCATCTTTCGGGTCAATAGTACCCAAAACATTCGCTTTCATGAGTGAAAGCTTGAATAACTTTTAGTCTGAGAAAACTTAGCCAATAAACAACGGTAATGAGCATAAAAATAACCCTACGTTGGTCTGATTAAAATCATGCACATTAAACCTTTTTAAACTTTCTGGAATATTCTAAATCACCATGGTGACAGAATTAGAATAAAACATCATCCTTCTACATTAATTCCATATCACCGTTGGGCAAAAATGGAAATAATGCATATAACTCATATACAATGTGATGATTGTATTCTTATTGAACAAATTTGCTAAGAAATAATCATCATCATTAACCATATTGCATCAGAAATATGTGAAATATGCATTTCTTTATCTGTGCTCTAAAATCGATCACTTTGATACAAGATTTATCACAGATTTAAGCTTTGAACATAAGATGACTCATACAATTATAGTATTTTTATCATCAACGTTGGTCAGAAAATAACAATATCATATTTAACTTTAAAACAAACAACAATATCATATTTAACTTTAAAACAAACATCATTCTATTGTCACAGCGGAAACTGTTTGAATCTTATTTCACCCACAAGAGAAAAACTTTTCTAATAACAGTTCTTCCAATTAAATTTTCCCGTTGGTTCCAATTTAATTGAAGGACTAAACCTTTTTACTTTGCAGCGGAAAAACATGAATATAAAAATTCATGCACCTTTACAGAAAAATATTCAAATCAAAGTTTCATGAACTTTATAATTACTTTTATAAAATCCATGAACTTTTCTTTTTTTGAAAAAATATTGTATTTTCAGAAACTTTTATTTTTCTTTGCAGAAAAATAATGTCACTATTACAGAAAAATATATTCTGTCATAATGCAAAATAAAATAAAATTCATGAACTTCATAATCCCTTCTTATAAAATCCATGAAATTTTCTTTTTCTGAAAATCTTCTTTTATTTTCAGAACCTTTTAATTTTCTTTTCAGAAAAATAATATTACAATTCTATCTTCATTTACACAAACTTTGAACTTTTCTTTTCTATTTTCTAAACATATTTTCGTATGAAAAAAATCCATAGAAAAACCATTTTAAATCTGCCTAAAATAGACAGAAATAAAAAATTCCTTTAAAAGAAAAGGACAGCATGGGCCGGCCTGGGGTTTGGCGCGGCCTTCCTCGGCCTGGCGGCCTGCCTTTGGCCTAGTACTTCGGGGGCGCCTCCCTGCGCCCGTGTGTGCCTCGCCTGGGGGCTCGCATCGGCCGGCCTGAGGCCTGCCGCGACGCGCCTTTGTGTGGCCCATCGGCCCGCGTCGGCCTAGGTCTTTGCCCTGGACCGTCGGATTAGATCCGACGGCCGGGCGCAACGCTCGCTGGGATAAAACTCCCTCTCGCCACCGAGCCAAAAACCCTAGCGTTCATTTTCTTCCTGCCGCGCCGTTTTCTCTCGCCCTATTCTCTGGCGTGGAGGCCCTCTGTGCCGCCGACGAGACCCACAGCAGTGGCCACCTTCCCTCACCCCTCTTGGCTCTCGCGAGCTCCTACGGCCAGTCGGCCTCTCCTTGCGCGGCGGCCACCTTGCCCCGTCGAGGTGAGCTCGGATCTGGCCGTCCCTTCTCCTTTACTCCTCGCTCACAGCAACCTCTCCTCGCGCAGAGGCTCTGTGCCCCGCCGGAGGGCTCTTGGGATGGCCGCCGGCAGCGGCGACCTACGGTCCCGCCCGTGCGAGCCGACTAGTACTTTCTCTCCCGTGGCTGTTCCAAGCCGGAGCCGTGGCCTTCCCCTCGCCGGCTGCGCACACGCCTTGCGGTGGGTGCGCCGCTGTCGAGCGGTTGGCTGCGGTTTTGTTTTCTTTTCCGTATTGACGTTCACCACCACGACCAAAAAGAGGCCCGGATGCGTGACTCGTCGGCGCCATCCCCGTCCCCTTTGGTAGCAGCGCGAGCACCTCTAGGGTGAACGCGCCGCCGTCAAACGGCTCGGTGGTGGAGCCCTTTGCCCCGGGAGAGTATAACTGTGGCCTTTGCACCGTTTCACCTTTTGCGTCGTTGCCTCCCCTTCGCCGGTGGCGCGTTTCCCTTAGCGGAAGCGCGCCGCCGTCGAACGGCGTGGTCGCGGTGCATGTACTTTGTCCCATAGGGGTTCTTTGCTTGGCATGTTCCCTTTCTTCTTTGCCTTTTTTGTATGCCTTTTGGATCTCATAGGATCCGATCTTTGCCTCCGAGGAGGTAGGTTCTTCTTCCCCACACCTCGGCATGCCGATGCGTGTGGGGATCGAGAGGAATAGGCGCGGTCTTGCGGCGGCGCTTCTTTGCCGGATTGGAATCCAGTGACTTTCCTTTTCTTTTGCTTTTCATCTTGATCTTTGCCCTCTTCTAGGGTTCTTAATGGAGAGGAAAAACTTTTCTGTACATGTTTCATCCGAAAACACATCTAATGCCAACTTGGCTCATGATACCATTGATAGATCCCGTGGATCTTAGGCTAGATGTGTTCGGTATGATGTGGAGATTTATTACCTTGTTGCGTGCTCCATGAGCTCCCTCCGGCTACCGTCGTGAGGTGGTGACGACGGTGGGGAAGGAGAGAGAGATGCGGTAGCGGCTGCGGTGGTCTTCCCATCGCTTCAGTGCATCCCTCTAGATCGGATTAGGGTTAGAGAGTGGGGAACCAGTGGCTGCGGCGAACCTCGTATCTTGTGCCATGGTCCCCGCCTCTTCTTTATAGCACTGCGCGACAGGGGCCCGTAAGGCTGGACGCCCCCGATCAGGGCGTGAGTCAAGGTCCAATGGGCCGTTGGGCCCATTAGGAAAGAGATCAATCTAACACCCTCCTCGTGACTTGATCCTTGAGACGAAAAAAGTCAGGGTACATCTCAGCAAATGCGCGGTTATCGGAAACAAGTTTATGAGTTGAAATAAGGTGTTTGTGCAAGTTTGGAACGTGAAGAGCATCTTTTAGGAGGAGGGGTTTGTGTGAGCCAGCAAGCATGGATTGACCAACTTGAGAGTTGCAAACCTGCTCCATTGGCGACATAGACCTTTTCCTTGCCGGTGTAGCGATCATGAACGGTGAGGCGATCAAGGTCACTTGTGAGGTCGCGCAAGAGTCAAGGTACCAGCTGGTGTCGACGGAGTAGCCGCCATGGCCGCCGGTGTTGGCAGCGTTCCTGTCGCGCTCGGTGTTACCGTAATGCTTACGGTTGTTCTCAGCCCGATAGGCATGGTTAAAACGCCGCCTGCACCTCAATGCATCATGCCCATGATAGATCCCGTGGATCTTAGGCTAGATGTGTTCGGTGGTAGTAGTAGATTAATACCTTGTAGCGTGTTCGATGAGCTTCCTCCGGCTACCGTCGTGCGGTGGTGACGACGGTGGGGAAGAAGAGAGAGATGCAGTAGCGGCTGTGATAAACTTTCCATCGCTTCAGTGTTACCCTGTGGATCGGATTATGTTTGAAAGTGGAAAACCAATGACGACGACGAACCTCGTGTCATGTGCCATGGTCCCACCTCCTCTATATAACACTGCACGACAAGGACCCACCAGCCTTGTTTGGGCTGAACGCCCCTGATCAGGGCGTGGATCAAGGTTTCAATGGGCCGTTGGGTCCATTGAACAAGAGATCAACCTAACAGCCCATACTTCTGACAGACTTTACAGCTGGGTATGTTGCGAGTTTGCGACTACGGCCTCCACGGCCACGGCCCTGCCCCTGGCCACCACGACCACCACCGCGAGTTCCTCCATTGGCGGAGGAGAAGATCTCGCCAGTGGAAGTCTGCTGCTCAAGACGAAGCTCAGCACTAAGCAAATATGCATAGAAGCTAGCAAGGCTCACTGTTTCATCACGTGCTGTGATTGAAGCAACAAGGGGCTCATATTCCGAGCCCAGACTAGTGAGCATGTAGCCAAGAACCTCCTCGTCGGAAAGGGGCTTGCCAACGGACGCCATAGGGTCATCGCACTCCTTCATCTTGTTGTAGTACGCACTGTTGGGCAATAAGCCGCGGCGATGCATCGGACGCGCCGGGCGCGTGTGTGGGCGCGCGCCGGACGATTTGGACGCGTCGGGTTCGCGGCAGGTCGCGTGTGTGCGTACGTGGGTAACGTTTGAGCGTGCGTGTGCATGTACACAGAACGCGTCGTTGGAGGCCTGACCGTTGTCGAGCGGGGGTGCGCGCGTTGAGCTGGTCCATCGTGGGCTCGCCGCGCCCAGACGTGTATGTGCATGTCGGAGGGGGCGCGGGCAGAGCGGGCGGGACGGGCACTCGACGTGGGCTGGGACGTGGATGCGTGCCCGGCGCGTCCCTAGTATAAAGCCCCCGTGTACGCTGTAATGCCGGTGTGGATGTCGAGTTCGTGTTCGGAATACAAGCCGTGGTTGCGGGGGTGGCGTACGTGCGCCGGGAGTAAATCCCCACCGTGTCCCTATGCTCTCCTTCCTCCTTTCTTCTCTGTTTGCGGTGGCCTAGCGCGGTGAGAGGCAGTGCGTGAGCGAGCGAGAGGTGCCGGGACAACAACACCCAGCAGCAGATAAATCCTTCTTCTTCTGGTTGGATAGCATGTAGCGGATTTGCATCATGCGTGCGCGACTCTCCGTGGAAAACATCGCGTGCAGCGCATCCCAGACGGCACGAGAGGTGTGGAGCTGCGTCAGTTGCCCGATGATATCCTCGATCATGGAGGAGAGCTGGGCGATGAGGACCACCTGGTCCTGTTGATACCAGCGAAGGTACTCCGGATTTACCACCACACGTGCAGCATCGCAATGCCCTCGGTGATGCTCTCCGCCGGTGCAGGGATGGTGCCATCGACGTAGCCGTAGGTGCCCTGAGCGTGAAGGACAGGGACGGCCTGAGTTTTCCAAAGAAGAAAATTCTCCCTTGTGAGGCGTATGGTGATTAGGTTGGCGATGGCAGCAATGGAGGCGGAGTCGGACGAGACGATCGCGCCCGAGGTGCCATCACTAGAAGCAGGAGCGGTGGACATGGTGACGAAAGAGATCGTGCTCTCATAGCAAGTCAGAAGACACTATTTGATGTGATCATACTCACTGAATTGGTTTGTTTATATAGTACACATACATGTCCAGTTTTTTTTGTTTTTTTTAAACGAGGAAGGCCAGGTTGGCCCTTATATTGCATGTGATAATATGGTTACATCATCCGCTAGGGTATCAATGAGGAAGCCAGGGGCTCCTTCATCCACTTTATAGTTCTAGCGGATTCGGCAAATCTAGCTAAAGTATGAGCAACTATGTTTGCTTTCCTAGGACAGTAAGCAAAGTGGATAGAACTAAAATTCTTAGCAAAGAAAGAGCATTCTTCGTAAACAGCAGCCGTAGGTCCGAGGGAATTACCATCTTGCATCATGGTGTCTATCACCTCCATGCAGTTCGACTCGACGACAAGATTCTGTACTCCCACCTCAGTAGCCAGGATAAGACCATCTCTGAGTGCTCTTGCTTCGGCCGAACTGGCGTCTTCGGCAAACGGAATCCCACTGCAAGAGGCGGCGATGAAGGTACCTCTGTCGTTCCGCAACACGGCCCCTGTGCTGCCCGTCCCCGAATCGCTAGAAAACCCAGCGTCGATATTAAGCTTGTACAGACCCTCAGGTGGCCGCTGCCATCCGTGCCGAATTACCCCCTTCTTCTTCTCCCTAGCCCTGACAAAGTTCTTCGCGAGAGCTGTTATTGCATGCGCTAATCTGGGAGCCTCAAAAATTCCCTCGCCATGGGTAAAGTTCCTCCTTTCCCACCATACATACCAGACGGTAGTTGCAATTAGTTCACCACGACCGACATCCGATAGGTGTGAGCTGATTTTGCTTTTAGATAATAGCAGTTCCGAGAGGATGGCACTCCCATCTCGTTCCATTGTACATGTCTGTTGCACAAGGTTGTCAAGCCCCAAGATTCTCCAGATATCTTGCACTCTCGGGCATTGGAAAAAGACATGTTTAATGCTCTCACAGTCTGTTGTGCACAGTGGGCATTGGGAGCTAGTCATGATATGACGATTTGCCAATACACCATAGCAGGGTATTGCTCCCAACAAAGACTTCCATAGATGTATTTTAATCTTTGTAGGGATCCGCAATTTCCATATGGTTCTCCAAATTGGACTATTACCTGAGGATTGGTTTGTGTTTGTTCTCCTCAACTTTCGCCCATGTTGGAATTCCCATTCTTCATGGTAGGCCGATCTAACAGAGAAGATCCCATGCTTGTCTGGGTGCCAAGAAACAAAATCAGACATCATCCCCAAAGCCAGTGGGATATTCATAATACGTTGGGCATCTACCGGCCAGAATAGATCGTTGATGAGCTCCTGGTCCCACGCTCTGCTATCTGCATCTATTAGTTGAGAAACTTTAGTAAGAACGATATTGTTCCTTGGCGTCATGAGCTTCTTTCTCGGGCTGCTCGGTATCCACGGATCTTCCCAGATGTTAATGGACGAGCCATCACCCACCCGCCATATGATACCTTTCTTGAAAGTTTGCAGGCCACTCCAGAGGCTCTGCCAAGTGTATGAACTTCCTTTCTTCAGAGAACAGTTCATGAGATCGCCGTCAGGGAAATACTTCGCTCGAAGCACTCTTGCACATAGTGTGTCCGGGTAGCTTAGGAGTCTCCATGATTGTTTGGCTAGTAGGGTAAGGTTAAAACAATGGATGTCCCTAAAACCCATTCCTCCCTTACCTTTCGGTACACACATTTTCCACCATGCAAACCAGTGCATATGTTTCTTGTGGTCATCGTCCCCCCACCAATATTTTGACATTGCCGAGGTGATATCATTGCAGATCTCCTTCGGTAGTTTGAACACTGACATCGCATAGGAGGGAATGGCTTGTATAACAGCTTTGAGCAGGATTTCTCTTCCCCCCAAAGAGAGGAGCTTTTCCTTCCATCCTCTTATTTTGCTCAAGACTCTTTCAACCAGATGTTGGAAGCAATCAGATCTATCTACCCCCACAATTGGTGGTAGCCCAAGGTATTTTCCAGAAAGAGCTTCGGCCATGATATTCAGGGTGGTACAAGCCTGCGCTCTAACATGGACATGTGTGCAAGGGCTGAAAAAGATTGCAGACTTAGCCTCGCTGATTTGTTGACCTGATGCCAAGCAATATTCGTCCAGGGCTTGCCGAAGGCTTGCAACATTTCCTTGATCAGCACGCATCAGGTTGGGGGAATCATCCGCAAATAATAGGTGGGACACCGACGGAGCATCACGGCACACCTTTATACCAGTGATATTGCATGCAGTCTCTTCGAACGCTAGTGAACTTGATAAACCCTTTGCACAAAGGAGGAATAGATAGGGAGAAATAGGATCACCTTGACGGAGGCCCCTTGTTGGGGTGAAGGGGTCCGAGAGCTCGTCGTTAATCCGGACTTGATACTGCACCGATGATATACATTCCATGATTAGGGCTACCCAATCATCTGAAAACCCTAGTCTGGTCATCATCCTTTGGAGAAAAGGCCACTCTACCCGGTCGTAAGCCTTATGCATATCAAGCTTAACCGCACATGTTCCATAACCGGAGTTCTTCCTCTTTATTGCATGATATGACTCGAAAGCCACGAGGAAGTTGTCCGTGATTAGCCGTCCAGGAACAAAGGTGCTCTGGTTCTGAGATATGATGTCAGACAGCACAAGATTCAGTCTCCCTGCTAGAACTTTGGAAATCACATTGTAGAGGACATTGCAGAGGCTAATTGGTCTGAACCGCGTTACATATTCTGGATTCTCCACCTTGGATATAAGGACAATGGTGGTGTTATTCCATCCCACCGGGATTTTCTTACTATGTATAGCATCTAAGACCTCATCCACCAAGTCCTCGCCAATGATGTGCCAAAACCGCTTGTAAAACACAACATGTAGTCCATCAGGTCCCGGGGCCTTAAGATCACCAATACTGTATAGGGCTTTCTTCACTTCTTCCCTAGTGTAGGGTTTGTTTAAATCGGCATTCATCGCTGATGTAACCCTTGGAATCACCTTCTGGATAAGGCTGGCATCATCCCCCTGTATTCCAGAGGTAAAGAGCTGTGAGAAATAGGACGAGATATTCTCTTGTATGTCATCAAGGTTGTCCACCCAGTCGCCATTAGAGTCTTGGATTTTAACAATTAAGTTCCGCTTCTTCCTGCCATTAGCTGCCCGGTGAAAATATCCAGTGTTCTGGTCCCCTTTTGTAAGCCAATCGACTCTACCTCTTTGCATCCAATAAAGTTCTTCCTTCTCAAGCATCTCCTCGATCTCAATGTGAAGCTTATGTTGTTTGATTATCGCCTCGTCGGTTAGAGGTCCTGATAGCACATAGTTGAGTTTGGCTTGTAGCTTTCGTAGCTTCGTCCTTGGCCCCTTCAGAGTTTCCTTGTCCCATCGATGGAGATCAGCGTGCACCCCAGCAACGATTTTTGCTAATGGACCCAAGCCTTCGGCCTTCCTCTTGTTCCATGCCGTTTGGACGATAGTCTCCACGTTTTCCTCTGCCAACCATCGTGATTCGAACTTACGGGTACCTGGAGCCCTTCTCTGCACCATCGAGCTATACTCCATATCAATAAGAATAGGGCGATGATCCGATTTGTCGTACTCTTCGTTGGAGACACCATGATCAGGGAACATATCCGCCCACTGCACGTTGCTTACAGCTCGATCGAGGCGCTCGCGGATAGTGCCACGATGCCAGGTAAATATATCGCCCACAAAGCCCAGATCATCAAGCCCGCAGTCCGTCAGTGCATCACTGAATCCACGAAGACACCGAAGCGGTCGTGGCACTACTAGGAAAAGGGCTATAGATGATATAGACACTAATGGCGCACCAGACAAGTAGTACGCCACTACTATATAGTAGTGGCGCACCATGTGCAGGTGTGCCATTAGTGTGATGGACACTAATGGTGCACCACACACTCGGTGCGCCACTACTATATTTTTTTTTTGCAAAACTATTAATGGAACACCACAAGCTGGTGCACCATTAGTAACCAGGGTTACTAATGACGCATCTGTAGGTGGTGCGCCACTACTATTTTTTTTTTTGCAAAACTACTAATGGCGCACCACCAGCTGGTGCGCCATTAGAGACCAGGGTTACTAATGAAGCATCTGTAGGTGGTGCGCCACTACTATATATATATATATATATATATATATATATATATATATATTTGCAAAACTACTAATGGCGCACCACCTGCTGGTGCGCCATTACTAACCAGGGTTACTAATGGCGCATATGTAGGTGGTGTGCCATTAGTAACCTAGGACCAGCTAGATATTTTGGACAACCACCTACCACACTCACTTTCCCCATTTTCATTCTCTCCACCTCCTGCTCCAAGCTTGTCTCGGGTGCCTCCTCCTCCTCACCTCATTTGCATCAAAGTGTCCCAATAGTGTCACCCCCGCACCCTCCCCCGCTCCACCGACGCCGAGCACCCACCGCACCCTCCCCCGCTCCACCGCCGCCGACGACCCCACGCACCCTCCCCGGCCCGCACCACCGTCGCCGCCGACCCCCGCACCCTCCCCCGCTCCACCGCCGCTGCCGACCCCCAGCACCCTCCCCCGCTCCACCGCCGCTGCCGACCCCCAGCACCCTCCCCCGCTCCACCGCCGCCGATGACCCCCCGCACCCTCCCCGGCCAGCTCCACCGCCAACGACGACCTCCCGCACCCTCCCCGTTCCACCGTCGCCGCCGACCCCCCGCAGCCTCCCCGCTCCACCGCCAACGACGACCTCCCGCACCCTCCCCGTTCCACCGTCGCCGCCGACCCCCCGCAGCCTCCCCGCTCCACCGCCGCCGACGACCCCCCGCACCCTCCCCCGCTCCACCGCCGCCGCCGACCCCCCGCACCCTCCCGTGTCTCTTCGCTCGGTTCCCCCGAACGGAATCGGCCGAGCGCACCACCCACCCCCTCCCTCCCACCCGAGCGCCATTGCTATCCAAAAAAAATTACTAATGGCGCACCTCTCTGGGGTGCGCCATTGCTATAAAAAAAACCGGATTACTAATGGCGCACCTCTCTGGGATGCGCCATTGCTATATAAATTTTTTTTACTAATGACGCACTCCATGAGGATGCGCCATTGCTATAGAAAAACATTCTAATGGTGCACCGCTCGGGGTGCGCCATTCCTAACCCCTATGCCCTCGCCTCTCCTGTGCCCTCGCCCTCGTCAACGGAGACGCCGCCTGCCCCCTCTCCCAGCCTCGTCCACGGAGACGCCGCCCACGGAGACGCTGCCGCCGCCGCCCTCCCCCTCCCCCACCCTCGTCCACGGAGACACCGCCCACCCCCTCCCCCACCCTCGCCTATCCTCTGCCCTCGCCCTCGTCCACGGAGATGCCGCTCCTCCTCGTCGCCGCCTGCGCCGCCACCTCCGCGCGCGATGCCTTCCACGTCCCCTCCGTCGAGGCCCAAGCCCACGTACGTATGCCGTCCGCCCCTCCCTTCTCCTGGCCTCTCTCTAGAGAGGTCTTCTGCAGTTGAGCCCTCTGAAACGCAAGTGCTCGCCTGAATCTATCATGCGATTCGCGGAGGTGGTGTCGCTAGTAGTAACGCCGGAATTTCGCGATCCCGTGAGGAGCCCAGTAGTAGGGTTCGGGGTTCGACGTCGCCGGTGGGGGTGAGCTTTTGGGGATCTGGCCGGTTCTCTGTCCGTGAATTCGCCGATCTTCCCGGATGCATCTTGGCAGGGCAGGTTCATTATACCAGGATATTCGTTTACCTAGTATTCTATACGAGTACAAGTGTTTAGGCTCTTACGAGTTGTATGAAAGTTGGGTTCAGATTCCATGGCTTGTTCCTTGCGGTCACCGGAAAGTATGTTGCTTTATCAGACATGATTTTCTCGTTGTTGTGGAACGCACGCCTTCAACTCCCCTGCTTGTTCCTGTTTTATACATGTAGTAAAGCCTGATTATTGATTCTCTTGTGCTCCCGTAGGTAACGAAGATAAATCAATTCCACAAACAGATCAATGGGAACGACAAGGTTTGTGCTATTACGCCGCCCTGTTTCAAAACGAACGGAGGGAGTACTTCTATTGTAGCACCACTCACAAATTTCTGAAAACAAATGTGAGGTGACCTTGACCTTCAGTCTATCTGCAAATTTGGAATCACTTTTCACGTGGAACACAAAGCAGGTGATATTTTCATTCTAGTAGGATGTGCAATGCTAAACTATTCTCTAAATGTGTATATGCCCAGTAATCGGTCGAGCGCACCACCCACCCCCTCCCTCCCCCTGAGCGCCATTGCTATCCAAAAAATATATATTACTAATGGCGCACCTCTCTGGGGTGCGCCATTGCTATAAAAAAAGATTACTAATGGCGTACCTCTCTGGAATGCGCCATTGCTATATAAAAAAAGATTACTAATGGCGCACTGCATGGGGATGCGCCATTGCTATCAAAAAAAATTCTAATGGCGCACCGCTCGGGGATGCGCCATTGCTAACCCGCACTGCTCTCTGCCTCTGCCCTTGCCTCTCCTCTCCCAAATCCAACCGAGATCCCGCCTCGCTCGTCCACGCCCCGGAGAGATCCCGCTCATCCACGCCCCGGAGAGATCCCACTCGTCCACGCCCCGGATTTCTCTCGCTCTTTCCTCCCCTCCCTCCCCCGCGTCTCCGGTTGATCGGCGAGGGTCCCGCTTGGCGATGTGTGGTGGTGGTTGGCGGGGCGGGCAGCGCAGGGCCTTGACCGTCGTCCGTGCAAGCCAGGACGGATAGGCGGCAGCGGCGACCACGACTGCAAAGCCGAGGAATTCCCCACCAAAGGTTAGAGATTTTTCGAGTCTTGCTGGATTGCGCCCTTGCCTGGCGGGTGTTCGGCGGATTGTGCCTTTGCGCCGGAGGAAGGGGAGGGGGAGATGGCCAGCAAGGCGGAGACGGCGACCTGGGAGGAGATGCTGCGGCGGATGCTGCCGCCCGGGGCCACCATCCCGGAGGGCGCGACAGGGAACCCCGTGCGCCACTACTCTATTTTTTTTGCAAAACTACTAATGACACAAGGTTACTAATGACGCATTTGTAGGTGGTGCGCCATTAGTAGTTTTGCAAAAAAAACACGGGACATAGCCGAAATATCAGGCGGCCTTTCCCCAAATCGACCGTGCGCTGATGTTTTTTTTCCCAAATCGACCGCGCGCTATCCCCTGCCCTCTCCCTCCCGCAGCCTCCCCAGATCTCAGTGGCGCCCTGAACAGAGCCTGCTCCACCGACGCCCCACCCCAACCTCTACCGGCTCCCCCCACCCGCTCGACCGGTGCCCTGTCGAGCCCGCCAAGGAGGGGCCGCCTCGTCCCCACCAGCCGCCGCGCGGGAGGATAGCGACGCCGGGCGGCGTGCCGAGGGTGGCGCACACGATGCGCCACCTGGCGAAGGAGGGGAAGAAGCGGGCCGTGCTGCTCCTCGTCTTCGCCTTCGGGCTCGCCTTCCTCATGTCCCGTGAGCCCCCTCCCCACCCCCAAACCCTAGGCTACCTACACCCCCGCCGGCGGTCTCGGCCTCACGTCGGGCCGCGCGCCCTTGATTTCGGTCGGTCGGTCGGTCGGTTGTCGTCGGTGCCGCGGCTAGGTTTTATGCCTCTTGCCCCTGATGCGCGGGCGCTGATTTGGGGAGGCATCATTTCAGGCGCATCCGCGGAGTAGCAGTATTGGTTTGTTCAATTGGTGCTGTGATTTGTTGCATTGGGAATCGGTAGGCTCGACTTAGCTTGCTTGCTTCCATTCTAGATGATTGGTGTGAGTTCTCTGGCTTGTCGTGGGAAATTTTACTGCTATTTCAAGATGCCTGGAACCTGTAGTGAGTTTTAGATGTTGCATTGGGAATTTTTAGACTGGACTTAGCTCCGAGTAGGTTGTTTGCTTTTCCATTCTAGATGATTGGTGAATTCTTTGGGGCATCATAATTTTTACTGCTACCTCAGGATGATTCAAGTTTGTGATGAAATTGTATAAGGTGGGTATATTTGCCGATAGTTGTAGCCGGATTATACCATGGAATACACGGTGTAGTCTAAAGACTAGGAACATACGAGCTAGACATGTAGGTTCCATGTTAAATTGAAATATGACTAGCAATTTTATCAAGCCTTTCTAAAAGTTGCCAAAAACGAAAGGCTCTACATATCAAGGCAGATTTATATTGCAGTCACACAATTTTTTTAACTCTGTTTAAATATTATTGCTCCCTCATGGCTGTGCTGAATGCCTGACTTTCTCCATTGCAGTGACATGCTCTTCAGTTTGGATTAATTTCCCATTCGCCATATCTTTGATAGTTCTGTTTCGCTACCTATCACTTGATTATGACTTCCGTAGAAAGAGCACAACTGCCACATACCATGGTACCATTCGCCCACTTGCCAAAACAAAAAGTATTGAACTAAGAAAACCCTCCCCTGACAAGAAGAGTGGAAGTACTGGTTGGAGGAGCAAGCTCAATTCGCCTCGAGTTGAAGCAGCATTTGAACAGTTCACAAGGCATCTTGTCACAGAGTGGGTAATAGATCTTTGGTACTCCCGTATAACACCTGACAAGGACGGACCGGAGGAACTCATCAACATAGTTAATTCCGTCCTTGGAGAGATTTCTAAATGAGCAAGAAGCATTAACATCATCACTCTGCTAACCAGGTTAGAAAGCTTCTTTTATCTCATGAAATGCATGAACAGTTGTATCTTTATATTTTCAGAACGTTGGGTGTCTTACGAAGACTTTATCTACCTTATGCACGGACCTGGTTGATCTCGTGAATTATGTTCAGATAATGCAGAGCTCGCCAAGGAGGCCACTGATGTGTTCATCTGGTGCCTGACTCAGAGTCCAGGTATCCACCATCTGTTTAGCCCAATCACATATCCAAGCTTGAAAACCTTGTATCATGAAGTATATTATATACGAAGAGATCAAGTTCATGCTCAAGTCAAGACTACCATATCTCTGTGATTGAGATCATCAAGATAAATCTTAGCTAATTCCAGCAACTTCTTGCTTGTTCCGTGTCAAATAATTAAAGTACTGATTGTAAAAATAGATAGAAAGCGTGCTAGTAGTGGCAGACTAGCAGGACAACACGCAAATACTAGTAATAAAATGGATTGCCAGATTAAATTTCTTTGAAATGATTCCCAAACGGTACAATTTAACCTACCAATTGAATGTCATGCCGGATTGACTTTAGGAGTTGGGATGAGATGAATAAGCTTGGGGATGGGCACTTTAGGAGTTGATGATTTGTTTCTTTGTGTACTTGATTTTCAGCCTATTAATTGATCTCCCAAGAGTCGAAGCGGCAAGTAGCAACCAGGTTCTCCTCGCGTTCACCGCTGTGTGTTGCCGCACATACATCCCCTTATTACACATTCCTTTATTATTTTTCTCACTTTGGTTTGCTTCTTTTTCATGGGCTTTTACAGACGGGATGATGGAGTGGGGGCACCCGCTTTAGCCTGACCGGGGGCCTGCTGGCTGGCATCGGTGTTTATAGTGGGACTACACCAAGTTGAGTGGGGTCCTGGGCCCCCACTCGTCATAACGTGGGTTCGCCCCTGCATCGGTTTACATGTTAAATCTATTACCTGTAAGTGTCTCTATGGCGTCAAATGCCTCTTTAAATGAGTGGCCCATGCCATGCATTTTAGAAGATGGCAGCAGCACAAGCAACTTTTTCTTCAGAATTTACTTGGTTTCTTAGAACTGGCTAACTCTGTAAGTTGTTCAACAGCTACTCCCTCCGTTCCTAAATATAAGTCTTTTTAGATATTCCACTAGGGGACTACATACAGAGCAAAATGATTGAATCTACACTCTAAGGTATGTCTATATACATCCGTATGTAGTTTTTTAGTAGAAACTCTTAAAATACTTATATTTAGGAATGGAGGGAGTGCATTCTTTCTGTATTACATTGTTAAGCCCAACTTAGAGTCAGAGAATATTTAGTTTAAGTTGCAGATTTGCTGCTTTGTTCTTTTAAGATAGTATTGCTTATAGATGGAATCTGGACTGTGCTGTGTAGATTAGCGTATCAGGTGTAATTATTTACTTTGATAATAATATTCGTTTTAACTCTTCAAATCAGTAAAGGTATATGCTGTTCTAAACTTGTAAACATATTGCTGCCTCCAAACACATATGCCACTGGTCCATGTTGTTGTTAGTTTCTGTTTCCTATATTTTGTTGTTAGTTTCTGTAAAGGTATATACTCTTTTGTTGTTAGTTTCTGTTTCCTATATTTTGAAGGCTGACCGTTAACCACTGGTCCATGCTGTTCATTGCTACTACATAAATGGCATTGGATCTGCACTGATGTGGTCCTTAGTTCCTTACCAAAGGCATGACCATGAGAGTTCTCTATGGTGAATTTCCCTTGTGTAAATCTCTAGGTAGCAACTGTCAAACATCGTCGGGAAAGATTTTATGTAATGCAGTATTCTTAAGTATTGTCGTGCTTAGTGGCAGACTCATTTTATTGTGGTTCTGTTGTTTATTCTTTGAATCCTGTTTCGTCGATATATATGTAGAGCTTGTTGCCTTACTGTCAAACACTGTTGTGCCATTTTGCAGGTTGAAACCCAATATTGATTTCTAGTACGAGGTAAATGCAAAAGGATCCTCCCCAGCTGAGATCCTTGGTACCACGTACCAAACCAACCTGAAGCCTGCGCTCAAGGCTCTTGCTAGTGCCAAATATTACTTACTAATGCCCGCAAAGTATCGTTGTGTATTATATTTGCTATGGAGCTATGTATGTATGGATGCTATGGAACTATATGTATATATGGATGCTATGGAATTTTGGATGTATGGATGCTATGGAATTTTGATATATGGATCATGAAATTTGTTATGCAACTTTGCATATATGTTATGTGTTGTGGATCAGTAAAACTATTGGGCACATATTATGTATTATATATTTGATATATATGTTATGTGTTGTTGAATTTGTGGTTTTGAAACAAAACATATATATGCCAGAATACCAGATACTAATGAAGCACCATGGGCTATACTAATGGCGCACTGCCTGGTGCGCCATTAGTATCTATGCCTTGGGAGGCATACTAATGGAGCACCATGGGCTATACTAATGACGCACTGCCTGGTGCGCCATTAGTATATATGCCTTGGGAGGCATACTAATGGAGCACCATGGGCTATACTAATGGCGCACTGCCTGGTGCGCCATTAGTATATATGCCCTGGGAGGCATACTAATGGAGCACCCTGGGCTATACTAATGGCGCACTGCGTGGTGCATCATTAGTATATATGCCCTGAGAGGCATACTAATGACGCACCATGAGCTATACTAATGGCGCACTGCCTGGTGCGTCATTAGTATACCAGATACTAATGACGTGATGCTAGTGGCGCACCTGTGGTGCGCCATTAGTAAAAAATTCTAATGGCGTGATGCTAGTGGCGCACCTGTAGTGCGCCATTAGTAGCCAAAACAGGTGCACCACTAGCAGGCCTTTTCCTAGTAGTGTGGAGTACCTCCTTCCTTCTCGTTGTTATGCAGAATTTCATTAAAGTCACCCGCAACTAGCAGGTTGATAATAAAGAGAAAGGTCTCTAGACCTTCTGCATTCTAGCACTAAGCAATAATTGCTAAACGTTACAACTCTTGATGCTAGACAACACTAACTCGTTCACATTTGACAACTGGAAGTACAAAACACGTCAAGCATAATAGAGATTACCTCAAGGTTCCAAGACCATCGAAATGGTACTACCGCCACGAGAACGAGATGCCGACATGCCCCTATCATAGCTCCACTATCAGAGTCGGCTTAACCTTGTCGATGACAACCGAGAAGTGTACGTGCACATGTCCTAAGGAACAACGCCCTGGACTCGTAGTCATCTTTGTTAAACCCTTCAGCAGATCTGAAACATACGCCAAATCACGCCATACTATGAGAAATCTTAACTTCATTGCTCTAAGGAGACCCCATGCATCTACGTTAAAGCTTCGTCGACTATGTGTAGATGGATGAACTCGAGGAGGTTCGGGGCCTGGAAGACAAACTCGAGGAAGAAGTATTGCCATCCATCTAAACGCTGTAGCCACGAAAAATAAAAAAACACTAATCTAAACTACTAACCGGAACGGAGGCACCGGGATACCCCTCCCTGCCACTGGCCGTTGGAGTGACATATAGAGGGGACGTGAATGCACGGGCTCGTCGGCAAAACCTGGAGGGGGAAGTTTTCCCTAGACATCAAGAGATATAGGGAAAAATATACTTCTCACGAGTGCAATGCATGTATGATGCTAGCTAGTTTCCTCGAGCCGACCCTTGGTAGCGACCGGAGGCGAGTTTCAGACGGGATCAGTGGCGGGGTGACAATGGTGATTCAACTACAAGAAGGCAAGATGCGAACATGGAGGATGCTGGAAAAGTTGGATCTAACTGATAAAAAAAGGTGAAGCTAGTGATTGATGATGAATTCAATGAGTTTGAGGAGCAACTCTAGTTGTTATTGGTATGCAAAGTGTTGTAGTGTAAAATTCCGCATGTTAACATAATTGCAGATGATAAGTGGGGAGGACCCATCCCGTCCGCCGCGTCGCTCCTCCAGGGGCGACACAGGCGGAAGCCCCAGATCCCGCTGTCGGCGCCCGTTCCTCCCTGCCCTCCCCCCTCGCCACTGTCGGATGACATGGTCGGGCGAAGCGTGTCGCCTGGACGACGGTGGCGGAGCTCCCTGTTCTCGCGGTGGCGCGGGTTTGGCTGATCTGGTGCGGCGGCCATGGTGGTTGTGCTCTTGCGTTTTCGCGCGAGGGGCCGGGGTGGCGTCCCCGGAGCGAGCTAGCCGGCGTGTCTCGGGTGGTGGTGGTGATTTCTGCGGCGCCTGTGCTCGGCAGGTCGCGGATCCAGGGCTGCTCCGCCCAGATCTGGCGTGTGGTGGGCGTGGCGGGGGCTCTTGGTGGGGTCGGGCTGGCGATGGGGGTGGTGCGGCTCGGTTGTTGCTGGCCGGTGCGTGGTGGTGTGCACGCTGGTCGGGGCCAGGTTTGGAGCTACTGCTTCCACCTTTCCTGGCCGGAGGCGGCCTGCTTGGTCGGATCGACAGCTTGTTTTGTCAAGGTTTGTGGTTTGCTCCCGCCGGCGTGGTGCTGGTTGGAGCTGCTAGTCTCCCTGGTGAAGTGGCCTCTACGTGGTGTAGGTGGTCCCGCCGGTGGTATGTCTGGCGGCGCCACCCTTTCTCAGATCCGCTTCGTTGGTGGATGGTGGTGGTTAGGTTGTGTTGTTCATCGACGGTTGCTCGCCTCCTTGGTGCTGTGTGGCTCGATCGATGATTCCTGGTCCGACGTCTTTGGTGTGCTTCTTTCGGAGATCGCTCTCTGTTGGTAGTGGCTGAGCTCCTTCCCCGATGCTTGTAATAGGTGGAGAGGCTTAGGGCTCTGGGCGAAAGCCTTGGTTCGATGGGGATCAAAGGATACCTATGGCATTGCTTCCTGAAGTTGTCGTTGAAGAGTTCCTCCTCTTCACTAGACCGTGGTTTGTTGGTTCTAGGGCTGCCTCTAGGCTGTTTAGTGTGGCTGGACTTTCCCAAGGTCCGGTGGAGTTGTTGTGGATGACTCTGGGTGAAAGCCTTGGTTCGATGGGGGTCGAAGGATACCGGCGACGATGCTTCTTGAAGGCGTCACCGAAGAGTCCTCACACCTCTTCAGGTTTGTGGGCGTGTTGGTGGTGGAGTTTGAGTTGTCGATGTCGGCAAGGGTTGGGTTTTTGCATGATTGTCGTTTGTTTCAATCGTGTGTTGCAAGGTTTTTTGGCCTAGTTTCCCTTATAAACAGGGCCACTTTGTTCTCTTTTTTCCTCTCTTAATGAAAATCGGCAATGCTCGTGTCTTGCACGTCAAAAGAAAAACAAAATTGCAGAGGCTCTTCGCCCTACTTGGCGCAACACAAAAGGTCTAAACTTTACATCGATGGATTACAATGTTTTTGTGGTAAATTTTCAGAGAACAGATCTGGGATGGCGGCCCGTGGTCTATGGGAAATCATTGTATGATTTTGGGGCGGCGAGGTTAGAGCAACACGAGTAGATGCACTTTAAATCAATACTGCAAAATTGTTTTAGGATTCCCCCTAAAATGATTTTGCGAACTTGAAGGTCTCGAAAGAACAGATCCGCTATAGTATACTATAAATTGTCGCTTTGTAGAGGCCTGCTTTCGACAATATCCTATGTTTAACGGGATGCACTTGTTGCCGAGGGGCATTCTCGGCGTCTCTTACTTTACCGAGTGTCCATGAGTTAGCTCTCGGTGACGAGCCTGGTACCCGATGTATAGGAAAATTCTAGTAGTCGTGCCACCTCAACTCTTCGGCCCTGGATCCCTCTTCAAGCAGATAGGGTCTCGGGATCCTAGCCACCGTTGTGTGTTAGGAATAACCACAACGTGTATGTATCCATGTCCGGTTTAGTATACACGTCTGTGTAAGTTTCCAAGTCAATCACCAAATAGAATTAGGAGTAGTGTACTCCCTCTGTTCCTAAATATTTGTTTTCTTAAAAGATTCAATTATGGACTATATTCAAAGCAAAATAAATGAACATATATTCTAAATTATTCTATATACATCCGTATATAGTTCGTGTAGTGAAATCTCTAAAAAGACAAATATTTAAAAATAGAGGGTGTATTATATATAGCTATTGTATTATACTCCCTTCGTCCGAAATTATTTGTCGCACAAATGGATGGAACTGGATGTATGTAGAACTAAAATACATCTAGATACATTAATTCCTACGATAAGTATTTCCGGACGAAGGGAGTATACACTACTAACGTACCCGTGTAAACAACATTGTAGGAGATCAATACAAAGATATTCAACACGTGCGACACACACCTGTGGCCACCAAATCTCGGTGTGTTCGTGTTTCCCACGTGCGTGGTGTTCACGTGTACATCATAGCCAGCCGGCGGCTCGATTCCATCAAGCGGCTAAGTATATGTGCATGTGCTTTCTGTTAGATGTGTGTAACCTCTTTTGTGTATATCCCTATTGTATAAGGGGTTTCTTGCCTTTCACCATAGGTATATGTACTCGCCCTTGATCCCGTGCGAAAGTCAGTTGCTCAATCCTAACATTGTATCAGATACTTAGGTTTTTACCCCCTCCTTCGCTGCAGCTTCCTGCTCTCCCCCTCCACCGTCATCGTCGCTGCTAGCGGCGAGCTAGCTGCTCCGGACGCCCTCTCCTCGTCCGGCTGCCCCTCGGCTCGTTGCCGGCTCCACCTTTGCGTGGCTCTGCCCCGTTCTGCCGCTGTCGACAGCCCCAAGTCCGACCCTCTCCAGAATTCGCCGTTGCCGGCCGTTTCCTCGCCCGGCCCCACCCGGAATCAGCCGCCGCCACTACAAGAAATATGCTAACTTGCAACCTTCAATATTGGTCACCGAATGGTCGTTGATTTCCATTTGCAACCTTTTTACGACCAATCACAGACGGTCAAAAGTTGAGCGTCTCTAATGGAAATTAACGACCTTTCTTCTTGAATGGTCATAGACTTTTACGACCAAAAAAAGTTCGTAGGTTTAACGACCAACTATTTTGGTCACTAGCAATCCGCCCACACCACGCCAGATCCATCGTGGCAGGCTGACGAGGCAGAATTACGACCAAATGAAAAAGTCGTAAATTAGAATCAGCCTGGTCGATTTCGGTCGTCTACATGGGCCAAGCCCAATAATTCAGCCCATTAAATGTTTTTCTCTTTATTTTTCTTAGCTGCATGGGACGGGCCCAATAAGTTGGCCTTTTATTTTCTGGGATGGAGTCTTTTACTGAGCATTTTTTTATACTCCACTCTTATTTTGGGTCACACCCTTTTTAGTCTAGTTCTTGTTTGGGCTTGGCCTTTTATTTTAAGAGATGCAACCTTTTAACTCTATTTTTTTACAGTCAACTATTTTTTAGTCCCAAACCTTTTTAGTCTAATTCTTGTTTGGGCCTCGGCCTTTTTGTAGTCCAACTAAGTTTAGAGCCCAAACAAAATGGTCCAAACAAAACTCAAATAATTCAGAACTTCACAAAATGCATAACTTCACATGTGCACAGCTTCACAAAATGCATTACTTCACAGGTTCAGAAACTGCATAACTTCACAGTTTCAGAGGTTCAACATCACCAGAATGAGCCATCACATGGAGAAATACAGGTTCTACGACAGGTTCAACTTCACACGTTCAAAGAGAGGAAGACAAACCAAAATGAGTCATTGCATAGAGCTTCTATGATACTTTAGCTCCAAAGAGAGCCATCAAGTGGGATAACTTCTCTTCCTGTTCTTGAGACTTGTTGCACAACAACTCAAGTTTCTTGTTGCATGTAGCTTCATATTCTTCCGCCTTCATCCTGATTGCTGTCATTTCTTCTTGCATCACTTCAGCTTGAAGCTACGACCTCTCCAGCTTCTTCTCAAGATCACAAACATGAGCAGGCACAACAGCAGTTGCTCTACCGGAGTTGTACCTAGATGGCTGGAGCCCAACATTCCCGAGGAATGTCCTTTGCTTGACTTCGATCTTGAGAACTTCTTCAACAATTTCAGCATCAAACTTTGGCTCTTCACCTTCTGGTACGGGCGCGCTCTTCCTTTTTTCCATGTCAAGCTAGCATATAGAGGAAAATGATAGACATTAGTGGAAGATCTATTTCACATTTTGCAAGAGAAACCAAACAAGAATGCCACTAAACCAGACCAAGAAATGGATTATTTGAAGTAACCAAACCAGCACACAAAATCTATACGTAGATATTTTACTCAAACTCAAACAGAAGATGATGATGACTAGTAACCTGAAAGCATTATTTGAATCAAGCTACAACAAGTGTACACACTTATGTGATATGGAGACATGCAATTGGAACAATATGGTGGTTCTATATAATATGGCTTCCCGAGTGAGCTGATCATCAAACAATCATTCAGATCAATTTTCATCATATCATAAAAAATGCAACAAATAGCTATAGAAATTTCGATATCTTTGTTGAGAACTATACAAAAAATGCTGACATCTTTGCTAAGATACCAAACCTATCTTAGGCTCTAACAAACAACATCAAAGCATGGAACATAGTGTGTCTTCTTGATGGCTGTGAATCAAACAGGGCTGAGGTCTCTAGACAAAAGTTTGAAATGGCTGGACAAAATCTTGGAGTGACTTACTATAGCAATCTTGACTGGCTCTGAAAACCTATGTTTCTTGCTGTTGTGGGTGCCCTTGAACAAGTCAATCACAGACAACTCCTCACCCTTACGCTCTTCTTTGTGAAATGTTTTTAAACAAAAATCAAAATGTTATTCAGCAAGAATCAGAAATGTTATTCAATGAGGATCAAACGGTAAGGTCTCTAGACAAAAGTACTCAAAGTGGAAAAAATGTGTGTTGTGTAGTGCGTGGAACCAGTTCTCTGTTGGTACATGACTTTTTCTCGATTCATCTTGTTCGACACACACGTTTCCTACAAAAAAGCATATTGTCAGCATGATCTAGCATTAGCCTATCATGTGCACAACATAAATCAACAAATAAAGCCGAGACAAACCTCGTGTCTTGGGGTAGACCACATCTCCACCAAAGCTTGCCATTCACCATCCGCTAGATCTCGCACCGGATACTTGGTGCTGACTTTGTTTGCTGCTACAGTATCAAAATACTTCTTCTTGATCTTATGGCGTCTGTTCTTTCAATTTTTCTGCATAATATATTTGCACACGGTCTTGATGGTCTCTGAGTCCTTGTTCATCTCAAAATTTTCCTACCAAGACAGCAAACAAGGTAGGAACAACATTAGTGATCATACGTAGGTGTAACAGAAAATAGATAGCACATTAACTAAAAAACAAGTAGCTTACAACAACTTCCCCAATGTAGTCCTCCAATAGACTAGCATTTTTTTGTATTCGTTGAAGTGAGGAAGAACTGGCAGGTGGATTCTTACAATGAGTCCACACTCAGAAGCAAAGTTTGTTGCCTGCAGAGGCTTCTATGGATGCTTCATCCCTTCAGCAATTTTGATAGGCACCTTTGTACCAAGCGACTTGGTGATTCTCTCTAGCCCTTTGCCCTTTCTAAGTCTATGCTTGGTAGTCATTGCATCTGGAAATGAAATTGAACTCGTAAATTAGAAGAGAAATTGACAAATGCAGGAATGGTTCTGCTAAACAGGTAAGCATACATGATCACTTCCATTTGAAAAATGCACTAGTAAAAGAGAGCATTGAAAAGGTGAACTTGCCTGATTGAAGCACAAGATGTTATTCTTCTTCAATGATGACAACATTCCTATCAATAGAAGGTGCAAGATGCCTGAGGCGTAAGCAGACCGCGCCTCTTTCATCCATGCAGAGGGTGGTTCATCCATGGGCGGAAACTCATCACCCATTTGCGCCGAGCTCTCAAAGTCCATGCACATCGGACTTTCCTGATGGTCTGTCGTAGCCGCCATCTTTGCTTTCTGTGTTGTGACTCTATCAGGGGCGGGTTCATCAGGTTCCAGGATCCTCTTTGTTTGTCCTAGAGGTGGGGCCATCACCCTTCCTGGAGGCATTGCAACAAATGTTTCTGAGCTCTTCCTCTTCTTGCTGGTTGTCTTCTTAACACAAGGCCTCTTCGTCCTAGATTCCTTCAGTACCTCGTATAAATAGCACAGAAAAAACATTAGATCACATGAAAAGTATGTGAGCACAAGGAAGCACAGACCATAATAGAACCCCAACCCTCCAAGCAAGACAGAGTTTGCACCTTATCAGTCTTGTGCACTACAACATCATCCATTTACTCTCCATCGATAAGTTCATCCTCCTTAGGATTGTACTCTGGGTCATCATTGCTAACTCCACTACCTTCTTCAACCTCATTAGTTGCACCTTCTTGTACATCATTCGTTTTCCTAATCATTGACGCTATTGCACCGATGACAAGGGATTGGAACATCCGATTGTTCGCCATCATATTTCTAGCCCTAACCTTCTCGTACTCGGTGAGAGGTGGCTCCTCTTTGCATGGCAAAGGAAACATAACTATTAGGTTGATGGTTGGAATGCATGGATAGACAACCGAACATATCTTATGAGATTTTATTATCATTTAATCCTAGTTATTCGGTTAAGGAAGAGTAACAACACACATGCACAATTAAGCCAACTTATTCAGATAGCAGCAATACATTTCACTTAGCATATTAAGACACATATTTTATAGAAGTGACAATATAACCACAAGGAGCAAGTTGCATACCAACGGTTGGCCTCACGTTTGACCTTGTCATCCTTACCATGGATGATCTTGAGGTGGTGCTTGCAAAATAGAATAAACAACAATCATATACAACAGGGATAAAGTAAAATGATGCACTTATATCAATAAAGGAAAGCATTTAGACCAGCATGCACATATATGTAATACATGTGAAGCAAACTTGTTGGATCAACAATATAGTGATGTAGTTAAATTCATTAAGCACACATGTAAGTGCACTAAACAAGCATGCAAGTACACAAGAAAGATATGAAGCATCCCTTAAAATCTTGACTACATCAAGCAGGGGGTAGCAATGTAAATCAACAAATATGCCTAGTGCCTCATATAAAGTACACAAGCAAGCAAGTAAAGTGATAGTAGTACTTCTAATGCAAACCCTAACCCTATGTACGCTAACAAGCAACTATATTAAAGATTAGCAGCAAGCAAGCATCTCCATGATGTAGTGAAGAGACTAAGAACGCTTGGACTGGCATTCTTCTAATTTATTACTCTGTGTATGTCCCCATGCATGTCCCTCTACAACCTATACAACAATTTTATAGAAGCTTCATGAGGGCAACCAAACCCGGTTTGATTTGGTATATCAACCCATGTAGATACATATCATGTTGAATAACTAAAGAATGCATGATACAGTCATCCTAATCAATGTTCAGTAGCACATTATCATTAGAATGGAATAGTAAAATTGAATTCTGCTAAGACCCACAACAATTGTAAGCAAGTGGCTTTGTATACCCCCATTGGTTACCCATCACAAATGCAGGACCCCATGAACCCCATGAAACCCTAAGCCCATGAAACCTTAACCACATGGAACCCATGAACCCTAACCCCATGAACAAGAGGGAGATCATCCCCATGAAATCACCATCAATCCTTTCCCGTGAACAAGGAAACAAGGAGATCCTAATCCATGAACCAGAGAGCAGTGTGTACCCCATGAACCCTGACCCTAACCCCATGAATCTACCGAACTATCCCCATCGATCCATCCCCATGAACCCTAGAAGAACCCACGAGGAGGATCTACCGAACCCTGGAAGATCTACCCATGAACATCGACGGGAGATGGATCGAGGGGAGAAGTACTTGCCGTCGTCGACCGTTGATGACGTGGATGTAGCTGTTGTCGTCATCGTCGATGTAGTCGTAGCCGGGGCATTCGATGTAGCCGTCGATGTCATCGATGTAGTCGTGGTGGTTGATGTAGCCGCCATCATCGAGGGGAGAGGGGAGGAGGGATTCATCATCCGGGAGAGGGGCGGCAAGGCGGCGCAGAGCAGCGGAGGGGCGGCGGGGTGGAGAGTCGTCGTCGGTGGGGCTGTGCGGAGCTATGGTTAGGAGAGGGAGTGGAATGGAGGGGGATGGGAAATTTTGGGGAGTGGGAAGGGGATCCCGCGGGTAGTGGGACAGGGAGTGGTGGGTCCCATGTGGTAGTGGGAGAGGGAGTGCAGGGAAATTTTGGTGGGGTGAGAGGGAAAATTTGGTGGGGTGGGAGGGAAATTTTCACCTGTTTTTTGGGGTTTGGAGGCAGACTTTTTTTGTAAACATTGTAGAAATAATGGTTTAAATCATACCGAATAGCTCAAGAAGACATCGGTACTCCAAGTTATATATTTTTGCTAGTTGGTAGGTCACATGTGATGACGCGATGCGTAGGTTTCCCATTTTTTGATTTTTTGAATATTTTACGGTCTTTTCAAAATCCGGCCGAATTCGTCACGACGGCCGTCCGTGGCTAGGGGTTGAATAATGCAAATGTGTTGGTGATTGTATAATGAAATGCCTACCCGTGAAGCTAAAAATGATTTTTAGTAAAAATAACGGGCAAGTTATGGAGCACCCACAGTTCAAATTATAGCCGGTTCCAGCTAAATGGGCTGATGGTTGTCTGAATGGCCGAGGGTAGCTACGAGGCTCGGAAACACATGAGTTTTGCTGTCTGTCTGTAAAATACGGTCTACTTTGAGATAGCCATGGAGTGGCGCCGTTTAGGATGACTATCCTTGTAGCGCTTCACAAAAACACGTGTTTTTGGCATTTAGAAAATGAAAAATGGTTTTTTTTGTGAAACAAGTTGGAACCTCTCTTTTGCAACATTATTTCCCATCACAAGATGGAGGCATGTGCCAAATTTGGACATATTAACACAAACTATTCAACGAATGAGCATCCATGAGCAAGCACAAAAACACATAATTTTATATTTTATCCATGACCATCCATCAGCATGCACAAAATTTCATCAGGCACCACAGCACCATCATACTTAAAAGTACACTAGCAGCTCAACACTATCTCATACTTAAAAGGTTTACACTAAAAAGATTAAAGCTCCATCAGGTTCAACAATATCATACTTAAAAGATCTTAAGATCTTCACTCCTCCTTATTCTCCTTCTCCTTCATCATCATGATGCGCTTAGAGCGGCGAAGGCCTAGAATTGGCCTGGGGCCAGGCTGTGGGATGTACTCCTCTACCACAATTTGTATAGTCCTGTCGCCGAGCTGTAGGATCACCATCGCGAGGTCATCGTCAGGCACCACCACCATCGTGAGGTCATCGTCAGGCACCATCATCGCGTGGCCATCTTCAGGCACCACCATTGCATGGCCATCTTCACGCACCACCATCGCAAGGTAATCGTCAACCACCACCATCGCGAGTCCATCGTCAGCCACTACCATCGCGAGTCCATCGTCAGCCACCACCTCATCATCCCCGCTTTGCTCCTGTTCTTCCCAACTCTGTTTTTTCCTCATCCTCGCTGCTGCTTTGCTATAGCCAGAGTAGCTGCTACTTTTGCTATAACCAGAGTCGCTGTTGCTGCTCGCATTGCCTGACCAAATGCAATTTTTTTTAACAATGGGTGTGAGAAATAGCCTAATGGAAAGGAAGAAGAGACAGAGTGTACTGGCATCGTCGTTGTCCTGGTAGCACCTGCAGCACATAGTCGTCTTGAACACCTTCACAGTGAACATGGCGTTGTCGTCGTACCTAAAGACTGTTGGGGAACGTCGCATGGGAAACAAAATTTTTCCTACGCGCACGAAGACCTGTCATGGTGATGTCCATCTACGAGAGGGGATGAGTGATCTACGTACCCTTGTAGATCGTATAGCAGAAGCGTTAGTGAACGCGGTTGATGTAGTGGAACGTCCTCACGTCCCTCGATCCGCCCCGCGAACAATCCCGCGATCAGTCCCACGATCTAGTACCGAACGGACGACACCTCCGCGTTCAGCACACGTACAGCTCGACGATGATCTCGGCCTTCTTGATCTAGCAAGAGAGACGGAGAGGTAGAAGAGTTCTCCGGGAGCGTGACGGTGCTCCGGAGGTTGGTGATGACCTTGTCTCAGCAGGGCTCCGCCCGAGCTCCGCAGAAACGCGATCTAGAGGAAAAACCGTGGAGGTATGTGGTCGGGCTGCCGTGGAAAAGTCGTCTCAAATCAGCCCTAAAACCTCCGTATATATATAGGTGGGAGGGAGGGGACCTTGCCTTGGGGCTCAAGGAGCCCCAAGGGGGTCGGCCGAGTCCAAGGGGGGAGGACTCCCCCCCCCAAACCGAGTTGGATTTGGTTTGGTGGGAGGGAGTCCCCCTTCCTTCCCACCTCCTCCTTTTTTTTCCTTTTCCCTTGATTTTTTCTCCTTGGCGCATAGAGCCCTTTTGGGCTGTCCCACCAGCCCACTAAGGGCTGGTGTGCCACCCTCAAGGCCTATGGGCTTCCCCGGGGTGGGTTGCCCGGTGAACTCCCGGAACCCATTCGTCATTCCCGGTACATTCCCGGTAATTCCGAAAACCTTCCGGTAATCAAATGAGGTCATCCTATATATCAATCTTCGTTTCCGGACTATTCCGGAAACCCTCGTGACGTCTGTGATCTCATCCGGGACTCCTAACAACATTCGGTAACCAACCATATAACTCAAATACGCATAAAACAACGTCGAACCTTAAGTGTGCACACCCTACGGGTTCGAGAACTATGTAGACATGACCCGAGAGACTTCTCGGTCAATATCCAATAGCGGGACCTGGATGCCCATATTGGATCCTACATATTCTACGAAGATCTTATCGTTTGAACCTCAGTGCCAAGGATTCATATAATCCCGTATGTCATTCCCTTTGTCCTTCGGTATGTTACTTGCCCGAGATTCGATCGTTAGTATCCGTATACCTATTTCAATTTCGTTTACCGGCAAGTCTCTTTACTCGTTCCGTAATACAAGATCCCGCAACTTACACTAAGTCACATTGCTTGCAAGGCTTGTGTGTGATGTTGTATTACCGAGTGGGCCCCGAGATACCTCTCCGTCACACGGAGTGACAAATCCCAGTCTTGATCCATACTAACTTAACTAACACCTTCGGAGATACCTGTAGAGCATCTTTATAGTCACCCAGTTACGTTGCGACGTTTGATACACACAAAGCATTCCTCCGGTGTCAGTGAGTTATATGATCTCATGGTCATAGGAATAAATACTTGACACGCAGAAAACAGTAGCAACAAAATGACACGATCAACATGCTACGTCTATTAGTTTGGGTCTAGTCCATCACGTGATTCTCCTAATGACGTGATCCAGTTATCAAGCAACAACACCTTGTTCATAATCAGAAGACACTGACTATCTTTGATCAACTGGCTAGCCAACTAGAGGCTTGCTAGGGACGGTGTTTTGTGTATGTATCCACACATGTAAATGAGTCTTCATTCAATACAATTATAGCATGGATAATAAACGATTATCTTGAAACAGGAATTATAATAATAACTATATTTATTATTGCCTCTAGGGCAGAATTCCAACAGTCTCCCACTTGCACTAGAGTCAATAATCTAGCCCTCACATCACCATGTGAATAAAATTGTAATAAATCTAACACCCATACAGTTCTGGTGTTGATCATGTTTTGGCCGTGGAAGAGGTTTAGTCAGCGGGTCTGCTACATTCAGATCCGTGTGCACTTTGCATATATTCACGTCCTCTCCCTCGACGTAGTCGCGGATGAGGTTGAAGCGTCGTTTGATGTGTCTGGTCTTCTTGTGAAAACGTGGTTCCTTTGCTAAGGCAATGGCACCAGTGTTGTCACAAAACAAGGTTATTGGATTCAGTGCGCTTGGCACCACTCCAAGATCCGTCATGAACTGCTTCATCCAGACACCCTCCTTAGCCGCCTCCGAGGCAGCCATGTACTCTGCTTCACATGTGGAATCTGCTATGACGCTTTGCTTGGAACTGCACCAGCTTACTGCACCCCCATTAAGAATAAATACGTATCCGGTTTGCGACTTAGAGTCGTCCGGATCTGTGTCAAAGCTTGCATCGACGTAACCTTTTACGGCGAGCTCTTCGTCACCTCCATACACGAGAAACATCTCCTTAGTCCTTTTCAGGTACTTCAGGATATTCTTGACCGCTGTCCAGTGATCCACTCCTGGATTACTCTGGAACCTACATGCCATACTTATGGCCAGGCTAACATCCGGTCTAGTGCAGAGCATCGCATACATGATAGAACCTATGGCTGAAGCATAGGGGACGGAGCGCATATGCTCTCTATCTTCATCAGTTGCTGGGCACTGAGTCTTACTCAATCTCGTACCTTGTAGAACTGGCAAGAACCCCTTCTTGGACTGTTCCATTTTGAACCTCTTCAAAACTTTATCAAGGTATGTGCTTTGTGAAAGTCCTAACAGGCATTTTGATCTATCCCTATAGATCTTAATGCCTAGAATGTAAGCAGCTTCTCCTAGGTCCTTCATAGAGAAACTTTTATTCAAGTAATCCTTTATGCTCTCTAAAAACTCTACGTTGTTTCCAATCAGTAATATGTCATCCACATATAATATTAGAAACGCCACAGAGCTCCCACTCACTTTCTTGTAAATACAAGATTCTCCAACCACTTGTATAAACCCAAATGCTTTGATCACCTCATCAAAGCGTTTGTTCCAACTCCGAGATGCTTGCACCAGTCCATAAATGGATCGCTGGAGCTTGCACACCTTGTTAGCATTCTTAGGATCGACAAAACCTTCGGGTTGTATCATATACAACTCTTCCTTAAGGAAACCGTTAAGGAACGCCGTTTTGACATCCATCTGCCAGATTTCATAATCGAAAAATGCAGCTATTGCTAACATGATTCTGACGGACTTAAGCATCGCTACGGGTGAGAAAGTCTCATCGTAGTCAACTCCTTGAACTTGTGAAAAACCCTTTGCCACAAGTCGAGCTTTATAAACGGTCACATTACCGTCAGCATCCATCTTCCTGTTAAAGATCCATTTGTTCTGAATGGCCTTGCGGCCCTCAGGCAGTACCTCCAAAGTCCACACTTTGTTCTCATACATGGATCCTATCTCGGACTTCATGGCTTCCAGCCATTTGTTGGAATATGGGCCCACCATTGCTTCTTCATAATTCGCAGGTTCATTGTTGTCTAACAACATGATTGATAAGACGGGATTACCGTACCACTCTGGAGCAGCACGTGGTCTCGTCGACCTGCGTGGTTCGACAGAAACTTGAACTGGAGTTTCATGATCATCATCATTAACTTCCTCCTCAACCGGCGTCGCAATGACAGAGGTTTCCCCTTGCCCTGCGCCACCATCCAGAGGGATGAGAGGTTCGACAACCTCGTCAAGTTCTATCTTCCTCCCACTCAATTCTCTCGAGAGAAACTCCTTCTCGAGAAAAGCTCCGTTTTTAGCAACAAACACTTTGCCCTCGGATTTGAGATAGAAGGTGTACCCAACTGTCTCTTTTGGGTAACCTATGAAGACGCACTTTTCCGCTTTGGGTTCCAGCTTTTCAGGCTGAAGCTTTTTGACATAAGCATCACATCCCCAAACTTTAAGAAACGACAACTTTGGCCTCTTGCCATACCACAGTTCGTATGGTGTCGTCTCAACGGATTTTGATGGTGCCCTATTTAAAGTGAATGCAGCTGTTTCTAATGCATAGCCCCAAAGAGATAACAACAAATCAGTAAGAGACATCATAGATCGCACCATCTCTAATAGAGTACGATTACGACGTTCGGACACACCATTACGCTGTGGTGTTCCAGGCGGTGTTAATTGTGAAACAATTCCACATTGTCTTAAGTGAGCACCAAACTCGAAACTCAGATATTCACCCCCACGATCAGACCGTAGGAACTTGATCTTCTTGTTACGATGATTTTCCACTTCACTCTGAAATTGCTTGAACTTTTCAAATGTTTCAGACTTGTGCTTCATCAAGTAGACATAACCATATCTACTTAAATCGTCAGTGAAGGTGAGAAAATAACGATATCCGCCGCGTGCCTCCATGCTCATCGGACCACACACATCGGTATGTATGATTTCCAACAAGTCACTTGCACGCTCCATTGTTCCTGAGAACGGAGTCTTAGTCATCTTGCCCATGAGGCATGGTTCGCACGTGTCAAGTGAATCAAAGTCAAGTGACTCCAAAAGTCCATCAGCATGGAGTTTCTTCATGCGCTTTACACCAATATGACCTAAGCGGCAGTGCCACAAAAATATGGCGCTATCATTGTTAACTCTAACTCTTTTGGTCTCAATGTTATGTATATGCGTATTGCTATCAAGATTCAATATGAACAATCCTCTCACATTCGGTGCATGACCATAAAAGATGTTACTCATAGAAATAGAACAACCATTATTCTCTGACTTAAAAGAGTAACTGTCTCGCAATAAACAAGATCCAGATATAATGTTTATGCTCAACGCAGGCACTAAATAACAATGATTTAAGTTCATCACTAATCCTGACGGTAACTGAAGTGACACTGTGCCGACGGCGATTGCATCAACCTTGGAACCATTTCCTACGCGCATCGTCACTTCATCTTTCGCCAGCCTTCGCCTATTCCGCAGTTCCTGTTTCGAGTTGCAAATATGAGCAACAGAACCGGTATCAAATACCCACGCACTACTACGAGAGCCGGTTAAGTACACATCAATAACATGTATATCAAATATACCTGATTTTTCTTTGCCCGCCTTCTTATCTGCCAGATACTTGGGGCAATTGCGCTTCCAGTGACCCGTACCCTTGCAATAGTAACACTCCGTTTCCGGCTTAGGTCCAGCTTTGGGTTTCTTCGTCGGATTGGCAACAGGCTTGCCGCTCTTCTTCGAATTGCCCTTCTTGCCTTTGCCGTTTCTCTTGAAACTAGTGGTCTTATTCACCATCAACACTTGATGCTCTTTACGGAGTTCAGACTCTGCGACTTTCAGCATCGCAAACAACTCGCAGGGAGACTTGTTCATCCCTTGCATGTTGTAGTTCAACACAAAGGCTTTATAGCTTGGCGGCAGTGATTGAAGGATTCTGTCAGTGATAGCTTCTTGCGGGAGTTCAATCCCTAGCTCAGCTAGACGGTTTGAGTACCCAGACATTTTGAGCACATGTTCACTTACAGATGAGTTTTCCTCCATCTTGCAAGCATAGAATTTATCGGAGGTCTCATACCTCTCGATCCGGGCGTTCTTCTAAAAGATAAACTCCAACTCCTGGAACATCTCAAATGCTCCATGACGCTCAAAGCGACGTTGAAGTCCCGGTTCTAAGCCATACAAGACTGCACATTGAACTATTGAGTAGTCCTCCTTACGTGCTAACCAATCGTTCTTAACATCCTGATCAGCCGTAGCGGGTGGTTCATCTCCTAACTTAGCATTAAGGACATAATCCTTCTTCCCAGCTTGTAAGATTAGCTTAAGATTACGAGCCCAGTCTACAAAGTTGCTTTCATCATCTTTCAACTTAGCTTTCTCTAGGAACGTATTAAAATTCAGGATGACTGTCGCGTGAGCCATGATCTACAACACAAATATATTCAAAGTGGACTTAGACTATGTTCAAGATAATTAGAGTTTAACTTAATCAAATTATTTGCTAAACTCCCACTCAAAAAGTACATCTCTTTAGTCATTTGAGTGGTTCATGATCCACTTACACTAGCTCAAGTCCGATCATCACGTGAGTTGAGTATAGTTTCAGTGGTAAGCATCCCTATGCTAATCATATCATCTATATGATTCATGATCGACCTTTCGGTCTCATGTGTTCCGAGGCCATGTCTGCACATGCTAGGCTCGTCAAGCTTAACCCGAGTGTTCCGCGTGCGCAACTGTTTTGCACCCGTTGTATGTGAACGTTAAGTCTATCACACCCGATCATCACGTGGTGTCTCGAAACGACGAACTGTAGCAACGGTGCACAGTCGGGGAGAACACAATTTCGTCTTGAAATTTTAGTGAGAGATCACCTCATAATGCTACCGTCGTTCTAACCAAAATAAGGTGCATAAAAGGATTAACATCACATGCAATTCATAAGTGACATGATATGGCCATCATCACGTGCTTCTTGATCTTCATCACCAAAGCACCGGCACGATCTTCTTGTCACCGGCGCCACGCCATGATCTCCATCAACGTGTTGCCATCGGGGTTGTCGTGCTACTCATGCTATTACTACTAAAGCTACATCCTAGCAAAATAGTAAACGCATCTGCAAGCACAAACGTTAGTATAAAGACAACCCTATGGCTCCTGCCGGTTGCCGTACCATCGACGTGCAAGTCGATATTTCTATTACAACATGATCATCTCATACATCCAATATATCACATCACATCGTTGGCCATATCACATCACAAGCATACCCTGCAAAAACAAGTTAGACGTCCTCTAATTTTGTTGTTGCATGTTTTACGTGGTGACCATGGGTATCTAGTAGGATCGCATCTTACTTACGCAAACACCACAATGGAGATATATGAGTTGCTATTTAACCTCATCCAAGGACCTCCTCGGTCAAATCCGATTCAACTAAAGTTGGAGAAACCGACACTTGCCAGTCATCTTTGAGCAACGAAGTTACTCGTAACGATGAAACCAGTCTCTCGTAAGCGTACGAGTAATGTCGGTCCAAGCCGTTTCAATCCAACAATACCGCGGAATCAAGAAAAGACTAAGGAGGGCAGCAAAACGCACATCACCGCCCACAAAAACTTTTGTGTTCTACTCGAGAAGACATCTACGCATGAACCTAGCTCATGATGCCACTGTTGGGGAACGTCGCATGGGAAATTTTTTTTTCCTACGCGCACGAAGACCTGTCATGGTGATGTCCATCTACGAGAGGGGATGAGTGATCTACGTACCCTTGTAGATCGTACAGCAGAAGCGTTAGTGAACGCAGTTGATGTAGTGGAACGTCCTCACGTCCCTCGATCCGCCCCGCGAACAATCCCGCGATCAGTCCCACGATCTAGTACCGAACGGACGGCACCTCCGCGTTCAGCACACGTACAGCTCGACGATGATCTCGGCCTTCTTGATCCAGCAAGAGAGACGGAGAGGTAGAAGAGTTCTCCGGGAGCGTGACGGCGCTCCAGAGGTTGGTGATGACCTTGTCTCAGCAGGGCTCCGCCCGAGCTCCGCAGAAACGCGATCTAGAGGAAAAACCGTGGAGGTATGTGGTCGGGCTGCCGTGGAAAAGTCGTCTCAAATCAGCCCTAAAACCTCCGTATATATATAGGTGGGAGGGAGGGGACCTTGCCTTGGGGCTCAAGGAGCCCCAAGGGGGTCGGCCGAGTCCAAGGGGGGAGGACTCCCCCCCCAAACTGAGTTGGATTTGGTTTGGTGGGAGGGAGTCCCCCTTCCTTCCCACCTCCTCCTTTTTTTTCCTTTTCCCTTGATTTTTTCTCCTTGGCGCATAGAGCCCTTTTGGGCTGTCCCACCAGCCCACTAAGGGCTGGTGTGCCACCCTCAAGGCCTATGGGCTTCCCCGGGGTGGGTTGCCCGGTGAACTCCCGGAACCCATTCGTCATTCCCGGTACATTCCCGGTAATTCCGAAAACCTTCCGGTAATCAAATGAGGTCATCCTATATATCAATCTTCGTTTCCGGACTATTCCGGAAACCCTCGTGACGTCTGTGATCTCATCCGGGACTCCTAACAACATTCGGTAACCAACCATATAACTCAAATACGCATAAAACAACGTCGAACCTTAAGTGTGCACACCCTACGGGTTCGAGAACTATGTAGACATGACCCGAGAGACTTCTCGGTCAATATCCAATAGCGGGACCTGGATGCCCATATTGGATCCTACATATTCTACGAAGATCTTATCGTTTGAACCTCAGTGCCAAGGATTCATATAATCCCGTATGTCATTCCCTTTGTCCTTCGGTATGTTACTTGCCCGAGATTCGATCGTTAGTATCCGTATACCTATTTCAATTTCGTTTACCGGCAAGTCTCTTTACTCGTTCCGTAATACAAGATCCCGCAACTTACACTAAGTCACATTGCTTGCAAGGCTTGTGTGTGATGTTGTATTACCGAGTGGGCCCCGAGATACCTCTCCGTCACACGGAGTGACAAATCCCAGTCTTGATCCATACTAACTTAACTAACACCTTCGGAGATACGTGTAGAGCATCTTTATAGTCACCCAGTTACGTTGCGACGTTTGATACACACAAAGCATTCCTCCAGTGTCAGTGAGTTATATGATCTCATGGTCATAGGAATAAATACTTGACACGCAGAAAACAGTAGCAACAAAATGACACGATCAACATGCTACGTCTATTAGTTTGGGTCTAGTCCATCACGTGATTCTCCTAATGACGTGATCCAGTTATCAAGCAACAACACCTTGTTCATAATCAGAAGACACTGACTATCTTTGATCAACTGGCTAGCCAACTAGAGGCTTGCTAGGGACGGTGTTTTGTGTATGTATCCACACATGTAAATGAGTCTTCATTCAATACAATTATAGCATGGATAATAAACGATTATCTTGAAACAGGAATTATAATAATAACTATATTTATTATTGCCTCTAGGGCAGAATTCCAACAGTCTCCCACTTGCACTAGAGTCAATAATCTAGCCCTCACATCACCATGTGAATAAAATTGTAATAAATCTAACACCCATACAGTTCTGGTGTTGATCATGTTTTGGCCGTGGAAGAGGTTTAGTCAGCGGGTCTGCTACATTCAGATCCGTGTGCACTTTGCATATATTCACGTCCTCTCCCTCGACGTAGTCGCGGATGAGGTTGAAGCGTCGTTTGATGTGTCTGGTCTTCTTGTGAAAACGTGGTTCCTTTGCTAAGGCAATGACACCAGTGTTGTCACAAAACAAGGTTATTGGATTCAGTGCGCTTGGCACCACTCCAAGATCCGTCATGAACTGCTTCATCCAGACACCCTCCTTAGCCGCCTCCGAGGCAGCCATGTACTCTGCTTCACATGTGGAATCTGCTACGACGCTTTGCTTGGAACTGCACCAGCTTACTGCACCCCCATTAAGAATAAATACGTATCCGGTTTGCGACTTAGAGTCGTCCGGATCTGTGTCAAAGCTTGCATCGACGTAACCTTTTACGGCGAGCTCTTCGTCACCTCCATACACGAGAAACATCTCCTTAGTCCTTTTCAGGTACTTCAGGATATTCTTGACCGCTGTCCAGTGATCCACTCCTGGATTACTCTGGAACCTACATGCCATACTTATGGCCAGGCTAACATCTGGTCTAGTGCACAACATCGCATACATGATAGAACCTATGGCTGAAGCATAGGGGACGGAGCGCATATGCTCTCTATCTTCATCAGTTGCTGGGCACTGAGTCTTACTCAATCTCGTACCTTGTAGAACTGGCAAGAACCCCTTCTTGGACTTTTCCATTTTGAACCTCTTCAAAACTTTATCAAGGTATGTGCTTTGTGAAAGTCCTATCAGGCATTTTGATCTATCCCTATAGATCTTAATGCCTAGAATGTAAGCAGCTTCTCCTAGGTCCTTCATAGAGAAACTTTTATTCAAGTAATCCTTTATGCTCTCTAAAAACTCTACGTTGTTTCCAATCAGTAATATGTCATCCACATATAATATTAGAAACGCCACAGAGCTCCCACTCACTTTCTTGTAAATACAAGATTCTCCAACCACTTGTATAAACCCAAATGCTTTGATCACCTCATCAAAGCGTTTGTTCCAACTCCGAGATGCTTGCACCAGTCCATAAATGGATCGCTGGAGCTTGCACACCTTGTTAGCATTCTTAGGATCGACAAAACCTTCGGGTTGTATCATATACAACTCTTCCTTAAGGAAACCGTTAAGGAACGCCGTTTTGACATCCATCTGCCAGATTTCATAATCGAAAAATGCAGCTATTGCTAACATGATTCTGACGGACTTAAGCATCGCTACGGGTGAGAAAGTCTCATCGTAGTCAACTCCTTGAACTTGTGAAAAACCCTTTGCCACAAGTCGAGCTTTATAAACGGTCACATTACCGTCAGCATCCATCTTCCTGTTAAAGATCCATTTGTTCTGAATGGCCTTGCGGCCCTCAGGCAGTACCTCCAAAGTCCACACTTTGTTCTCATACATGGATCCTATCTCGGACTTCATGGCTTCCAGCCATTTGTTGGAATATGGGCCCACCATTGCTTCTTCATAATTCGCAGGTTCATTGTTGTCTAACAACATGATTGATAAGACGGGATTACCGTACCACTCTGGAGCAGCACGTGGTCTCGTCGACCTGCGTGGTTCGACAGAAACTTGAACTGGAGTTTCATGATCATCATCATTAACTTCCTCCTCAACCGGCGTCGCAATGACAGAGGTTTCCCCTTGCCCTGCGCCACCATCCAGAGGGATGAGAGGTTCGACAACCTCGTCAAGTTCTATCTTCCTCCCACTCAATTCTCTCGAGAGAAACTCCTTCTCGAGAAAAGCTCCGTTTTTAGCAACAAACACTTTGCCCTCGGATTTGAGATAGAAGGTGTACCCAACTGTCTCTTTTGGGTAACCTATGAAGACGCACTTTTCCGCTTTGGGTTCCAGCTTTTCAGGCTGAAGCTTTTTGACATAAGCATCACATCCCCAAACTTTAAGAAACGACAACTTTGGCCTCTTGCCATACCACAGTTCGTATGGTGTCGTCTCAACGGATTTTGATGGTGCCCTATTTAAAGTGAATGCAGCTGTTTCTAATGCATAGCCCCAAAGAGATAACAACAAATCAGTAAGAGACATCATAGATCGCACCATCTCTAATAGAGTACGATTACGACGTTCGGACACACCATTACGCTGTGGTGTTCCAGGCGGTGTTAACTGTGAAACAATTCCACATTGTCTTAAGTGAGCACCAAACTCGAAACTCAGATATTCACCCCCACGATCAGACCGTAGGAACTTGATCTTCTTGTTACGATGATTTTCCACTTCACTCTGAAATTGCTTGAACTTTTCAAATGTTTCAGACTTGTGCTTCATCAAGTAGACATAACCATATCTACTTAAATCGTCAGTGAAGGTGAGAAAATAACGATATCCGCCGCGTGCCTCCATGCTCATCGGACCACACACATCGGTATGTATGATTTCCAACAAGTCACTTGCACGCTCCATTGTTCCTGAGAACGGAGTCTTAGTCATCTTGCCCATGAGGCATGGTTCGCACGTGTCAAGTGAATCAAAGTCAAGTGACTCCAAAAGTCCATCAGCATGGAGTTTCTTCATGCGCTTTACACCAATATGACCTAAGCGGCAGTGCCACAAAAATATGGCGCTATCATTGTTAACTCTAACTCTTTTGGTCTCAATGTTATGTATATGCGTATTGCTATCAAGATTCAATATGAACAATCCTCTCACATTCGGTGCATGACCATAAAAGATGTTACTCATAGAAATAGAACAACCATTATTCTCTGACTTAAAAGAGTAACTGTCTCGCAATAAACAAGATCCAGATATAATGTTTATGCTCAACGCAGGCACTAAATAACAATGATTTAAGTTCATCACTAATCCTGACGGTAACTGAAGTGACACTGTGCCGACGGCGATTGCATCAACCTTGGAACCATTTCCTACGCGCATCGTCACTTCATCTTTCGCCAGCCTTCGCCTATTCCGCAGTTCCTGTTTCGAGTTGCAAATATGAGCAACAGAACCGGTATCAAATACCCACGCACTACTACGAGAGCCGGTTAAGTACACATCAATAACATGTATATCAAATATACCTGATTTTTCTTTGCCCGCCTTCTTATCTGCCAGATACTTGGGGCAATTGCGCTTCCAGTGACCCGTACCCTTGCAATAGTAACACTCCGTTTCCGGCTTAGGTCCAGCTTTGGGTTTCTTCGTCGTATTGGCAACAAGCTTGCCGCTCTTCTTCGAATTGCCCTTCTTGCCTTTGCCGTTTCTCTTGAAACTAGTGGTCTTATTCACCATCAACACTTGATGCTCTTTACGGAGTTCAGACTCTGCGACTTTCAGCATCGCAAACAACTCGCAGGGAGACTTGTTCATCCCTTGCATGTTGTAGTTCAACACAAAGGCTTTATAGCTTGGCGGCAGTGATTGAAGGATTCTGTCAGTGATAGCTTCTTGCGGGAGTTCAATCCCCAGCTCAGCTAGACGGTTTGAGTACCCAGACATTTTGAGCACATGTTCACTTACAGATGAGTTTTCCTCCATCTTGCAAGCATAGAAGTTATCGGAGGTCTCATACCTCTCGATCCGGGCGTTCTTCTGAAAGATAAACTCCAACTCCTGGAACATCTCAAATGCTCCATGACGCTCAAAGCGACGTTGAAGTCCCGGTTCTAAGCCATACAAGACTGCACATTGAACTATTGAGTAGTCCTCCTTACGTGCTAACCAATCGTTCTTAACATCCTGATCAGCCGTAGCGGGTGGTTCATCTCCTAACGCAGCATTAAGGACATAATCCTTCTTCCCAGCTTGTAAGATTAGCTTAAGATTACGAGCCCAGTCTACAAAGTTGCTTCCATCATCTTTCAACTTAGCTTTCTCTAGGAACGTATTAAAATTCAGGATGACTGTCGCGTGAGCCATGATATACAACACAAATATATTCAAAGTGGACTTAGACTATGTTCAAGATAATTAGAGTTTAACTTAATCAAATTATTTGCTAAACTCCCACTCAAAAAGTACATCTCTCTAGTCATTTGAGTGGTTCATGATCCACTTACACTAGCTCAAGTCCGATCATCACGTGAGTTGAGTATAGTTTCAGTGGTAAGCATCCCTATGCTAATCATATCATCTATATGATTCATGATCGACCTTTCGGTCTCATGTGTTCCGAGGCCATGTCTGCACATGCTAGGCTCGTCAAGCTTAACCTGAGTGTTCCGCGTGCGCAACTGTTTTGCACCCGTTGTATGTGAACGTTGAGTCTATCACACCCGATCATCACGTGGTGTCTCGACACGACGAACTGTAGCAACGGTGCACAGTCGGGGAGAACACAATTTCGTCTTGAAATTTTAGTGAGAGATCACCTCATAATGCTACCGTCGTTCTAAGCAAAATAAGGTGCATAAAAGGATTAACATCACATGCAATTCATAAGTGACATGATATGGCCATCATCACGTGCTTCTTGATCTTCATCACCAAAGCACCGGCACGATCTTCTTGTCACCGGCGCCACGCCATGATCTCCATCAACGTGTTGCCATCGGGGTTGTCGTGCTACTCATGCTATTACTACTAAAGCTACATCCTAGCAAAATAGTAAACGCATCTGCAAGCACAAACGTTAGTATAAAGACAACCCTATGGCTCCTGCCGGTTGCCGTACCATCGACGTGCAAGTCGACATTTCTATTACAACATGATCATCTCATACATCCAATATATAACATCACATCGTTGGCCATATCACATCACAAGCATACCCTGCAAAAACAAGTTAGACGTCCTCTAATTTGTTGTTGCATGTTTTACGTGGTGACCATGGGTATCTAGTAGGATCGCATCTTACTTACGCAAACACCACAACGGAGATATATGAGTTGCTATTTAACCTCATCCAAGGACCTCCTCGGTCAAATCCGATTCAACTAAAGTTGGAGAAACCGACACTTGCCAGTCATCTTTGAGCAACGGAGTTACTCGTAACGATGAAACCAGTCTCTCGTAAGCGTACGAGTAATGTCGGTCCAAGCCGTTTCAATCCAACAATACCGCGGAATCAAGAAAAGACTAAGGAGGGCAGCAAAACGCACATCACCGCCCACAAAAACTTTTGTGTTCTACTGACATCTACGCATGAACCTAGCTCATGATGCCACTGTTGGGGAACGTCGCATGGGAAACAAAAATTTTCCTACGCGCACGAAGACCTGTCATGGTGATGTCCATCTACGAGAGGGGATGAGTGATATACGTACCCTTGTAGATCGTACAGCAGAAGCGTTAGTGAACGCGGTTGATGTAGTGGAACGTCCTCATGTCCCTCGATCCGCCCCGCGAACAATACCGCGATCAGTCCCACGATCTAGTACCGAACGGACGACACCTCCGCGTTCAGCACACGTACAGCTCGACGATGATCTCGGCCTTCTTGATCCAGCAAGATAGACGGAGAGGTAGAAGAGTTCTCCGGGAGCGTGACAGCGCTCCGGAGGTTGGTGATGACCTTGTCTCAGCAGGGCTCCGCCCGAGCTCCGCAGAAACGCGATCTAGAGGAAAAACCGTGGAGGTATGTGGTCGGGCTGCCGTGGAAAAGTCGTCTCAAATCAGCCCTAAAACCTCCGTATATATATAGGTGGGAGGGAGGGGACCTTGCCTTGGGGCTCAAGGAGCCCCAAGGGGGTCGGCCGAGTCCAAGGGGGGAGGACTCCCCCCCCCAAACCGAGTTGGATTTGGTTTGGTGGGAGGGAGTCCCCCTTCCTTCCCACCTCCTCCTTTTTTTTCCTTTTCCCTTGATTTTTTCTCCTTGGCGCATAGAGCCCTTTTGGGCTGTCCCACCAGCCCACTAAGGGCTGGTGTGCCACCCTCAAGGCCTATGGGCTTCCCCGGGGTGGGTTGCCCCCCCGGTGAACTCCCGGAACCCATTCGTCATTCCCGGTACATTCCCGGTAACTCCGAAAACCTTCCGGTAATCAAATGAGGTCATCCTATATATCAATCTTCGTTTCCGGACTATTCCGGAAACCCTCGTGACGTCTGTGATCTCATCCGGGACTCCGAACAACATTCGGTAACCAACCATATAACTCAAATACGCATAAAACAACGTCGAACCTTAAGTGTGCAGACCCTGCGGGTTCGAGAACTATGTAGACATGACCCGAGAGACTTCTCGGTCAATATCCAATAACGGGACCTGGATGCCCATATTGGATCCTACATATTCTACGAAGATCTTATCGTTTGAACCTCAGTGCCAAGGATTCATATAATCCCGTATGTCATTCCCTTTGTCCTTCGGTATGTTACTTGCCCGAGATTCGATCATCAGTATCCGTATACCTATTTCAATCTCGTTTACCGGCAAGTCTCTTTACTCGTTCCGTAATACAAGATCCCGCAACTTACACTAAGTTACATTGCTTGCAAGGCTTGTGTGTGATGTTGTATTACCGAGTGGGCCCCGAGATACCTCTCCGTCACACGGAGTGACAAATCCCAGTCTTGATCCATACTAACTCAACTAACACCTTCGGAGATACCTGTAGAGCATCTTTATAGTCACCCAGTTACGTTGCGACGTTTGATACACACAAAGCATTCCTCCGGTGTCAGTGAGTTATATGATCTCATGGTCATAGGAATAAATACTTGACACGCAGAAAACAGTAGCAACAAAATGACACGATCAACATGCCACGTCTATTAGTTTGGGTCTAGTCCATCACGTGATTCTCCTAATGACGTGATCCAGTTATCAAGCAACAACACCTTGTTCATAATCAGAAGACACTGACTATCTTTGATCAACTGGCTAGCCAACTAGAGGCTTGCTAGGGACGGTGTTTTGTCTATGTATCCACACATGTAAATGAGTCTTCATTCAATACAATTATAGCATGGATAATAAATGATTATCTTGATACAGGAATTATAATAATAACTATATTTATTATTGCCTCGAGGGCATAATTCCAACAAAGACAAGGAAATACCCGTGCCGCAGGTTATAGGCACAGACGAACTGCTTCCAGCCACGATCTAGGTATATGTGGTCGTCCGTGTCGAACACCACCTCCACGTCCCATAGCCTGCGAAGCCTGTTGTCGGCCTGCCGCAACTTCATGTTTTGTGGCCAACGGTCGTCCAACATCTTCATAAAATTGACAGGTAGCACCTTCACGCTGGAGGATTTCTCAAGTATAATCGTGAAGAACTCGAAACCTTCCAAGTCAGCCATCTCACTTGTCCTGGCAGAGCGCAGCCGTTGGTGTTGGCCTCCCCCATCTGTGAAAAGCAACAGAAGAGACCAATTACTACCCTTAACAACATTATCATATAACATTACAGCAGCAGAAGTTTTGAGCAGAAGAATAATTTATAGCTCGAGCAGTACACAATTTAAACAATTGATCACTGTTTATAAAACCTTTGGAAGATATTTAGATCTAGTGGCAGCAAACAAAATAGCAAATATAATAAGAGAGTACTTTTCCTTTTGATAATTTCAGTCAATTATATGAAAAGGAAGGGTTCAATTGGAGTGAAGATGAAACAAGTGCATGTTCTAAGAAGAATCTTTTTGAATTGATATGACAGGATTGATAATATGCACACACAACTTTTGATGGAGGCCACTCTATAGTAAGAAAAGAAACACTGTAATTAAACAACAAGTTACCATAAATAGGACTGGACATAGCTGGAACAGAGCCAAGTTTACGATGGCAAAACTGAGAAAAAAGTAATGCACTTGTGGACATTTATATTGGCAACAACACCTTTGTTTTCTTCTTCTACTCATTCCCCATGATATGAAACAACATAGGAAACAATCACTTCAAAATAGTAGAATATTTACTACATGTGTTCGCGAGGGCCTCAATTTAGAATACTATTATTCTGATGGCAAAAACATCAACATCAAAAATTATAAATGGCAATGGCCTCAATTTGCTACTACTCTATGTTGGCAAAGGGGAAATGAGTAGAAGAAGAACATCAACATCAACATCAACAAGACCCTTGAACAATAGTAAGAAAAGAAGGACAATTCTGATGGCAAAAACATCAACAACACTTTGTTTTATTCTTCTACTCATTCCATATTTTGCTACTACCAAAAACATCAACATCAACAGGGCGTCAAGAGTAGAAAAGAAACCTAATCTATCTACATTACCGAATCTAGGAAGCCTAATCTAATCCAATCTAGGCAGCGGCAAGAACCCTAATCTAAATAGTAGCAGAAAATTAAGTTATAGGAAGAGGAAGGAGTTAGCGGATTCATACCTCAGGAGAGAGGAAGGAGTCACCGACAGAGAGAGAGGAAGAAGTAGGCAGCGGTGGGAGAGGAAGGAGGCGGCGACGGAGAGGAGGAGTGGGTCGAATGGAGAGGAGGAGCGGGTCGAGTGGAGAGGTGGAGTGGGGAAAAGAGTGGGTTCGAGCCTCCGCTCATGCATTGTGTGTTTGATACGTGACTGGTTTGATATATTGAAAAGGGTGGGCATAGATTACAAAACCAACAGCCTCTTCCTAGCCCAGTGGTAGATACCCAATGAAATAAGCGCCAGGTCGTTTGTTCGAGCCCCCGCTCGTGCATTATTTTTTGGTCGCACGTGGGTTTAGTTCTTTGAGCCGCGCGTGGGATTAGACACGTGTGTCTGACAATCAGTGTAAGACCAGTAGCCTCGTCCGAGCCCAGTGGTAGACCTATAGCCTCGTCCTAGCCTCAAGTCTTTCCAAAATAGTTAACTTGAGTGTTTTGCAGCAAAGTTCTCTAAAGAAATTTCCCAGCACAACAACCGCTTCATATATATCCTTGTCCATGATTCCACAGAGGCGAGTCGGTAAAATCCTTTGGAGGACGATGTGACAATCATGGGTTTTCAGTACTAAAAGCTTGAATCCATCAGAAGTAACACAGTTTGCTAGGTTAGCAGCATAACCATCTGGAAATCTCACCGCTCTTATGAACTCACAGAATGCAAGCTTTTGTTCTTTACTCATTGTATACCATGCTCGTGGCATTTCAAATGAACCTCCATCTTCATCATGTTGTAGATGCAAATCTTCTCTTATGCCCATGTCCTCCGAATCAAGCCTAGAACTAATTGTGTCCTTTGTCTTCCCTTCATTGTTCAGAAACGTCCCTAGTAGATTCTCGCATATGTTTTTCTCAATGTGCATTACATCGAGATTATGCCATAATTTCAGACCAACCCAGTATGGCACGTCCCACAAACAAGACCTTCGGTCCCAACATTGACCTTCCTCACACTTTATTTTCTTTGCAAGCTTTCCTAGTCTCACATCCTTCACCTTTTGAAGTTGTTGCTCCAGCTCTTCCTTAGTGAATTCAGATGGCTTGTCATGGGTTTCTTTCTCACCATTAAAATATTTGCTTCTTCGCCAGCGATGGTTTCGGGGAAGAAAGCGGCGGTGCCCAGTATAGAAGATCTTGATCCTTATTCTATTTGAGAAAGGGTCTTTGTCACAATGGACACATGCCAGATAACCCGCTATGATCCTCCCAGACAGAGTGTGCAGCGCCGGGAAATCATGGATGGACCATATGATTGCAGCACGTAGATTGAACTTTTCTTCCGGACTCGAGGCATCGTATGTAGGTACACCAATTCAGAGCTGGAGCAGTTCTTCTACGAGGGGCTCCATAAAGACATCAAAAATCCTTTTCTGGAGACTCCGGACCCGGGATAAGCAATGCCATCATGAAATTGGATCCATGCATGCCCATGGTGGCAGGTTGTACGGCACCACAAAAACGGGCAACATGCTATAAGACGTGTTCATGTTCCCAAACGGATTAAAGCAGTCTGTGGCAATGCCGAGTTTTATATTCCTTGGATCTACATCAAAATCTCCATGTTCACTGTCAAATTCTTTCCATGCCTCTCTGTCCACTGGATGGCTCAACTCATTGTCCACAGGTTGCCGCTGAAGCTTGTGCCATTGTACCTCCAGTGATGATTTCTTTGAGATAAACATCCACTGCAACCTTGGTATCAACGGAAAGTGCCTCAGTACCTTCTCTGGTATTGACTTATTCCCATCAGTATCTTTCAACCTAGAGGCATTGCATTTTGGATAGTTTTCATGCTTTGCTAAATCCTTCCGAAACAAGACACATTTATTTGAGCACACATGTATTGAAACATAACGTCCTAGCCCCAAACTGCGGATTATGCTCAATGCTTCATCATAAGACGTGGGAACACAACTATCAGGGAATTGCAAAGTCAAAAGAATATTGCGTTGAATGCAGCATTGCTAATCCGTTAGAAAGAATTGATGTGGAGTAACTTCACGGTGAAGGTAAATCTTGAAAATTTAGCCCCTTCATGAGCTGCGCGCTTCGCCTCCTCTAACACCTCAGCAAACATCGACTTCTGTCCATCAGCACGATCTTCAGCATCGTACACATCCTTCAATAGGCCAGGAATCCTATCATCTTCATGCCCATCCTCTTCCTCCAAACCAGCATTCTCTCACAAAATCTTTTCCATAAAATCAATGCCAGCATCACCACCACCAATCATATGAGGGGCTTGTGTATCAGCTTCATATGTTGAGGTTGTCCGTCTAAAGGTTCTCCATGATATATCCATCTATCATACGTGTTGGCCATCCCAATCTTCCACTACTCCTTGAGCTTTTCTCGAACGGTTGAGGCAATTACAGTATGGGAAAACAATGACAACATCCTTGGAAAAATTTCCCGAAACAAATTGCATGAATTCATCAACTCCTTTCATATGTTCTTTCGAAAACCTTCTAACTCCTTTTCTAATCCAACTTCTGTCCATCTGCCACAGATAACAATTGTTGCAACTTAGCAAATCTATCTAAGTGAATCAACATTAATTAATAAAAATGGATGGCAGTAATGGAAGTTAAAAATGTAGAAAATAAGGTAGGCACCCAACTTTATATGCTAACTGCCTAACCACAACATTCAACTATTTCCAATTTCTCACTACTTTAGTCCAGTTCACATGGTTTACTAATTTCACATGGGAGAAATAGAAAGCAGTTCAAATGGAAATACAGATTTCACATTGGAGAAAAGAAAAAGCTAACAAAAACATGCTACTTCAAAAAAACAGAGGTGGTTTACAACCAACTATTGTGGTTAAACCACCAACAATAACAACATATGTTGCCATAAAGAACTACTTTGGTTAAACCACCAACAAAAACAACACTGTAAATTTACATGAATGACATTTCCAAGATTGCATCAAATCTACATCAATGAGATTTTTTCTAGTTTACATCAAATATAAATCAATATTGATGTTCATTAATAGATTTGAGGCTGAAATTTCAGAGGTGTAACATCAAATGTACATCAACTCCCTTCATATTCAGAGGTGTAACAATTTCATCAACAACACTTCTCCTAACAATTTCATCAGCTGAAATTCTCTTCACGATTTCTAGCAAATTCATTAATGACATTTCCAAGATATTTTTCCAAGCTTACTATAAACCTACATCAAATCAGTGTCTGTGTGTGTGTGTTGTGATTCTCCTAACAAATCTATATCAAATCAATGATATCAACAAATAGGAAAGGGGGAGGAGAGGGGTGCACACATCGGCGAGGTCTGCTTGCGGCGGTGGCTCCTCCCCCATGCTCGGCGATGGCGAGTCCCCATGTGTGGGCGAGGTCATCGTTCCTGTCGTGGGTGAGGCGAGCGGCGAGGTCGCCGTTCCTGTCGTGGTCGAGGCGAGCGACCCTGGCACCACCACCGCCGTTCACCGCCCCTACCCCTGCCAGTTGCTTCCGCTGCCGGCCCCCGCCCTTGCTCGCGTTGGTTGCCCCTGATGTCGTGTGACAGCCCGAGACCGACGTTCCAGAAGATACCCCTTATATTTTTCGTCGTGTGTCTATTTTCTTTTGTCGCATCATCATCGCATCATGCAGATCATCAACATTGCATCGTCATCCCGTTGCCACCAGTTTTCAAAAGTTGCATCCGCTGTTAGTTCCCGGTTCTCGTCGTTGTCCGTTCTATGCCCGACTGCACACGCACGCGCCCGCGGCATCGTCAAAACCATGTTTTAAAAGTGTGTTGAAACTTTCTCTGATTGGGTTGAGATTTGACGTGCGGTCTTCTTTTAATATAGGTAGGCTGCGTGTCAAATTTCGTTGCGATCGGAGTCCGTCTGGTACCCGAACGGTCGACCGTAGCGGCATCGACTTTGGTTAATCATCGGACGTTTTTGGTGTGTTAAATTACGTTGCCGGGTGCCCATTTTCCCTCTCATCTCCGCCAAGCCCCTCTCCATAGTGCACCGACCCTACGCGCAGCCTAGGTTGAACCTCCTGGAATCCGAATCGGGTGGTTATAACCGTTCGGGCCGGATCAACCCCGTTAGTGTGCAAACCATCATCGGTTTATCCATAGACTCTCCTAACCTTTTTTTCTCGACCGTCCGATATTAATCGGAGGTCCGAACCTAACCCGTATTTTCTATTTAAAGACCACCTAGACCTAAATCTAGCCTAACCCTAAAAAGCAGGAGGCTTGTCTCAACCTGCCGCCGGTAGCCTCACCTACCTCAGGATCATCCCTGATCCCAACCTCCTGGCATTATGTGCGTGCCAGCCGCAGCCAGCCAACCTCCTTCAGCCATCACGGCCCGCCCAGGCCCGCGCGGGGCCCGCGAAGCCCAAAGGTAGCCGCCGCCAGCCCGAGCGAGACCGCGCCTCCCTGGCCCCGCGCCGCCCCTGCTGGCTCCCAAGACCCCGATGGATCTCGTCGGAGCCCTGGTCACCTGATCAAGCCGCCGTTTCCGTCATCCCGTGCCCAGATCCCACGTGCCGCAGACCTCTGTGTGCCAGGGAGCCTCCGGCCCTGCCTCCCAGTGCCTCGCGCCGTCCTCCGCCCAAAGATCGCCGCCGCCGCCGGGAATGGGGCTCCCGTGCCCGGATCCGTCTAGATCCGGCCGTCCCCCATCGATTCCCCTTGCTCATCGCCGGAGTCGGCCCAACATTGCCGCCTCCTCTGGTTCACGGGAGGAGGAATATACCGTGCTCGCAGCGTTGACCACCGAGCATCAGATCCCGCTCGTGGGACGGCTTGAGCAGTAGCCGTCGCTCCAGCCTGGTGCGCCAAGGCCAGGTCCCGCGTCGGCCTCCTTCGTCACCGAGGAGCACCTGGCCCGTTTTGCCTCCCGCGTGGCCGAGACGTGGCCTCGGTCTGCCTCCCCTCTGTCGCCCTGGGCCGAGCCCATTAGGTGAGTCCTCCCGCTTGAGCCCTCTTTTATGCGCCATGGGCGTTGTTTAGGAAATTTCACCCATGTTCTGTTTAGTTTCGGCCCGTAGATATTTAGAATATCTACGATTTATTTTATTTCCAGGAAAGGGCATATTTTTCAAACGCGTGTAGTTTTTAATCCTTGCGTTGGATCGCAACAAGTTAGATATGTAATTTGAATAGAATTTCGCGTAGATTAATATTTTCCAGCTCTCATGCATATTAAAGGTTGTTTAGTGTGCTGTTTGCTTCGGTTTGCGTGTTGACATGATAAAAACGGTTTAGGTCGTAACTATTTGTCCGTAGCTCCGTTGGAGAAGTGCCGTTTGTGTAAATGGACCAGAACGACGAGTAGAATCACGTGAACCACTTTGTTTCGCCGTTTAACAAACATAAAATGTGATTAGGACAAATCTGGATAGAATTAGAATTTAACACATGGGGTCATTTCGGAGATGCTATATGTCGTTTCCGACCTCATTTAAAATGCCTAGATAGGTAGATTAAATTACGCTTTACCTCTTGCCATGTTTAACCACATTTAATAATGTCGTGTATCTAATTGGGATAGAACTAAATAATTGAACGTGAAGTTTCGTCAATATGCAACTCGTTGCATATTGAACTTCACTTAATGTGTAGTGTTTGAGTGTTGTGAATTGTCATGCCGTGACTTGCATGTATTCAGCTGCTCATGCATCATATGTGTTGTGCATCGTGTGGTGAATATCATGTGTTGATTCTTGTTTCCGGTTTACTTCGTCTCGATAGAGTTCCGCAAGCGTGTCGGAATGTGAGGTCCCGTTCGACTACATCGGTGCGTCTGCTTCACGGAGTCATTCTTCTTCCAAGCGGGATCTCAGGCAAGATGACCATTTCCTCGGATACCATTATTATCATTGCCGTGCTAGTATTACCGTTTCTATCGATTATGTCTCGGTGCCTACCACATGTTAAATATCAGCCTCTCAACAATGCCACGAAAACCTTCAACCTGTTCACAACCTAGCAAATCAGAGATTGCTATGTTACCGCTTGCTTAACCCTGTGTTAGCATTGCAAGATGCAGATGCAATTGCTTCCATGTGATAACATGGGTTCCTTGTTATATCACACAATTAAATGCTATTTAATTTAATGCACCTATATACTTGGTAAAGGTGGAAGGCTTGGCCTTTCTAGTCTGGTGATTTGTTCTACCTTTGCCCCCTTAGTTTCGGCTACCGGTGTTATGTTCCATATTTGAGCGCTCCTAACACGATCGGGGTTGTTATGGGGACCCCTTGATAATTAGTTTTAGATTAAAGCTGGTCTGGCAAGGCCCAACATTGGTACTACATTTGCCCAATGTAACAATTTTGTTAATACTGAATCCATAGGGAGTTAGCGCTACCCGAAGAGTAATTCTACATAATACAGGGAGGGCCAGTCTTGGTCCAAAACAGAGCACCGTGCGGGGCCAACCCAGGGCAACTCGGGTCATGTCTATGAGGCCACTGTACGTTTCGCTTATCCGTCGTGTCCTGAGAACGAGATACGCGGCTCCTATCGGGATTGTCGACACGTCGGGTGGCCTTGCTGGATTAGTTTTACCTTTGACGAGATATCTTGTGCATCGGGATTCCAGTGATGCTTTGGGTAATTTCAGAGTTGAGGTTTTCCACTAAGGAGTCCGACGAGATCGCGAGCTTCGTGATCGAGGATTTCTATGCGGCTTGTGGTAATTTGTGATGGACTAGTTGGAGCACCCCTGCAGGGTTAAATCTTTTCGGAAAGCCGTGTCCGTGGTTATGTAGCAACGTGGAAACTTTGTTTAACACTGGTTCTAGATAACTTGAAGTTAACTTAATTAAAACATGCCAACTGAGTGCGTAACCGTGCATGTCTCTTTCGTGAGTTCCTTCTCTGATCGAGGACACGGTGGGGTTAGGTCTGACGTAGGTAGGTGTTCAGGATCATTCATTTGATCATCAGTAGTCACGTCCGCTATGCGTAGATCTTCCCCCTCTTATTTCTTGTACTCGTAAGTTTAGCCAGCAAATATATGCTTAGCCGCTGCTGCAACCTCCCCACTTAACCACACCTCACCTAATAAGCTTTGCTAGTCTTGATACCTTTGGAAATGAGATTGCTGAATCCCCCGTGGCTCACAGATTACTACAACACCAGTTGCAGGTACATGTAAAGGTTACTTGACGCGAGCACGTTGATTGTTCATTTGGAGTTGATTCTTCTTCTTCTTCTTCGATCTAGGATGGGTTCTAGGCCGACAGCCTGGGGTAGCAAGGATGGACATTGTTCTTCTTTTCTCGATTGTTTTCGTCCGTAGACGGACCCTGCTCTTCTTCGTGTTTTTATGTAATCTACTGATGTGACTCTGATGTAGCTTGTGGTGAGTGTAAGCCAATTCTATATATCTCTTCTTTTGAGTACATGTACTTGTAACGATATCCATTCTTGCGAAACGACGAGATGCGCTTCTATCCCTAACGAGGCCCTCGTGCCAAATTGAGGATAGGATCGTATATTGGGCGTGACAAGTTGGTATCAGAGCAGTACCGACCTAGGAGCCCCCTTGATCGATCGAACTTGGCCGAGTCGAGTCTAGTGAAAAACTGATTTGAGTCTAGTTATATATCGGAGTGTAGGATTCTTTTTTCTCCTCTTCTATGCTTTGGTGAGGAATCTTGACGTAATAATTTAATTCTACTCCTCTTCTCACTCAAATTTTTTTTAGGATCACGTGGATATTTTTGGAATCTATATGATGCCGATGTGACGGAGTTCTGTCTTGGTGCCTCTTGTCTGACTTGATTTCTTCCGGGGAGTTGAGCTCCAGGGGATTCTTGAGCACATTGTTGTCATTCAGATTTCTTAGTATCTCGGAACGAAGGATGTTGGTAATTGCTTCAATACTAGTAGTGGCGAGATAACCCCGATGTCCCCAGTACTGGTGCAGATTGTTCGGGAGTACTGCCATACTTTGTATCATTGTGATCATGAGGGTCTGTAGTAGATGAAGGTCCGAGATTCTGGTTGTGTGTTGACGGATGTGGTACATTGGACGGGTTAGTATAGGAGTTGTGTGAATATTACTCCTTGTATCCGTGTACCAGATTTCATGACCAGATATTTCGGGAATTCTTAGGTGGGAATTCAAGTAGTTACTTATAGGACAATCTTCCAAAAAATGCATGATGTTAGGTTGGGGTTCGACATCTAGTGAATTCTTTTGTTGACGGTCGCCTTATAGCGGTTCTCGTTGTGTCTTAAGGAGTCCTTGTAGCTTGCTACGACTCTGGGACGTTTCGTATGTCGTGTGCACTGCCTTGCATAGGATGGCTACTGTAAGGATCGAGCCCGTGCGATTCTGTCCATGAAAATATCGAACGGAAATCTCTCTCATGAATTTCTTCAGGCTTGTTTCGTAAGCCGCATCCTTTGTTTTGTTGGAATATGGTAATTCGAGTTGCTTCGATGTCAAGTGGTGATTTCAGATCTTTCCTAAGTGGTGTTCTCATATTTTTATGAGAGTACTAACCCTTTTGCTCAATCAAGTGTCTTATCAATTCTTCTCAACCGGAGTTGTTATATCAATTCTTTTTCAACCGGTGTGCTTCTCTTCAAGTGAATTCAATCCTATCCAATTTTGTAAGATCAATCTTTCTTTTCTTTCCGGAGTCGTCTCATCTGTCCCAAGTTGTCTTTGTTTTCCCCGCCCTCCCACCCTTTTCTTCAATGTTTCAGTCATCATTCGAATGCCTTTATATTCAGTGATGCTTCCGCTATCTCTTCTTCCTTTTGTAGCCGATGATTCATTGTGAAGATTCTCAGGAGCTTCGTGTTCATCTGTTTGCAATCTTGTTATCCTTTCCGGTGAATTCAATTCAGTTATCCGTGTCTTCATATCCTTTTCATCCTTTAAATTCTTTCCCATATTGGAGATTCTTATCAGTCTATCTTGTTTATTTAGTTATCTCTATTCTATACGGAGCGTTGAAGATGTCTCAGAGTTCTTGTTTTCAATTTTTCCAATTATTGCAAGGTGCTCAGCCTCATCTAGTTTTCTTTATACCCGTGCGATATCTCTCTTTCTAAGAAATCCTTTCAACGATGGTTTCTTTGAGTGGGCCCATAACCCACAGGTTCTTTCCCAGGATCTTATCTGACTCTTGTAATCCTTCCAGAGTTATCTTGTTCTTTTCAACTATGACGTAAGTATAAATTTCATCAGTCATATCCCTTCTCCAAGTTATATTCGAATTTATTCTCTTCCTTGGCTCGACCTTGCATTCTTCTTTATTCCAGAGTGTCTCATTAATTCTTGGTGGTGTTCTCCTCATCATTCTCAGCTTGGAAATCTGAAGTAGTGTTCCTCGTAAATCTTGCTCCATTCTTGTGAAGATTGTCATCTCAGCTTTGTGTTATCCTCTCATTTTTTCCAATCATGAGTATCCCTTTCTTGCTATCCGGTGCATTTCTGAGTTGTTTTCATTCTCGATCCTCCGAAGGTCATCATTTCTAAAGATTCTTCGTTCTCAGCTTTCAGCTTTCATCCTCAATTCTTCTCAATTATTGTCTCTTCGTTCGTCTCTCAATTATTCTGGTGCCTTGTTCTACTTTTCTCTCAGGTGGCTCATGATCTCTTCATTCTCATGTATCTCCATTCATTCATGGTTGCCTCGTTCATTTCAGTTCTCATCGATGTTTATTGCAACAATTCTTCTAGGTTGTGCTCATATCTCTCCTCAATATTTTCAGAAGAATAAGCTGTATGCTAAATCCGTTGCTTGTCATCAATTTAATTTGATGAAGGATGAGCATAACATAATTCTTATTCTTGTTCATAGTAATCTGAATTCTTTTTCCGGAGTGGCTCATGGTTTCAATTCTTTTCTCGTGTTCTTATCTTTCTTTTCCGGAGTTCCAAGTTTTTTTAAGTATCTCTTTGTGAGGCTTCATCTAAATCTTGGTAAGGTCATAATCTTATTCTTTCTACCTTCATATCTTTGCATCATTCATTTGTATACGGCGGTCCTTCATGGTGGTTCATCAAGGTTTCAATTCATTTTCAAGTGTTCTTCAAGATTCTTATTGGAGAACCTCAAGTTTTCTTCTCTTGCATTTCCAAGTGCATTTGTTCTTCCTTATCCTTTGAGGTGGTATTATAGCATTCTTGTTAGTGTAGGAGTCTCGAAGAGATTTCCTTTCAAGAATGAGGTAATTAAACCCACCAATTCTATGATCATGAGATATTTTCAACCCATGATTTCTTCATTGAGCTATCTTGGTTTGGATTTCACCTAAAGCTTTTCCTATGGATTGTTGCTATCATGGTGCTTGTCATTAATCCAAGTTCTCAATGTATCCTCTTGGTGTAAGAAATTGTCCATGTCTTGTTTCTCCCAATCAATCCTTGTTTCTGTTAGTGGCTGGTTGCCACTTCATTAGTTTGAAAGGTTTCCATAAGCCCAATACTATCTTGTTCTTTTCGTTGTTGTTTTTCCAACAACTCCGTTCAATTCTTCTCGCAAGGATGCTTGCCAAGTTCATTTCAGATAGTAGTTGTCATTCTTTTCTTCATTCTCTTCTTCCGTATGAGCTAGTTCCTACTCTATTGTTCCGGAGGCATGGTGATGTTGCTCTTTTGGGTCAATCATGTTGTTCTATCAAGATCATGGTGTTCCCTTGTTCTATTTAGTTGTTTGTTATGAATCTTGTCTAATTTTCCCATCTTATTGAATTTTTTGTCCCATTTTCCTACCGATGTGCTGCCGAAATTTTCCGTGAATTCTTGCTTGTTTCTCATATCATTCCTCATCGCTTAGCAACCTTCAAGGATCGTTGTCTTCACTCGTTTGTCAAAGAAGCGACTAGGTTTTTACCTCTTGTTCTTTCTCATCCTCTCCCCTTTCATTCTTGGATCTCGGGGCGAGATCCTCTTGTAGTGTAGGAGAGTTGTGACAACCCGAGACCGACGTTCTAGAAGGTTCCCCTTCTATTCCGTTTTCGTCGTGTGTCTATTTTCTTTTGTCGCATCATCATCGCATCATGCGCATCATTAGCATTGCATCGGCATCCCGTTGCCGCCAGTTTTCAAAATATGCATCCGTTGTTAGTTCCCGGTTCTCGTCGTTGTCCGTTCTATGCCCGACTGCACACGCACGCGCCCGCACATCGTCAAAAACCTGTTTTAGAAGTGTTTTGAAAATTTCTCTGATTGGGTTGAGATTTGACGTGCGGTCTTCTTTTAATATAGGTAGGCCGCCTGTCAAATTTTGTCGCGATCGGAGTCCGTCTGGTACCCGAACGATCGACCGTAGCGGCACCGTCTTCGGTTAATCGTCGGACGTTTTTCGGTGTGTTAAATTACGTTGTCGGGTGCCCGTTTTCGCTCTCATCTCTCCCTAGCCCCTCTACACAGTGCACCGACCCTACGCGCAGCCTAGGTTGAACCTCCTGGAATCCGAATCGGGCGGTTATAACCATTCGGTCCGGATCAACCCCGTTAGTGTGCAAACCGTCATCGGTTTATCCATAGACTCTCCTAACCTTTTTTTTTATTTTATTTTTCTCGACCGTCCGATATTAATCAGAGGTTCGAACCTAACCCGTATTTCCTAATTATAGACCCCCTAGACCTAAATCTAGTCTAACCCTAAAAAGCAGGAGGCTTGTCCCAACCCGTCGCCGCTAGCCTCACCTACCTCAGGATCATCCGTGATCCCACCCTCCTGGCATTCTGTGCGTGCCAGCCGCAGCCAGGCAACCTCCTTCAGCCGTCGCGGCCCGCCCAGGCCCGCGCAGGGCCCACAGAGTCCGAAGGCAGTCGCCGCCAACACGAGCGAGACCGCTCCTCCCTGGCCCCGCGCCACCCCTGCTGGCTCCCGAGCTCCCAATGGATCTCGCCAGAGCCGTGGTCACCGGATCAAGCCGCCGTTACCGTCGTCCCGTGCCCCAGATCCTACGTGCCACATCCCTGTGTGCGTCAGGGAGCCTCTGGCCACGCCTCCTAGCGCCGTCCTCCGCCCAAAGATCGCCGCCGCCGCCGGGAATGGGGCTCCCGTGCCCGGATCCGTCCAGATCCGGCCGGCCCCCATCGATTCCCCTTGCCCATCGCCGGAGTCGGCCCAGCATTGCCGCCTCCTCTGGTTCGTGGGAGGAGGAAGATCCCGTGCTCGCAACGTTGACCACCGAGCGCCAGATCCCGCTCGTGGGCCGGCTCGAGCAGCAACCGTCGCTCCAGCCTGGTGCGCCAAGGCCAGGTCCCGCGTCGTCCTCCTTCGTCGCCGAGGAGCCCGTGGCCCGTCTCTCCTCCCGCGTGGCCGAGACGTGGCCTCGGTGTGCCTCCCCTCGGTCGCCCTGGGCCGAGCCCATTAGGTGAGTCCTCCCGCTCGAGCCCTCTATTATGCGCCATGGGCGTTGTTTAGTAAATTTCGGCCATGTTCTGTTTTGGGCCAGATCTAGTTTCGGCCCGTAGATATTTAGAATATCTGCGATTTATATTATTTTCAGGAAAGGGCATATTTTTCAAACGGGTGTAGTTTTTAATCCTTGCGTCAGATCGCAACAAGTTATTAGATATGTAACTTGACTAGAATTTCACGTAGATTAATATTTTCCAATTCTCATGCATATTAAAGGCTGTTTAGGGTGCTGTTTGCTTTGGTTTGCCTGTCGACGTGATAAAAATGATTTAAGTCGTAACTATTTCTCCGTAGCTCCGTTGGAGAAGTGCCATATATGTAAATGGACCAGAACGACGAGTAGTATCACGTGAACCACTTTGTTTTGCCATTTAACAAACATAAAATGTGATTAGGACAAATCTGGATAGAATTAGAATTTAACACATGGGGTCATTTCGGAGATGCTATATGCCAATTCCGGCCTCATTTAAAATGCCTAGATAGGTAGATTAAATTACGCTTCACCTCTTGCCATGTTTAACCACATTTAATAATGCCATGTATCTAATCGGGATAGAACTAAATAATTGAACGTGGAGTTTCGTCAATATGCAACTCATTGCATATTGAACTTCACTTAATGTGTAGTGTTTGAGTGTTGTGAATTGTCCTGCCGTGACCTGCATGTATTCAGCTGCTCATGCATCATATGTGTTGTGCATTGATACGTCTCCATCGTATCTACTTTTCCAAACTCATTTGCCCTTGTTTTGGACTCTAATTTGGATGATTTGAATGGAACTAACCCGGACTGATGCTGTTTTCACCAGAATTGCCATGGTGTTGTTTTTGTGGAGAAATGAAAGTTCTCGGAACGTCCTGAAAATTTACAAAGAATATTTTTGGAAAATATGAAAAATACCTGTGCAAAGATCCACCGGAGGGGATGGGCCAGTGGGCCACAAGTCCTGTTGCCGCGGCCACCCCCTGGTCGCGACAACCAAGCTTGTGGGGCCCACGTGGCTTTGCTGCCCCCAACTCCAGCCCTATAAATTCACTTTCATCCAAAAAAAATCAGAAGAGAAGATTTCGTCGCGTTTGCGATACGGAGGCGCCGCCACATCCTGTTCTTCATCTGGAGGGCAGATCTGGAGTCCGTTTTGGGCTCCGGAGAGGGGAAATCGTCGCCATCGTCATCATCAACCTTCTTCCCTCTCCAATTCCATGAAGCTCTTCATTGTTCGTGAGTAATCTATTCATAGCCTCGCTGGGCGGTGATGAGTAGGATGAGATCTATCATGTAATCGAGTTAGTTTTGACGGGGATTGATCCCTAGTATCCGCTATGTACTGAGATTGATGTTGCTACTACTTTGCCATGCTTAATGCTTGTCACTAGGGCCCGAGTGCCATGATTTCAGATATGAAATTATTATGTTGTCACCAATATATGTGTGTTTTAGATCCGATCTTGCAAGTTGTAGTTACCTACTATGTGTTATGACCCGGCAACCCCGGAGTGACAATAACCGGAACCACTCCCGGTGATGACCATAGTTTGAGGAGTTCATGTGTTCACCAAGTGCTAATGCGTTGTTCCGGTTCTTTATTAAAAGGAGAACCTTAATGATCCGTAGTATCCTTTTGGACCCCGCTGCCATGGGAGGGATGGACAATAGATGTCATGCAAGTTCTTTTCCCTAAGCACGTATGACTACACACAGAATGCATGCCTACATCACATTGATGAACGGGAGCTATCCACATATCTCTCCGTGTTATAACTGTTGCATGATGAATGTCATCCAAACGAATCACTGACCCATTGCCTACGAGTTTGTCCCACTGCTGCTGTTACTTGCTTTGCTCTACTGCTGTTACTCCTGTTGCTGCTGCTGTTACTTGCTTTGCTCTGCTACTGTTACTAGTGTTGCTGCTACTGTTACTTGCTTTGATCTGCTGCTGTTACTACTGTTGCTACTTGCTGCTGCTGTTACTCGCTACTGTTGCTACTTGCTACTGCTGTCACTACTGCTGCTCCTTGCCACTGCTATTACTCGTTACACTGCTGCTACCTGCTACAATACTTTTCTGGCGCCATTGATACAACAGTTAGGAATAGTCTGCCTTGTCACCAGATCGTTTCTGACCCCGTTGTTATCATACTACTTTGCTACTGATACTCCGCTTGCAGATACTAATCTTTCAGGTGCGGTTGAATCTGACACATACAGCGGCTAATACTTGAGAGTATACTCTCACTTCCCGTCGTGCGAACCAACAAATTTGGGTTGAATACTCTACCCTCGAAAACTGCCGCGAACCCACACGCAGGTGGGCTATTGCAAGACAATTACTAATGTTGAGCAACTGGGAGCAGTTCTGGCTCTGTTGCCATGGAGGCATCAAGTCAGGCACACGTCAACAACATTCTTCTAGTGTCGTTGTTGTGGACTGCTAGCAAGCATGCATCGTGTGGTGAATATCGTGTGTTGATTCTTGTTTCCGGTTTGCTTCGTCTCGATAGAGTTCCGCAAGCGTGTCGGAATGTGAGGACCCATTCGACTACATCAGTTCGTCTGCTTCACGGAGTCATTCTTCTTCCAACCGGGATCTCAGGCAAGATGACCATTTCCCCAGATACCATTACTATCATTGCCATGCTAGTATTATCGTTTCTATCGATTATGTCTCGTTGCCTACCACATGTTAAATACCAGCCTCTCAACAATGCCATGAAAACCTTCAACATGTTCACAACCTAGCAAACCACTGATTGGCTATGTTACCGCTTGCTTAACCCTGTGTTAGCGTTGCAAGATGCAGGTGCAGTTGCTTCCATGTGATAACATGGGTTCCTTGTTATATCACACTATTAAATGCTATTTAATTTAATGCACCTATATACTTGGTAAAGGTGGAAGGCTTGGCCTTTCTAGTCTGGTGATTTGTTCCACCTTTGCCCCCTTAGTTTCGGCTACCGGTGTTATGTTCCATATTTGAGCGCTCCTGTCACGACCGGGGTTGTTATGGGGACCCCTTGATAATTCATTTTAGATTAAAGCTGGTATGGCAAGGCCCAACATTGGTACTACATTTGCCCAATATAATAATTTTGTTAATACTGAATGCATAGGGAGTTAGCGCTACCCGAGGAGTAATTCTACATAATACAGGGAGGGCCAGTGCTGATGGTGCTGGTACAAAACAGAGCATCGTGCGGGGCCAACCCGGGGCAACTCGGGTGATGTCTATCAGGCCACCATACACTTCGCTTATCCGTCGTGTCCTGAGAACGAGATACGCGGCTCCTATCGGGATTCTAGACACGTCGGGCGGCCTTGCTGGATTATTTTTACCTTTGACGAGATATCTTGTGCATCGATATTCCGCTGATGCTTTGGGTAATCTCAGAGTTGAGGTTTTCCACTAAGGAGTCCGATGAGATCGCGAGCTTCGTGATCGACGATTTCTATGCGGCTTGTGGTAATTTGTGATGGACTAGTTGGACCACCCCTGCAGGGTTAAATCTTTTCGGATAGCCATGCCCGTGGTTATGTGGCAACGTGGAAACTTTGTTTAACACTGGTTCTAGATAACTTGAAGTTAACTTAATTAAAACATGCCAACTGAGTGCATAACCGTGACTGTCTCTTTCGTGAGTTCCTTCTCCGATCGAGGACACGGTGGGGTTATGTCTGACGTAGGTAGGTGTTCAGGATCATTCATTTGATCATCAGTAGTCACGTCCGCTATGCGTAGATCTTCCCCCTCTTATTTCTTGTACTCATAAGTTTAGCCACCAAATATATGCTTAGCCACTGCAGCAACCTCCCCACTTAACCATACCTCACCTAATAAGCTTTGCTAGTTTTGATACCGTTGGAAATGAGATTGCTGAGTCCCCTATGGCTCACAGATTACTACAACACCAGTTGCAGGTACAGGTAAAGGTTACTTGATGCGAGCGCGCTGATTGTTCATTTGGAGTTGCTTCTTCTTCTTCTTCTTCATCGATCTAGGATGGGTTCCATGCCCGTATCCTGGGATAGCGAGGATGGACGTCGTTCTTCTTTTCTCGTTTGTTTTCGTCCGTAGACGGACCCTGCTCTTCTTCGTGTTATTTATTTAATGTACTGATATAGCTTGTGGCGAGTGTAAGCCAATTCTATATATCTCTTCTTTTCGGTACATGTACTTGTAACGATATCCATTCTTGCGAAACGACGAGATGGGCTTCTATCCCTGACGAGGCCCTTGTGCCAAATTGAGGATAGGATCACATCTTGGGCGTGACATGTCGCCTCCGCCGTCTCCCTTGTCGTGGAACACCTAGATGTTTTGGCTAAGTGTTGGCTCTGTCCGATCCTGGGAATAGGCCCCACTTATCAATGACTTAGATTTGGCAAAAGACAACCGATGTTTGATATAGTATACATAGTCATTCCGGTAGATGGGCAGCAAACCCTCTCTAGCCCAGTGGTAGTTAACAAGTAGCCACAACCGAGTGGTCGTGGATTCGAGTCCCCGCTCGGGTAAAAAATTTACCCAACGAATTTGGCGCTCGTGTGTGCTTCTGCTGTCAAATGGGTCCCACCTGTCAGTGTGTGATCTCTGTTTAACGAGAAGTAAGCAAAAAATGACAGCTAAGCTGAGGTTACTGAGGTGGCTACCTAACCGTCCTAATTCATTCGAACTAATTAGTGACAACCATTTATATTGGTCAATATCAGCTAGAAATAAGGCAATGGCCGGTGTTGTCCGCTTTATGACCATTTCCAGTAAGGAAGTTACGACCTTTCTGATTAAAATGGTCGTTAGTTTTTAGGCTTAGGACCCCTCCGGACATATTAGGACCAATTGGTCTCAAATGGCCATAGATTTATGACCATTTTTGCCAGCGTCACTGCCAAAAGGTCGCTAGTTGACATATTTTTGTAGTGCGCCGACTGCTCCTCGCCTCGGCTACGCTGCCGCTAGTGCTGCCTACGGCCATCGCTCTTCTTCCTCGCCCGATGTCGCGGCTACTGCTTGCTGCAGCTGTCGTCTGGCCTACACCTGGGCGTGCGACAGGCAGCCGTCTGACCTGTTTCCTGATCTCCTACCCCACGGGTGCCTGCCCCGTGGGTCACCGGCTGTCGCCGCGCTTGGCTCCTGGTCTACTCGGGCTTTGATCCAGATCAAGATTGGGTTGCCTCTGAAAAATTAGACAGGGAGATCAACATGTCTTCTTCGAGCTATGTCAGTGTTCCTCGGAGCTTGATGATCTTCAATGGCACCAACTATGCTGAGTTTGTGGGCTTCATGCATATCCACATACGCGGTCTTCTATTGTGGGGAGTTCTTTGTGGTGATTTCCCTTGTCCGCCATGCTCTATTGCTCCCGTGGCTCCTACCCCGCCGGTGTTGCCTGTTCTAGCTACTGATGCTTGCCAGGCTAATCGGGATGCATACAAGGCTCTCGATAATGCTGCGGTCGATGCCAATGATCAACAGGTATCAACTTATTCAGATGCTCTATCTGTCTACCGTCATGATCTGTCTTCTTACACTCAGTGGTGCAACGATGATGCTCGGGCTGCTGCTGTTCTCATTGCGAGTGTTCTCCCTCAGTTTTCCTGAGAGTTCATGGGTATCGACATTGTTGCAACAATGTGGCCTTATCTCTTTCAGCGATATCAACCCTCTATTGATGCTCTTTGCTTATCCGTCGTGCATTAGGAGCACGCTCTTCAGCAAGGTGACTCCTCTATTGATGAGTTCTATACACAGAGTTCCGCCATCTGGCACGTGCTTTACTCTCTTCGAACAGCTATTTGTGGAGCTTGCCATTGTTGCCAGACTATGTGGTCCGACTTGGAGTTTCAGCGTGTCCAAGAGGTGTTAGATCACCTCCGCTCCGAGTTTGAGCCTCGGTATGCTCACTTGCTTGCTCATTGCCGTGTTCCCATCGCAGAAGTACTTGCTGAGCTTCGTGTTGCCTTCGTTATGCTAGGTTGCTTGCGGTTCCTTCTATGTGAGTTGTCCGAGCTCGTGTGCCATCTGCTCGTCCCACTGCACCGCCGCTCCTACCCACACCACATGGGGATGGGTATCCCTCCTTATGATGAGAAGGGCCGGTCGTGCCGTGATACATTCTATGGCTACTTCTCCATGCCATGTCACGCAAAGTCTGATTGTCGCCAGAAACAGCGAGACCAGAGGCGTTCGTTCTCCAGTGGGAGTCTTGCATCTTGCTCGACTCCATCACTCACTTACCAGGACATTATCCAGCTCAAGCGCCTCCTAGCTTCCTGTGGCTCTTCATCAACGGGTCCTGCTACCGCTATAACCGTTCCCACCCCTTCATCACCATCACACCTACACAGTCAGGTACATCTTTGTGGGTTCTGGATTCTGGAGCTTCTTTTCATATGTCTTCTGATTCTTCCATGTTGTCTTCTCATCAACCTCTTGATTCGCCGGTTAATGTTCTCACTGATGATGGCACACCCCTTCCCATTGCTAATATTGGCAGCCTTTCTACTCCGTCTTTTTCTATTCCTAGTGTTCATCATGTTCCCCGTCTTACCATGAACCTCTTCTCCGCTGCCCAACTTACTGATTCTAGTTGTCGTGTAATTGTTGATACCGACTCTTGCTCTATTCAGGAACTTCGCACAAAGGCTCTCGTTGGTGCTGGCCCTCGGCGCAGTGAGTCGGAGGGTCTTTGGGAGGTTGACTGGCTTCATGTACCTTCCACTGCCACCACTTCTACGAGTTCTCATGCACTTGTTGCTTCCTCTTCTGCGACCTTCCAGCATGAACTCATCGACTTGGTCACCTATGTGGTTCCCGCTTCTCGTTGTTGGTGCGTCAGGCTGTCTTAGGGTCTGTCTCTGGAGATGTATCTTTACATTGTAATGGTTGTAGACTTGGCAAACAAACTCAATTACCTTTTCCTACTAGTGAGTCAGTACCTCAGCGTCCTTTTGACTTAGTTCATTCTGATGTGTGCGGTCATGCTCCCTTTGATTTAAAAGGCGGCCATTGCTATTATGTTCTGTTTATTGATGATTTCCCTCACTATACTTGGTTATACTTTACGAAATCTCCTAGCGAGGTTCTCACTACATACAAACGATTTTCTACCATGGTTCACACCCAGTTTTCCACACCTATTCGTACTTTTCGTGTTGACTCCGCTGGAGTGTATATCTCCCAGATGTTGCGTGCCTTCCTCGCAAAACATGGTAGTCTTGCCCAGTTCTCATGTCCTGGTGCCCATGCTCAGAATGGCGTTGCGGAACGCAAGCATCATCATCTACTTGAGACGGCTTGTGTGCTGATGATCGTCACTTCCCTTCCACCCCAAGTTTGGGCTGAGTTCGCCTTCGCATCCACCTATCTCATACACATTCACCCATCGACTACCTTGTAGGGTGGCATTCCTATGGAGTGTCTCACTGGTCATTGTCCTGACTACTCAACTCTCCGTATGTTTGGGTGTGTATGCTATGTCCTTCTTTTCTTTTTGATGTAAGGCAGTATGAAAGGCTCCTACTGCATGTATATATCAAACCAACATTTACACATATACAGGTGGGGGTGTGAGGTGGATGTGGGGGGGGGGGAGGTGGGATGGGAGGAGTTACATATTAGGAGGCGTCAGCTAGATTTGCAACAATGGTATCTATGAGCTGCACCTTACTAGCACGCACCCGATATCTAAGGTTGGAGAAGTCTTTAATGAATCTACGTCGCCAAGATCCCAGAGAGGGGGTTATATTCTCAAAACACTTGTTATTTCGTTCTTTCCACAGACTCTAGGTCGCCACGAGAAAGATCTCCATGAACATGTTCCGGGGATGCACCGTATTTTGATGTTGCAGTATCTCCAGTCTATGTCGACGAGTCGCCCACTTGATGTTCAGCATATCCCAACAATGTTGGCTAAAGCAACATCCTAAGAAGAGGTGTTCAAGGGTCTCCTCCGCACGTTGGTCACATAGCAGGCAATCCAAGGTAGACCCGATATTGTAATGTCTTCTTTTGAGCATATTTGTCGTATTAAGCCTGTTCATCAACAGGAACCATCCGAACACTTCGATTTTGGGTACACACTTCAATTTCCACAGCCAGCTAAACGCTGCATGAGCAGCGGCCCCTCTGAAGTAAAATTGGCGGTACACCGCTGTCGTAAAAGCGTCAGCGCCCCAAGCACATATCCAGTCATCTCGAGTAGGGTTGAGATCAACACTTCTTATTTCCTATTGCATCATCTTGAGTTCCTCGTGGGCTTGCTCCGATAGTGGCAGCAAGAAAACACCTTGCGGGGAGCGTGTTCCCAGGAAGGTTTGAACCGAAGCATCCTCAGAGCTAGCGAAAGAGAAAGCTCGGGGGAACTTGTATGCGTAGATGGCATTGTTCCACTTGTCCTTCCAAAAGAGCGCCGAAAGTCAATTGTTTACCTTCACCCATGTTACCCCTCGAAACACTGGCATGAGCTTAACCAACTCTCGCCTCCAGAAAGAGCCACATTGATCTCACACATGGGGTATCGTATCATCATAGTGTGTGTTCCAGATCAACGATACCCACGGGATATCCCGTCGGTTATAGAATTTGTGTAGCATCTTCAGGAGCATGGCATCGTTCTGCAACTTGAGGTTTAAGACTCCTAGGCCCCCATTTTCCTTGGGGCGGAAAACCAACTCCCAGGCCACTAGGGCATTGCTCTTAAACCCATCAGTCGTCTTCTTCCTCCACAGACACCGCCTCCGGATCTTATCAAACCGCTCCACGATTGTCGGGGGGGGGGGGGGGGTTCTGAGAGTCCCCATCGAGAACACGAGCAGCGATATGATGAGAGAGTTCATCAGAGCTAGTCTGCCTGCGTGCGACATCAGCGACATGGCAGCCGTGATCTTCCTCTCTCCTTTACACACCAGCGGCGCCATGTCTATAACAGTGGGTTTGGACGTGCCAAGCGGAAGCCCTAGATGAGTGAACGGCATGGATGCTTGCGTGCATCCAAAGATCGACATGATGGTGTTGCATGCGTCAGTTGTCATGTTTATGGGGACTAGTGTTGATTTCTGATAGTTGATCTTAAGGCCGATGGTCGCAGCATAGTCATCAAGTATATGTTTCATTCTTGCAGCTTGAACGGGGCACACCAACATGATGATGATGGTGTCATCGGCGTATTGGATCACTGGAAACTCAGCGTCACCCCTAGGATCGATGGGGTGCGACAAGGTTCCAATATTCAGCTCTTTATTGATCTTAGTTTGACGAAGGTCCGCCGCCAGAACAAAGATCAATGGGGGGAGGGGTCCCCTGTCTGACTCCACATCTGCAGGGAAAATGTTTGCTAGGGATTCCATTCAGCAGTACTAATGATTTCCTGACGAGAAGATGCATTTGATCCATTCAATCCATCTCGAGTTAAATCCCATATGTTGCATGATCTTAATCATGGCCGAGCGTTTGACAGTGTCAAATGCTTTAGCGAAGTCCAGCTTAAGAAGGACCACCTCCTTTCGAGAGCTTTGGCGTTGATGGATGTATTCAAAAGCCCACGCCAGGCAGTCATGTATAGATCTACCTCGAAGGAAGCCATACTGATTTCGATGTACAATCTGTAGGATGACTTTCTGAAGCCTCTGCGCCAGTATCTTGGTGATCATCTTGAGACAACAGTTAAGCAGCATGATTGGACGATAGTCATTCATTGTCTCAGGCGAAGCAGTTTTCGGGATCAGTGTAATGTGTCTGTAGTTAAGGGATTCTAAGTTTAGAATACCTTGGTGAAACTCATCACAGAGATCATAAAATTCCTTTTTGATGATGGTCCAACAAACCTTTAGGAAAGCCCTGTTAAACCCATCCGGTCCTGGTGCTCTGTCAGCTGGCATCTCTTTTACAACAACATCAATTTCTTTTCTTTAAAAAGGGACAGTGAGGGCCTCAAAATCAACCCCTTGACGCATTAGTGGCGCTAGATCAAAGCGTATGTATGGCAATCTTGATGTGCCCATCCGCACTCTGTAGGTGTCGAACATGAGAGCCTCCTTGTCTGCATGTTTCTCAACCCCAACGCCATCCGTAGTTTTGAGCGTGGCGGCCAGTTATGTCTATAACGTTCAGTCGCCACCGTTTGAAAGAACTTGGTATTCTCATCCCCGAACTTGATCCATCTTACCGTACACCTTTTGCGCCAGTAATCTTTCTGATATTGCAACAGTCTGACTAGGTGTTTTTTGAGGATATTCCTGAAGTTTCTTTCCGGTGTTGTGAGTGTTCGTTTGTCCTCGATCGCATCTATCTCAAGCAAAGTCTTGTTGGAGTTGACAATTGCTACTTTGAGGCGGGAGATATTTCTGCTCCAGCATTTTAACGCAAACCGTACCGCTTTTAGTTTCTGACATATGACTGAAGCCGCATTGTTATGTATGCCATGTTTGATGGGTTTATTCCATGCTTGCGATACCGTGTCCATGAATCTTGGGTGTGCAATCCAGTAGGTTTCAAAACGAAAGGTTTTGTTTCAAGGGATGTTTGTTTCAATCACTACTGAACATGGGGTATGATCAGAGACAGGGCGAGCCAAGGGGTGTACCAAGGTGTTGGGAAAGGAAGAGGTCCAATTCAGAGAGGTGAAAAACCAATCTAGTTGTTCTAGGAGGGGATTTTGTTGCATATTCGACCAGGTATAAGCTCTGCCTTTGATTGGAATCTCTGTTAACGCTTGTTCACTGATGAATTCATTGAACGTGGACATGTCTTGGACATCACCTCCACGTAGGTTACGGTTTGCCAGAGCCCTTGTATAATTGAAGTCCCCAAGAATTAGCCAATCCTCGATTGTAGCAATGTTAAGGTCAAAGATCTAGTGTGTGAAGCGAGTGCGTTGTTCCCCCTCACAGGGGCTATAAATATTCAGCAGCTTCCACCGATGTGCTGATTGTGTCGATGTAAGCTGAACCCCAAGGGCAAATTCTTCTTCAATGAACACATCTCCTATAAACACATTGTTGTTCCAGATCGTAACTAACCCACCAGAAGCACCTCTCGAGCGAATATAGATGAATTTATCAAAACGTTTAGGGCACAGGGATCTCAAAGTGTCAGCATCGAACAATGGCATTTTGGTTTCTTGCAAAAAATAATAGAGCAACCACTTTCACGGATGGCATTCGATAGAGCTAAGTGTTTTATGGGGAATTAAGGCCACATATGTTCCAACATAAGACATTCCAATGACTCAAAAGTACCATATTAAAAGTAAAAGTGCCACCGCAAGAACAAGCTTAAGCTTGGTCATCTTCAGAGCCTGATACCTCTCTAATTAGCTCATTAGCAGTGAGCTCTTCTTCAGGTATAGAACAGAGCTATGTCCCAATGGCTTGCATAGTGCCAATGGCAGTAGGAGGGGGCACATCGATCTTCAGGGCACGGGCAGCATCTTGTAGTGATATATTAGGGATCACCCCGGGCTTGACTTTGGACTTACTAACCCTACCCTCTGCGATAGCTGGAACTTTGAAGCCATCATACTTGTTCGAGCGCAAACTGCGGCGAAGGTTAGCAGTGTCCACATGAATCTTCATTTTACCTTTGTTCTTCTGAGGGATCCTGTCTCCTCGTGGCCTTGTAGGAGGAGTCAAACTTGACTGAAGAGCTCCACCAAAATTAGGAAAGGTCTCTGCCACTATTTCCCTTGAGACTTGTTGACAGATATCCATAGACTGAACCATGTTGAGCTCTGAGTCCACTAGGGTAACAGGATGATTCAGACTTGGTGGCATAGATTGCTCAGGGGAGAGTGCTTCTATCACAACTGTAGGGGCTAAGCTGGTCAATGATAATGCAGAGTAGGTGTTGCTCATAATCAGACCCTCCTCTCCCAAAGCCACTGCAAACTCCACATTCATGCACTCATGCTTGAATCCATATCCATTGTTCCAAGGCCCTTGAGAAGCTAAGAGAGGCTTAATGGCCATAAATATGAAATCATTCAACTGTTGCCTTGGAGCTGGGTCAGTTAACAACAAGGAGAGAACTGACTCTCCATTTTCAGAAACACCAAAACGGATGCCCTCATTGTGTACTTCAAGAGATATCCTCGAAAGGCCCTCAAAGTGTTGTTGCTGTGTTGATTGAGAGTGCATCACTATTAGAGGTAGGGAACCAGCAGAAATATTTGTGCTACCAGAGCTGTTAGAAATTGTGATGGCATCATTCCAAGTTTGGGAGGCACTGTCTGAAATCTTGTCCTCAGGTACTATACCATCTTGAACTTGAAGACCCCGAGCAGCAAGCCAAGCCTGAAAGTTATAAAGGTATGGACGTAAGTGTGGTTCTTGTGGAGGTTGGGCCGGCCACACACCCCATCCACCATTTTGTACTTGCTGATTTGGAGCCTCATTAGCACGAGGAGCCGCATTGGGAGGAGCTGCATTCTGAACAAGCCAATTATGCACCTGGTGTTGGTACCATTAGGAGGAGGAGGTTCCTCCCTAGCAGGAAGAACTTCAGGCAGTAGCCCGTTCCAGTCGTTACTATGCAGGACAGTCACTTGAACAGTCGATCAATCCCGAGCCCCTCCAAGCTGCCAAACTACAAAGCTCTTCGGAATTAACCGCAGGTTAAGAACTCTCACCTTGAGCAGGACAAACCTTCTATCCTATCTTGGATTATACCAGGAAATAAGAGAGCCAAAACCACCTAGCAATTTTTGTATGTAATACTCTGTTTGATAATCATAAGGGAAACCAAAGTACATAATCCAAAGTTCAGGCCCAAATGTATTACTGCGGCGATTCAAGGCTTCATTATGTGGCACAAAGGTGATAAGGAGGTCTTCCTCCTCAAGCTCTAGCGGAGTAGCAATGGCAGTATCACGCATAAAGGAATCCGCAAAGCCAAAAATCCCAACCCAAAGGATGATCAGAAGATTCAGAGGGGAATATTTGGGCTTCATGTAGCAAACCTTCAATCTGAGTGCGGATGGCTGCACGACGATGCAGAGGGACGTAGTGGCTTGCCTCTGCTATTTCCAGGAAGTCATGGTTGAGAGGTGGGATCGGACCTACCACTATACCACTTCGCACTAGTCTATCAACCGGACCAGGTTCAACGGCGAAGCCCGGCGAGAGAAACGACACCGGGTTCAGTGGATAGTTGGCCATGGTGATCGAAGTGGATGGTAGTTGAGGTAGCAAAGGTGACGGTGATGGGGGAGGTGACAATGGAGGGTGCGACGGAAGTGGTATCGGTGGACGTGTAAGGAGGGTGATGAGCTCTGTTTGAGAAGGCGTAGAATGCGAAGCGTGAGCGGTAGAGATGGAAACTTTGGGCACCCAAATCCATTTAGAATCTTTTTCTCTCTTGAGGCAGGATTGTACCGCGTGTCCATAGGCCCCACGCCAATTACATCTAATAGCTCGATGTCTTCTGCCCTGAGAGGGAATAGTGCGAGTAACGACAACCTTGGATTGATTGAGATCTTTGAGATTATTGCCCCGTATAGGAGATGTGTCTGTCGACAAATGATGCTGAGGAAGCACGGGGCAAGAAATCACCTTATGATCAGGAGCTGAGCAGTTAATGCAAATTAATAGAGAGGAGCAATCGTGCTTGTGATGGCCCCATTGAAGGCATCTGGAGCATAAAATTGGCAAGTTAAGGGCTAACCCCGAGATTTCCTCTGCAGAATATTGGGCTTGAGATAAATCCGCTTTGTGACGAGCCTCCAATACCGGCGGCCATTCCATAGTATGTGGTGCATATTTAAATGCCGACTTTAAGAAACACTTAGGTGGTGAAGGGTATGGAATATTAATCCAAAAGAGGAAACTGCCCAAAGAGATGTAATCAGGATTAAAGGATAACCCCAAGTCCTCCAATTCTGCTACTGCAACATAACTCTCGATTACGCGCTTATGAGAGCTGTCCTCCGAAGATGGCGTTTTGTAATTCCAATTTGAATGCACCGATTTGATCTGACTGTTGGAATGAGCCACAGTATGTGAGGAGGAAGCTTCACCCCTATTACGATTGAGGAAGGTTATATGAGCAAGATGAACCAAACCCGAAGTGTGACCCAGAACTGGAGCAGGGTCTATGACAGTCTCATTTCGAAGAAAACTTAAGTTAGCTTTGATCGCCAAAGGTCTTCTAGACGAGATGTCAACCAGTTCCTCATCCGCATGCCAATGAGAATCATGATGTATAGCCTGGGCATAACGTCCCTTGAAAAAATGGAAATGACAAGCAAAGTCTGGCCATACTATGTCTTTAAGTCCATAGATGAAATGACCCACTTTGTTGTTGGCAGCACTAAACCAAAAAGTTCTGGCAGAAATTTTGCGGACAGAGAACCCCGAACTTAAGCCACCCAAACAACATTGGAGAGTAATGCCCACTGAATCCACATTAAAGGGGAAGGAGGCCAAAGAGAAATAAACCACCGAAAATAAAACTTTGCCATTCCGGGGAGTAGAGAAATGCACCGTGGTGCCAAACTTGTCCCTCACCTGATTTGCCAGGGCTAAACCTGGCGAGAAATCCCAGTGTAAGAGCCCTTCCACCTAGACTAACACGAGAAATCTTCATTGTTGGATGGAGTGGAGAGGCGGTGGAGAGGGAGGGAGGAGAGGGGAGGAGAGGGAGGAGTGGAAAGCCATCTCTCTTCTATAGTCATGCCTATTGTCGGGGGGATAACCCCGGGGTAGGCTCAACGAGCCTGCTCCTTTATTTCCGGCCCAAAGGGTATGACAAAGTACAGTTTCCCAAGGCCCAAGTCTTCTGGTCGGCTAGGCTGCGCCTGCCGGCTGGAGGACGAGGTGGCCAACTCTCTGGCCGTCCAGGCAATCCCTACCGACTAGAAGCAAGACGACTACCTCTTCCTGACCGTCTTGGCCAAGCCAGCCGGCTAGAGACGAGGCGGCCGTGCCCAAGCCGGCTAGCCAAGCAGGCTAGCCGGCCGGGGATCTCAAGTCCCATCAGATCGTAGGTCATGACGAGATCTTACGATTAAAGGTGGCTACGCGTCAGCAAAGGTACTGGATCGGAGTGCCCGGCAGGTACGAGCGTCGGCGGCCACGCCGCTGAGCTACCCTGGCTCTGATCCATCACCTAGCATAGTGTCGGACCGTCAAACTCCCACTCCATTACTGCACACTCGGCATGGGGAACAGTGGAGGCGGTCGTACTATCTGCCCATGACGAATCTCGCTGGACGGCGCTTGACATACAACGCGTGCTCGACATCAACCTTACGCGAGAGCTTCATTGGTCAGCCAGCTGGTCCCACCGCCAGACGAGACCATGCAGCTGGCGGGCCCTTCAAGCGACAAGACAAGACCCTCGTGGGCCCCCTGGTCAGCCGGCAAGGCTGCCAGCCGGGTCCCACTCTTGTACCCTTTATCCATATTGTAGGCCGGTGGGTTCATCTATAAAACCCCCCGGTCACCCTCCATGCAGAAGGTCGGTCGAACAACACTTCACACCCACCAACCACATAGAGAGAGGCAGAGACGAGCCGGCTGCTCCCCTCTTCCTCCTCCTCAACAGAGCTCCAGGAGCGACCTTGTAATCCATCCATATACATCATACACTCCGGCAGGACTAGGGGTCTTATCTCTACGGAGAGCCCTGAACCTGGGTACATTGTGCATTCCATGCGTGTACCAACCTCGTCCCCAGCGCCCTCCGTTGTCCCTTCGGTTCTCACCAACTTTAGCCTACCTATGGCGTATGTTGTGAGTATTCACCGACATTTGGCGCCCACCATGGGGCCGATCGCGGCATCGCCTGGCTTTATGAGCTGGGCGGGGCCCCGCACCTACACCACCGGATGCATCGCGTCTGGATCGATCTGCGTGCCCGTGGAGCCCGCTTTCGATGAGGCAACACCGATGATGATCGACGTCCCCGTCCGCCATGCGGATTCGGACGAAGATTCCGATGATGAGGCGCTTCCTAGTGTCTTCATCGCTGCTATGGAGAACCTCAACGTTCTCTTTAGCGACCTGCGTCTCAACGACGGTCCTCGCTACTTCGGCGAGGACTTCGACGTTGAGGCACTATGCGCGAGCTTCAGCAGGCTCTCTATCGCTGAGATGCATGCACACGACGTGTACCCGAGCAATGTACTCGTCTTCGACGGCCCTCCGCCATCGGTGGGGTTCTTCACCCTGTACCATGTCGCCGCCGACTCCAACATCGTGGAGGTGGTGGTTATCGGCGCTGGCACGAGCACGACTCATGGCAAGGCGTCAGCGGACGCTAGTGGGCCTGCTGCTGTCGCTATTGACACTCTTCAGGATGTTATCGCCGTCCTGTAGACACCCATCACCGCTTCTGCAAACCCTAACGACGCCCGAGCCTCACTAGAGGAGGCTCGCAAGCATATCTTGGAGGAGGGCATTGCCGTCGCCTCAGTAAAGCGTCGGATGGAGGCCACGCAGCGCGAGTATAACTCCGCATACGACCTCACTCCGATTTCCGAGGCACCTAGCCGGCTTGGATCGGTCCGCGGCCACGGCCGTTTCATTGCAGAGATCTTAGGCGGCAACCAGCCCACCTACGAGACCCCTGCGGCTAACTTGCGAGCGGCGCAGGCGGCCATGGAAGAAATGACAAGCTTGGAGGGCGAGGAGCGCGCCTTCCAGGAGAAGCGGGTCAAGGATCTCCTTGACGCCGCCAACGAATAGTAAACCCGGCTTGACCCCGGTCAGGCCCAATCAGAGTCTCCGGGACCCAACCCCGGAGCGTGTCGCAACCCTAGCGGTCACCACCACGCGGAGGGATCTTCCTCGCATCGCACCTTAGGCTGGAGGGGCGGGGGAAGTCAAGATCGGCGCTCCCAGCGCCAGAGCGAGCACACTTCGAGCAGGCGTCGCAGAGGCGACGAGAGCGATTCGGCGTGTGAGGTCCCTCGCCCGAGGAGGACCCATGTCTCCGGTTCGCGAGGTGCCTCTCCTCTCACTACTCGGATCAGCGCCCACCTTGGCCCAGTCTCATCACCTTGGCCCAATCTGCCCTCCTGGAGGAGGACGACCCCATCTGTCCGGCCTGCTTCGGCCCCCGGATCCGGGGGAGCCATTCCCCCGAGGCTTCACCTTGCGTCGGGACACGCCCAAGTATAATGGCACTGCCAAGCCAGAGGACTGGTTGATCGAGTACACCACTGCCATCGGCATTGCCAGGGGTAATAAGCGCGTAGCAGTCCGCTACGTGCCACTCATGTTGGCCGTCTCGGCTCGGACTTGGCTTAACATCCTTCCCGCCGGCAGCGTCAACTCCTGGGTGGACTTCGAGGAGGCGTTTGTCCGCAACTTCACTGGCACCTACAAGCGCCCTGGCCGGCCTCGCGAGCTGGTCATGTGCGTCGAGAGGCCCGACGAACCCCTTCGTGACTACGTCACTCGATGGACGGAGCTTCGCAACTCCTGTGAGGGGGTGCATGAGGTACAGGCCATCCAGTACTTCATCGACGGTTGCTGAGAAGGCACCCTCCTCAAGCACAAGCTCATGTGCTCCCAGCCCACCTCTCTGGCGGTGGTCATGGCCAAGGCAGACAAGTACGCCACGGCCGACTCGGCGATGCGCGTCAAGGTGACCGCCTCGGACAAGGCTGTCCCCACGCCGGCTACTCCCAAGCCGGCTCGAGAGGTCGAGGCGGCCAGAACAACAACAAGCGCAAGGCGATCAGATGGATTCACGCTCCAACAACAAGTTGGTAGCGAGCGTGGAGGGCGAGACGTCGGCTCCTCAAGCCGGCCCCCAGCGGAAGCGTCCCAACAGGGGTAACACAAACTAGCTGCCCAAGCAGACCTTCGAGCAACTACTTGACGCCCCTGCAAGATACATTCTGGGCACACCCGTCTACCCACACCTTTCGACAGTGCAGCTTCGCATGCCGTCTGTCGCAAGGGGATGGCCTGCCGGCTGCCCCCGGTGCGCCAGCTGCACCGCATGCACCGGCTCCTGGTCCTGTTCCGGCTCCACCGCCGCCTCCTCGCGACGACGGCCGCCTCCACGATGACTACCCCCATCAAGACGGAGCATCCGTCGTCTTCACCAGTGAAGGCGACGACAAGCATAGCCTGCGCCAGAGACGACGCGAGGTGAACGCCACGGTTCCCGCGGTTCCCGAGTACATGCATAGGTCCGATCGGCCAATCACATGGAACCGGGTAGACCATCCTGTGGTGATGCCCAATCCAGGCTCATACGCGCTCGTCCTCGACCCCACCTTTGCCTCCAAGAGGCTCACCTTCCGGTTCTCCTAGGTGCTGGTCGACGGCGGCAGCAGCATTAACATCCTCTACCTCGACCCTCTCCTCAAGCTTGGGCTCAAGGAGACGGACGTCCTGCCGACCAGCACTATCTTCCACGGCATTGTGCCTGGGCAGTCCTGCTCGCCTATCGGCAAAATCCAGCTGGACGTCCTCTTCGGCGACAAGGCTCACTTTCGCCGAGAGTCCATATGGTTCGAGGTAGTGGACCTCAGCAGTACGTATCATGCGCTACTGGGCACACCAGCTCTGGCCAAATTCATGGCTATTCCGCTCTACGCCTACCTGAAGATGAAGATGTCGGGTCCAAAGGGCATCATCACCATTGATGGCGACTACAAGAAGTCGCTCGAGTGCGCCGAAGATAGCAGCCGCCTCACCGACGCCCTGGTGATCGTTGAGGAGAAGCGGCAGATCGACCGGCTCATGGCCCAGGCTACCGAGCAGCCGGCGATTCCTTCTCCTTCGTCCCAGTCGGCCGGCAAGGGCTCCTTCAAGCCGGCAAAAGAGACCAAGCAGGTGACACTCGACCCTGCCAACCCCAAGCAATGCGTCACCATCGGGGCTGGCCTCACCCCCAAATAGGAAGGCGAGCTCGTCGACTTCCTCCATGAGAATCGGGACATCTTCGCATGGTCCCTGATGTCTACTACACAACCTTCTCCTTGTAGACGTTGTTGGGCCTCCAAGTGCAGAGGGTTGTAGGACAGTAGCAATTTTACCTCAAGTGGGTGACCTAAGGTTTATCAATCCGCAGGAGGCGTAGGATGAAGATGGTCTCTCTCAAGCAACCCTGCAACCAAATAACAAAGGGTCTCTTGTGTCCCCAACACACCTAATACAATGGTAAGTTGTATAGGTGCACTAGTTCGGCGAAGAGAAGGTGATACAAGTTCAATATTGATGGTAGATATAGGTTTTTGTAATCTGAAATTACAAAAACAACAAGGTAACAAATGGTAAAAGTGAGCACGAACGGTATTGCAATGCGTGGAAACAAGGCCTAGGGTTCATACTTTCACTAGTGAAGTTCTCTCAACAATGATAACATAATTGGATCATATAACTAGCCCTCAACATGTAACAAAGAGTCACTCCAAAGTCACTAATAGCGGGGAACAAACGAAGAGATTATTGTTGGGTACGAAACCACCACAAAGTTATTCTTTCTGATCGATCTATTCAAGAGTTCGTACTAGAATAACACCTTAAGATACATATCAACCAAGACCCTAATGTCACCTAGATACTCCATTGTCACCTCAAGTATCCGTGGGCATGATTATACGATATGCATCACACAATCTCAGAATCATCTATTCAACCAACACATAGAACTTCAAAGAGTGCCCCAAAGTTTCTATTAGAGAGTCAAAACGTGTGCCAACCCCTATGCATAGGTTCCCAATGTCACGAACCCGCAAGTTGATCACCAAAACATACATCAAGTACTCACATGAATCCACGTGTGCCAACCCATATGCATAGGTTCCTAATGTCACGAACCCGCAAGTTGATCACAGCAGATAGACACGTGCAAGACATACATCAAGTGTTCTCAAAGACTCAATCCGATAAGATAACTCCAAAGGGGAAACTCAATTCATTACAAGATGGAGAGGGGGAAGAACATCATAAGATCCAACTATAGTAGCAAAGCCCATGGTACATCGAGATCAAGACATCTCAAGAACACGAGAGTGAGAGATCAAACACATAGCTACTGGTACATACCCTCAGCCCCGAGGGAGAACTACTCCCTCCTCGTTATGGAGATCGCCGGGATGATGAAGATGGCCACCAGAGATGGATTCACCCTCCGGTAGAGTGCCAGAACGGGCTCCAGATTGGTTTTTGGTGGCTACAGAGGCTTGCGGCGACGGAACCCCCGATCTAGGTTTCTTTTTGGAGGTTTCTGAATTTATAGGAATTTATGGAGGTGGAATTACGTCGGTTGGGCCCACGAGGAGGTCACAAGCCTGGTCGCCACCATCTAGGGGGGTGGTGGCGGGGTCAGGGCTTGTGACTCCCTCGTGGATCTTCTGGCCTTCTTTCAAAGCTTCGGGGTCTCTTTTGGTCCAAAACAATCATCGTAAAGTTTCATTCCATTTGGACTCCGTCTGAAAATGGGCCAAAAACACGGAAAAAATAGAAACTGGCACTTGGCACTGAGTTAATAGGTTAGTCCAAAAAAGATATAAAATAGCATATTCATGCATATAAAACATCCAAAGTTGACAAGATAATAGCATGGAACCATCAAGAATTATAGATACGTTGGAGACGTATCAGTCCCCCAAGGACATGCCAGGTGTTCCGAAGAAGTACGCCGAGCACAAACTTCACGTGCGACCGGATGCAAAGCCGGTAAAACAACCTTTGTGCCGCTTCGCCGAGGGGAAGCGGTGCACAATTGGATAAGAGATTACTCGGCTCCTTGCAGCCGGCTTCATCATGGAGGTTTTCCACCCGGACTGGTTAGCTAATCCAGTCCTGGTGCTCAAAAAGAACAACACCTAGCGAATGTGTATCGACTACACTAGCCTGAATAAGGCCTGTCCGAACGACCCTTTCGTGTTTCCTAGGATAGATCAAGTGATCGACTCCATTGCAGGTTGCGAGCTGCTATCGTTTCTGGATGCTTATTCAGGCTACCATCAAATCAAGCTGGATCCAGCTGATCGCCTGAAGACCTCCTTCATCACGCCCTTCGGGGCCTACTACTACACCACAATGACGTTCGGTCTGAAGAACGCTGGTGCGACGTTCCAACGGTGCATGCAGCAGTGCCTACTGCCACAGATCGGCAGAAACATCCATGTCTATGTGGATGACATCGTCGTCAAGACGAAGCAGCACTTCAGCCTCCTCGACGATCCGCGGGAGATGTTCGCCAACCTGCGCGAGTACAAGATCCGGCGCAACCCGGAGAAGTGCGTCTTTGGGGTTCCACGCGACAAACTCTTGGGGTTCTTCGTGTCCGTTCGTAGCATCGACGCGAACACCAAGAAGATTGACACCATCGAGCGGATGGTGCGGCCGGCTCGAATCCTAGACGTCCAGAAGTTCGCCGGCTGCTTGGCGTCCCTTAGCCGGTTCGTCAACCGGCTCGGTGAGAAGGCCCTTCCACTCTATCATCTCATGAAGAAGACGACGAAATTCGAGTGGAACGACTAGGTAGACGAAGCCTTCCACGACCTCAAGCGGGTCATCTCGAGCCTGCCAATCTTGGCAGCGCCGGCTGAAAGGGAACCCATACTCATATACATTGCAGCGACCACTCGCGTGGTTAGCGTAGTGTTGGTAGTTCAACGCAAGGAGGAGGGCAAGGTACTGTTAGTACAACGCCCTATCTACTACCTCAGTGAGGTCTTGTCCGCCTCCAAGCAGAACTATCTCCACTACCAAAAAATGTGTTATGGCGTTTACCTTGCTGCAAAGAAGTTGAAGCAATACTTCCAAGAGCATGCTATCACTATGGTGAGCACTGCTCCACTTTCAGAAATCATGGGAAACCGTGATGCAACGGGCAGGATCGCCAAGTGGTCCATCGCCATGGCGGACCACGATATCCGCTACGAGCCTCACACTGCCATCAAATCTCAGGTGGTGGCTGACTTCTTAGTCGATTGGGCCGAAACCCAGTTCGATCCGCCACCTCCACACTCTACGCATTGGCGGATGCACTTCGACGACTCAAAGATGCGGACGGGTCTGGGAGCCGGCATCATCTTGACGTCTCCGAAAGGAGACCAGCTCAAGTATGCTCCCTAGATCCACTTCGCCGCCTCCAACAAGGTCGCCGAGTACGAAGCACTGGCTCACGGCCTCCGTATCTCTAAGGAGATTGGCATCCGGCGGCTCATATGCTTCGGCGACTCAGACTTGGTGGTGCAGCAAGTTTCTGGCGAATGGGACGCCAGGGACGCTAACATGGCGAGCTACCGCTTCCTCATCCAGTAGCTTAGTGGCCCCTTCGAGGGCTGCGAGTTCCACCATGTTCCCAGAGCAGAGAATGAGGCGGCTGATACACTGGCCAAAATTGGCTCCATGAGGCAGGCTATCCCAGCCGGCGTCTCCCTCGAGCAACTCCACAAGCCGTCTATCAGGCCGTCTCCAGAGTCGGCATCAATCTTCATGCCGGCTGAATCTTCGGTGCAAGCGTCGTGGGCTCCACCAGCTACGCCGGCTACAGCTCCTGTGCCGGCTACGCTAGTCATGCCGACTCCATTAGTGGCACCGGCGGAATCTTCGGTGCAAGCGCCGTCGGCTCCACCAGCTACGCTGGCTACAGCTCCTGTGCCGGCTACACTGGTCATGTCGACTCCAATAGCGGCACCGGCTACAGCTACAACTCCGGCTCCGCCCTGCCTCGAATCATGTTGTCTCAACACCTAGTGGGTGGACGTCATGGAGGTAGACGGCGAGCCAGCTGCCACGATAGCACCAGAGACACCTCGTCTCGAGCCCACGATCGCTGCTTCATCAAGCGCGGGGGCTGCAGAAGCCCCTAACAGTCAGGTCGAGGCGGAGCCAGCCCTTCTGTCGGCTCCTTCATGGGTTCAACCCATCCTCTCCTTCCTCCTTCGCGGCGAGCTTCCTCAAGACGAGGCAGAGGCGAGGCAGATCTAGCGCAGATCTGCAGCCTACGCCATCATCAATCGCGAGCTGGTGCGGCGTAGCATGACTGGCGTGTTCCAGCGCTGCGTCGAATCAGAAAAGGGACAGGAGATCCTCGGAGACATTCACTGATGTCTACTACGCAACCTTCTTCTTGTAGACGTTGTTGGGCCTCCAAGTGCAGAGGTTTGTAGGACAGTAGCAATTTTCCCTCAAGTGGGTGACCTAAGGTTTATCAATCAGCGGGAGGCGTAGGATGAAGATGGTCTCTCTCAAGCAACCCTGCAACCAAATAGCAAAGAGTCTCTTGTGTCCCCAACACACCCAATACAATGGTAAGTTGTATAGGTGCACTAGTTCGGCGAAGAGAAGGTGAAACAAGTGCTATATGGATGGTAGATATAGGTTTTTGTAATCTGAAATTACAAAAATAGCAAGGTAACAAATGGTAAAAGTGAGCAGGAACGGTATTGCAATGGGTGGAAACAAGGCCTAGGGTTCATACTTTCACTAGTGAAGTTTTTTCAACAATGATAACATAATTGGATCTTATAACTAGTCATCAACATGTAACAAAGAGTAACTCCAAAGTCACTATTAGCGGGGAACAAACGAAGAGATTATTGTCGGGTACGAAACCACCACAAAGTTATTCTTTCTGATCGATCTATTCAAGAGTCCGTAGTAAAATAACACGAAGCTATTTTTCCGTTCGATCCATCATAGAGTTCGTACTAGAATAACACCTTAAGATACATATCAACCAAGACCCTAATGTCACCTAGATACTCCATTGTCACCTCAAGTATCCGTGGGCATGATTATACGATATGCATCACATAATCTCAGAATCATCTATTCAACCAACACATAGAACTTCAAAGAGTGCCCCAAAGTTTCTACCGGAGAGTCAAAACGTGTGCCAACCCCTATGCATAGGTTCCCAATGTCATGATCTCGCAAGTTGATCACCAAAACATACATCGAGTACTCACATGAATGAAACGTGTGCCAACCCATATGCATAGGTTCCCAATGTAACAAACCCGCAACTTGATCACAACAGATATACATGGGCAAGACATACATCAAGTGTTCTCAAAGACTCAATTCGATAAGATAACTCCAAAGAGGAAACTCAATTCATTACAAGAAGGAGAGGAGGAAGAACATCATAAGATCCAACTATAGTAGCAAAGCCCATGGTACATCGAGATCAAGACATCTCAAGAACACGAGAGAGAGAGATCAAACACATAGCTACTGGTACATACCCTCAGCCCCGAGGGAGAACTACTCCCTCCTCGTCATGGAGATCGCCGGGATGATGAAGATGGCCGCCGGAGATGGATTCCCCCTCCATTAAGGTGCTGGAACGGGCTCCAGATTGGTTTTTGGTGGCTACACAGGCTTACGGAGGCGGAACTCCCGATCTAGGTTTCTTTTTGGAGGTTTCTGAATTTATAGGAATTTATGGTGGTGGAATTACGTCGGTTGGGCCCACGAGGAGGTCACAAGCCTGCCCTGCGCCACCTAGGGGGGTGGTGGCGGCGTCAAGGCTTGTGACTCCCTCGTGGCTCTTCTGGCCTTCTTCCAAAGCTTCGGGGGTCTTTTTTGGTCCAAAAAAATCATCGTAAAGTTTCATTCCATTTGGACTCCGTCTGAAAATGGGCCAAAAACATAGAAAAAACAGAAACTGGCACTTGGCACTGAGTTAATAGGTTAGTCCCAAAAAAGATATAAAATAGCATATTCATGCATGTAAAACATCCAAAATTGACAAGATAATAGCATGGAACCATCAAAAATTATAGATACGTTGGAGACGTATCATTTACCAGGGGGAGTGCGGGCATCATGTCGCGTCTAGAACCCTGGTGGCCAAGGCGTTCCGTCCCGGATTCTCCCGAGGGCCGTGGATCTAGTCGATAAATGCGAAGGCTGCCTATTCTTCAGCGCAAAGAGCCACATGCCGCCTTCGGCCCTCAAAAGCATCCCCTTGTCATGGCCGTTCGCCGTCTGGGGGCTGGACATGGTGGGTCCCTTCAAGACGGCTCGTGGTGGCATGACCCACCTCTTGGTAGCCGTCGACAAATTCACCAAGTGCATCGAGGCCAAACTTGTCAAGAAGCTTGATGGCCCCACGACTGTCAAGTTCAATACGGACATCTCTGTTCGATATGGCGTCCCCACAGCATCATCACCGACAACGGCACCAACTTCACCAAAGGCGCTCTTGCGCTCTACTGCTCCAAGGTAGGCATCCGGCTCGACTTGGCGTCAGTGGCACATCCCCAGTCAAATGGCCAAGCGGAGAGGGCCAACGGCCTGATCCTGGCCGGCATCAAGCCAAGGCTGGTGGCACGACTTGTTAGGTCGGACGGCTGCTGGATCGAAGAACTGCCGGCTGTACTATGGAGCCTCCGCACCACTCCCAATCGGTCGACCGGCTTCACTCTGTTCTTCCTTGTATACGGGTCCGAGGCTATTATTCCTACGTATATCGAGTTTGACTCGCCTCGGGTCACCTAGTACACGGAAACAGAGGCGAAGGAGGCAAGGGAAGATGGTGTGGATCTCCTCGAAGAAGCAAGGGACTTGGCCTTGAGCCGGACAGCCATTTACCAACAGAAGCTGAGATACTACCACAACAAGAAGATCAAGCCTCTCTCTTTCAGATAGGGAGACTTGGTGCTCAGAAGAATCTAGCGCACCGCCGTCCAGCACAAGGTCTCATCCCCATGGGAGGGACCTGATACGTCTCTGTCGTATCTACTTTTCCGAACTCTTTTGCCCTTGTTTTTGACTCTAATTTGCATGATTTGAATGGAACTAACCCGGACTAACGCTGTTTTCAGCAGAATTGCCATGGTGTTGTTTTTGCGTAGAAATAAAAGTTCTTGGAATGACCTGAAAATTTATGGAGAATTTTTCTGGAATTTATGAAAAACACTGGCGCAAGAATCAGCAAAGTAAGTGGAGCCGTAAGCCCACAAGCCCACCAGGCGCGGCCCCCCCTGGCCATGCTTGGCAGGCTTGTGGAGCCCACGACGCTCCACCGCCTCCAAATCCAGCTCTATTTAGTCTGTCTCGCCTGGAAAAAAATCAAGGAGAAGAGTTCATCGCGTTTTACGATACGGAGGCGCCGCCACCTCCTGTTCTTCATCTGGAGGGCAGATCTGGATTCCGTTTTGGGCTCTAGAGAGGGGAGATCGTGGTCATCGTCATCATCAACCTTCCTTCATCACCAATTCCATGATGCTCTTCACCGTTTGCAGGACGGTGATGGATTGGATGAGATTTATCATGTAATCGAGTTAGTTTTAACGAGGATTGATCCCTAGTATCCACTATGTTTTGAGATTGATGTTGCTACTACTTTGCCATGCTTAATGCTTGTCACTAGGGCCTGAGTGCCATGATTTCAGATCTGAACCTATTATGTTGTCGCCAATATATGTGTGTTTTAGATCCTATCTTGCAAGTTGTAGTCACCTACCATGTGTTATGACCCGGCAACCCCGGAGTGACAATAGCCGGAACCTCTCCTGGAGATGACCATAGTAAGAGGAGTTCATGTATTCACCAAGTGTTAATGCGTTGGTCCGGTTCTTTATTAAAAGGAGAACCTTAATATCCCGTAGTTTCCATTAGGACCCCGCTGCCACGGGAGGGATGGACAATAGATGTCATGCATGTTCTTTTCCCTAAGCACGTATGACTACATACGGAATACGTGCCTGCATTAGATTGACGAATTGGAGCTAGTTACTTATCTCTCCATATTATAACTGTTGCATGATGAATCACATCCGGCATAATCATCCATCACCGATCCAATGCCTATGATTTTTTTCCTACTGGTCCTTGCTATGTTACTTTGCTGCTGCTGCCGTTACTCTGCTGCTACTGTTACTTTGCTGCTACTCGTTACCGTTGCTACTGTTGCTATCACACTACTTTGCTACTGATACTTTGCTGCAGATACTAAATCTTTCAGGTGTGGTTGAATTGACAACTCAACTACTAATACTTGAGAATATTCTTTGGCTTCCCCTTGAGTCGAATCGATAAATTTGGGTTGAATACTCTACCCTCGAAAACTGTTGCGATCCCCTATACTTGTGGGTTATCAGGACCCTTCATCACCAGTAGGGAATTGCACAACAACGCATACTACTTGATCGATGCCCAAAATCCAAGGAAGCGCAAGAGGGACAACTCCGGCCAGGAGACAGAACGTCCATGGAACGTGGCATTGCTTCACCCGTTCTACTGCTAGTAGGCAAGTATAAAACACGGAAAGAGCATGCACATATGTATCTTTCTCCCTCTTCAGGGATTCCCAATGAATGCAATGAAAAGAGCATGCCTCTTGCTTCTTTTTAAATTCATATCTAGAGTGCTCACTCTGCGAAGCCCCTTGCTGGCTCTGATGAGCTGGGGGCTCGCTAGCTGCCCGGACGCCTTCCTTATGCTTTAGAAGAACACATAGTGTACGCCGGATCGATACCTGGTCACCTCGTAACAGCTGCAGACCGGCTCCCGACCGTCCGGCTAACGAGGCGACGCTAGGTAAGGTCGGATGCATGTAAAGTTTGACTACAAAATGGTTTCCGACTCGGGTTGGCTTGATCTATTTTACGATCTCATTCAAGCCGGCCTCTGCTGGTTTATGTCTGAATCTTTAAGTCTTGATGGCTTCAAAAAATCTAAGTCTTGTATTCTAAGGCCAGAAGCCTCGACCCAGTCACAGACCGGCTCCCGGCTATCGAGCTGGCGGGGTGGAAACTTGGGAATATAGGGATTGGAGAAAAAGAAGTCAACCAGGAATCAAAAGATAAAGATATAAAATAATACGCATGGCAATACAAATATAATGCTGAATACGTACATTCAAAATAAATTGGCCCATGGCCGAAGTTCATTACACCCCTAGTGGGTGGAACTGTTGGATTGACAAGAAAATTGCAGACAACAAAAATAGGACACCGGCTACAGGGCTGCGGCCTCATCGATCGCCCCGGCTGCTGCTCGTGAAGTGGTGGCTTCACCATCGTCGGCTGCTCCCGAGGCGGTTGCACCATCTCCTCCGCGAGGGCTCCTGGCTCCATCCGCACCGGAGTCGGCGTACGCCACACCGTTGGAGGCGGCAGCATTATCCACCTCATGGGCCGTCTCGTCGGAGCTGCCATCGGCGTCATAGGGTTGAAGGCCATGTAGATCCTCAGGGATCACATCACCGCCTTCACCCTGCTCCAAGTGGATCTCGTCCCAAGCGGCGTACGTGGCGATGTCGCTGGCCCTCACGCGCATCGCCTCCTCCAAAGCCCTTAGCTCACCCTCCGAGTCGTCGCGCTGAGCGACGAGCTTGCCCAAGTCCAGGTTTCGATAACAGGACTTGGCCAAGCGCAGGGCCATGTAGGCTCTAGCGCGCGCAGCCAAAGTGCGCCAGGCGTCAAGGCGATCCTCGCCAGCCGCAAGCCAGCGGGCGAGCCGGCTCATCGACGTCGGCTCCACGCCATCCGGCCACAGGGCCGCCACCATCGACGAGTCTGCGACTTGAAGCCAAGCCACAGACTCGCCCAGGGCACGCAGGCGGGCCCTGAGGCCCACTCCGATCTCCTCCACGCTCCAGTCAGAGGTAGCATCTACCTCCTGCCCAGCCGCTCGGTGCTCCTCACGGCTCACCTCGACGGCCGTGTCGGCTGCGCCCTGTGTCTCAGGGAAGAGACCTGAGACAGTTAAAGGGGTGCAAAAACAAGTAAGAAGAGGAGACGACCAAGAAAGTTGGAGACAAAATAAAAAAGAAGACTCACGATGGAAGGCGCCATCGGTCTCGTGAGTGCTCTCCAGGACCTCGAGCTCCCGCACCTTGCACGCTTGAGTAAGGCGGGCAACTTCCTCCGGAAGGGTCGCTGCAGAATCCAGGGCCTTGGCCAGCTGCGTCTGCTTCTGGACAAGGGCCTCCTCCTTCTCCCTCAAGGCGGCGTCCTTGAGCTTCATCTCGCCGAGATGAACCGACGCGAGGCGTTCCACGTCGGCAGAATGGGAGGCGCCCTTCTCCTGCAGAGAGACACGCAGTTGCTCCAGCTCGACCCGGCTGGCCGCCTCGAGCTCCTTCTTCTCCGTCTGGAGAAGAGCCAGTTGCTCCTGGAGCCGGCCGCCTGTGTCACGCAGGGCGTCCCGCTCCACGACAATTCACCCAGCCGGGCTTGGAGCCTGGCAATCTGGCCATCGGCCGCCTGGCTCTGAGCCCGCAGCTTGTTATAAGGATGTACCCGGGCATCATAAAGATCATGCAAAACAAAGAAGAAGCAGAAGTGAGATTCAGGCTGGTTAAGTCATAACCACCCCGATTCTCGGGGGCTACACCCAGTGGGTGCGCTAGCTCGCCCCCACTAAAGAAGCAAAACAAGAAGAGAAGCTCAAAGAGATTCGCCCGGCCGATGCTCGGCCGGCCCGATTCTCGGGGGCTACACCCAGTGGGTGCGCTTTCGCGCCCCCACTAATGCAAGAAGAAGAAAAGGAAAAAATTCAAGACCAAGATGAGGCACTTACCCTGGTGTGTTCCTTCAGGCGCTCCAAATCGCTGCCTACCACGCGGGCCGCCTGATCCACCTTGGACCGGCTGTTGGCAAACAGCGACACGAACTCCGAGGCACCATGGAGCATGGTGCCTCCGGGAGGCCTCGCGCGCGCCAGGTTGGCCGCTCGCCAAGACTTTATCGGCCGGCTCCAGGCCCGGGCTCCACCTCCCGGCGCGGCTGTACCTCGATGAGGGACGATGATGGCGCCGGCTCCAGGTGCCGGCGCGGAGGCCGGCTCCGCCGATGTCCCGGCCGGCGTCGCCTCCTCGACAGGAGGTGGATGGGCCACGTCCGGCGCATCCATGGTCACCCCTGGCGCATCAGGGGCCACGTCTGGCACGTCTAGGATCACATCCGGCGCGTCGGGCGCCGCCTCGGCCCTGAGGGAGTTGGGGATCACCTCTAGGTCCGCCGGTGCAGAAGCGTCCGGCTTGGAGGGCTAGGCCTCCTCAGCCCTCGGGCGCGCCTTGGAGCTGCCTCGCTAGCTGGCTCCTCCATGCGAGCGTGTGCGGAGGGGTCATGTCTAGCCTTCGTACGCTTCTCCACCGGCCTCTCGGTCCGGCTGGGGCGAGACTGGCCCTCGGCTGTCTTCCCCGCGGCCGCGTCCCACCGGCGCTTGGACTCCTCCTCAAGCTCCCGCTGGGCAGCATGGGCTGCTATCCAGCCAGCCCGCTCAACTACGGAGGCAATGTCTTCCTCCACGTCCTCGACCTCCCTGCCGAGCGACATTCTAAAGGAACAGAGCTTCCCACAAGAGAAATGAACAAAAGGGGGAGGAACCCTTACCCCGCAACGATGGGCACTTGCCTCTTGCCGGGACCACGGCGCTTCTTGGCACCGCCTGCCCGTGCTCCGGCTGGAGGACCCGGCGTCAGGCGCTTAGGAGACGGTCTGGAAGCTGTGGCACCTTTGCCCTTCTTCCTCGCCGCCTCGTCAGTACCGGCCACCCCCGCCCTTTGACGCCGACCGCACGTCAGCGGCGGGCTGGTGACCTCCTCCACTCCGTCGGAGTCTTCCTTGAAGGCTGCATGAGATAGGAATGAGGAAATCTTGTCGTCATCCGTCCAGACTGCGACGGAGGGACGCGGATACTCACCCGTCGGCTCCGTCCCTTTCGACTCCAGCGCGTTCTCCGAGCCTGCGGAGGAATCCGAGCGGGACTCGATCACGCCCTCGTCCTCGATCTTCGAGGCATCGGACGCCGCCACGTCGGGAGCAGGTGGACAGAGGGCTGCCTGCAGCTTCTCGAACATCTGCGCAAAGGATTCGATAGCCGGCTCAGCAAGACGGCCAGTCGCGAGACAAACAACAAAGAAAAAAAGAGCACTTACCACCGGAGGCGACAGAGACTTGTTGTAGGGGATCATCCCTCATGATTAGTTCCCGTTGTCGTCCATGCGGGCGGTGGAGATCAGGTTCACCCCTCGCGCCACCGCGTTGGGGGTGAATCTCTTGGTGGATATCCTGCAGGGGTCATGTCGGCCGCTCATTTGGCAGACCAGATGGGGCCGCCTCTGCAGCGGCAGGATCCTACGAGTCACCATGGTGGTGAGTAGGTCGCAGCCTAGAAGGCCGCCTTTCTCCAAAATCTCGAGGTGGGCGCCGATCTGCGCCACCTCGGGAATCGGTTTGGAGGACTTCGCCCCCAGTTCAACTTCGTCGGAGGATTGATGTTGAACGGGGGCATGTTGAGGGCGTCTTGGGAAGGGTCGGCGTCATTCACGTAGAAGAAGCCCTTCTGCCACTACTTGATGGACTCTTGCAACTGCAGCTGGGGGAAGTCGGACTTCGAACGATGATGCACTAGTGCGGCTCCGCAAGGTGTCATCGGGCGCAGTCCGGGGAGCTTCTCCAGCTCGGCCTTCTCCATAGCGAAGGACTGCTGCTTGAAGAAGAACAAGCTCCGCCAGAGATCGAGGTGGGGCTCGATCCCCAGGAAACCCTCGCACAAGACTACAAAGGCCGACAGCTGCAAGATGGCGTTCGGCGCCTGGTGATGCGGCTGCAGGCCGAAGAAGTGGAGCCACTCGGAGAAGAAGGAGCTCGTCGGGAGCCCAAAGCCCCTGTAGAAATGCTCGTTGAAAAACAACGACCGCTCCCACGGCAGGTGTTGGGGCGGTCTCGGCACTAGGGATTTGCACCAGCACCTGGGAGGCCTGGGGCAACAGCCGGTGATGGCGGAGCGCCTCAATATGGCCTTCGTAGATCTCTCTCCCCAGCGAAGCTCCCTGCAACGAGGACTTCTTCGAGGAGGAGTCTCCGTCCATGGCTGCGGGTGGCTGGAGCTCGAGAAGGCTGGTGGCTCGACGGCGACGAAGACGAAGAGGATGGGCTCTTTCTCTCTGGGCTCAGGGAGGAAGAGGGCGTCGATGTGGGGCGATAAGGGGGGTGAATGGCATCCTCGGAACCCCCGCATCGCATTGAAACCCCACGAAGCGTCGTGGGGAGGAGATCCGATGCGAGCGGGACCCCACTAACCCCGTGTATTACGGACGGTAGCGCTTCCCTAAGCCCAACCATCGCGGAGTAAATCCGCAGAGGATCTCTCGCACGGAAGCCGAGGGGCGTCGTGGCGGGACCCAGGTCCCAAGCCCGGTCCCGTCACGAGTAATCACCATCATTACGTCAGGCGGGGCCTGGCACATGGCGCGTTCTAAGCGATCTATGACGAAGCCGAGGCGTCGCTTCGAAGCCAACCGGCTTCGGAGCCGGCGTCCCCTGCCGCGGATGGCGGCAGAAATACAAAGACAAAATATCAAGCCGGCGAGGCCACCCATCCGCAGACGGCGGGCCTCTCCAGCTTCGGGGACTACTGTTGGGGGGATAACCCCGGGGTAGGCTCAACGAGCCTGCTCCTTCATTTCCTGCCCAAAGGGTTTGACCAAGTACAGTTTCCCAAGGCCCAAGTATTTTGGCCGGCTAGGCTGCGCCTACCGGCTGGAGGACGAGGCGGCCAACTCTCTGGCCGGCTAGGCAATCCCTACCGGCTAGAGACGAGACAGTTACCTCTTCCTGACCGTCTTGGCCAAGCCAGCCGGCTAGAGACGAGGCGGCCGTGCCCAAGCCAGCTAGCCAAGCAGGCTAGCCGGCCGGGGATCTCAAGTCACATCAGATCATAGGTCATGACGAGACCTTACGATTAAAGGTGGCTATGCGTCAGCAAAGGTACTGGATCGGAGTGCCCGGCAGGTACGAGCGTCGGCGGCCACGCCGCTGACCTACCCCGGCTCTGATCCATCACCTAGCATAGTGTCGGATCGTCAAACTCCCACTCCATTACTGCACTCGGCATGGAGAACAGTGGAGGCGGTCCTACTACCTGCCCATGACGAATCTCGCTGGACGGCGCTTGATGTATTGCGTGTGCTCAGCGTCAACCTTACGCGAGAGCTTCATTGGCCAGCCGGCGGGTCCCACCGCCAAACGAGAACATACAGCCGGCGGGCCCCTCAAATGACAAGACAAGACCCTCGTGGGCCCCTGGTCAACCGGCGAGGCTGCCAGCCGGGTCCCACTCTTGTACCCTTTATCCATATTGTAGGCCGGTGGGTTCGTCTATAAAACCCCCCGGTCACCCTCCATGCAGAGGGTCGGCCGAACAACACTTCACACCCACCAACCACATAGAGAGAGGCAGAGATGAGCCGGCTGCTCCCCTCTTCCTCCTCCTCAACACAGCTCCAGCAGCGACGTTGTAATCCATCCATATACATCATACACTCCGGCAGGACTAGGGGTCTTATCTCTACGGAGAGCCCTGAACCTGGGTACATCGTGCGCTCCATGAGTGTACCAACCTCGTCCCCAGCACCCTCCGTTGTCCCTTCGGTTCTCACCGACTTTAGCCTACCTATGGCATATGTTGTGAGTATTCACGAACACCTATTTATGATTCGAAATAACCACATGCTATGTCCTTCTTGCCCCTGCGAAACTCACCAAACTGACTGCTCAGTCGATCGAGTGTGTTTTTCTTGGTTATAGTGATGAGCACAAGGGTTATGGCTGTTGGGATCTGATACGTCTCCAACGTATCTATAATTTTTGATTGTTTTGTGATGTTAAATTAGCATTCTTAGATGTTTTACAATCATTTTATAACAACAATATATAATTTTTTGGACTGACCTATTGACATAGTTCTCAGTGCTAGTTGCTCTTTTTTGCATGTTTTTTACTTCGCAGAAAATCAGTACCAAACGGAGTCCAAAGGAAACATAATTTTTTGGAGAATTTTTCTGGGTCACAAGAGACAGGATGTGCCAAACAAGTACCAGAGGGGGGCTTCGAGGGGAGCACCACCCACCCGGGCATGCCAAGGAGGCCACACGCAGCCTGGTGGGTTGTGCCCTCCTCGGTGGCCTCCTGCTCCGCCTCTTTGCTCTATAAATACTACAATATTCCAAAAACCCTAGAGGAGGCGACGAAATTTTGTTCCAGCCGCCGCAAGTTCCAGAAACATGAGATCCGATCTAGAGCCCTTTTCCGGCACCTTGCCAGAGGAGAACACGATCACACAGGGGTTCATCATCCTCATTGGTGCCTCTCCGATGATGCGTGAGTAGTTCATATAAGACCTACGAGTCCGTAGGCATTAGCTAGATGCCTCTCTTTTTCTCTTTTTGTATCTCAATACAATGGTATCTTGGAGATCTATTTGATGTAATGAGTTTTTGCGGTGTGTTTGTTGGGATCCGATGAAGTGTGAGTTTATGATCAGATTTGCTTTGATTTAATATCCATTCTTAATTACTATAGCCTCGTATTTCTTCTCTGATATTTGGATTTTGTTTGGCCAACTTGATCTATTTGTCTTGCAATGGCAAGAGGTGCTTTGTGATGGGTTCGATCTTACGGTGTCCTTTCCCAGTGATAGAAGGGGTAACAAGGCACTTATAGATCATTGCTATTATGGATAAAATGATGGGGTCTATTCCTATATGTATAGATCTTGTCTACATCATGTCATCATTCTTATTGCATTACTGCGTTTTTACATGAACTTAATACACTAGATGCATGCTTGATAGCGGTCGATGTGTGGAGTAATAGTAGTAGATGCAGGCAGGAGTTGGTCTACTAATCTTGGACATGATGCCTATATATGATCATTGTCTTGGATATCGTCATGAGTATTCGCACTTCTATCTATTGCCCAACAGTAATGGTTTACCCACAGTTTTCTATTTTCGAGAGAAGACACTAGTTAAATCTATGGCCCCCGGGTCTATTTTATTACTTCTTTTATTTTGTGTTTTATCGAGAGTTATTTGTCCAATATGTCACAAGTCTATTTGTCTTTTTACTCGGGAGGGATTTGTAACCCCTCTTATACGTCGGGTTGCAAGTATTTGTTATTTGTGTGGACGTACCGTTTACATAGTGTTGCTTGGTACTCCTATTGGTTCGATAACCTTGATCTCATCACTGAGGGAAATACCTACCGTAGTTGTCCTGCATCATCCCTTCCTCTTTGGGGAAATACCAACGTAGTTCAAGCAACAACAAAAGGAATTTTCTGGCGTCGTTGCCGGGGAGCATCATGAACACCTATCAGGTTCCTAATCACAAATCTCATCTCCTTGTAATTTACATTATTTTCCATTTGCCTCTCATTTTCCTCTCCCCCACTTCACAAAAAATTGCCGATTTATTCGACCTCTTTTCTGTTTGCTTTTTTTGCTTATTTTCTTTCTTTGCTTGTGTTGCCATGTGCCTTCTATTTGCTTGCATCTTCGCTTGTGAAAATTCTATTGATATCGATCCTCATCCACTTGCTAATCTTTCCAAAAGACCAAATTATGATGAACCAGTTGCTAGTGAGTTGAGTTCACTTGGTTATTTCTATGAAGTTTTGTTTTAAGATCATGATTCTGAAAAATTTGATGAAATGTTGAAAGAAGAAATTTATAAAATGGTTGATGATAGCTCCTTGATTGAAAAGCATGATTGCAATGATGTTACTATAAATCCTATTATTGTCAATTATTTTAATGATACGCAAAACTACAAGCTTGGGGATGATAATTTTATCATGTCCACTACTCATTGTAATGATCATAATTGGGGTGATGCTTCTTATGATCTTCAAATTTTAATTAATCCTCATGATGAATATTTTATTGATAATAAGGTTTCCAATAGTATCGAAAGTGGGTTTGGAAGAGTGTCAAATTTAGGTAAAAAGAATCCCACATATTTTGAGAGTGATCTAACTTATGAATCTTTTTGATAAAACTGGGTTTGGAGAGGTCATGACATTAGTTAATGTTAATCCCACTACCTTGGATGATTGTAAGACTTTTATGCATGTGGATCATGAAAATAATGCTTTATGTGATAGTTATATTGTTGCCTTTATTCATGATGCTATGGAAAATTACTATGATAGAGGAACATATGCTTTTACATATTGCAATAATATCAAGTTTCTTCTCTATGTGTTGGAAATTTTGAAGTTATACTTGTTTTGCCTTCCTATGCTAATTGATTCTTGTTCCCATAATTTGTTTGCTCACAAAACACCTATGCATAGGACGTGGGTTAGACTTAAATGTGTTTTTCATGATATTCATGATGCTCATTTCATATTTCAATTACTACTTTTTATGTGAGTATCATTGAAATCATTATGCCTAGCTAGGGGCGTAAAACGATAGCGCTTGTTGGCAGGCAACACAATGAATAAGTTTTTTTTGCTTTTTGTTTTCTGTTCTTTAGTGTTTGCACAATTATGCTACTCTTATTATTGTGTTGTTATGTTCTATTTAGTGTTTGTGCCAAGTAAGACCTTTAGGATGATTCATAAGATGAGTAGAAACAATGCTGAATCTGAAACAGAAACTTTGTCTCGAGTGCACAAATTTTCATTTTTTACTGCAGCATTATAATGAGCTGAAATTTTAACACAGTATTGAAATACAAATTATTTACGTTGTCCTAATGTTTTAAAAAATAGAGTTAGAGAAGTATGGTTATAGTACAGATTACTACAGACTGTTCTGTTTAAGGCAGATTCTGTTTTCATTGCATTGTGTGCTTGTTTTGATGAATCTATGACTTGTATTGGGTGGTATAAGCCATGGTAAAGTTGGAATACAGTAGATATAATCTAATATTAAAACATGAATTGGTTTTCAACAGTAACTTAAGGTAGTAAATTTTGTTTTATTATATTAACGGATCTTCGGAGAATTTTGTTAAGTTTTGTGTGATTGAAGTTTTCAAGTTTTGGGTGAGATCACGATGGGTGAAGGAATAAGGAGTAACAAAAGCCTAAGCTTGGGGATGCCCATGGCACCCAAAGATAATATTAAAGAAGTACCAAGCAACTAAGCTTGGGGATGCCCCGAGTGCCATCCCCTCTTTCTTCTAACGACCATCACTATTTTACTTGAGACTATATTTTTATTCATCACATATTATGAGTTTTGATTGGAGCGTCTTGTGTGATTTGAGTCTTTGCTTGTTTTGTTTTTGGTTTTGTGCCATCTATCCTTGCTGGACACACCTATTTGAGAGAGCCAAAATTATCCCATGACTTGTTAGAATTGCTCTCTATGCTTCACTTAAATCTTTTAGAGCTGTAAAATTGCTCTAGCGCTTCACTTATATCTTTTTGAGCATGGCATGCTTTAATATTTTTGAACAAAATGCTCTCATGCTTAACTTAGATTTATTTGAGAGTAGTACCTTTGAAGAAATCCTCTCATGCTTCAATTATGTTATTTTGACATATGATAATTTTTACGCTCATGATCTTCACTGAACTTTGTTTGAGCTTGCTAAAAGAAATTGCAATGAATGAAATTAGTCCCAAAGTGATAGGTACACAAGAAGGATATAAAACAAACTTTCATGAAGATCATTGGATAGAATAAACTTGATTCCTAGTAATAGTTTTGAGATATGTTGATTGTGATATGTGAGTCATGTTGATGAGTAATTATGCTTTAGTAAGAATATTGGTGTTAAGGTTTGTGATTCCCTATGCAAGCATGAAATTCAATAGTTATGCAATGAAATTGCATCCTACTTGTGGTGCATTATTCGGTGTTAGTTATGCTCAATGCTCGCTTATGTGATTTTTCACTTCTTGGTTGGATGCTTCTCAATCTATTCCTAGCCTTCACTTGTATTAAGTAGAAATACTACTTGTGCATCCAAAACCCTTAAACCCACTTTTTTCCATTTGAGTTCGCCATACATACATATATGCGGCATTTCTGTGCCGTTCTAAGAAAATTTGCAAGTTCTATCTCTAATATTCAAAATAAACTTCTCTTTTGTGTGATCGTACCACTCATGAGACGGTAGGGGGTGGATGATACTTTTCCATGCTAGATGTGTTATTCTCAAGATGAGTGTTTATTCACTTGTCATTGCACGAGAGTACGACAAAGGTATTAGGGATGCCGAGTCCCGAATTGGAAAAATGAATTTACTTTCTATTGCAAAATAATAAATTCCTTGGAAAGTGTTGATATGGAAGGCACTCGTAGTACGACCAGCCATGGAATATGAAAGAAATGTGGAAAAAGAATAAACTTTATTTTATATTTGGGAACCGCTAGCATGGAAAGTATTGGAAACTACTCAATCTTTCGTTGACAAGAAAGGCATGCCAGACAAAATAATTTTTATCTCTCATTTTAAACATTGAGCTCTGTCACCTCTACAAATTCGTATTTCCCTCTGCTAAGGGCCTTTCTATTTACTTTCTGCAATTTTTATTTTGACTCTCCATTTTTCTTATAAAGCATGAACTAGGGGGCACTATATATGATCGTACTTGAGCAGTGGGTGTAGCTAATATGCGACTGTGTTTCATGAATGGATCAATGATTGAGCATGATGGGCTAGGGATAACTTGCTTTAGTGTTGATATTTCGAAAGACATGGTTGCTTGTTGATATCACTACTGGAATTGATAAATTTGCCGTCTGCCGTGCCTTTGCCGTCTGCTGACGCATTGCAAAGATGCTCTTTGCCGTCAGCTGGCACAAAGCAGGCGGCAAAGAGGTTGCTGATGGCAAAGGTTTTATTTTCCGTCGGCCACCTCTTTGCCGTCTGCCAGCAGACGGCAAAGATGCGCCAGGTAGACGGCAAAGATTGTTGTCATCAGCTCCATCTTTGCCGTGTGCCTCTCCCTCTTTGCCGTCTGCTAGCACACGACAAAGGGGATGGCCACATAATGGCAGCGCTCGGTCCCTCCCACCCCATCTCCCCACCTCTCTCTCTCCCCCACTCCCGACCTCTATCTCTCTCCCACACTCCCCACCTCTCTGTCTCTCGCACGCCGCCCGCACCACCACCACCGTGCCGCCCCCTCCCTTCCTCCCCATCGCTCACCCTGGGGTCTCCCCGTGCCTCTGGGCCGTGCTCCAGCTTCGGCGCCTTGACCCAGCCGCCGCGGTCACCCTCATGCACCGGTACGTGCCCCACCTGTGCAGCCTCCGCCTCACCGGTCGCGCCCTTACTTCACACCGCCGGCCTCAGCTCGCTTCGCCTCTCTGGCTGCCGCGACCTCACTGACGCCGCGCTCGCCGTCCTCGCCGTGCGCCACGGGGCCCTCGCCGAGCTCCACATTAATCCCGACCTACTCGACCAAATCTCCAGCGACGCCCTCTGCAGCGTCGCCCTCTGCTACCCGCGCCTCCGCTGCCTCCGCCTCTCTAGCCTCGCCGAGCTCCACATCAGCCCCGACCCGCTCGACCGAAGACTATTTGGATTCTTCTGCCTTCACAACTGCACTTACCCTCTCTTTTGATTCACTAATTTATTTATTTTCAATTTGGATTTGAAGGCTAATGGGGTGGTTGCATCTGGTGGTGTCGATTTTGCAGAAATTCCTGATATTAGAGGCAGCAAACCAGTCATTTGATATTTGAGGGACATCAATCAGTAGGCTTTTTCAGGAAGCTTTGGTGTTGGCAAATAAAAGGATGCTTTAGGTATACTCTATTTTACATTGTTCAATTGGTTCGATGACATCCGTATGTGATTGACTGATTAATTAAGGATGAAAATATTCCTTTCTATTAGAAATTTGTATGGTAGGTTGTGCCTGCTGATTCCTAATTTGTTCTAGCTTACTAACTATAAGCTATAGTGTACTTCCACGGTAATGCAGTAAAGGATGAATTACTGGCTATGGATGATTACTATGAGCGGGTCCGATATTATGAGTTGTAGGTTTCTTAAGCTACATGTCTTGTGATGGTTAAGTTGTTTAGGCAATAGCAATACTAGATCAGTTTAATTCTGTAGCAATGCAACTAAGCAGGGGTACAGTAATGTAGATAAGCAAGGGTTGGAATGCATCACTCTTTGTTATGAACAAATGGCCTAGGTAGCAGCGATGCTGTTACTGGCTTGTATTTGATCTGAGTGAAGTGTAGCCAATTGAAGGTAATTTGAAGATCCTACATTAGAGTATATTCCGTTTTCATTAACCCACAACAGAGTATGTATAGGGAAGTATATACTTTTGTGAACCGTTTAGTGCTTGCATCTCTTACTGTACTGTATTAGGCTGTTCATGTTCTAATTTTTCAGCATTTTGTTCACATGAAAGGTGCTTCCTATAATACCATCATTGAATTTTGACTATTTAAAGGAAGAAAACACAAAGTTATCTACTCTACAAATTCAGCCTTCTACATTTCATTTGTGTTGAACTATCACCATTTGGTCCATATGTACATTTCCATGCTCAAAGAATGCAGGATATGACGTGGTTGTTCGAACTAATGAAATTTATGGGATATAAAGGCCACACGAACTTGTGTTAGTTCAAGTAACACTCTCCTTATGCTTCCTACTTGTGTTGTACTTCTTCAGTGTCCATAGATTGCGTCCATATTTCCTACTTCTCTTACAAAATTTGTTGAAGTTCAGATATGTAAACCATTTTATTTCTTGCATAAGCTTGATTGTGTTTTTTAGTGATAATTATGATAGGATGGATAATCTCACATCGATTATGTACTGCAGGGTCTGCCCTTTGCTGTTCGTGCTACTTTGGCTTGCATTGGATCGTTTGTCACATGTACTTCCATAAGGTTGCAAACAATGGTTCAGTACGACCACTTCCTTCCTAATTTTACTTATCTGTCCACATTATATAGGATGGACCTAATAACTAACATGAGGTAAATCGTAACGAATGTGGACTATATATATAGTGTCGTATTTCATAAAAATATTGTATGACGTTTATAACTTGGCCATTCTTCTTCAATTTTTGGTTCAGTTAGATGTGTTTCACAATGCTCCTGCACCATCAGATTCTTGAGTCACATTCGCAAGCTCTTAGCTTGTCCACCATCTGCCTTTAATGCCCCTCGCTTGTTAGTTCCTATTAGCTCCTAGCCTGTTCACCATGTGCGGCATTTGTAGTTTCGTACTGCTATTGTGAAGCATTTTGTTTGTTTGTGTACATGGTTCAGAAATAGATGTGATGTCAATTTGCCATGGCTATGCAAATGGTAGACACAGCCAAGCAGCCCATGTAATTGTAGTTGATGCATTTTCCTAGTTTGTGTTGAGGGTTAAATTGTAGTTGTTGGTCACCATTTATGATTGATATGCTTGCCTGAGTTAGAAGCATTTGTAGTATTGCCAGCTAGCAGGATTACTTTTTTAGAAGACCATACTTTCCTATTTTCAGCTGTTATTTTCTGAACTCAGAAATTGGCAAACAATAACCTTCACTTTTCAAACAACATTGATTGAATCTTTCATATTTGTTTACTGTTTCTTCCGGCCACTATTTGTTGTAAGATACGCAGTGTTGTGGTCGTATCAATCTGATCTGAAGGTCCTATTTGTCCAATAATATGCGAGCTGACCTGCTTAAGTTGACATGGTTTTGGTGGAGGCCGCGGGCGCCAACCTGGAGCGCCTCGAGTCCATGGCCTTCGGCAATGTCTCCGTCAAGGCCGGTGACGTGGCGCAGCCCGATGAACCAAGCCAGGGAGTCACCGGGGCCGGATCTCCCCACGCCCACGAGTGAGTCGCCCGCCCCTGCTGTTGTTCCCGTTGCCGCTGGAGAGGAGTAGCAGCAACTTCCCACCATCGCTGTTGAGGAGCAGCAGCCACTTCCAACCGCAACGCCATCGGCCGCCGCCCCCACATTAATCTTTGATGTCGGGTAGAGGGGCATCCCAGTGCAGCATCTCCCTCCAACAACCTCAATTTCTAAGGTGAATCCCCTTCCAATTTGTAAGTTTGATGGATGAGGATCTCTGGATCTGGCTGATTAAATTAGAAAATAAATGACATATGATTTGTCTTTGAATTCTAGCTGATTTTTTGACAACCAACCATATTAAAGTCTGAATAAGCTCCTTATCAGAAAAAAGGTCTGAAGAATATCAACATTTTCACATAGTGAATCAAGTAGAAGTATATGATGAATTTATCCTACAACTATGCATGGTTTTCGTACAGGGAGAATGACTCCATCTTTTTTTTCTACTACTCTATCGAATGACTATATGGATTAACACATAGACTCATGTGCACATTTTTATTGCAAAAGAGGATCAACAATATGCACATTTTTATTTTATAGTTTTATAAGAGCCAAATCAAGTTGTTATATTTTTATTTTACTTTTTAACACAACATTAGCTGAGAAAAAAAAGGAAAAAGGAGAAAAAAAATAACAAACTGGCTGAAAATGTTCCACAACAGAACCTATAGTTTGAACGGGCTCCAGGATTATACTACATAATATACTTTCATGCTCCATGTTAGATTTGGAAGCAATATAGCTGCACAAAGATGAGCCGTCATTCACACTGTGAATCCTGATTATAGCTGCAGGAGAAGAATATGATACCTTGTCAGCCATATAAAACAAAGCTAATTACTAGAGCTTCTAAAATAAGGGATCATTTGGAAGAGAACACATGGGAAGATATTGTCATCTCAATAGTTATCTAAAATATGAACATATCACAGCCTTTCTACTTTTGTATTTGTTTTGATATAGGTATGAACTGAACATTTGGGGTGATGCGACCTAGTCCTCGAGCGTTCTTAGTTGTTTTGGCCGTTTTGCTTTTTCTAAATCCTATAATGTACTTTATCCAGCTAAAAAAATGTACATTATCAATCAAACCTAGAGCTACATAATGTCCTTTCTCCCTTGTTTCAATTGCAGAGACTCCTGCTTTGAGAGTTTTTTTCTAGGGTTGATTGCTAAGGTTCTTATTTTTTTTCCAGCTCATTATAGCTTGTGCCGAGGGAGCAACGAGCATTGAAGATCTTGCAGAGAAGTTCCCTGATAAGATTGTTAAGGACATCTATTTCTTCAACTTGATTTTGGATCAATGCATATATATCTTGAGTAGCAGCTTCACTTGTCATAAGAGAGATACAACACTACATTTAGTTTGCATCAATTTCATAATCTGTTGGGTAGTCCTATTTCATTGATTGTATGTTGAAAGAAGATGTAATCTTATTGATTTTCACATTAGATGCCTCTTTTAATGTTAGTATTTTTTTGTCAGGCCTTAACAAGTTGTCTACATATATGCAATGAACATTCCCGCATATATGCACCTTCTACCTCTTCTTCTTCTTTTACTTATTATTCTTTTAGTATTTTTTCTTCTTCTACTTCTTCTAACTTTATTAATTACTCTCGTTTTTGCAGATTTGATTAATTTCATGGAAGCTGGCATTGATGGACTGTTAGTGTTTAGTTTTTTCATTTGTATTGACGAACGATGTAAAACTTATGTATGTATATATATGGATGAACTATGTGAAACTACGTATTGTGCTAGCCTTTGTGTTCTCTAGCTTGTTAAATATTTCATGATGATGTTGGAAATATATATGCTGTGAAATATATGTGTTGAAGATGTCTAAAACTATATATGCTGTGAAATATGTATATAGATATAGTATAATGTGCTAGCCTATGTGTTCTCTAGCTTGTTAAATATTTGATGATGATGTTGGAAATATATATGCTGTGAAATATATGTGTTGAAGATGTCTAAAACTATATATGCTGTGAAATATGTATATAGATATAGTATAAAAATGTAGGGAAATAAAAGAAAACAGACAAAAAAGGAGCAATACAGGCTCTTTGCCGTCAGCCCCCTCGTGGCAAAGGGGGAAGGGCGGACGGCAAAGAGGGGAGAGAGAGGGGTTGTGTGCCCCCTTTGCCGTCAGCCCCCTCATGCCAAAGGGGGGAGGGCAGACGGCAAAGAGGGGAGGCCTGCCGTTAACACTTAACGGGGCCGTTGCAGTATATGCCGTCCCATTTAATTTGTCGTCTGCCCCCTCATGGCAAAGATTCTTTGCCGTCCGCTTTGAAAAAGCAGACGGCAAAGAACCTCTTCACCGGATTTTTTTTTGCTGTCTAATTTGTCCTCTGCTGACCGACAGCAAAGGCTTTGCCGTCCGTGGTTCCCTCCTTTGCAGTCCGCCATGGCGGACGGCAAATTCTCAGATTCCTGTAGTCTTCATGTCAAAACTAAACTATTACTTTGAACCATACAAAGATCCAAATGTCAATGCTATAAGGAAAGAAAATGTGATGAACATGATAGGCAACACTCCACATCAAAAATTATGTTTTTATCATTTACCGACTCGAGGACGAGCAGGAATTAATCTTGGGCATGCTGATATGTCTCCAACGTATCTATAATTTTTTATTGTTTCATGCTATTATATTATCACTCTTGGATGTTTTACAATCATTTTATAGCAACTTTATATCATTTTTTTGGACTAACCTATTGACATAGTGTCTAGTGCTAGTTGCTATTTTTTGCTTGTTTTTTACTTCGCAGAAAATCAGTACCAAACGGAGTCCAAACGCAACGAAACTTTTTGGAGAATTTTTCTGGGCCAAAACACATAGGATGAGCCAAAGAAGTACGAGAGGGGGGCTATGAGGGGAGCACCACCCACTTGGGCGTGCCAAGGAGGCCACGCGCGACCTGGTGGGTTGGGCCCTCCTCGGTGGCCTCCCGCACCGCCTCTTTGCTCTATAAATACGACAATATTCTAGAAACCCTAGAGGAGTTGACAAAATTTTGTTCCAGGCGCCACAAGTTCCAGAAACACGAGATCCGATCTAGAGCCCTTTTCCGGCACCTTGCCAGAAGGGAATACGATCACGGAGGGGTCTATCATCCTCATTAGTGCCTCTCTGATGATGCGCGAGTAGTTCATATCAGACCTACGGGTCCGTGGGCACTAGCTAGATGTCTCTCTCTCTCTCTGTTTGTATCTCAATACAATGGTCTCTTGGAGATCTATTTGATGTAATGACTTCTTGAAGTGTGTTTGTTGGGATAAAATGAAGTGTGAGTATATGATTAGATTTGCTCTGATTTAATATCCAATCTTGATTACTATAGTCTCGTATTTCTTCTCTGATATTGGTTTTGTTTGGCCAACTTGATCTATTTGTCTTGCAATGGGAAGAGGTGCTTTGTGATTGGTTCGATCTTACGGTGTCCTTTCCGAGTGATAGAAGGGGCAGAAAGGCACGTATTGATCGTTGTTATTAAGGACAAAACAATGGGGTCTATTCCTACATGAATAGATCTTGTCTACATCCTGTCATCATTCTTATTGCATTACTCCATTTTTACATGAACTTAATACACTAGATGCATGCTGGATAGCGGTCGATGTGTGGAGTAATAGTAGTAGATGCAGGCAGGAGTCGGTCTACTAATCTACATTGCTATTTGGTTTTTTCCTTTATTTGCAAATTTTATTTTCAGATCTATATTATCAAAAACACAAAAATACCTTGCTGCAATTTTTTATTACTTGTTTTATTTCGCGTTTTATCGAGAGCTATTTATCCAATATATCACAAATCTATTTATCTTTTTACCCGGGAGGGATTGACAATCCCTCTTATACGTCAGGTTGCAAGAATTTGTTATTTGTGTGTAGGTACCGTTTAGATAGTGTTGCTTGGTTCTCCTAGTGGTTCGATAACCTTGGTCTCATAACTCAGGGAAATACCTACCGTAGTTGTACTGCATCATCCCTTCCTCTTTGGGGAAATATCAACGTAGTTCAAGCGACATCAGGATCCTGTTGGTCGTGGGTTGCGCATTTTGCGTGATTTGACTTCCGATGAGTCTCGTTCTTACTACCCCCCGCCCTTCCTCCTTGAGATTTTCTATGGACGATATTTATTTTCTTCTTCTTCACGATACACCCTCCTATGTGCCTCCTGTCTCCCCCTTCATATGGCACATCTCCCTCTTCATCATCCACCACCGACATCACCTTCCCCTCCATCCTTCTCCCCACCCTCATCATCCGTATCTCCTTCTCCTTCATCCTCCTCCCCACCCTCAGCATCCGTCTCTCCTTTTCCTCTCCACTACACTCGCTGCCCTTCTAATGAAGATGATCCTACTGACGCGCCCTTCACTTCCGGAGTGCCTCCCTTCACGCCTCCCCCGGCTCATAGCCTTCGTGCTCGTCCTCGCTCCCCACCTGATCGCTATTCTCCTAACCGTTATGGTCACTCTGTTGTGGCTGAGCCCACTTCTTATCGGGTTTCCATGACTCAGCCTGAATTTCAGTTTGCGATGGCCGATGAGCTTGTTGCCCTCGGATCTGGTTTCCCTCCCTTCCGGTGTTCGTCCCATCACCTCCAAGTGGGTTTGTAATATTAAGACTTGCTCTAATGGTTCTCTTGAGTGCTACAAAGCTCGTCTTGTGGCTCGTGGTTTTGAGCAGGAGCAAGGACGTTATTGTGATGAGACATTTGCTCATGTGGCCACATTACCACTATCCGCACTCTCCTTGTTGTGGCTTCTGTTCATCATTGGTCTGTGTCTCAACTTGACATCTAGAAGGCTTTTCTCAATGGTGTGTGATGGCGAGTTGATGGATATAGTTCTCGCCCCTAGTTGGTTACCCCAAGTGGAAGGTGGAGATGTAGTCGGCACCAAATTTCCCCAACATGGACATTGTAAGGTTTATCGAACCAGGTGGACTACTAGGCTCAACAAGTAGGTGTCTCCTGTCCGGGTCAGCAGAAGACATGGACCTGCACACACAACAAATAACATTGCTCCCAACGAGTACATAGAGGTTGTTAATCCCTCCGGCCTTGTAGTTTGCAAATGATCAAAAAACAAGCGGGAAGGTAATAGTGATTGCAAAGGAAAAGTAAATGAAAGCGGTAACTGCTCGAGGTGTAAACAATGATGGTGATATGGACCTGAGTCACATGATGTTCACTAGTGATGTCTCTCTCCCAAAAGACGATAAACAACTATGCTTGGGTAAAAAAATCACAGTTGGGTAATTGACAGAATTATGATCGCACCGCAATGCTAATTATGCTCCTTGATAGTTAGAGGTTCAATAGTAATGGGCAGTACTCCAAGACAAGTAGACCGTTTATTCATCAGCATCCTCTTACTAATCATCCACCTTGAAATATCTATCCAGAACATCTCTCCGGTATTAAGTTGCGATCCCCACCCAAAGTGTAAACTCAAAGCAACGGACAACTTCATTAACGAACTATGCGTAAGGTAAACAATCCTTGCAACCGTGGTCACGAGCAACGTTGTTTTCTCCCTGGTGGTAACAAGCACATCCCCTAGTCTCATGTTTCTATCACTCAAGCTAGACATCGAGGGGCCCGAACCCACAATCATGCATAATGCTCCCTCTTGGAGTTACAATCTACTACTTGGCCAAAGCAATAAAAAGCAACGAAGAACATGCACGAATCACTAAGGAACATAATATAAAAGGATAATCAAACATATAACTCATAACAATCTGAACATAATCTCATAATCCATTGGATCCCAACAAACCGAGCATAGCAATAGCAAGAGAATTACATAGATGCCTTGATCATGTAGGGCAGCTCACGAGGACTAACCATTGAGGCACAAGATAGGAGAGAAGACATCACATAGCTACTGGTCATGGACTCATGGTCCAAGGAGGACTACTCATGCCACGTCCGGGAAGCGTCCATGGCGGTGGAGAGGCTGTCGGAGGTCAATCCTCCCTCCGACAGGGTGCTGGGAAGAGGTCTCATGACGCTCCCGATAACGGAAGCGCTGCGGCGGCGGAACGATGGAGAAATTTGCGATTCCAGAAAGTCTACGAGGGTCTCCTCTCGGGACTCTAAATATAGGCCAAAGGAGGGCACCGGAGGAGGCGGTACCCACCCAGGCGACCTCCTGGGGCGGCCTAGGGCCTGGCCGCGCGAGCAGGCCGCCTAGGAGGCCCCTGTCCCCCCTCTGGCCCTCCTTCGGTGATCCGGAAGCTTCTGTTTCGCTGATTTTTTATATATTTTTTATGGATTATTTTGGGTATTGGAAAATTGGGTAAAAGCCCCTGCGAAATAGACATCAGCAGACAGAAACTGGCACTGGGTGCACTGAGTTAGTAGGTTAGTTCAAATATGTGTAAAACGATATAAAAGTGTAGCAAAACATATAACATTGTCACCCAAAAGATCATGGAACAAGGAGAAATTATAGATACGTTTGGGACGTATCAACATCCCCAATCTTAATTTCTGCTCGTCCTCGAATAGATAAATGATAACACAATAATTTCTGTGGTGACATGCTAACACACATATAAGAACTTCAAAGTAAAGCAAGTGAGATATGAATTCAAGTCAAGACAATAACAAGCAAGAGTCTGTATCCAGTATTGAGTTTAGCAAAGTAAGAACATAAAGGTGCAAGAGCTCTCGCTGCCCGTGATTCGAATGTCTCCAAATGGTGTTTGCGTGCAAGAAGTGGTAGATGGGTTGAGATCATTTTTTTAATTGAGAACTCAATCTACTAAACTTCACACTTAGTATCCTTCGGAATCTTATTTTGACTCATCCCCAGATCAATAGTCAGGCACAAATCAAAATGATCCTCTCCCTTTCGATTTTTAGCACTCATGCAATGGATGAGCGTAATCAAGATATGTTGGCACTTAGGATGGCAAATAGAATGATGATGGGGGAACGAAGACAAAAGGGTGTGAAAGGCTCACATCAATGAGGACAACCATAGTCGAGAGAAAGCCAAATGATAGATATGATGTGAGGAGTAGGGATTGCCATGTAACGGATGCACATATGAGCTAAGGTAATCTCTCTAATGGAACTAGTGGGGTGCATCCAACTTGTTTGCTCATGAAGACCTAGAGCTCATTTGAGGAGGCTCATCATTGGAATATGCAAACCAAGTTCTATAGTCTAAGGGTCCCCACATAGTTATACATGAATAATAATCTCTATGTAGTACCAATATAGCAATGGAGTACAAGTGTGGATCTTTCAGAAGGAATAGTAGTGTTGCCCCCTTCTCTCTTTTTATTTATTTTTCTTTTTATTTATTTTCTCTTTTTATATATTTTTTGTGGCCTCTTTGGCTCTTTCTTTTTATCTCTCATTTGTCCTCTTTGGGATCTTTTGTTTTGTCCACTTTGGGATCTTTTCCTCACTTAAGGGCAACACTCTATGTTTTACATGAATAAAAAGAGAAATCATCACACTTTATAAGAAGTACTCAACATAAGGACAAGTGAAAACTATCATGATGTATGCAAATGTATGCCTCTGCCAGTGTAGCAGGATATGCAGTGATACTAGTGCGTCATGTAGCAGTAATGAGGGCAAGGACCAACTAGCATGTGGCTCTATGATCAAGCATAAGCATGTATGACATGAAGATCAAATCATGAGATGGTGGATGTTGCATGGCAATGTATCTCGGAAAGGCTATGGAAATGCCTTAATAGGTAGGTATAGTGGCAGTTGTGAGGAAAGATATAATGAGGCTTATGTATGACAGAGCTTATCATGTCATGGGTTTGGATGCACCGCGGAGTTTGTACCAACTCTCAATCTGAGAAAGGGCAATGCACGGTGCCGAAGAGGCTAGCAAAATATGGATGGTGGAAGTGCCAACAATCGAATACTCACATTACTCTGAAGAACTCATACACTTATTATCGGTAACTCTCTATCTAGTTAGGAAATTCACAAAGAGACAAGTGCCCCGAGGAGGAGTGTTTCGGGGTTTGGTCATCCTTGCTCATCCTCGACTCATGGTAACGTGAGGGTACTCTATATATTCCAACCCCTCCAGAGGTTAGCGATCAATTTAGTAGCTAGAGTTCTCAACTAATTTTTAGTTTTTGAAAAAAACACGGATTTCGCAAAATATGACACCTATCACTAATAGGCTCAAGCCCTTAGCACCAATAGTCCAAACATTACTCAAATCAATACCTCAAAACTATTGCAGGTTACTACTATACTTAAATAGCAATCTCAATTACCTACTCATGCAAGACACACAACTCAGTGCAACGATCCAACTCTATAAACAAGATAAGCATGATAACTCAAGAGAGTTCCAAAAGCAACCTAAATAATAGTTCTTAAAAAGATAAGCATGAAAACTAAGAGCTAAGCATGACAGTAGCTACGAAAAGATGAAGAACACACAAAAAGAATAAGCATGAAAACCTATGTTGTGTTCTAGAGTGGAATGGAGCGTGTGTCTCTCCCAAACAAGGTAGGCTAGGTTCCGACTTGTTATGAACAGCAAGCAAAACTAAAACAAACTAAAAAGTAAAGAGCAAGACGCTCGAAGCATAGCACATATCATATGAAGTGATAAAAATATAACATGGAGATGGACGAACTGATGATTGTTGATACAGAAGGTGATGCACGGGGGCATCCCCAAGCTTAGACGCTTGAGTCTCCTTGAATATTTCTTGGGGTGTATGGGGGCATCCCCAAGATTAAGCGCTTGACACTCCTGTATCTTCTTTCATCATCTCTCCCATCGCATACTTGAAAACTCCCTTCATACGAAACTCATCATAAGCTGATTAGAGTGGTTAGTTCCCTTAATAAAATAATTCATTACCTGCTGGAAATAAAGGTTTTCATGAAAAACTACTGATTCTCATGATTGGCAAAAGATTTTTTCAAATAAAAAGCAAGCTTAGGATTCGCAAAACAATGGAAACACAAAACATGGCAGAATCTGTGAAAAACAGAACAGCAGGTAGTAAATAATTTATTTGGGGCACTTCTGCAACTCAAATCAAAAAACTCAGAACAGATGACAGAAAGGAAATTATATAAATCTTGTTTTCAAAACAATTCAGATCAAAAATATGATCTGGTGATTTTTGGTGATTTTTTCCTCCAAGGAGACAAAATCTGTTTCTGGACAGCAGGTCACAATTTTTGAACTTTCTCGCAATCGAAGGCTATAACTTGGCACAAAGCTTAAAAATAAAGATACAATGATGTTGCTACAGTAGTAACAAGCATCTAGGCCACTAAAACTGAAAGTAAAAACTCAAAGTAAAGATAACAAGGGTTGTCTCCCTAGAGCTCTTTCTTTGTAGCCATAAAGGTAGGCTTAAGATTTTGATGATGCTCTCAAAGGAATAAGAGTTGTAGAACAAAAGAGAGCATCAAGAAGAAAAGACTAAAAACATTTAAGTCTAACATGCTTCCTATGCATACGAATATTGCAATAGAATAATTCATTGAAGCACAAAGAAATAAGCATAGGAAGGTAAAACAAGTGCAGCTTCAAAACCTTCAACATAAAGAGAGGGAACTTGATATTATTGAAATATCTATAAGCATATGTTCCCTTCTCATAATAATTTTCAGTGGGATCATGAATAAATTCAACAATATAAGTATCACATAAAGCATTGTTACCATGATCCACATGGACTTCATGAAGAGGATAAAACTTGGAGTAAAAGAGAGACTGAATCTCTTCCCAATCCCGTAGGTGAGAATCATCTAGTAGCCTATACCATTCCAATGTTTTTCCTTTCAGTGACAAGGCAAATAATTTCCTCATGACTCCATATCTTGTCAAACCTGAAATCTTAAACAACTCACAAAGTTCTGTAAGTTTCAACAAATGAATACTAGGATTGACTGTTCCATCTCTTGCATGACAATCATTCCTAATTATTTCAATTATCCCAACACTACTAAATTCAGAAATTTGTCGTCTGCCATGGCGGACGGAAAAGGGGGCAACCACTGACGGCAAAGGCTTTGCCGTCGGTCAGCAGACGGCAAAAAAAATCCGGTGAAGACGTTCTTTGTCGTCTGCTTTTTTAAAGCGGACGGCAAAGCATCTTTGCCATGAGCGGGCAGACGACATATTAAAACGGACGGCACATACTCCAACGGCCCCGTTAAGTGTTAATGGTAGGTCTCCTCTCTTTGCCGTCTTTCATCCCCCCTTTGTCATGTGGGGGCAGACGGCAAAGGGGGGAACCAGCCCCCTCTCTCTCCCCTCTTTGTCGTCTGCCATCCCCCCTTTGCCATGTGGGGGCAGACGGCAAAGAGGGGAGAGAGAGGGGGTGATCCCCCCCTTTTCCATGTGGGGGCAGACGGCAAAGGGGGGAACCAGCGCCCTCTCTCTCCCCTCTTTGTTGTCTGCCATCCCCCCTTTGCCATGTGGGGGCAGACGGCAAAGAGGGGAGAGAGAGGGGCTGATTCCCCCTTTACCATGTGGGGGCACACGGCAAAGGGGGGAACCAACCCCTTTTTAATTTATTTTTTTATTATATCCAACATTTTTAACAATAATCAGGATATATATATATATATATATATTTGACATAAATAAATTTCTTTCCATACTCATAACCATATTAAAATAACTTTCATCCATAGTGCATACATATTATGCAAGTTGCATCCGTACCAAACCATATATTACACCATTTTCATCCACATGCATACAAAGTTTCATATATATCCATATACTACAATAGTTTCAATACAAGCCATGGTACAAGAAATCATCTTCAAGAATAACATCAATATAAACCAAGCTTCCCGTGAAGTGAATGTAATCTGCAAAATGACAAATAAGAAAGTTAGAAGAATAATACTAGATGAAGAAGTGTATATAGGTTATTTCGGAGAGAAATTAGCTAAGTATAGGCCATTTTGGAGCTAACTAAGCTAATTATGTCATTTACGTGGAAACCTAGCTAACTATAGGTCGTTTCGGAGCTAACTTGGGTAAAATAGGTCATTCCGGAGCAAACTGTGCTTATTAAGCCATTTTGGATCTAGCTAGGCTAATTATAGGCCATTTAATACCTAAGTTAGGGGAATAGGTCATCTTCCAGCTACGTATGCCTTATTATGTCATTTAGGAGAGAACTTAGCTAACTATAGGTCATTTTTTATTAAATAGGTCATTTTGGAGCTAACTAAGCTAATTATGTCATTTCGTAGGATAATTAGCCAATTTAGCCATTTTGGAGCTAACTAAGCTAATTATGTCATTTAGATGGAAGTCTAGCTATTTTTTATTAAAACACTAGAAATAACATACCATTATCGTCATAGCGACGGTGAAGCACGGTGGCTCTGGCTTGTTTCACCTGGAGAAGGCTGCCCTAGAGAAGGCTCCACTGTAGAAGGGTCGTGCGATGTGTTTCGGGAGAGATTCTGCACCAAACATCGTTTGCAATGTGTCGTTAGCATGAGGACACTCTTAAGATAACTGCACTGAAATGAAACTCACCGTCCCTGCCACGTTAATGACTGGCATCGGCGGAGGGACTTGGCCGCTCTTCTCGCACATAGACTGTACATTTAGTTTCGACAAGTCAAACTTTTTATTTATTAATGAAACGGACATTCAAATGCAAGATTTGAAATAACATGAAGAAGAAACTTACCACGAAGAGTTCATATATGGCCCTGTTAGACGCATCATTCCGTGCCCTCTCCGCCTCCACCAAAGCAGTTGTCCTCTCCTCCAGCTCCCTAATCTCCTTATCCTTCTCCGCCATAGCCGCCTGCATTGCATCTCTCTCTTTCTGAATAGCAGCATGCAACACAACTCATCGTTAGCAATGTAATCATATTGGTTCCAACGCACAACATAATGCGGAAAGATAGTTGAGTCCATTAAACTAACCTCAATGGTGAGCTCGACTATCCGTGGACGACGTGTTATCTCCGGACAAGAGCTCGTCTGGCGTGCCATTATCTGTCGGAGAGTGCTAGGACAACGTATAAGGTCGTCTCCAATGGCGATCGAGCCATGGGGCCTCCCATTTCCAGCTATCATCACTAGCTCTGGATCAATAGGCCCCTCGCTCGGGTTAAAGTCCTCCCCTTCCCTCGCCTTCCCGTGATCTCTGTACTTCACGAGCTTGTGGTGGGAGGAGATGTTGGTGAAGTTTTCTAGATTCTCGAGGTCAGACTCAGAGAATGCCTTGACCTTCTTGTACGAGGCAGTATGGGCCATCGCATACAGGTTGTACATCTGTGGCACCTTCGTCTTATTGTGACGCGCCTAAAAGAGAGAGAGAGGAAAATTGTATTAGTAAAGGGCTCAAGATAGCATTAAGAATGAATTGCATGAGGCATGAAGAAAACCACATACCCAGTTCTCGCCAAATTGTATTAAGTTGACGCTCCCTTGATGGTGTGGCACACCAACCATTTTGCAACGCCTCTCCTTGGCGTTGTTGTGGCTGGCCTCCCACGTTTCGGAGCACCACTGATCCACCAAGGCCTCCCAACAATACATCTTATCCACGCACCATCTTGGGGGCACCTAATTTAATAAAGAGAAATTTGAGCGCGTAAGAACCAAATCAAGGAAACTAACTACAAAGCCTTAATAATATGTAATTATCTTCATGTAATGCTCCTTCTCCATCTTAGCATCACGGCACTTCGCCTTGTCAATCCTAATAGGCCGCGTGGCATAGTAGTCTCGAACAGCCTGCACCCGAGCCTCGTGCCGAAAGTTTTGAAGTAGGCGGCGACATTCGGTTTCGATAACCTTTGTCGCGTCCTCCTCGTATCCCTCCTCACACCTGTAGTAGGTCTGCAAACGAGACAACACCGATTAGTACAATAAATAGCTATGGTTGATTTATAATTGTGTGAAGGAGAAATTACCCAGAACTTTTGGATCACCATGTCCGCCCTCGTGTCGCACAAACACCGTCGATCTCCACCTCCGGCGGGGCCGAGGCACCCAAGTAGTGCTCCCAGGTCATTCCTACCTCTCGCTCCCGACCGGGCAACGTAACAAACCCTGGGAAGTTTTTACGGCAAAGCACACCAAGGACGTTCTTGGGCTTGCGGACACCCTTGGCAACAATCCAACCCCTACAGTATGACAAATTAAAGCCAAAACATTAGATATTTGAGAAAACGCGGAGGCAAAAGGTTAAATAAGAGTAAATTAACTTACTTGTCCCCATTTGGCCTAATCGACCACCTCTGCTCGGGGGTCGCCGGCACGAGCGGGAGCCCCAAACTACCACGCTGGTAGATGGTAGCCCCCTCACCCAGCTCCTCGTCGCTACCAGCATGGCCACTTGGCTCACCCCAGGTATCCCACTGGGTCTCTTGGGGCGTACCCTCATCCCTGCTTTGCTCCGGAGTCGCCTGGAATAAATCCTCTGGGACACGAGTCTCGTGGGTCGAAGGCTCGTCGACCTCAGGCTCGTCGACTCGAGGCTTGTGAACCAGAGACCGTGTAGCCTCCACCTCAGACGAATCCACCCTAGAAGTCCTGTGCTCGGGTGAATCAGCTTGGGGTGGTGGCGGAGACCGTGTAGCCTCCACCTCAGAAGGTGTGGCAGACACCGCCCTACCTCTCCCGCGGCCACGTGTACCTTTAGTACAACATAAATACCAACATGAGTAATAAAATGTATATAAATACCAATATACATACAACATAAGTACAACATAAATACCAACATGAATACAACGTGTACCTTTAGTACCTCTCGGCTTCGCGGGGGGTCGACCTCCTCTCACGAGGGGCTCTCCTTGCAGAGTAGAGAGCAACGCTCTCCGAAGAGGCGAGGCAGGAATCGAAGTACCCATCCAATCACCCGCCGACGAAGAAGGAGCCCCGGAGTGCTTTCGACCCTTTCCCACCATCTTTCAACACCTGTCATGACAAAGAGTAAATGAAATTAGTACAACATAAATACCAACATGAGTAATAAAAGGTATATAATTTAAGTGTATCATCGTCATAAATACCAACATGACTAATAAAAATTGAATACCTAACATGAACTCAAAATTTATATATAGTATAATAGTTGAATACCTGACATGAACTAATAACAATCATGCTCGTCTATATATGCTTCGGGGTCAATAAATGCATCATGATCATCACTATCATCAATAAATGCATCATCATCATCACTATCACGAAGAACATGTGGAAGGCCACCATTATGTAATCGACCAAGAAGTGACAGGTCATCCGCATCAGTAACCTCTTCTTCTTCCAGCTCTTCCTGTTCAGGATCAGGGGTTAAGACGGATTCACTGTCGCTGTCTACTTCAATGTTCTGGGGTGAAGTAGAGTGGTTCTTGAAACGTTTCTTGGACATACGTGTTTCTTGGAAGAATTCTCCTTCATATGTGTCTGGGTTAATGTGAGGTTCGTAATCCTCTTCATTGAGGGTAGGTGGTCTAAAATGTGGTGGCACTTCATAAATGACATCCCAACCTTTGAGATTTGGATCAGTTTGGCAGGTCCAGGTAGATAGAAAACTTGTGTCGCCTATTGAGCCGTAATATAGACATCGGGAACATCTAAGTGGGTGTTTTGGTTGATTTCGACTAGTCCTATATGTTCATGAGTCCTTCTAGTCTCCCTCGGCTTAAACAAATAACATTTGAAGACTACGACGGTCGGTGGGTTTTCAACATAGAATAGAAGTTCATAAATTGCTTCAACTATTCCATAATACTCGGTGTCTCCTTCGCCGATAGCAGAGACCGAACAATTTGTAGTCTTTAGGTCGGGCATAGATAGCTCTTTGCCAGAGGTACGAAAGTGATACCCGTTGATGTTGTATTTGTCAAATGAACGGACCTTATAGTCAAAACCATTAGCGACTTGTCTCAACTCGGCGTCCATAGACTCTGCATCAGCCTACAAGTTTAATACGAAAGAACGGATGCATTAGCCACAAATTAGACCAAGAAATCAAATGGGCCCTTAATGGTAATTAATTACCCTTTGTTTGAACCAAGAGATGAAACTGGGATAGTCGCCTCCATGCTTTCCAAGAAGCTCATACTCTTCGACGGAATCCTTTTCGATGACCGCTCCATCCGAGAATTCGGTGACGTATCGACTATATCAAATATCTGGGAATAAGAGTAGTTCAAAGCAATTAGAAGTTGCGGAACAATAAATTACCGAAAACTTACTCGATGTACGGCCGCACTTCTGTTAGGTTGGTGAAGATATACAAAGAAATGGTCCAAAGATTTCCCTTTCGAAGCATCGGATGGTGCGAGCTTACCTTTGAATAGGATGAGGTTGGATCGAACTTTTTTGGATCTCCATCATTGTACCGAGGCTTCGGGTTATTCCAATGATGATTTTTGGCTTCATAGTGTGCTATCACGAAGTTTGCCGCCTCCTCAGTAATGAATGCCTCGGCCATCGATGCTTCAATTCTACGTTTATTTTTACACTTAGCTCGAAGCGTCTTCTGCATCCTCTCAGTTGAGTAGCACCATCGATTTTGAATGGGCCCCCCATTCTTGCCTCGGTCGGGAGATGCAAAATCAAATGTTGCATTGGATTAAAGAAGCCCGGTGGAAAGATCTTTTCTAATTTGCAGATCAACTCCGGCGCCAACTCTTACATTTCATCTAGCACGCCAGGCGATAGTTCTTTCGCACAAAGAGAACAGAAGAAATAGCTCAGCTCTGCCAGTACTAGCCATTCATCCTCTGGGATAAAGCCACGCAACATCACCGGCATTACCCGCTCAATCCATATGTGCCAATCATGACTCTTGAGCCCAAATATTTTCAATTTCTCAAGACTCGCTCCCCTCTTTAGATTCGCAGCATACCCATCGGGGAACATCAACCGCATTTTCACCCACAATAGCATTTCCCTCATATAGCTGGCCTTTCAAGATTGAACCATGCCTTTGGCTTCGCTATGCTTTGCTTTCCTTTCTATTGTCGCAAGTTTTGCAACGGTCTATCACATACAGCCTCCAGGTCGATTCTAGCCTTAGGATTATCTTTTGACTTCCCCTCTATGCCGAACAATGTACCAAAAATGGCCTTCACAATATTCTTTTCAGTGTGCATCACGTCAATGTTGTGTGGGCAAAGGAGGTCTTTGAAGTAAGGCGGATCCCATAAGCATGACTTGTGAGTCCAGGCGTGTTCCGTATTATACCCTTTGAAGTATCCTGAATGCAAAGGATCAGGTTCGAGAGCGTTTAACTGATCAAGGGTCTGTTGGCCTGTCAACGCAACTGGTGAAGTGTTTTTGAAAACTCTACCTTTGATGAAATTCTTCTTGTCTTTTCTGAACTTATGATCAGGATCCAGGAATTGTCTATGCATGTCGAAGCAAGAATACTTGCGACCAGCCTGTAGCCAACGGAACTGAAGATCTTCCTTGCATGTGGTGCACGGGAACCTTCCATGAACACACCAGCCAGCGAATAGCGCAAACGCCGGATAATCATGCGTTGAGTACATGTACCACACATGCATTTTGAAATTTGTTTTGGTAGCCGCGTCGTAGGTCTTGATCCCATTATCCCAGGCTTCTTGCAACTCATCCTTAAGCGGCTGCATGTACACATTCATATTCTTCCCCGGATAGTTGGGCCCTGGAATTATCAATGTCAGGAAAATGTTCTTTCTTTTCATAATCTCTCCGGGTGGCAAATTTAGTGGAATGACAAATACAGGCCAACAATTGTATTATGTTGCCGTCATACCATACACATTGAACCCATCCGTGCTGATGGCAACTCTAGGTTGCCTTGGATCTTCCGATTTATCCTTATGTAATGCATCGAAGTGCCTCCATGCAAAACCATCTGAAGTATGTACCAGCATCTTGTTCCCATCCGCATCTTGTTCGGTTCTTTTGCCCAATTTGTGCCATGTCATCTGTCCGGCCGTCTCTTCGACCATGAAAAGACGTTGAAGGCTTGGTACGATTGGCAGATACCGAAGAACACTAATGGGGATTTTGGTGTGATTCTTCTCACCCATGTCGTTGTCTACCACAATATACCTGGAAGAATTGCAAATGGGGCAATAGTTCAAGGCCGCATACTCAAGCCTAAATAAGGCACATCCATTCTCACAGGCATGTATCTTCTCATAGGGCATCTTAAGTACACGGGGGATTTTCTCTGACTGGTACAGGTTTGCAGGCAGTACATGGCCTTTGGGTAGAAAGCGTCCAAATATCGTCATCATCGCGTCATAGCATTCTCTGCCTAGGTTGAATTGAGCCTTCAGAGCCATTACTTGTGCGATGGCATCCAGCTGACAAAGCTCAGTCTGCTCGCAGAGAGGACATTTTGAAGACTCCAACATTTCATAGAAGGCCTTTGCAGATTCCTCCATCTCATCGTCCGAATCACGAGCATCATCAAAGTCTTGCACCATGTCTTCAATCCCAGTACCATGCTCGTCGGTGCGACGACGAATCACCTCAGCTCTGGCAGTTGGTCAGACTCACCATGAAAAGTCCACTTCGTATAATTAGGCATAAAACCCCACTTCTGTAGGTGTTTACCCATTCCAAACTCTTTCTGCTTTTTCTAGTTGTCGCAGTTGGGAAAGGGGCACCATGTCTTTTGCTGGCCATTTGCAAATGCGGCTCTCACAAACCCCCTGGTTTTTGTTAACCATTCATGGGTCATGTCTTTCTGACTAGGGTGACCAGTGTACATCCAAGCACGATCACTCATGTTGCCTAGGTACCTATGGGGGCACAAGAAATAAATATATAATTCATTATCTATATTCATACGCTAATCAAGTTTGTCAGTTTTATTGCGTCCATGCAACCTACACGCTAATAGGTAAAGATAGGTCCTAATCCCACCCGAGTATGTGTAGATTGGGTTCGTTTTCCCATGCTCTGCTCGAGATGCTACGCAGAATTTCGGCAGCACCTCCCCGCTGTTCTCCTGATACACGTCTCGACAATAAGCAGAGAGGATGTGTACCCGGAGAACAACAGGGGAGGCACTGACGAAATTCCGCATCGGATCCGGAGCACAGCATACGGGAAGACAAACCCAATCTACACATAATCGGGCTGTCCATGGATAATGTTGGACAATTCGAAAGGATGGCGGTTATAAATATTCAAAGAAATGCATATTTATAGATGTCGCCCTTTCGAACGGGAGACGCATACTGGTCACGCATACTCATGATTGAAGAAACCTATAGCTAGCAAGTTTCATCGGCACGAAGACCGGGACAGAGCAAATTAAGGGGGTAGGAGGATAAGTCATTTGTGCTCACCAACAAACGCAAGGGCGGAGCTCGTCCAACGCACGTGGAGGTCGTCGAACAACTGCACATTCAAATTCACACGATCAACACAAATACAATGTTTTTATAATTAACATAATCGGAAAATATGTGACCTAACTCATAATTTACAAAACTATGACCTCGTGGGCCTCTGGAAGGCCGAAAAGCACCTTCTCGTTCAACAGAAGGCAGAAGAGGTGTCGAGGGTCGGGGCTTAGTGGCGTCGGGAGTCAGTGTCGTCGAGGGTCGGTGGTGTCGGGTGTCGGTGGCATCGGGGGTCGGGGGGTTAGTGGCGTCGGTTGTGGGGGGTCAGTGGCATCGGGGGTCAAGGGTCAGTGACGTCGGGGGTCGAGGGTCAGTGATGTCGGGTGTCAGTGGCGTCGGGGGTCGGGGGTTGGTGGCGTCGAGCATCGGGGGTCGAGAGTCGTGGGCCGAGGGTCTGGGTCGGGGGTCAGTGGCATCGGGGGTCGAGGGTTGGTGGCATCGGGGGTCAGTGGCGTTGAGGGTCGGGGGTCGGGGGTCAGTGGCGTCGGGGGTGGATGGTCGGGGGTCAGTGGCATCGGGCGTCAGGGGTCGGGGGTCGAGGGTCAGTTTCGGGGTGCCGGGGTTCCCTTTTCCTCTTCTTTCTTCTTCTCCTCTCTCCTATTTTTCTTCTTCTTCTTCTTTTCTTCTTCTTATTCTTCTTATTCTTATTCTTTTTTCTCCTCCTCCTCGCCTTCCTCTTTTTCTCCTCCTATTCTTTTTCTTCTTCTTCTTCTTCTTCTTCTTCTTCTTCTTCTTCTTCTTCTTCTTTCTCCTCCTCCTCCTCCTCCTCCTCCTCCTCTTCTTCTTCTTATTATTATTATTATTCTTCTTCTTCTTCTTCTTCTTCTTCTTCTTCTTCTTCTTCTTTTCTTCTTCTTTTTTCTCCTCCTCCTCCTCCTCCTCTTCTTATTCTTCTTCTTCTTCTCCTTCTTCTTTTCGTTCTTCTTCTAATTATTTTCTTCTTTTCCTTTTTTCTTTTTCATTTTTTCCTTCTGCTTTTCCTCTTTTTTTTCTTCTAACCTAACTAACTAACCTAATTAGCCAAATAATCTAACCAAATAAACTAACTAAATTACCCTATATATAATAAAAAACTAACCTAATAAACTAACTAAAGTAATTAACTTTTTTAAAAATAAAAAGAAGAACTCACCGGCGGGGTGGTGTGGGCGGCGGTGGACGACGACACGGGGCGGTGGCGGCGGCGGTGGACGACGGCAGGGGGGCAGGGGCGCGCGGCAGGGGGACTCGCCACGGGGAGGAGCTCGCCGTGGGGGGGATCACCGTGAGGGGGGCTCTCCGCGGGGAGGGGCTCTCGTGGGGAGGGGTCGCCGTGGGGTGAGGAGAGAGACAGTGGTTGGGGGAGAGAGAGACAGTGAGCGAGGAGGGGGTTAACGGCCGTTATAGGGCGGCCCCTTTGGCGTCCGCCCCCCGATGGCAAAGGGCCCCATGGCAGACGGCAAAGGCTCCCGGACGGCAAAGGCCCCCGGATGTCAGACACGGCAGGCATGGGCCCCACCCGTCCTCTTTGCCGTCTGCCCTGGGTCTCTTTGTCGTCCGTTGGCAGACGGCAAAGGGCCGACACATGGAAAATAGTATTTTTGCCATGTGTCAGCCCTTTTCCGTCTGCCTTGTGTCAACTGATGGCAAAGAGGTTCTTTGCCATCAGCCAGCAGACGGCAAAGCACTGGCTGACGGCAAAGAACTGGATTCCAGTAGTGCAAGTAGTATTTTGAATGGGATACATTCGGTAGGTGGAGGAGACTTATCTACCACGGGTGTGGTAAAGCGACCTTCCCCAAGCAGTGAACTAAGAGTGCGGTTTTCCATAAGCCTAACTAGTCGATTCACACAACTTAGTGTTCTCAGTGGAACCCATAGCAGCAGCAACAAGCAAGAAAAAAGTGATACGTCTCTGTCGTATCTACTTTTCCAAACTCTTTTGCCCTTGTTTTGGTCTCTAATTTGCATGACTTGAATGGAACTAACCCGGACTGACGTTGTTTTCAGCAAAATTGCCATGGTGTTGTTTTTGCGTAGAAATAAAAGTTCTCGGAATGACCTGGAAATCAACGAGGATTTTTTGTGGAATATATAAAAAATACTGGCGCAAGAATCAACTGGAGGGACGGAGCCAGGAGCTCACAAGCCCACCAGGCCCGCCCCCCCCCCCCTGGTCGGGCCTCGCAGGCTTGTGAGCCCCTCGGGACTCCGCCGCTCCCAATTCCAGCTCTATATATCCTCTTTCATCTGGAAAAAATCAAGGAGAAGAGTTCATCGCGTTTTACGATACGGAGGCGCCGCCACCTCCTGTTCTTCCTATGGAGCGCAGATCTGGAGTCCGTTTTGGGCTCCGAAGAGGGGAAATCGTCGCCATCGTCATCATCAACCTTCCTTCATCGCCAATTCCATGATGCTCTTCACCGTTCGTGAGTAATCTCATCGTAGGCTTGCTGGACGGTGATGGGTTGGATGAGATCTATCATGTAATCGAGTTAGTTTTGACGGGGATTGATCCCTAGTATCCACTATGTTCTGAGATTGATGTTGCTACTACTTTGTCATGCTTAATGCTTGTCACTAGGGCCCGAGTGCCATGATTTCAGATCTGAACCTATTATGTTGTCGCCAATATATGTGTGTTTTAGATCCTATCTTGCAAGTTGTAGTCACCTACTATGTGTTATGACCCGGCAACCCCTGAGTGACAATAGCCGGAACCACTCCCGGAGATGACCATAGTATGAGGAGTTCATGTATTCACCAAGTGTTAATGCGTTGGTCCGGTTCTTTATTAAAAGGAGAACCTTAATATCCTGTAGTTTCCATTAGGACCCCGCTGCCATGGGAGGGATGGACAATAGATGCCATGCAAGTTCTTTTCCCTAAGCACGTATGACTACATACGGAATACATGCCTACATTAGATTGATGAACTGGAGCTAGTTACTTATCTCTCTGTGTTATAACTGTTGCATGATGAATAGCATCCGGCATAATCATCCATCACCGATCCAATGCCTACGAGTCTTTCCTACTGGTCCTTGCTACGTTACTTTGCCGCTACTGATGTCACTGATGCTACTGTTACTCTGTTGCTACTGTTGTTACTTTGCTGCTACTGCTGTCACTTTGCTGCTACTGGTTACCGTTACTACTGTTGCTATCACACTACTTTGCTACTGATACTTTGCTGCAAATACTAAATCTTTCAGGTGTGGTTGAATTGACAACTCAACTGCTAATACTTGAGAATATTCTTTGGCTTCCCCTTGAGTCGAATCAATAAATTTGGGTTGAATACTCTACCCTCGAAAACTGTTGCGATCCCCTATACTTGTGGGTTATCAAGACCTTTTTCTGGCGCCGTTGCTGGGGAAGCACAGTTATATTCTCTGAGTCACTTGGGATTTACGTCTGCTGGTTACATTGAAGAATCTGAGAGATCCAAGAACTAAAGTCTTGCCCTCAACTACGAGGACAGGTAAGGAACTGCCATCTAGCTCTGCACTTGATTCACCTTCAGTTATGATTAAGTTTGCAACATCACCTCGTGCTAGAAATCCTGATATGTCGCTTGTGCCTGATGATGCTATGGTTGATACTGCTTTGCCTGATGATGCTATGCATGATACTTCTTTGCCTGATGATGCTATGCTTGATACTGCTTTGCCACTAGGTGCATTCCTTGATGCACAAATTGCAAGAGTTGCTGCTAGATGTGATGATACTTCTGAAACTGCTGATACTATTGAAGTAGAACCTGCTATTTTGCCTGCTAGAACTAGCTCTCCTAGACATGAATTGCTTGATATGCCTAAGTATTATGTTATGGAGGGAGAGATAGCTGAGGATTTTCTTGCGTGTAAGGATAGCTATGATGTTGAGAAACTACTGCTCAAGTGGAAAGAAAAATCTTTGAACGCTAGGATGAAATATGACCCGAAGTTTGCTACTTCGCCTATTTTTGTGACCGATAAGGATTATGAATTCTCTGTCAATCCTGAGTTAATCACTCTGGTCGAATCTGATCCTTTTCACGGTTATGAGTCTGAAATGGTTGTAGCCCATCTTACGAAACTGCACGATATAGCCACCCTATTCACTAGTGAGGAAAAGATTCGCCACTACTATATCCTCAAGTTGTTTCCTTTCTCGCTAAAGGATGATGCTAAGACTTGGTTCACATCTCTTGCTCCTGGTTGTGTGCGTAGCCCTCAGGATATGGTCTTCTACTTATCTGAAAAATATTTCCCTGCCCATAAGAAGCAAGCTGCCTTGCAGGAAATATACAACTTTGCTCAAGTCGGACAAGAGAGTCTCCCACAAGCTTGGGGGAGGCTCGTCCAGCTACTGATTGCTTTGCCTGATCACCCTCTTGAGAAGAATGAAATATTTGATATCTTCTATAATGGACTTACCGATGCTTCTAGAGACCACCTAGACAGTTGTGCCGGTTTTGATTTTAGGGAACGAACTGTAGAACAAGCTGAGATCCTATTGAATAACATCTTGTGCTATGAGAATGCTTGGAATATTCCCAAACCACCTCCTAATCCAACTCCGAAGAAAAGAGGTATTCTATTCCTCGGTCCTGAAGATATGCAAGAAGCTAAGAAATCTATGAAAGATAAAGGCATTAAATCTGAAGATGTCAAAAATCTACCACCTACACAGGTAGTAGAAGTAAATTCTCTGCGTAGGTTTGATGAGAGTGATATTCCTTTTGATAAACCTGCTAGCCTATGCCTGGATGAATTTGATAACTTTGTTGCCAAACAACAGAGTTTCAATGATTATGTTAGCAGACAATTGGAACAGAATGCTCGTATGCTTAGTCATTTAAGTGCTTGTGTGGACAGAAACGTCAATGATCTTAAGCTCCTGAGTAAACATGCCACTATGGTTACTACTCAGGTAGAACAAGTACTTAAATCTCAGAATGACTTGCTCAATGAGTTGAATGACAATTCTATCAGAGTCTCACTAGAGGCGGCAGAATGACCCAGGAACCTTTGTATCCTGAGGGTCATCCGAAGAGAATTGAACAAGATTCTCAAGGAGTTAGCACTGATGCACCTAGTCATCCTAGAAAGAAGAAGAAAGATGATAAGGATTTGCACGCTAGCAACCCACATGCTGATACACCGAAGAATCCAACCGATGTCTCTGTCTCTGATGATGAAACACAATCTGGTGATGAACATGAGCCTAATGATAATATCAATAGTGATGTTCATGTTGATACTCAACCTAGCAATGATAAGGATGTGGAGATTGAACCTGTTGATCTTGATAATCCACAGCCTAAGGCTAGGAGATACGATAAGAATGACTTCACTTCTAGGAAGAATGGTAAAGAAAGGGAACCATGGGTTCAGAAACCCGTGCCCTTTCCTCCCAAACCATCCAAGAAAAAGGATGATGAGGATTTTGAGAGCTTTGTTGAAATGATTAGACTTGTCTTCCTGCAAATGCGTTTGAAGGATATGCTCAAAATGTCTCTGTATGCTAAGTACATGAAGGATATTTCTACTAATAAGAGGAGGATACCTGAGGTTGAGATTTCCACCATGCTTGCTAACTATACCTTCAACGTGGAACTCCTAAGAAACTAGGTGATCCCGGAGTGCCAACTATACCTTGCTCCATTAAAGAAAACTACGTTAGAACTACCTTGGAGCCGGTGTTAGTGTTATGCCTCTCTCTCTCTTTATCGTAGGCTTGAATTGGATAAGTTGACACCCACTGAAAGCTCTCTGCAAATGGCCGACAAATCAACTGATTTTCCTATCGGCATTTGTGAGGATGTGCCTATTGTGGTTGCCAACGTTACTATCTTAATAGACTTTGTTATCTTGGATATTCCCGAGGACGATGCCATGGCGGTCATCCTTGGAAGACCCTTTTTAAACACTGTAGGGGCTGTTATAGATTGCAACAAAGGCAATGTCACTTTCCATGTCAACGGTAATGAGCATACGGTGCACTTTCCGAAGAAACAATATCGAGTACATTGCATAAATGCTATCAAAAAAACTTCATCGATTTTTATTAGGAGCTTTGAATGCCCTATACCTCTTGTCAAGATGAAGTATGATTTGCTTGTTGGGGAGATACACATTTCCATTGAGGTGACCTAGTGACTATTCGGAAATTCTCCGTTCTCTTTTGCGATTCGAAAAAGTTTGTCAAGGAGACTTGATCAACCTCATTGACGGATTTCTTTTGATGACCATGAGATGGATGAATCGAGGAGTCACAAAACCTCTGTTCCAAGCCTTCACCTTCAGTTGCTTAGAAGAAAAATGATAGGTTTAGTTTAGTTTTCCCTGTTTTTTGTTTTAGCATCCCGTAAAAAAGTACCCCGAAAATAAAAGTTCTCCGAACGTCCTGAAAATCAAGTATGATTTTTCCGGAATTTTTGAAAAATACTAAGACGAAGAGCTAGTCTGGGGGATGCGCCAGTAGGTCACAAGCCCAGGAGGCCCGGCCACCCCCCTGGCCGGGCCTGGCAGGCTTGTGGGGCCCACATGCACCTCCTCCACTCATTCTAGCTCTCATCCACTTCTACTACCTCCAGAAAAAATCATTTCGCAACTCAAACCCGTGTTCTTGCTCCTCTTGCTGGGATTTTCGATCTCCTTGCTCAAAGCACCATTCTCCGAACTATTTTGGGGAAATTACTCCTTGGTAAGTGACTCCTCCATTGGTCCAATTAGTTTTTGCTCTAGTGCCTTATACTTCGCGTATTTTTGCTGCATTGGTGACCATGTTCTTGAGCTTTGCATGCTAATTCTAGCTGGTCCCAAGTAGTTTTGATGCGTAATATGGCCTCTAGGCACTTGTGGGAGTAGTTGCTACGAGTTTAGTTGAGCCTTCTTCACTTTTCCTTTGGGTCACTGAAAATTTCAGAAAAGGAAGATGTTCAGGAGAAACTATCATGGTGGTTCCCCAAGCAAGAGAGGTCCCCGTCTTGCGATTCGGGAGCCCGATCCTTACCAACCAAGGATCGCACCGGTACAACCACGTGAATGGCCTTCTGATGAATTCATGATTGAGGCAGGTTTCAAAGACGAGTTTGATACACTTGTTCACAATGTCGGACTCGAAGAATTCATCTCCAATAAATGTGAACAGTATGTTACGCTCACTGCCTCTTTTATTCGTAGATTCAAATTTTCAGTTGGTCGTGATACACCCGTACTGTTTGATCTCTATGACAAATCGTATACCATGGATTTAGAGGATTTCAACACAATTTGTAAGATACCTATTTGGGGTAGTCTCAATGATCCTCCTAAATCTTCGGTTAGAGATTTTTTATCTAGTATAACTGTTGGAGAAACTAGAGATATTACGCATGCTAACATGGGGAGCATTCATTTTCCTGCCTTGCATTACTTTGCCCTCTTCATAGGCAGATGCATTAATGGCAAGATTGATCATTGTCACCTCCGCGCAGCAGACCTTAGTATTCTTAAGAGCGCAGTAACGGGTGATAGAAGTTTCAACATGGGAGCTATAATAGCAAGGAGGCTGAATAATAATGCTAATCAAGGGGATTTCTTTGGTGGGATCTATGCCACTCGCATAGCGAATTTCCTTGGAGTACCCATCCGCGAAGGAGATCCCCTGCTCCATACAGCTTTCCTTGACCGCGTCGCTTTGACACGCTACTAGTTCCTTGATAGCGATGATGAATCCCTCCTATACCGTTTAATATTTAACCGACAGCATGTTTTCCATATTACCCTTCCTGCTCCTGCCTTCTTTGACTTTCAGGTAAAACGGAGATATTACATAACTAGAGGAGAGGCATGGGAGTATGAGAGGGAGGCAAAGGCTGCTCGTCTCCGAGAGGCAGCTAATCAGGTAGTGGCTACAGCGCTCCCGTACAACCCCCATTATGATTTCGGATATCGCCCGGACCATCCTTGCGAGTAGACCAACTTAGGCCAAAATCCTAAGCTTGGGGGAGTATGTGTTTCTCACCGACTTTACATTCTTGTTTATGCTTTCACTTTGTTAGTCGGTGTTCTCACTTTGCCACTGTATCATCCGTGCTAGTTTATTTCTTTTTCTCGTTTTCTTTTCGTGTGTCTGTCTAGTTTGAGAAACCCCAAAAAGATTTTCTTGTTCTTCTTTTGCTTGTTGGGAGCTTTCCCGTGTAAATAGTTTTCTTTTTCTTTGGGTCAAGGTAGAAGATCATGGTTATAATGTTTAGTGGCTCTCGCATGCATATCTGCTTATCTGTTAAAGAGTCATATTACTTTGTCTTCTCCTTTGTGTTTGCATGCAGATTCCAGCTTAGTCCAATGCACGAGCACGCTTATTATTGTTCACATCATTCGGTCGTGCAAGTGAAAGGCAATAATGACGATATATGACGAAGTGACTTAGCCTGGAAAAGCTGGTATGAACTAGATCTATTTTGTTTTTGTAAATATGACTAGCTCATCGTTCCTGATTCAGCTTTATTGTGAGAAAAACATATTTGCAATGACAACTTAGAGATCATAGTTGCTGCTGCCATGCTTAATTAGCTAGGAGCTTATAATGGTTTGTCTTGGATGCCCACATGAATGTTGAGATGACTATGTTGTAGTATGATAGGATGGTATCCTCCTTTGAATGATTCAAGTGGCTTGACTTGGCGCATGTTCACCCATGTAGTTGAAACAAAATCAACATAGCCTCTATGATATTCATGTTCATGGTGATTTATGTCCTACTCATGCTTGCACTCAATGTTAGTTAATCTCAATGCATTTTGATGACTGTTGTCGCTCTCTAGTTGGTCACTTCCCAGTCTTTTGCTAGCCTTCACTTGTACTAAGCGGGAATACTGCTTGTGCATCCACTTCCATAAACCCAAAGTTGTTCCATATGAGTCCACCATACCTACCTATATGAGGTATCTACGTACCTGCCGTTCCAAGTAAATTTGCATGTGCCATTCTCTAAACCTTCAAGAAATAATCTGTTTTTACATGCCCAAACCGCTCATGCGGTGACAGGGGGCTATCAGTATCTTCCATGCTAGGCGTGTTAACCTCGATATGTGTTTATTCACTATCATTCACGAGAAAGGGGCCGGTAATTGGAATGCCTAGTTCCATGCTCAAATCGAAAAGATAATTGCAAACAAAACTCCCCCTGGATTGATGTTGGTATGGACGGCACCCGAGTATTCGGCTAGTCGTGGAGTGTGATTGATTGGTGGTAGGGGATTCTAAACTTTACTTTTCTGTTTGGGAACTGCCTATAGCATGTGTAGCGTGGAAGATGGTGGGAACTCTTAGTCATTGCGTTGACAATGAAAGCATGCCACCCAAAATTATTATCTTTGTTTTCAAATCTTGAGCTCTGGCACCTCTGCAAATCAATGCTTCCCTCTGCGAAGGGTCTGTCCATTTATGTTCCTGTTGAGTCGTCCTCCTCTTATAAAAGCACCAATTAGAGAGCACATCTGTCATTTTTATGTTTTGCTTTTAACTTTGTTGAGTATGACTGTGACTGGATCTTCTTTGCCATGAATTACAATGTTTAGTCAGCTCTTGGTCTTCGAAGGTGCTCTGCATTTATCTTTTGCGGTCTCAGAAAGAGCTAGTGAGAAACCATCTATTTGTACTACTTCATGATTGTTTTGATTGAAGTGTTGACGTTTGAAACTTATTATTATTTGCTCGCTAGTTGATTATGCCATTGATATGAGTTTACCGTGAGACCTAGATGTCATCTGCTTTTGTGGTTTGCTTATGATCTTGCTGAAATTCTGCATATGAGTTAGGCATAATTGCAACAACAAGATCAAACAGAGTTCGTAAAAGTTTTTCTTTTGTCTCTTTCAGTTTGTCAACTGAATTGCTTGAGGACAAGCAAGGCTTTAAGCTTGGGGGAGTTGATAAGTCTCCGTCGTATCTACTTTTCCAAACTCTTTTGCCCTTGTTTTGGTCTCTAATTTGCATGATTTGAATGGAACTAACCCGGACTGACGTTGTTTTCAGCAGAATTGCCATGGTGTTGTTTTTGTTGGGTAACGTAGCATAAATTCAAAATTTTCCTACGCATATTCAGATCTTCCTATGGAGAGACTTGCAACGAGAGAGGGGTGAGAGCATCTTCATACCTTTGAAGATCGCTAAGCGAAAGCGTTACTAGAACGCGGTTGATGGAGTCGTACTCGCGGCGATTCAGATCGCGGTGTGATTCCGATCTAGTGCCGAACTATGGCACCTCCGCGTTCAACACACGTGCAGCCCGATGACGTCTCCCGCGCCTTGATCCAGCAAGGAGGAGGGAGAGGTTGGGGAAGATCTCTAGCAGCATGACGGCGTGCTGTCGATGGAGAGACGAGCTCTCCCGGCAGGGCTTCGCCAAGCACCGGCAGAGAGGAGGAGAAAGAAGAGCAGGGTTGTGCCGAGGGAGAGGGAAAACTGTGTCCCCAAAAGCCCAAAAGTGCCCACTATATATAGGAGGAGGGGAGGGGGTGCCACCCCTAGGGTTCCCACCCTAGGTGGTGCGGCAGCCCCCCAGATGGGAGGTGCGGCGGCCAGGGCAAGGGGGAGGGGTGTCGCACCCCTAGGTGGGCCTTAGGCCCACCAGCGCCTAGGGTTTCCCCCCCTCTCCACCTCCTGTGCCTTGGGCTGAGTGTGGGGGGCGCACCATCCCACCTAGGGTTTGGTTCCCTCCCGCACTTGGCTCATCTACCCTCCCGGGGTCGTTGCCCCCTTCCGGTGGACCCCCGGGGCCAACTCCGGTGGTCCCGGTGGTCCCGATACGTTACCGGTGACGCCCGAAACACTTCCGGTGTCCAAAATCATCCGTCCTATATATCAATCTTTACCTCCGGACCATTCCGGAGCTCCTCGTGACGTCCGGGATCTCATCCGGGACTCCAAATAACTTTCTATAACCTCGTATAACAATTCCCTATAACCCTAGCGTCATCGAACGTTAAGTGTGTAGACCCTACGGGTTCGGGAGACAGGCAGACATGACCGAGACACCTCTCCGGCCAATAACCATCAGCGGGGTCTGGATACCCATGGTGGCTCCCACTTGCTCCACGATGATCTCATCGGATGAACCACGATGTCAAGGATTCAATCAATCCCGTATACAATTCCCTTTGTCTGTCGGTATAGAACTTGCCCGAGATTCGATCGTCGGTATACCTATACCTTGTTCAATCTCGTTACCGGTAAGTCTCTTTACTCGTTCCGTAGCACGTCATCGTGTGACTAACTCATTTAGTCTCATTGAGCTCATGATGATGTGTGACAGCCCGATGCCGACGTTCCAGAAGATTCCCCCTTCTTTTCGTTTTCGTCGTGTGTCTATTTTCTTTTGTCGCATCATCATCGCACCATTCGCATCATCTGCATTGCATCGGCATCTCCGTTGCCGCCAGTTTTCAAAACTTGGATCCGTTGTTAGTTGCCGGTTCGCGTCGTTGTTCGTTCCGAGCCTGACCGCACACGCACGCGCCCGCGGCACCGTCGTAACCCTGTTTTTAAAGCGTGTATAATACTTTCTCCGATTGAGCTGGAATTTGTTGTGCGGTATTATTTATATATAGCTAGGCCGCATGTCGAGTTTCATCGCGATCGGAGACCGTCTGGTACCCGAACGGTCGACCGTAGCGGCACCGTATCCGGTCTACCGTCGCACGTTTGTCGGTGTTTTCAAAAACTCGTTGCCGCGTCGCCCGTTCTCCCTCTCGTCCCCGGATATCCCCTCTACATGGCCTCGCCCGTTCCCGCGTGCGGAATCATCCGAATCCGACCGCACGGTTGGATCCGGGTCAAAATTTCGCTAAACCTAGCCCCCCCCGTTTGTTTATATATACCCCTCCTATTTTTAAGGCAGCCTACCACTCTCTCCTCCTTGTTTTCCGCGCAGCCCCCACCAAACCCTAGCCGCAACCTCTCTCCCCACCAGCCTCGCGGGCCCGCCGAGCCCATCTAAGGCCCGTCCGGGCCCGAGCCGCCGCCGCCCCCGTTCCGCCTCCCGTGCCCGCGCCTCCAGCTCCCTGCTCCCGAGGTGTTCCGCGCCCGGCTCGCTGCCCCCTGCTCGTCTCACCGCCGCCGCCTCCCTCCGGGCTCCGGCCTGAACCCAGCGGAGTTGCCTCGCCAGACCACCAGGCCGAGCCCAGCGCCCCCTGCTCCTTCTTCCTTCCCTCCCTTCTCTCTCTCACGTTTTCTCCCTCTCTTTGTCCCGCAGGGGAAACCATGGCCGCCGGCCCCAACGAGCGCGACGTCGCCGGCGAGCCTCGTCGCGAGTCCGGACCAGCCGGGATCAGGTCTTCCCAGCCGCCGCGAAGGCCTGCCTGCTGGGACTCATCCCGTCCGCGTGCAGCGAGGTTGCATCGAGCGGCCGCTCGTCGATCCAGGAGGATCTCGATCCCACTCGCCCGTTGACCGGGGGCACCACGTGGGCCGGCCAGCCGCCTCTCCGGTCGGGACGCGCTAGATGCGGCGCATCGCCCCAGCCTCCCATGGGCCTCCTCCTGTTCTCCTGGCCCAGCTCGCCCTCTCCTCCAACTTGGGCCAAGGCCCGCGAAGGTTAGCCCCGCAGCCCCTCGTTTTTCCGCCTGAGCGTCTTTTAGTTGCCTAGCGCCCAAGTCTGGTTAGACCAGTTAGCAGATTTAGGCCCAGTAGTTTTTTTTAGGATTTCTCGGACTTATTTAAATTCTAGAAAATTGACGAATATTAGAACGCGTGTAGTTTTATTTCCATAAGTCGGATCGAGGCGTATTGTATATGGATTTGGTGTAGAATTTCGCGCAGTATCCGTTTTTGCAACTTGCATAAATGTTTGATGAGGTTTGTCCCACTGTTTGCCTAGAGTAACGTGTTGTCCCATTAGAATAGTGTCTGTATTTATTTTCCGCGCGAGTTCGAATTGTTTGTATGCCTTAGGTAAAATGCCTATGTTTTAGGGACCATTATTCCTTGTATTTTAGAGCGGTCATAGGTATTTTTTGCATGTATGGATTGCCGGTAGTTTATTTTCCCGTGTATAGGTTATTTATCTCCCATTTATGTGTGGCTATATTTTGTTGTGCAACCCCACATATTTTATATGTTTCCGGGGTAGCATTAGTTTTAGCATTAGAGCAAGTTAGTTCGCGAGATATTTTGCTAAGTTGCCCTTTTGTTTAATTCGTAGGATTTATTCCGTGCGTCGTTTGACGGAGTTGTCAACTAGAGAGTTGATCTTGGATGTTTTGTTTAACCCCTGGTATTTTTGGTTGCAATAGAAATGCATGTTTAGGTGTTGTTTGCTTGCTCTCAAGTTGCTATAAATAGTGCTGATTTGGAGGAGCTGAAATATTTCTATGTCTGGGATCTGTTATTATTTTGTTGCTGTTTTGTTGTGCTTCTAGCTTTTGATCTGTAGCTCTTTTGAGGTTGGTACAATGGAGTTAGTTGTACCCCTTGTGTTTCTCTAGCATGCTGTGAAGTTTCATACCATTTGGAGTCCTGTAGCTATAGGTTTTTCTGCTGTCAATATTGCTTCAGATCGAAACTGCACTTTCATGAGGTGTAATTTTCACCAAGTCTGAAATAGTGTGTGGGAAGCCATTTTGTGACTTCTTTCCCTAGTGTTCCTTGCTGCCATGCTAGTTGTTGTTAGTTGTTCGTAGCAGTGCTTCTTGCCCTCTTCCGTTCCATGTCTTGCATGAGCTTATCGGAGTTGTGTAGCTCGTAGTTGTGGGGCGTAGAAAATGCTATATGGCTGATTTTGGCAGATTGTAGTGATTTCTTGTTTTGCTCGTAGTTTTCGAACCGTAGCTCCGTTTTGATCGTGTCCTACATGAAACTTGCTTAGAAACTCATGTAGTTTCATTTTATCTTGCTGGTTGTATATTTTGAAGTGCTCGTGACCACTGTTGCACACATATTGCATTCATGCCATCATATCTTGCGGTGCTTGTATCTTTTGAACCGTAGCTCCGTTGGAGATGTTCTTTATGTGTAGATTGCTTGAAATGATGCGTAGAATCACGCGAACCTATTTGTTTTTCAGTTTAACAACCAATTAAATGTGTTAGTTCAGATATGGACAAAATTGTAAATTAACTTGTGAGGTCGTTTCAGAGGTGCTATAAGACATTTCCGACCTCATTTAAAATGCCTAGATAGGTAGTTTAATTTCCGCTTCACCTCTTGCATGTTAAACAACATTAATTTTGCCGTGTAAATAACTGGGAGTGAACTAAATAATTCATATGTGGAGTTTCGTCAATATGCAACTCATTGCATATTGTACTTCACTTAATGTGTAGTGTTTGATTGTGTGAATTGTCATGCCGTGTCTTGCATGCGTTCAGCTGCTCATGCATCATTTGTGTTGCGCATCGTGTGGTGAATATCGTGTGTTGATTCTTGTTTCCGGTTTCCTTCGTCTCGTTAGAGATCCGCAAGCGTGTCGGAAAGTGAGGACTCGTTCGACTACGTCGGTTCGTCTGCTTCACGGAGGCGTTCTTCTTCCAAGAGGGATCTCAGGCAACATGATCATTTCCCCAGATACCATTACTATCATTGCCATGCTAGTTTTACCGTTGTTATCGTTAATGTCGCGTTGCCTACCACATGTTAAATATCAGCCTCTCAACAATGCCATGTTAACCATCAACCTGTTCAACCTAGCAAACCACTGGTTGGCTATGTTACTGCTTGCTTAACCCTTTTGATAGCATTGCTAGTTGCAGGTGCAGATGCTTCCATGTGATAACATGGGTTCCTTGTTATGTCACCATATTAAATGCTATTTAATTTAATGCACCTATATACTTGGTAAAAGGTGGAAGGCTCGGCCTTTCTAGCCTGGTGTTTTGTTCCACCTTTGCCCCCTTAGTTTCCGGCTACCGGTGTTATGTTCCATAATTGAGCGCTTCTAACACGATCGGGGTTGTTATGGGGACCCCCTTGATAATTCTTCTTAGATTAAGATTGGTCTGGCAAGGCCCAACTTTGGTACTACATTTGCCTAAACACCTAATAAAATTGCATAGGGACTTTCCGGACCCCGAGGATAATTTAATCAACCCCCGGGCCAGTGCTCCTCATGAATGCTAGTCCAAATTGGCAAACTACGGGGCCACCGCGGGGCAACCCGAGGTTTGGTTCTCCTTGTGTGACCCATCCGTCGTGTCCGGAGAACGAGGTACGTGACTCCTATCGGGATCGTCGACACGTCGGGCGGCCTTGCTGGATTAGTTTTACCTTTGACGAGATATCTTGTGCATCGGGATTCCGGTGATGCTTTGAGTAATCTCAGAGTTGAGGTTTTCCACTAGGGAATCCGACGAGATCGCGAGCTTCGGGATTGAGGATTTTTATGCGGCTTGTGGTAATTTGTGATGGACTAGTTGGAGCACCCCTGCAGGGTTAAATCTTTTCGGAAAGCCATGCCCGCGGTTATGTGGCAACTTGGAAACTTTGTTTAACACTGGTTCTAGATAACTTGAAGTTAACTTAATTAAAACTTGCCAATTGTGTGCGTAACCGTGATTGTCTCTTTCGTGAGTTCCTTCTCCGATCGAGGACACGGTGGGGTTATGCCTGACGTAGGTAGGTGTCCAGGATCATTCATTTGATCATCAGTAGCTCACGTCCGTTATGCGTAGATCTTCCCCCTCTTATTTCTTGTACTCATAAGTTTTAGCCACCTCATATATGCTGAGCCGCTGTTGCAACCTCACCACTTAACCATGCCTCATCTAATAAGCTATGCTAGTCTTGATACCTTTGGAAATGAGATTGCTGAGTCCCCTGTGGCTCACAGATTACTACAACACCAGTTGCAGGTACAGGTAAAGGGTACTTGATGCGAGCGCGTTGATTGTACATTTGGAGTTGCTTCTTCTTCTTCTTCTTCATCGATCTAGGATGGGTTCCAGGCCGGCAGCCTGGGATAGCAAGGATGGACGTCGTTCTTCTTTTCTCGTTTGTTTTCGTCCGTAGTCGGACCCTGCTCTTCCTCTTGATGTTTATGTAATGTACTATTGTGACTCTTATGTAGCTTGTGGCGAGTGTAAGCCAACTCTATATATATCTCTTCTTTTCAGTACATGTACTTGTAACGATATCCATTCTTGCGACACGACGAGATGCGCTTCTATCCCTGATGAGGCCCTCGTGCCAAATTGAGGATAGGGTCGCATCTTGGGCGTGACAAGTTGGTATCAGACCAGTACCGACCTAGGAGCCCCCTTGATTGATCGAACTTGGCCAAGTCGAGTCTAGTGAAAAACTACTTTGAGTCTAGTTATATATCGGAGAGTAGGATTCTTTTTTCTCCTCTTCTATGCTTTGGTGAGGAATCTTGACGTAATAATTTACTCTACTCCTCTTCCCACTCAAAAAAAATTTAGGATCACGCGGATATTTTTGGAATCTATATGATGCCGATGTGACGGAGTTCTGTCTTGGTGCCTCCTATTTGCTCTAAGTTTGAGGGGAGTTGAGCTCGAGGGGATTCTTGAGCACATCGTTATCATTCAGATTTCTTAGTATCTCAGGACGAAGGATGTTCGTAATTGCTTCAATACTAGTAGTGGCGAGATAACCCCGATGTCCCCAGTACTGGTGCAGATTGTTCGGGAGTACTGCCATACTTTGTATCGTTGTGATCACGAGGGTCTGTTGTAGATGAAGGTCCGAGATTCTGGTTGTGTGTTGACGGATGTGATACAGGTGACGGGTTAGTATAGGAGTTGTCTGATATTACTCCTTGTATCCGTGTACCAGATTGCATGATCGGAAATTTCGGGAATTCATAGGTGGGAATTCATGTAGTTACTTATAGGACAATCTTCCAACAAATGCATGATGTTAGGTTGGGGTTCGACATCTAGTGGATTCGTTTGTTCACGGTCGACTTACAGCGGTACACGTTGTGTCTTAAAGAGTCCTTGTAGCTTGCTACGACTCGGGGACGCTTCGTATGTCGGGTGCACTGCCTTGCACTTGATGGCTACTGTAAAATCGAGCTCGTGCGATCCTGTCCACAAAAATATCGGATGAAATCTTTCTCATGAGCTTGTTCTGGCTTGTTTCATAAGCCTCACCCTTTGTTTTGTTGGAATGTGGTAATTCGTGTTGCTTCGATGTCAAGTGGTGATTTCAGATCTTTCCTAATCTGTGTTCTCATATTTTTATGTGAATGCAACTTCTTTGCTCAATCAGATCGTCTTATCAACTCTTTTCAACCGGAGTCGTTGTATCAATTCCATTCAACCGGTGTGCTTCTCTATAACTGAATTCAATCTTCTCCAGTTGTTGCAGATCATTCTCTCATTTTATTCCGGAGTTCATCTCATCTAGCCCAATTTGTCTTTTGTTTTCCCTGCCCTCCCGCCCTTTTTTCTTCGATGATTGGATTTCATCCAAGCGCATTCATTTCATTGTGCTTCCGCTATCTCTTCTTCCTTTCGTACCCGGTGATTTGTTGTGAAGATTCTCAGGAGCTTCATGTTCATCTTTATTCATTCTTGTCATCCTTACCGGTGAATTCAATTTAGTTGTGGTGTCATCTTATCCATTCATCCTTGTAATTCTTTCCTATATTGGAAATTCTTATGAGCCTATCTTGTTGCTAATTCCTCTCTCTTTCTATCTGGAGTGTTAAGATATTTCAGAAGTTTTTGTTTCCAATCTTTTCAACTATTTTGAGGTGCTCAACCTCATCAAGTTTTCGCTTCTACCGGTGCAATATGTCTCTTTCTAGCAATCTTTTCAACGGTGGTTTCTTTGAGTGGGCCCATAACCCACAGGTTCTTTCCCAGGATCTTTCCTGGTGCTTTTAATCTTTTCCCAGAGATCATTAAATCTTTCAACTATGACGTAAGTATGAATTTCATCAGTCATATCCCCTCGTCAAGATCTATTGGAATTAATTCTCATATTGGCTCAACCTTTCAGTCTTCTTTATTCCGGAGTGCCTCATTAATTCTTGGTGGTGTTGTTCTCGTCATCACTCTCAGCTTGCAATTCGGAGGAGTGTTTCTCTCAAATCTTGGTTCATTCTTGTGGAGATTATCATTTCAGCTTGGTGCTATCATCTTCAATTGTTTCTATCATGAGTATCCCTTTCGTGCTATCCGGTGCTTCTCTAAGTTGTTTTTATTTCTCGATCCTCCGAAGGCCATCATTTTAGAAGATTCTTCGTTCTCAGCTTTCAGCTATCATCCTTAATTCTTCTCAATGGTTGTCTCTTCGTTCGTATCTCGATTATCCGGTGCTTTGTTCAAGTTTTCCTTCAAGTGGTTCATGTTCTTTTCATTCTCATGTATCTTCATTAATTCTTGGTGTTCCCATTTATTTGTGAATTCATACCGGTGCTTCCTTCAATTTTGCTTCAAGTGGTGTTTTTTCTCTCTATTTCTCCAAGACTCATTTCTACAAGAATAAGTTGTATGCTTAAATCCGTTGCTTGTCATCAATTTAATTTTATGAAGGATGAGCATAACATAATTCTTATTCTTGTTCTTCCTTCTTCCAAGAGATTTCAATTCTTCTTCCGGAGTGGCTCTTGATATCAATTCCTTTTCTCTAGTGTTCTTATCTTTCTTTTCCGGAGTTCCAAGTTCTTTTAAGTATCTCTTTGTGAGGCTTCATCTAAATCTTGGCAAGGTCATAATCTTATTCTTTTCTACCTTCACATCTTTGCATCGTTCATTTGTATATGGAGGTCCTTCATGGTGGTTCATCAAGGTATCAATCCATTCTCAAGTGTTCTTCAAGATTCTTGTTGGAGAACCTCAAGTATCCGTTCTCTTGCATTTTCAAGTGCATTTGTTCTTCCTTTACCCTTTGAGGTGGTATTATAGCCTTCTTGTTAGTGTAGGAGCCTCGAAGAGTTTTCCTTTCAAGAATGAGATAATTAAACCCACCAATTCTTTGATCATGAGATATTTCAACCCATGATTTCTTCATTGAGCTATCTTGGTTTGGATTTCACCTAAAGCTTTTCCTATGGATTGTTGCTATCATGGTGCTTGTCATTAATCCAAGTTCTCAACGTATCCTCTTGGTGTAAGATTTGTTCATATCTTGTTTCTCCCAATCTATCCTTGTTTCCTTTAGTGGTTGGTTGTCACCTCATATTTGTTGAGATGATTTTCATAAGCCCACTACTATCTTGTTTTTCGTTGGTGGTTTTCCAACCACTACGTCAATTCTGTGTCCGGAGGCTCTTCAATTCTATTGTGATGATAGTTGTCATTCTTTTCTTCATCCTCTTCTTCCGTATGAGCTAGTTCCTATTCAATTGTTCCTGAGGCTTTGTGATGTTGCTCTTTGGGTCTATTATGTGTTCTATCAAGATCATGGTGTTCCCTTGCTCTATTTAGTTGTTTGTTATGTATATTGTGTAATTCTCTCTTATCGAATTTTTTGTCCCATTTCCTACCGAAGTGCTGCCGAAATTTTCCGTGAATTCTTGCTTCTTTCTCATATCAGTCCTCATCTCTTAGCAACCTTCAAGGATCGTTGGTTTCACTCGTTTGTCAAAGAAGCGACTAAGTTTTTACCTCTTGTTCTTTCTCATCCTCTCCCCCTTTCATTCTTGGATCTTGGGGCGAGATCCTCTTGTAGTGTAGGAGAGTTGTGACAGCCCGACGCCGACGTTCCAAAAGATTCCCCCTTCTTTCCGTTTTCGTCGTGTGTCTATTTTCTTTTGTCGCATCATCTCCATTGCATCGGCATCTCCGTTGCCGCCAGTTTTCAAAACTTGCATCCGTTGTTAGTTGTCGGTTCGCGTCGTTGTTCGTTCCGAGCCTGACCGCACACGCACGCGCCCGCGGCACCGTCATAACCCTGTTTTTAAAGCGTCTATAATACTTTCTCCGATTGAGCTGGAATTTGTTGTGCGGTATTATTTATATATAGATAGGTCGCCTGTCGAGTTTCATCGCGATCAGAGACCGTCTAGTACCCGAACGGTCGACCGTAGCGGCACCGTATCCGGTCTACGTCGGACGTTTGTCGGTGTTTTTAAAAACTCGTTGCCGCATCGCCCGTTCTCCCTCTCGACCCCGGATATCCCCTCTACACGGCCTCGCCCGTTCCCGCGTGCGGAATCATCCGAATCCGACCGCACGGTTGGATTCGGGTCGAAATTTCGCTAAACCTAGCCCCCCCCCCCATTTGTCTAAATATACCCCTCCTATTTTTAAGGCAGCCTACCACTCTCTCCTCCTCGTTTTCCGCGCAGCCCCCACCAAACCCTACCCACAGCCTCTCTCCTCACCAGCCTCGCGGGCCCGCCGAGCCCATCTGAGGCTCGCCCGGGCCCGAGCCGCCGCCTCCCCCGTTCCGCCTCCCGTGCCCGCGCCTCCAGCTCCCTGCTCCCTAAGTGTTCCGCGCCCGGCTCGCCGCCGCCTGCTCGTCTCACCGCCGCCGCCTCCCTCCGGGCTCCGGCCAGAACCCACCGGAGTTGCCTCGCCGGACCACCAGGCCGAGCCCAGCGCCCCTGCTCCTTCTTCCTTCCCTCCCGGGGAAACCATGGCCGCCGGCCCCAACCAGCGCGATGTCGCCGGCGAGCCTCGCCGCGAGTCCGGACCAGTCGGGATCCGGTCTTCCCCGCCGCCGCGAAGGCCTGCGTGCTGGGACTCATCCCGTCCGCGTGCAGCGAGGTTGCATCGAGCCACCGCTCGTCGATCCAGGAGGATCTCGATCTCGCTCGCCCGTTGACCGGGGGCACCACGTGGGCCGGCTAGCCGCCTCTCCGGTCGGGCCGCGCTAGATGCGGCGCATCGCCCCAGCCTCCCGTGGGCCTCCTCCTGTCCTCCCGGGCCAGCTCGCCCTCTCCTCCAACTTGGGCCAAGGCCCGCGAAGGTTAGCCACGCAGCCCCTCGTTTTTTCGCCTGAGCGTCTTTTAGTTGCCTAGCGCCCAAGTCTGGTTCGACCAGTTAGCAGATTTACGCCCAGTAGTTTTTTTTAGGATTTCTCGGATTTAATTAAATTCCAGAAATTGGCGAATATTAGAACGCGTGTAGTTTTATTTCCGTAAGTCGGATCGAGGCGTATTGTATATGGATTTGGTGTAGAATTTCGCGTAGTATCCGTTTTTGCAACTTGCATAAATGTTTGATGAGGTTTGTCCCACTGTTTGCCTAGAGTAACGTGCTGTCCCATTAGAATAGTGCCCGTATTTATTTTCCGCGCGAGTACGAATTGTTCGTATGCCTTAGGTAAAATGCCTATGTTTTAGGGACCATTATTCCATGTATTTTAGAGCGGTCATAGGTATTTTTTGCATGTATGGATTTCCGATAGTTTATTTTCCCGTGTATAGGTTATTTATCTCGCATTTATGTGTGGCTATATTTTGTTGTGCAACCCCACATATTTTATATGTTTCAGGGGTAGAAAAATCACATGTAGTTTTAGCATTAGAGCAAGTTAGTTCGCAAGATATTTTGCTAAGTTGCCCTTTTGTTTAATTCATAGGATTTATTCCATGCGTCGTTTGACGGAGTTGTCAACTAGAGAGTTGATCTTGGATGTTTTGTTTAGCCCCTGGTATTTTTGGTTGCAATAGAAATGCATGTTTAGGTGTTGTTTGCTTGCTCTCAAGTTGCTAGAAATAGTGCTGATTTGGAGGAGCTGAAATATTTCTAAGTCTGGGATCTGTTATTATTTTGTTGCTGTTTTGTTGTGCTTCTAGCTTTTGATCTGTAGCTCTTTTGAGGTTGGTCCAATGGAGTTAGTTGTACCCCTTGTGTTTCTCTAGCATGCTGTGAAGTTTCATACCATTTGGAGTCCTGTATCTATTGGTTTTACTGCTGTCAATATTGCTTCAGATCGAAAACTGCACTTTCATGAGGTGTAATTTTCACTAAGTCTGAAATAGTGTGTGGGAAGCCATTTTGTGACTTCTTTCCCTAGTGTTCCTTGCTGCCATGCTAGTTGTTGTTAGCTGTTCGTAGTAGTGCTTCTTACCCTCTTTCGTTCCATGCCTTGCATGAGTTTAACGGAGTTGTGTAGCTCGTCCTTGTGGGGCGTAGAAAATGCTATGTGGCTGATTTTGGCAGATTGTAGTGATTTCTTGTTTTGCTCGTAGATTTCGAACCGTAGCTCCGTTTTGATCGTGTCCTACATGAAACTTGCTTAGAAACTCATGTAGTTTCATTTTATCTTGCTGGTTGTATATTTTGAAGTGCTCGTGACCGCTGTTGCACACATATTGCATTCATGCCATCATATCTTGCGGTGCTTGTATCTTTTGAACCGTAGCTCCGTTGGAGATGTTCTTTATGTGTAGATTGCTTGAAATGACGCGTAGAATCACATGAAACTATTTGTTTTGCTGTTTAACAACCAATTAAATGTGTTAGTTCAGATCTGGACAGAATTGTAAATTAACTTGTGAGGTCGTTTCGGAGGTGCTATAAGACATTTCCGACCTCATTTAAAATGCCTAGATAGGTAGTTTAATTTCCTCTTCACCTCTTGCATGTTAAACAACATTAATTTTTCCGTGTAAATAACCGGGAGTGAACTAAATAATTCATATGTGGAGTTTCGTCAATATGCAACTCGTTGCATATTGTACTTCACTTAATGTGTAGTGTTTGATTGTGTGAATTGTCATGCCGTGTCTTGCATGCGTTCAGCTGCTCATGCATCATTTGTGTTGCGCATCGTGTGGTGAATATCGTGTGTTGATTCTTGTTTCCGGTTTCCTTCGTCTCGTTAGAGATCCGCAAGCGTGTCGGAAAGTGAGGGCTCGTTCGACTACGTCGGTTCGTCTGCTTCACGGAGGCGTTCTTCTTCCAAGCGGGATCTCAGGCAAGATGATCATTTCACCAGATACCATTACTATCATTGCCATGCTAGTTTTACCGTTGTTATCGTTAATGTCGCGTTGCCTACCACATGTTAAATATCAGCCTCTCAACAATGCCATGTTAACCATCAACCTGTTCAACCTAGCAAACCACTGATTGGCTATGTTACTGCTTGCTTAACCTTGTTGATAGCGTTGCTAGTTGCAGGTGCAGATGCTTCCATGTGATAACATGGGTTCCTTGTTATGTCACCATATTAAATGCTATTCAATTTAATGCACCTATATACTTGGTAAAAGGTGGAAGGCTCGGCCTTTCTAGCCTGGTGTTTTGTTCCACCTTTGCCCCCTTAGTTTCCGGCTACCGGTGTTATGTTCCATAATTGAGCGCTCCTAACACGGTCGGGGTTGTTATGGGGACCCCCTTGATAATTCGTTTTAGATTAAGACTGGTCTGGCAAGGCCCAACTTTGGTACTACATTTGCCTAAACACCTAATAAAATTGCATAGGGACTTTCCGGACCCCGAGGATAATTTAATCAACCGCCGGGCCAGTGCTCCTCATGAGTGTTGGTCCAAATTGGCAGACTACGGGGCCACCGCGGGGCAACCCGAGGTTTGGTTCTCCTAGTGTGACCCATCCGTCGTGTCCTGAGAACGAGGTACACGACTCCTATCGGGATCGTCGACACGTCAGGCGGCCTTGCTGGATTAGTTTTACCTTTGACGAGATATCTTGTGCATCGGGATTCCGGTGATGCTTTGAGTAATCTCAGAGTTGAGGTTTTCCACTAGGGAATCCGATGAGATCGCGAGCTTCGTGATTGAGGATTTCTATGCGGCTTGTGGTAATTTGTGATGGACTAGTTGGAGCACCCCTGCAGGGTTAAATCTTTTCGGAAAGTCGTGCCCGCGGTTATGTGGCAACGTGGAAACTTTGTTTAACACTAGTTCTAGATAACTTGAAGTTAAGTTAATTAAAACTTGCCAACTGTGTGTGTAACCTTGACTGTCTCTTTCGTGAGTTCCTTCTCCGATCGAGGACACGTTGGGGTTATGTCTGACGTAGGTAGGTGTCCAGGATCATTCATTTGATCATCAATAGCTCACGTCCGTTATGCGTAGATCTTCCCCCTCTTATTTCTTGTACTCGTAAGTTTTAGCCACCTCATATATGCTGAGCCGTTGCTGCAACCTCACCACTTAACCATGCCTCACCTAATAAGCTATGCTAGTCTTGATACCTTTGGAAATGAGATTGCTGAGTCCCCTGTGGCTCACAGATTACTACAACACCAGTTGCAGGTACAGGTAAAGGGTACTTGACGCGAGCGCGTTGATTGTACATTTGGAGTTGCTTCTTCTTCTTCTTCTTCATCGATCTAGGATGGGTTCCAGGCCGGCAGCCTGGGATAGCAAGGATGGACGTCGTTCTTCTTTTCTCGTTTGTTTTTGTCCGTAGTCGGACCCTGCTCTTACTCTTGATGTTTATGTAATGTACTGTTGTGACTCTTATGTAGCTTGTGGCGAGTGTAAGCTAACTCTATATATATCTCTTTTTTTCAGTACATGTACTTGTAACGATATCCATTCTTGCGACACGACGAGATGTGCGTCTATCCCTGACGAGGCCCTCGTGCCAAATTGAGGATAGGGTCGCATCTTGGGCGTGACATGATGTTCTACCGAGTGGGCCCAGAGATACCTCTCCGTCACACGGAGTGAGAAATCCCGATCTCGATTCATACCAACCCAACAGACACTTTCAGAGGTACCCATAGTGCACCTTTATAGTCACCTAGTTAAGTTGTGATCTTTGATACACCCAAAGCACTCCTATGGTATCCGGGAGTTGCACAATCTCACGGTCGAAGGAAAAGACACTTGACATTAGAAAAGCTTTAGCATACGAACAATATTATCTAGTGCTACGCTTAGGATTGGGTCTTGTCCATCACATCATTCTCCAGTGATGTGATCCCGTTATCAATGACATCTAGTGCCCATGACCAGGAAACCATGATCATCTATTGACTAACGAGCTAGCCAACTAGAGGCTTGCTAGGGACACATTGTGATCTATTTATTCACACATGTATTACTGTTTCCTGTTAATACAATTATAGCATGAACAATAGACGATTATCATGAACAAGGAAATATGATAATAACCATTTTGTTATTGCCTCTAGGGCATATTTCCAACATTCTCCCACTTGCACTAGAGTCAATAATATAGTTACATTGTGATGTATCGAACACCCATAGCATTATGGTGTTGATCATGTTTTGCTCGTGGAAGAGGTTTAGTCAACGGGTCTGCAAGATTCAGATCCGTGTGTACTTTACAAATCTCTATTACTCCACTCTGCACATGGTCCTGGATGGAGTTGTAGCGGCGTTTGATGTGCTTCGTCTTCCGGTGAAACTTGGGCTCCTTGGCTATGGCAATGGCCCCAGTGTGATCACAGAAGACTGTCATTGGACCCGACGCGCTTGGAACCACTCCAAGGTCGGTGATGAGCTCCTTCATCCAAATTCCTTCATGAGCCGCTTCTGAAGCAGCTATGTACTCCGCTTCACATGTAGATGTTGCCACGACTTCTTGCTTGCTGCTGCACCAGCTCACTGCCCACCATTCAAAACATATACGTATCCGGTCTGTGACTTAGAGTCATCCGGATCTGTGTCGAAGCTAGCGTCGACGTAACCCTTTACGACGAGCTCTTCGTCACCTCCATAAACAAGAAACATTTCCTTAGTCCTTTTCAGGTACTTAAGGATATTCTTGACCGTTGTCCAGTGTTCCATACCGGGATCACTTTGGTACCTCCCTACCAAACTTATGGCAAGGTTTATATCAGGTCTGGTACATAGCATGGCATACATAAGAGAGCCTACGGCTGAAGCGTAGGGGACAGAACTCATCTTCTCTCTATCTGCTGCCGTGGTCGGCGACTGAGTCTTACTCAATCTCATACCTTGCAAAACTGGCAAGAACCCTTTCTTTGAGTTTTCCATATTGAACTTCTTCAATATCTTGTCAAGGTATGTACTTTGCGAAAGACGTATGAGGCGTCTTGATCTATCTCTATAGATCTTGATGCCTAATATGTATGCAGCTTCTCCAAGGTCCTTCAGTGAAAAACTCTTGTTCAAATAGGCCTTTATGCTCTCCAACATCTCTATATTATTCCCCATCAATAATATGCCATCCACATATAGTACGAGGAAAGCTACAGAGCTCCCACTCACTTTCTTGTACAGACAGGCTTCTCCGTAAACCTGTATGAATCCAAACACTTTAATCACCACATTAAAGTGAATGTTCCAACTCCGAGATGCTTGCACCAGCCCATAGATGGAGCGCTGGAGCTTGCACACTTTGTTAGCACCCTTAGGGTCGACAAAACCTTCTAGTTGCATCATATACAACTCTTCCTTAAGGTTCCCGTTAAGGAACGTTGTTTTGACGTCCATTTGCCAAATTTCATAATCATAAAAGGCGGCAATTGCTAACATGATTCGGACTGATTTTAGCTTCGCTACGGGAGACAAAGTCTCTTCGTAGTCAATCCCTTGAATTTGTCAAAAACCCTTTGCGACAAGTCGAGCTTTGTAAATGGTTACATTATCGTTCGCATCAGTCTTCTTCTTGAAGATCCATTTATTTTCTATGGCTCGCCGGTCATCGGGCAAATCCACCAAAGTCCATACTTTGTTCTCATACATGGATCCTATCTCGGATTTCAAAGCTTCAAGCCATTTATTGGAATCCGGGCCCGCCATCGCTTCTTCATAGTTCGAAGGTTCACCGTTGTCTAACAACATGATTTCCATCACAGGGTTGTCGTACCACTCTGGTGCGGAGCGTGCCCTTGTGGACCTTCGCGGTTCAGTAGTAACTTGATCCGAAGCTTCATGATCATTATCATTAACTTCCTCTTCAGTTGATGTAGGCTCCACGGGAACAACTTTCCGTGCTACGCTACTTTCCTGTTCGAGAGGGGGTGTAATTACCTCATCAAGTTCTACTTTCCTCCCACTTACTTCTTTTGAGAGAAACTCTTTCTCTAGAAAGGATCCGTTCTTGGCAACAAAGGTTTTACCTTCGGATCTAAGATAGAAGGTATACCCAATAGTTTACTTAGGGTAAGCTTTTCTGGTTGAAGTTTCTTCACATAAGCATCGCATCCCCAAACTTTAAGAAACGACAACTTAGGTTTCTTGCCAAAACATAGTTCATACGGTGTCGTCTCAACGGATTTATACGATGTCCTATTTAAAGTGAATGCTGCAGTTTCTAATGCATATCCCCAAAATGATAGCGGTAAGTTGGTAAGAGACATCATAGATTGTACCATATCTAATAAAGTGTGATTACGATGTTCAGACACTCCATTGCGTTGCGGTGTGCCAGGTGGCGTCAGTTGTGAAACGATTCCACACTTCCTTAGGTGTGTGCCAAACTCGTGACTCAAATATTCTCCTCCACGATCAGATCGTAGACATTTAATTTTTCTTTCACGTTGATTCTCAACCTCACTCTAAAATTCCTTGAAATTTTCAAACGTCTCAGATTTGTGCTTCATCAAGTAGATATACCCATACCTACTCAAATCATCGGTGAGAGTGAGAACATAACGATGGCCACCACGAGCTTCAACGTTCATTGGACCACACACATCAGTATGTATTATTTCCAATAAGTCGGTTTCTCTCTCCATTATTCCTGAGAATGGATTCTTAGTCATCTTTCCCATGAGGCACGGTTTGCATGAGTCAAATGATTCAAAGTCAAGAGACTCTAATAGTCCATCAGTATGGAGCTTCTTCATGCGCTTAACGCCGATATGACCAAGGCGGCAGTGCCACAAGTATGGGGGACTATCATTATCAACTTTACATATTTTGGTACTCACACTATGAATATGCGTAACATCACGATCGAGATTCATCAGGAATAAACCATTCACCAGCGGAGCATGACCATAAAACATATCACTCATATAAATAGAACAACCATTATTCTCTGACTTAAATGAGTAGCCGTCTCGCATTAAGAAAGACCCTGATACAATATTCATGCTCAAAGCTGGTACTAAATAACAATTATTAAGGTTTAAAACTAATCCCGACGGTAGATGTAGAGGTAGCGTGCCGACGGCGATCGCATCGACCTTGGAGCCATTCCCGACGCGCATCGTCACCTCGTCTTTGGCGAGTCCCCGTTTATTCCGCAGTTCCTGCTTTGAGTTGCAAATGTGAGCAACAGCACCGGTATCCAATACCCAGGAGCTACTACGAGCACTGGTAAGGTACACATCAATAACATGTATATCACATATGCCTTTAACGTTGCCGGCCTTCTTGTCCGCTAAGTATTTGGGGCAGTTCCGCTTCCAGTGATCCTTTCCCTTGCAATAGAAACACTCGGTCTCAGGCTTGGATCCATTCTTTTTCTTCTTCCTGGCATCTGGCTTACCGGGCGCGGCAACGGCTTTGCCGTCTTTCTTGAAGTTCTTTTTACCCTTGCCCTTCTTGAAACTAGTGGTCTTGTTGACCATCAACACTTGATGCTCTTTCTTGATTTCTACTTCTGCAGACTTGAGCATTGAGTACAACTCAGGAATGGTCTTCTCCATCCCTTGCATGTTGTAGTTCAGCACAAAACCTTTGTAGCTTGGTGGGAGAGACTGGAGGATTCTGTCAATTATAGCATCATCCGGAAGTTCGACTCCAAGTGAAGTCAGACGAGCATGTAACCCAGACATTTTGAGTATGTGCTCACTGACAGAACTGTTCTCCTCCATCTTACAGCTAAAGAACTTGTCGGAGACTTCATATCTCTCGACACGGGCATGAGCTTGAAAAACTAGCTTCAGCTCTTGGAACATCTCATATGGACCGTGTTGCTCAAAACGCCTTTGGAGCCCCGTTTCTAAATTGTATAGCATGCCACACCTAACCAGAGAGTAGTCATCACTCTGTGTTTGCCAGACGTACAGAATGTCCTGGGCTGCTGCGGGAGCGGGAGGGTCACCTAGCGGCGCATCAAGGACATAAGCCTTTTTACCTGCTTCAAGGATGAGCTTCAAGTTGCGAACCCAGTCCGCATAGTTGCTACCATCATCTTTCAGCTTGCTTTTCTCTAGGAATGTGTTGAAATTGAGGTTGACGTTGGCCATTTACAATATTTATAAAGACAACTTTTAGACTAAGTTCATGACAATTAAGTTCATTTAATAAAATTAAGTATGAACTCCCACTTAAATCGACATCCCTCTAGTCATCTAAGTGATACATGATCCATGTTGAGTAACACGTGTCCGATCATCACGTGAGACGGACTAATCACCGTGGTGAGCAACTTCATGTTGATCGTATTCAACCATACGACTCATGTTCGACCTTTCGGTCTCTTGTATTAGAGGTCATGTCTGTACATGCTAAGCTCGTCGAGTCAACCTTGGTGTTTTGCGTGTGTAAATCTGGCTTACACCCGTTGTATCCGTTAGCAATGAAGTAAAAGGTAGTAAGCACATGGCGTTGCATCTCATACAATAAATTAAGGCAACTCCTATGGCTCCTGCCGGTTGTCATACTCATCGACATGCAAGTCGTGAAACCTATTACAATAACATGATCATCTCATACATCATACATGCAACATCACAACTTTGGCCATATCACATCACATGTCAAACCCTACAAAAACAAGTTAGACGTCCTCTAATTGTTGTTGCAATTTTATGTGGCTGATTTGGGTTTCTAGCAAGAACGCTTTCTTACCTACGTGACAGCCACAACGATGATATGCCAAAGCTATTTACCCTTCGTAAGGACCCTTTTCATCAAATCCAATCCGACTAGAGTGGGAGAGACAGACACCCGCTAGCCACCTTTATGCACGGTGTGCATGTCTGTCGGTGGAACTAGTCTCACGTAAGCGTACGTGTAAGGTCGGTCCGGGCCGCTTCATCCCACAATACCGCCGGAAAAGAATAAGACTAGTAGCGGCAAACAATTGACAAATCATCCCCCACAACCTTTTGTGTTCTACTTGTGCATAAAATCTACGCATAGAAAACCTGGCTCGGATGCCACTGTTGGGTAACATAGCATAAATTCAAAATTTTCCTACGCATATTCAGATCTTCCTATGGAGAGACCAGCAACGAGAGAGGGGTGAGAGCATCTTCATACCTTTGAAGATCTCTAAGCGGAAGCGTTACTAGAACGCGGTTGATGGAGTCGTACTCGCGATGATTCAGATCGCGGTGTGATTCCGATCTAGTGCCGAACTACAGCACCTCCGCGTTCAACACACGTGCAGCCCGGTGACGTCTCCTGCGCCTTGATCCATCAAGGAGGAGGGAGAGGTTGGGGAAGATCTCCAGCAGCACGATGGCGTGGTGTCGATGGAGAGACGAGGTCTCCCGGCAGGGCTTCGCCAAGCACCGGCAGAGAGGAGGAGAAAGAAAAGCAGGGCTGCGCCGAGGGAGAGGGAAAACTGTGTCCCCAAAAGCCCAAAAGTGCCTACTATATATAGGAGGAGGGGGGGTGCCACCCCTAGGGTTCCCACCCTAGGTGGTGCGGCAGCCCCCCACCCCAGATGGGAGGTGCGGCGGCCAGGGCAAGGGGGAAGGGTGGCGCACCCCTAGGTGGGACTTAGGCCCACCAACGCCTAGGGGTTCCCCCCTCTCCACCTCCTGCGCCTTGGGATGAGTGTGGGGGGCGCACCAGCCCACCTAGGGGCTGGTTCCCTCCCGCACTTAGCCCATCTAGCCTCCCGGGGTCATTTCCCCCTTCCGGTGGACCCCCGGGGCCACCTCCGGTGATCCTGGTGGTCCCGGTACGTTACCGGTGACGCCAAGCACAGGCAGAGAGGAGGAGAAAGAAGAGCAGGGCTGCGCCGAGGGAGAGGGAAAATTGTGTCCCCAAAAGCCCTAGCAAAGGAACCACGGTTTCACAAGAAGACCAGACACATCAAACGACGCTTCAACCTCATCCGCAACTACGTCGAAGGGGAGGACGTAAATATATGCAAAGTGCACACGGATCTGAATGTAGCAGACCCGCTGACTAAACCTCTTCCACGGACAAAACATGATCAACACCAGAACTGTATGGGTGTTAGATTTATTACAATGTAATTCGCATGATGATGTGAGGGCTAGATTATTGACTCTAGTGCAAGTGGGAGACTGTTGGAATTATGCCCTAGAGGCAATAATAAATAAAGTTATTATTATAATTCCTGTATCAAGATAATCGTTTATTGTCCATGCTATAATTGTATTGAATGAAGACTTATATACATGTGTGGATACATAAACAAAACACTGTCCCTAGCAAGCCTCTAGTTGGCTAGCCAGTTGATCAACGATAGTCACTGTCTTCTAATTATGAACAAGGTGTTGTTGCTTGATAACTGGATCACGTCATTAGGAGAATCACGTGATGGACTAGACCCAAACTAATAGACGTAGCATGTTGATCGTGTCATTTTATTGCTACTGTTTTCTGCGTGTTTCCTATGACCATGAGATCATATAACTTACTAACACCGGAGGAATACTTTGTGTGTATCAAACGTCGCAATGTAACTGGGTGACTATAAAGATGCTCTACAGGTATCTCCGAAGGTGTTCGTTAAGTTAGTATGGATCGAGACTGGGATTTGTCACTCCGTGTGACGGAGAGGTATCTCGGGGCCCACTCGGTAATACAACATCACACACAAGCCTTGCAAGCAATGTGACTTAGTGTAAGTTGCGGGATCTTATATTACGGAATGAGTAAAGAGACTTGCCGGTAAAAGAGATTGAAATAGGTATACAGATACTGACGATCGAATCTCAGACAAGTAACATACCGAAGGACAAAGGGAATGACATACGGGATTATATGAATCCTTGGCACTAAGGTTCAAACGATAAGATCTTCGTAGAATATGTAGGATCCAATATGGGCATCCAGGTCCCGCTATTGGATATTGACCGAGGAGTCTCTCGGGTCATGTCTACATAGTTCTCGAACCCGCAGGGTCTGCACACTTAAGGTTCGACGCTGTTTTATGCGTATTTGAGTTATATGGTTGGTTACCGAATGTTGTTTGGAGTCCCGGATGAGATCACGGACGTCACGAGGGTTTCCGGAATGGTCCGGAAATGAAGATTGATATATAGGATGACCTCATTTGATTACCAGAAGGTTTTCGGAGTTACCGGGAATGTACCGGGAATTACGAATGGGTTCCGGGAGTTCACCGGGGGGGCCACCCACCCCGGGGAAGCCCATAGGTGTTGGGGGTGCCGCACCAGCCCTTAGTGGGCTGGTGGGACAGCCCAAAAGGGGCCTATGCGCATTGGGCAGAAAATCAAAGAGAAAATGAAAAAAAAGGAGGAGGTGGGAAAGGGAAGAAGGACTCCACCTTCCAAACCAAGTAGGACTCGGTTTGGGAGGGGAATCCTTCCCCCCTTGGCTCGGCCGACCCCTTGGGGGTTCTTGGACCCCAAGGCAAGGCTCCCCCCTCTCCCTCCTATATATAGTGGGGTTTTAGGGCTGATTTGAGACAACTTTTGCCACAGCAGCCCGACCACATATCTCCACGGTTTTACCTCTAGATCGCGTTTCTGCGGAGCTCGGGCGGAGCCCTGCTGAGACGAGATCATCACCAACCTCCGGAGCGCCGTCACGCTGCCGGAGAACTCTTCTACCTCTCTGTCTCTCTTGCTGGATCAAGAAGGCCGAGCTCATCGTCGAGCTGTACGTGTGCTAAACGCGGAGGTGCCGTCCGTTCGGCACTAGATCGTGGAACTGATCGCGGGATAGTTCGCGGGGCGGATCGAGGGACGTGAGGACGTTCCACTACATCAACCGCGTTCACTAACGCTTCTGCTGTACGGTCTACGAGGGTACGTAGATCACACATCCCCTCTCGTAGATGGACATCACCATGATAGGTTTTCGTGCGCGTAGGAAAAATTTTGTTTCCCATGCGACGTTCCCCAACAGTGGTATCAGAGCTAGGTTCATGCGTAGATGTCTTCTCGAGTAGAACACAAAAGTTTTTGTGGGCGGAGATGTGCGTTTTGCTGCCCTCCTTAGTCTTTTCTTGATTCCGCGGTATTGTTAGATCGAAGCGGCTCGGACCGACATTACTCGTACGCTTACGAGAGACTGGTTTCATCGCTGCGAGTAACTCCGTTGCTCAAAGATGACTGGCGGGTGTCAGTTTCTCCAACTTTAGTTGAATCGGATTTGACCGAGGAGGTCCTTGGATGAGGTTAAATAGCAACTCATATATCTCCGTTGTGGTGTTTGCGTAAGTAAGATGCGATCCTACTAGATACCCATGGTCACCACGTAAAACATGCAACAACAAAATTAGAGGACGTCTAACTTGTTTTTGCAGGGTATGCTTGTGATGTGATATGGCCAACGATGTGATGTGATATATTGGATGTATGAGATGATCATGTTGTAATAGAAAATATCGACTTGCACGTCGATGGTACGGCAACCGGCAGGAGCCATAGGGTTGTCTTTATAACTAACGTTTGTGCTTGCAGATGCGTTTACTATTTTGCTAGGATGTAGCTTTAGTAGTAATAGCATGAGTAGCACGACAACCCCGATGACGACACGTTGATGGAGATCATGGTGTGGCGCCGGTGACAAGAAGATCGTGCCGGTGCTTTGGTGATGGAGATCAAGAAGCACGTGATGATGGCCATATCATGTCACTTATGAATTGCATGTGATGTTAATCCTTTTATGCACCTTATTTTTCTTAGAACGATGGTAGCATTATGAGGTGATCTCTCACTAAAATTTCAAGACGAAATTGTGTTTTCCCCGACTGTGCACCATTGCTACAGTTCGTCGTTTCGAGACACCACGTGATGATCGGGTGTGATAGACTCAACGTTCACATACAACGGGTGCAAAACAGTTGCGCACGCGGAACACTCGGGTTAAGCTTGACGAGCCTAGCATGTGCAGACATGGCCTCGGAACACATGAGACCGAAAGGTCGATCATGAATCATATAGATGATATGATTAGCATAGGGATGCTTACCACTGAAACTATACTCAACTCACGTGATGATCGGACTTGAGCTAGTGTAAGTGGATCATGAACCACTCAAATGACTAGAGAGATGTACTTTTTGAGTGGGAGTTTAGCGAGTAATTTGATTAAGTTAAACTCTAATTATCTTGAACATAGTCTAAGTCCACTTTGAATATATTTGTGTTGTAGATCATGGCTCACGCGACAGTCACCCTGAATTTTAATACGTTCCTAGAGAAAGCTAAGTTGAAAGATGATGGAAGCAACTTTGTAGACTGGGCTCGTAATCTTAAGCTAATCTTACAAGCTGGGAAGAAGGATTATGTCCTTAATGCTGCGCTAGGAGATGAACCACCCGCTACGGCTGATCAGGATGTTAAGAACGCTTGGTTAGCACGTAAGGAGGACTACTCAGTAGTTCAATGTGCAGTCTTGTATGGCTTAGAACCGGGACTTCAACGTCGCTTTGAGCATCATGGAGCATTTGAGATGTTCCAGGAGTTGAAATTTATCTTTCAGAAGAACGCCCGGATCGAGAGGTATGAGACCTCCGATAAATTCTATGCTTGCAAGATGGAGGAGAACTCGTCTGTCAGTGAACATGTGCTCAAAATGTCTGGGTACTCAAACCGTCTAGCTGAGCTGGGGATTGAACTCCCGCAAGAAGCTATCACTAACAGAATCCTTCAATCACTGCCGCCAAGCTATAAAGGCTTTGTGTTGAACTACAACATGCAAGGGATGAACAAGTCTCCCGGCGAGTTGTTTGTGATGCTGAAAGTCGCAGAGTCTGAACTCCATAAAGAGCATCAAGTGTTGATGGTGAATAAGACCACTAGTTTCAAGAGAAACGGCAAAGGCAAGAAGGGTAATTCAAAGAAGAGCGGCAAGCCTGTTGCCAATCCAACGAAGAAACCCAAAGCTGGACCTAAGCCTGAAACAGAGTGTTACTATTGCAAGGGTATGGGTCAATGGAAGCGCAATTGCCCCAAGTATCTGGCTGATAAGAAGGCAGCCAAAGAAAAATCAGGTATATTTGATATACATGTTATTGATGTGTACTTAACCGGCTCTCGTAATAGTGCTTGGGTATTCGATACCGGTTCTGTTGCTCATATTTGCAACTCGAAACAGGAACTGCGGAATAGACGAAGGCTGGCGAAAGATGAAGTGACGATGCGCGTAGGAAATGGTTCCAAGGTTGATGCAATCGCCGTCGGCATAGTTTCACTTCAGTTACCATCAGGATTAGTTATGAACTTGAATCATTGTTATTTAGTGCCTGCGTTGAGCATGAACATTATATCTGGATCTTGTTTATTGCGAGACGGTTACTCTTTTAAGTCACAGAATAATGGTTGTTCTATTTCTATGAGTAACATCTTTTATGGTCATGCACCCAATGTGAGAGGATTGTTCATATTGAATCTTGATAGTGATACACACATACATAACATTGAGACCAAAAGAGTTAGAGTTCACAATGATAGCGCCATATTTTTGTGGCACTGCCCCTTAGGTCATATTGGTGTAAAGCGCATGAAGAAACTCCATGCCAATGGACTTTTGGAGTCACTTGACTTTGATTCACTTCACACGTGCGAACCATGCCTCATGGGCAATATGACTAAAACTCCGTTCTCCGGAACAATGGAGCGTGCAAGTGACTTGTTGGAAATCATACATACCGATGTGTGTGGTCCGATGAGCGTAGAGGCACGCGGCGGATATCATTATTTTCTCACCTTCACTGACGATTTGAGTAGATATGGTTATGTCTACTTAATGAAGCACAAGTCTGAAACATTTGAAAAGTTCAAGCAATTTCAGAGTGAAGTTGAAAATCATCGTAACAAGAAGATCAAGTTCCTACGGTCTGATCGTGGGGGTGAATATCTGAGTTTCGAGTTTGGTGCTCACTTAAGACAATGTGGAATTGTTTCACAATTGACACCGCCTGGAACACCACAGCGTAATGGTGTGTCCGAACGTCATAATTGTACTTTATTAGAGATGGTGCGATCTATGATGTCTCTTACCGATTTGCCATTATCATTTTGGGGTTATGCATTAGAAACAGCTGCATTCACTTTAAATAGGGCACCATCAAAATCCGTTGAGACGACACCATACGAACTTTGGTATGGCAAAAGGCCAAAGTTGTCATTTCTTAAAGTTTGGGGATGTGATGCTTATGTCAAAAACCTTCAGCCTGAAAAGCTGGAACCCAAAGCGGAAAAGTGCATCTTCATAGGTTACCCAAAAGGGACGGTTGGGTACACCTTCTATCTCAAATCCGAGGGCAAAGTGTTTGTTGCTAAAAACGGAGCTTTTCTCGAGAAGGAGTTTCTCTCGAGAGAATTGAGTGGGAGGAATATAGAACTTGACGAGGTTGTCGAACCTCTCATCCCTCTGGATGGTGGCGTAGGGCAAGGGGAAACCTCTGTCGTTGCGACGCCGGTTGAGGAAGAAGTTAATGATGATGATCATGAAACTCCGGTTCAAGTTTCTGTCGAACCACGCAGGTCGACGAGACCACGTGCTGCTCCAGAGTGGTACGGTAATCCCGTCTTATCAATCATGTTGTTAGACAACAATGAACCTGCAAATTATGAAGAAGCAATGGTGGGCCCAGATTCCAACAAATGGCTAGAAGCCATGAAGTCCAAGATAGGATCCATGTATGAGAACAAAGTGTGGACTTTGGAAGTATTACCTGAGTGCCGCAAGGCTATTCAGAACAAATGGATCTTTAAGAGGAAGATGGACGCTGACGGTAATGTGACCGTTTATAAAGCTTGACTTATGGCAAAGGGTTTTTCACAAGTTCAAGGAGTTGACTACGATTAGACATTCTCACCCGTAGCGATGCTTAAGTCCGTCAGAATCATGTTAGCAATAGCTGCATTTTTCGATTATGAAATCTGGCAGATGGATGTCAAAACGGCGTTCCTTAACGGTTTCCTTAAGGAAGAGTTGTATATGATGCAACCCGAAGGTTTTATCGATCCTAAGAATGCTAACAAGGTGTGCAAGCTCCAGCGATCCATTTATGGACTGGTGCAAGCATCTCGGAGTTGGAACAAACGCTTTGATGGGGTGATCAAAGCATTTGGGTTTATACAAGTGGTTGGAGAATCCTGTATTTACAAGAAAGTGAGTGGGAGCTCTGTGGCGTTTCTAATATTATATGTGGATGACATATTGCTGATTGGAAACAACGTGGAGTTCTTGGAGAGCATAAAGGATTACTTGAATAAAAGTTTCTCTATGAAGGACCTAGGAGAAGCTGCTTACATTCTAGGCATTAAGATCTACAGGGATAGATCAAAACGCCTAAGAGGACTTTCACAAAGCACATACCTTGATAAAGTTTTGAAAAGGTTCAAAATGGAACAGTCCAAGAAAGGGTTCTTGCCAGTTTTACAAGGTACGAGATTGAGTAAGACTCAGTGTCCAGCAACTGATGAAGATAGAGAGCATATGCGCTCCGTCCCCTATGCTTCAGCCATAGGTTCTATCATGTATGCAATGCTGTGCACTAGACCGGACGTTAGCCTAGCCATAAGTATGGCAGGTAGGTTCCAGAGTAATCCAGGAGTGGATCACTGGACAGCGGTCAAGAATATCCTGAAGTACCTGAAAAGGACTAAGGAGATGTTTCTCGTGTATGGAGGTGACGAAGAGCTCGCCGTAAAAGGTTACGTCGATGCAAGCTTTGACACTGATCCGGACGACTCTAAGTCGCAAACCGGATACGTATTTATTCTTAATGGGGGTGCGGTAAGATGGTGCAGTTCCAAGCAGAGCGTCGTAGCAGATTCTACATGTGAAGCGGAGTACATGACTGCCTCGGAGGCGGCTAAGGAGGGTGTCTGGATGAAGCAGTTCATGACGGATCTTGGAGTGGTGCCAAGTGCACTGAATCCAATAACCTTGTTCTATGACAACACGGGTGCCATTGCCCTAGCAAAGGAACCACGGTTTCACAAGAAGACCAGACACATCAAACGACGCTTCAACCTCATCCGCGACTATGTCGAAGGGGAGGACATAAATATATGCAAAGTGCACACGGATCTGAATGTAGCAGACCCGCTGACTAAACCTCTTCCACGGGCAAAACATGATCAAACCAGAACTGTATGGGTGTTAGATTTATTACAATGTAATTCGCATGATGATGTGAGGGCTAGATTATTGACTTTAGTGCAAGTGGGAGACTGTTGGAATTATGCCCTAGAGGCAATAATAAATAAAGTTGTTATTATAATTCATGTATCAAGATAATCGTTTATTATCCATGCTATAATTGTATTGAATGAAGACTTATATACATGTGTGGATACATAGACAAAACACTATCCCTAGCAAGCCTCTAGTTGGCTAGCCAGTTGATCAACGATAGTCAGTGTCTTCTGATTATGAACAAGGTGTTGTTGCTTGATAACTGGATCACGTCATTAGGAGAATCACGTGATGGACTAGACCCAAACTAATAGACGTAGCATGTTGATCGTGTCATTTTATTGCTACTGTTTTCTGCGTGTCAAGTATTTATTCCTATGACCATGAGATCATATAACTTACTAACACCGGAGGAATACTTTGTGTGTATCAAATGTCACGACGTAACTGGCTGACTATAAAGATGCTCTACAGGTATCTCCGAAGGTGTTCGTTAAGTTAGTATGGATCGAGACTGGGATTTGTCACTCCATGTGACGGAGAGGTATCTCGGGGCCCACTCGGTAATACAACATCACACACAAGCCTTGCAAGCAATGTGACTTAGTGTAAGTTGCGGGATCTTGTATTACGGAACGAGTAAAGAGACTTGCCGGTAAACGAGATTGAAATAGGTATACGGATACTGACGATCGAATCTCGGGCAAGTAACATACCGAAGGACAAAGGGAATGACATACGGGATTATATGAATCCTTGGCACTGAGGTTCAGACGATAAGATCTTCGTAGAATATGTAGGATCCAATATGGGCATCCAGGTCCCGCTATTGGATATTGACCGAGGAGTCTCTCGGGTCATGTCTACATAGTTCTCGAACCCGCAGGGTCTGCACACTTAAGGTTCGACGTTGTTTTATGCGTATTTGAGTTATATGGTTGGTTACTGAATGTTGTTCGGAGTCCCGGATGAGATCACGGACGTCACGAGGGTTTCCGGAATGGTCCGGAAACGAAGATTGATATATAGCATGACCTCATTTGATTACCGGAAGGTTTTCGGAGTTACCGGGAATGACGAATGGGTTCCGGGTGTTCACCGGGGGGGCAACCCACCCCGGGGAAGCCCATAGGCCTTGGGGGTGGCGCACCAGCCCTTGGTGGGCTGGTGGGACAGCCCAAGAAGGCCCTATGCGCCATAGGAAGAAAATCAAAGAGAAAAAGAAAAAAAGAGGAGGTGGGAAAAAGGGGAAGGACTCCACCTTCCAAACCTAGTTGGATTCGGTTTGGAAGGGGAGGACTCCCCCCCTTGGCTCGGCCGACCCCCTTGGGGCTCCTTGAGCCCCAAGGTAAGGCCCCCCCTCTCCCACCTATATATACGGAGGTTTTAGGGCTGATTTGAGACAACTTTTGCCACGGCAGCCCGACCACATATCTCCACGGTTTTACCTCTAGATCGCGTTTCTGCGGAGCTCGGGCGGAGCCCTGCTGAGACGAGATCATCACCAACCTCCGGAGCGCCGTCACGCTGCCGGAGAACTCTTCTACCTCTTCGTCTCTCTTGCTGCATCAAGAAGGCCGAGATCATCGTCGAGCTGTACGTGTGCTGAACGGGGAGGTGCCGTCCGTTCGGCACTAGATCGTGGGACTGATCGCGGGATAGTTCGCGGGGCGGATCGAGGGACGTGAGGACGTTCCACTACATCAACCGCGTTCACTAACGCTTCTGCTGTACGGTCCACAAGGGTACGTAGATCACACATCCCCTCTCGTAGATGGACATCACCATGATAGGTTTTCGTGCGCGTAGGAAATTTTTTGTTTCCCATGCGACGTTCCCCTACAGTCAAACCCTACAAAAACAAGTTAGACGTCCTCTAATTGTTGTTGCAAGTTTTACGTGGCTGATTTGGGTTTCTAGCAAGAACGCTTTCTTACCTACGTGACAGCCACAACGATGATATGCCAAAGCTACCCTTCGTAAGGACCCTTTTCATCAAATCCAATCCGACTAGAGTGGGAGAGACAGACACCCGCTAGCCACCTTTATGCACGGTGTGCATGTCTGTCGGTGGAACTAGTCTCACGTAAGCGTACGTGTAAGGTCGGTCCGGGCCGCTTCATCCCACAATACCGCCGGAAAAGAATAAGACTAGTAGCGGCAAGCAATTGACAAATCATCCCCCACAACCTTTTGTGTTCTACTTGTGCATAAAATCTACGCATAGAAAACCTGGCTCGGATGCCACTGTTGGGTAACATAGCATAAATTCAAAATTTTCCTACGCATATTCAGATCTTCCTATGGAGAGACCAGCAACGAGAGAGGGGTGAGAGCATCTTCATACCTTTGAGGATCGCTAAGCGGAAGCGTTACTAGAACGCGGTTGATGGAGTCGTACTCGCGATGATTCAGATCGCGGTGTGATTCCGATCTAGTGCCGAACTACAGCACCTCCGCGTTCAACACACGTGCAGCCCGGTGACGTCTCCTGCGCCTTGATCCATCAAGGAGGAGGGAGAGGTTGGGGAAGATCTCCAGCAGCACGATGGCGTGGTGTCGATGGAGAGACGAGGTCTCCCGGCAGGGCTTCGCCAAGCACCGGCAGAGAGGAGGAGAAAGAAAAGCAGGGCTGCGCCGAGGGAGAGGGAAAACTGTGTCCCCAAAAGCCCAAAAGTGCCTACTATATATAGGAGGAGGGGAGGGGGGGTGCCACCCCTAGGGTTCCCACCCTAGGTGGTGCGGCAGCCCCCCCCCCCGCCCCCAGCTGGGAGGTGCGGCGGCCAGGGCAAGGGGGAAGGGTGGCGCACCCCTAGGTGGGCCTTAGGCCCACCAGCGCCTAGGGGTTCCCCCCCTCTCCACCTCCTGCGCCTTGGGATGAGTGTGGGGGGCGCACCAGCCCACCTAGGGGCTGGTTCCCTCCCGCACTTGGCCCATCTAGCCTCCCGGGGTCGTTGCCCCCTTCCGGTGGACCCCCGGGGCCACCTCCGGTGATCCTGGTGGTCCCGGTACGTTACCGGTGACGCCCGAAACACTTCCGGTGTCCGAAACCATCCGTCCTATATATCAATCTTTACCTCCGGACCATTCCGGAGCTCCTCGTGACGTACGGGATCTCATACGGGACTCCGAACAACTTTCGATAACCTCATATAACAATTCCCTATAACCCTAGCGTCATCGAACCTTAAGTGTGTAGACCCTACGGGTTCGGGAGACACGCAGACATGACCGAGACACCTCTCCGGCCAATAACCATCGGCGGGGTCTGGATACCCATGGTGGCTCCCACTTGCTCCACGATGATCTCATCGGATGAACCATGATGTCAAGGATTCAATCAATCCCGTATACAATTCCCTTTGTCTGTCGGTATAGAACTTGCCCGAGATTCGATCGTCGGTATACCTATACCTTGTTCAATCTCGTTACCGGTAAGTCTCTTTACTCGTTCCGTAGCATGTCATCGTGTGACTAACTCCTTTAGTCACATTGAGCTCATGATGATGTTCTACCGAGTGGGCCCATAGATACCTCTCCGTCACACGGAGTGACAAATCCCGATCTCGATTCGTACCAACCCAACAGACACTTTCAGAGGTACCCGTAGTGCACCTTTATAGTCACCCAGTTATGTTGTGACGTTTGATACACCCAAAGCACTCCTACGGTATCCGGGAGTTGCACAATCTCACGATCGAAGGAAAAGACACTTGACATTAGAAAAGCTTTAGCATACGAACAATACGATCTGGTGCTACGCTTAGGATTGGGTCTTGTCCATCACATCATTCTCCCAATGATGTGATCCCGTTATCGACATCTAATTCCCATGACCAGGAATCTAATTCCCATGACCAGGAAACCATGATCATCTATTGACTAATGAGCTAGCCAACTAGAGGCTTGCTAGGGACACATTGTGATCTATTTATTCACACATGTATTACTGTTTCCTGTTAATACAATTATAGCATGAATAATAGACGATTATCATGAACAAGGAAATATGATAATAACCATTTTATTATTGCCTCTAGGGCATATTTCCAACAGTTTTTGCGCGGAAATAAAAGTTCTCGGAATGACTTGGAAATTTACGAGGATTTTTGTGGAATATATAAAAAATACTGGCGCAAGAATCAACTGGAGGGACGGAGCCAGGAGCTCACAAGCCCACCAGCCCCCCTGGCCGGGCCTCGCAGGCTTGTGAGCCCCTCGGGACTCCGCCGCCCCCAATTCCAGCTCTATATATCCTCTTTCGTCCGGAAAAAAATCGAGGAGAAGAGTTCATCGCGTTTTACGATACGGAGGCGCCACCACCTCTTGTTCTTCCTCTGGAGGGCAGATCTGGAGTCCGTTTTGGGATCCAGAGAGGGTAAATAGTCGCCATCGTCATCATCAACCTTCCTTCATCGCCAATTCCATGATGCTCTTCACCGTTCGTGAGTAATCTCATCGTAGGCTTGCTGGACGGTGATGGGTTGGATGAGATCTATCATGTAATCGAGTTAGTTTTGACGGGGATTGATCCCTAGTATCCACTATGTTTTGAGATTGATGTTGCTACTACTTTGCCATGCTTAATGATTGTCACTAGGGCCCGAGTGCCATGATTTCAGATCTGAACCTATTATGTTGTCGCCAATATATGTGTGTTTTAGATCCTATCTTGCAAGTTGTAGTCACCTACTATGTGTTATGATCCGGCAACCGCGCAGTGACAATAGTCGGAACCAATCCCGGAGATGACCATAGTATGAGGAGTTCATGTATTCACCAAGTGTTAATGCGTTGGTCCGGTTCTTTATTAAAAGGAGAACCTTAATATCATGTATTTCCATTAGGACCCCGCTGCCACGGGAGGGATGGACAATAGATGTCATGCAAGTTCTTTTCCCTAAGCACGTATGACTACATACGGAATACATGCCTACATTAGATTGACGAACTGGAGCTAGTTACTTATCTCTCTGTGTTATAACTGTTGCATGATGAATAGCATCCGGCATAATCATCCATCACCGATCCAATGCCTACGAGTCTTTCCTACTGGTCCTTGCTACGTTACTTTGTCGCTACTACTCGCACTGGTGCTACTGTTACTCTGTTGCTACTGTTGTTACTTAGCTGCTACTGTTGTCCCTTTGCTGCTACTGGTTACCGTTGCTACTGTTGCTATCACACTACTTTGCTATTGATACTTTGATGCAGATACTAAATCTTTCAGGTGTGGTTGAATTGACAACTCAACTGCTAATGCTTGAGAATATTCTTTGGCTTCCCCTTGAGCCAAATCAATAAATTTGGGTTGAATACTCTACCCTCAAAAACTGTTGTGATCCCGTATACTTGTGGGTTATCACAAAGCAACTATTTTTTTGTAGTTTTTGGTATAAGACTCTAAGGCAAAAACTAGAAAGTAAACTAACAAGACTAGAGTCCCTGACAACGGCGCCAGAAATTCGCTTGATGATGAGTTGATGAATATACTTCTCGCCCCTCGTTGGTTACCCCAAGTGGAAGGTGGAGATGTAGTCAGCAGCAAATTTCCCCTACACGGAGACTGTAAGGTTTATCGAACCAGGAGGACTCCTAGGCTCAACAAGTAGGTGTCTCCTATCCTGGTCAGCAGAAGACGTGGACCTGCACACACAACAAATAACTTTGCTCCCAACAAGTACACAGAGGTTGTCAATCTCTCCGGCCTTGTAGTTTGCAAAGTATCAAAACACAAGCGGGAAGGTAATAGTGATTGCAACGGAAAAGTAAATGAAAGCGGTAAATGATGGAGGTGTAAACAATGATGGTGATATGGACCGGAGTCACATGATGTTCACTAGTGATGTCTATCTCTCAAAATACGATAAACAACTATGCTTGGGTAAACAAATCATAGTTGGGCAGTTGACAAAATTATGATCGCACCGCAATGCTAATTATGCTCCTTGATAGTTAGAGGTTCAATAGTAATGGGCAGTACGCCAAGACAAGTAGACCGTTTATTCATCAGCATCTACTTACTAATCATCCACCTTGAGATATCTATCCAGAACATCTCTTCGGTATTAAGTTGCGAGCCCCACCCAAAATGTAAACTCAAAGCAACGAACAACTGCATTAACGAACTATGCGTAAGGTAAACAATCCTTGCAACGGTGGTCACAAGCACCGTTGTTTTCTCCCTGGTGGCAACAAGCACATCCCCTAGTCTCATGTTTCTGTCACTCAAGCTAGACATCGAGGGGCCCGAACCCACAATTATGCATAACGCTCCCTCTTGGAGTTACAATCTACTACTTGGCCAAAGCAATAAAAAGCAACGGAGAACATGCATGAATCACTAAGGAACATAATATAAAAGGATAATCAAATATATAACTCATAACAATCTAAACATAATCTCATAATCCATGGGATCCCAACAAACCGAGCATAGCAATAGCAAGACAATTACATAGATGCCTTGATCATGTTGGGCAGCTCACAAGGACTAACCATTGAAGCACAAGATTGGAGAGAAGACATCACATAGCTACTGGTCATGGACTCATGGTCCAAGGAGGACTACTCACACACATCCGGGAAGCGTCCATGGCGGTGGAGAAGCTCTAGTAGGTCAATCCTCCCTCCGGTAGGGTGTCGGGAAGAGGTCTCATGACGCTCCCGATCTCGGAAGCGCTGCGACGGCGGAACGATGGAGAAATTCGCGATTCCGGAAAGTCTGTGAGGGTTTCCTCTCGAGACTCTAAATATAGGCCAAAGGAGGGCACTAGAGGAGGTGGGACCCACCCAGGCAACCTCCTGGCGCGGCCTAGGGCCTGGTCGCGCCAGCAGGCTGCCTGGGAGGCCCCTGGCCCTCCTTCGGTGATCCAGAAGCTTCTGTTTCGCTGATTTTTTATATATTTTTTCTGGATTTTTTCGGGCTTTGGAAAATTGGGTAAAAGCCCCTGCAAAATAGACATCAGCAGACATAAACTGGCACTGGGTACACTGAGTTAGTAGGTTAGTCCAAATATGTGTAAAATGATATAAAAGTGTAGCAAAACATATAACATTGTCACCCAAAAGATCATGGAACAAGCAGAAATTATAGATACGTTTGGGACGTATCAGTGTGTTGCGCGAGGAGGTTTATATGCAACCAGCACCGGGGTACCATGCTCCTGATGGTATGGTCTGCCGACTTCGACGCTCCCCCTATGGTCTAAAATAGGCTCCCTCGCACCTGGTTTAAGCGTTTCGCCTCTGTGGTGACTGTTGCAGGCTTCTCTCCGTGTGATCATGACCCCGCGCTGTTTGTTCACACATCTCCTCGTGGTTGGGCTCTTCTCCTTTCTATGTTGATGACATGATCATCACAGGTGACGACTCCGACTATATTGCCTTTGTTAAGGCCTGCCTTCTCGACCAGTTCCTCATGTCTGATCTTGATCCCCTTCGCTATTTTCTTGGGATTGAGATTTCTTCGACCCCTGATGGCTTCTTTCATCTATTTAGGATCTTCTTGCTCCCTCCGCTCTCGGTGATGAGCGCACTGGTGTGACTCCTATGGAGCTCAACGTTCAGCTTCGTGCTTATGACGTGATCCTCTTCCTAATCCCACTGGCTATCATCACCTCGTTGGGGAGTCTTGTCTATCTTGTTGTTATGCGTCGTGACATCTCCTATCATGTCCACATTCTCAGTCAGTTTGTTGCACCCCCACCTCTGTCCATTATAGTCACCTCCTTCGTGTTCTACGATTTCTTCGTGGCACGATCTCTCATCGCTTTTTCTTTCCCCACTCCATCTCACTCGAGCTCCAGGCCTACTCTGATCCTGCGTGGGCTAGTGATCCCTCTGATCGCCGCTCGCTATTTGCTTACTATGTATTTCTTGGTGGCTCCCTTATTGCCTAGATGACCAAGAAACAGACTGCAGTTTCTCGCTCGAGTACCGAGGTTGAGTTGCGTGTGATGGCTATGCTGACGGCTGAGGTGATCTGGTTACGATGGTTACTTGAGGACTTTGGTGTGCCTGCTACTACATCAACTCTCTTACTGTCAGACATCACAGGTGCTCTCAGTATCGCATGTGACCTAGTTAAGCATGAGCTCACCAAGCACATCGGTGTGGATGCCCACTTTGTGTGTGCTACTGCGCAGGATCATACTCCCTCTCTTCACTATGTGCTCTCTGAGTTACAATTGGCAGACTTCTTCACGAAGGCACACACTCGAGCGCAACATGGGTTCTTTCTCTCCAAACTCAGTGTTAATGACCCACCATGAGTTTGAGAGGGGATGTTAGATGTGCATAGCCCATTTTCTGTATATCCTCATTATATAAGGGATTTCTTACCTTTTACCACATGTATATGTACTGACCCTTGGCCTTCTTGAATGTCAGTTGCTCATTCCTAACACTTGCCTCACCAGAAGGAAATCCATCCAGCAGCTTTGCGTACTACTTGTGTACGCGAGTCACCTGACCGGCCAGAAAGTAATCGGCTGCGGTAGCTTGAACTTGCTTGGTTGGAAAGTATTCGACGGTTGCATCGTCAAGGTCGGGTCTGTGCCAACACTGTCCACCCTCCCCTCCTATGCAAGCCCCTCGCTGCCGAGAGGACGCTGACCATGATGGCAAGCGTAACTGTTGTGCGTGCGTCCAAGTGGAGAAGACAAAGTGCCTGTTCGGAGGCCCTCCGCTCCACAACTCTGCTTCGGAGCGGAGCGGAGGAGGCTGCAGTGCAAGTTTACAAAGCCAGGGATTGGGTGCTCTGCAGATTCTGAATATTTCATGGAGCTGGTGGATTATTGAACATGCCCAAAGTTCACCAAAGTGTATGCAATTCCTGACCGGCAGATTCTAATATCAAGAAGGAACGAAGAAGTTCACCAAAGTGGATCAGCAACGACATTACCTGCGACTGCAAGAAAGGAACCATATGCATAGATGCTTTGGCAAAATGAAAGCAACAATAAGATGCCAAAAGAAGCTCCTGCCATCTCCATTACGCCACCCATCTTCTAACACATACACGCGTTCTCTATCCCTTGCAGCGCGTTCTGTTGCAGAGATCTACCACAAAATGACACTGAAATTTTCTTCTATTTCAATTAAACGAAGATGATCGAGTGACCATATCTTCACCTGGGACAGGATTTCTTGGGATAATTCTTCTATCTTCTGCAAGTTTTCTTCCCTCCTCCTCGACTCGATTCGCCCTTGACGCTTCTAGAGGTACCGCAGTTGCATCTTGTACATACATATGTAATATAATCCTGTCATGTCATAGGCTTTGAACTTTTGACAGCGTATGATCGGTAATGAAGCATCTTTATTTTGTAGGGAGAGTGGAGAAATCTGCAGCCAATGGGTTAGATATCATTATCCCCGTCTTCTTCTGATGGAATTAGTTTTCTGTCAAGAGGTCCAACATGTCCAAACAACAAACCATGATCAATCTGGTTGGTACCTTTTCTCGTAGCTGACCTCACGAAGTCCAGTGCTTGATTAATATTTTTGTATTGCTACTGCTTTTGCTAATCATTCTGACATTAGCACTACCAAAATTTTGGATTGAAGCAACCCGCGGTATGAACTGGTATTCTATACACTTACATATAGTTCCACTTCTTTTAAACTATATCATACTGGATGCATGCATTATCTGGTCTTAGAATTAAGGTTGCATCATGTGTTGCATTGGATTAGCACTAATTCAAATTTTTGACAGTAAAATAGGCGTGGATATATATGGGATGGGAGGATCTGACGTTTTGTACACATATGTGGTTCTAGTCTATTTGAACTTTCAAACTAGATGCATACATTCACTAATCTTATAAGTACAACTGCATCATATTTTGCTCTAGTTTATTCATATGCAAACTAGCTACTTACTGAAATAGGCCGGGGCTCAGCCTCCATTTCGAAAAAAAAGCTACTTACTGAAATTATAGTGCCGGTATATGTATTGTGGCACCCTTATATAGTAGATATTAATTACTGCAGATAGTAGAGGATTTTGATGATGCTGTCCAACAAGTGGTTGATGTTTTGCATGAAAGTGATGGTATAGAAGGCAAAACTAAAGTATTCTACTTTTGTGGCTGGAGCCGCGTGGGTCTGGGAGCATCTGCTGTTCTTAGAGATGTGGCCAAACTCCTAAAATACAGAATAAGTTGTGATGATTCTTACACGAGAAAGCATTTTAACAGAATTGTCCATGTGGACTGCTCCCTATGGAAAAACAGAAGGACCATACAGAGGGCAATTGCAGAGGAGTTGAACCTTCACCACATAATGCCCATATTTGATAGGCAGGATGAAGAAGATGATTTCAGAGGGGTAGATGAAAGCTCTAGAAAAGAGATTGCAAGTATCGGAAGTTTGATTAATCGGTCTCTAACGAATGAAAGGTTTCTGATCATTTTTCGTTATGAAGGAGATGAAGACATTGATCTGATAGAGTGTGGCATTCCTGCTTTTGGTGAAGGTAAATTGGTATGGACCAAGGGTGGAAGATTCTTTCAGGTCAAAGACAAACCGGGAGAAATCAAGTTGTCCGCTTTTGATGGTATTGTAATTACTTCCGAGTTCGATTCGGGTAAAGATGTAGATTATATATTGCACGAAGTTGCTGTTAGAATGATTGGTGACACAGGAATGGATGGCATCAACCCAGAAACAGTTTTGGATTGCTGCTTGTACTCATTGTCCCTGACAGCACAGTTACCTGAAAATTCTACTGGTGTTGGCTATGGTTGGACTACTCATGCTTGCAACTACTGGATTTGTGATGGATTACTTGGAGAGGACAGAGCTTGGGAGGTTAGCAATGTGTTGTATGGAGTGATACCATTGTTGGACTGTTATTCATATGGAATTGGAGAAATAAGATATTTGGCACCCTTTATGGATGAGCTGATCAGTAAACGCTGGTGTTCAGTCACCTCCAATAAAAAAGGAACAAATCATATATCTAATGTTCCTCATAGTGCATCATCATATTTCCTAACATTTCAGGGTAATGATCCAGTATATGTACGTAATGATTTGTTTCAACTGGCCAGCAACAACCTTCGTGTGCTAAAACTCTGCAACTGCAGCTTCGATTTTGCATATCCTCCTTTCCAGTGCTGTCATAACCTAAGGTTCCTTTGGGTTGACCATTGTGCAAACACAGGGAAGGAGCAAACTGGAGCGCCAATTTTTCGGGACCTGTTGGTGTTTGACTTACGTTTCACAAATTATGTTTTGCTGCCTCAGATGATTGAGCTGATGACCAATCTCAGGGAGCTAAATACAAAGGGAATCCCATGGAAGACTATCAGTCCTATTTGGAAAAAGCTGAAGAAGCTTCAGAAGCTCCGATTAACAGAATCTTCAGATGTGGTCACGGTGGACAGTTGCTCTTCCGTAGATATGATGAACCTGGAGCTCCTTGACCTGTCTGGAAACACTCACCTGAAATCATTGCCAACACTGTCATTTGCAGGAAGCCTGAAGATTCTTGTTCTTGACGGATGTTCCAGCTTGGACCAGGTTGCACTTGCCATGGAAAGAGCTCCTCCACTGCTTGAAAGTTTTAGCTTCGATGGTTATGGCCCAGCAGAGAATTGGACTCATTCCATACATCTGCCAGAAAAGGAATTGCGCCTCAAGTCTCCTATAGCTCCAGTTGAAATACTCAAGGTGACTAAGATCTCCCTAGATGGCTGTGGTCGATTGCAAAACCTTTTCTTGCGTGCATTGCCCTGTCTGGAGGAACTGGACCTCTCTGGTACAGCCATTAAAACACTTGACCTCCTCACAATGGACGTCCCCAAACTCAAGAAGTTATTTCTACTAGGCTGTGAGCAGCTTCGTAGCTTAATCTGGCATGGTTCACCTAGATTAGAAGTGGTCCATGTGGACACACAAAGGAATGTTAGATCAATGATCTCCTGTGGAGAACAGGGATCCTTCGACATTGAGGTATGTATTGCTTTTACGGATGGAAGGTTCATTTGGTCATCAGCAAAGGGACTCAATTACCAGACAGAAAACGTTCTCTCCGAGGTGTACCTTCTTATCTCTTGTATGAGCCGTAGCGAAGCCAACATCACCAAAAGTATCAAAGAGATTGGCTCTAGTCGACAGGGTTTTGTATCAACAAGGTCGTTTTTACCATATAATGATACTGCTCCTGCTAAAGATGTAGCATGCCCTTCTTTGGTGTGGAACTGTCGACCGCTTCAAACTTTGAACGTGCATGTCGAGATTGGTGATGGAAGCTATAATTTAGAGAGTTTGCAAGATGAAGTGGATTTCATATTTTTCACAAGAACTGTTGAATCGTTGCATGTGCATGACAATTCCTCCATCACTGTTATTCCTCCAACGAAACATGGGTTGTGGAGTAAACTAAAATGGTGTCATGTTGAGAGGTGTTCCAAGCTACAGTCTCTGTTTTGTTATAGGCGTGTATATGATGTCAGCTTTGCATGTATAAGGACATTTTCAGCTTGTGATCTTCTGTCTGCCTATTTCATATGGGGTAAAGGCATCAATACTCAGGATAGTACTCGTTGTTTCCAACAACTGCAGCACATATACCTGTACAATTGCCCCAGGTTGGTGTTCGTCCTCCCAATTTCCTTCACCTTGCCTAACTTGGAGACCCTCCAGATCGCATACTGCAGTAGCCTCCAGCATGTTTTCCCATTGGATGATGAGTACCCTGAGAGCATAGCATCTGGTGCCACATTCAATAACCTAAAGGAAATCAAGCTACACCATCTTCACAAGCTAGAGCAGATATGTGAGGCCAGATTGACTGCACCTGCATTGCAGGCGGTTGGCATCAGGGACTGTTGGGCTTTCAGGCGTATTCCGATTGTAGCACATGAAGGTCCTAAGCCGTTGGTGGACTGCGAGAAAGACTTGTGGGACAGCCTGGAGTGGGATGGCCTGGATGCCGGACATCACCCATCGCTCTTCGAAACACGCCACTCGGCGTACTGCAAGAAGACCCTTCCGAGGGGCTCCTATTTAAGGTTCGTCCCATATAGATTTCTTATTTGCTAAAACACACATCTAGATATGAGATAAGTATTGTACATCTAAGTTCTACTCCCTTCGTTCCTAAATATAAGTCTTTCTAGTCATTCTACTAGAAGACTACATACGGATGTATATAAACATACTTTAGAGTATAGATTCATTCATTTTGCTTCATATATAGTCACCTAATGAAATATCTTAAAAGACTTATATTTAGGAACGGAGGGATATTTTTTTTTATACTTTATTTAGTCATTTAGATGTGTAATAACTATGTCACATCTAGATATATCCAAGATACCCCATTCTTATATGCATATATACATTACATAGTTACGTTTTTTTGTACGGCAGATTTTCATTAGATGAGTACGTAGTAATATTTTTGCTATTCGTTCTCTATTTCTCAGGTAATCTCCCCTTGCACTGCCATGGTTTGTTCTGCTCCGGGGTGCAAGGAGGTTGTGGCTTGCACGAAGCATGAGCTCGTTGCTGCTACAAGTCCTCGCCCCACAGATCCAACTGCATGTGTGTGCTTGCAAATTAAGTGTCTTCGTGCTGCTGCTGCTTGCACGGCGAATAAATGGTATGTTTGTTGTTCACCGGGGTTCCTTGATCTTGTTATGGATTGGATTGGTGTCTTGTGCTGCTACTTGGAGTTCTGGCTTTCTACGGCATGGTGTGGCATTCAAAAGACAGCTGGTTTGAATTTGTTTGATGACTGTTTGTAATAAGAGGGTGCGCGTCAACCCAGCGTGTGTGTTGTGTGACTGATGAACCTTAAACTCAGCTTGGTTCGATGTATGTTTTGTTGATGAAACAACATATCTTGTATTATTGTGATGGCTCAGATTTTCATGAGCTCTGATTTGTTATTTTGGTTGCATTATTGTCTACTAATATGTTGAGATAGCGTCATGCCATTTCAGTGGGGTTTTTTTTCATCAAGTTTCCCTCAACAGACATTTCTCCAAAACATGGTACTCAGCTCTTATAGAAACATTCGCCTCATTTTCTGCTGGAAACAACTTTACAGTTCGATTTTCATGCATTCCATCCCTATTTCCCACGCATACACTGATCGTGCTTTTTTGTTAGCTAATTGGTAATGAGTAATTCAAATATGTACTTATAAATGCACTTGTCACATCAGCAGGGTCTTCGGAAAATTAGCGTGTAAGAGCATCTCTAGCAGACCCTGCACTTTTTGAAACTGCAAACGCAGTTTGCAGTCCAATGCAAACTGGGTTGCAGTTTCTGAAGTGCAAATTGGGTTGCAGTTTCAGAAACGTGTTGCGCAGAACAGACACGGCAAACAGAACTGTAAATTTAAACATTCAAACTACGCGGAAGATTAGTTCATCCAATACTAGTTCATCAGAGCTCGCAGGGTGCGGCCGCACCGTTGCCGGAGTGTCTCCTCGTCGGAGTCGGAGTCGACGTAGATGACGACGGATTTCCCCTTCTCGCGCGCCTTGGTGGCCTCCTGCTCGCGGTGGAGGCGGTCCTTCTCGAGGCCCTGCTCGAGCAAGAGCTGATCGATTTCGACCTCACGGCGGCGGCGCTTGGCGTCGTGTTCGACCTCCTCCGGGAGCGCGCCGCGATCGCACCGGTCACCGTGGCGAGGACCTCCTCGGGGACGAAGTCCTCGCGGGTCACCGAGCCCTCGAAGGCGGCTGGATCGTAGATCTCGAAGTTGTCCTCGTCGACGGCGACCTCGCGGGCCGGAGTGTACGGCGACGACGCCGTGGTGGAGAGGGTCCAGGTGTCGGAGGAGCTCCCCTCCTCAAACTCCGACGGTGGCGAATCGGGAGGCGCGGGTGCGGCGGGAGGAGCGGGGGTCGGCACGAGACCGTGGCGGATGTCGAACTCCTCGGTCTCCCGCCATAGCAGTGACGCTGGCACCGAGAGCCCCCTCCCCGACCACTTATGCGACGACCGCTTCCGCGCGGCGTCGGCGGCGACACACCTGCGCCACTCCTGCTGCATATGTGGAGGAAGGGCGTCCATGGCGAGCAAATCGGGAACGACATCGACGAATTCGACGGCGGAGATGAGGGCTTGGCCCCGCAAATGGGAGCCGAGACGGCTTTTATGCTTACCCCCCACGTACATTTGTGGATTCGCGGAAAACGTTTACAGGCCGGGCTGAAGATGCGGAGTCTGCTCTGCGCATCAAACTGGGCCCGGCCCGCAAACTCGCCGGAACTTTACAGTTTTCGCGTTTTTGCAGTATCTGCTAGAGATGCTCTAAGAGCATCTCTAGTAGAACCCTCAAACCCTCAAACCCTTAAAATAACCGTTTTTTTACAGTTTTCATCGGAAAAACGGCGTAAACTAGAACCCTTAAACCCTTAAACCCGTAAAAAAATTTAGAGGTCGAACCCTCAAACCCCTTCCCAGCCTGTAGAAGTGAGGGTTGGGGGGGGGGGGGGAAACTGCCCCTAACCCGCACTCATTTTCCCTCCTCGCGCGGGAGGCAGTTGGTTCCCCCGCGCGAGAAGAAATCCCGCGGCCGCATCTCGCCCCGCCGCCCCTCCGCGCTACGGCCACCGCCCCGCCGCCCCTCCGCCCCCCGGCCGTCGACCCGCCACCCCCCCCCCCCCCGGCGCCCCGCGCCCCCGCCGTGGCCTCGTCGACCCGCCGCGCCGCCGCATCTCGCCACCCGCCGCTCCGGCCGCCGCCTCGCGCTCCGGCAGCCGCCCCTCCGCGCCACCGCGCCCCGGCCACCGCCCCGGCCACCGCCCCGCCGCGCCCCGGCCGCCGCCCCTCCGCACCCGCCGCCGTCCGCATCTCGCCTCGCCGCTGCCCCTCCGCCCCGGTCGCCGCCCCTCCGCTCCGGCCGACGCCCCGCCGTCCCCACGCTCCGCCCGCCGTCCTGTCGGCCCTCCGCGCCCCGGCAGCCGCCCCACCGCGCCTCGGACGCCGCTCCTCCGCTCACCGGTGAGTTTTTTTTTACTTTTTTAATGTCAATGTTGTTTTATTCGGTGTTGTAATAATAACTAGAATGATTATTGTTTTAATGTCAAATGTCATATGATGAAATGTGATGAAATGTATGATATATGAATGACAGTTTTAAGGTTTGGGGTTCCGTTATAAGGGTTGGGTTTGAGGGTTCTAGTCTTTACCCCTGTTTTTCAATCCTTAAAAATGTCAAAAATGTGCAATTCTCAACCCTTAAAACTGGTTTTTGTTTTAAGGGTTTGGGGGTTCTACTAGAGATGCTCTAAGTAGTTTACTACTTACAGGTCAACAAGGAAACTTGTCCGTAAATTAGGAGGAGAAATGACCAAGCAACATACAAAAACATCAAACAGTACTAAATTTGACTGGCTGAATGTTTGCACATTTAGCTAATGTGGCAAAGACTTGACACCACAAAAGCTGTTTTATTATGATGTGGAACCTAAGCTTAAATAAGGCTAAGAGCCGGATGGACAGGTTCTGCTCTGAAAAACAAAAGGAAGAAAAGAAAAAAAGGACCACGGAGTGGACCGGCACCAAGATACATTACCTGCAATGCAAGCAAGGAACCTGCAATGCATGCATGAACGCTTTGGCAAAAGGAAAGCAGCAGCAAGATAGATGCCAAAAGCAGCTTAGTGCGCCATTGCCATTGCAGCACCCATATCTTTCTGAAGCATACGCCTCTGCTCTATCTCTTTGCAGTGCGCATTTTGTTCCAGAGCTCTACCACAAAATAAAAAAGAGCGAAGTTTTCTTCTGTTCAAACCAAAATGATGCGCGGGTGATCTATATCTTGGCCTCGCGCCTGGGACTGAATTTCTTGGGGATAATTCTTCTTTTCTCAGCAGCTGCTCTTCGTCGACTTGCTTCACCCTTGACGCTTGTACAGGTAGTGCAGTTGCATCTTGTGCAACCATATATAGTCTATAATTTTGTCTAGTCATAGATTTTCATAGCATAGCGTATAATGAGGGATTTAAGCATCTTGGTTTTGTAGGGAGTGGAGAGATCCGCGGCCCATGGGTTAGATGTATGTTTGTCCTGGTCTTCTTGTCCCGGTATTAGTTTTGTCTCGAGAAGTTCAACATGTCCAAACAATCAACTAAGCTCAAACTGGTTGGTATCTCTTCTCCTTAACTAACCTCACCAAGTCCATTGCTTGATTTATATTTTTTGTGTGTTTAAATATTCATTTTGTCAATTATCATGACGTTGCCATGGCACTAGCAAAATTTTGGGCTGGAGAAACCCACAGTAAACAAATGGTATCTGGTATATTATCACATATTAGTATATATACCAGGTATAGTTATAATCACATCACGTGTTTTTTCATACAAGCTAGCTAGGTATACTAGTATCTATCAACACCAGAGAGTACGTAGTATGCAGTCTTTAAGGTCGAATGTACTTAGGTAGTACTAGTAATGCCCGTGCGTTGCAACCAAAGAAAAAAAATAGTGCGTTCTATGAAATAATGTCGTCCCTGAATATATACTATTAACGTGCTATAACGTGTTATTAGAAAGACATTATACACTGATTAATTTAACGAGATAATTTTCTATACGTTATACAACGGACAAAAAAAACATCACACCCTTCTATGTATGACTCAAGACCTCCATGCCTGCCTTCTTCACACACACAGGTCCACGTCCTTAATTTGAACATGATACTCACTTATCCTCACCCCATCTGTCCTGTGTATTTTGAAATTGCATGGGATGACAACACATTAGGAGCTAAAGAGATAATGAGAAAAGTATTATCCGCAATATTCTCAACATATAAAAATTTGAAAATCATACTAGCGGACTGGGCGAGGCGAGGGCAGTAACCCACATCAAACTTAGCGAGGATATATATGGGAGAAACTGGTGTTTTGTAACTTCTATACAATTCCAATCAATTTAAACTTTTAAACTAGATGCATACTGATGGGGTCATAGTCCTACATGTCCTACCCAAGGACTACCCCACACAAAGGACAGGACCTTAAGTCTACCCCGACTGAATTAAGGAGTCTCCATCATCCAGTCGGTAACAGGCCCAGAATCATCCAGTCGGAGACTAGCATTCGGGGAGCACCAGGCCAACCGACTGGATACACTCGGTACATCGTAACCTCTCTGGAGGGAAACTGCCGTACGTTTCCCGGTGCGTTTATTAGCATTTAGAGCATACGTTACCTGTAACGTATGCATTCAATCGCCACTACTCCACCCCTGAGTCAGAACCGTTGTGGAGGGCAGCGCACTCTATATAAGCCGCCCTCTCCCACTGGTCAAGGGGTTAGCAAATCACTGTATTCCATATTACACTCGGTAACAAGCTCCGAGAGCACTGAGACGTAGGGCTGTTACCTCCACCGCAGAGGGGCCTGAACTCATACAACCTCGCTGTAGCTAGGACTCTGCCCATCTCATTCGTACCCTACACATCTACTGTCAAACTTAAACCCACGACAGTTGGCGCCCACCGTGGGGCAGGCGTCTAAGCGACTTCCGGCGAGTTTGCGACTACTTCCTTTCGTTATGTCGTCTAGTGGAGATTCGAGCATGGGTCGCCAAATCCTCTTCGGCGTTCTCTCCTTCACCATCGACGACTCGGCGTGGCTTCGGGAGGCGCCTCTCGACGTCGAGACGCTTCCCCGTCGCGGGGCCACGCACTTCCGTGCTGGCGCTCGCGGCGTTCTCCTTCTTCAACAATCGACTCCATTATCGACTTGCACCTCCGTCATGCGCCGCAACAAACGGTCTCGCAGTCCACGTCTCCAACGTTGGGTGCAACATGCCTGAGCGCGTCAGATCGCGTCCTCTCAGGTGGCAGTTCTGGAGTCTGTTGTGGTTGCCCCGCGTTCCCAGTGCTCGGGCTCGGTTCCGACTGAGCTCCCTTCCGAGTACTCGGGTCGTGGGCCTGCAGCAGAAGTACACATGGCCAACTCCCACGAAGATCCCCGTCAAGCCGGCCGGGGCGAAATCGGCGAAGCATCCGGTGCACGCCGTCCACCTCGTCGTTCTGCCAGTCGGCACACTCGGCGGAGCAACATGGAGTTGTTCCGCACACCTCTCCTCAACTTGGCTGCGGCTGCCCAGATTGCCTTCTTCTCTCCAGCCGACTGATTCAGAGGCAGGAAGGGGAATCGAGCAGATCCGAGCTCTGTTGCGCACGGCACAGCAGCAGAATTCGGCAGTCTCCCAGTCACACAATCGGATCCACAATAGTTCCGTCCATGCAAACACGCATCGATCGGTTCACAGCCCTGGTTCTCATCAGCATCGCCGCCGCTCACGCACCCCTCCGCGGGATGGGCCCTATGGGTCCCGACATCATGATGATCGGCGTTCGGTCGACAACACTTACGACCCAAGACCCGACGCGAGGGAGCGAATCACCCAGCGAAGAGTCGACAGGGCTCGAGCCCACCGCGATGGTCGCGGTATGGATCGTCCGAGTGGAAGCAGGACCATCGTGTCCGGCCCCGAGTGTTTTAGTCGAGCCATCCGCTCGGCTGACATCCCGCCCAACTTCCGATTGGCAGCGGGAATCGGTAAATTTACAGGGGAGTCCAAGCCCGAAACATGGCTAGACGACTACCGAGTGGCAGTCCAGATCGGAGGAGGAGATGACCATGTCGCTATGAAGCACCTCCCTCTGATGCTCGACGGCTCGGCTCGAGCTTGGCTGAACCAGTTGGCCCCCTCAAGCATTTACAGTTGGGCAGATCTGGCCCGAGTGTTCATCAGAACCTTCGAAGGGACGTGCAAACGACCTGCAGGCCTCGTGGAGCTTTAGCACTGTGTCCAGAAGCCGAATGAGCCCTTGCGCGACTTCATCCAGCGATGGACAACTCTCTACCACACGGTGGAGAACGTCACCGAGCATCAAGTGGTCTGCGCATTCAAGGCAGGCGTACGGTACAGGGAGTTGTACTTGAAGTTCGGCCGAACGGGCGACATCTCCATGGGCAAGATGATGGAGATAGCAACTCGCTATGCAAATGGCGAAGAAGAGGACAGCATCCGGAGCGGCAAACACAAGACAGTCGGCGATGATGACGGAGGTAACACTCGGAAGCAGAAACAAAAGGTTCTGCCCACTCCGCAAGCAGAAGCTGCAGCTGTGACCAGCGCCAAGTTCAAGGGCAAAGGGAAATCGCAGTTTACCCCCAAGAAGAAGCCGTTCAACAATCCCATCCTGGACCAGCCTTGCCCAATTCACACGAAGATGGACGAAGAGGGCAACCCCATATACGCGAAGCACACCACTCGGCAGTGTCGTCTCCTGATCCAGGGATTCAGCGAAGGGCAACCGAGTGAGAAGAATCCCGAATAGGATGAGGAGGACAAGGAGGATCCGTTCCCCCAAGTCCATGCAACCCTCATGATTTTTGCTGACGTCGAAAGCAAGAGTCGACTGAAGTTGGTGAACAGAGAGGTCAACATGGCCGTTCCGACTGCTCCCAAGTTTCTTAAGTGGTCTCAGACTGCGATCACCTTTGATCAGTCGGATCATCCAACGCATGTCCCCACCCCAGGAAGACAGGCTCTGGTCGTCGACCCGATGGTGGAAGGAGTCCGACTGCGCAAAGTCCTCATGGACGGCGGTAGCGGACTGAACATCATGTACGTTGACACTCTCAAGGGAATGGGCATTCCCATGTCCCGACTCAGCGAGAGCAATATGCAATTCCACCGAGTCGTCCCTGGACGGAATGCCAAGTCACTCGGCCAGATCGCGTTAGAAGTCATCTTCGGCTCTGACAAGAACTCTCGCAAGGAGAAGCTCACATTTGAGGTGGTAGACTTCCAGAGCGCTTACAACGCAATTTTGGGCCGCCCGGCGTACGTGAGTTTCATGGCACGTCCATGCTATGTGTACTTAAAGCTGAAGATGCACGGTCCAAAAGGCGTTATCACCATCACAGGCAACCGTCAGCGTGCCGAGGAGTGTCTGCAGGAAGGATCAAGAATCGCTGACCAGCAGATGGCGGTACTCGAGCTCGACGAGTACAAGAAGACAGTCGACCCTGCCGACCTGATGCGCTCAAAGAAACCAGCTTCTGAGTTCGCGTTCCAGTCGGCGGGCGAGACGAAGAAGGTCAGCATCCACCCGACGGACGACTCAGCCACCCCGACGAACATCTCCACCACCCTCGATCCTAAATAGGAAGCCGAGCTCACCCAATTCCTCCGTGAGAACTGGGACATCTTCGCATGGAAACCATCTGACATGCCGGCTGTACCCAGGGAATTGGCTGAGCACCGACTGCATGTGGATCCCGCCGCTCGGCTTGTCCGAGAGCGCCTGCGCCGGTCCGCCGCGCACAAGAGGAAGGCAATCGGAGAGGAGGTGGCCAAGCTACTGGCTGCCAACTTCATTCGCGAGGTTCACCACTCCGAGTGGCTCGCAAATGTCGTCATGGTGTCCAAGAAGGACAAGTCACTCCGAATGTGCATTGATTTCAAGCACCTCAATAAGGTCTGCCCGAAAGACCATTTTCCGCTCCCCCGCATAGATCAAATTGTCGATTCGACTGCGGGATGCGAGCGGTTGTCATTTCTTGATGCCTATTCGGGCTATCATCAGATCCGTCTATATGGTCCCGACGAGTTAAAAACAGCCTTCATCACCCCGTTTGGGTGCTTCTGCTACATCACTATGCCTTTTGGTCTGAAGAATGCAGGAGCTACCTTTATGCGCATGATCCAAAAATGTCTCCTCGACCAGATCGGTCGCAATGTGGAGGCATACATGGATGATATCATAGTCAAGTCACGCAAAGGTTCCGACCTGCTGACTGACTTGGCAGAAACATTTGCCAACCTTCGTAGGTACGATATCAAGCTCAACCCAGCCAAGTGTTCATTCGGTGTTCCCAGCGGAAAGTTACTCGGTTTCTTCGTTTTCGAACGAGGGATCGACGTTAACCCCGAAAAGATCGGGACCATCGTCCGAATGGAGAGGCCGGTCAGAATACACGATGTTCAACGGCTCACAGGTTGCCTAGCGGCTTTGAGCAGGTTCATCAGTCGACTCGGCGAAAAAGCACTTCCTCTGTACCGACTCATGAAGAAGTCGGATACCTTCGAGTGGACAGACGAAGCACAAGTCGCATTCGACGACCTCAAAGTCCTACTTTCCACCCAGACGGTTCTTACTGCTCTGCTCAGTAAAGAGCCCCTTCTTTTATATATCGCAGCTATAAATCAAGTCGTCAGTACTATTCTTACAGTCGAGCGAGAAGAAGAAGGCAAAGCATACAAAGTTCAGCGGCCAGTGTACTACGTCTCCGAAGTCCTGACCCCTTCCAAGCAGAGGTATCCCCATTATCAGAAACTTATCTATGGGATCTACATGACTGCGAAGAAGGTGGCCCATTATTTCCAAGACCACTCGGTATCTGTCGTTTCTGATGCTCCGTTGTCGGAAATTCTCCACAACCGAGACGCGTCAGGCCGAGTGGCGAAGTGGGCAATGGAGATGTTGTACTGTGACATCAAGTTCGAGGCCAAGAAAGCTATTAAGTCTCAAGCCCTGGCTGACTTTATAGCAGAATGGGTAGAACAACAGCAACCGACTCACATCTACTCGGCTCATTGGACAATGTTCTTCGATGGGTCTAAGATGTTGAATGGATCCGACGCTGGTGTTGTGATCATATCACCCAAAGGCGACAAGCTCAAGTACGTGCTCCAGATACACTTTGATTCCTCCAACAACGAGGCGGAGTATGAAGCTCTCCTCTACGGATTGCGCATGGCCATCTCACTCGGCGTCCGTCGCCTGATGGTCTACGGCGATTCGGATTTGGTGGTCAACCAAGTGATGAAAGAGTGGGACGTAAGGAACCCCACCATGGCAGTGTACTGCAATGCAGTGAGGAAGCTGGAGAAGAAGTTTGAAGGTCTAGAGCTCCACCATGTTCCAAGACTGAAGAACCAAGCGGCTGGTGAGTTGGCAAAACTCGGATCCACTCGGAGACCAGTCCCGAGTGATGTCTGCCTCGAGCACCTCCATCTTCCCTCAGTCAAAGAAGATCCCTTCACAGAAGAACCGATACAACCCAAGAGCGCAACAGATCCGACTGAAGTCGATGTACCTGTTGTGGTTGATTTGGTCACGGAGATTCTGGTTGTCACTCCCGATTGGACTGTGCCGATCATCGCATATATCCTAAGGCAAGAACTTCCAGAAGATGAAGTTCAAGCCAGGCAAATAGTTCGCAGGTCGAAGGCATTCACTGTCATTGACGGTCAATTATACAAGGAGGGTGTTTCGGACGTTCTTCAACGCTGCATTTCCCCTAAGGAAGGGCAGTTGATCTTAGAAGATATTCACTCGGGAACCTGCGGTCATCACGCTTCTTCAAGAGCGATTGTCGCCAAGGCATTCAGAGCCGGTTTCTTTTGGCTGCAGGCCAACGAGATGACTAAAGATATGGTCGACCGATGTGAAGGCTGTCAGTTCTACTCCAACAAGTCCCACAAGCCAACATCTGTGTTAAAGACAATCCCACTTGTGTGGCCATTTGCAGTTTGGGGTTTAGACGCAGTCGGACCATTCAAGACAGGCCAAGGAGGTTACACACATCTGTTGGTGGCAGTCGACAAGTTTACAAAATGGATAGAAGCCAAGCCTATCAAGAAACTCGATGCTTCAACAGCTGTCAAGTTTGTCAGGGACATCATTTCCAGATTCGGGGTGCCTCACAGCATAATCACAGACAATGGAAGAAACTTCGACTCGGACAGGTTCAAGGGCTTCTGTGCGAGTCAGGGTATCCGAGTGGATTTTGCTTCCGTAGCACATCCTCAATCCAATGGGCAAGCTGAGCGGGCGAACGGGCTTATTCTTCGAGGTTTGAAGCCCCGATTCCTGCGAGAGGTAGGACACGTTGCTGGCGCTTGGGTCACCGAGTTACCTTCGGTGCTTTGGGGCCTCCGCACCACTCCGAATAGATCAACGGGGCGATCACCGTTCTTCCTCGTTTATGGAGCAGAAGCGGTCCTTCCAAGTGACCTGCTTCACAATGCCCCGCGAGTCGAACTCTTCTCCGAAGCCGAAGCAGAACAAGCAAGGCAAGATGGAGTCGATCTTCTAGAGGAGGAGCGCGAGATGGCACTTACTCGCTCAACAATTTACCAGCAAGATCTGCGACGCTTTCACGCGTGTCACGTCAGGAGTCGCACATTCCAAGCTGGCGATTTGGTGCTCCGAGTGGATCAGCAAAGACCACACAAGTTGGCTCCGGCCTGGGAAGGGCCTTTCATCATTTCCAAGGTGCTGAACAACGGAGCATACAGACTCTACAACATTCAGAGGGAGACAGACGAGCCGCGCGCATGGAACGGAGATCTCCTCAAGCGTTTTTATACGTGATCGTCGACTGAAGCAGTGTAACGAACAAGTTTTGAAGAAATAATATATACAACAGATTCAGTTTCATGCAGATTCAGAGTGTTCCCACGGTCGCAGACTCCGGTCATCAAAAAAAACTTAGCTACGATCCTGAATCGCCTAAGTACTAACCCGAGTGTGCACTATACATCACACTCGGGGACTTAGCTGTGATCAAGAATCACCTAAGTACTAACCTCCTTCGAGTGTGCACTATACGTTGCACTCGGGGACTTAGCTGTGATCCTGAATCGCCTAAGTATTAACCTCCTTCGAGTGTGCACTATACGTTGCACTCGGGGACTTAGCTGCGATCCTGAATCGCCTAAGTATTAACCTCCTCCGAGTGTGCACTATACGTCGCACTCGGAGACTTAGATGTGATCAAGAATCACCTAAGTACTAACCTCCTTCGAGTGTGCACTATACGTCGCACTCGGGGACTTAGCTGTGATCAACAATCACCTAAGTACAAAACCTCCTTCGAGTGTGCACTATACGTCGCACTCGGGGACTTAGCTGTGATCAAGAATCACCTAAGTACTAACCTCCTTCGAGTGTGCACTATACGTCGCACTCGAGGACTTAGCTGTGATCAACAATCACCTAAGTACAAAACCTCCTTCGAGTGTGCACTATACATCGCACTCGAGGGCTTAGCTGTGATCAAGAATCACCTAAGTACAAAACCTCCTTCGAGTGTGCACTATACGTCGCACTCGGGAACTTAGCTGCGATCCGGCATCGCCTAAGTACTAACCACCTCCGTGCACTATACGTCGCACTCGGGGACTTAGCTGTGATCAAGAATCACCTAAGTACAAAACCTCCTTCGAGTGTGCACTATACGTCACACTCGGGGACTTAGCTGTGATCAAGAATCACCTAAAAACTAACCTCCTTCGAGTGTGCACTATACGTCGCACTCGGAGACTTAGCTGTGATCAAGAATCACCTAAGTACAAAACCTCCTTCGAGTGTGCACTATACGTCGCACTCGGGGACTTAGCTGTGATCAAGAATCACGTAAATACTAACCTCCTTCGAGTGTGCACTATACGTCGCACTCGGAGACTTAGCTGTGATCAAGAATCACCTAAGTACAAAACCTCCTTCGAGTGTGCACTATACGTCGCACTCGGGGACTTAGCTGTGATCAAGAATCACCTAAGTACTAACCTCCTTCGAGTGTGTACTATACGTCGCACTTGGAGACTTAGCTGTGATCAAGAATCACCTAAGTACTAACCTCCTCCGAGTGCGCACTATACGTCGCACTCGGGGACTTAGCTGTGATCAAGAATCACCTAAGTGCTAACCTCCTCCGAGTGTGCACTAAACGTCACACTCGGGGACTTAGCTGCGATCCTGAATCGCCCACGTACTGACCTCCTACGAGTGTGCACTATACGTCACACTTGGGGACCTAGACGTGATCCAGAATCACCTAAGTAACCACTTCCTCCGAGTGTGCACTACAAGTCGCACTCGGGGACTTAGACGTGACCAAGAATCACCTAAGTCTTAATCTTCTCCGAGTACGCACTAAATGTTGCACTCAAAACAGCATTCAAACAAAAGACTAAATGTTTTCATTCCGACTCCAACAGTCTAGAAACGATAATTGACTCGGTGCGGATCAAGCTTACCCGCACCGATTTAAAAGTGTGACGGCCAACAGAAGTGGCCAGAGTATCTTACAGGTAAACACTCGGCATACCGAGGATAAAGTTTGATCACGCGTCAGCTGGGCCGGCGTCAGGACTGGAGGGCTCCACAAAAGTGTCCAAGTCGATTCCATCAGCGATGCGGGTAGCAGTCTCAAGGAACGTCTCCATGAAGTCTTCGAATCGAAGCTTCTTCGTGTTGGCGACCTTCAATGCTTTCAGCTTGTCTTCCCGCACCTCCTTGCAATGGACTCGGACCAAGGACAGCGCAACATCAGCACCGCAACGCGCTGCCGATTTCTTCCAGGATTGCACTCGGCTCGGAACCTCCTCCAGTCGCCCCGTCAGGGTCTCCATCTCCTGCCGCGACTCGTCTTCCGGCCAAAGTTCCTTGTTAATTCGGCCGACGATCTCTCTCAGTCGACCGATGAAAGGACCTACTTTGCCTACGCGGATATGTGCCCGGAGCAGATCCCGATTGGCGTCCTCGCCGAGTGGAACATTGTCCTTAATAGACCGCTCCACAGCCGCTGCTTCAGCTTCCGCGTCTCCGCAAAAGTCTGCAGCAAACGGGCAAGCCGACAATAAAAACCGAGTGTACGGCACACGGTACAACCACTCGACAAAGCATAAGACTTACCAGCCAGACGAGTCATCATCTGCGCAGCCCAGTCGGTGACATACTTCTCTTGAGCTATGCATCGTTTGTTCAGGATGCCCATCTGATTGTGCGGCTCAGTCCTCTGTTTCCCCATCCTCCCCACCTCCGCCGTCAGCACCCTGTTTGCTTCCAGAGCCTCCTCCAAGGACTTCTCTCGTACTTCCAGAGCGTCCTTCATGCCGGCCATGGCGAGCATTGCAGCTTCCAGTTCACCAGCATACTAGTTCCTCTCCGCTCTCAGGGCTTCATAAGCCATTCCCATTTCACAAGTTTTCTGCACCAAGAAACAAAGAGGAATCAGCAAGTTTATCAGTTCACAGGCTAAGTTCTTCAGACCCCTGCCGACACAAGCAGTCGACAGCGGTCTCGGGGACTACACCCAGTGGGTTCACTGAGAGTGACCCCACTGGCATGCACCTCAAACAGGCCCGCCCTATTGAGGTGCACTCGGAAATACTGCTCCTCCGAGGCCAATACTACTCGACCTGCGTGCAACTTACTCTCGAAGACTCTTACCGTAAGAGCGCTCCGACTGCAATAAGTACTCGCACTCGGAAATCCTGTCTCCGGACACAACCAAATTAACGACAAAATGTATAAAGACAACTGTCGGTGCAAGCACTCGACAGAAGTCTCGGGGACTACATCCACTGGGTTCACTCAGAGTGAACCGATTGCAAAAATCAATACCACCCAGTGGGTTACAGGAGTAAATAGTAAATACTTACTAGACTACTTACTCGGATATCATCGCGCAGCTCCAAGCTCCGCTGGTACAAGGCCGCAACGGAGTCGTAAGCCCTCTTGGCTTCTCCAGCCATCAACTCCGCCTGCACCATGGCCCCCTTGGCCGCTCCCACCTGCTCCTCTGGGACACACCTGATGCTGAATTCAGCATTCGACGAACCGGGAATCGTGGGAAGTTCCTGGGGCATTCCAAGGTTCGCCCCAGTCGGTTCCTCACCCACCGGCACCGGTTCAGTCGGTGGAGGCACTTCGGTCGGTGGAGCGTCGGCGGCAGGGGCGGCAGCAGGAGGAGCAGCCTCAAGGACAGGCTCCACGGCCGGGTCCGCTCTCCCCTGGTCGTCCCCGTCCAGGCAAATCGCCCCTGGCAAAGCAAATGACATGACGTCTCAGAAAAAGAAAGAATGACACAGTCTGCAGGAATAAAACACCCAACTCTCCTACAACACACCTGGCTGGGATGAAACGACGTTGTCCGTGTCCATGGGGTCGTCCCCTTGGCGGGCCGGAGAGGTTGCAGAAGTGGCGACCCTGTCGAGTGAAGTCCATTCGACTTGTAAAGCGGGAGTTCACTCGGATAACAGAAGGAGCCGAAAGTTAGATTCACTTACGTGGATGTGACGGGGATGGCAACCCTCATTCGCGGCAGAGCCTTCCGAGGTTTGGGCCCACTCGGTTTGGGCGCCCTGGAAGACTGGCCGGCGGGCTCGGCGGCTGCGTCCCTAGCCCTTTTGGTGCCTCGAACACTCGGGGCCACCGGAGCAGCAGGCGGAGCACTCGACGACGCAGGAGGAGCCGAAGGGACGGCGGGCTCGTGTCGACGCTTACTCCGATGCTCCGGCCGTGGAGGTGGCGAGTCGCGATCTTCGTCCTCTTCCTCTTCCTCGCTGTCCTCCTCCTCCGACTCCCCGCTGTCGGAGACATATTCGGCGCTCTCCACGCTCCCCTCCTGGCTGCCTTCCTCCTCTTCCTCCTTCGGATTCCCATTCGAGACGGGGGAGAACCAGTTGGTCCACGCCTGCATAGAGTTCAATCGGAAACATTAGGCATCACACGGAGATATAAGTAAACGACTGGAATCAAGACGATTCAATGCACTCGGCTGATGCCACTCACCTGATTCGGTGGAGGGTTGTCCGCGATGTAAGGCGTCACTCGGCGGGCTCCTTTGGGGTTCTCACAGGGACCCGTGATTTGGAGCACCAACGAGGTCACCTTCTCCTCGAGTATGCCCACCACGTTGGTCCGAGTGGAATCCTCAGGCCCTGTGTAGTGCCACATAGCGTGGTCGCGAGCCTGCAGAGGCTGGATCCGCCGACCGAGGAAGACTTCCAGCAGGTCTATATCGGTGACCCCTCTCCTGACAACATCCACGAGTGCCTCAACCAAAGGTTGGATATCGTTCTTCTCGGCCTTTGAGAGCGCGAGTTGTTTGGACGGAGCGGGACGGTCTAGACTAAACGGAGGCAGCCCAGTCGATGCATTCGGACAGGCTATGTCCTGGCAGTAGAACCACGTCGACTGCCAGTTCCTAACCGACTCGCTCAACTGGAGAGCGGGGTAGCTGCTCCGACTCTTCTTCTGGAACCCTAAACCCCCGCAGAGCTGGAGGAGGTGCGTCTTGTCGTCCGACTGACTAAGACGTTTGATGGTTTGGGAGCGGGCGGAGAAGATGTGTTTGAATAAACCCCAGTGGGGGGGCAACCGATAAAGCACTCGCACAAAACAATGAAGGCAGAAAGATGGGCAATGGCATTCGGAGGGAAGTGATGGAGTTGAGCACCAAAGTGATTCATGATGCCTTTGAAGAAGGGATGCGGGGGCAGAGAGAAACCTCTGTGAACATGGCTGAGGAGCAAGACGCGCTCTCCCTCCCGTGGCGCCGGCTCGACCTCGTCGTCCGCCGGCAACCTCCAGGACTTATGCACGAGCATGCCGTGCTCCACCAGCTCCAGCAGGTCCCCCTCCGTCACCGTGGAGGGGAGGAAATCTCCTTGGATCCACCCCGTCGGCAGCGGCCGCTGCCGCCGCTGAGCAGCCGCCGCCTTGTTCTTCTTCTTCCTCGCCTCCATCTTGCTGGTCTGACCCTTGGTCATGGAGGCGACGGCGAGTCCTCGAGGAGGAGGAGGAGGAAGAAGCTTAGGTGCGCAGGGGGTGGCGTGAAAGACGGAGCAGGCGGGAGCGAAAGATTCGGCGAGCGTAACCGAGGAGTCTCGCCGCCCAGAGTTAAATAGAGCGCCGACTGGGTCACTGGCGAATGGGCCCGAAATCTTATCTGCCCGACCGGCCGTGGCGATATCAGTGGAGAAGTTGAAGGCGCGAGGATCGAGGAGTCAGGCGCTACTCGAGCGCGCTGACGTCGTCCCCGCTGAGCGCGCGGAACCCGAAATTTGAGATCCCGGAAAATCCGCCGCTGTCAGTTGACCGGTCACGTCAAAAGATGCCGCGGAAGCACTCGGTGCCCGACAGTCTGTTTCACAAGCACCTCCACTCGGAGCGCTGGTCAAGAGAGATAAAATGGATAGAGACAAGCAACGCCCAAGCCGAACCTAGTCCAGTCGGATCTGAACCTCAAGCACTGCTTCGGCGTTTCAACCCCAATCCATTCGGGGACTAATGATGGGGTCATAGTCCTAGGGTAGGGTCATCGGCCTGCCCTACATGTCCTACCCAAGGACTACCCAACACAAAGGACAGGACCTTAAGTCTACCCCGACTGAATTAAGGAGTCCCCATCATCCAGTCGGTAACAGGCCCAGAATCATCCAGTCGGAGACTAGCATTCGGGGAGCACCAGGCCAACCAACTGGATACACTCGGTACATCGTAACCTCTCTGGAGGGAAACTGCCGTACGTTTCCGGGTGCATTTATTAGCATTTAGAGCATACGTTATCTGTAACGTATGCATTCAATCACCACTACTCCACCCCTGAGTCAGAACCATTGTGGAGGGCAGCGCACTCTATATAAGCCGCCCTCTCCCACTGGTCAAGGGGTTAGCAAATTACTGTATTCCATATTACACTCGGTAACAAGCTCCGAGAGCACTGAGACGTAGAGCTGTTACCTCCACCGCAGAGGGGCCTGAACTCATACAACCTCGTCGTAGCTAGGACTCTGCCCATCTCATTCGTACCCTACACATCTACTATCAGGCTTAAACCCACGACACATACCTCCACTAATATTATCATTGCGATTGTATCGTTTGTTGTTTTTGTTTATTTTTACGTAGAATAGCTACTAATTTAAATTATAGTACCAAGGTACGTATTGTGGCAGTTGTATGAAATAACAATTTATCACTGCAGTATGTGAAGGATTTTGATGACGCCGTCAGACAAGTGGTTGATCTTTTGTGTGAAAGCGATGGTACTGCAGAAGGCAACATTAAAACATTCTTGCTTTGCGGTTGGTTTGACTGGACTGGTTATCGGGTATGGGGAGGATGGGCTGTTCTTAGAGCTATATCGAAACTTCTAAAATCCACAATATGTGATGATTCTTACATGAGAAAGCACTTTGACAGAATTGTCCATGTGGACTGCTCCCTGTGGAAAAGCACGAGGACCATGCAGAGAAAAATAGCGGAGGAGTTGAACCTTCGCCATGAAATGCACATATTTGATAAGGAGGATGAAGATGATGATTTCAATGGGGTAGACACCAGCTCTAGAAAAGCGATACCAAGATCGCAAGTTTGATTAATAAGTCACTAAGAAATGAAAGGTTTCTAATCATTTTTCATAATGGAGGAAGTGCAGATATTGATCTGGTAGAGTGCGGCATTCCTCTTTATGGTGAAGGCAAACTGTTATGTACCTATCTTGGAAGATTTTTGGAGGACAAGTGGAAAGAATTCAAGTTGATGCACACTCTTGCTACTATTTGTATTTACCCAGCGGTATATTCTCCAGATATAGTACCACATATTGAAAATGTACTGCACAAAGAAGCTGCTGGAGTGATTGATGACACCGGTATGGATGGCACCAACACAGAAACAGTTTTAGATTGCTTCTTGTACTCACTGTTCCTAACAACACGACTACCTAGAAACTTTACTAGTGTTGACTATGATTGGGTGACTCATGCTTGTAACTACTGGATATGTGATGGAATCCTTGGTGAGGACAAAACATGGGAGATTGGCAATACATTATATCTTTTGATACCACTGTTGGGCAATTATACTCGAGAAAGAAGACGTTTAGCATCCTATTTGAATGGACGGAAAAAAACCTATGTAGGCTGGTATTCAGTCACCTCCAACAAACTAAGTGCAGAAGATATCTCTAATGTTCCTGGCAGTGCATCATCGTATTTCTTAACATTTCAGGGAGATGATCCAGTATATGTACGTGATGATTTGTTTCAACTAGCCAGCAACAACCTCCGTGTGCTAAAACTATACAACTGCAGCTTCAATTTTGCATCTCCTCCTTTTCAGTGCTGCCACAACCTAAGATTCCTTTGGCTTGACCATTGTGCAAACACTGGGAAGGAGCAAAGTGGAGGGACAAGTTTTCTGAACCTGTTGGTGCTTGACTTACGTTTCACAGATTATGTTTTCTTGCCTCAGATGATTGAACTGATGACCAATCTCAGGGAGCTAAATACAAAGGGGGTCTCATGGAAGACTGTAAGTCATGCATGGAAAAAGCTACAGAAGCTTCAGAAGCTCCGATTAACAGAATCTTCAGATGTGGTCACGGTGGACAGTTGCTCTTCTGTAGATACGATGAACCTGGAGCTCCTTGACTTGTCAGGAAACACTCACATGGAATCATTGCCGACATTATCATCCGCAAGAAGCCTGAAGATGCTTGTTCTTGATGGTTGTTCCAGCTTAGACCATGTTGCACTGAAAGGAGCTCCTCCAAAACTTGAAAGTTTTAGCTTCGATGGTTATGGCCTACCAGATAATTGGACACATTCCATACACCTGCCACAACAGGAATTGCGCCTCAAGTCGCCTTTAGCTCCAGTTGAAATAGTCAAGGTGACAAAGATCTCGCTAGACGGTTGTGGTCGATTGCAAAACATATTCCTGCGTGCACTGCCCAATCTGGAGGAACTGGACCTCTCTGGTACAGCCATTAAAATAATTGACCTCCATGCAATGGATGTCCCAAAACTCAAGAAGCTATTCCTACTGGGCTGTGAGCGCCTCCGTAGCCTAATCTGGCAAGGATTACCTAGACTGGAAGTTCTACATGTGGACACTCAGAGGGCGAAAAGATCAGTGGTCTGGTGTGGAGAACAAGGATCCTTTGGCTTTCAGGCACATATTGTTTTTACGGATGGAAGGTTCATTTGGTCATTCTCAGAGGCGCTCAATAGCCGATCACAAAATTCTTTCTCCAAGATGTACCTCCTTATCTCTTGTACGAGCAGTAGCCAAGCCAACATCACCAAAAGTATCAAGGAGATTGGATCTAGCCGACAGGGTTTGGTTCCAACAAGGTCGTTGTTACCGTATAATGATATTGCCTTGGCAAAAGATGTTACATGCTCGCTTTTGGTGTGGAACCGTCGACAGCTCCAAACTTTGAACGTGCATATCGAGATTGGTAAAGGAAGCTATAATTTAGAGAGTATGCAAGATGAAGGGCACTTCGGAGGTTTCGCGGAATATGTTGAATCAGTGCATGTGCATGACAATTGCTCCATCACTACTATCCCCCCAGCAAACTGGGAGAGACTAAAATGGTGTCATGTTGAGAGGTGCCCCAAGCTACATTCTGTGTTCTCACGTCGGAATGGAACATATCGTTTTCGGGTTATAAACACATTTTCAGCATCTGATCTCCTCGTGGCCTATTGCATCTGGGAAAGCATCAATAAAACTTGGGATGACTTTTTTCGCTATTATGAGACTCTCCAACAACTTCAGCACATATACCTGTATAATTGCCCAAGGCTGGTGTTTGTCCTCCCCATTTACTTCACCTTGCCCAACCTGGAGACCCTCCAGATCGCGTACTGCAGTAACCTCCGGCATGTTTTCCCACGTGACAGCAGTAACCTCCGGCATGTTTTCCCACATGACATTGCATCGGAATACAAGTACGTTGAGGGAACGTCATCTGGTTTCACATTCAAGAACCTGAAGCACATCAAACTATACCATCTTCACAATCTGGAGCAGATATGTGAGGTCAGATTGTTTGCACCTGCGTTGCGGTCGGTCGGCATCAGGGACTGCTGGGCTCTCAGGCGTCTTCCTGCTGTAGCACGTGAAGGTCCTAAGCCACTGGTGAACTGCGAGAAGGACTTGTGGGACAGGCTCGAATGGGATGGCCTGGATGCCGGACATCACCCATCGCTCTTCGAAACACGTCACTCGGCCTACTACAAGAAGACCCTCCCAAGGGGCTCCTATCTAAGGTCCGTCGCAAGGGTATTTAATTATGGCAAATGTTCATTAACCAAGCACTAATGCTTTCGTTTTTCATTCTTCATTTCTCAGGTAATCTGCTGATCCATTTCGAAAAAAAAGGTAATCTGTTGATGCCGACGTGCGTTGCTCTGTGCTGTGTGGTGCAATGCAAGAAAGTTGGACTACGCAAAACATCATTGTTTCTGCTATATATAGCTCCTCGTCTCATGGCTTCGAGCTTGGTGTTTCTTCAGCTGCATGTTTGTTTGCAAATTAAGTGTGTTTGTGCCGCCGCTGCAGCTGCCTGCGCGGTGAATAATTGGTGTGTTTCCTTCTCACCGAACTGCCTTGATCTTGGTATGTTTGATTGAATTGGTGTGGTGTTCACAACCCAGCTGGTTTGTGTTGGTTTGATGGCAATGTTTGTAATAAGAGGGTGTGTGTGCATCGGTGCGCGTCAACCCAGTGTCAGTGTGTGTGGTGTGTGACTGATGAACCTTAAATTCAGCTTGGTTTGATGTATGTGTTGTTAATGAAACAACATATCTTATATAATTGTGATGAGTTGTTGTGTGCTTTGCATCGGTTCTGCTTGCTTGTTGGTTGTTGTCTACTACCTGTCTACCAAAACATAAGATTTTTTGTAGGCTGGGCTAAACTAGCCTACAAAAACATCTCATATTTTGGAAATTTTTATACGGAGCGAGTATATTATAACTGAGTTAAGGAATTTAAATTGGAAGACAAATGAAAGTAAGGTATACCAACCGCATTAGCGGCATGGAAATATCCAGTTTCATCTGTGGCACTCATGCATAGAGTAATCTTATGAGAAGGTTACATATGCATTATGATAGGTAAACAGTCATTTGTCAAGCACTAAACCAGCAGGATGCTGATTACGCAGCAGCCTTTCAAAAGAAATTAATTTTAACGGGCCTTCTAGTTAGGTTACCGTTTACAACACTGGTGACTAGAGCTGTGGAACTAATAAATTATATAGTTCCACAGCTGTAGTCTTCCACAGCTTTAGTCACTAGTGTTGTAAGCCGTAACCTCTAGTTCCACAGTTGTAGTCATGGCCTCCGCATTTAGGCAACCATCAATGTATACTTGTCTCAATACGAAATGTTGCAACCTATTAGCAAGATTATCAGTTCTGCAGGTTCAAGTCAGAAAACAGCACTCGATTAAATTTAGCTAACTGAAGTGTTGTAATCTGGCTCAAAAAAAAGTGTTGTAATCATATAAAAAACGAGGAATTGTTATATGTGAAGATTGTTATCACCGGCAAATAAAACGCAATGTGCTCAACGGAATCTAACTGCAACTAACTAAATAGCTTTGTGCCAGGACCCAAGTCCAATGAAATTCAACTGAGTCGGCTACCTCCAGGTAATTTCATTGCTATTGAATACTCCTTTTGTTCCAAATTAAGTGTTGATGTTTTAATATAGAATTTCTATTAATTTAATATTAAATCTGTGACATTTATTTTGGAACGGAGGGAATACACTCAAAGCAGAACAAATTCATGAAAAACAAGCGAAATAAAAACGTGTTTCACCAAAATTACCTTTAAGTTAATAAAAACAATCATCACGCTTGTCATCCGCCATGTGGAGGACATACAGTTGATTCGATTGATGTGAATTTTCAGATAACCTCTTTAGTTTGCAGAAAGTTAGGGGCCATGCTGGGACAAGCATTTATTTATTTAAACAGCTGATACAATATTACAAAAAACAACGCACGATCATTTTGCTAGTAGTAGTTAGGCAAAGAGCAAGTTTTCCCCAAGAAAGCAAGGAGAATCACTAGTTTCTAAATGCTGGTTGACAAATGAAGTACACTCATCAGTGGTCACTGCAGCTTCTAACATACATATGGCATTTGCTGTTTAAGTCGTTAATTTTTCCCCATATTTCTCGTTGAGTCAACTCAGCCAAATGCTAGACCTCTTAAAAAGAGGTGGAAGCAGATGCTTCCTGTGTAGCATAGAAATCAATGTAATGAGAATGGTAATTAACTAGCTTCAACAACATTGTACTTCCTTCGTTCCTAAATATAAGTCTTTCTAGAGGTTTCACTAATGGACTACATACGGATGTATATAGACATACTTTAGAGTATAGATTCACTCATTTTACTTCGTATGTAGACATCTAGTGAAATATCTTAAAAGACTTATATTTAGGTACGGAGGAAGTAAATAAGAATCAAACTAGTCTGAAGAACATCATAAACAAAGACACATTTAAAAATCAATTGGGGGGAAAAAGCAGGGCCGAAGCGGCAAACATTCACAACTTGATGCCACATGCCCTCAACACAGCTTGAGCTTAGTTTAGTTTAACCCAGGTATTGACTACATCTGAGACAAGAGCTAGGCTAGGCAACCAACTCTGATGTTAAAAAAGCGCAGGAAATCTGAGGACGACTCACTGTTTATTTTTCATGACAAAAGATGCTTCCCAACTGAACAGCCGCAACCGGCAACGACCAGGAACTACTTCGAAGGTGACAAAATAACCGCTTCAATATAACATCCTTATATTAGAGATAATAAAAATGGCATCTGAATAAAAATGAGTCATCTTAACCAAACTACCTTCGTCTCATCATTCACACGATTTCTTCCCAGTCTTCCACTTCGACGTCAGGCTGCAGCTTGCTCACAGATTGCCCGGCGCTTGGTTCTGCGCTGGATTCTGTTTTTTTAGAAAAGAAGGATGACCCTCGGTCTCTGCATCTGAAAGATGCATGCGGCCATATTATTAATTAATCTCGAGGACCTTACAAAGCAGTACAACAATATGCCTAAATCCGTCATCTTGGCAACATCTGACGTTGCTCCTATCCATATGATGAAGGGGTGTAAGCTGGATCAAATAATCAGACCTCTCACCTAAGCCTAACATCTAAAGCCGGAGACCCTGACCGAGCCACATACCGGGTTTGGGGCACAAACCGGTCCGACGCACTCACATGTGTCGTCGCCGCCATCTTTCACTGGTTCATCTTCAGATCAAATTGAGGTACCATCCTTGGCAGGTGCCTCCGCCATCGACGCCACCATGACACCAAACGACGACCTTCACCTACCCGAGTCCATCTCCAAGCAACAGACGGAGATCCAAGCTAGGATAGGGCCGCACCACCGCCGTCGCCCACCACCCACAAGCGCCACCCAGTCCCAAGGTTCCCAAAGCGGCGCCTTCAACAAGGGAACGGCGCCGTGAGCTCCGCCGCCGCCCAACAAAGTAAAGGCTTTCGTCCGGGAGACCTAGGGGAAGGGGAAGTGAGGGGATCAGTCCATACCGACGCCTCAAAGGAGGGGAATGGCGCCATCAAGCGTCGACGACGCAGCCGGCCATGGCCGACCAGGGATTTCGCCCGAACTAGATCCCCGCCACCAGCAGCGCCTCCTGTACAAAACCGGCTATCCAAGGAAGCACGGCCCGACCAGGCTGGCCCGCACGCCGAACAGGGGAGGAGGGGAGGCGCCAGATCGCGCGCACTGGCCACCGCAAAAGCCGTCGCCGGACGCCAACGACCACCGAATCCCGCCGCCCGCGCGGCCGAGACGCCATATCCACCGCCCACACGGCTGCTAGCCTGCCGTGCCTCGCCAATGGAGCCGTCGTTCCAGATCCGGGGCTCCCCACGCAGAGGCAGGGCAGCCTAGGCCCCGCCGCCACCATCCTTAGCGCCCCGGGCTTGCCCGGCGGCTGCCTCAGGCGGCGGCGAGGAAGGGAGGGGGAGGGGGAGGCGGCTAGGGTTGGGAGGATATAAAAATGGGAAGAATTTCACTTTCCGGCCTCTGCACCAACTAGGGATGCATACAACCATATTAGTATGAATACCAAGATAAACATGGTCTTCAGAATTTTTTAAATGAGTATCAAGATATTTCTTGATGAATAGTTCCACCACACATCAAACTTGATCCTCAATAAATGAAGGAAAACCCCTGTGCACCACTGAGCCAAGGCTCTCATCCTAAAACTGGGAAGAATTTCACTTCCCAGCCCCTGCACCAACTAGGGATGCATACAACCATTTTAGTATGAGTACCAAGATAAACATGGTCCTCAGAATTTTTTAAATGAGTATCAAGATTTTTTTTGATGAGTGGTTTCACCACACGTCAAACTTGATCCTCAATAAATGGAAGAAAACTCCCTGTGCATCACCTGTCAATTCTAGGAATTGAACTCGGGTCGTTGGGCTGTACAACCGCATGTCCAACCACTGAGCCAAGGTCGCTGGATCCTGTGCCAACGCGAGGAGCGGAAGTGCTGGATCCCGTGTCAGTGCGAAGAGGAGGCTTACGTTTGTCGGTTGTCCCAGAAACTGGTTGCAGCATCAGACTCCAGAGCATTCCACCGGTTTGAGCCCGTGACCTGAACAGCAGGTTTCCACACTGATCCTGGGGCATTACCAAGCACACTTGTCCCTGGGGCACGACCAAGCACTGTCATCAATGCAGGCGGGTTCGGCTTCAGCTCAGAGGGAGAGTCCTTCTTGCATGGACTGGCACTGCTCATTCCTCCATCTCTCGGTGCTCCAACCCACACATTGCTCGACAAGGAAGCCTGGGTGATGCTGCTTGGGCAAAACATTGCAGCACCCTGGTAAGCATACCCATAATCAAGCCGCCTCAGCACCGTTGCAGCTCTAGCTGAATCACTGAAGACTGCAACAGCATTCTTGTCATTCAGCCAAACCAATTCACACTCCCCACCGAACCTTAAAACTAGAGAGTTAACATCAGCATCCCTTGGCAGGTCCATCATTGCAACGACGAGCCTCGGATCCATGTCCACCATCGGATCAAAGTAAGGATGGGACGCCAAGACAGGGACACCAGGCTTGGAGCCCAGAACACGAGCAGGAACCTTAGACTTGGGTGTCACATGGACGGTAATAAAACGCTTTGGCTCCCAACCAACTGACTGGACAGAAAGCTTCCACCTATTTGCAATAAGCCTGATAGCATCTCTCTTATCATTCAACATGGGACAGAAGACATGGAACTTAATGTTGCTTGAAGAATTCCCCCTTGTCTTCCCAAGGACAAGGAACTTGCACCTCTCCTCTATGGCCAGCACCCACTTTGGCTCACGCCTGAAATGATCAGAAAGCAAATCCGACGCATTTGATCACCAAAATGCAATGCGTCCAGATTGGGTGGGGTAATGTCGAAAGCTTCAGCAAGGACTCGTTTCCGCTCCACTCTTGCACACTCCTCGTCACAACAGAGTTTCCTCTGCCCAAGAGATACCCTCTTCCCATTAGATTATCACTGGTTGGAGAGGCATTGGCAGCTGCTGCATGACAGAGATATCGAACGTACTATCACCATTGTAAGCTCCACCAGCGCTGCAGGGCACAGCTGTACTGATACGGCCACAAGAACAGGTAATAGTCGCACGATGTTCACATCTCACGTCTGGGCAAGGCGATGATGGGTGGCATGGGGGGTTGCAAGTGTGCTTGCATTCCCTCCTTGGGACACCACATAATTGTCCACATGAAACTTTACCCCCAGAGCTTGAACTAGCTTCTCCATTTGCAGGCAGTGGATCACAAGGGGGAGGATGGCAAGGCCTGGCACAAGCATGCAGTCCACATTGACGGTTCTTTCCACAGGGTTGGTTGCATCTGATATCCTTTGAACCACAAGGGATGTTCCTTAACATCACATGTCCCCCAACGCATTCTCTCGTTACTGGCACAACACAAGGTGGGCAGTCCCCGAAATGGCATTGGTGCGAAGCTGGATGCCCGCAAGGCTGAGGGACAATGCACTGGTGTGGGCATGATGGAGTTGGTGTGCCGCAAGGCTGCGGTGGCGGAATAGATGACCTGCCACACGCACAAGTGAGCTCACTGAATATGATCTCACGGCAAGGGTCGCAGTGACCGCTGTGGCAGAGATGCTGGCATCCATGCTGTCCACACCGGAGCTTCTTGCCACATGGTATCTGGCAGAAATGGGGATCCATGCTGTCACCTTGATGCTGAGCAAATGGCTTCGACAGTGGGCAACAGCACTCATTGCATCTGTGCCTCCCGCAATTCTTCTTGCGGCCACAAGGCTTGTTGCAACGGAACTCTTCCTTCGAGACCTTGTAGCACTCCACCATCTGGCCTGATGAGCCGCAGCGGCACCTCTGCTCGACACGCACCAAGCACGGTGGACATTCTCCTTCGTGGCAAGTGCCCTTGCACCTATGCACTCCACACGGCAATCTCTTTTCGCATACCTTGTCACAGGTGGCGATTGGGTCCAAGCAGCTAGCCCTCTTCTCCTCCAGCATTGTCTTGCCACAATGGCACGTGGTGACCTTCCCTGGCATAAGCTCGCACTCCCCGCACAGCCCTGGGTGGCAAACATCCCGGCAGGCATGATTGCCACATGCCAGATTGTGGCCGCAAACCTCACTGCAAGAGAACACCCCATCCTTGTCCGACAGCTTCCCTTTCAGCACCATCTCGCCGCACAACAATGTCTCCGTTTTCTGGCCACAGAAGCACTATGCCTATGATTAAACCTGAAAAGTTACGAAAATAACATCATGTAACTTGATGGTACAAACAGCGATACAATTTATCAATTTTCCATTTTCTCCGCAGTGTATGATGAAATTGCATAAAGCTCTACACTTCCAAAAGTTGTAGGGGTAATCTCAAAATATATAGCAGAATGGAGGTGGGTTGCCATGCCAAATGACTAGTTCATCAGTGAATAGCTATGATAGGTTTCAGTCTTACCAACTATGAACATCAAGATTGAACATCTTAAAGATAGTTGGGGTGGATGTAAGATTGCAACAGAAACAACAGTAGTAGAATGTAGTAAACAAGTAAGGGAACATATAATTTTTTTTCCATTGTTATAAATATCAGCCGATTAACTGCAGTTAACTGCTATTCCACCCCCCTCCGATACGAGAAAGGCCCATTCGGCCCATTAACTGGGAGGCCCAGTTAATCGGTCTGACAAGCCGATTTATCGGTTATCAGGCCAAATTATCGGCTGGGCCGGTTAACTGGGCATCATATTTTGTCCCAAAATTACTCTCCTATGCCAGTAATGTACAAGTAGTCCTGTTGCTGTGCTGCTCTCCTTTGATGTTAGATAGTGATGTACAATTAGTGGTGCTGTGTTGTTGTTGCTGCTCTTCTATGTAGATCTAGACATCATCAGAACATCAAGATAACACTCTTCTTTGTTGCTAACTTGCCATGTAGCCTAGGATTGCATATTTAGACATTCAATACAATGCATGTTGCTATGTAGCCTCGACTATATAGATATGGCTCTAGTTAACCTACCAATAAATGGGTTACCGATATATTCAGTTAAATGGCCAATTCGCCGATTAATCCCTTATCAGCCCCTGACCGATATGGTACCAGTTACCGATATCCTGAACAGTAATTTTTTCTTCTCACACATATGTCTGCATCTGCCATCTTGACAAAAAATGTTTCCAGGTAATATCCCAGCTATGCGGTTGGATAATATATTTGGAGTGGATCATAGTTATTAATTGACATGAATTAATCGATGAACAGTTACCAATCTGTACCAGCAAAATGTTACTAGTAATATGATCGTGCATACACATACGACAACAACAACAACCAAGCCTTTCAGTCCCAAACAAGTTGGGGTAGGCTATGCATACACATACGAGATTATATAAAATCATAGTACAGGTGATCAATGCTACATAGTGTCACCTGCAGAGTAATTTGTGATCTTGATACATCCCCCTTCTATAGAGGGGGGGTTCCCATATGTCCCATCAGGGCAGCGACAGTAAAATATTCCAGGCGTATTTTGGCAAATTCCATGGCATGAGTGGGCTTCCTTATGAACACATTCATCAATATCTAGTGAAATCACAAAACAGAACAAAAGATGAGCAAACCATATGCTAGAAAGGAAGTCAAAATATTGCTCATCAGCGGGACTGTATTTAATATTTTCGAAACTGTAGAACCAACTAACACCAGTAAAACCTCCAAATCTACAACAGACGTACATAACTACTGAGTTTAAATTGTACTCGCCCTAATTTACATTTTAACTTCTATGACAAGGGAATAAAGCTAAATTTATTTAACTTGTACCTTGGCATCCCTCCAGGATGTAAGGGTTTCCACGATAACCGGGAGAGCAGCGGCACTGATAGCCATTGTAGACATAGCTTGTGTAGTTTTGACAAAAGCTGTTGCTGCTGCGGCATCCAGGAGCAACAGACTTTTGCTTTTGGCATGAAGAATTGATGATCACCCAGTCTAGCAAGGCAGGAAGTGCCACGCCGCGAGGTTCAGACATGAGTTTGGAGATGTTATAGGACCCCTCCTCGGCTGTATATACTGACGATTTAGCATCGGAGCTCGAGTCATTGGAAGGCTGGAGCTGGATGTGGTAGGAAGTGTAGCCTTTGGGGATGCCTCCATCACAGCAGCCAAGGCCCGAGCATTCGCCATGCAGAAGTAGATACCGGATAAGCTGAGGCTGTGAGTCTGAGTTCCCCAAGGATGGGCAGTAAGTGGCGCAGGCATTGATGGTGGAGTTGTCCTCTCCCATGAGGATAACTTGGATGTTGTTGCACGACAACACGAGGAATTTATTCCTATCCGGTGTGACGAAGAATGGTCCTCCCTCTCTGAGGCCACCCCATGTGTGGTACCTGCTTGTGTTGGGCCTGGATGCACCGTCAATATCATGACTCATTGGCATGATATTGGTGCTGTTAATGCGCACCGTGCCGTTGGGGATGGAGATCTCGAGCACTTCGACAGTGCCATCGCCAAGGAACAGTTTGGGAGGGCGGTACGAGTAGTCACAGGTGAGGTTAAAGCCGTCATGGTAGCAATCAGGCTCGATGCCAAATGGGTAGGGGATGCTGATGTTACCACAACTTGTACTGCATCCTGCTGCTGTCGCCACTGCACTTAGTAGCTGCAGCAGCACCGTGGCAACCACAGCCGGGAAGGGCATTTGCCTACTTGCTGCTCTCTCCATGTTGCTAGCTAAATCTCCACAAGCAAATGCAGTTCTCTCCCCATCTCCAAATGAAGCACTGCATCACTTTATATCTCAACTGGCAATCGCTGCAAAGAACTCTTTAATCATTCAGCACTGCACAGGGCTTTACTGGCACTGACCAATTTTGTATTCCAATCCACCTAACGACCCAATAAAATAATAGCAAAGATAATATTAAGAGAGATCTTGTGCATCCCGCTGGCACTCACAGCCAAAAGTAGGGCAGGGTTCCCATGTGTGGCCGCTTGGGGTTTGGTCTCTCCGTCCCATAATATAAGAGCATTTTTAACACTACATTAGTATAAAAAATGCTTTTATACTATGGGACGGAGGGAGTAGCTATTAAACTATTAGATTTTGTTTTAGACGCGTGATGAGGAAGACGGTCATCTTTTGGCAATATTACAAGAAAATTCCCACAAATCAGGAGTGTACCCATTTATCTCTCCATTCCTAAATATAAGTCTTTTAAGCGATTTCATTAAGGGTCTACATACGAAGCAAAATGATTGAATCTATACTCTAAAGTATGTCTATATACATTAAAATCTCTACAAAGACTTATATTTAGGAACGGAGGGAGTAGTTTATACTTTAAAGTACCAATTCCTCGCTACGAGTTTGCTTTGGATATAGACAAATGTCCTCTCACAGCATGTGATGCTTAATCTATTCATCAACTAGAACAGAACATGTGATGCTTAAGCTATTCATCAACTAGAACAGTCGTGTGTGTCACTATCTCAAGAAATGATACTATTACTATCAGCTACATCACACTCATCGATGTGTAAACAAGCCGCAATTAGGGGCAAAAATAACGGAACTTGATGCGAGCAGAGAATTCATAGATGCTGGTGAACGAAATTACCTTAGCATGGAGGTGGATGTTTACTTGAGCTTGTCTGGCCTAGTAGCTTACAAAATGGTGGATGGCAGAGGCCAGATCCGCATCTGCCCTTCCACGGCGAGCTGCCTGTGGCAGGCCTAGCTCCTCCGCCGATCCGACCATGGCCTGCGCCGAGCGCGACCAACCTCCGCCAGATGGGACCGCGAGGAGCGTTGGTCCCATCCATCCCGGGATCGCCTCCTCCGGCGCCTCGGCCCTCGTCTAACAATCGATCCCTTCCCCTCCATTGCGGCCGCTACCGTTGCACACGACGGGGGGCACATTCCGCAGCCGCCGGCCTTCTGCCTTTTTGACGAATTCCCACAGAAAGGCACCGGGCGCTACGACGTAGGTGCCGCCGGCCTGCCCTCTCCGCCGGCCGGCTCGCCCGGCAGAGCTAGGCACCGCCGCGTCCGCACAAGCCAGGAAGAGGCCGGAATTTTCCTTCCTTCGCCGTTCCGCGGGGAGCCCGCGAGGCCTTGGGAAGCCATGAGTTCTGGCCAGCGTCGCCGTCCTCCTCCCGTTAGTTCTCTCCGCCGAGCGCCGATTTGGGGCCGACGCCGCGCGAGATGGTTCTTCGACGTGATGTCCTCACGTGCAGCGCGCGTGTGTATGCGCGACGATGCTAGGCTGATGACGGCGCATCCACGATAGCGCCATCCCGTTGCGTAAAGTACTGGGGCGCCCCAGCTTAGGCCGGTCCTGCATCGTCCGATTAGAGTTGTCGTAATCATTGGATCTGTTATGTTCGTCTGATAAAAAATAAACAATCCCAAAGCGCGCATGCATAGGAGAAGTCAACGGCGAGATCTGAGGCGGCCGCAGCTAGCCAACCTCCGTCAATGGTGGACTCCGCGCTTACCGTTGCCGTCGCTCACAGCATCGCATGTCTACGACCCTTGCAGCTTGCAGCAGACCCGGCGAGCGGCAACGGCCACCGGCGAGCTATGATCGCGCGCAGCCCCGGCGAGCGGCAACGGCCATCGGCCCCGGCGAACGGCGCCCATCCCCGGCGAGGATGCCATTAACCCAGTCCCGCGCCCACAGCCACCTCTTTTCCTAGCTCCGGCGGACGAGCTGCATAACTGCGACGGCGAGACACACCCACGATACAGGATGCTGGAAATAACATCGATTTTTGCCGCATGCTTCAACCGGCATCACAATTTGCTACAATCGGCATCGCTATTTTCTGCAACTAGTGTTGCATTTTGCTACATCGCACATGGCTTTGCGATTTTTGCTACAACCGGCAATGAAAAAAGCTACATCCGGTGATATGATTTGCTGCAACGGCCACGGCGAAGTTTTTGCTAGCAACGGTGGCATTGTGATTTTGTTGCAACCTTGTCGGTCCTTCGTTGTAGCTTTTTTCATCAACGGTTGTAACATTTTATGTCAACGGTTGCAACATTCTGTCATAACAATGACCGCTTGCAGCTTTTTATATGTCTGGTTGCAGCTTTATTCATCAACGGTTGTAGCATTTTACGTCAACGGTTGCAGCATCCCGCCATGACAATGACCGCTTGCAGCTTTTTATATGCCCGGATGAAGCTTTTTCATCTGGGTTTGAAGCTTTTTTTGACAGCGGTTGTAGCATGAGCGCAAAAAATGGTTTCCATCGCCGTCCAGCAGCAGCCCCATGTCCACAAGCGCCTCCGCTTGCAGCACTAACTCGAGGGCCTCCCCCGGCGATGCGACCCCACCGGCGAAACCATGAGAAGCTTGGCTGGGGGACGAGATGCTCGTAGAAGCACGGGGGAGAAGAAAGTTTCTCACCGCATCAAGTCGACGTCCTCAACGACGACGACCGGTGGTCGCCCTCAACAGATGAGAGAAGGTGGGGGAGGGGGAGGAGAAGGTCGCTCGGGGAGAGAAGGGTGCTCGCGTGTGGCCAGAAACGCGCGCGAGGGGATAAGGCTGTGACGGGATGCGAGCCGCTAGATCTAATCGCATCAGACGTCGCGCGATGGACCGGCCCGAGTGTTCGGCCGGACTGTCGTATGTAAACGTTTACCTTGCGAAAAGGAACGGAACATTACACTTTCGTTGGCACAAACTAGATAAGGAAATACAATTCAAACAAAACCTAAATTCAACTGACATACACAAAAACACAGGTCTAAAGGACTTCATGCCTCGAAGTTCGTGATTCAGTTGACATACAGAAAAAACATCAAATTCATGACTTCAACACAACAACGCATGAATATTTACAAAGTTTTCTCTCGAGCACGCCTCACTCATGTCGAACATTTACTCATTATCATACAAACATAGTCTTTTCCTTTGTTCATGTCCAAAAGTGATCATCTTGGGTACCTTGCGGACAGCAAGATTTCCTCTTTCGTAGTTTATTGTCTGCTCGACTCCTCGGCACCCCCTTCAAGACGCATATCCTTTTTGACAAGTAAATCTTCCATTGACTTGTATTGCTCAGCAATCTGATCCCCGTCGTATCTCTTTGACGCGGATTTATATGGAGCGGGATTCTTTCTAGCCCGCAATTTTTCAAGGGTCACCACCACTTTCTTCATTGTTGGTGGGCTCTCTCCTTACAATCTCGTGCACATCGCCGCTAGCAGGGGCACTTCTTGGAGCTCTGTGTCTTCTTCTTCTTCTTTCATGACTTGTAGGTCTACTATATCAACAAGGTCGCCTTTTTGAGTGATGAGAACTAATATGTAACAAGGTTGGCATCATTATCTGACCTATACACATACAGTTTCTTCCTAGTTATCAATTTTATAAGAAGGACGCCAAAACTAAAAACATCGCTCTTGTCTGTTAGTCAACCTCTATAATAGTACATGGGGTATAAATGTTGGAAATATGCCCTAGAGACAATAATATTATACTATTATATTTTTATATTTATGATTAAGAGTTTATATTCTACGATATAATTGTCATGATCCTGGAATGTGTGATTCAATGGAAAACTCATATGCACATGTGAAATGATAAATGGTAAAACCAAATTCCTAATCTTGCCTCTAAGACTAGCTCAAGTGTTGTTGGTGATCATATTTTCCAGATCCTCGGATATCTTTAAGTCCAACGGTAGTCTTAAAACAACTTTGACAATATGAAGTTGGAAGAACGATCCTATTTTTTTATTATACTTTGAGATACAATCATCACAAGTCAACTGTTAGAACACAGAGAGTTAACATATGTTTTAGTTCCTTAGACCATGAGAGTATCATATTTTTTTCTTACCGTACGATGGACTTTGGAGTTTCTCAAACATCACCTATAACACGGGATCATAATGACAACTTACAGGTTCATCGGCAAGTTTGACAAGGGACTAGATAGCTCAAAAGTGGGATTTGCTCTTCCGGCGGTGGAGAGATATTCTCAGGGCGCTCTCAGTGTGACGACATCCATCATCATCTGGCCAGACATAGGTGATTGGTCATAGGGATGACGGAACATGTCAATGAGAAAGAATAATAAAACCGGTAACTAGGAGACCGGTATAGTGAGCATGAGAATGACTCAAGAGGATGTTGATATATCTCACCTCGGGATTTGTTAAGCATCGTGAAGCAAAGAAAATAGCACCTGGTAACCAAAGATTCGCTCAAATGGCATTCGTCTATTCATAGGGATCGATATGGATGTTCACGATTCCGCTATTGGTCATTGAACGAAAGGGAATTTGTTCATGTCTATGTTTTATTGAACCTATAGGGTAACAAGGTTAAGGGAAACACGATCTCCTGAGTGTTAGTGGATCAAGGGTTATGAGAAAATACTTATGAAATAGTTTTGTCAATATTAGAAATAGTTTCGAGAGGATAGAGTTACCGAAAGAGTTTTCGTGTTTACCGAGTAATACGGGAAATTCATATATAGGTGGAAAATATCTCTAGAGATGTTTAATTAATGATAAAAGGGTCTAATAATTATCAATATACTTTTATAATTAATCAAATATCAACTGCCCAAAGAAATATGAAAAATGCCAAGTGGTGGAGAGTTATTGGGCCCTAGGGCCCAAAACACTTGGGGCGCCCCCTAGCTTGTTGGACAAGCTAAGGCAACAAGCTAGGGGAGGCCAAATTGGAGGGGAACTTTCCCTCCTCTTGGCCGGACAAGTGGGGGAGGTTTCCTTCCCCCTTGTGGTGCTCCCTCCCTCTCATCCAACCTATATATACTTGAGGATTTTTCTATACTTGAACACAATTTTTTCAGAGCCTCCTCTAGTGGTAGAGTTCTAGTTCTAGTTGATCCAATTAAGTTAGATCTAAGTCTCTCTAATCATCATAATTAGAAGCCCATTTTGATTCTAATATTTTTTTTATAATTCTCTGGCGATGATTAGGTGTGGACGATGAAGCGCGGCTGGATCATGAAGCGTGTACGCTTGCAATCAGTAGAGAGGTCATGCTTTCGGTATTTCGTTCGAGGGATCGTCGTGGATGGTTCGAGGGACTGCACGAACGATCTAAACGAGCTATTCTTCAGCTCTATCTCGAAGTTGGCAATGATCCGATCAAACCTTGTATGCATCTTCATAGTGATCTAGTACCTTAATGGTTGGGCATTTTTTTTGTTTTCTACTACGTTCCAAATAGTGGCATCATGAGCGGTTCTATGAGTAGATGCATGTTTTGATCCAGATCACTTGTGATGTGAGGGTATTGCACAAAAGTGTTGCTAATTATTTGATCTATTGCTGAAAGAATTAGGAACTAGATGAGTTCTAGATCTTAAAAATTGTGCCAGTAGAAGATAAGATCTATTGTATTAGATGATATCTTTTACTTGATGTTATTGTTTGCTTCCCACGAATATTACAAAGTTCTAACAATCGCAACCACGAGAGGGCATGAAGATTTTTGATCTTCACGAGGGTCAGGCGAATTGATGAAGTTTAGTGTGGGGCTATAGATTTTTAATTAATTATCTTCCCTCACACACCCCCACAAAGTTAATCTTGCAACAAAAATACTTGATGATGGATAATAACTTATAAGTGTAGGGGATCATTTGTAGCCTTTTTCGACAAGTAAGAGTGTCGAACCCAACAAGGAGATAAAGGTAGAATTAATATTCTCTCAAGTTCTATCGACCATCGATACAACTATACGCATGTGAAAGGACGTGGATGTCGCCTAGAGGGGGGGGTGAATAGGCGCTTTAAAATAATTACGGTTTAGGCTTGAACAAATGCGGAATAAAACTAACGTTTAATTTGTCAAGCACAAAACCTACAACAACTAGGCTCACCTATGTGCACCAACAACTTATTCTAAGCAAGATAAACAACTAAGTGATAACAACATATATGACAATAAACAATATGGCTATGACAAAGTAAAGTGCATAAGTAAAGGGTACGGGTAAGAGATAACCGAGGCACACGGAGACGATGATGTATCCCGAAGTTCACACCCTTGCGGATGTTAATCTCCGTTGGAGCGGTGTGGAGGCACAATGCTCCCCAAGATGCCACTAAGGCCACCGTAATCTCCTCACGCCCTCGCACAATGCAAGATGTCGTGATTCCACTAAGGGACCCTTGAGGGCGGTCACCGAACCCGTACATGTGGCAACCCTTGGGGGCGGTTACCGGTACCCGTACAAATTGCTCGGGGCAATCTCCACAACCTAATTGGAGACCCCGACGCTTGCCCGAAGCTTTACACCACAATGATTGAGCTCCAAGACACCACCAAGCTTCTAGGACGCCAAAGCATCCACGAAGAACAATATCTAGGGTACTAAGTACCAAAGGGTAATAAGCTTCTCAACTTCTCACTTCCACGTATCACCGTGGAGAACTCAAACCGGTGCAACTAATGCAATGGCAGGAACACACGAAGTGGTCAAGTCCCTCACACTCAAATCCCTCCACAACAACAAAAGCTATGGAGAAGTATGAGAGGAAGAACAAGGAGCTCACAAAGAACTCCAATATCTAGATCCAAGGGGTTCTCCTCACATAGAGGAGAAAGTGATTGGTGGAGATGTGGATCTAGATCTCCTCTCTCTTTTCCCTCAAGAACAAGCAAGAATCATTGGAGGAATTGAGAGTTAGCAAGCTCTAAGAGGGTCAACAATGGGGGAAGAACACGAGCTCAACAGATGGATAAGGCCAAGGGGAAAGAAGACCCCCTTTATATAGTGGGGGGAGGAATCAGACAGTTACCCCCACTTACAGCCCGAGTCCGGCGGTACTACCGCTGGCTCCAGCGGTACTACCGCTGACCCTCCAGCGGTACCACCGCTGGCTGCAGCGGTACTACCGCTCACCCTGTAGCGGTACCACCGCTAGCTGCAGTGGTACTACCGCTGAGCCCATGGTAGCGCAAAGATACTACCAGGCCAACCACCGCCAAGAAAGTCTTCGCAAAAAGTCCGACGTAGTACAGCCGCAAAGATGACGGTACTAAAGTCCTGGAGCGGTACTACCGCTGACCAGGGGCGGTACTACCGCTGGGACAACGGTACTACCGCTGGGACAACGGTACTACCGCCAGCTCTAGCGGTACTACCGCCAACTCTAGCAGTACCACCGCTAGGGCCAGCGGTACTACCGTTAGGTCCAGCGGTACTATCGCTCGCCACTGAAACAGCCATAACTTTCGCATACGAGCTCCGAATCGAGCAAACCCAAGCTTGTTGGAAATCTTAAGACCATGCACATATGAAAATGCCAATGATATAGAGATGTGAGTCCTCTATGAATGAAGAACCGTCAAAAACTCCAACATCGAAAACATCATAGTAGATGCATATGGACTCCGTTTTCGATGAACTCGAGCTTGTCATGAAGATGACCATAAGCTCTAAAACTTACAAAGAGAAACACCAAACAAGAACCAAGAAGTATGATGCAAGGATGCAAATGGTTTGAGCTCTCAACGATCGATACGATCAAGGTACTCACTTGAGAGCCCCCCTTGACAGTTCAACAATCTTTCCTAAATAGAAAACCTATCAAGGGCAAACCTATACCTTGCACCTCGTCCTCTTGAGCTAGATGATGATGATCTTGGCTTCCTCAAGATGGACCACCTTTCTTGATTGAGTTGGCTTGATGAAGACTACTTGATTGCTCCCCCATACTCACTATGGGTGATCCACTCTTCAACATATCTTCACAAGTCCATTGCCACCACAATGGACTGCAAGCTTCAAGCATGATATATTCGTGCTGATCCACTTGAACTTGCACACCGCAATCTTGATGACGATCACCACTTGACGTCATCCTTAATGGGTTGTATGAGATCTTCCTCTTGACGCAAGCCCATGGAAACACGCGTAACCCCCACATAGAACTCTCACGAAGACCATGGGTTAGTACACAAACACGTAATGGACAATGCTTACCATACCATGGGATCACTTGATCCCTCTCAGTACATCTTGTACGCTTTGTGTGTTGATCATCTTGATTTACTCTTTGTCTGAGATCTTGATCAACCTTGTGTCTCTATGACCATTCTTTGGATAATACCTTGAATACCATCTTGGTCATCGTATAAACTCCTTGAACCCAACAGATGGACTTCAAGAAGTGCCTATGGACAAATCCTATAAATATAACTTAAGTCAACCATTAGTCCATAGGAATTGTCATCAATTACCAAAACCACATATGGATATATATGCTCTAACAGCATGCTAATGCTTACTTTACCTAGAACAAGTATAAAACTACATTGCGGAAAGGAAACTAGAAGTACTTAGTAGGTGTAATAGATAGTTTTGCAAGGTAATAAAAAATATGAAAATAAAAGTTAGGTATTGTTTTAGATAAATATTAATTTAGTTAGTTGTTTAGTAGAAAGATTTGTGTAACACAAGAGAAATATTTGTCCCTAGGCAATCGATAACTAGATCAGTAATCATTATTGCAGTTTTATATGATGGAGAGACATGAACTAACATACTTTCTGTACTTGTATCATATGAACTTATGACTGGACCTCTAGCAAGCATCCGCAACTACTAGAAATCATTAAGGTAAACGAAACCATAGAATTAACACATCAAGTCCTCTTTACTCCCATACGTAAACAACCCCCTAACTTGGGTGTAAGCTTCTATCACTCTAGCCTCCCACTATAAGAGAATTATGAACGCATTGCAACACCCTTCAACGGGAAACCCCCACGTGTGCGCAGGATGGGAGGCACCTTAGGACAGCACCAAAATAAAATATACAACTCAAACCAATCACAATCATGAATCAACCCATAGGACAAAAAGGATCTACTCAAACATCATAGGATAGCGACACATCATTGGATAATAATATATAGCATTAAGCACCATGTTTAAGCAAAGATTACAACGGGAAAAGAGGTTTTACACCGTTGCATAGAGGGGGGGAGAGTTGGTGGTGATGGTGGCGAATTTGGCGAATTTGTTGGTGTAGATCGTCGTCACGATGGTTGCCCCGCAGAGCTCCGGCGCCACCGGGAGAGAGGGGGAGAGAGAGAGCCCCTCCTTCTTCTTCTTCCTTGGTCTCCCCCTATAAGGGAGGAGAGTTTCCCCTCTAGTCCATGGACGCATGGCACCCGGAGGGCAGAAACCCCTCTGAGATTGGATTTTTTTTCTTCGTTTCTCTTCCGTTTTCGCGACTGTTTTTTGACCTCTTCATCGTTTTTTAAATATTAGGAGATCCATAGATCTGATTGTGTTGTAGAGGGTATTTTTATTGGGAAATTATATTTATTGCGACGAAAGAAGGTCCCCAACCGACTTAATGGGTGGCCACAAGCCATCAGAGCGTGACCACCCTCTTGGTCGCGCTGTGTTGGCTTGTGAGCGCTGTTGGAAATATGCCTTAGAGGCAATGATAAAATAGTTATTATTATATTTCCTGTTACAAGATATTCGTTTATTATCCATGCTATAATTGTATTGAATGGAAACATAAATGCATGTGTGGATGTATAGACAAAACAATGTCCCTGGTAAGCCTCTAGTTGACTAGCTCGTTGATCAAAGATGGCTAAGGTTTCCTAGCCATAAACAAGTGTAATCACTGGATAATGGGATCACATCATTAGGAGAATGATGTGATGGACAAGACCTAAACTATGAACGTAGCATGTGATCGTGTCATTTTGTTGCTATTGTTTTCTGCATGTCAAGTATATATTCCTATGACCATGAGATCATGTAACTCACTGACACTAGAGGAATTATTTGTGTGTATTAAACATCGCAACATTATTGGGTGACTATAAAGGTGCACTATAGGTATCTCCGAAGGTGTCTGTTGAGTTAGCATGGATCAAGACTGAGATTTGTCACTCCGTGTGACGGAGAGGTATCTCGGGGCCCACTCACTAATACAACATCACAAACAAGCCTTGCAAGCAATGTGACTAAGGAGTTAGCCATGGGATCTTGTATTACGGAACGATTAAAGAGACTTGCCGATAACGAGATTGAAATAGGTATTGGATACCAACGATCGAATCTCGGACAAGTAACATACCGAAGGACAAAGGGAATGGTATACGAGATTATATGAATCCTTGACATAGAGGTTCAACCGATAAGATTATCATAGAATATGTAGGATCCAATATGGGCATCCAGTTATCGCTATTGGATATTGACCGAGAGGTGTCTCGGGTCATGTCTGCATAGTTCTCAAACCCGCAAGGTCTGCACACTTAAGGTTCGGTGACATTTTTGTATAGTTGAGTTATGTGTGCTGGTGACCTAAGTTTTGTTCGGAGTCCCGGATGAGATCCCGGACGTCATGAGGAGTTCCGGAATGGTCCGGAGACGAAGATTGATACATAGGAAGTTGGTATTTGGATTCCGAAAGATTTTCCGGCATTGCCGGCAGTGTACCGGGAGTGACGAATGAGTTCCGGGGGGCCCACCTAGTGGGCCCACCACTCCCCAACGGGGCCACATGGATTTTTTGGTGGCGCAATGGCCCTTGATGGGCTGACTAGTCAACCAAATAAATCCCATGAGGAAAAAGGTGGAAAATCGAAAAGAGGTGGACAATTTGGGAAGGAGTCCTAATCCAAGTAGGATTGGAGGAGGACTCCTCCCTCCTTTCGTTCGGCCGACGCCAAGGAGGATCTCCTTGAGCCTCAAGGCTAGCCCCTCCTTCCTCCTATATATACTAGAGGGTTTAGGGCTTTTGAGACACAACTTTGCCACGTGCAACCCTAAACCTCTACTTCGTAGTTCTTCCTCTAGATCGGGTTTCTGCGGAGCTTAGGCGAACCCCTGCAGGAATAAGATCACCACCACCGGCGCACCGTCACGCTGCCGGAGAACTCATCTACTTCCCCATCTCTCTTGCTGGATCAAGAAGGCGGAGATCGTCATCGAGCTGTACGTGTGCTAAACGTGGAGGTGTAGTCCGTTCGGTACTTGATCGGGGTTGTTCGTGGGATGGCGATTTGAATCGCGTAGACGTACCACTACGACATCCGCGTTTATTAACGCTTCCCGCTTAGCGATCTACAAGGGTATGTGGATCCGATCCCCCTCTCATAGATGATCATCACCATGATAGGTCTTCGTGCGCCTAGGAATTTTTTTGTTTCCCATGCAACGTTCCCCAAGAAGCGCCTCGGGCACTGATACGTCCATTTTGCATCATGCTTTTATGTTGATATTTATCGCTTCTTGGGCTGTTATTTCACTTCACGGTACAATACTTATGCCTTTTCTCTCTTATTTTGCAAGGTTTGCTTGAAGAGGGAGAATGCCGGCAGCTGGAATTCTGACCTGAAATTGGAGCAAAGTTGAGATACCTATTCTGCGCAACTCCAAACGCCGTAAAAATCAGCTTAAACTCTAGTTTATGCGTTGCTTCGTAAGGGGCTGATTTGGATCCACTAGTTTAATGCTATGGTTAGACTTTGTCTTAATTCTTATTTTGTAGTTGTGGATGCTTGCGAGAGGGGTTAATCATAAGTGGGATGCTTGTCCAAGTAAGGGCAGTACCCAAGCGCCGGTCCACCCACATATCAAACTATCAAAGTAACGAACGCGAATCATATGAACATGATGAAAACTAGCATGACAGAAATTCCCGTGTGTCCTCGGAAGCGTTTTCCTCCTATAAAACTTTGTCCAGGCTTGTTCCTTGCTACAAAAGGGATTGGGCCACTTTGCTGCACCATTGCTACTTTTGTTACTTGTTGCTTGCTACGAATCATCTCACCACACAACCACTTGTTACCGATAATTTCAGTGCTTGCAGATATTACCTTATTGAGAACCACTTGTCAGATCCTTCTGCTCCTCGTTGGGTTCGACACTCTTACTTATCAAAAGGACTACGATAGATCCCCTATACTTGTGGGTCATCAAGACTCTTTTTTGGCGCCGTTTCCGGGGAGTGAAGCGCCTTTGGTAAGTGGAACTTGGTAAGGAAACATTCATATAGTGTGCTGAAATTTATTGTCACTTGTCACTATGGAAACTAATCCTTTGAGGGGCTTGTTTGGGGTATCTTCACCTTGAACGGAAGCACAAAGAGTTGCTCCTCAACCTGCTGCACCTACTGAAAATATTTGGTTTCAATTTCCTTCGGGTATGCTTGAGAAACTGCTGGCTAATCCTTTTACAGGAGATGGAGCATCACATCCAGACTTGCATCTAATCTATGTAGATGAAGTTTGCGGTTTATTTAAGCTTGCAGGTTTGCCCGAGGATGAGGTCAAGAAGAAGGTTTTTCCTTTATCTTTGAAGGATAAGGCGTTGACATGGTATGGGCTATGTGATGATACTGGATCATGGAACTACAATCGGTTGAAATTGGAATTTCATCAAAAGTTTTATCCTATGCATTTAGTACATCGTGATCGGAATTATATTTATAATTTTTGTCCTCGTGACAGAGAAAGCATCACTGAATCTTGGGGGAGGCTTAAATCAATGTTATATTCATGCCCCAACCATGAGCTCTCGATAGAAATTATCATTCAGAACTTCTATGCTCGGCTTTCTCATGATGATCGCACCATGCTTGACACTTCTTGTACCGGTTCTTTTATGAAGAGAGATATTGACTTCAGATGGAATTTATTGGAGAGAATTAAACGCAACTCTGAAGATTGGGATCTTAAAGAAGGTAAGGAGTCAGGTATGAATTTCAAGTTTGATTGCGTTAAATCCTTTGTTGAAACAGATACCTTTAGTGATTTTAGCGCTAAATATGGACTTGACTCTGAGTTAATAGCTTCATTGTGTGAATCATTTGCTGCTCATATTGATCTCCCCAAAGAGAAGTGGTTTAAATACCATCCTCGTTTAGAAGTCAATGTAGTTAAACCCAATCGAGTTGAAGAGAAAGTCATTACCTATAATGATCCTATTGTTCCCAGTGCTTACACTGAGAAACCACCTTTCCCTATTAGGATAAAGGATCATTCTAAAGCTTCAACTGTGATACGTAGAGGCTACATTAGAACACCTACACCCCCTGAGAAAATTAGAGTTGAACCTAGCATTACTATTATCAAATATCTTCTGTCCGGCGATGTTGAGGGACATAATGTTCACTTGTGTGAAGATGTTGCTAGAATTGCTAAACCTCACGCTAGAGACAAACATAGGCCTGTTGTTGGCATGCCTGTTGTTGGCATGCCTGTTGTTTCTGCTGAGATAGGAGATCATTGTTTTCATGGTTTATGTGACGTGGGTGCTATTGTTAGTGCAATACCTCAGTCCTTATATGATGAAATCAAAGACGAGATTGCACCTATTGAGATAGAACCTATTGATGTCACTATTCAGCTTGCCAATAGAGATACTATCTGCCCTATGGGAATTGTTAGGGATGTTGAAGTCTTGTGTGGTAAAACGAAGTATCCTGCTGATTTCCTCGTTCTTGCTACCAACCAAGATAGCTTTTGTCCCATCATATTTTATAGACCTTTTCTCAATACTGTCAATGCTCATATTGATTGTGAGAAGCAAACTGTCACTCTTGGCTTTGAAGGTGTGTCGCACGAGTTCAATTTCTCCAAGTTTGGTAGACAACCTCATGAAAAAGAGTTGCCTAGTAAGGATGAAACTGTTGCGTTAGCTTCTATTGCCGTACCTCCTACTGATCCCTTAGAGCAGTACTTGCTTGAGCATGAAAATGATATGCATATGGATGAAAGGGATGAGATAGATAGAGTTGTCTTAGAACAATATCCTATCCTTAAGAATAACTTGCCTGTTGAACTGCATGGGGATCCACGCCCCACCAAAGGGTGATCCCGTGTTCGAGCTTAAACAGTTACCTGATACTCTTAAGTATGCTTATCTTGATGAAAAAGAGATATATCCTGTTATTATTAGTGCTAGCCTCTCAGAGCATGAAGAAAAGAAGTTACTAAGAATTCTGAGGAAGCACCGTGCTGCTATTGGATATACTCTTGATGACCTTAAGGGCATTAGTCCCACTCTATGCCAGCACAAGATTAAAACTGATCCCGATTTCAAACCAGGTGCTAATCATCAAAGGAGATTAAATCCTAAGATGAAAGAAGTGGTAAGAAAAGAAATACTAAAGCTCCTGGAAGCAGGTATTATTTATCCTGTTGCTCATAGGGATTGGGTAAGTCCGGTGCATTGCGTCCCTAAGAAGGGAGGCATTACCATTGTCCCTAATGATAAGGATGAATTGATCCCACAGAGGATTACTACTGGCTATAGGATGGTGATCGATTTTTGGAAATTGAATAAAGCAACTAGGAAAGATCATTACCCTCTACCTTTTATCGACCAAATGCTAGAAAGACTGTCTAAACACACACACTTCTGCTTTCTAGACGGTTATTTCAGTTTCTCCCAAATACCAGTTGCACAATCTGATGAGGAGAAAACCACTTCCACCTACCCTTTCGGTACCTTTGCTTATAGACATATGCCTTTTGGCTTATGTAATGCACGTGCCACCTTTCAAAGATGTATGATGGCTATATTCTCTGACTTTTGTGAAAAGATTGTTGAGGTTTTCATGGATGATTTCTCCGTTTACGGGTCTTCCTTTGATGATTGCCTCAGCAACCTTGATCGAGTCTTGCAGAGATGTAAAGACACCAATCTTGTCTTGAATTGGGAGAAGTGCCACTTTATGGTTAATGAAGGCATCGTCTTAGGACATAAAATTTCTGAAAGAGGTATTGAAGTCGATAAGGCTAAGGTTGATGCAATCGAGAAAATGCCATACCCCACAGATATCAAAGGTATAAGAAGTTTCCTTGGTCATGCTGGTTTCAATAGAAGGTTCATTAAAGACTTCTCTAAGATTTCTAGGCCTCTTACCAATCTATTCCAAAAGGATATTCCTTTTGTTTTTGACGATGATTGTGAGGAAGCCTTCGATATACTTAAGAAGGCCTTGATAACTGCACCTATTGTTCAACCACCTGATTGGAACTTACCTTTTGAAATCATGTGTGATGCTAGTGATTATGTTGTTGGTGCTGTTCTAGGGCAAAGAGTTGATAAGAAGTTGAATGTTATTCACTATGCTAGTAAAACTCTAGACAGTGCCCAAAGAAACTATGCTACTACGGAGAAGGAATTTTTAGCAGTCGTGTTTGCATGTGAAAAGTTTAGGTCTTACGTAGTTGATTCCAAAGTCACTATTCGCACTGATCACGCTGCTATTAAGTACCTCATGGAGAAGAAGGACGCTAAACCTAGACTTATCAGATGGGTTCTCTTGCTACAAGAATTTGATTTGCACGTTGTCGACAAGAAGGGTGCTGATAACCCCGTAGCAGATAACTTGTCTAGGTTAGAGAACGTTCTTGATGACCCACAACCTATTGATGATAGCTTTCCCGGTGAGCAACTGAATGTCATCGATACTTCATGTAGTGCACTGTGGTATGCTGATTATGCAAACTATATCGTTGCCAAATATATACCACCTAGTTTCACATACCAGTAGAAGAAGAAATTCTTCTTTGACTTGAGACATTACTTTTGGGATGATCCTCACCTTTATGAGGAAGGAGTAGATGGTGTTATTAGACGTTGTGTACCTGAACATGAACAGGGACAGATCCTACAGAAGTGTCACTCCGAGGCCTATGGAGGACACCATGCGGGAGATAGAACTGCACACAAGGTATTGCAATCAGGTTTCTATTGGCCCACTCTCTTCAAGGATGCCCGTAAGTTTGTCTTGTCTTGTGACGAATGTCAAAGAGTAGGTAATATCGGTAAACGTCAGGAAATGCCTATGAACTATTCATTTGTCATTGAACCATTTGATGTTTGGGGCTTTGATTATATGGGACATTTTTCGAAAATCCAACGGGTATACTCACAACTTAGTTGCTGTTGATTATGTCACTAAGTGGGTAGAAGCTATCCCCACTAGTAGTGCTGATCACAACACTTCTATCAGTATGCTTAAAGAAGTTATCTTCCCTAGATTTGGAGTCCCTAGATATCTAATGACCGACGGCGGTTCACATTTCATTCATGGTGCTTTCCGTAAAACGCTTGCTAAGTACGATGGAAACCATAGAATTGCGTCTCCCTATCACCCTCAGTCCAGTGGTCAAGTAGAGCTAAGCAACAGAGAGATTAAACTAATTCTGCAAAAGACTATCAACAGGTCTAGAAAGAATTGGTCTAAGAGGCTCGATGATGCACTGTGGGCTTATAGAATTGCCTATAAGAATCCTATGGGCATGTCTCCATACAAAATGGTGTACAGTAAAGCATGTCATTTATCTCTTGGGCTAGAGCATAAAGCTTATTGGTCAATCAAAGAGCTCAACTTTGATTTCAAACTTGCTGGTGAGCAGAGGCTATTTTATATTAGCTCGCTTGATGAATGGAGAACTCAGGCATATGAGAATGCCAAGTTGTTCAAAGAGAAGGTTAAGAGGTGGCATGATAAGAGGATACAAAAGCATGAGTTCAATGTAGGTGATTATGTCTTGCTATATAATTCTCGTTTAAGATTTTTTGCAGGCAAGCTTCTCTCTAAATGGGAAGGTCCCTATATTGTTGAGGAAGTATATCGTTCCGATGCTATCAAGATCAACAACACGGAAGGTAATTGTCCGAGAGTTGTAAATGGGCAGAGAATCAAGCACTATATCTCAGGTACTCCCATAAATGTTGAAAGCAATATTATCAATACCATAACTCCGGAAGAATACCTAAGGGATATTTATCAGCCTGTTTCAGACTCCGAAAACGAAGAGGTATGTGATTCGGTAAGAAAACAGACTCCAAAACTTTTCCAGTAGGAATTTTTCTCCGTTTTGGGATATTTGAAAAAATAGAAAAAATGGAAGTTATCCAGAAAGCGCGCGAGGAGGCAACAAGCCTGCCAGGTGCCGGCCCACCCCCTGGCCTCGCCTGGGGGCTTGTGGCCACCTCGTGTGCCTCCCGGACTCCGTTTTCGTGCGGAGTACTCCTTCTGGTCTGAAAAAAAATCATTATATATTCTCCCGAAAGGTCTGACCCTCGTATCACGCAGATTTCCTCTGTTTTCGTTTCGAGCCTCTTTCTGTTGCAGATCTAGATTGCTATGACGTCCCCAAAAGCTCCTAAGGACAAGATCTTCGAGAAGGTCATCAATCCCTACCTCACGGAAGTGCTGCAACACCCTCAATTTATCGAGATGCGTGAGGGGATGTTGCACATCCGTGATGTTGAGGGGCCTAACAAGACTGGGAGCGTGGAGGCCAGGCTCGAAGCAATGGAGCAACAAGTCTTCAAGTGCCAAGGGATGGTGGAGCGTGGACTCAACGCCAACCACATGATGATCACGGAATTCACCAGCAAGCACATGATCGATGCCAATGACATTGGGAAGCACCTCTCCAGGCTCTATGACAGGATTGATCACCTCCAGGCCCAGATCTATGACCTGTAGAACCAAAACTGTGAGTATGAGTATAGATTTAAATCAATACGGTTGCCTGCAGATTTGAGGATTTCGGAGACTCGTTCATCTTTCCATGATGGAGCACCTATGCCTTGGAAGACGGAGGATCAAACTCATGTTGCAACAACTCCACCACCATCACCTCCAAAGGAAGACAACTGAGCATGGGTATGGGCAATCCCCTTGGCTTGTGCCAAGCTTTGGGGAGTTTCCCCGGTATCGTATCACCATCACATCTTTTGCCTTTACCTTTGTTTTAGTTTGTTCCTTTTCAGTTTTCTTTTTTCTCTAGTAGATTAAAAGTCTTAGTGTTTTAGTCTTGAGTTTTGCTTTGTGTCACCCCCGATGTATTCGAGCTCGTGAGCCATATAATAAAGAGTGTCTTAGTTGAGGGCTTTGCCTCTTGCCATGATCAAAAGAGTGAGAAAAGAACAAAAGCATGAAAGATCATGTAATGATCTTATGGGAAGTGATGGCTTCACATATAAAAAGAATGTTGATTGAAACTTGTTGAGGGTAGACAAACGTAGACCTTGGTCATTGTTGCAATTAATAGGAAGTGATAAGGAAGGAGAGGTTCACATATAAATATATCATCTTTGACACCATCTATGATTGTGAACACTCACTAAACTATTGCATGCCTAGAAGTAGATGTTGGACAAGGAAGACAACATAATGAATTGTGTTTGCTTGGTTCTGACCAATGTTATATGACTAGAGATCCCTTAGCATGTGACGATTGCTTCCACCTCATATTAGCCAAAACTCCCGCACCAAGTAGAGATACTACTTGTGCATCCATAAACCTTCAACCCAGTTTTGCCATGAGAGTCCACCATACCTACCTATGGATTGAATAAGATCCCTCAAGTAAGTTGTCATCGGTGCAAGCAATAAAAATTGCTCCCTAATATGTATGATCTATTAGTGCATGGAAAATAAGCTTTGTACGAACGTGTGATGAGGAAGACATAAAAGCGACATACTGCATAATAAAGTTCTTTATCACAGGAGGCAATATAAAGTGACGTTCCTCTGCACTAAGAGCACACGCATCCAAACCTCAAAAGCGCATGATAACCTCTGCTTCCCTCTGCGAAGGGCCTATCTTGTACCTTTACTTTTTGCCCTTGAAAGAGTCATGGTGATCTTCACCAATTCCTTGTTTCGCCTTTATCTTGGCTAACGTCATATGCTAGTGAAAGATCTATATTCATATGTCAATTTGGAGGTAAGCATTCATGAATTATTATTGTTGACATTACCTTTGAGGTAAGCAGTTGGGAGGCAAAACTATAATCCGCTATCTTTCTCTGTGTCCAGCTGAAACTTTGATCTCATGAGTACCACGTGAGTTGTAGCAATTGTAGAGAATGAAAAGATGATTGAGTATGTGGATTTGCTTTACAAGCTCTTATTTGACTCTTTCTGATGTTGTGATAAATTGCAATTGCTTCAATGACTAATGGCTATCGGTTGCTACTTCTCGGTAAGGTTCTTGATCCATACTTTACTTTGTGAAGGAATTGTCACTTTAGCATGAGAGATTATATGTTGGTATTGCTGTTCTGATCATGATAATGATGCATGCACGTTCGTATCTTGTTTTGTCGACACCTCTCTCCCTAAACATGTGGACATATTTATTGAGCTAGGCTTTCGCTTGAGGATAAGCGAGATCTAAGCTTGGGGGAGTTGATACGTCCATTTTGCATCATTCTTTTATGTTGATATTTATCGCTTCTTGGGATGTTATTTCCCTTCACGGTACAATACTTATGCCTTTTCTCTCTTATTTTGCAAGGTTTGCTTGAAGAGGGAGAATGCCGGCAGCTGGAATTCTGACCTGAAATTGGAGCAAAGTTGAGATACCTATTCTGCGCAACTCGAAACGCCGTAAAAATCAACGAGGATTTTTTTCGGGATTTATAAAAAATACTGGGCCGAAGAAGTGCCAGAGGGGCGCGAGCAGCTGGCCACAAGCCTACTAGGCGCGGCCACCCCCTGGTCGCGCCTAGGGGGCTTGTGGGCACCCAGCTGGCCCCCTGCCCCCCCTCTTCTGCTATATGAAGGGTTTCGTCCGAAAAAAATCAATAGGAGGCTTTTTCGAGGATTCGCCGCCGCCATGAGGCGGAACTTGAGCAGAACCAATCTAGAGCTCCGGCAGGACGATCCTGCTGGGGAAACTTCCCTCCCGGAGGGGGAAATCGTCGCCATCATCATCACCAACACTCCTCTCATCGGAGGGGACTCGTCACCATCAACATCTTCATCAGCACCATCTCATCTCCAAACCCTAGTTCATCTCTTGTAACCAATATCCGTCTCGCGACTCCGATTGTTACTTGTAAGGTTGCTAGTAGTGTTAATTACTCTTTGTAGTTGATGCTAGTTGGATTATTTGGTGGAAGAGTTTATGTTCAGATCCTTGATGCTACTCATTACCTCTCTGGTCATGAATATGATTATGCTTTGTGAGTTGTTGCTTTTGTTCCTGAGGACATGGGATAAGTCATGCTAATAGTAGTCATGTGAATTTGGTATTCGTTCGATATTTTGATGTGTTGTATGTTGTTTTTCCTCTAGTGGTGTTATGTGAACATCGACTACATAACACTTCACCATTATTTGGGCCTAGAGGAAGGCATTGGGAAGTATTAAGTAGATGATGGGTTGCTAGAGTGACAGAAGATTAAACCCTAGTTTATGCGTTGCTTCGTAAGGGGCTGATTTGGATCCACTAGTTTAATGCTATGGTTAGACTTTGTCTTAATTCTTCTTTCGTAGTTGCGGATGCTTGCGAGAGGGGTTAATCATGAGTGGTATGCTTGTCTAAGTAAGGGCAGTACCAAAGCGCCGGTCCACACACATATCAAACTATCAAAGTAACGAACGCGAATCATATGAACATGATGAAAACTAGCATGACAGAAATTCCCGTGTGTCCTCGGGAGCGTTTTTCCTCCTATAAAACTTTGTCCAGGCTTGTCCCTTGCTACAAAAGGGATTGGGACACTTTGCTGCACCGTTGCTACTTTTGTTACTTGTTGCTTGCTACGAATCATCTCACCACACAACCACTTGTTATCGATAATTTCAGTGCTTGCAGATATTACCTTGCTGAGAACCACTTATCAGATCCTTCTGCTCCTCGTTGGGTTCGACACTCTTACTTATCGAAAGGACTATGATAGATCCCCTATACTTGTGGGTCATCAGGCACCGTGTTGCGTTGATTCTTCTTTCCAAAATTCACATATATTCAAAAAAATCTTCATAATATTTTATCTCGTTTGGACTTTGTTTGATATGGACTTTCTTTGAAACAAAAAACACACAAAAAATAGTAACTCGCACTGGGCACTGGATAAGTAAGTTAGTCCCAAAAGTAAAATAAAATGTTTCCAAATGTATATGAAAGTTGTAGAATATTGTCATGAATCAATCAAAAATTATAGATACGATAAAGACGTATAAGCATCCCCAAGCTTATTTCATGCTCATCCTCGAGTAGGTAAATGATAAGAAGATAATTTTTGATGTGGAATGACACCTAACATAATCTTGAACAAATGTCTAATCATGGCATGAATATTGAGATAGAAGTGATTCAAGGTCTATCATTTGACAAAAATATATCCATACTCGGGTTTACTAACAAACAACAGTGTCATTCAAAATAACAATGCTAAAGAATGATATGCCTACAAAATCATATAGCCTATCATACTTGGTATTCCTAGCATAAAGTATAAACCGTGAGCACCTCAATGTCAAACCAAGCAATTGGATCATACTTCTTAACGTGCTTCAACATTTTGTACCTCACTCAATAAACCGTGCGTTAACCATGGACATAGCATATAGGTGGAATAGAGTATGGTGCTAGGTTTCGAAGTAGTAAAAGAGTGAGAGAGTCTCACATCAATTAGGTGGATCAACGCAGGCTATGGAGATGCCCATTAATCGATATCAATGCGAGGAGTAGAGATTGCCATGCAACGAGTGCACTAGAGCTATAAGTGTATGAAAGCTCAACTAAAGATAAGTGGATGTGCATACAACTTGCTTGCTCGTGAAGACCTCGGGAATTTGAGGAAGCCCGTCATCGGAATATACAAGACAACTTCTATAATGAAAAATTCCCACTAGAATATGAAAGTGACAAAATATGAGACTCTCTACATGCAAAACATGATACTACTTTGAAGCACACGTGTGGAAAAAGAGGTAGTAGCATTGTTCCTTCTCTCTTTTCTCTCATTTTTTCTTTCTTTCTTTCCCTTTTCTCTTCTTTTTTCCTTGTTTCCTTTTCTTTTCTTTATTCCATTTTTCGTCCGGAGTCTCATCCCGACTTGTGGGGGAATCATTGTTTCCATCACCCTTTCCTCACCGATACAATGCCCTAATAATGAATAGCATCACACTTATATTTACTTACAATTCGAAATGAAAAACTACTAAACATTATGACTCTATATGAATGCCTCTAGTAGTGTACCAGGATGTACAATGATCTAGCATAACACATACAATAATGATGAATGGTGGCTTTGCCACAAATACTATGTCGGCTACATGATCATGCAAAGTAATATGTCAATGAGTGTACTAGTCATATGATGTAATGGTGGAAGTTGCATGACAATATATCTTGGAATGGCTATGAAAATGCCATGATATGTAGGTATGGTGGCTGTTTTGAGGAAGATAAAAGGTGTCTTATGTGCAACAGAGCGTATCATGTCGTGGGGTTTGGATGCACCGACGAAGTTTGCAACGATTCTCGAGGTGATAATGGGCAATGCATGGTATTGAAGAGGCTAGCAAATATGTGTAAAGGTGAGTGTGCGTACATCCATGGGTCCACATTAGTCATAAAGGACTCATATACTTATTGCAAATCTTTATTAGCTCTCTCGGTGCAAAGTACTACTCGCGTGCCCCTAGGAAGGAGGTTAGTAGGATTTAACCATCGTGATCCCCCAATTATAACAACACAAATGATTTCAATCAACGATAAATTATGCTCGAACTTCATCGCATAACTAGAGACTATATGTGCATGTTTTGGAATCACAAACCTTAACACCGATATTCCTAATAATCCACAATCATCCACTCATGCACCCACATATTACAATATTAATGTTGCAAAACTATTGAGAGGAATGGAACATATCGTATTCTGCGAGCTACAAGTTTTATGTAGGATTTTATGACTAACCATATGAATGACCAATTCCTGTTAACTCTCTAAACAGGTATAAGTGAAGCATGAGAGTTTAATTTATTTATACAAGATACCATGATCTAATAAATATAAGCAAATCAAAAGAGCATTCTACAAATAATGATTTTCTATATGTGGAGAAATATGCATCCAACTTCAAATGATATAAGTGAAGCACATGAAGCATCCTGTAAAGCCATACTCAAAAGATATAAGTGAAGTGCAAAGAGCATTCTATAAATCAAGCATGGACTTCCCGTACCAACATGGTGCATTTCTAAAAGAAAAAGAAAAGGCACACGACGCTCCAAGAATTTACGCATATCATGTGAACAAAACAAAAACCGAGACATACTAATAATTGTTGAAGAAGAAAGATGGGATCCCTTCTGAGGCATCCCCAAGCTTATACGCTTGAGTCTCCTTGAATATTTATTTGGGGTGCCTTGGGCATCGTGAAGCCTGAACTCTTGTCTCTAGTTATTCTTCTCATATCGATACTTCCTCGATCTTCGAACACTTCAGCCACACAAAACTTAAGAGAACTTTCATTAGAAAGGTTAGTACATAATCATCAAATCTCATCTTGTCCTACCATAAAATTATTGTATAATTATAATATATCATTATCTATTGTATACTATCACAATTTTATTTCTCCCAAGTTAATGACGCTCAATAATAATTCAAACATAAGCAGGCAAAGAAACTATAACAACAATCTGTGAAAAACAGGAGAGTTTGTAAAGATGAAAATAAATCATATAATTATGTAACTCAAAATATTATAAATAATTAGGAAGTGCTAAAACACTTTTATAACATCATTGTGTAAAAAATTCAGAAATATTTGACGTTCGAGTAAAATATCAAAAATCAAACACTACAGTCAAAGTTTTTGTTTTTGCACCGCACATATCAAACAAGCAATTTAAACATCCTAAAGGTAAATATTGGCACATTACTTTTATAATACAATGGATTTGTACAAGGGTATAATTTGTTTTTGAAAATTTGATGTAATCAAGATTCACAAAGTTTCCATGGACATGAACAAAAGTTCAAGGACGTCCCCCACTTCAACGGTGCTCATCTTTCTCACTTTCACTTTTCTTTTCGAAATTGTTTTAAGTTCCCCACTTTTTTTGTTTTTAATTATTTAAAAAGCACACAACAAAATAAAACTACTCTCTAAAAATTCTGGGTTGTCTCCCTGGCAGTGCTTTCTTTAAATCCATTAAGCTACGCATAGAGTGCTCAAGTAATTAATCCACCCGGACCCCAAGGTATATCAAAGCCAATTTTAATTAACAATGATTTGTAATTAAGTATTGAGCACAAAGTGAAATATATCATGTGAGAACAGAGTCTAACTCTCTTCCTATGCATTGGCATATCATAAAATAACAATTCATTCACACAAAGTAAAGGCCAATACATAGCATATGCATGTTCTTGCTATTTTATCATATTGGAAACATAGAGAGGTGAAGATTTGGTTCATCTCTCATAATAATCGTATAGGAGCAGCAATCACATGCATATTATATTCATCAAAATCATCATGTGGGGGTGCAGTAGAAACAATTTCATTCTTAACATGAGGAACTATAGCAAGTTCATCTCCATAAGCATAATTCATATTGGCATCATGGCCACAAGCATAGCAAGCATCAAGTTTATGAAAAAGGGACATTTCAAATGAATCCAAGGGATCATAGTGATATCTCCATTTTGCATCATGATTTCATATTGATATTTATGATATTCTTGTCCATAATTCCTCATTATGATACAATTATTATGCCTTTTCTCTCTAAATTTACAAGGTACATCACAAAGAGGGAAATTGCCGAAAACTGGAATTCTGGACTTGAAAACCAAGAAAAAGGGTGAAAATTCACTGCACTCCGAATGACCTGAAACTTTACAGATAATTTTTATGGAATATGTAAGAACTATTGGGCCAAAAATATACCGAAGGGGCCACCTACTGGCTGCAAGCCAGTAGGGCGCGCCCACCCCTGGGCCTGCACAGTTAGCTTGTGTGGCCCCAACAAGTCTCCCGACCCCTCTCTTCTCCTATATGGCGTGTTTTAACCTAGAAAAAATAAATCAAGAAGATACTTTTAGGATGAAGCGCCGCCGTCTCGAGGCTCAAACCTGGGCAGAGGCCTTTTTGCCCTCTCGTAGAGGCAGAGAGATTCTGCTAGGGAAACTTCCCTCTTGGAGGGGGCATCGAAGCCATCATCATCACCAATGCTTCATCCTTCGTGGGAGGACCAATATTCATAAACATCTTCACTAGACCATCTCATACCAAATCATATTTCATCTCTTGTATCCAATCTTTGTCTCAAAACCTCAGATTGGTATCTATGGGTTACTAGTAGTGTTGATTACATCTTGTAGTTGATGCTAATTGGTTTACTTGGCGGAAGATCTTATATTCAGATCCTTAATCATCGTTATTATACCTATGATCTTGAAATTTTTTATGATGTGTGAGTAGTTACTTTTGTTCCTGAGGACATGGGAGAAGTCTTGTTATAAGTAATCATGTGAAGTTGGTATTTGTTCAATATTTTGATGATATGCATGTTGTTGCTTCTCTTAGTGGTGTCGTGTGAACGTCGACTACACCACACTTCACCATGTCATGGGACTAAGGGAAGGCATAGTGGAGTAACAAGTTGATGATGGGTTGCGAGAGTGACAGAAGCTTAAACCCCAATTTGTGTGTTCCTTCATAATGGGCTGATTTGGATCCAGATGTTTCATGCTATGGTTAGATTTATCTTAATTCTTCTTTTGTAGTTGCAGATGCTTGCGAGAGGGGGTAATCATAAGTGGGTTGCTTGTTCAAGTAAGAAAAAAAACCTTAGCACTGGTCCACCCACATATGAAATTACCAAAGTAACGAACGTGAATCAACTCAACATGATGAACATGACTAGACATAAATTCCCATGTGTCCTCGGGAGCGTTTGCTTCATATAAGAGTACTTTCAGGCCTATCCTTTGCTATAAAAAGGATTGGGATATCTTTCTGTACACTTGCTACTATTGTGACTTGTCACCTTTTATGAATTATCTTGCTACAAAACTATCTATCACTGTTACACACATCACTTACAGAGAATACCTTGCTAAAAATTGCTTATCATTTCCTTGTTCTCCTCGTCGGGTTCAACAGTCTTACTTATCAAAAGGACTATGATTGGTCCCCTATACTTGTGGGTCATGAAGACTCTTTTCTGGAGCTGTTGACGGGCAGTGAAGCGCCTTTGGTAAGTGGAACTTGGTAAGGAAACATATTCGGCACGTGCTGAAATTTACTGTTGCTTGTTACTATGGATAGTCACCCTTTGAGTGGCCTGTTTGGGGCATCTTCGCCTTGAACGAAAGTTGAATAAGTTTCTTCCCAACCTATTTAAAATATTTATTATGATGTTCCTTCGGGTATGGAAGAAGAACTGCTAGCTAGTCCTTATGGACACATCTCATCCTAATTACCATTTGATATATGTAGATGAAGTTTGTGGATTTTTATGCTTGCAGGTTTACCCAGAGACGAAGTTAAGAAGAATATTTTACCTTTATCTTTGGAGGGAAAAGCATTAATGTTGTACAGGCTATTGGATGATATTGGATCATGGGACTAGAATCACTTGAAGCTGGAATTTCATCAAAAGTTTTATCCTATGCATCTAATCCATCGTGATCGGAGCTTTATATATAATTGTTGACCTCGTGAAGGTGAAAGCATCGCTCAATCTTGGGGGAGGCTTAAATATATTATGCACACTTGCCCCAACTCGAGCTCTCAAGAGAAATGATTATACAAAAATTTTATGCTCGACTTTCTCATGATGATCAATTACTACTCAATTCTTCTTCTACTTGTTCCTACGTGAAGAGGGCTACTTAATTCAAATGAGATCTTTTGGAAATAATTAAATGCAACTCTTAAGATTGGTACTTTGAAAAAGGTAGAGAGTCAGGTATAAAGCTTTAGTTTGATTGTGTTAAATCTTTTATGGAAAGTGATACTTTTCATAAGTTTAGCAATAAATATGGGCTTAACTCTGAGCTAGTAGCTTCTTTTTGTGAATCATTTGATACTCATGTTGATCTACCTAAGGGGAAATGGTTTAAATATCATCCACACATTGAAAAATCACTAAAGGAACATACTAAAATTGAATAATAAAACATTTTTTGTCATGTTGATCCAGCTGTGCCTACTGCTTATAATGGGAAACCACCTTTTCCTATTAGGATTAAGGAACATGCTAAAGCTACAACTATGGTTAAGAAAAGTTATGTTAGGAAACCTAAGCCTTCTGAACAAATAAATGTTGAGGCTAATATTGCTATGGTTAAAGATCTCCTAGCTAATAATATTGATGGTCACGTTATTTAATTCTGTGATGAAGCTGGTAGAATTGCAAAACCTTCTAGAAATCTTCAGGATAAGTTACAGAAAAATAAACCAGTTGTTGGCATGTCTGTTGTTTCCATTAAAATTGGAGATCGTTGTTATCATGGCTTATGTGGCATGTGTGCTAGTGTTAGTGTTATGCCTTTTACCTTATATCAAGAATTGTGAATGTCATAGCACCATGTGAGAGCGAAGATATCGATGTCACTAGTAAACTTGCAAACAGAGACACTATTTCACCACTTGAGATTGTTAGAGATGTTGAAGTCTTATGTGGAAAAACTAAGTACCCTACTGATTTCCTAGTACTTGGTTCAAAACAAGATAACTTTTGTCCCATTATATTCGGTAGACCTTTCTTGAATATTGTTAATGCTGAAATTAATTGTGTTACTCAGAAAGTCAAAGTAAGCTTTGGTGATGTGTCTCATGAATTTAATTTTTCTAAGTTTAGTAGACAACCGCATGAGAAATAATTACCTGGTAAGGATGAAATAATTGGTCTTGCTTCTATTGTCATGCCTCCTACTGATTCATTAGAACAATATTTGCTTGACTATGAGAATGATATGCATATGAATGAAAGAAACGAGATACATTATATATTTCTTAGACAAATACCTATTCATAAACACAACTTGCTTGTTGATATATTAGGGTATCCTCCTCCACCCAAGGGAGATCCCGTGTTTGATCTAAATAAATTACCTGATGCTTTGAAATATTCTTATCTTGATGAAAAGAAGATATATCCAGTTACTATTAGTTCTAACATTTCAGAGCATGAAGAAAAGAGATTACTTAAAACTCTGATCAAGCACACGGCTGCTATTGGATATACCCTTGTTGATCTTAAGGGCATTAGCCCCACTCTATGTTAGCTGATACGTCTCAAACATATCTATAACTTTTGATTGTTCCATTCTATTATATTATCTGTTTTGCATGTTTTATATGCATTAATATGCTATTTTATATTATTTTTGGGACAAACCTATTAATCTAGAGCCTAGTGCCAGTTTCTGTTTTTTCCTTGTTTTTGGGTTTTTCAGATAAGGAATATTAAAAAGAGTCCAAACATAAACAAATCTCTGGAATGATTTTTTCTGGAACGAAAGAGACGTGCCAGACTTGGAGTAGGGGGCAAGGCACGTGCCGGGAGGCCACAAGCCTGTAGGGCGCGACCAGGGGGGTAGGCCGCGTCCCCTAGCTTGTGCCCCCCTGCAGGTCTCCTAACCCTAATTCTTGTCCTATAAATTCCCAAAAAATCCATCATTATCAGAATAACACCAAGAAATACTTTTCCGCCGCCAGAAGCCTTTGTTTCAGAGAGATCCAATCTGGGAGCCTTTTCCGATAATCCCCCGGAGGGGGATTCGATCATGAAGGGCTTCTACACCAACACCATTGCCTCTCCGATGATGCATGAGTAGTTTACCACAGACCTACGGGTCCATAGCTAGTAGCTAGATGGATTCTTCTCTCTCTTTGGTCTTCAATACCATGTTCTCCATGATCTTCATGGAGATCTATCCGATGTAATACTCTTTTGCGGTGTGTTTGTCGAGATTCGATGAATTGTGAGTTTATGTTCAGATTATCTATGAATATTATTTGAGTCTTTCCTGATTTCTTATATGCATGATTTTATATCTTTGCAAGTCTCTTCGAATTATTGGTTTGGTTTGTCCAACTAGATTGGTAGTTCTTGCAATGGGGGAAGTGCTTAGTTTTGGGTTCAATCTTGCAGTGTCCTCACCCAGTGACAAAGTAGGGGTAGCGAGGCACCTATTGCATTGTTGCCATCAAGGATAAAAAGATGGGGTTTTCATCATATTGGAGAGAGGAGTCGGTCGATGTGTGGAGTAATAGTAGTAGACGCAGAATCGTTTCGGTCTACTTGACACATACGTGATGCCTATATGCATAATCATTGCCTTATATATCTTCATGATTATTCGCTTTTCTATCAGTTGCTCGGCAATAATTTGTTCACGCACCATATTATTTTCCTTCATGAGAGAAGCCTCTAGTGAAATCTATGGCCCTCGGGTCTATTTTCCACATATTATTTTTAGATCTATAAAGCAAAAATACCAAAACTACTTTACTGCAATTTATTTACTTTTAATTTACTTTCAGCCTTTTATATCTATCTCTATCAGATCTCATCCTTGCAAATAACCGTGAAGGGATTGACAGCCCCTTTGTTGCGTTGGGTGCAAGTGTTTGATTATTGTGTAGGTGCTAATATGGGGGCCTTGCTTGTTCCTCCTACTGGATTGATACCTTGGTTCTCAACAAACTGAGGGAAATACTTATCTACTTCGCTGCATCACCCTTTCCTCTTCAATGGAAAAACAACGCAATCTCGAGAAGTAGCATTAGCACAAGATTAATATGAAACCAGATGCTAAACATGTCGTTGATCATCAATGCCGCTTGAATCCCAAGATGAAGGAAGTGGTAAGAATTGAAATACTAGAGCTTATGGATGCAGGTATAATTTATCCTATTGCTTATAGTGGATGGGTAAGTCGTGTTCATTGTGTTCCTAAGAAAGGAGCTATAACTGTTGTTCCTAAGGACAAAAATAAACTTATACCACAAAGAATCGTAACTGGTTATAGGATGGTAATTGATTCAGGAAATTAAACAATGCTACAAGAAAAGATCATTACCCCTTGCCTTTTATTGATCAAATGTTATAATGATTATCTAAGCACACACACTTTTGTTTTCTCGATGGATATTCTGGATTTTTTCAAATAGCTGTGTCAAAAGAAGACCGAGAGAAAACTACTTTCACATGCCCTTTTGGAACTTATGCTTATAAACGTATGCCTTTTGGTTTATGCAATGAACATGCTACCTTTCAAACATGTATGACTACTATATAGTCTGATTTTGTGAAAATATTGTTGAGGTTTTCATGGATTACTTTTCCGTTTATGGGACTTCTTTTTATGATTGCTTGAGAAACCTTGATTGAGTTTGTAGAGATGTGAAGAAACAAATCTTGTCTCAAATTGGGAGAAACGCCACTTTATGGTGAATGAAGGTATTGTACTTGGGCATAAAATTTCTGAATGAGGCATTGAGGCAGACAAAGCTAAAGTTGATGCAATAGATAAAATGCCATGTCCTAAAGAAGTTAAAGGTATAAGAAGCTTTCTTGGACATGCTGGTTGAGTGCAGATAGGCTAGAGCTCTAGCAATCTCAAGTGCAATCCTTAAACAATCTTCCAATGATAGTGTTTTTGGTCCTTCAACATGAAAATGGCAGTATAGGGTTCCATTTGAAATGAATGCATAAACCAATAAGGGTACTTCTGCCTCAAGGAAGCATCCTAAGAGCTTCACCACATTTCTATGATGGACTTGAGAAAGAATAGCGGCCTCATTTATGAATTATTCATTTTATCTCTGTGTCGCAATCTTTGATTTCTTGATGGCGACACATGTAGATCTATAATTCCTTTATACACGACCCCATGCCCCCACGAACCCGACGAGACTTGTCAAAATTGTTTGTTGTCTTCTCTATATTCCCTAAGGTAAACATCATCCTTTCACCAATATATGTCTTTTGTGATAGTAACTACTGCAACAACAACCCATGATTTTGGTTGAGTAACTTTTCTCTCATTATCTTTGCCTTCCTTAGCTTCACCGTACGTGTAACAAATGGAGCACTAAGTTCTAGATGCAAAATTGAGACAACGCTCATTACTATGCCTATGATTAAACCTAAAAGTTATTAAAAAACATCACGTAACTTGATGGTACCAACAACGATACAGTTTACCAATTTTCAATTTGCTATGCAGTGTATGATGATATTTCATAAAACTCTAAACTTCTAAAAGTTATAGGGGTAATATCAAAATAAATAGCAGAATGGAGGTGGATGGCTATTGACAACTGACTAGTTCATTAGTGAATAGCTATGATAGGTTTCACTCTTACCAGCTACGAGCATCAAGATTGAACATCTTAAAGATAGTCGGGAGCGATGTAAGATTGTAAAGATAGAATGCAATAAACAAATAAGGTAATATCTAATTGGGAAAGTAGTGGTTGCATCCAACTTTGGTTCATCCACACAGTGAACCGTAAATTCAAAAAAAAAAGAAATCAAAAAATTCTGAAACTTAGTGGATGTGATTATGAGTAAAGGTTTTAGAGCTTGCGAAGTTTGTGTAGGGGAGCGTCACATGGGAAAAAAAAATTTCCTACGCTCACCAAGATCAATCTATGGAGACTAACATCTACGAGAGGGGAAGTGCATCTACATACCCTTGTAGATTGCTAAGCGGAAGCATATATAACGTGGTTGATGTAGTCAAATGTCTTCGTGATCCCATCACGATCCGTCCTGCGATCCCATCACGACCCATCTCGATCTAGTGCCGAATGGACGACACCTCCGCATTCAGCACATGTAAAGCTCGATGACATTCTCTGCCTCCTTGATCCAACAAGCAAGGGCGGAGAGGTAGATGAGTTATCTGACAGCAGAATGGCGTGGTGGCGGTGGTGGTTAACTAATCCGGAGGGCTTCGCCTAGCTCTATCGAACTTATCTTGAGGAGGGAGACGATATAGAGAGGAGAGGGCAGCCCATGGCCTTTCGGGTGGTCGCTTCCCTAAAAAACTCCACTATATGTATTAACAAGGGGTGGAGGAGGAGCCCTAGGGTTTCCCCTAGGGCCTTTGGCCGCTGGCAAAGGAGGTGGAGTACACCTTCTACAAGGAGGTGGGCGTGGGGAGGAGTCCTACCCCAAGAAGGACTCCTCCCACTGTCCACTTCTTTCTTTTGGGCGCATGGGCCCCTTATGGGGTTAGCTACCCAACCCACTAGGGGCTAGTGCGCTACCTCTTGGGCCCATGTGGACCCCCGGGGTGGGTGGGCCCGTCCTGGTGGACCCACAAAACCCATTCTTCACTCTTGGTATACTACCGGAAATGCCACTTTCCTATATATAAATCTTTACCTGCGGACCATTCCATAGCTCCTCATGACATCCGGGATCTGATCTGCAACTCTTAACAACCTTCGGTCACAACAAACATAACTCAATAATACCGAAACGTCACCGAACCTTAAGTATGCACACCCCGTGGGTTCGAGAACTATGCAGATATGACCGAGACACTCTCCGGTCAATAACCAATAGTAGGACCTGGATGCCCATATAGGTTCCTACATATTCTACGAAGATCTTTATGGGTTGAACCTCCATGTCAAGGATTCAGTTAGTCCCGTATGTTGTTCCCTTTTTCCATCGGCATGTTACTTGCCCGAGATTAAATCATCGGTATCTGCATACTAGTTCAATCTAGTTACCGGCAAGTCTCTTTACTCGTTCCGTAATACAAGATCCCTTGACTAACTCCTTAGTAACATTACTTGCAAGGTTCTTCTGATATTGTATTACCGGGTGGGCCCCAAAGATACCTCTTCGTCATATAGAGTTACAAATCCTAGCCTCGATTCACGCCAACCCAACAGACACCCTCAGAGATCCCTGTAGAGAACATTTATAGTCAACCAGTTACGTTGTGACATTTTATACACACAAGGCATTCCTCTCGTGTACAGGAGTTGCATGATCTCATGGTCATAAGAACAGATACTTGACATGCAGAAAACAGTAGCAATAAACTGACACGATCATATGCTATGATTAGGGTCTTGTCCATCACATCATTCTCCTAATGATGTGATCCCTTTATCAAATGCCAACTCATGTTTATGGCCAGGAAACCTTGACATCTTTGATCAACAAGCTAGCCCATCAAGGGCTCACTAGGGACACAGTGTTGTCTATGTACCCACAAATGTATTTGAGTTTCCAATCAATACAATTCTAGCATGGATAATAAACGATTATCATGAACAAGGAAATATAATAATAACAAGTTTATTATTGCCTCTAGGGCATATTTCCAACAGCCTCCCGCTTGCACTAGAGCTAATTATCTAGCTCACATGAGTATGTGATTTACATTCTAACACCCATGCAGTTTTGGGGTTTGATCATGTCTTTCTCGTGAGAGAGGTTTTTAGTCAATGGGTCTGCAACATTCAAATCCGTTGGTATTTTAAAAATCCCCATGTCATACTGTATATGTTGCTACCATGGTCCACTTGGAACTATTCCAAATGACTGATCTACTATACGAATCCGGTTTGCTACTCAGAGTCATCCGGATTGGTGACAAAGCTTGCATCAGCGTAACCCTTTACGACGAACTATTTTATCACCTCCATAATCAAGAAACATTTCCTTAGTCCTCAATGTACTAAGGATAATTTTGACCACTCTCCAGTGATCCACTCCTGGATCACTCTTGTACCCCTTGGCAGACTCATGGCAAGGCACACACCAAGTGCGATACACAACATGACATAGTATAGAGCCTATGGCTAAGGCATAGGGGACGACCTTCGTCCTTTCTCTTTTTCTACCATGGTCGGGCTTTGAGTCTCACTCAAATTCACACCTTACAATAGAGACAAGAACTTCTTCTATGACTGATCCATTTTGAACTCTTTCAAAATCTTGTCAAGGTATGTATTCATTGAAAGTTTTATCAAGCGTCTTGATCTATCTATATATATCTTGATTCCCAACATTCAAGTAGCTTAATTGAGGTTTTCCTTTGAAAAACTCCTTTCAAACAACCCTATATGCTTTCCAGAAATCCCACATCATTTCCGGTCAACAATATGTCAACCACATATACTCATCAAAAATTCTATAGTGCTCCCACTCACTTCCTTGTAAATACAAGTTTCTCGTAAACTTTGTATAAGCCCAAAAATCTTTCATTATCTCATAAAAACATATATTCCAACTCCGAGATGCTTGCTCCAGTCCATAGAAGGATTGCTGGAGCTTGCATACTTTTTAGCATCCTTAGGATCGACAAAACCTTCTAGTTGTATAACATACAACCTTTCCTCATGGAAACCATCAAGGAAACAATGTTTTGACATCCATCTGCCAGATTTCATAATCGAAAAATGCAGCAACTGACAACTAATTCCAACAGACTTTAGCATCTCTATGAGTGAGAAAGTCTCATCGTAGTCAACTCCTTGAACTTGTGAGAAACTTCTTTGCGACAAGTCGAGCTTTCTAAATGGTGACATTTACCATCATCGTCCATCTTCCTTTTAAAGATCCATTAGTACTCAATAGCCTTACGACCATCAAGTAGCTATTCCAAAGTCCACACTTTGTTATCATGCATGGATCCTATCTCGGATTTCATGGCCTTGTGCCATTTGTCGGAATCTGGGCCCATCGTCGCTTCTCCATAGCTCGTAGGTTCATTATTGTCCAACAACATGACCTCCAAGACAGGATTACTGTACCACTCTGGAGCAGTATGCGTCCTTGTCGACCTACGAGGTTTGGTAGTAACTTGATTCGAAGCTTCATGATCACCATCATCAACTTCCACTTCAACTGGTGTAGGCGCCACAGGGACAACTTTCTGCGCCCTTCTACTCTCTGGTTGAAGTGACAGTTCAAAAACCTCATCAAGTTCCACCATCCTCCCACTTAGTTCTTTCGAGAGAAACTCTTTCTCGAGAAAGGACCCGTTTAGGATAAAAGACACTTTGGTTTTGGATCTGAGATAGGAGGTAGACCCAACTATTTTGGGTATTATATGAAGATGCATTTATCCGCTTTGGGTTGAAGCTTATTAGGCTAAAGCCTTTTAGCATAAGCATCATAGCCCCAAACTTTAAGAAACGATAGCTTAGGTTTCTTGCCAAACCATAATTGATACTGTGTCATCTCAACAGAATTATATGGTTCCCTTTTTAAAGTGAATGTGGTTGTCTCTAATGCATAACCCCAAAACGATAGTGGTAATTCGGTAAGATATGTCATAGTATGCATCACATCTAATAGGGCGCGGATACGACGTTCGGACACACCATCACACTATGGTGTTCCAGGTGGCATGAGTTGTGAAACAATTTCCACACTGCCTTAATTGTATACTAAACTCGCAACTCAGGTATTCACCTCTCCGATCATATCATAGACATTTCATCCTCTTATCACGACGATCTTCAAGTTCACTCTGAAATTGCTTGAACTTTTCAATATTTCAGACTTGTGATTCATCAATTAAATATACCCATATCTACTGAAATCATCTGTGAAGTAAGAGCATAACGATATCCACTTCATGCTTCACCACTTATTGGACTACATACATCAAAATGTATTATTTCCAATAAGTCACTTGCCCGTTCCATCTTACTGGAAAAGGAGGCCCTCAGTCATCTTCCCCATGTGTCATGGTTTGCATGTCTCAAGCAATGCAAAATCAAGTGAGTCCAAAAGCTCCATCATCATGGAGTTTCTTCATGCGTTCTACACCAATAGGCATGGTTCGCATGTCTCAAACGATTGAAAATCGAGTGAGTCCAAAGATCCATCAACATGGAGTTTCTTCATGTGTTTTATACCAATATGACCTGAGCGACAATGCCACAAGTAAGTGGTACTATCATTACTAACTTTGTATCTTTTGGCATACATACTATGAACGTGTGTATCACTATGATCGAGATTCAATAAACCATTCACATTGGGTGCATGACCATTGAAGGTATTATTCATGTAAACAGGATAACCATTATTCTCTGACTTAAATGAATAACCGCATCGCAATAAACACGATCTAATCATGTTCGTGCTCAACGCAAGCACCAAATAACATTTATTTAGATTCAGCACCAATCCCAAAGGTAGAGGGAGCGTGCGACGGTGATCACATCAACATTTAGCTAGTCTCCATTTATTCCATAGCTTTTATTTTGAGTTACCAACATTTAGCAATTGAACTGGTATCTAATACCCAGGTGCTACTAGGATTACTAGTAATGTACACATCAATAACACGTATATCTAATATACCTCTGTTGAAATTGCTAATACGTCCATTTTGCATCATGCTTTTATATTGATATTTGTTGCATTATGGGCTGTTATTACACGTCATGGTACAATACTTATGCCTTTTCTCTCTTATGTTACAAGGTTTACATGAAGAGGGAGAATGCCTGCAGCTGGAATTCTGGACCAGAAAAGGAGCAAACCTTAGAGACCTATTCCGAACAGCTCCAAAAGTCCTGAAAAGTTACGGCGAATTATTTTGGAATATATAGAAAATACTGGGCGAAAGAGATACATCAGGGGACCCACTGATGACAAGTGGATGGATGTACTTCTCGCCCCTTGTTGGTTACCCCAAGTGGAAGGTGGAGATGTAGTTAGCAGCAGATTTCCCTTACACGGGGATGGTAAGGTTTATCGAACCAGGAGGATGATAACCCACAAGTATAGGGGATCAATTGTAGCCTTTCTCGATAAGTAAGAGTGTCAAACCCAACGAGGAGCTAAAGGTAGGAAAAATATTCCCTCAAGTTCTATCGACCACCGATACAACTCTACGCAAACTTTACGTTCGCTTTACCTAGAACAAGTATGAAACTATAAGTACTTTGTAGGTGTGAAAGGATAGGCTTGCAAGAAAAGAAAGAACACGTAAATAAAAACTAGGGGATGGTTAGATAAAGAAACAATTAGGTTAGTTTAACGAGTGTGGAAAAGTGGTGGTAGGAGTTGCGGAATTGTCCCTAAGCAATTGACTACGTTACTAGACCGATAGCAAGTTTTATGTGGGAGAGGCCACTCTAGCATGTCATCCCTTACTTGGAATTCTATGCACTTATGATTGGAACTATTAGCAAGCATCTGCAACTACTAACGTTCATTAAGGTAAAACCCAACCATAGCAATAAGATATATTGCTCCCCCTTCAATCCCGTATGCATCAATTTCTATGCTAGGCTGAAGCTTCTGTCACCCTTGCCCTCCAATATATAGTCCTATCAACATACTACTAACCCATGGTGTGATCCACGCGCACGCTCATATGATGGGCACCAAAGGACAGCAACATAACCACAAGAAAATTAAACCAATCATAGCAATTCATCAATCACCGATAGGACAACGAAAATCTACTCAGACATCATAGGATGGCAACACCTCATTGGGTAATAATATGAAGCATAAAGCACCATGTTCAAGTAGAGGGTACAGAGGGTTGCAGGAGAGTGGACCTCTGAATATAGATGCGGAAGGTGATGGAGATGTTGGTGAAGATGACAGAGGTGTTGGTGTAGATTGCCGTCACATGATGATGTCCCGGGCGGCGTTCCAGCGCCGCCGGGAGAGACGGGGAGAGAGCCCCCTTCTTGTTCTTCTTACTTGACCTCCTCCCTAGATGGGAGAAGGGTTTCCCCTCTGGTCCATGGTCTCCATGGTGGCAGAGGGGCGAGAGCCCCTCCGAGATTGGATCTCTCCCTCTCTGTGTCCTTCTGTTTCTGCGCTCCCAGATTCTGGCTTTCACCGTTTCTTAAATATTCGGAGATTGTAACTCTGATTGGGATGAAATTTTAACACGATTTTCTTCCGGATATTATCTTTCTTGCGGCTAAAGAAGGGCCCCAACCGCCTTAGGGATTGGTCACAAGCCTGCCAGCCGCGACCTAGGGGGGGGCTCCTAGGCTTGTGACCTCCCCGGGCATCGTTTCGCGTAGATTCTTCTTCCCAAAAATCATAAATATTCCAAAAAATCCCCGTAGGTTTTTTATTGCGTTTGGACTTTGTTTGGTATGGATAATCTGCAAAACATAAAACATGCAACAAACAGGAACTGGCACTGGGCACTGGATCAATATGTTAGTCCCAAAAATAGTATAAAAAGTTGCCAAAAGTATATGAAAGTTGTAGAATATTGGCATGAAACAATAAAAAATTATAGATACGACGGAGACGTATCAGCATCCCCAAGCTTAATTCCTGCTCGTCCTCGAGTAGGTAAATGATAAAAAAGATAATTTTTTATGTGGAATGCTACCTAGCATAATCTTGATCATATAATCTAATCATGGCATGAATACTAAAACACGAGTGATTCGAAGCAATAGTCTATCATTTGACATAAAGACAATAATATTTCAAGCATACTAACAAAGCAATCATGTCTTCTCAAAATATCATGGCCAAAGAAAGTTATCCCTACAAAATCATATAGTCTGGCTATGCTCCATCTTCCCCACACAACGTATTTAAATCATGCACAACCCCGGTTTTAGCCAAGCAATTGTTTCATACTTTAGTGTTCTCAAACTTTTCAACTTCCACGCAATACATGAGCGTGAGCCATGGACATAGCAATATAGATGGAATAGAATATGGTGGTTGTGGAGAAGACAAAAAGGAGGAGATAGTCTCACATCAACTAGGCGTATCAACGGGCTATGGAGATGCCCATCAATAGATATCAATGTGAGTGAGTAGGGATTGCCATGCAACATATGCACAAGAGCTATAAGTGTATGAAAGATCAAAAAGAAACTAGTGGGTGTGCATCCAACAAGCTTGCTCACGAAGACCTACGGCAATTTGAGGAAGCCCATCATTGGAATATACAAGCCAAGTTCTATAATGAAAATTTCCCACTAGTATATGAAAGTGACAACACAGGAGACTCTCTATCATGACGATCATGGTGCTACTTTGAAGCACAAGTGTGGTAAAGGATAGTAGCATTGTCCCTTCTCTCTTTTCTCTCATTTTTTTATATATATTTTTTCCGTTTTTTTGGTGGGCTTATTTAGCCTCTTTTTTTTATTTGGGCTTCATTGGCCTCTTTTATTACTTCCTCACATGGCACAATGCTCTAATAATGATGATCATCACACTTTTATTTACTTACAACTCGATATTTAGAACAAAATATGACTCTATATGAATGCCTCCGGCGATGTACCGGGATGTGCAATGATCTAGCGTAGCAATGACATCAAAAAACGGACAAGCCATGAAAACATCATGCTAGATATCTTATGATCATGCAAAGCAATATGACAATGAGGGTGCGTGTCATAATAAACGGAACGATGGAAGTTGCATGGCAATATATCTCGGAATGGCTACGGAAATGCCATAATAGGTAGGTATGGTGGCTGTTTTGAGGAAGGGTATATGGTGGGTGTAATGCACCGCCGAAAGTTGCGCGGTACTAGAGATGCTAGCAATGGTGGAAGGGTGAGAGTGCGTATAATCCATGGACTCAACATTAGTCATAAAGAACTCACATACTTATTGCAAACGTCTATTTGTCATCGAAACAAGGTACTACACGCATGCTCCTAGGGGAAGGGCTGGTAGGAGTTAACCATCGCGCGATCCCGACCTCCACACAAAGGATGTTAATCAATAAATAAATCATGCTCCGACTTCGTCACATAACGGTTCACCATACGTGCATGCGACGAGAATCACAAACCTTAACACAAGTATTTCTACGAATACACAATTACTCACTGGCATGACTCTAATATCACATCTTCATGTCACAAAACTATTGCAAGGAATCAAACATATCATATTCAGTGATCTACAAGTTTTATGTAGGATTTTATGACAAACCATGTGAATGACTAACTCCTGTTAACTCTCTAAATAGGTATAAGTGAAGCATGAGAGTTTAATTCTTTGTACAAAAGATATGCCCCGCTCTAACAAATATAATTGAAGCAAAAGCGCATTCTCCAAATGGTGGTTTTCTATGTGTAGGGAAACAGGCAATCCAAACTTCAAATGATATAAGTGAAGCACATGAAGCATTCTATAAAGCCATACTCAAAAGATATAAGTGAAGTGCAAAGACCATTCTATAAATCAACCAAGGACTATCTCATACCAGCATGGTGCACAAAATAAAAAGGAAAAATAAACAAAAAATACGCTCCAAGCATTTGCACATATCATGTGACGAATAAAAATATAGCTCCGAGTAAAATTACCGATAGATTGTAGACGAAAGAGGGGATGCCTTCCGGGGCATCCCCAAGCTTAGACGCTTGAGTCTTCCTTGAATATTACTTTGGGGTGCCTCAGGCATACCCAAGCTTAAGCTCTTGCCTCTCCTTATTCCTTCATCCATCGTGGTCTCACCCAAAACTTGAAAACTTCAATCACACAAAACTCAACAAAACCTTCGTGAGATCCGTTAGTATAATAAAGTAAATCACCACTTCAAGTACTATTGTGAACTCATTCCAAATTCCTATTATCATTACATCTACTGTAATAAAACTTCACCATGGTTCATACCCCCCCCCCCCGATACTACCCATAGATTCATCAAAATAAGAGAACAATGCATAGAAAACATAATCTGTCAAAAACAGAACAATCTGTAGTAATATGAACACATACCATACTTATGATACTCCAAAAATTCAGAAACAATTATGAAAATTAGGGCAATTTGCATATCAATCGGCAACAAAAAGAATCAACTTAAAAGGTCTTTCTGGATAGGAATTAAAAATAATTTCGTGAGCACAAAGTTTCTGTCTTTTTCAGCATGATCAAACAACTATCACGCAAACTAATCATAAAGGCTTTACTTGGCACATTATTTTTATAATACAATGGAATTGTACAAGGGGATAATTATTTTTGCAAGAAACTTCCATGAAAAATTCTACATTGTTTCCATGAGCACGAACAGAAGTGTTCAAGGTCGACCCTCACTTCCGCAATGCATCACCTTTCAATCGCTTCTCTTTTTTAAAAAGTTTTAAGTTCCCCTCTATATTTTATTTTGTTTTAAAACTGTATAAAAGCACTCAACATAAATAAATGACTCTCTAAAACTTCCGGGTTGTCTCCCAGGCAGCGCTTTCTTTAAAGCCATTAAGCTAGGCATAAAGTGCTCAAGTAATGGATCCACCCTAATCCCAAGGTATATCAAAGCCAATTTTAATTAACAATGATTTGTCATTCAGTAGTGAGCACAAGGTAACATATATCATGCAATGACGAAGTCTAACGCTCTTCCTATGCATTGGCATGTCATAAAAGAACAATTCATGCACAACAAGTAAAGGCCAATACATAGCATAAGCAGTTTCTTGAAATTTTATCGTATTGTAAACATAGAGAGGTGGAGATGTAGTTCCTCTCTCATAATAATTGCAAGTAGGAGCAGCAAGCACATGCATATTATATTCATCAAAATCATCATGTGTAATAGTAGAAGGCAACCCATCTATGTAATCCCTAATAAGAGCAAACTTCTCCGATATAGTGTAATTGGGAGAGTTCAAAAAGATAATAGGACTATCATAAGTGGGTGCGATAGAACCAATTTCATGTTTAACATACGGAACTATAGCAAGTTCATCTTCATAAGCACCATTCATATTGGCATCATGGCCACAAGCATAGCAAGCACCAAGTTCATCAAAAAGGGATATTTCAAACGAATCCAAGGGATCATAGCAATCAACATAGAATTCATCCTTCGGTAAGAACGAAGGGAAATTAAACAATGTATGAGTTGAAGAGTTACTCTCATTAGAAGGTGGGCACGGGTAGCTAGTCCGCTCTTCCTCCTTTTGTTCTTCGCTCTCCTCGTCATCTTTTTCATCTAATGAGCTCACAATTTCAGCATTTTCTTCTTCCATAGTTTCGTGCAAAATATTAGTCTCTTCTTGGTCAGCGTAGAATTTCTCCATAAATCAATCAATATGGGAATTTTATTCATAATTAGTATAACAATAACGAAGCATAACCAAATTTTCAGATCGGTAAGCAGCATCATCATTATCATCACACCTTTTAAACAGAGCTTCAATTTCATAAGCACCCATGAAAGCAACAAGCTCTTCTATTTGTTCCACATCATAGTAATCATATATACCATTAGCATAAGAATACAAGGTTTCATTAGCATTAAATTTACAAGAAAAGGGAAGGTGTTTAGCCTTCATCCTAGAGCAACAAGTAATATCATATCTCGAGCATAGCTCCCAAGCATACCATTTCAACATATGAATTTGATCCCATAATAGTTTCACTTTTTGAGTCAAGCGATAATCCCTAAAGTATTGACGTTGATCCAACGTGTATCCCATTATATAATTTAATGGGGTTTTCTCAGGATTATTAAAGAAGTGCATAATATTTTCCACATAACGAGCATCGAGGGTTTTAGGAGGTTCCCCATCTCCATGAGTAGCAAGTACACCTAATTTTTTTGGTATTTCGTGTTCCATATCCATAACTAAAGATAGAGAACAACTTAGAACAGCAAACAAATCTACTTAGTGATAAAGCAAACAAGCACACACGAGAATATTCACCCCACGCTATTGCTCCCCGGCAACGGCGCCAGAAAAAGGTCTTGATAACCCACAAGTATATGGGATCAATTTTAGCCTTTCTCGATAAGTAAGAGTGTCAAACCCAACGAGGAGCTAAAGGTAGGAAAAGTATTCCCTCAAGTTCTATCGACCACCGATACAACTCTACGCACACTTTACGTTCGTTTTACCTAGAACAAGTATGAAACTAGAAGTACTCTGTAGGTGTGAAAGGATATGCTTGCAAGAAAAGAAAGAACACGTAAATAGAAACTAGGGGCTGGTTAGATAAAGAAACAATTATGTTAGTTTAACGAGTGTGGAAAAGTGGTGGTAGGAGTTGCGGAATTGTCCCTAAGCAATTGACTACGTTACTAGACCGATAGCAAGTTTTATGTGGGAGAGGCCAATGCTAGCATGTCATCCCTTACTTGGAATTCTATGCACTTATGATTGGAACTATTAGCAAGCATCCACAACTACTAACGTTCATTAAGGTAAAACCCAACCATAGCAATAAGATATATTTGTCCCCCTTCAATCTCGTATGCATCAATTTCTATGCTAGGCTGAAGCTTCTGTCACCCTTGCCCTCCAATACGTAGTCCTATCAACATACTACTAACCCCATGGTATGATCCACACACGCGCTCATATGATGGGCACCAAAGGACAGCAACATAACCACATGCAAATTAAACCAATCATAGCAATTCAGCAATCACCGATAGGACAACGAAAATCTACTCAGACATCATAGGATGGCAACACATCATTGGATAATGATATGAAGCATAAAACACCATGTTCAAGTAGAGGGTTGCTATCCCACAGACAACAGCGCCAGAAATTGACACGTTGACAGTGGCTGGGCTTGTGTTGGGTTTTCCCTTGAAGAGGAAAGGGTGATGCATCACAGGAGCAGTAAGTATTTCCCTCAGTTTGAGAATTAAGGTATCGATCCAGAAGGAGGGTCTCATCAAGTCCAGAGTACCTGCGCAAACACAAACAAGCTTGCACCCAACGCTTCAAAGGGGTTGTCAATCCCTTCAAGATTGTTTGCAAAGTGAGATCTGAAGGCGGAAAGTGCAACGAAGTAAAAAGTGTAAGGCTAAAAATATGGTGTGCAGTAGACCTTGGGGGCCATAGTGTTCACTAGAGCTTCTCTGAAAATAGCAAGTATCACGGTGGGTGAACAAATTACTGTCGAGCAATTGATAGAACCACGCAAAGTCATGGCGATATCTAAGGCAATGATCATACATATAGGCATCACGTCCGAGACAAGTAGACCGATACTTTCTGCATCTACTACTATTACTCCACACATCGACCGCTATCCAGCATGCATCTAGTGTATTGAGTTCATGACGAACAGAGTAACACTTTAAGCAAGATGACATGATGTAGAGGGATAATCTCAAACCAATGATGAAAACCCCATCTTTTTACCCTTGATGGCAACAACACGACGCATGCCTCGCTACCCCTTCCGTCACTGGGTGAGGTCACCGCATGGTATGAACCCAAAACCAAGCACTTCTCCCATTGCAAGAATCATAGATCTAGTTGGCCAAACAAAACCCACAACTCGAAGAGAATTACAAGGATATGAAATCATGCATAAGAGAGATCAGAAGAAACTCAAAGAAGATTCATAGATAATCTGATCATAAATCCACAATTCATCAGATCTCGACAAACACACCGCAAGATTACATCGGACAGATCTCCATGAAGATCATGGAGAACTTTGTATTGAAGATCCAAGAGAGAGAAGAAGCCATCTAGTTACTAACTATGGACCCGTAGGTCTATGGTGAACTACTCACGCATCATCGGAGAGGTCATGGTGTTGATGTAGAAGCCCTCCGTGTCCGAATTCCCCTCCGGCAGGGCACCAGAACGTGCCCCAGACGGGATCTTGCGGAGACAAAAGCTTGCGCCGGCGGAAAAGTACTTTCGATGATCTCCTGATTTTTTCTAGAATTGATGGGAATATATAGGCGAAAGACCTAGGGCAAAGGGCGTCCAGGGGACCCACAAGCCTGGATGGCGCGACCCCCCTGGCCGCAGGGTGGGGGCTTGTGGGGCCCCTGGGCTCCCCTGCCTTGGCTTCCAAGCTTCCCTATCTTCTTCCGTTCCAGAAAAAATCTTTTCGGAGATTTTCTTCCGTTTGGACTCCGTTTCAAAATCTCCTCTGAAAGGGGTCAAAAACATGGAAAAAACAGGAACTGGCACTTGGCACTGAGTTAATAAGTTAGTCCCAAAATATATATAAAAGGCATGCAAAGCATCCAAAGTTTGACGAGATAATAACATGAAACCATCAAAAATTATAGATACGTTGGAGACGTATCAAGCATCCCCAAGCTTAACTCCTGCTCGTCCTCGAGGAGGGAAGTGATAAAGAATGAGTTTTTGATGTGGAATGCTACCTAGCATAGTTGTCCTTTGCAACTTCTTTCACGTGACAGGAACGTTTAGATCCATAAGATTCAAAACAATAGTTTGCTATTGACATGAAAACAGTAATACTTCAAGCAAACTAGCAAAGTAATCATGAGCTTTCAAAATAACAAGGCCTAAGAAAGTTATCCCTACAAAATCATATAGTCTGGCTATGCTCCATCATCCTCACACAACTAATGTAAATCATGCACAACCCCAGAATTGGCCAAGTAATTGTTTTCGCACTCTTACTTTCTCAAACTTTTTATAACTATCACGCATGAGCGCGAGCCAAGGAATTGGCCAAGTAATTCATGAGCGCGAGCCATGTATATAGCACTATAGGTGGAATAGAGTGTGGTGGTGGCTTTGAGACAAAAAGGAGGAGATGGTTACACTGACTCGGCGTATCAATAGGCTATGGAGATGCCCATTAATAGATATCATTGTGAATGAGTAGGGATTGCCATACAAAGGATGCACTAGAGCTATAAGTATGTGAAAGCTCAAAAGGAAAACTAGTGGGTGTGCATCCAACTTGCTTGCTCACGAAGACCTAGGGCAATTTTGAGGAAGCCCATCATTGGAATATACAAGCCAAGTTATAAAATGAAGATTAACACTAGCATATGGTAGTGACAAAGCAAGAAGCTCTCAAGCATGAAGAACATGGTGCTAACATAAAGCACAAGTGTGGAAAAAGATAGTGGCATTGTCCCTTCTCTCTTTTTCTCTTTTTTTTCATTTGGGCTCTTAGGCCTCTCCTTTTTTTTTCTCTTTTTTTGTTTTTGGGCTCTTTGGCCTCTTTTTTATTTATTTCCTCACATGGGAAAACTGTGGGGACCCCGACTAGCAAGTCGAGTTCGCCGTGCCCAGTGACCCCAAGGATCAATGTTCACTGAACACAGATACTGAATAATAGAGTCTTACATCCAAGTACCGAAATTATTACATCGAACGACCAGAAGGTCAGGTTCAAGAGCAAGGCCTAAAGCCAAATTAAACGGATACATCGAGTAGAGGAAACTCGTAAGGGCTAAGCGGTGCCCATGCCATCAAGCCTACACCGACATGCATTCTGACTTGGAAGCGTCCTAGATCGCAGGTTCGTCTCCGACGGCGTACTCATCGCCAAACTTCGGTCCTTCCAGGTCTGGTAATAATATAACCAGTGGCAAGCCAATGAGTACTTTGAATGTACTCACAAACAACCCATGATATGAATATATATATGGTAAAGAATAATAGTAACATGTATCTTTAGTGGAATGCAATGTGGTGGCATGATCAGGTATAAGCAACAAGTTAAAGGGTTACTCTTAAGAACAGGTTACAGATATCAACATATCCGACAAGGGTTGAACACACCTGGTTCACCCTATATGCCAAGTCATCGGACTTGTCATAATCTCAATGTACTAATGAGGGCTAAACCATCCGGGTTTACCCTATATGTCAAGTCACCGAACTTGATCATATTATTGTGATTATCATAACAACACCTTTTTAACACCACATATACGCACACTTTTGGTTTATGCGGAAACACTGGACATAGTTTAAGCAACACCACCCAACTGTCCTTGATCGTGGACACGGCTATTCGAATAGTTTGACACTCTGCAGAGGTAGTACGCTGGACCCACGAGAAACGGGAAACTTCCGTGTCATCCACGAATCGCGGTATATCACATATACCCGAGGTAAGTACCCGATCATCATCTTTCCCCTGACGATACTAGACAAAGAGGTCCACTCGATTGGTACCCAGCCCACATGTTGTACGTCTTACGAGCACCGACTCTGGACCGTATCAACCATGCAGGGACCAACGGTGTGCCTGGAACTCATAATAATGGCATAGTCGTCCTACCTGGCACGACCCCATCACGAGAGTGACACCGATCACTCCCGCCACTAGTAATATGGCTCTTTGCTAGTACTGACCAGAGTAATCAACAAAGCCCCGTCCCATAAAGGGGTATCATGGTCGTACTGGTAAGGTTGGGACGGTCGACACATCATAAATCTAATCCCATTTCCGAAACCATACTCACACAAAATCACCGGTGCATCACTTCACCAAAAGTGATCACCAACTCATCATCACCCTCGGGCATTAGTGGCACCCGACGGGGTTTTCATAAACTCTTTATTTAACTCATCATTATGCTTGTGATAGTATGCTCTATCATTACTTGTCAACATGGTAAAACATGACCCTCACGAGGTAGGGTCAGGCTCAATGCAATGATCTTACTTTACTAGTCAACATGACAGTAGCATGATCCTCGTAGATGGTAGGGTCAGCTCATCATGTTTGTGCTCCGAGGATCCATGTGAATATCATTACTATCAATGCAAGTGCTTCGAAGAAGCCTTCGGTGCCATCACCACAATGATGAACCGACATCGTGATCACATGCAACGGGAAAATACTTGCTATACTAGCATGCATCATTTTATATACTTAAGTCATGGCAAAAGGGCTGCTTGCCTTGGTCAGCTAGGTATCCGGGGTCTTCGAGGTCTTCCGCTCCGGATCCTCCATCACTCGGTAACTCTACCGTCGAGAAAGGAATAAATAAATACTAGTTCTCACTAAAATAGATCACAAAGTGCTTTTAAAAATGTTGCAAGGCTTGAATAAATTCAGTTTATTATTTTGGAAAATGTTTCTTATAGTTTTATTAGCTAAGCATATTTATTTAAAAGCAAACACAAGCAAACAAGTGCTTTTTAATATCATTTTATTAGATCAAAATAGTTTCTGTTTTTGATAAATGTCAACTATTACAGAATCAAATACTACTCATTTTTGGAAAATTACTGGTGGAAGAATTATATTTTTCTACTGGCTAAATCTTTTTATAAAAATCATTTAAGTTACTGGATTAAAATAAAAGGAAAAGGCCAGGGGAACAGATCCAGCCGGCCCAGCCAGCAGGCCTGGCCACCACGCGCGCGCGGGCCAGGTTCAAACCTGACCTGCGGGCCCTTGGGGTCAGCGTCAGCGGCTGCGCGCGTTGGCTGCCCCAGGACACCGACAGGTGGGCTCCACCTGTCGGGTCCTTCTCCTACCTCCAGCCAGAGAGGTGGACATGGACGCCGGCGAGGCTCCGTTGTCCTCAGGCCAATCTAGGAACGGGAACGGGTCCCTCGTGCCTCCGCCTACTTGTTCATGGTCGGGACGTCACCAGAGATGGTCTGGGTCGCCGGCGATGAGGTGCCCGTGGCGGAAGGGTTTTGGGTTGGTGTTGAACTAGGGGCTAGGGGCACGGATTCGCTCGGGGAAGTTAGGGGAAATGTTCCTGGTGTCAAGGGGAGTGTAATGGGAGGTCGGGCAGCGCAGGAGCCGACGTGTAGCCGGAGATCGACCGGAGCTCCGAGGCGGAGGGGCCTCGGTCGATCTCGAGCTCTGGGGCTCTGCGAGCTCGATTGGGTGGTTAGGGAGTGTCTACTGGTTGTGCTGAAGCTGCTTGGAGGGTGCTGGGGTGTCGAGGGGACCTATTTATAGGCCAACGATGGTGACCCGACTCGGGCGCGCCGGTGACTCACTGTGGCGCACGTGCGAGCACAGTGAGGTGCTGGCCGCGAAACCACGGGTTCGGGACGTGGTTTAGGACCTCCTGGTGCAACGGCCGCAGAGGGAAAGTGAGTGGGGTCGAGCCGCAACGACCGTGTATGCTCGGCCGCATCGGGTGCGCACGGGCACGTGTCGCCTGGGCTCTTGCGCGAGGGGGAGAGGGTCCCTGGGGTAGCTTTGCACTGAATGGTTGTCGGGGGAGCGTTTGGACAGAACTGGGTAGGTTGGGACCGGCCGGAGCGTCGTCCCCTTGCAGTTTTGGCATGCCACGGCATGCTGGCTCGCTCTGGGGCACTTGGGACGTGTCCTCCATGTCCTGAGTGTTGCTGGGAGTGTGACTAGCTGTTGTGGCTTAGTGGGAGCTCGAGCTGGTCAAGGGAGCAAGGAACACTAGTGTTGCGAGTACTGCCCTGCGGCTTAAATTGGAGTTCTTGTCACTTGTGCTTGGAGTTGGGGAGGGGCTGATTGACTGGGTGCTCAGGGTGTTCTGGTGCACTAACCCACCAAGTTTGGGGCCTTGACATTGGGTAAAACAGTGGCTAGGAGGGTTTTTACCTTCCTGTCAGTAGGTGTTCGACAGTGACTTGGGGTGCTTCCACTCCACCACTGGAAATGAAACTTAACAGGTTTGGTCTTGGGCTAAAAACATGGGGTTCCACCAAATCTGAGCTCCATTGAACAAGTTTGGCTTTGTAAACTTGAAAATGTCTCAAAATGACCAGTACTGTCCCTTACAAAGGAAGTGTGGCCAAACAGAGTCTCACAAATCCCATCTTTGGTGTGGAGTCCTCATTTGGGGTGTCAAACACTTCTGCAAAGTTTCAGCTCCATTGGAGAAACTTTGCAATGTAGAGTTGTTCCAACTCTTCTGTGGACAGAGAGGGTTTTGGGCTCATTAGGTGCACTTCCCCACCTTGGATCAAGGTGAGATTTTTGGTGAGCACCTAATATGACTTGGGAGGGCTCCTATAATTTTATGGGATTTTACTGAGATAATTTCCTTTGGAAACATCTCAAAAAGCTAAAACAGACATAAATGGTTTTCAGAGTTTTACTCAAATAATATTAATATAAAATAGGGTTTAAAATCTTATATATGGAAAATATATGTCCTTCTGAGCTTCCGTGAATTTACTCAGAATTTTCTAAGGCAGGAAAGCAACTTTCCTTGTGGGAATATCATTACTGGCCTTAGAAACAGACATAGATATAAAATAGGAAAATAATATTTTAAATCACCAATTAATGTTTTTAAAGAATGAAAATAATATTTGGATCAGATCACCAACTTTTGGTTGTAAGTGCCACTTGGCTTCATGAGCTAGTAATGTATCCCAACATGATGAAGGTGATCTTGATATAAAGGAAAAAGGGTTTTTGAAGAGAGCAAAATAATAAGCTTCATAGGTTTGAGTCATCAAACAAACAAGCATACACTCAAACAAGGGTTCACATTGCACTCACAACATTATTTGAATTTTTTTTAACAAGCTCTGATTTTTGCAACATAAAATACTTGTGGTGAAAAACAGGGTGTGACAGACCTATCCTCTTACAAGAATTTCGTCCCCGAGATTCCTAAGCTAAGCGCTAAATAGCTCGGGAAATTTTGATCGGAGATAGTCTTCACGTTCCCATGTGGCTTCTGCTTCGGTATGGTTGCTCCACTGAACCTTGAAAAACTTGATGGTGCGGCTTCTGGTGCAACGTTCGGCTTCATCCAAAATGCGGATCGGTCTCTCGCGGTAGGTAAGATCTGGTTGAAGGTCAATGGCTTGATGATCAATGTCCTTGTAAAGATCGGGACGGTTTGGCACTTGCAAACACTTCCGGAGCTGTGACACGTGGAACACATTGTGCACACCCGAAAGCTTAGGAGGTAGCTCCAACTGATAAGCTACTTCCCCGTGCCTTGCCGTGATCTTGAAGGGTCCAACGAACCTTGGAGCTAGCTTCCCCTTGACGTGGAAACGCTTAGTCCCCTTGAGAGGCGTGACTCGCAAGTACACCTGGTCTCCGGGAACAAACTCCACGTTTCTGTGACGAGGGTCCGCGTAACTCTTCTGCCTTGACTTAGCTGCCTCCAAGTTCTCTCGGACAAGCTGAACCTTGTCCCCTGCTTCCTGAAGTGCTCCAGGTCCGAAAACTAGTCCTTCACCGGTATCGGACCAATTGAGCGGGGTGCGGCACTTCCGCCCATATAACGCTTCGAATGGGGCCATTTGAAGACTGGACTGGTAGCTGTTGTTGTAAGAAAACTCAGCAAATGGCAGACAGTCTTCCCACTTGGCACCATGGGCCAAAACACAAGCGCGGAGCATGTCCTCAAGTATCTGGTTTACCCTCTCGGTCTGTCCGCCCGTTTGCGGGTGGAAAGCCGTACTGAAGGAGAGTTTGGTTCCGAGAGCTTCTTGAAACTTCTTCCAGAATCTTGAGGTGAATTGCGTGCCGCGGTCGGACACGATCTCTTTGGGAACTCCATGGAGACTCACCACTTGATGAATGTACAGACTGGCCAGCTGGCTGCCATCATAGGTGGTGTTGGCGGGGATGAAATGGGCCACCTTGGTCAAATGATCGACTATGACCCAAATGGAGTTATGACCCTTATTCGACCGGGGCAACCCGGTGATGAAGTCCATGCCGACTTTATCCCACTTCCATTCTGGCACTTGAAGAGGTTGCAGCAATCCAGCAGGTCGCCGGTGTTCAGCCTTGACTTGCTTACATACATCGCATTTAGCGACATAGGAGCCGATTTCCCTCTTCATGCCAATGCCACCAGAATCGTTCTCGGATGTCTTGGTACATCTTGGTACCACCTGGATGGATAGAGTACGGTGTGTCATGAGCCTCTTGCAGGATCAAGTCCTTAAGTTCGGCCTTGTTAGGTATGCATAAGCGCTTCCCGTACCACAGCACTCCTTGCTCATCAATCGAGAATCCTGGGGCTTTGCCTTCTCGCACCTTCCTCTTGAGGCCTTCGATACTCTTGTGCCCCTTCTGGGCTTCCTTGATGTTGTCTGCCAGAGTAGGCTTGACTTCGAGGTTGGCCAGGTATCCTGGTTTGACTATCTCAAGTCCGAAGCCCTGCATCTCTTCATACAAGACGGGTAACCTTTCCTTGAGTGTGACGTTCAAGGAGCCTGCCTTCCAGCTTAAGGCATCGGCTACCACGTTCGCCTTGCCGGGATGGTACTGAATGCTGAGGTCGTAATCCTTGATTAACTCAAGCCATCTCCGCTGTCTCATATTCAGCTCCCTTTGAGTGAAGATATATTTCAGACTTTTGTGGTCTGTATATATCTCACATCGCTTTCCCAGAAGGTAATGTCGCCACGTCTTCAGAGCATGCACTACAGCTGCTAGCTCGAGATCATGGGTGGCGTAGTTCTCCTCATGCGGTCGCAGTTGCCGTGACAAGTACGCCACGACCCTGCCATCTTGCATCAGGACTCCACCGAGCCCGGTTCCAGAGGCATCACAATATATCACGAATTCCTTGTTGATGTCTGGGGTAGCCAACACCGGGGCGGTAGTTAGCCTCTTCTTCAACTCCTGGAAGCTTGCTTCACACGCCTGTGTCCACTCGAATTTCCGACCTTTCCTCAAGAGCTGAGTCATAGGTCGGGTGATGCTGGAAAATCCTTCGACAAACTTGCGGTAGTATCCCGCGAGCCCGAGGAAACTCCTAACATCCTTCACGTCCTTTGGTGGTTCCCAGTTGGTCACTGTAGTAATCTTGGACTGATCTACGGCCAAACCGCGTGCCGTCGGGGTATGACCCAGAAATCCAACTTCATTCAGCCAGAACTGACACTTGCTGAATTTGGCATAAAGTTGGTGCTCTCGAAGCTTTCCCAAAACTAGCCTCAGGTGTTGCTCATGCTCCTCTTCGGACCTGGAGAAGATTAATATGTCATCGATGAACACGACGACAAACTTGTCCAAATATTCCATGAAGACCTTGTTCATGAGGTACATGAAGTAGGCTGGATCATTAGTCAAACCGAAGGGCATGACAGTGCATTCATATAGACCGTACCGGGTCACGAATGCAGTCTTGGGTATATCTTCGGGTCGGATCTTCAACTGGTAGTATCCCGATCGAAGATCGATCTTGGAAAATACCCGGGCCCCGTTTAACTGGTCAAACAGGTCTTTGATCTTGGGGAGCGGGTACTTGTTCTTAATTGTGACTTCATTAAGAGAATGGTAGGTGACGCAGAGTCGAATGGTACCATCCTTCTTTGAAACAAATAGAACAGGTGATCCCCAAGGTGACGCACTCAGACAGATGAACCCTTTCCTGAGTTGCTCATCCAGCTGCTTCTTCAGCTCTGCCAGCTCTTCGGAACCCATCCTGTAAGGCTTTTTATATATTGGCCTTGATCCGGGCATGAGCTCAATGATGAACTCGATGTCTCGGTCAGGAGGCATTCCGGGTAGCTCGTCAGGAAAGACGTCCGGGTATTCACAGACTATAGGCACTTGATCAAGCTCTATCTCAGATAGACTGTTGACTCGAGATGCGTGAGTCGATACTGGCTCGGAGACAAACTTGACCTTGACCCCTTGGTTGCTTATCATGGTAATGGCCCTGTTGGCACAGTCCAAAAGACTCTGGTGCTTGGCCAACCAATCCATGCCAAGGATTACTTCTACACCTTGCGATTTAAGCACAATGAGGTCTGCCAAGAAACTTGTCCCATTGATAACTATCTCGACCCTTCTACACCCTAGGTTGGTCCTCAATACTGTTCCCGGGGTTTGAATTGCCATCTGCCCACGGAGTAAAGTGGGTTTTAAACCGCACTTCTCCGCAAACCCTTGAGTAACAAAAGAATGCGAGGCACCACAATCAAACAACACTGTTGCTGGAGTTGAGTTGACGAGGAACATACCCAGAATGCAGTCCGGGTCTTCCTGTGCTTCTTCTGCAGTGATGTGATTGATCCGGCCCCTGCCATTGAACTGTTGGTTGCGGAGGGCCTGGTTCCTTCCTGGTGCACCTTGACCGGGGTTGGGTGCATTGGGACGCGGTGCGTCGGGCTTCTTGTTGGGGCACTGCCTGGAATAGTGCCCAGTCTTACCACAGCCAAAGCAGGTGACTTGCCCCGGAGGATTGGTCTTGACTCCACCGTTGTTCGGCGGGTTGACTCCTGGCTTGGCTTGTTGCTGAGGCTGATAATTCTGGCGGAACACCGGATACTTGTACTGCTGCTGCTGAAAGTTGGGTCTTGCAGGTGCTGACTGCCATGGTCTTGGTCTTGTGTTACCGGGTCCTCCACTGCATATGAGTTTGCGCTTGCGGGTGTCGTCCATCGCACGACGCTTGTCTTCCAGCATAAGCGCCTTGTTAACCAGTTCGCTGAAAGTCTGGCAGTCGCAAACCACCAGCTAGTATTGCAGGGACTGCTGTAACCATTCCATGAAGCGTTCCACCTTAGCGGCCTCAGTGTTAACATCTTCAGGCGCGTACCTCGACAAGAGGTTAAACTTCTGCAGGTACTCCTTGACAGTTCCACTGCCCTGCCTCAAGGCTCGGAATTCCCGCTTCTTAATGGTCATTAGTCCAGGTGGAATGTGAGCCGCGCGAAATCCTTCCTTGAACATCTCCCAAGTGATGACTTGCCCTATCCGCATGATCTGGAATCCATCCCACCATGCCCTGGCGGTGCCTCCGAGATAGTGAGAAGCATAAAGGACCTTCTCATGATCATCGGTGCACTTGACCAGCGCAAGGAGGTCTTTAATGGTGCAAATCCAGTCATCGGTGTCCAGGGGTTCAGTTGACTCTGTGAATATGGGAGGCGTAGTCCGCATGAACTCAGAAAGAGTAGAGCGACCACCGCCATTCCCATTCCGCGGCGGGTTGTCCACCAGGACTTGAGTTAGCTGCTGGATAGCGGCATTGCTGGCTTGACTCTCCTCCCGAAGAGCTTGAAGGAACTGAGCCATCGTCAAGTTCTCAGGAGGAGGTGGTGGCGGAAGGTCTGTAGGCTGCTCGTGGTGACCTCCAGCGTGAGCTTCTCCTTTGGTTCCCTGCAGCGTCCCTGAGGAGTCGGCGCCGGGGTTGCCAAAGGTGCTGTTGCGGGTTGCGTTCACCATCCTGTCATAGAAACAGACAGGTCAAAATGCCACCTTGCTCGGGAATACAAGGATTCGTTCCTAGTAAGAGGGGGTCCAATACGTGCATGTGCCAAGTTTTCAAAACCAAAGTTTTTGACAAACTGGAAATTGCATTCATCACAACTAGGTGATGTAGTCACTTACAGGCTGCCTACGGCAATAGGTGACTTACATCAAGCACACATACGCAAATGAGAAACGGATACACGGATACCCTATGCTCGGGGTACTCCTAATTGCCTACACTAAAACCTATGTGGCGGACTACTCGGTCTCAAAGGAGGACTCAACAGGATCCTCATCTTCATCAACATCTTCTTCCTTTATAGGAGTGGAAGAAAGAATCCGCACATCACGGCGTCTCTTGGGCGAGGCGGTGAAGATCTCAGTGTACTCTTCCGCTGTCAGCCAGCAACTCTGAAGAGGGACTGCCTGGATGGGTAACACACCACCCCTAGTGGCAACAACTGCCCTCCCTTCAGGTGCGCCTGCCTTCTTTACTTTGCGGTTCTGCATCTTCTCAGTGTGGAGCAGGCCCTTGACTAGGTGCAGCTCTTGGCGAAGCTTGACTGATTCCTTAACCAGGAAGTGTGTCAGGGTGTCCGACGAGAGACTGAAGTAGGTCTGAAACCTTAATGGCATTCCATCCTCCGTGGCTGGGGTGAGTGTCCAACTCCCATCCACTCCTTCCTTAATGAAAGGTAGGTGACGAGTGACAGGCTCATTAGCCATCTCAGGGACGATGCTGCGGAGTTGCACGAGCGCCTCTCGTGCAGCTGCCTCTACTGCCAACATCAGTTCTCCCATCCGTGGTCCTTCGAAGAACCAACTAGACGGGGAGTCATTAGCCTTCACTGTCACGTCCACGTGATATTCCTTGGTGTCGGCGTTGACCCAGTGCTCGTGGTAGAGGAAGATGCGTGCGTCGTACGTGGAACTTCTCGAGACAATCCACCAGGAGTAGTGAAAAGCCGGTCTCCAGAAGCGTCTCAGGTACGGCAGCCATCTACAAGGCATAGGAGAGAAGTCAGAAGGTTGTATGTGCAAAAGTCTTGTGCAAGGCTGGCGTTCTAACGTTCTCGGTTAACGTCCATGCTATCTAAGGCTTCCTATAGTCAGGATGGCTCTGATACCAGTTCTGTGGGGTCCCCGACTAGCAAGTCGAGTTCGCCGTGCCCAGTGACCCCAAGGATCAATGTTCACTGAACACAAATACTGAATAATAGAGTCTTACATCCAAGTACCGAAATTATTACATCGCACGACCAGAAGGTCGGGTTCAAGAGCAAGGCCTAAAACCAAATTAAACAGATACATCGAGTAGCGGAAACTCGTAAGGGCTAAGCGGTGCCCATGCCATCAAGCCTACACCGACAGGCATTCTGACTTGGAAGCATCCTAGATCGCAGGTTCGTCTCCAACGGCGTACTCATCGCCAAACTCCGGTCCTTCCAGGTCTGGTCAATAATATAACCAGTGGCAAGCCAATGAGTACTTTGAATGTACTCGCAAACAGCCCATGATATGAATATATATATGGTAAAGAATAACAGTAACATTTATCTTTAGTGGAATGCAATGTGGTGGCATGATGAGGTATAAGCAACAAGTTAAAGGGTTACTCTTAAGAACAAGTTACAGATATCAACATATCTGACAAGGGTTGAACACACCTGGTTCACCCTATATACCAAGTCATCGGACTTGTCGTAATCTCAATGTACTAATGAGGGCTAAACCATCCGGGTTTACCCTATATGTCAAGTCATCGAACTTGATCATATTATTGTGATTATCATAACAACACCTTTTTAACACCACACATACACACACTTTTGGTTTATGCGGAAACACTGGACGTAGTTTAAGCAGCACCACCCAACTGTCCTTGACCGTGGACACGGCTATTCGAATAGTTTGACACTCTGCAGAGGTAGTACGCTGGACCCACGAGAAACGGGAAACTTCCCTATCATCCGCGACTCGCGGTATATCACATATACCAGAGGTAAGTACCCGATGATCATCTTTCCCCTGACGATACTAGACAAAGAGGTCCACTCGATTGATACCCAACCCACATGTTGTACGTCTTACGAGCACCGACTCTGGATCGTATCAACCATGCAGGGACCAACGGTGTGCCTGGAACTCATAATAATGGCATAGTCGTCCTACCTGGCACGACCCCATCACGAGAGTGACACCGATCACTCCCGCCACTAGTAATGTGGCTCTTTGCTAGTACCGACCAGAGTAATCAACAAAGCCCCGTCCCATAAAGGGGTATCGTGGTCGTACTGGTAAGGTTGGGACGGTCGACACATCATAGATCTAATCCCGTTTCCGAAAACATACTCACACAAAATCACCGGTGCATCACTTCACCAAAAGTGATCACCAAGTCATCATCACCCTCGGGCATTAGTGGCACCCGACGGGGTTTTCATAAACTCTTTATTTAACTCATCATTATGCTTGTGATAGTATGCTCTATCATTACTTGTCAACATGGTAAAACATGACCCTCACGGGGTAGGGTCAGGCTCAATGCAATGATCTTACTTTACTAGTCAACATGACAGTAGCATGATCCTCGTAGATGGTAGGGTCAGCTCATCATGTTTGTGCTCTGAGGAGCCATGTGAATATCATTAGTATCAATGCAAGTGCTTCGAAGAAGCCTTCGGTACCATCACCACAATGATGAACCGACATCGTGATCACATGCAACGGGAAAATACTTGTTATACTAGCATGCATCATTTTATATACTTAAGTCATGGCAAAAGGGCTGCTTGCCTTGGTCAGCTAGGTATCCGGGGTTTTCGAGGTCTTCCGCTCCGGATCCTCCGTCACTCGGTAACTCTACCGTCAAGAAAGGAATAAATAAATACTAGTTCTCACTAAAACAGATCACAAAGTGCTTTTAAAAATGTTGCAAGGCTTGAATAAATTCAGTTTATTATTTTGGAAAATGTATCTTATAGTTTTATTTGCTAAGCATATTTATTTAAAAGCAAACAGAAGCAAACAAGTGCTTTTTAATATCATTTTATTATATCAAAATAGTTTCTGTTTTTGATAAATGTCAACTATTACAGAATCAAATACTACTCATTTTTAGAAAATTACTGGTGGAAGAATTATATTTTTCTACTCGCTAAATCTTTTTATAAAAATCATTTAAGTTACTGGATTAAAATAAAAGGAAAAGTCCAGTGGAACAGATCCAGCCGGCCCAGCCAGCAGGCCTGGCCACGAGGCACGCGCGGGCCAGGTTCAAATCTGACCTGCGGGTCCCTGGGGTCAGCGTCGGCGGCTGTGCGCGCTAGCTGCCCCAGGACACCGACATGTGGGCTCGACCTGTCGGGTCCTTCTCCTACCTCCAGCCAGAGAGGTGGAGATGGACGCCGGCGAGGATGCCGTTGTCCTCAGGCAAATCTAGGAACGGGAACGGGTCCCTCGTGCCTCCGCCTACCTGTTCATGGTCGGGACGTCACCGGAGGTGGTCCGGGTCACCGGTGATGAGGTGCCGGCGGTGGAAGGGTTTCGGGTTGGTGTTGAACTAGGGGCTAGGGGCACGGATTCGCTCGGGGAAGTTAGGGGAAATGTTCCTAGTGTCAAGGGGAGTGTAATGGGAGGTCGGGCAGCGCAGGAGCCGACGTGTAGCCGGAGATCGACCGGAGCTCCGAGGCGGAGGGGCCTCGGTCGATCTCGAGCACCGGGGCTCTGCGAGCTCGATTGGGTGGTTAGGTAGTGTCTACTGGTTGTGCTGAAGCTGCTTGGAGGGTGCTGGGGTGCCGGGGGGACCTATTTATAGGCCAACGACGGTGACCCGACTCGGGCGCGCCGGTGACTCACCGTGGCGCGCGTGCGAGCACAGTGAGGTGTTGGCCGCGAAACCACGGGTTCGGGACGTGGTTTAGGACCTCTTGGTGCAACGGCCGCAGAGGGAAAGCGAGTGGGGTCGAGCCGCAGCGACCGTGCATGCTCGGCCGCGTCGGGCGCGCACGGGCACGCGTCGCCTAGGCTCTTGCGCGAGGGGGAGAGGGTCCTTGGGGTAGCTTTGCACTGAATGGTTGTCGGGGAAGCGTTTGGACATAACTGGGGAGGTTGGGACCGGCCGGAGCGTCGTCCCCTTGCTGGTGGCTTTCTGCAGCGCGCCCAGAGCGCAGTTTTGGCATGCTACGGCATGCTGGCTCGCTCTGGGGCACTTGGGACATGTCCTCCATGTCCTGAGTGTTGCTGGGAGTGTGTCTATCCGTTGTGGCTTAGTGGGAGCTCGAGCTGGTCAAGGGAGCAAGGAACACTAGTGTTGCCAGTACTGCCCTGCGGCTTAAATTGGAGTTCTTGTCACTTGTGCTTGGAGTTGGGGAGGGGCTGATTGACTAGGTGCTCAGGGTGTTCTGGTGCACTAACCCACCAAGTTTGGGGCCTTGACATTGGGTAAAATAGTGGCTAGGAGGGTTTTTACCTTCCTGTCAGTAGGTGTTCGACAGTGACTTGGGGTGCTTCCACTCCACCACTGGAAATGAAACTTAACAGGTTTGGTCTTGGGCTAAAAACATGGGGTTCCACCAAATCTGAGCTCCATTGAACAAGTTTGGCTTTGTAAACTTAAAAATGTCTCAAAATGACCAGTACTGTCCCTTACAAAGGAAGTGTGGCCAAACAGAGTCTCACAAATCCCATCTTTGTTGTGGAGTCCTGATTTGGGGTGTCAAATACTTCTGCAAAGTTTCAGCTCCATTGGAGAAACTTTGCAATGTAGAGTTGTTCCAACTCTTCTCTGTACAAAGAGGGTTTTGGGCTCATTAGGTGCACTTCCCCACATTGGATCAAGGTGAGATTTTTGGTGAGCACCTAATATGGCTTGGGAGGGCTCCTGTAATTTTATGGGATTTTAGTGAGATAATTTCCTTTGGAAACATCTCAAAAAGCTAAAACAGACAGAAATGGTTTTCAGAGTTTTACTCAAATAATATGAATATAAAATAGGGTTTAAAATCTTATATATGGAAAATATATGTCCTTCTGAGCTTCCATGAATTTACTCAGAATTTTCTAAGGCAGGAAAGCAATTTTCCTTGTGGGAATATCATTATTGGCCTTAGAAACATACATAGATATAAAATAGGAAAATAATATTTTAAATCACCAATTAATGTTTTTAAAGAATGAAAATAATATTTGGATCAGATCACCAACTTTTGGTTGGAAGTGCCACTTGGCTTCATGAGCTAGTAATGTATCCCAACATGATGAAGGTGATCTTGATATAAAGGAAAAAGGGTTTTTGAAGAGAGCAAAATAATAAGTTTCATAGGTTTGAGTCATCAAACAAACAAGCATACACTCAAACAAGGGTTCACATTGCACTCACAACATTATTTGAAAAAGTTTTAACAAGCTCTGATTTTTGCAACATAAAATACTTGTGGTGAAAAATAGGGTGTGACAAAAATGCTCTAATAATGATGATCATCACACTTTTATTGACTCATAGCTCAAAGATCACAATGATGATGACTCCATAGGAAATGCCTCCGGCAGTGTACCGGGATGTGCAACGATCTAGCACGGCGTATGACGTTGAAACATCTCGCTAGCTATCTTATGATCATGCAATGGCAATATGAGAGTGACGGCACAAGTCATGAGACGGAACGGTGGGAGTTGCATGGCAATATATCTCGGAATGGCTATGAAAATGCTATAGTAGGTAGGTATGGTGGCTGTTTTGAGGAAGGAATTTGGTGGGTTTGTGCACCGGCGAGAATTGCATGGCACTAGAGAGGCTATCAATGGTGGAAGGTGAAAGTGAATCTATACCATGGACTCACATTAGTCATGAAGAACTCACATACTTCTTGCGAAAGTTTTTATTAGTAATCAAAACAAAGTGCTAAACGCATACTCCGAGGGGAAGGGTTGGTAGGTGTTAACCATCGCGCGATCCCGAGCTCAACACAAAGGATGACAATCAATAGATCAATTATGCTCCGACTTCCTAACATAGAGGTTCAACATACGTGCATGCTACGGGAATCACTAACTTCAACACAAGTATTTATAGATTCACAACACCCTACTAACATAACTCTCAACATTACCGAATCCACGTCTCAAAACTAATTGAGAGGAATCGAAACTTCTCTTTCTACTCAATGCACATGAAGATGGAGGTTTTTGCATCCTCTTTGGGTACCTAGCACATTTGGGACCACTTTCATAGCATAAGCCAACTACAAAATCACGCACCACCGTGCTCTAAAGATATAAGTGAAGCACAAGAGCAAAAGTATCTAGCTCAAAAGATATAAGTGAAGCACTATGAGCATTCTAGCAAAATCACGATGAGTGCATGTCTCTCTCTCTCTCAAAAAGGTGTGCAGCAAGGATGATTGTGACCAAACAAAAAGAAAAGACTCCTATGATAGAAGACGCTCCAAGCAAAACACATATCATGTGGTGAATAAAAATATAGCTCCAAGTAATGTTACTGATGGATTGAAGACGAAAGAGGGGATGCCTTCCCGGGGCATCCCCAAGCTTAGGCTTTTTGGTGTCCATGAATTTGGCTTGGCATGCCTTGGTAATCCCCAAGCTTGAGCTCTTTCCACTCTTTATCTCTTTGTCCATGAGAACATCACCCAAAACTTGAAAACTTCACAACACAAAACTTAAACAGAAACTTGTGATAACATTAGTACAAGAAAACAAACTACCACTTCTTTTGGTACTGTAGCAAACTTGAATTCCATCTATATTGATGATGGGCTATAGTATTCTAACTTTTCATGGCTGGTACCCCCCGATACTAACCATAGTTTCATCAAAACAAGCAACCAACTCAACAAAAACAGAATCTGTCAAAAACAGACCATTCTGTAGCAATCTGTATACTTCGTATACTTCTGGTTCCTCAAAAATCTGAAACATTACGACGGCCTGGGCAAAAAGCATATCAATCAGCAGCAAAAAGAATCAACTCAAAATCTCTTTATGAATAAAAATGAAAAATCATCTCGTGAGCGAAAAGTTTCTGTCTTTTTCCAGCAGGATCAAACAACCATTACCTAGACTAGTCATAAAGGCTTTGCTTGGCTCAAACACAAAAAGAAACAGAAAAAACACAATCACAACAGAACTATGAAAGTGTGGACACAACAAAACAGAAAGAAGAAGATAAATTCATTGGGTTGCCTCCCAACAAGCGCTATTGTTTAACGCCCTTAGCTAGGCATATAAGCGATAGAATCACGTATCGTCGTCTTTGGTGCTCAAACCATAAGTGGCCCTCATCATCTTAAGGTTTTCATCTTTCTTGCTAGAAGATTCACCACTACTTTTAGGAAAAAAAACAGACTTGGTGATTTTATTGTGGGCCAAATTTGGAGTATTCTGCAGAGCGGCAAAAGCGGAACCCAAGTTGGTTATAACATCCTCTAGTTTGCCAATCCTAGCGGAAACATGACCTAGATTTTCGTTAACTGTGGGTTCCTTCTCCATTAAATTTTTCAAAACCATTCCCACCTTGTATCCGTACTGAGTGAGTTGATTGTGGATCTTTTTATCCAAATTCTCAATGAGTTCAATCGTAGCAACTTTATTTTCAATGAGATCCAGCCTACGCATCACATGTTCCAGAGTTAAGGAAGTTCCATTAACCATGAGTGGGGGTGAGCCTACCAAATTTATCACAGCTCCGTAAGAATCAACGGTATGGCTACCCAAGAAATTTCCACCTACGATGGTGTCAAGAATATACCTATTCCAAGGAGAAACACCCACATAAAAACTGCGAAGCCAGACGGTAGTGGATTGCTTATGAGTAGATCTACTCTCAGCGTTGCAAATCCTATACCAAGCGTCCTTTAGGTTTTCTTCCTCAATTTGTTTGAAATTGAGGACTTCGCTCTCGGGAGTATCGATTGAAGCGGTGGATCTAGCCATCAGGATAGACTATCCCACACAGACGAGCGGAAAGCAAGCGAGAGAAAAGGGCGAACGAAAAGGCGAACGAAAAAGGAAAACAAAAAAGGCAAATTGGTGAAGTGGGGGAGAGGAAAACGAGAGGCAACTGGCAAACAAAGTAAATGCAAGAGATGAGTTTGCGACACCTACTTGGATGAGTTCTTGACTTGATCTTCCTCCCCGGCAACGGCGCCAGATATTCTTCTGCTCTCCCACAGACAACAGCGCCAGAAATTGACACGTTGACAGAGGCTGGGCTTGCATTGGTTTTTCCCTTGAAGAGGAAAGGGTGATGTAGCACAGGAGCAGTAAGTATTTCCCTCAGTTTGAGAACCAAGGTATAGATCCAGAAGGAGGGTCTCGTCAAGTCCAGAGTACCTGCGCAAACACAAACAAGCTTGCACCCAACGCTTCAAAGGGGTTGTCAATCCCTTCAAGATTGTTTGCAAAGTGAGATATGAAGGCGGAAAGTGCAACGAAGTAAAAACTGTAAGGCTGAAAATATGGTGTGGAGTAGACCCTGGGGGCCATAGTGTTCACTAGAGGCTTCTCTCAAAATAGCAAGTATCACGGTGGGTGAACAAATTACTGTCGAGCAATTGATAGAACCGCGCAAAGTCATGACGATATCTAAGGCAATGATCATACATATAGGCATCACGTCCAAGACAAGTAGACCGATACATTCTGCATCTACTACTATTACTCCACACATCAACCGCTATCCAGCATGCATCTAGTGTATTGAGTTCATGACGAACAGAGTAACGCTTTAAGCAAGATGACATGATGTAGAGGGATAATCTCAAACCAATGATGAAAACCCCATCTTTTTACCCTCGATGGCAACAACACGATGCGTGCCTCGCTACCCCTTCCATCACTGGGTGAGGTCACCGCATGGTATGAACCCAAAACCAAGCACTTCTCCCATTGCAAGAATCATAGATCTAGTTGGCCAAACAAAACCCAGAACTCGAAGAGAATTACAAGGATATGAAATCATGCATAAGAGAGATCAGAAGAAACTCAAATAAGATTCATAGATAATCTGATCATAAATCCACAATTCATCGGATCTCGACAAACACACCGCAAAAGAAGATTACATCGGATAGATCTCCATGAAGATCATGGAGAACTTTGTATTGAAGATCCAAGAGAGAGAAGAAGCCATCTAGTTACTAACTATGGACCCGTAGGTCTATGGTGAACTACTCACGCATCATTGGAGAGGTCATGGTGTTGATGTAGAAGCCCTCCGTGTACGAATCCCCCCTCCGGCAGGGCACCAGAACATGCCCCAGATGGGATCTTGCGGAGACAGAAGCTTGCGCCGGTGGAGAAGTACTTTCGATGATCTCCTGATTTTTTCCGGAATTTATGGGAATATATAGGCGAAAGACCTAGGGCAAAGGGCGTCCAGGGGGCCCACAAGCCTGGATGTCGCGACCCCCCTGGCCGCAGGGTGGGGGCTTGTGGGGCCCCTGGGGCTCCCCTGCCTTCGCTCCCAAGCATCCCGATCTTCTTTCGTTCCAGAAAAAATCTTTTCGAGGATTTTCTTCGGTTTGGACTCCGTTTCAAAATCTCCTCTGAAAGGGGTCAAAAACATGGAAAAAACAGGAAATGGCACTTGGCACTGAGTTAATAAGGTAGTCCCAAAAAATATATAAAAGGCATGCAAAGCATCCAATGTTTGACAAGATAATAGCATGAAACCATAAAAAATTATAGATACGTTGCAGACATATCAAGCATCCCCAAGCTTAACTCCTGCTCGTCCTCGAGTAGGGAAGTGATAAAGAATGAGTTTGTGATGTGGAATGCTACCTAGCATAGTTGTCCTTTGCAACTTCTTTCACGTGACATGAATGTTCAGATCCGTAAGGTTCAAAACAATAGTTTGCTATTGACATGAAAACAGTAATACTTCAAGCAAACTAGCAAAGTAATCATGAACTTTCAAAATAACAAGGCATAAGAAAGTTATCCCTACAAAATTATATAGTCTGGCTATGCTCCATCATCCTCACACAACAAATGTAAATCATGCACAACCCCGGAATTGGCCAAGTAATTGTTTTCACACTCTTACTTTCTCAAACTTTTTATAACTATCACGCAATACATGAGCGCGAGCCATGTATATAACACTATAGGTGGAATAGAGTGTGGTGGTGGTTGTGAGACAAAAAGCAGGAGATGGTCACACTGACTCGGCGTATCAATAGGCTATGGAGATGCCCATTAATAGATATCAATGTGAATGAGTAGGGAACTATAGTACAAACATTAGAAGCTTGCACTAGAACGTTCCCCAGATGGGATCTTGCGGAGATAGAAGCTCGCGGCGGTGGAAAAGTACTTTCGATGATCTCCTGATTTTTTTTGGAATTTATGGGAATATATAGGCGAAAGACCAAGGGAAAGGGCGTCCAGGGGCCCACAAGCCTGGATGGCGCAGCCCCTGGCCACGGGGTGGGGGCTTGTGGGGCCCTTGGGGCTCCCCTGCCTTGGCTCCCAAGCTTCCCGATCTTCTTCCGTTCCAGAAAAAATATTTTCGGGGATTTTCTTCCGTTTGGACTCCGTTTCAAAATCTCCTGTGAAAGGGGTCAAAAACATGGAAAAAACAGGAACTGACACTTGGCACTGAGTTAATAAGTTAGTCCCAAAAAATATATAAAAGGAATGCAAAGCATCCAAAGTTTGACAAGATAATAGCATGAAACCATCAAAAATTACAGATACGTTGGAGACGCATCAAGGGTACAGCGGGTTGCGGGAGATCGAGTGGACTGCTGAATATAGATGGGGAAGGTGATGGAGATGTTGGTGAAGATGACGGAGGTGTTGGTGTAGATCGTCGTCACACGATGATGTCCTGGGTGGTGTTCTGGCACCGCAGGGAGAGAGGGGGAGAGCCCCCCCTTCTTCTTCGTCTTCCTTGAACTCCTCCCTAGATGGGAGAATGGTTTCCCCTCTGGTCCATGGTCTCCATGGCGGCGGAGGGGCGAGAGCCCCTCCAAGATTGGATCTCTCTCTGTGTCCTTCTGTTTCTGCGCTCCCAGATTCTGGCTTTCACCATTTCTTAAATACCCGGAGATCCGTAACTACGATTGGGCTGAAATTTTAACACGATTTTCTTCCGGATATTATCTTTCTTGCGGCGAAAGAATGGCCCCAACCGCCTTAGGGGTTGGTCACAAGCCTGCCAGCCGCGCACTAGGGGGGTCGCGCCTCGTGGGCTTGTGACCTCCTCGGGCATCATTTCACGTAGATTCTTCTTCCCAAAAATCATAAATATTCAAAAAAATCCCCGTAGTTTTTTTTATTGCGTTTGGACTTCGTTTGTTATGGATAATCTGCGAAATAAAAAACATGCAACAAACAGGAACTGGCACTGGGCACTGGATCAATATGTTAGTCCCAAAAATAGTATAAAAAGTTGCCAAAAGTATATGAAAGTTGTAGAATATTGGTATGAAACAATAAAAAATTATAGATATGACGGAGACGTATCAGAGGACTCCGAGGATCAACAAGTAGGTGTCCGTTGCTCTGGTGCTAGCAGAAGATGTGGACCTGCACACACAACAAATAACTTTGCTCCCAACGAATACAGAGAGGTTGTCAATCTTTCCGGCCTTGTAGTTTGCAAAGGATTAAAACACAAGCGGGAATAGTGATAGTGATTGCAACGGAAAATTAAATAAAAACAGTAAATGATGGAGGTGTAAACAATGATGGTAATATGGACCAGAGTCACATGATGTTCGCTAGTGATGTCTCCCTCCCAAAAGGCGATAAACAACTATGTTGGGTGAACAAATTACAGCTGGGCAATTGACAGAATTATAAACGCACCGCAATGCTAATTATGCTACTAGAAAGTTAGAGGCTCAAAAGTAATAGGCAGTACGCCAAGACAAGTAGACCATTTATCTATCAGCATCTACTTACTAATCATCCACCTTGAGATATCTATCCAGAATATCTCGCTGGTTTTAAGTTGCGAGCCCCACCCAAAGTGTAAACTCAAAGCAACGGACAACTACATTAACAAACTTTGCGTAAGGTAAATAATCCTTGCAACCGTGGTTACAGGCACCATTGTTTTCTCCTTGGTGGCAACATCACACCCCTAGTCTCATGTTTCTGTCACTCAAGCTAGACATCAGGGGGCATGAACCCACAATCATGCATAACACTCCCTCTTGGAGTTACAATCTACTACTCGACCATAGCAATAAATAGCAACGGAGAACATGCATGAATTACCCAAGAACATAATATAAAAGGAGAACCAAATATATAACTCATCACAATCTGAACATAATCTCATAATCCATCGGATCCCAGCAAACGCAGCATAGCAATAGCAGGAAAATTACATAGATGCCTTGATCATGTAGGGAAGCTCACAAGGGCTAAGCATTGAGGCACAAGATTGGAGAGAAGACATCACATAGCTACCGGTCATAGACTCATGGTCCAAGGAGGACTACTCACAACACGTTGGGGAAGCGTCCATGGTGGTGGAGAAGCTCCCGAAGATCAATCCTCCCTCCGGCAGGGTGCTGGGAAGAGGTCTTCCGACGCTCCCGATCTCGAAAGCACTGCGCCAATGGAACGGTGGAGAAATTCGATATTCTGGATATGATGGTAGGGTTTTATACCGGGGGAGGAAATATAGGCCGAAGGAGGGTGTCAGAGGAGGTGGGCCCCACCCAGGCGAGCTGTGGGTGCGGCCAGGGGCCAGGCCGTGTAAGGAGGCTGCTTGGGCAGGCCCTCGCTCCCCTCTGGCCCATCTTTGTGTTGGAAATATGCCCTAGAGGCAATGATAAAATAGTTATTATTATATTTCCTGTTTCGAGATAATTGTTTATTATCCATGCTATAATTGTATTGAAAGAAAGCATACATACATGTGTGGATATATAGACAAAACAATGTCCCTAGTAAGCCTCTAGTTGACTAGCTAGTTGACCAAGGATGGTGAAGGTTTCTGACCATATGCAAGTGTTGTCACTTGATAACTGGATCACATCACTAGGAGAATGATGTGACGGACAAGACCCAAACTATGAACGTAGCATGTGATCATGTCATTTTGTTGCTATTGTTTTCTGCGTGTCAAGTATTCATTCCTATGACCATGAGATCATGTAACTCACTGACACCGGAGGAATACCTTGTGTGTATCAAACATCACAACGTTACTGGGTGACAATAAAGGTGCTCTACAGGTATCTCCGAAGGTGTCCGTTGAGCTAGCATGGATCAAGACTAGGATTTATCACTCTGTGTGACGGAGAGGTATCTCGGGGCCCACTCGGTAAGACAACATCACATATAAGCCATGCAAGCAATGTGACTCAAGTGTTAGTCACGGGATCTTGTATTAGGAACGAGTAAAGAGACTTGCCGATAACGAGATTGAGATAGGTATAGGGATACCGACGATCAAATCTCGGGCAAGTAACATACCCAAGGACAAAGGGAATGTTATACATGATTATATGAATCCTTGGCACAGAGGTTCAACCGATAAGATATTCGTAGAATATGTAGGATACAATATGGACATCCAGGTCCCGCTATTGGATATTGAGTGGGGAGTCTCTCAGGTCATGTCTGCATAGTTCTCGAACCCGCAGGGTCTGCACACTTAATGTTCGGTGACGTTTCGGTATAGTTGAGTTATAGGTGTTGGTGACCGAAGGTTGTTCGGATTCCCGGATGAGATCACGGACGTCATGAGGGTTTCCGGAATGGTCCGGAAATGAAGATTGATATATAGGATGTTGGGTAACGTAGCATAAATTCAAAATTTTCCTACGCATATTCAGATCTTCCTATGGAGAGACCAGCAACGAGAGGGGTAAGAGCATCTTCATACCTTTGAAGATCGCTAAGCGGAAGCGTTGCTAGAACGCGGTTGATGGAGTCGTACTCGCAGCGATTCCGATCCAGTGCCGAACTACGGCACCTCCGCGTTCAACACACGTGCAGCCCGGTGACGTCGCCTGCACCTTGATCCAGCAAGGAGGAGGGAGAGGTTGGGGAAGAACTCGAGCAGCACGACGGCATGGTGTAGATGGAGAGACGAGGTCTCCCGGCAGGGCTTCGCCAAGCACCAGCAGAGAGTGGGAGGAAGAAGGGCAGGGCTGCACCGAGGGAGAGGCAAAAGTCTGATCTCCAATGGCCAAAAGTGCCCACTATATATAGGGGGAGGGAGGGGCTGCGCCCCCTTGAGGGTTTCCCTCTCCTGGGGGGGGGGGGCAGCCCTAGATGGGGGCTGGTGCGGCGGCCAAGGGGGGAAGGAGGGGTGTGGCGCACCCCTGGTGGGCCTTAGGCCCACCTGGCTTAGGATTTGCCCCCCTTCCCTCTCCCCCGCGCATTGGGCTGAGTGGGGAGGCGCACCAGCCCACCTAGGGGCTGGTTCCCTCCCTCACTTGGCCCACCTTACCTCCCGGGGTCGTTGCCCCCTTCGGTGGACCCCCGGGGCCACCTCCGGTGGTCTTGATGGTCCCAGTACGTTACCGGTGATGCCCGAAACACTTCCGGTGTCCGAAACCATCCGTCCTATATATCAATCTTTACCTCCGGACCATTCCGGAGCTCCTCGTGACGTCTGAGATCTCATCCGGGACTCCGAACAACTTTTGGTAACCACGTATAACAAATCCCTATAACCCTAGCGTCACCGAACCTTAAGTGTGTAGACCCTACGGGTTCGGGAGACACGCAGACATGACCGAGACACCTCTCTGGCCAATAACCATCAGCGGGGTCTGGATACCTATGGTGGCTCCCACTTGCTCCACGATGATCTCATCAGATGAACCACGATGTCAAGGATTCAATCAATCCCGTATACGATTCCCTTTGTCTGTCGGTATAGAACATGCCCGAGATTCGATCGTCGGTATACCTATACCTTGTTCAATCTCGTTACCGGTAAGTCTCTTTACTCGTTCCGTAGCACGTCATCGTGTGACTAACTCCTAAGTCACATTGAGCTCATGATGATGTTCTACCGAGTGGGCCCAGAGACACCTCTCCGTCACACGGAGTGACAAATCCCGATGTCGATTCGTACCAACCCAACATACACTTTCGAAGGTACCCGTAGTGCACCTTTGTAGTCATCGAGTTACATTGTGACGTTTGATACACCCAAAGCACTCCTACAGTATCCGGGAGTTGCACAATCTCACGGTCGAAGGAAAAGATACTTGACATTAGAAAAGCTTTAGTATACGAACAATACGATCTAGTGCTATGCTTAGGATTGGGTCTTGTCCATCACATCATTCTCCCAATGATGTGATCCCGTTATCAATGACATCTAATGCCCATGATCAGGAAACCATGATCATCTATTGACTAACAAGCTAGCCAACTAGAGGCTTGCTAGGGACACATTGTGATCTATTTATTCACACATGTATTACCGTTTCCTGTTAATACAATTATAGCATAAAAAATAGACGATTATCATGAACAAGAAATATGATAATAACCATTTTATTATTGCCTCTAGGGCATATTTCCAACATAGGATGGTTTTATTTGGTCTCCGGAAAGATTTCGGGCATTACCGGCAGTGTACCGGGAGTGACGAATGGGTTCTGGGTTTTCACCGGGAGGGGCCCACCCACCCGGGAGTGAGCCCAATAGTCCAAGGGTGGCGCACCAGCCCTTTGTGGGCCGGTGAGGCCAGCCCAAGTGGGCTATGGCGCTAGGAAAACAAAACCAAAGAAAAAAAAGAGGGAGGTGGGAAGGAAGAGGAGGACTCCTTCTTCCCCAAACCGAATTGGAGTTGGAGTCCTCCTCCTTTCGACCGGCGCCCTTGGGGCTCTCTTGAGCCCCAAGCCTAGCCCCTCCCCTCCTCCTATATATACTAGAGGTTTTAGGGTTTTTGAGCCACAACTTTGCCACGTGCAACTCAAACCTCTACTTCGTAGTTCTTCGTCTAGATTGGTTTTCCACGAAGCTCGGGCGGAACCCGGTAGGAATAGATCATCACCATCACTAGTGCGCCATCACGCTATCAGAGAACTCATCTACTTCCCCATCTCTCTTGCTGGATCAAGAAGGCGGAGATGGTCATCGAGCTGTACGTGTGCTGAACGCTGAGGTTCCGTCCGTTCGGCGCTAGATCAGAACGGATCGTGGGACGACGGTGATTTGAATCACGAAGCTGTACCACTACATCAACCGCGTTTCTTAACGCTTCCCGCTTAGCGATCTACAAGGGTATGTGGATCCGATCTCCCACTCGTAGATGAACATCACCATGATAGGTATTCATGTGCGTAGGAATTTTTTGTTTCCCATGCAACGTTCCCCAACAGTAGCATCATGAGCTAGGTTCATGCGTAGATGTAATCTCGAGTAGAACACAAAAGTTTTTGTGGGTGTTGACGTTCGATTTGCTGCCCTCCTCAGTCTTTTCTCGATTCAGCGGTATTGTTGGATTGAAGCTGCCTGGACCAACATTACTCGTACGCTTACGAGAGACCGGTTTCATCGACCAACATGCAACTCATTGCATAAAGATGACTGGCGGGTGTCGGTTTCTTCAACTTCAGTTGATTTGGATTTGACCGAGGCGGTCCTTGGAGAGAGGTTAAATATCAATTTGCACATTTCCGTTGTGGTTTTTGCGTATGTAAGATGCGATCATGCTAGATACCCATAGCAGCCACGTAAACACATGCAACAACAAATTAGAGGACGTCTAACTTGTTTTTGTAGGGTATGCTTGTGATGTGATATGTCCAAAGACATGATGTGATATATTGGATGTATGAGATGATCATGTTATAATAGTTAATATCGACTTGCACGTCGATGCTACGGCAACCTGCAGGAGCCATAGGGTTGTCTTTACACTAACGTTTGTGTTTGCAGATGCGTTTACTATATTGCTAGGTTGTAGCTTTAGTAGTAATAGCATAGATAGCTCGACAACCTCGATGGCGTCATGATGATGGAGATCATGGTGTGGTGCCGGTGACGATGAAGATCATGCCGATGCTTTCTACCTCTTGAGCTTGTGTTGGGTTTTCCCTTGAAGAGGAAAGGGTGATGCAGCACAGTAGCAGTAAGTATTTCCCTCAGTTTGAGAACTAAGATATCAATCCAATAGGAGTATCAAGGCAAGTCACCAATGTACCTGCGCAAAAACAAACAGACTTGCACCCAACGCTATAAAGGGGTTGTCAATCCCTTCACAATTAATTGCAAGGTGAGATCTGAAGGTGGAAAGTGCAACAAAGTAAAAGTGTAGAGCTGAAAATATGATGTGAAGTAGACCCGGGGGCCATGGTGTTCACTAGAGGCTTCTCTCATGATACCAAGTATTACGGTGGGTGAACGAATTATTGTCGAGCAATTGATAGAACCGCGCAAAGTCATGATGATATCTAAGGCAATGATCATACATATAGGCATCACGTGCGAGACAAGTAGACCGATACTGTCTGCATCTACTACTATTACTCCACACATCGACCGCTATCCAGCATGCATCTAGTGTATTGAGTTCATAAAAAACAGAGTAATGCCTTAAGCAAGATAACACGATGTAGAGGGATAAATTCACGCAATAGAAATAAACCCCATCTTTTTACCCTTGATGGCAACAACACGATGCGTGCCTCGCTACCCCTTCTGTCACTAGGTGAGGACACCCCACAGTATGAACCCAAAACCAAGCACTTCTCCCATTGCAAGAATTATAGATCAAGTTGGTCAAATGAAACCCACAAGTCGAAGAGAATTATAAGGATACGAAATCATGCATATAAGAGATCAAAGGAAACTCAAATAATATTCATAGATAATCTGATCATAAATCCACAATTCATTGGATCTCGCCAAACACACCGCAAAAGAAGATTACATCGGATATATCTCCATGAAGATCATGGAGAACTTTGTATTGAAGATCCAAGAGAGAGAAGAAGCCATCTAGCTACTAGCTATGGACCTGAAGGTCTGTGGTGAACTACTCACGCATCATCGGAGAGGCAATGGTATTGATGGAGAAGCCCTCCGTGTCCGAATCCCCTCCGACAGGGCACCAGAACGTGCCCCAGATGGGATCTTGCGGAGACAGAAGCTTGCGGCGGCAGAAAAGTATTTTCGTGGCTCTCTCTCGTAGTTTTGGATTTTTAGGGAATTTATAGGCGGAAGAAGTAGGACAAAGGAGCCACGGGGGGCCCGCAAGCCTGGTAGGCGCGCCCCAGGCCGCGGCTAGGGGGCTTGTGGCCTCCTCTAGGATCCTTTGCCTTGGTTCTCAAGTTCCCTTCGTATCTTCTGTTACGGAAAAAATCTTTCCGAAGGTTTTATTCCATTTGGATTCTGTTTAATATTCTTCTCTGAAAAGGGTCAAAAACACGAAAAAACAGGAACTCGCACTGAGTTAATAGGTTAGTCCCAAAAAATATATAAAATAGCATAATCATGCAAACAAAACATCCAAAGTTGACAAGATAATAGCATGGAACCATACAAAATTATAGATACTTTGGAGACGTATCAAGCATCCCCAAGCTTAACTCCTGCTCGTCCTCGAGTAGGGAAGTGATAAAGACTGAATTTTTGATGTGGAATGCTACCTAACATATTTGTTCATTGTAACTTCTTTCTTGTGACATGAATGTTCAGGTCCGTAAGATTCAAAACAATAGTTTACTATTGACATGAAAACAATAATACTTCAAGCATGCTAGCAAAGTAATCATGAACTTTTGAAGTAACAAGGCCAAGGAAAGTTATCCCTACAAAATCTTATAGTTTGGATAAGCTCCATCATCCCCACACAACGAATTTAAATCATGCACAACCCCAATATTGACCAAGTAATTGTTTTCACACTCTTACTTTCTCAAACTTTTTCATCTCTCACGCAATACATGAGCGTGAGCCATGTAGGGGTGTAAATGGCGCTGGGACCACTAGTCCCACATATGTCATCCACAAAAAAATATTCTTAAATGGCTTTTGTGGACACCCATAAAAATTAAGTGGGATAAATGGATAGCCCAGAAAAGCCCATCGACAATCCATAATTTTTGCAAGCATGCCCTAGTTCGCCCTATCTCCACTGCACCGTGCCACCACATCCCGCTCCCGATCCATGGCACCGCCGCCACAGCCGTCCAAGGAAATGGCTGGGGATCGAGCAGAGCCGCCACTGCCGTCCAAGGAAATCGCTCGGGATCGAGCAGAACCTTGCGGGAATGCGTCCTCTGCTCTCTCCCTCATCCTGCCGATGCCATCTTTGGCTCCCGCTCCTCCTCCGCCGTCAAAGGGGGTCATCGTGGAGAAAGCCGAGCCTTGTGTGGCTGCTCCTTCCCCAATCCCGTCACCTTCTCCCCCGCCTCCTCCTCTTCTGCTTCCAAGTATGCACAGACCTCACCTTCCACTCACCTCACCTTCACCTCCCAGCGGGGGCTTCACTGGATCTTTTCGGCCCCGGTTCTTGCCCGTGCCCGTGCGTGGACGCCGTGATCCACCGTCGGGCTACCGGGATGCTGCCGCTTCTTGGTCGGAGCTCCACCACCTCCCGCGCCGCGCCTGTGCATGTGCCTCTGCCTGCGCCTGTGCCTGTGCCTACGCCGCGCCTGTGCCTGTGCCGCATAGATCCGCGCCTGTGCCTGTGCCGCGTAGATCCGCGCCTGTGCCTGTGCATGTGCACTAGTGGCAGGGGCGCGCCTTTGGCGCCCCTCTTGAGCGTACATGTGCGTACTTATCTAGTTGTTATACTTGTGAACGTGTTTGTATAAGTAAAAGATATTAGCAAATATATATAAGTCAAAGCTGCTGAACAAAAGTGCTTCGAAATACACTGTGCGAGGTGGTTCTTGTACATCTTGCATTGGTTGCAGCCGCACATGATGGCAAAGGAAGAAACCCTAGTGTAATTTGGTCAAGTGTGTTGACGGATGGGCAGGTTGGGATATTTAGCAGTGGGTGCGTGCTTTACTTCTAGAATCAATAGCTTGAGCGGGGCGGGGACGGCGTCGGGGTCCGGCGTCGAGCGGGGCGGGGACGCGGGCGGGCGGCGTCCGGGGCGGGGCGGGGCAGGCGGCCGGGGCGGGGCACGGAGGGGCGGCGGACGGCTGGCCGGGGCGGGCGCGAAGGGGCGGCGGGGCAGCGGGTGAGCGGCATCGATGCAGAGGGGCGGGGCGCGGAGATGAAACTTCCCTCCCTTGGAAATGGTCACATCTAAAATCATCTTGATGATCAGCTATGTATGTTAATCTACTTTCTTCCACACACGCAAAGCTATCAACCTGAGACTGGGCCGATAATCTCCCACAACAAAGAAAAGGGTTGAACTGATCTTTTTTGTAATGACAAAAGTAGCAGTAATACTCTGCCATCGATACATGAGTTCTACCCTCACAAACTTGGGAGTCATTTGTGATATCTATTGATCGTGTTATGTCTATTTCCCTGTGTGGTATACCCAGCTGAAAACCTCTATGACCATAAGGAAACAATAAAGGATATTGGAGCGACATGAATGCAGGATGTAGCGCAGAGACATGGTGCAAACCCTTTTCAAGACTATCAACAATAATATCACGTCGATAATTTTCGCTACTAAAATCACCAACAATTAACCCGGCAAACTCATCACAGGTGGGTAGGCTAAACTGAACAGAGTCTTTTTTTTTTCTGCACCAACTATTTTTATACCGATTCTTTCATCACCCTGATTTGCAAGACGGTCTCTAGCTAATCTAAATGTTTTCACAAGAGGGTTAAATCCATCAAGCATTTTCATTAGACCATCAATTATTGCTCTATCAATACCACTCTCTTGTTCACCATCTTGAGACAACACGGCATTAATTCTGTTGCTAACCTCATTATGTGTGTCATGAATGTATAGTTCAGCAAATTTTGGAGTAGCACCTCTATTTGGCAAAAGTGATCCAATACGGTGATAAACCTGACCATGAATTTTAAACACATATGGACCACCACCCCCATTTATGTGTCTGTCGATATCGGCTCCCATGGAAGTAAAGGCAAAGAGAGAATTATATTGTCTGATTCTATCCAAGAAGTGTTTGGACCGCGAGTCACCATTAAATCTAAGTAGCTCTGACAGGAAAGCTGGTGGTTCTCTAAATGGTGGAAATTTGATCTTACCACCCTTGCAGCACAAGCTGTATAGGACACGACACTCACTTATGTTTGATTCTTTTTTGCACCTCTCACGGTACCAAAACACGACACCACAGAATTGGCATCGATACTCAGGCGCACCATGATATTCTGTTCAAGGTTTTACAAAGCCAACAAAATGGCAACACACCTGCACAAACCCATCTACGCATCCTTCTCTTTTTCATTCGCTGCTGACGCCTAAGGGCAGTGTAAGCAGCCGAAACGACTGGGAAATAGCCCTCACCTACGGGACACGCAACATGAATAGCGACCCTTATGAAAGGCCGACGAAAGAAGGATATGTCTAAGCGCAACACACGCACGTGTAAATGCGGTGTTATCAGGACCAGTTGAGGAAGAACGGTCGGCACTGAACGCATCTAAATGAAGCAAAAGGAAATGCGTTGGCGTTCTTCAGACATGTTTGAAGTGCAAACGACTGAATAACAAAAGCAGAGTAGCACATGAAACAAACACGAACCCTGAAACAACGCGATTCGTGCTGAGACCCTGCTGCGCCGCCGAGCGAGAGAACGTTCATGTGCAGCAGCACGATCCGCTGCAGGATCAGTTGAGCTCATATCGTGCGCATGATCATTTGAGCTCATATCGTGTGCACCTACTAATAATACTAAAGATATTTAATTGTCGGATCCAGTAACAATATGAACAGCATCAGGATCATCATGTAAAAAAGCATGAAAATAAACTCTGATGGAATTGTGCATAGGCGTACCTGGATCAGAAACACGAGGTAACCGGAAAACCCAATCACCGACGAGCAGGTAGAACAAATGAACCAGCAGGATGCCTGATGAAGAAAGCAGTAGCCTTAAATGTAGGTAACACATGGTGAACAGACAAATATTCTGGCGACGCATAAACACAAACAAGTGGTGCTGAAGTTTCATCGCCTATATGCAACATCTACAAAGGAAGATTCATACGACATAATGAACCGCCTCAAGAATGCTCTGCCACCGGACACCAATTGGCTTACACGATGACAGTTAACTTCAAAACTTAACTAATTTACCCTTCAAGAAAAAGAACTAGTACAGGAAGGACTGAAAACAGTCTTAATAGAAGGTGTATTTATGTATTGTTTGAGCAAATAGTTCAGCAAAATTTGATAGAAGCAGACTCAGAACTTCGTTTCCTGGTAATAAGCACAGGCAACAAACTAAAACCACCTTCAAGGTTAAATTAGACCTAAGCAAGTAACTAAGACCCACATCTTCGTTTAAAGGAATTATTGATTGATATACTACTGAAAGGATGTATGTAACACATGCTGAACAGAAAAAGATTCTGGCGACGCATAAACACAAACAGGTGGTGAGCAGGAATGGATGAACACAAAAATGTAGCCAAATCAAATAGAAAAAACAATGGTATTACAGCGGAATAAGGTGAGAAGAATAACACCTCAATGGCGGACGAAGACGAGTTTCGATGGAACAAAGACGATGACCACGCACAGGGTTAGCAAACAGGGATGATCCAGCCGCTCACTTCCCCATGATCTGCAAGACAGGAAACATATATGAGAATGAAGCAAAAGATGAAGGATCTGCACGCAGTAAAGAATAGAGAGAAGGAGCTTAAGACTAATCACCTCCATGAGAAGAGGCAAGGAGCATCAGGGATAATGGCAGAAGAACAACAAAGGGGGAGGCAGTTTGCGTATATAAAGGAGAACCGCAATACCGTCTGTGAACACTGACGAGCCGTCTTGCTGTCACCCTGCACGAGCGAACTGACGAGGCAGCAGTAAAAGGAGGAGAGGGCCGCGTCCTCGTGAACTGACGAGGGAGCAGTAAAAGGAGGAGAGAGTTGCGTCCCCCGGAACTGACAAGGCAGCAGTAAAAGGAGGAGAGAGTCGTATCCCCATGAACTGACGAGGCAGCAGTAAAAGGAGGAGAGAGCCTGGTCATTTCAGCCTGGAAAGTACATGCAATCTCACCAGCCGCACACACCCTACTGCAGTAACAGCCAAATCGTACGACCTGCTCTAATTTGGCGCACTATGTTTGAGCAATGTAGCACTCCCTGTACACGACCTGTTGAGTTTTGGTATAAATGACATAAAAATCATGGTGGCACATGTTAGATGTGAATGAATAAATAGGTTCCAAATTAGCAAGAATCTGTGTTAGATTTAACAAGAATATAAATTCTCTAATATCCTGTTGTTTTGAGCATCACCCATTTTTAAGATTAGATTCAAATGGTTTCATGTTTTGCATTTGGTAATGTATAAAGAAGCTATACAAGTAGGTGTCCTTGTAAGTGAGAAGGATGTACACACAGAATAAGTAATCAGTTTAGATTTTTGTTAGAGACGGCATGAACAAGCAGGAATCCTTTTCCCATCTCACCTCGATCCACATCCGACTTTGCATCTTTTTCCCATCTCACCTCAGGTTGTCTATGATGGATCTTCTCATACCTGCCGACTGCCCCTCCATGAGTTAAGCACAAGGTGGGTCATTGGCTTTCCCGTAGGGAGAAGAGGGAAGGGGCAGAGGACCGGTTGCGGAGGAGGAAGAACGTGCGGCGGTGACCACATGCTCCGTCTGGTTGTCCTCCCGTCGATGGCGGAAGCAGTGCCGTGGGGCATGCCAGATCTAAGCCTCATGGCTGCATTGGGTTCGTATCAGTTCCTCCACCTGGGACGAGGAGGTCGTCCATGATGGGGAGAGCTTCAGGGAGGAGGGGAGGGGAGGGTGGGGCGCGAGCTATGGGGGAGGGCGCTGGTGGTGGTGGTGGCAGCGGCTATGGGGAGGGCGGCGGCGCGGGGCGAGCTACGAAGGAAGTGCGAGGGGAGAGAGACGACTGCGAGATTTCCTTTCTTCGTGGGGAAGGAAGGGAACTTTTTTTATCCAGGATAGGTACTGTATTATTTAGGGATGGCAGATTCTTTCCCTTTCTCTCGTTTTTTTTTGCCTCGGCACAGAAAAAACTGGGACGTGGCTATCGCCAGCAAGCGCCCAGACCACCGCTCTTGGAGAGTGTAATGTTCGTTGCTACTCCCTGTTTTCCCAGCCAGCCGATTGATTGCTAGTGGAGTACTAGCTCCTAGTAGGCATGCAACTCACCGCTCTGTAGTTGCCAAAACGAATTTTTTCTGCGATTTTCATCATTTGTAGTAGTATATCTGAGCGTGGATTTTTCTGAGATAGGCATGCAGCTCACCGCTCCCCAGGTTTGTCGGATCCCCACTGAAAAAAAGACCCAACAAAGAGAAGAGCGCACGCAGCCAAAGTATGCTTTGATTATTTCCATTTCCAATATGTAACAAAAGAGTGTACATCCTTGGTATGTAGTTAAGTTGTTAAGAGCATCCTGTGCTTCTGCAAAAGGATACATAATATTCAGTTTTTGCAGTCATCGATGCAGGATCATAGGAATGTATTAAGTCTGAAATATTTAATCTGTTCTGCCGTGACCATCATCAGGCATTGTCTTACTTGCTGCTAATCGTTTTGGTTAGAAGGTTATTGTCTTACTTGTCTACCTTTTGACGGCCAATTTGTGCATTAATAAGTTGTGCATCTAATATGACATTTCAATGCAGATTTCATTGAAGTGACCATGGGTGACGACCAAGTGGGATTGACAATCGAAAAGCAAACTGAAAAGTGGGAAGCAATGGACCAGGAACAACATGTGTGGAATGCTATTGAAGAGCAACAGAAGTAAGTCCCTCGCCCTCATGTGTTTTCCTGTGACATTAACTATAACTTCTGATATATATTTTGACCCCCAACATTTTCCTTTATATAAAATTGCATGACTTCGTGAGGCATATGCACATATATACTCAATATCAGCTCCAACTCACTTGGATTTTTTGTTCTCACCAAATCACTGAAATTATAAAAAAAGATGATTTACATGGCAGGTCCAAAAGATATTCGATGAGCTTAGGAGTTTCACAGAGAAACCGAGTAAAGATTTGTAAAGAACGCACAGATCTGAAAGTTTCAGAACCATTGACTAAAACCTCTCTCACGAGCAAGACGTGATCAGACCCCATAACTATATGGGTATAGGATTCGTTGGAATCACATGGTGATGTGAACTAGATTATTGACTCTAGTGTAAGTGGGAGACTGTTGGAAATATGCCCTAGAGGCAATAATAAATTAGTTATTATTATATTTCTTAGTTCATGATAATCGTTTATTATCCATGCTATAATTGTATTGATTGGAAACACAATACTTGTGTGGATACATAGACAAAACACTGTCCCTAGTAAGCCTCTAGTTGACTAGCTCGTTGATCAAAGATGGTCAAGGTTTCATGGCCATAGGCAAGTGTTGTCACTTGATAACGTGGTCACATCATTAGGAGAATCATGTGATGGACTAGACCCAAACTAATAGACGTAGCATGTTGATCGTGTCATTTTGTTGCTACTGTTTTCTGCGTGTCAAGTATTTGTTCCTATGACCATGAGATCATATAACCCACGGACACCGGAGGAATGCTTTGTGTGTATCAAACGTCGCAACGTAACTAGGTGATTATAAAGATGCTCTACAGGTATCTCCGAAGGTGTTCGTTGAGTTAGTATGGATCGAGACTGGGATTTGTCACTCCGTGTGACGGAGAGGTATCTCAGGGCCCACTCGGTAATACAACATCACACACGAGCCTTGCAAGCAATGTGACTTAGTGTAAGTTATGGGATCTTGTATTACGGAACGAGTAAAGAGACTTGCCGGTAAACGAGATTGAAATAGGTATGCGGATACTGACGATCGAATCTCGGGCAAGTAACATACCGAAGGACAAAGGGAATGACATACGGGATTATATGAATCCTTGGCACTGAGGTTCAAACGATAAGATCTTCGTAGAATATGTAGGATCCAATATGGGCATCCAGGTCCCGCTATTGGATATTGATCGAGGAGTCTCTCTGGTCATGTCTACATAGTTCTCGAACCCGCAGGATCTGCACACTTAAGGTTCGACGTTGTTTTATGCGTATTTGAGTTATATGGTTGGTTACCGAATGTTGTTCAGAGTCCCGGATGAGATCCAGGATGTCACAAGGAGCTCCGGAATAGTCCGGAGGTAAAGATTGATATATAGGAAGTCCTGTTTTGGTCACTGGAAAAGTTTCGGGCTCATCGGTAGTGTACCGGGAGTTCCGGGAGGGGTGCCGGGGACCATCGGGAGGGGTGTCATGCCCCATGGGGTCTCATGGGCTATAGGAAGAGATAAACCAGCCCCTAGTGGGCTAGAATAAGTTCCCACTAAGGCCCATAAGGTTTGAGAAGGAAAAAACACAAGGTGGAAAGAGTTTCCAAGTGGGAAGGTGGAATCCTACTCCAAGTAGGATTGGAGTAGGCCTCCTCCACCTCCAATTTCGGCCAAACCTTGAGGGTTTCAGGCTGCCTCTTCCCTCCCCCTCCCTCCTATATATACTGAGGTATTAGGGCTGATTTGAGACAACTTTTGCCACGGCAGCCCGACCACATACCTCCACGGTTTTACCTCTCGATCGCGTTTCTGCGGAGCTCGGGCGGAGCCCTGCTGAGACGAGATCATCACCAACCTCCGGAGCGCCGTCACGCTGCCGGAGAACTCTTCTACCTCTCCGTCTCTCTTGCTGGATCAATAAGGCCGAGATCATCGTCGAGCTGTACGTGTGCTGAACGCGGAGGTGCCGTCCGTTCGGCACTAGATCGTGGGACTGATCGCGGGACGGTTCGCGGGGCGGATCGAGGGACGTGAGGACGTTCCACTACATCAACCGTGTTCACTAACGCTTCTGCTGTGCGATCTACAAGGGTACGTAGATCGGAAATCCCCTCTCGTAGATGGACATCACCATGATAGGTCTTCATGCGCGTAGGAAATTTTTTGTTTCCCTTGCGACGTTCCCCAACTCCTACCCTCCTGGCTGCGACCTACAGGCCTTTGGGCCCCCTGGCAGGCCTCTGGCTCCCATCTTCTTCTATATGAAGGGTTTTGACGTGGAAAAAATCATATTAAATCTTTCGGGACAAAGCGCCGCCATCTCGAGGCGGAACTTGGGCAGAACCAATTTAGAGCTCCGGTGAAGCTATTCCATCGGGGAAACTTCCCTCCCGGAGGGGGAAATCGAAGCCATCGTCATCACCAATGATACGCTCATGAGAGGGGGTTAATCCCCATCAACATCTTCATCAGCACCATCTCCTCTCCAAACCCAAGTTCATATCTTGTATCTGATCTTTGTCTCAAACCTCAGATTGGTACCTGTGGGTTGCTAGTAGTTTCGATTACTCCTTGTAGTTGATGCTAGTTAGTTTACATGGTGGAAGATTATATTTTCAGATCCTTAATTATTATAAATACTCCTCTGATTATGAACATGAATATGCTATGTGAACAGTTATTTTGTTCCTGAGGACATGGGATAAGTCTTGTTATAAGTAATCATGTGAATTTGGTATTCGTTCGATATTTTGATGAGATGTATGTTGTCTCTCCTCTAGTGGTTTCATGTGAACGTCGACTACATGACACTTTACCATTATTTGGGACTATAGGAATGCACTGGGAAGTATTAAGTAGATGATGGTTTGCTAGAGTGACATAAGCTTAAACCCTAGTTTATGCGTTGCTTCATAAGGGGCTGATTTGGATCCGTATGTTTCATGCTATGGTTAGATTTATTTTAATTCTTCTTTCGTAGTTGCGGATTCTTGCGAGAGAGGTTAATTATAAGTGGGAGGTTTGTCCAAGTAAGGGCAGCACCCAAGGAGAGGTCGACCCACATATCAAATTATCAAAGTAACGAACACGAATCATATGAGCAGGATGAAAATTAGCTAGACGTAATTCCCATGTGTCCTCGGGAGCACTTTGCTTTATATAAGAGTTTGTCCATGCTTGTCCTTTGCTACAAAAAGGATTGGGACACCTTTTTGTACCTTTATTACACTTGTTACTTGTTACCTGTTACAAATACCTTATCACAAAACTATCTGTCACCGACAATTTCAGTGCTTGCACAGAATACCTTACTACGAATTGCTTGTCATTTCCTTCTGCTCCTCGTTGGGTTCTACACTCTTACTTATCGAAAGGACTACGCTAGATCCCATACACTTATGGGTCATCAATTGCCAGCCTTCTTAACTACCAAGTATCTAGAACAGTCCCGCTTCGGGGATCGTTCCGATCATAATAGAAGCACTTAGTCTCGGGTTTGGGTTCAACCTTGGGTTTCTTCATTGGAGTGATAACAGACTTGTCATTCTTGAAGTTTCCCTTCTTGCCCTTGCCCTTCTTGAAACTAGTGGTTTTACTAACCATCAATACTTTATGCTCTTTCTTGATTTCTACCTTTGCGGTGTCAAACATCTCGAATAGCTCAGGGATCATCTTCTACAGCCCTGATATGCTATACTTCATCACGAAGCTCCAGTAGCTTGGTCGCAGCGACTTTGGGGAACTATGTCAATCACTATCTTATCTGGTAGATCAACTCCCACTTGATTCAAGTGATTGTAGTACCCAGACAATCTCAGCACATGCTCACCAATTGATCCATTCTCATTCATCTTGTAGGGAAATAACTTGTCGGAGGTCTTATACCTCTCAACGCAGGCACGAGCCTGAAATCCCAATTTTAGCTCCTCGAACATCTCATATGTTCCGTGGCGTTCAAAACGTTTTGGAGCCTCAATCCTAAGCCGTAAAGCATGATGCACTGAACTATCATGTAGTCATCAAAACGTGTCTATCAAATGTTTGCAACATCCACAATTGACACTTGGGGGTAGCACACCGAGCGGTGCATTAAGGACATAAGCCTTCTGTGCAACAATGAGGACAATCCTCAGTTTTATGGAGACAGTCTGCATACTTGCTACTAGCATCTTTCAACTTAGTTTTCTCTAGGAACATATCAAAATGCAGGGGAGATGCAGCGCAAGCTAATCATATACAACATAATTTGCAAAGACATTTTGACTATGTTCATGATAATGAGTTCACTTAATAATATTACTTAATAACTCCCACTCAACTCAACATCCCTCGGGTTGATCGAGTGTGACATGATCCAAATCCACCCCTCGCTTATTGGATAAGCTAGAGGAGGTGAAATTAGAGGGGAACTTCCCCTCCTCTTGGCTATTCTAGGGAGTGAGGTTGCATTCCCCCTTGTGACACCCCTCCCTCTCCTCGAACCTATATATACTTGAGGATTTGGCCATAAATGAACACAAGTTTTTGAGAGACTCATCTAATTGTGTAGTTCTAGTTCTACTTGATCCAATTAGAGCTAGATTTAACCCTCCCTGGTCCTCGTAATTGGAATTACAGTGTGGTTTAATTCTTATCCCTCTAATTCACCAATGACGGTTAGCTCTGGAAGACGAAGCGTCGCTAGATCATGAATCTTGTGTGCTTGCAATATGTAGAGATGTCGTGCTTTCGGTCTTTCATCCGAGGGATCATTATGGATGGTTCGAGGGAGTTCAAGAACGATCTATACCAACTCTTCCTCTGTTGCATCTCTAAGTTGGTACGATCCGATCAAACCTTGTATGCATCTTAGTAGTGATCCCGGACCTTGATCGTAGGGTACTTGTTTCTTCTACTATGTTTCCAAACAGTAACTAACCAAATGTCCCCTAAACAACTGCCATCACTGATGTTTGATGAAATTGGATGTACCATGAGGCTCCAAAGTCAGACACCTTTGCTATTAAACTGACATCCAAAATTATGTTGAAGTACTTCACATCTCGACTAGAGCTCTAGCAAGCTCAAGTGCAATCCTTAAACGATCTTCCCATGATAGTGATTTTGGTCCTTCAACATGAAAATGGCGGTATAGGGTTTCATTTTAAATGAATCCATAAGCCAATAAGGGTACTTCTTGTTGGAAATGTGCCCTAGAGGCAATAATAAAGTGGTTATTATTATATTTCCTTGTTCATGATAATTGTCTATTGTTCATGCTATAATTGTATTAACCGGAAACAATAATACATGTGTGACTATATATATATATATATCACATTGTGTCCCTAGTGAGCCTCTAGTTGGCTAGCTCGTTGATCAATTGATGATCATGGTTTCGTGATCATGGACATTGGATGTCATTGATAACGGGATCACATCATTAGGAGAATGATGTGATGGACAAGACCCAATCCTAAGCATAACACTAGATCGTGTTGTTCGTCTACTAAAGATTTTCTAATGTCAAGTGTAATTTCCTTAGACCATGAGATTGTGCAACTCCTGGATACCGTAGGAATGCTTTGGGTGCATCAAATGTCACAACCTAACTGGGTGGCTATAAAGGTGTACTACGGGTATCTCCGAAAGTGTCTGTTGGGTTGGCACGAATCGAGACTGGGATTTGTCACTCCGTATGATGAAAAGGTATCTCAGGGCCCACTCGGTAGAACATCATCATAATGAGCTCAATGTGACTAAGGAGTTAGCCACGGGATGATGTGCTACGAAACGAGTAAAGAGACTTGCCGGTAACGAGATTGAACAAGGTATGGGGATACCGACGATCGAATCTCGGGCAAGTTATATACCGGTAGGCAAAGGGAATTGTATACGGGATTGAGTGAATCCTTGACATCGTGGTTCATCCGATGAGGTCATTATGGAACATGTGGGAGCCAACATGGATATCCAGACCCCGCTGTTGGTTATTAATCGGAGAGGTGTCTCGGTCATGTCTGCATGCTTCCCGAACCCGTAGGGTCTACACACTTAAGGTTCGATGACGCTAAGGTTATATGGGAATAGTGTACGTGGTTACCGAAGGTTGTTCGGAGTCCCGGATGAGATCCCGGACATCATGAGGAGCTCCGTAAGGGTCCGGAGGTAAAGATTGATATGTAGGAAGTCCTGTTTTGGTCACCGGAAAAGTTTCGGGCTCATCGTTAGTGTATCTGGAGTGCCGGGAGGGTGCCGGAGGACCCCAGGAAGGGTGCAACGACCAAAGGACTTCATTGCCTGTTAGAGGAGTTGGACCAGCCCTTATTGGGCTGGCCAAGGCCTTCCCTAAAGGCCCATGCGGCTAGGGATAAGGAAATAAGGCTAAAGGAGATTTAAAAGGAAGAGATCCACCTCCCTTGTGGGAGGTGGACTCCTCCCTTATCTTGGCCGAACCTCTCCTCCTAGGAGGTGGGGCCAGGGCATCCTTCCCTCTCCCTCCTCCTATATACACTTGAGATTTTGGGATTTTTGAGATGCAATTATTTCTCTCCCACAGCGCAGCGCTACCTCTCTTCTTCCTCCTCCACAGCGCTTGGCGAAGTCCTGTCGGAGAACCACGTAGCTCCACCGCCACCACACCGTCGTGCTGCATGAGCTCTCCCTAAACCTCTCCTCCATCCTTGCTGGTTCAAGGCGTTGGAGATGTCATTGGGCTGCACGTGTGTTGAACGATGAGGTGCCGTTGTTCGGCACATAGATTAGAATCCACCGTGATTTGAATCACTGCGAGTACGACTCCATCAATCGCGTTCATAGCAATGCTTCCGCTTCGCGGTCTTCAAAGGTATGAAGATGCTCTACCCCATTGATACGTCTCAAACGTATCTATAATTTTTGATGGTTTCACGCTGTTATCTTGTCAACTTTGGATGCTTTATATACCTTTTATATCTTTTTTGGGACTAACTTATTAATTCAGTGCCAAGTGCAAGTTCTTGTTTTTCTGTGTTTTTGACTCTTTTCAGATATGATTTTGGAACGGAGTCCAAACGGAATAAAATCCCCGATTTTTTTTCCAGAACGGAAGAAGATCGGGTAGCTTGCGGGCCAAGGAAGGGAGCCCACAAGCCCTGTTGTCGCGGCCGGGGGGGGGCAACCAGGCTTGTGGCCTCCCTGGCGCTCCCCTGCCCTAGCTCTTTGGCCTATAAATTCCCTAAAAATCCAGAAAAAATCAGGGCATCCACGAAAACACTTTTCAGCCGCCGCAAGCTTCCGTTTCCGCGAGATCTCATGTGGAGACCCTTCCCGGTGCCCTGCCGGAGGGGACTTTGGAGTTGGAGGGCTTCTACATCAACATCATTGCCTCTCCAATGACTCGTGAGTAGTCCACTTCAGACCAACGGGTCCATAGTTAGTAGCTAGATGGCTTTTTCTCTCTCTTGGATCTTCAATACAAAGTTCTCCATGATCTTCATGGAGATCTATCCGATGTAATCCTCTCTGGCGGTGTGTTTGTCGAGATCCGATGAATTGTGGATTTGTGATCAGATTATCTATGAATTATATTTGAGTCTTTGCTGATTTCTTATATGCATGATTTGATATCCTTGTAAGTCTCTCTGAGTCTTGGGTTTTGTGTGGCCAACTAGATCTATGATTCTTGCAATGGGAGAAGTGCTTGGTTTTGGGTTCATACCGTGTGGTGACCTTTCCCAGTGACAGAAGGGTCAGCAAGGCACGCATCATGTTGTTGCCATCAAGGGTAACAAGATGGGCTTTTATCGTAGATATGAGATTGTCCATCTACATCATGTCTTCTTGCTTAAGGCGTTACTCTGTTCTTTTGGACTTAATACACTAGATGCATGCTGGATAGCGGTCGACGTGTGGAGTAATAGTAGTAGATGCAGAAAGTATCAGTCTATTTGTTTTGGACGTGATGCCTATAGATATAATCATTGCCTTAGATAATGTCACGACTTTGCGCAGTTCTATCAATTGTTCGACAGTAATTCGTTCACCCACCGTCTACTTGCTTTCATGAGAGAAGCCACTAGTGAACACTACGGCCCCCGGGTCTATTGAAAACTATCGTCTCCACTTTCACTTTTACTTCGCTTGGTTTACTTTGTTGCTTTCAGTTCTCACTTTGTAAACAATCTATAAGGGATTGACAACCCCTTCATAGCGTTGGGTGCAAGCTTTTTGTGTTTGTGCAGGTACTTGTGACTTGAACGCTCCTCCTACTGGATTGATACCTTGGTTCTCAAAACTGAGGGAAATACTTACCGCCGCTGTGCTACATCACCCTTTCCTCTTCAAGGGAACACCAACGCAAGGCTCCAAGGCCGCGGGGAAATCCTTTGAATATTTGCCAAGGAAGTCCCTAAAGGCATAACCGTAGCAGCAGGATTCCTGGCGCCGTGCCAGGGAAGGTCTGTTGTCGCAGTAGCAGAAGGATTTCTGGCGCCGTTGCCGGGGAGGAGATCTATCCAAGTAGGTGTCACAAACTCATCTCTTGCATTTACCTTTTTTGCCAGTTGCCTCTCGTTTTCCTCTCCCCCACTTCACATTTTCCGTTTTCATTTGCCTTTCTCCCTTGCCGTTTTCTTTTGCCTTTTTGCCTTTTGCCGTTTTCCTTCGCCGGTTTTCTTGCTTGCTTGTGTTCTTGTTGGTTTGTTGAAGTCATCATGGCTGAAAACACCAAACTTTGCGACTTCTTGAGTACCAATAATAATGATTTTATTAGTACACCGATTGATCCCGCCACTAGTGCGGAATCTTATGACATCAACGCAGCCTTGCTGAATCTTGTTATGAAAGAGCAATTCTCTGGCCTTCCTAGTGAAGATGCCGCATCCCATCTCAATACCTTCATTGAGCTTTGTGATATGCAAACGAAAAGAGATGTGGATAAAGACGTGATTAAGTTGAAGTTTTTTACCTTTCTCGTTGCGAGATCGTGCTAAACTTGGTTTTCTTCTTTGCCTAAAAATAGTATCGATTCTTGGGATAAGTGCAAAGATGCTTACATATCCAAGTATTTTCCGCCGGCTAAGATTATCTCCCTACGTAACGATATCATGAATTTCAAGCAACTTGATCATGAACACGTTGCACAATCTTGGAAGAGGATGAAGTTAATGATTAGAAATTGTCCTGCTCATGGCTTGAGTTTGTGGATGATTATACAAATCTTTTACGCTGGTTTGAATTTTTCTTCTCGCAATATCTTGGACCCCGCCTTAGGTGGAACTCTCATGGAAATCACGTTAGGAGACGCTACAAAACTCCTAGACAATGTCATGACCAACTACTCTCAATGGCACACTGAAAGGTCACCTGCTAGCAAAAAGGTACACGCTATAGAAGAAATTAACTCGCTTAGTGCTAAGATGGACGAGTTGATGAATTTGGTTGCTTGTAGAAATGCTCCTTTAGATCCTAATTACATGCCACTATCTTCTTTGATTGAGAGTAGCAACGCTAGTTTGGACGTTAGTTTTGTTGGTAGGAACAATTTTGGCAACAACAATGCTTTTAGAGGAAACTATGTTCCTAGGCCTTTTCCGAGTAACTCCTCTAACAATTATGGAAATTCCTACAACAACACTTTTGGAAATCACAACAAATTACCCTCTGATTTAGAGAGTAATATCAAAGAGTTCATCAACTCTCAAAAGATTTTCAATGCGTCCATAGAGGAAAAACTACTCAAAATAGACGATTTGGCTAAGAGCGCTGATAGGATGTCTTGTGATATTGATGCTTTGAAAGTTAGATGTGCTCCTCCCAAGGTCAACTTGGATGAAACTTTAAAAGCTATGCGTGTCTCCATGAATGAGAGCAAAGAAAGAACCGCCCAAATTCGCGCTAGGCATGAATGGTTTAAAAGGGTGTGTTCTAGTGATGCAAATCACGAAGATCTTAAAGTGCTTGGTGTGACTCCTCTTGAATCTTTGTTTCCGCGTGTCCAACCTATTGATGAAGGGGCTGGATATGAATCCACTTTGGTTGAAAAACGCCCCAATGATTCGGAGCCGACCTATCTTGATGATAAAGGTGTGGAGAGTGGAGTAGAAGAAATCAAAATTTTGCGTAGTAACTAAACTCCCACTTTGGATTTCAAGGAATTCAATTATGATAGTTGCTCCTTGTTTGAATGCATTTCCTTAATGCAATCCATTGCAAACTCTCCACATGCTTATAGCCAAAGCAAAGCCTTTACCGCACATATCGTAGATGCTATGATGAAATCTCTTGAAGAGAAGCTCGAATTAGAAGTCTCTATACCTAAAAAACTTCATGATGAGTGGGAACCTACTATCAAAATCAAGATCAAAAACTATGAATGCAATGCTTTGTGTGATTTGGGTGCTAGTGTTTCCGCGATTCCAAAGTCTTTATGTGATAGTCTTGGTTTTCATGAGATTGAAGAGTGTTCTCTTAATTTGCATCTTGCGGATTCTACTGTCAAGAAACCCATGGGAAGGATCGATGATGTTCTTATTGTTGCAAATAAGAACTATGTACCCGTGGATTTCATTGTACTTGACATAGATTCAATCCTTCATGTCCCATTATTCTTGGTAGACCTTTCCTAAGGACTATTGGTGCTATCATCGATATGAAGGAAGGGAATATTAGATTTCAGTTTCCGCCTAAAGAAGGGCATGGAGCATTTTCCTACAAAGAAAATAAGATTGCCTTATGAATCTATGATGAGGGCTACTTATGGTTTGAGCACCAAAGATGACTATACGTGATTCCATCACCTTTTGCCTAGCTAAGGGCATTAAACAATAGCGCTTGTTGGGAGGCAACCCAACGAATCTATCCTTTTTCTTTCTGTTTTGTGTTTTCCACACTTTCATAATTCTGTTATGATTGTGTTTTTTGTGTTTCTTTTTGCGTTTGTGCCAAGCAAAACCTTTATGATTAGTCTTGGGGATGATCGTTTGGTCATGCTGGAAAAGACAGAAACTTTCTGCTGACGAAAAGAATTTTCATTTTTTCCTGTAAGAGATTTTGTGTTGATTCTTTTTGCTGCTGATTTCTACGAAAATTCTTTAGACTGTCGTAATTTTTCAGAATTGTTGAAGTACCAGAAGTATACGAAGTATACAGATTGCTACAAACTAGTCTGCTGTTAACAGATTCTGTTTTTGTTGAGTTGGTTGCTTATTTTGATGAAACTATGGATAGTATCGGAGGGTACTAGCCATGGAAGATTGAAAATACAGTAACCCAACATCAACATGAGTAGAATTTAAGTTTGCTACAATACCTAAGGAAGTGGTGGTTTGCTTTCTTATACTAATGATATCACGAGTTTCTGTTTAAGTTTCGTGTTGTGAAGTTTTCAAGTTTTGGGTGAAGTTCTTATGGACAAAGAGATAAAGAGTGGCAAGAGCTCAAGCTTGGGGATGTTCAAGGCACCCCAAGTTGATTCAAGGATGCCATAAAAGCCTAAGCTTGGGGATGCCCCGGGAAGGCATCCCCTCTTTCGTCTTCAATCCATCGGTGACATTACTTGGTGCTATATTTTTATTCACCACATGTTATGTGTTTTGCTTGGAGCGTCTTGTATCGTAGGAGTATTTTATTTTTGTTGTGTCACAATCATCCTTGCTGCACACCTAGAGAGAGAGACATGCACTCACCGTGATTTTGTCGAGCTTCACTTATATCCTTTGGTTAGACAATTCAGCTCACATGTTGTCGGGGATATACCCCGCGGGTAACCCGGCTTGATGTATGACTCGGCTTCATCTTGGCGACTCACTTATGACTCATCGGTGACCTGGCGGGCGGCTCATACATGACCCCGTATGCGACTCAGACAAACGACAAAGGCCCAAGGCCCGACGTACACTATGGCATAAGGCGACTCATAGAGAGGCCAAGAGGGCCGGCTCACAAGAGAAGACCCAAGAAAAGGAAAGAGTCCCACAAGAAGGAAACAAGACCCGGATTAGGATTCAAGAGAGACTAGTCCTATTCCTACTCTTAGTAGGACTCTACATGTAAACCTACCCCTTCCACCTATATAAGGAGGGGTAAGGCGCCCTAAGAGGGGCAAGATACACAACTTAGGTCTAGACAAAACAAATCATGAGATAGACAGATTAGACAACCACGGAATTAGAGGTGGCGAGTCTCCACCCTTGTAATTGAGATCATCATCTTCATCAATGAAACACAAGCAGGACGTAGCCTTTTACCTCCATTTGAGGGGCCGAACTTGGGTAAACTCGCGTCTCTCGATTCCGACCAACCCCTTCAAGCCACCACATGGTTGCGATAACCTCACACCTAACTTATTTCACGAGAACATCTGCCGTAACAAAAACCACGACAGTTGACGTCCACCGTAAGGCATATCGCATGATGATATTGTGTTTTTGGAGGGAGATCCTCATGGAGCAAGGATCTTGCGACCGATCGGATGAAGAGCCGGACAAGGAATAATTACATAGGATAGCGCGGCATGGGGCAACCTTGAACAGAGTCAGGCTGCATCTATGTGCTACCGTCACAACCTGCAATTCGCCGAGATCAAAAGAAAATTGATTTCGTCTGTGGCGCACCTCTCGTGATCCATAAACAAATCACAGTTTCCGCCGGCCGAAATAGGCACGTCAAATCAGTCCTTGCTCAAATTGACTCGAAATAGCGCAGTCCGTGAGTCGCCGTCACTGCTCAACGTATGGCCGTTCAACACTGAAGTAATCGAGGAAGCCATAACACGCCACGTATGTTATCTGCTGCGAAAACGGAGATCAGGATAGCTCTTTCCTGCGCCGCGTTGTCTCCAGTGTCCATACTGCCCTAGGACACACGCACATGAATCAAAGGTCCATAATGCTAAAGTCAAAGCAAAAAATCAAAGCTTCATGGATCCCCTAGCTTTACACATGAAGAGCCCTCTACCAGTATAACCGTTGTACGCGCATCAATTCCAGGAAAGTGCTACATAGGCCATCAGATACCAGATTTATACAACAGCCAAAAGCGATTCAGATTCGAGATGCTGCTGCGAGATGGCTGTGCCGCCAACAACCAAAAGTGCTACAGTGCTACAGAGGCACCGGCCGCCAAGTCGCCGTCACCTGACACTAGTAGAAAACGGGCCTTTGGCCTGGACCATTTAGTCCCGGCCTGCCTCTGGGCCGGGACTAAAGGCCCGGCCGCGTCGCCCCAATTCTCATATCCTCCCTCGAGGCTTTAGTCCCGGCCCATAAGGATCCTTTAGTCCCGGTTCGTGTTCCAAACCGGGACTAAAGGGCTACGCGGTGTGCAGCCCGCATGTGCGCCACCTTTAGTCCCGGTTTGTGTCTCAAACCGGGACTAAAGTCCTCTGCCTATATATAGCACAACCCCCCTCTTCCCTCTTCGTTGCATTTTTCTTGGATGGAGGATTGTGGGTGGGTGCTTGCTCTCCACTTTTTTTGATGCACTAGAGGTGTTTGTTGAAATGTGTGTTAGAGCGATGCCGCTTCAGTTCACCGAACACAACTACGATATGAGATGCCCGAGCCACGCTTAAACCTCTTCCTCTTTATTTCTACTTATTCTAAAAGGTTAGCAACTATATTTCCTCGTTTAAACCGTGCGGTACTAATTTTTAAGATCGTGATTGTATTTGATATACTGTCGTATAACGCAGATGAGCCATCCATGGATGTACGGTGATCGACGCATAACCGCTTACAGAGAAGGCGTGCATTCTTTTCGAGATGCAGCCGATGCGAACAAGCATGGTGGTGGCTATATGTTTTGTCCATGTGTTGAATGTCGGAATGAGAAGGATTACACTTCCTCAAGAGTCATTCAGAGCCACCTGCTTCGGTCCGGTTTTATGTCGGTCTATAATGTTTGGACCAAGCACGGAGAAAGAGGGGTTATGATGGAAGACGACGATGAAGAAGAAGAGAACGATGATGACAACTACCGATCTATGTTCCCTGAGTATGCTGATACCGCAATGGAAGACAATGAAGAAGAAGATTAGGATGAAGAACGGGAACCAGATGAGCCCGCTGATGATCTTGGCCGGGTCATTTCTGATGCACGGCGAGGTTGCGACACAGAAAAGAAGAGGTTGCAGTTCGAGCAGATGTTACATGACCACAACAAATTGTTGTACCCAACTTGTGAAGATGGCCAGAAGAAGCTGGGTAGCACACTGGAATTGCTGAAGTGGAAGGTAGAGACCGGTGTGACTGACTCGTCATTCGAAAAGTTGCTGGTACTGATGAAGAAGATGCTTCCAAGAAAGAACGAATTGCCCGCCAGCACGTACGAAGCAAAGAAGCTTGTGTGCCCTCTAGGATTAGACGTGCAGAAGATACATGCATGCCCTAATGACTGCATCCTCTACCACGGTGAGAAGTACGAGAATATGGATAAATGTCCGGTATGCACTGCATTGCAGTATAAGATCAGAAAAGATGACCCTGGTGATATTGAGGGCGAGCCACCCAGGAAGAGGGTTCCTGCCAAGGTGATGTGGTATGCTCCTATAATACCACGGTTGAAACGTCTGTTCAGAAATAAAGATCATGCGAAGTTGTTGCGATGGCACATGGAAGATCGTATGAAAGACGATAAGTTGAGGCACACCGTTGATGGTCGGCAGTGGAGAAAAATCGAGAGAGAGTTCCCGAGATTTGCAGCTGACGCAAGGAACTTATGGTTAGGTCTGAGTACAGATGGCATGAATCCTTTTGGGGAGCAGAGTTGCAGTCACAGCACCTGGCCCGTTACTCTATGTATCTACAACCTTCCTCCTTGGTTGTGCATGAAGCGGAAGTTCATTATGATGCCAGTGCTTGTACAAGGTCCAAAGCAACCCGACAATGATATTGATGTGTACCTAAGGCCATTAGTTGATGAACTTTTACAGCTGTGGGCCGAACCAGGTGTACGTGTGTGGGACAAGCACAAACAAGAGGAATTTGACCTTCGAGCGTTGCTTTTTGTAACCATCAATGATTGGCCTGCTCTTAGTAACATTTCAGGACAGTCAAACAAGGGATACAATGCATGCACGCACTGTTTGGATCAGACAGAAAGTATATATCTCGACAATTGTAGGAAGAATGTGTATCCGTACAATCATCGTTTTCTTCCGCCCAAGCATCCCTTAAAGAAAAAAGGCAAGCATTTCAATGGCAAGGAAGAACCCCGGGGGAAGCATGTCATCCGTACTGGTGTTGAAGTATTTGATATGGTCAAAGATTTAAAAGTAATCTTTGGAAAGGGTCCTGGCAGCCAACCTGTTCCTAACGGCCCTGATAAGCGCGTACCCATGTGGAAGAAGAAATCTATATTTTGGGAGCTACCCTACTAGGAAGTCCATGAGGTCCGCTCGGCAATCGACGTGATGCACCTGACGAAGAATCTGTGCGTGAATATTCTAGGCTCCCTGGGCTTGTATGGGAAGTTAAAAGATACACCGGAAGCACGGGAGGACCAGGAACGTCATAAAGGAAGAGATGGCATGCATCCAGGGCAGTTTCAAGGGCGTGCCAGCTACGCTCTTACTAAGGAAGAGAAGGAAATCTTCTTTGAAGTCCTGTTCAGTATCAAGGTCCCGACTGGCTTCTCGTCGAATATAAAGGGAATCGTAAATATGAAAGACAAAAAATTCCAAAACCTAAAGTCTCATGACTGCCACGTGCTTATGACGCAATTGCTTCCGGTTGCATTGAGGGGAATTCTACCGGAAAATGTTCGCCTGGCAATTGTGAAGGTATGTGCATTCCTCAATGCAATTTCTGAGAAGGTAATCGATCGAGAAAGTCTATCAGGGTTACAGATTGATGTGGTCCAATGTCTGGTCAGCTTTGAGCTGTTGTTCCCACCATCCTTCTTCAATATAATGACACACCTCCTAGTTCACCTAGTCGAAGAGATTAGAATTCTCAGTCCTGTGTTTCTACACAATATGTTCCCCTTCGAGAGGTTCATGGGAGTCTTAAAGAAATATGTTCGTAACCGTGCTAGGCCAGAAGGAAGCATCTCCAAGGGCTATGGAACAGAGGAGGTCATTGAGTTTTGTGTGGACTTTCTTCCTGACCTTAAGCCGATTGGTGTTCCTGAATCTCGGTATGAGGGTAGGCTGACAGGAAAAGGCACACTAGGAAGGAAAGCAAAAGTATGTATGGATGGGCATTCTTTCTCTCAAGCACACTACACAGTTGTACACAATTCCACCGTGGTGCCTCCGTATATCGTGAGACACAAGAATATTCTACGCTCCGAAATCCCTTGGTAAGAGATGAGTTCTCGTTCGAAACCCTGATACTTCGAGAGAGATTGTCCGTTTTGTACACGAAGTGCATCCAGTTTTTGTCGTAGCCCTCTCAACTTTTTAACACATGCTATGTGGGTGAAATGATGATAGCATGCCAACTTTCAACATTTTCAGAGTTCATTTGTAGTGCTTTTCAATTTCAGGGTCAACTAGCTCAAAAAAAGTAAATGCACGAAATATACCAAATAAAGTCAGAAATTGTAGAAATTTTGTGATGTGCCTTTGAATGGTGCATTTTGAACACACAAAAAGTATGGAGTTCAAATAAGTTCAAAAAACCATTGCAGAACATATGACCAAATTAATACAAGTTCATCATCACATTAAAGCCAAAGAACAGTAGTGATCAAATGTTATTATTGCAAAAAATAAATACATAAAGTTCTCTCATAAAACAACATACAACTATGTAAAACATTTAAATGCAACAACAAACGCGATCAATATCGCAACTAAGGTAACAATTGACCCAACAACATAATGATACCAAGCCTCTTTATCAATGGCATATTTTCTAATATTCCTAATCTTCAAGCGCATTTCATCCATCTTCAAGCGCATTGCATCCATCTTCAACCGCATCGCATCGATCTTCATCTTGCGATCATCGATGACATCGGCGACATGCAACTCCAGTTCCATATTCTTATCCTCAATTATTTTCAATTTTTTCTTCAAATATTTGTTTTCTTTTTCAACCAAATTTAACTTCTCGACAAGAATTTTTATGTGGGTTGGAATTTCCGGTTCACATACCTCCTAGATTAAAAAAATATATGTCACATTGGTCGTCATAGTTGTCATAAACACTAAATAAAACAAATAGTTATAAAAGATAATATATACCACATCCGAATCATAGACAGGACGAGGGCCGACGGAGGCGGATACCAAAACCATCGCACTATATAATAACAAAAAATAATGAAAGTGAGTAATTTATACAAGTATGTATCTAAATCATACAAGTAAGATATTTTGATTTTAAAAAGAAGATAAGAACAAGAGGCTCACCATGGTGGTGCTCGCAGTTGGTGTGCACGGCCAAACCTAGACAAATATTAAGGAAAATGGAGCTTGGAGGTCGAGTTTGGAGAGGAGAAAGCTTAAGTAGAGTGGCTCGGGCATTTCATCGAACACGTCATGTGCATGAACTAGAGTGGCAAGAGCATGGCATGGTCACACTTCAACAACCAAAAAATAGGGGATATGGCGGGCAGGGGCGAGGATTTATATAGGCAAAACTTTAGTCCCGGTTCTTGCCACGCCCCGGGACTAAAGGCCCCTGCTTCCCGCCTTCTTGTCCACCGAAAAAGGGCCTTTAGTCCCGGGTCGTGGCGCCACCCGGGACTAAAGACCCCCTTTAGTCCCGGTTGGAGCCACGCCCCGGGACTAAAGGCCCCTGTTTCCCGCCTTCTAGTCTGCCCGAAAAAGGGCCTTTAGCCCCGGGTCGTGGCGCCACCCAGGACTAAAGGGTTCTTTAGTCCCGGATCGAGCCCCGAACCGGGACTAAAGATCCACCTGTATAAGCGGGAGTTAGAAAATTTGAAACCCAAATCGTCCATTTTCTCTTCTTCTTCCTCTCGTTCTCCTGCCCAGCGCGGCAAAGCGACGAACTCGACGACGCCGTCAGGCTGCCCGCCGTCCTTCTCGCCGCCGCCTGCCGTCCTCCTCGCCGTCGCCGTCGTCCTGCTCGCCGCCGCCGTCCTCCTTGCCGCGTGCCGCCCTCCTCGCCGCGTGCCGCCGTCCTCCTCGCCGCGCGCCGTCGACACCTCCGGCCGGTAAGCCCCACGCCCCCTCCTCCCCAACACTGCGGCCAGCACAAGCAAACAATAAAAAGGAGAAGAAAGGAAGAAAAAGGAGAATAAAGGAAGAAAAAGGAGAAGAAAGGAAGAAAAAGGAGAAGAAAAGAAGAAAAAGGAGAAGAAAAGAAGAAAAAGGAGAAGAAAGGAAGAAAAAGGAGAAGAAAGGAAGAAAAAGGAGAAGAAAGGAAGAAAAAGGAGAAGAAAGGAAGAAAAAGGAAAAGAAATGAATAAAAAGGAGAAGAAAGGAAGAAAAAGGAGAAGAAAGGAAGAAAAAGGAGAAGAAAGGAAGAAAAAGGGAAGAAAGAAAGAAAAAGGAGAAGAAAGGAAGAAAACGGAGAATAAGAAAAGGAGGAGAAGAAAAGAAGAAAAAGGAGAATAAGAAGAGGAGGAGAGGAGAAGAAGAGGAAAAATAGAAGAAGAGGAGAGGAGAAGTAGTAGAAGAATAGGAGAAGTAGAAGTAGAAGAAGAAGTAGAAGAAGAGGAGAAATAGAAGAAGAGAAAAAATTAGTTTAGGGTTACAAGAAGAAGTGTATATGCTATTGTATAGTGTATATGTTAAGTGTTAATAGTGTTTCTTAGATTATTGCTTAATTTTGCTATTGTATATGCTTAAGTGTTAATAGTTTAATTTTTCTATTGTATATGCTTAAGTGTTAATAGTTTATTTTTAGCTCGAAAATTAATAGAACTAGTTTAATTTTGCTATTGTATATGCTTAAGTGTCTGGGACTGGGCTCCGCCAGGCTGGTATTTTAGAGTTTAGGTTCTAGCCAAGACCCGGGACTAAAGGTCCTCCTATATAAAACGAGCCTTCGAAGTTTCCAACCCCTCTTATATAGTTTGTTAGTTTATTAGTTAATCAAATGTCCGTTTTTTGCAGAACTATGGATCCACATATTAGGAACCTCGAAGAGGAAGAACTTCTCGAAGATATAATCAAAGACGGCTCCGACGTTGAACCAGCCGAATCTCCGACGTCATATCTAAACGACTCTGGATATGGAATGGAGGTCGAGCGACACGAAGATGAAGCCGATGGGGCAGGAGATAGGTCCAATGACGGAGAAGGTGATGATAGCTCCACTGATGGAGAAGCCGGTGAAGAAATAATAAAGTCCGGCGAGGTATACATATGAAGTTCGACAATCACTTGTAATATGTGAAAAATATTGGAGATAACTCTATATTGTATACATATACATTCATTTGATGAATGTTTCTCCCTCTTAGGCCTCCACATCAAGCAAATCTACGAAACGAGGCCCGACTAGAAAGTTGGATGCACGGACGCATTACACCTTTGAGGTGATAATGCCTACGGGCGAACCCAAGCTTCCTAAGAATGCTGCTGACACATTCAAGAAGCAATGCGGAGTTCTCGTTAGGGATCACGTCCCGATCAGTGTTCGGGAGTGGAACAAGCGCAAAGGGGCAGCCGATAGTGACTATGTCACCGAAAGGTACAAAGATAATCTTTGGAATGATCTCATGTCACATTTCAACCTGCCAGAATGTGAGAATGAAGACGCCGCAGACAAACTGAGGGCCAAAGTCAAGCAGTGGACTCTAAAGAAGATGGTCGAACTGTTCCGTAGCTGGAAGAAGAAGCTATGGAAAAACTATGTGGAGACCAAGAAAGTGCTAGTATTCGAGGGGTATCTAGCCAAGCAGGCGAATCACTGGAAGGAATTTCAAGAGTACAAGGAGTTAGAAGATGCCCAGGCATTATCAGAAAAGAACAAGATAAATGCCGATAAGAAGAAATATCACCACAAGCTGGGGCCAGGGGGCTATGAGACTGCCATCCCAAAGTGGGAAAAGAAAGAGCAAGATCTGATAGATAAAGGCATCGTACGTGAACCACTTCGTGATGAGTGGGAATTGAGAGCAAGAAATTGGTTCCTTGCGCATGGTGGGTTGTACGACGAAAAAACAGGGGACCTCATCTGCAATGACAATCTTAGGATACCCAGGGAGAATTGGAAAAGGATAGTGAAAGAAATTAAGGAGGGACAAAGAAAGTTCACTGCAGATAGAGATAAAGATTTGCTCACACTGGTCCTCGGCAATGACGAACATGGAGGACGAACGCGAGGCTTCGGTCCATCTTACCCGTGGTGGCTTGGGTTTGCCAGAGACCAAGACACTTACAGAAGCCGAGAGAGAGCAAAGTAGCGGCAACAAGATGAGGAGAATGACAAGTCCAACCAGTTGCTTGCCAGGATTAACGAGCAACAGAAGCAGATTGATGAGCTTAGGGGAGTACCACGCCAGGAAGATCCTGCACTTGATATTACCGGCGCCCCATCTAAGCGGAAAAACAGCGTGGCTGAATCTGAGGCCCCGCCCGGCGATGAACGAAGAATAATACAGGGCGGTCCCAGCTACCCCGTGGATGGAATCAAGGAGTCAACATCATGTGAACTCCATCAGAAATTCAAGAACATATCCATGAAGGTGGCTGTTGGACAAGCTTTACCTTCTGGCCCTGATGCACGCTGGCATGGCCGTGAGATTCCAGCTGGCTTTGCTAAAGTCGGGGTGGATGAAATCATGACGGGGTTTAGTGATATGGAGCTCGACATAGCTGGACCCGAAGATGAGAGGACACTCAGAGAAGTACTGGGTGGAGTCATCCTATGGGACAAGAACTACATCAAGCTTCCAGGCTCGGCCCCAAGGACAACACCGCCTCCGGTTCATCGCAGGTCACCTACACCTCCATTACCTCCAAGCCCTCCACATGACGTCGGCCAACACAACACGAGTCCATCTCTATCTCCGCCGCCGCCCGCTCCGGATACAAAGCCTGAGCCTGCCACGGATACAAAGCGGGAGCGTGCCACCAAGAACGCTCCGCCGCCACCCGCTCCGGATACAAAGCCTGAGCCTGCCACGGATACAAAGCGGGAGCGTGCCACCAAGAACGCTCCGCCGCCGCCCGCTCCGGATACAAAGCCTGAGCCTGCCACGGATACAAAGCGGGAGCGTGCCACCAAGAACGCTCCGCCGCCGACCGCTCCGGATACAAAGCCTGAGACTGCCACGGATACAAAGCGGGAGCGTGCCACCAAGAACGCTCCGCCGCCGCCCGCTCCGGATACGCAGCCTGAGCCTACCACGGATACAAAGAGGGAGCGTGCCACCAAGAACGCTCCGCCGCTGCCCGCTCCGGATACGCAGCCTGAGCCTGCCACGGATATAAAGCGGGAGCGTGCCACCAAGAATGCTCCGCCGCCGCCCGCTCCGGATACAAAGCCTGAGCCTGCCACGGATACAAAGCGGGAGCGTGCCACCAAGAATGCTCCGTCGATGATTCCTAAGCCACAGAGCACCCCAAAGCGCAAACGATCGCCCCTCCCAAAGGTACGTCATGCTAATCTTCCTATCGGACCTTATGATCGTACCCCCTTCCATCACAGTATGACTTACACCATAAGCCTGATGACTATACACGCACATTGCCAGCACAACATGAGTCCATCTCGATCACCGCCGCCGGACTTAGGTCGTCCGTCTCTGCCGCCGCCCGCTCCGGATACTAAGCGGGAGCGTGCCACCAAGAACGCTCCGCCGACGATTCCTAAGCCACAGAGCACCCCAAAGCGCAAACTATCGCCCCTCCCAAAGGTACGTCATGCTAATCTTCCTATCAGACCTTATGACTTACACCATAAGCCTGATGACTATACACGCACATTGCAGAAGGAAGTGAAAAAGAGCAGATCACGTGCAAGTGCAAGTGGGAGCAAATCAAGTTCAACTACAAGCAAGAAAAAATCAGACGTTCCTCAGCTTGGACAACAGGCCAAACAGTCGATCCCACCCCTCAAGGTGTTAACCGAAAATGTTCCCCCTTCGGTGCAGGGGCTAGCTTTAGAAAGTGCAAAGAAGTTGGCGGCTGCATGTGGTGTCTCGGTTGAAGAATTGCTGTCTTCCCAAGACGACAAGATACCCAAGGCTGTGGTAGCCCTTAAGCCACAGTTTGTCTTGGGTGAGCCTTTGGTCAGCAAAGATGATCTCCCAACAAATATGCGTTACTTGCATCAATGGTACTTAAGTGAATCAAAGAATGGGAGAACGATGATCGTGCTGAGTGTCCCCAAGGAGTACTACGGCCGCCCTGAACAAATCCATATCAACTTTGATGAACTCTTCCAGATGTACAATGGCGACGCCCTCGACGAATCGCTTATGAGTTGCTATTGTCTGTAAGTTTTTCAATTCGTTGTCTACATATAAGTTGCTTAGTTATTTCAATTCATTGTCTATATATAACTTGTACTCTATTATGCAGAATGAAGATTCTGTATTGTAAAAGTAAGTGCATCCTAAATATTGGGTTTATTGACCCAGATAAAATACATATAGCGACGCTAACTAATTATCCCAAGGAGACGGAGGAAAACCTTCTAAGGTTTCTAATAGATCAAAAATTCTGTGACCACATATTGTTTCCATACAACTTCAAGTGAGGGTCTTTACTCTGTTGTGTCCATTCACTTATAAGTGTAATTGATAAGTTACTGACACTTATATATATATACATGTGCAGCTTCCATTGGATTCTGTTGGACATTCAAATTGATAAGGGAAGAGTTGATGCCTTCGACCCATTATCGAGACCCTTGAAACAATTCCAAAGCCTGCAGGACATGCTCCAAGGGTAATTTTAATCATTCTTGCACTCTATCGGTCTCTTCCGATGATTTTCTGATATATCAATTAATGAAAAACTGAGCAAATCATTATCCTTGTCGGGCAGGGTTTGGAAGCGGTTCAAGTGCATGACTCCCGGTAACTTTCATGAGAAGCTGACCTTTAAAGCGGCTCAGGTAAGTAGTAGTATGATATACTTCTATTAATTTTCAATACATTTATGATGCTAGATTATTATTTTGATTATATATATTCTATTCTCGTAAAGTGCGACCAGCAGCCACGGGGAACGCATCTATGCGGATACTATGTTTGCGAGACCATTCACACGTTTACCCCTGAGCACAAGGATCACAGATTCGACGTAAGCAATGAACATTCACACCTCTATTTTTACCCGTCATTCTTTGTTATCATGATTGATATTCATATTCATCTCCTCTTCTTATATAGCACACGGCCATGATGACGAAGGTCCTACCAGAGCAATGCGCGATTGCTGTTGCAGAGGAGCTTGCGACCTTTCTGAGGACGGAAGCTATAGATGACAAAGGACGATTTAGTGTAGCTAGGGGCCATTACTGATGTCCGTCCATGTAATCGAATAGACGGGCTCTAGTCCTGATAATTCAGATCTCCATATAATTATATATATATGCTCGCTTGTAAGATAAGTTAATCTTATATATATATGCATAATTATTTCTATTTTAAATTATATGAAAACTAATTCCCGAACACCAAACGAGGCATCACGTTAATCTCCCGAACACCTAAACCCTAAAACCCTAAAACCCAAAAATAATTTCATTAAAAAAAAGCCAAAAACCAGCAAAATCTGAAAATCTTTAGTCCCGGTCCGTGTAACGAGCCGGGACTAAAGGGCCTGCCCGTGGGGCCCTACGAGGCGCCCACGTGGAGCACCTTTAGTCTCGGCGTGTAAGAGGGCCGGGACGAAAAGGTTAGGCCTTTAGTCCCGCCCCTTTAGTCCCGGTTGGTGAACCGGGACTAAAGCCCCTTACGGGCCGGGGCTATAGGCCCTGTCCCCACTAGTGTGATGGCTGCGAATCTGCCGAATTTTTTCACTGTTTTGATCCTTAAGGCGTAAGTTCATCACAAAACGAACTCGGTTTAAAAGTATTTCACGTTTTGACCCTTTTGGAAACGCCAGAGACCGTGGCGTTGCAGGCCTTAGCAGAAACGCCAGTCTACTGGACGTTGCAGGCCTCACGTGCAACGCTAGTCTACTGGACGTTCCAGACCAAAGCAGAAATGCCAAGGGGGCTGGCGTTGCAGACCAAAGAAGAAACGCCAAGCTCCATGGCGTTTCCTTAGTCCAGTACCGCAGTGCTGGGGTCCTGGCCAGCGTTGCACCCAGCGCAGAAACGCCAGACCTGCTGGCGTTGCAGACCCAACCAGAAACGCCATGCTTCCTGGCGTTTCCTTAGTCCAGTACCCCAAAACAAGATTTTTTTCACTGTTTTGATCAACAAACATATTTCATAGAATATAGTTTAAATTGTAAGACCATAATTCACAGCATAACACCATTCATCAAAACATAACACCATAATTCACAGCATAACACCATTCATCAAAACATAACACCATAATTCAAAGCATAACACCATAATTTAAATCATAAGGCTCAACATAACATCATAGTTCATAGTTTAACACACGTAGTTCGACAAACAACATAGTTCAACAGAAAACATAGTAGTTCAATAGACAACATCATAACACTCAGAATACGACATAGGTAACATACTTCACTTCCCCCCTCTCTTTGCAGCCATCTTGCCGTTAGTAACGTAGCCCTCTGGAGTGTTCTGCCAGCCAGGACGTCTGATGTTCCTTGAGCTAGCTCGACGTGTTGCTTCCGTCGGCTGAGTGGGTTGACTTGACTGCGGAGCATCTTCCATCTGCGAAGCCCCAAACTCAATGAAGTCCTGATCCGCGGCCTCGTTGTCGGACTCATCTTCTTCTTCAATCTCCTCTTCATGTGCTCGGCTAGAAGAAACATGTGCTCCACTCGAAGACGAACGAGCGGAAGAGGCCCGTGGCCAGCTGGCAGCCAGACGAGCGGAAGACTGCACATCCATCGTGTACTGCGCGCGTGCCCTCACATCGGTGGACGAAACACCATGGCAAGAAAGTAAAGCCGCTAGTGTGCGGCACCGATTGGCGACCTTCTGCGCAAGGAAAAGATAATGACATGTTAATATGCTAACAAAGGTATGACAAAACAAAGATTAACAAGGCATCAAACCTGCAGAGTAGTTCTAACAAGTCCGTCCGTTTGTGGACATGGGGCATGGGCAAGGACCACGTTACTGTCGTTGATACATCTCCATAGCTCCGTGCCCTGGATAAAACACATGTGACATACCATCCACGAATAAATGACACTTGTTTATATTTTAAAGGAGGGACGTACCACTCGGTCATGGAGATGACCATAGTCAAGATGCACTCCAACTGTCTCCCTAATTGAATTGTTGAATGCAGCATCACCAGCCTCACTCGGCAGTAAGTCCAAGCAATCGGAACGAGTCCAGACAGCCTTATGGATAACTATGTACTCTATACGCATCCACTCCAAATGTCTTAAGTATGCCGCCTCGTCAGTGTCTGGTGTTTCATCATTTTCAACTCGATGTTGTCTCTGAGCATTCCACATGTCCACCCAAGTAATGTGGTGCTCCTCCCAATTGATGACAGTCTTATTGCTTTGCCGGTTTGTCCTACAAAGCATTAGAATACTACATCAGTTTCATTTTTTCATGTTAGACATTGATCAACAGGAGAAACACGTGATACAAAAGACTCACTTATGTAGCTTCACACTTGTCTCGACGTAATCCGGCGGGGTGCATTGTTGTACCCTAAACTGCTTTGAAACACGATGAGGAAGATGCCACTCCACCGCATAAAAGCATATCATCGGGCACCACACACGCCAAAGATGCTGGTCACGAAGGCACATGTTGCTTAGAGGATACTGCCTAAGTACCGTGTACGGCCTCCAATTAACCTACATAACAATAAGTCACTCAACCATCCATGAAAAAAATCAGCAAATTTGATAAAGCATTTACCTGTTTGTAAGTTAGCATGTCAAGCTCGCTTATGTATGCCTTATACCGCCCCATAGCCGCGATACTCGTCCATTGGACATTAGCCCATGTGTGTGCGATAGTGGGGTATCGCTCCTCGTCCCCGTCAAACAGGTAATTCCAGGGTTCTTTCGGAGCAAGGCTGAAGTTCCGGCCAACAGGGATACGCTCCTACATCCAAACCTGTAGGGCCCAGACGAAACCTCCAAGGCAGGACATCGGCTTACTCCTCATGCATGCTCCATCCAACTACAGATTTAATAAAATAAAAATGCATCATATCCCATTGAATAAAATGAAAATGCATGATATTAAGCCATACCTGACGGTACAAGAAGGCTAGTGCCGCCGAACCCCAACTCCACTTCACATCCCAATCACGAAGCGGATCCAAGAACATCCATGAGGCTGTGTCCCCAGTGCCATCCGGAAACACCACTTGGGTCAAAAGATTCCAGAGATAAGCTCTCGCGAACCTCTCCACAACAAGCGGACTAGAATCCCTTGGGCATCTATGAAAATGTCTCTGTATCCAAGAGAACAACACACCGGATGGCCTAGGATCCTTCCTAGTTTCATCAGTCCATGGCTCGGGTTCAACACCAACCAATGCTGCAACCCGTTGTCGCTACCCGGCGGCCCTAACCTTCCATGTAAGAGCCCTGCTCTCGATAGGAAGCCCGGAGATCATAGCAATATCCTCCAAGGTTATGCTCATCTCAACAAGAGGAAGGTGAAAAGAGTGCGTCTCCGGCCTCCATCGGTCCGTAAGTGCTGTTAGGGCAGTGGCGTTCAACCATGGTGGTGTGCCTTTAAAGCTGAGCACAAATTGAAGAAGATCCATTCTTCTAAAATAAGGCTCGTAACGAGGGTCATATACAAGAGTTTCATTGGGGTTGTGCCCCCTCAAACTAAGTAGTGGAGGAACCTAAAAAAACAAAGGCATAATTTGTTACTGGACTCAACTTGTGAAAATATACAAATCATGGAGTATATAAAAATAGTCATCAACAAAATCATAATTACCTCTCCTCTTTCAGCTAGCACCGCACGATGCTTCTGCTCATAGTAGTCATCAAGACCCGGATATTGATCGGGACAAAACATCCTACATAATATGAAGAAAATTATTACCGACCTCTTCGAATAATATGAACTAAACCTAGGCATAAACCTAATGCGGATAATATGAATGAGGTATGCGGTTATACATATAGCCACCAAAAATTACACCTAGACACACCATAAACTACACCTATTAACAATCACAAAATAAATTTTACTTCAAAACATACGTACACCTGGTGCAAAAGAAATCTACACAAATACAAAATCATTGCAAAAACTAATTGGAGGGATTGGAGGAGCTTACCGGCCTCTTCGATTTGCCCCAAAGAACCAACAAAACGGTTGGGGGAGGAGGGAGATCGAAGGGGGGGATCTGGAGGAGGAGGGAGAGCTTTTTCGTGGAAGAGGAGGAAGAAAGAAGTGGAGGTGGAGGAAGGGGCCCCGGGCCAGTTACTTATGAGCCCTGCAACGCCACAGAGCTTGGCATTTCTGCTTTGATCTGCAACGCCAGCCCCCTTGGCATTTCTGCTTCGGTCTGCAACGTCCAATAGACTGGCGTTGCACGTGAGGCCTGCAACGTCGAGTAGACTAGCGTTTCTGATAAGGCCTGCAACGCCACGGTCTCCGGCGTTTCCAAAAGGGTCAAAACGTGAAATACTTTCGAACCGAGTTCGTTTTGTGATGAACTTACGCCTTAAGGATCAAAACAGTGAAAAAATTCGAATCTGCCTCGCCCCTGGGTTGTTGCTGCGAGACAACTCGCCCGTGGGCTGCTGCTGCGAGATGCCTCGCTCCTGCGGGGCCATCACCAACGCCTCGCTCCCACCACCAAGTCGCCTCACGCCGCGCCTCGCCCGCTCCCGCTGCAGGGCATCCGAGCCGGCCCTTCCTCACCGTATACAGGCGCGCGGGCTCCGACCCGTCCTCTGCTCTCCGGCCTGAGGTTTCCTGGAGTCGCCGCCTCCGAGTCATCTCAAATCAATCGCCCATGGGCTGATGTGATCGGCCGCGGGTGTTGCCGCTCGACGTCAGGTGATTTGATGTGATGACATCATTCCGTTGTCGCTACTAGCAATTACAGGACCAAGTTTCCGAGAAGAAAAAAAGCATCTGCCATGGCCGTTGCTCCACACGTGAAGGACAACCAAAAGAAGCACCATGAATTAGTATTCATCAAGTATCAATTGGGGTACTATCCGGTGGAGTGGCACATGTGCGAGTTCAAAGGAGGGCAGCTGCACGTACTAGGACAAAGCCAGACCAAGCAAAAAGACATCGACTGCTCCCAGCAATTATAGTGGTGCGGTCAACTCCGATCTACAGTCCCACGAACTACCCGTCCTTTCCAACTCCAATCCATTTGAACTCATTATCAATACGGTCATATGTGCACAGATCATCTGCCGTGAAAAAACATCAGGTGATATTTATCTGTTTTGTTTTATCAATACACATATTATTATTATTTTGAAAACAATTACTTCGCCCATGATATTTTTTTGTGTGCAGAACAAGCGCTCATTACAAGAGCGATATAATATTGTGGATATGGAGCTCACGTTAATCACGCGCCGGCATCCATCCACGCTACATCAATCTGAGGTAGCCAACTCGCTGTCTACGCCGGTTTACAAATGAGGTGGTTAATTTGCCGTCCACACCGGTTTCCAATGGAGTGATCAACTCGCCGTCATTGACGGTTTACAATGACGCGGCCAACTCTCACGTCCGCGCGATCAAGAGGCTTACAATGACGCGGCCAACTCTCACATCCGTGCAAACCAAGACAATTACAATGATGACCGATTCTCGAGTCCATGCCAAAAACATCAGACAACTCTCTCATGTCAAGACCAACCCGCCGGTGCAGTGCTCGCCTATATGAGCCGCCCAACAGATGGACGCAAGACGCCGCCCTCACGGCCCGGTTTATATTAACTCGCCGGTGCAGTGCTCACATGTACGAGCTGCCCAACAGACGGACGCAAGACGCCTCTCCCATGGTCCGGTTTATATCAACCCACCGGTGCATTTCTCGCTCATACGTGTCGCTCAACAGACGGACGCAAGACGCCGCCATCACGGTCCGGACGACATCAACATATCGGTGCAGTACTCACTTATATGAACCGCCCAACAGACGTGCGCAACCATCAACATTATACCGGCTTATGTCAAAATCAAGTATGGAGACTCTCAAGCCGCCTCTTTGAGTCGACTTAAGACTCGGGGGCTACATGGACATCGCTCGGCAGACTCAACTGGGATGAATAATTCAAGAACCCTGGGTTGTTACAGGAAAATTAAGCCGGTCTTGGGGGTTGTTGCTTCATTGATGAGAAGATTTAAGAATCGCCAAGAAGACAAGTCGCCATGATGCAACCGCCCAAACATGGGTGCCCGGCCTTATTGGCGGATGATTCATAAAGTCGTCCAAGCATGGACGCTATCAGTATCAAAGAGCATAAGTCGCCATGTTGTACTTATTTCAAACTGGATACTGGTAAGCCAAAGAGGACCAAAGTTGCCACGTTGCACGGTTCAAACATGGGCGCCTTATATGATTCTGAGAATTAAGCCGGCTTACTTGGGGGCTACTAGCTCCCAAGTCGTTTTGCAGTAAGAGCGTATATGCTTCTGCAATCCTATGTCTAGTTTTTTCCCTAATCATAGGTCACTTGGGGGCTTCCTCTCACTGAGATCAGCCTGAATACCCTCTTTGCTAGCGAAAGATTAACGCATTACAAATGGTTATACTGGACTGTGTGTTGGACAAATCGCCCCATGGTCCCATGTATCTTGGCGAGTTATTCCGTTTCTGGACCCTGAACTTGCCTTGGTTAAAACATGAAAGGTACCGGCAAGAGCTAACACATGGAAAATAGACAAACCATTGGTTCACTGAACCTGCTTCACTGAAGCTTGACTCGAGCCTGATCAGCCGGTCTAAACACAGCTAAGGCAGCTACAATAGCCTCTTGGTGTAGCACTAGAGCCGTACGAGCTCGTCCTACCCGTCGTGACTCACTAAGCCGGCTTACTTAAAATAGCTTGACGCCATACTTATCATATCATATACATACATCATATTGCATTGCATCATACATCATACATACATATCATGCCGGTCTTCAAACCGGGTCAAAGCATAAATTATTGCAGGTGCAAATAAATCTTTGAATAGCCAATTTGGCTGGATTTTCATCATGGTTTATCATAACCAGTGTTAAATGATTGGGGTTTTTAAGCCAGCTCGGAATAATTGTCTATTGTCAAAGAGCCGCCCTATCATATATAAATGCCGGGTCATCTAATTCACCGGCCCTTGGATTTCTTCAACTTGTGCTTTGTAGTAAACTACAACACTTATGGGTTTCTCAAGGATATATTTGCTGGGTTACATTGCAAATCACGGTCAAGGATTTCTTTTATTACAAAGCACTAGTAGAAAACATGGCTTTGGTTCGGGCCTGGCCAACCCATTAGTCCTGGTTCTTCATGAACCGGGACCCATGGGGGGCATTAGTCCCGGTTCATGAGCCCAGGGGGCCGGCCGGGGCCTCGTGGTCATTGGTCCCGGTTCGTGTGGACCCATTTGTCCCAGTTCTAGGCACGAACCGGGACCAATGGGCCGCGCTCCTGGCCCACATCCATTGGTACCGGTTCATGCCTTGAACCGGCTTAGAAGGGGAGCTTTAGCCCCGGTTTATGCCACGAACCGGGACAAATAATTTCCTATATATACCCATCGCCGCGGCAGAGCACTCTGTTTTTTTCTGGCCGGCGAGGGGAGGGCATTTGGGTGCTCTAGCTTACCTCCTATGCACATGAGGTGTTTGATGAAATGCCCGAGCCACACTAGTTAAGCTTTCTCCTCTTGACGCTCGATCTCAGAGCTCCATTTTTCCCGAGATTTAGCGGTCCGTCACGCCCCGTCCCCGTTTTCACCGCTGGGGCACGTCCATGTGTACGTCCGCAATGTCGTGTGCAAGCTCCTTCGCAGATAGTGAGGTAAGTCGATTTGGATTTTCGGTTAACATTGGATTTGGGAATTTCTCATCTAGGGTTTCGCGGGATGGGCCGTAATATGCGCCTTTCTGGCTCGTAGGTGGATGGCTGCGGGATTGTGCAGTTCCAATCCGAATTTTTCATTCCCAATCCAAGTTTCTACGGCCTTGAGGAGCGCTGGAATCACCGTTGCCCGGGGCATGGGCTAATTCCTGCTCGCCGTGTTTCTTGGGGTGGAGCAAGCATGGTTAGAAGGTTTTTGGGTTGTCCACTCGATGTAATTCCTCAAAACATCATTTGGTACTCTGTTTTCATCGATTTATTGCAAAGTTATGAATTTTACCTAATTATGTGAACTCTGATTTAACAGCTTCCTGATGAGTGTGATTGGGTTGTTTGGATTAACCCCCCTCCCACTGAGCTAGTGGGGCAAGCTTTTGAGGAGCTCCATGGTGGACTTCAATGTAGTTGGATCAAAGCTAGTAGGATGGAGAAGAAGGTTATGGATCTGAACAATGAAAACAAGAAAATGCAATTGAAGTTGCACAAAAGGAATGAGCTCATGGAAACAATGGGTTTTCTCTTTGTTCTTGGCTTCATCATTGTGGCTAGTTTAGTTTCTATTTGATCTAAGCAAACCAATTAGGTGGCAGTGTGTGCGTTATGTTTCTGCTAGTGTGTTGTGCCCTAGATGTAATTCTACCATTTATGCACTGTTGTGAACTTGAACAAATGTAATGTTGTGCCCTAGATGTAATGGATATCATGTGTTGTCTCAAAATTGTCACCACTTCCAACTTGGAACCTTTTCAGAGTTCATTTCAAATGCTTTTCAATTTTATGGTCTTATAGCTCAAAATAATCAGTAAATGCATGAAAAATAACAAATGATGTTAGAAAGGGTTGTAAATTATTGATGTGGCTTCGAATGGTGCATTTTGAACACAGAAAAACTATGGAGTTCAAATAAGTTCAAAAAAATGAAATCCCTTTGTAACAGACGAGTTTCCATATGAAACCCTGATACTTCGAAAGAGATTGTCCGTTTTGTACACGAAGTGCATCCAGTTTTTGTCGTAACCCTCTCAACTTTCTCGCACATCCTATGTGGGTGAAATGATGATACCATGCCAACTTGGAACCTTTTCAGAGTTCATTTCAAATGCTTTTCAATTTCATGGTCTTATAGCTCAAAATAATAACTAAATGCATGAAAAATAACAAACGAAGTCAGAAAGGGTTGTAAATTGATGACGTGGCTTTGAATGGTGCATTTTGAACACATAAAAACTATGGAGTTCAAATAAGTTCAAAAAATGAAATCCCTTTGTAACAGACGAGTTTCCGTATGAAACCCTGATACTTTGAAAGAGATTGTCCGTTTTGTACACGAAGTGCATCCAGGTTTTTCCATAACCCTCTCAACTTTCTCGCACATGCTATGTGGGTGAAAAGATGATACCATGCCAACTTGGAACCTTTTTAGAGTTCATTTCAAATGCTTTTCAATTTCATGGTCTTATAGCTCGAAATAATCAGTAAATGCATGAAAAATAACAAATGATGTCAGAAAGGGTTGTAAATTAGTGATGTGGCTTTGAATGGTGCATTTTGAACACAGAAAAACTATGGAGTTCAAATAAGTTCAAAAAAATGAAATCCCTTTGTAACAAACGAGTTTCCGTATGAAACCCTGATACTTCGAAAGAGATTGTCCGTTTTGTACACGAAGTGCATCCAGTTTTTGCCGTAACCCTCTCAACTTTCTCGCACATGCTATGTGGGTGAAATGATGATACCATCCCAACTTGGTACCTTTTCAGAGTTAGTTTCAAATGCTTTTCAATTTCATGGTCTTATAGCTCAAAATAATCACTAAATGCATGCAAAATAACAAATGAAGTCAGAAAGGGTGGTAAATTGATGATATGGCTTTGAATGGTGCATTTTGAACACAGAAAAACTATGGAGTTCAAATAAGTTCAAAAAAATGAAATCCCTTTGTAACAGACGAGTTTTCGTATGAAACCGTGATACTTCGAAAGAGATTGTCTGTTTTGTACACGAAGTGCATCTAGTTTTTGCCGTAACCCTCTTAACTTTCTCGCACATGCTATGTGGGTGAAATGATGATACCATGCCAACTTGGAACCTTTTCAGAGTTCATTTCAAATGTTTCAATTTCATGGTCTTATAGCTCAAAATAATCAGTAAATGCATGAAAAATAACAAACGAAGTCAGAAAGGGTTGTAAATTGATGATGTGGCTTTGAATGGTGCATTTTGAACACACAAAAAATATGGAGTTCAAATAAGTTCAAAAAAATGAAATCCCTTTGTAAGAGACGAGTTTCCGTATGAAACCTTGATACTTCGAAAGAGATTGTCCGTTTTGTACACGAAGTGCATCCAGTTTTTGTCGTAACCCTCTCAACTTTCTCGCACATGCTATGTGGGTGAAATGATGATACCATGCCAAATTGTAACCTTTTCAGAGTTCATTTCAAATGCTTTTCAATTTCATGGTCTTATAGCTCAAAATAATCAGTAAATGCATGAAAAATAACAAATGAAGTCAAGAAGGGTTGTAAATTATTGATGTGGCTTTGAATGGTGCATTTTGAACACACAAAAACTATGGAGTTCAAATAAGTTCAAAAAATGAAATCCCTTTGTAACAGACGAGTTTCCATATGAAACCCTGATACTTCGAAAGAGATTGTCCGTTTTGTACACGAAGTGCGTCCAGTTTTTGCCGTAACCCTCCCAACTTTATCGCACATGCTATGTGGGTGAAATGATGATACCTTGCCAACGTGGAACCTTTTCAGAGTTCATTTCAAATGCTTTTCAATTTCATGGTCTTATAGCTCAAAATAATCAGTAAATGCATGAAAAATAACAAATGAAGTCAGAAAGGGTTGTAAATTGATGATGTGGCTTTGAATGGTGCATTTGGAACACAGAAAAACTATGGAGTTCAAATAAGTTCAAAAAATTGAAATCCATTTGTAAGAGACGAGTTTCCGTATGAAACCTTGATACTTCGAAAGAGATTGTCCGTTTTGTACAAGAAGTGCATCCAGTTTTTGTCGTAACCCTCTCAACTTTCTCGCACATGCTATGTGGGTGAAATGATGATACCATGCCAACTTGGAACCTTATCAGAGTTCATTTCAAATGCTTTTCGATTTCATGGTCTTATAGCTCAAATAATCAGTAAATGCATGAAAAATAACAAATGAAGTCACAAAGGGTTGTAGATTGTTGATGTGGCTTTGAATGGTGCATTTTGAACACACAAAAACTATGGAGTTCAAATAAGTTCAAAAAAATGAAATCCCTTTGTAACAGATGAGTTTCCGTATGAAACCCTGATACTTCGAAAGAGATTGTACGTTTTGTACACGAAGTGCATCCAGTTTTTGCCGTAACCGTCTCAACTTTCTCGCACATGCTATGTGGGTGAAATGATGATACCATACCAACTTGGAACCTTTTCAGAGTTCATTTCAAATGCTTTTCAATTTCATGGTCTGATAGCTCAAAATAATCAGTAAATGCATGAAAAATAACAAATGAAGTCAGAAAGGGTTGTAAATTGATGATGTGGCTTTGAATGGTGCATTTTGAACACAGAAAAACTATGGAGTTCAAATAAGTTCAAAAAAATGAAATCCATTTGTAAGAGACGAGTTTCCGGATGAAACCTTGATACTTCGAAAGAGATTGTCCATTTGTACACGAAGTGCATCCAGTTTTTGTCGTAACCCTCTCAACTTTCTCGCAGATGCTATGTGGGTGAAATGATGATACCATGCCAAATTGTAACCTTTTCAGAGTTCATTTCAAATGTTTTCAATTTCATGGTCTTATAGCTCAAAATAATCAGTAAATGCATGAAAAATAACAAATGAAGTTAGAGAGGGTTGTAAATTGATGATGTGGCTTTGAATGGTGCATTTTGAACACAGAAAAACTATGGAGTTCAAATAAGTTCAAAAAAATGAAATCCCTTTGTAACAGACGAGTTTCCGTATGAAACCGTGATACTTGGAAAGAGATTGTCCGTTTTGTACATGAAGTGCATCCAGTTTTTGCCGTAACCGTCTCAACTTTCTCGCACATGCTATGTGGGTGAAATGATGATACCATGCCAACTTGGAACCTTTTCAGAGTTCATTTCAAATGCTTTTCAATTTCATGGTCTTATAGCTCAAAATAATTAGTAAATGCATGAAAAATAACTAATGAAGTTAGAAAGGGTTGTAAATTGATGATGTGGCTTTGAATGGTGCATTCTGAGCACTAAAAAACTATGGAGTTCAAATAAGTTCAAAAAATGAAATCCCTTTGTAACAGACGAGTTTCCGTATGAAACCCTGATACTTCCAAAGAGATTGTCCGTTTTGTACACGAAGTGCATCCAGTTTTTGCCGTAACCCTCTCAATTTTCTTGCATATGCTATGTGGATGAAATGATGATACCATGCCAAAATAAAAGAGAGGCACAATGCTCACCTGCACGTTGCTTAGCTTCAAGCCAACGTGGAGGTGAGCACTGCGCTTCTCCCTTCATCGTCTCTACACTCAGGGCTTATAAACCGCTGCGAGTGCCTCTCGCTTGGCGAGGTGGGACTAAGAAACAGTTGCACAAAGAATCAACTAAAAAACTCTTTTACCAGTTCATGCCACGAACCGGTACTAAAAGGTGCTCGTGGGGCCCCAGCCTTAGAACCTGTACCAAATAAAATGCCTTTGTAACAGCCTTAGAACTGGTACTAAAGGAATCAACTAAAAAGCTTTTATAAACCTCTAGTATTATTGAAACTAAAATTATATAGAATTTTGTTACAAACTTTAATAGCAAAAAGAATTATCATAAAAGAAAATAAATAAGTAATTAGAATTTTGTTCAAAACTTTAATAGCAAAAAGAATTATCATAAAAGAAAATAAATAAGTAATTAGAATTTTGTTCAAAACATTAAAAGCAAAAAAGAATTATCATAAAAGAAAATAAATAAGTAATTAGAATTTTGTTACAAACTTTAATAGCAAAAATAATTATCGTAAAAGAAAACAAATAAGTAATTAGAAACAAAAAAGAAAGCAAAAAACAGGGGAAAAAATAAAAAAAAAGTGCCACCTACAGGGCCATCACGACCTGCATACGTCTAGAAACCCACTACTAGGGCCAGGATGCAGGCCCGCAGTAGGCTCAATAGGCCCACAAGCACAGAGAGTGATTTTAGGCCCGTAAGCCTGAAGTAGAGAGGAGCTTGAAGTGGTTGGTTCGGCAGGGCTTATAAACCACTCCGAGCCTCTCTCGGCTAGCGAGGTGGGACTAAACATAGCACTGCACCGCGCAAGGCCTTTGGTCTCGGTTGGTGGCACCAACCGGGACTAAAGGGAGGCATTGGTACCGGTTGGTGCCACCAACCGTGACCAAAGGCCTCTGCTTCCCGCCCTTTGGGCTGCTGAAAAGAGACCTTTGGTCCCGGTTTGTGCCACCAACCGGTACCAATGCCTCTGCTTCCCGCCCGTGGGGCTGCTGAAAAGAGACCTTTGGTCCCGGTTGGTGCAACCAACCGGGACTAAAGGTGGGGCTATATAAGCGACAGTTTAGAAATTTTGATCTCTCCCCCTCTCTCCATTCGATCCCGACGCCGCCAGGCCGCCCGTCTCGCCGTCGCCGTCGTCGTTGTCGCCCCGCCCCGCCCCGACACCGTCGCCACCCCCCCGCCCCACGCCTCGTGCCCCGCGACGCCGCCGGCCCCTACCCGTCGCCGCCCCGCCTCGGCCCGTGTCGCACCTCACCGTCGACCGTCGGCGCGCCGCCCCGCCCCGCGCCGCACCTCGCCGTCGCCGTCCCCGACACCGTCGCCGTGAGCAAAGATTCTTTTCTGTTAAAAGATTTTTTGGTGATATTATTGTTGAATATGCATGTTTGTATGTTCATATATATGCAAAGATTGAATATGTCAAATTTTTATGATTTTTTTTCTGTTCATAGGATTTTTATGATTTTTTCTGTTGTAATTTTGTTCATAGAATTTGAATGATTTTTTTGTTCATAGTATTTTCTTTGTCAATTTATGTATATGTTCACATTGTGTATGTATAGGAAAATTGTGCATGATCAAAGTCATTTATGAATATGTTCATATTTAGAATAGAGGAAAAAGGAAATAATAAGAAGAGAAAGTGTTTAATATAATTAGTTAGAAAAATAATAGAACTATAGTTAAACTAGTTTATTTTTAGTACGTACTACTTTATTTTATTTGTAGTAAGTGCTTCATATATAGTTGAACTAGCTAGTTGATTTAATAAACTACTTTATTTTACTATATATAGAAGTAGTTTGTTTTTAGTAAGTACTACTTTATTTATTTATAGTAAATGCTTAGTAGTTGAACTAGTTGATTTAGTTAATAAAACTACTTTATTTAACTACATATGGAAGTAGTTTCCGCATCGACGTCGACTTGTTGTTATATATAATCATGACACACTTTATTTAACTATGTATGATGATGATTAATTAGTAGGACTTGTTGTTAAATATGATGATGCATGATGCGAGCATGAAGAGTTATTATATATAGATGTTCAATTCTCTCGATATATATAGTTTGTCACGATTATATTGTTGTTTACACACATTTACCACATTAAAACAGGAAATGTCTGACGATGGATATTACGACTGTGAATATTGCGGCGAATCTCGGGGTATGTGCGACATGCCTCACCTGCGAGATGATAGGTTCTTCAGCATGAAGCTTGACGAGAACGGCGATATATACCTCCCTTGTCATGCAAGAAGATATGTGTTGGAGAGGCTCGGTTTCGAAGACCACGAGAGAATTGAGACGAGGGGCGCTAAGCTGAGGACTATACATGGTCACACATTTGTTATCCAAGTATTTAATTAATTTTTTCAAACAAAATTTGGGTGCCCAAAGTGGGAAGATCTTTGCAAGGCATATGGATTTCAGAAGGGAATGGAAAACACCTTCGATCTTCGTCCTGAAGATAATATGCCACACAACATCGACATTTGGGTGGTTGTCGATGATATGCTTCCTGTTTTACCTTGATGTGAGTTTCTCAATCATATTTGTCAAGTAATTTGCATTTATATTTATAAATAGTTGGTGTAGTCAACATGTTTTCCTCTCGCAATTTACATGTCATGTGGTGTTCATCGTCTATTAAAACTTTGGCCACACGTTGCAGGTTCCTAGTTATTGGGCCATAGTTATAATTATATCATGTTACATGTTGTACAAACAACAACAACAACCCAAATTGTCCATTGAATGATTTTAGCACATGTGGTCGTTTTGAATGGTTTATATAATGCCCACATCTGGTGGACAATTACAAAATTTCTAAGTATTTTTGAAACATTAAATTATTACAAACTTTGGGTGGTTGTCGATGATATGCTTCCTGTTTTACCTCCATGTGAAGTAATTTGCATTTATATTTAGTTGGTGTTCATCTATATACTAAATTTGTTAAATTATAATTTACAGCTTATTTCGTTGCTTTGACTGAATTACGAAAATTAATTGACACGACACACTACACGTACGGATCACATCTAACTTGGGAGGAGAAGGATGATCTTCTCCACTTTCTTGTTGCTGGTGTTCTAGCTTCTAGGGATACCTTCCCGTATCATTTTGGAATTGGCCAAAAATATTAATTTTACATGCCACTAGTGCATAGGTTGAGTCGAGATGACATTCGCCGAAATGTCTTGGTAAGAGTTTCCTAATTAAGTACGCTCCACTATTGCATAAATGGTGTTGATTACATTGCTAACTTGGTTATTATTATGTTCTTCAACAGCAACTGCCACATGATGTAGTGCCTTCGTGAATGGACCCAGAAGGTCAAATGAGAACTAGAAGCCCGCTGAGGGCTGAGTTCTATGCTCCATACTTGATTAACTTCAAATCAAGATCAAAAAGACTCCAAATTGAAGCATGGAGAGAAATAAAGAAGGTTCGCAAGACACAAGCTGGAGACCGTTGGATCTCTGTAATTCATCATGGAGACATAGGTGTTATTCTGTTTTATGACATTATATCTAAGAGAGAGGACTAGGTCTTATGAGAGACAAGTTATTCTAGTTTATATTATTACTTGACATGATCTATTAATTAGGATGCATGATGCATATGATGACTATATATATTATGATGTTTCTCTGTTTTATTTTATGTGTATCATATGATAACTTGGTATATGATTAAGTTGATGATGAGTTGTTAGATGATCGATTAGAATACTATTGCCATTCGACGAAAATGATATGAAATGATATAGTGTAAAAAAGATGCATATATGTGCATGTAACTCGTGTCTACATTTTGTAAATATGTTCGACAAAGCACGACGGATGACCAAGCATGGAGATATGTAAGAGAGGACACTTTTCCCTATTAGCTAGCTAATAACAACCTAAATTAACCCCTAAACCAGCCCCTTTAAAAAAACCTCAGCTCCAGCCAGGTGCTGACGCGTGGATGCCTTTTGGTCCCGGTTGGTGTCATCAACCGGGACTAAAGGCCCCCCTGCCTGGCCTGGCCGCAGCGGCCACGTGGAGGCCCATCTGTCCCGGTTCATGTAAGAACCAGGACTAAAGGTAAAGGGCATTAGTAACGACCTTTTTGTCCCGGTTTCGAAACCGGGACAGAAGGTCCTTATGAACCGGGACAAAAGGCCCTTTTTTCTACTAGTAAGGCATCATCAGCTCACAGAGTGGATATGATTTTATTCTACAATGGAAGGAATACCCCGAGTCACTGGAGGCACACAACCCGGCACTTGGGGGCTACATTATTCAAATCAAGATTACATCACGGTATGGAAGTCCCAGGTCGCTGCAAGAATGCACCATGACACTTGGGGGCTAATGCAAACTGCTCTCTCAAATCATCACATCATCATCACACCCGACTACCTCAGGGAGGTAAGCCGGCTCGTCATTATCAAGTATGGATTCAAGGAAGAACCGGCTCATCATTATTGCATAATGACCCAGCCCTTGGGGGCTACACATTGCCGCTCAAATTTACATAGTCAGATCTACAAAGTCCCTGCTCAATATTGCATAATGACCCGGCCCTTGGGGGCTACATCATATGATGTTTTATTTTCAAAGGAGAAGAACGTGGAAGTCCCGAGTCACCGCAAGCAATAGACCCGTCACTTGGGGGCTACACTATTCAGATCATAATTTCTAAAGTCCCAGGTTGCCGCAGGCAAGACAACCCGACACTTGGGGGCTACAACACTAAGTTGTTTCACTGATCATGAGGTTCAAATTGAAGACCCGACCCATCACACACTGATGACCCGACCCTTGGGGGCTACAGGTAATATGGATATATCAAAAAATTGAAGAGCACATTTCATTTCGTCATGGAGGTGAAGTATTGGGAGAGCGGCTCATCATATTTTTATCTAGTTGAAGCATTGAAAGACCGGCTCAACATCACACGGATTTCTTTATCCCCAATAATTTGATATAGTCAATTAGAGTTCAGTTGTTTGACGGGGCATTACCAATAATCATGACCCGCCATTAGCAATCATGACCCGCCATTGTCAATCATAACCCGCGGAAGCAAAGAGAAGCCGGTTCAACATTGTGTGGATTTCTTATTCCCCAAATTTTCATCAAGTCAAAGTATTGGAGGCCGACTCAATGGCATATATATATATTATTGCAAAGGACACGTACCAACAAGATGATTGTGAAGACGGCTCGTTATTATGAAGAAGAAACCTGGATTTTTTCAAGGATCCACTTCAGTAAATCAAGCCGGCCAGAGGAGCAAGCCGGTCCCTTAACATATTTATTATTCTTATTTCAGGAGCTTACGATGAATAAATTCAAGCTAACCTGGGGGCTAATGTCGGGGATATACCCCGCGGGTAACCCGGCTTGATGTATGACCCGGCTACATCTTGGCAACTCACTTACGACTCATTGGTGACCTGGCGGGTGGCTCATACATGACCCGGTAGGCGACTCAGACAAACGAAGAATTCCCAAGGCCCGACGTACACTATGGCATAAGGCGACTCATAGAGAGGCCAGGAGGGCCGGCTCACAAGAGAAGGCCCAAGAAGAGGAAAGAGTCCCACAAGAAGGAAACAAAACCCGGATTAGGATTCAAGAGAGACTAATCCTATTCCTACTCTCAGTAGGACTCTACATGTAAACCTACCCCTTCCACCTATATAAGGAGGGGTAAGGCGCCCTAAGAGGGGCAAGATACACAACTTAGGTCTAGATAAGACAAATCATGAGATAGACAGATTAGACACCCACGGGATTAGAGGTGGCGAGCCTGCACCCTTGTAACCGAGATCATCATCTTCATCAATGAAACACAAGCAGGACGCAGGCTTTTACCTCCATCGGAGGGGCCGAACCTGGGTAAACTCACGTCTCTCATTTCCGACCAACCCCTTCAAGCCGCCACATGGTTGCGATGACCTCACACCTAAGTTCTCTCACGAGAACATCTGCCATGACAAAACCACGACACATGTGCTTCACTTATATCTTTTGAGCTAGTTGCTTTTGCTCTATGTGCTTCACTTATATATTTTAGAGCACAGCGGTGCGTGGCTTGGTAGTTGATCTATGCTTTGATAGTAGTCTCAAAAGGGGTAGTTATCCAAAGGGATATGAAAACTTCCACCTTCATGTGCATTGAATAGTTAGAGAAGTTTGATTCATCTCAATTAGTTTTGAGTTGTGGTTGTGGTAATATTGAAGTTATATTAGTAAGGTGTTGTGGATCTAAAAATACTTGTGTTGAAGTTAGTGATTCCCGTAGCATGCACGTATGGTGAACCGCTATGTGATGAAATCTGAGCATGATTAGTCTTTTGATTGTCATCCTTTGTGTGGCGGTCTGGATCGTGCGATGGTTTATACCTACCAACCCTTCCCCTAGGAGTATGCGTTGAATGCTTTGTTTCGATTACTACTAAAACTTTTGCAACAAGTATATGAGTTCTTCATGACTAATGTTGAGTCCATGGTTTAGATGCACTTTCACCTTCCACCATCACTATCTTCTTTAGTGTCGTGCAACTTTCGCCGGTGCACAAAACCACCCATATAGCCTCCCTCAAAACAGCCACCATACCTACCTATTATGGCTTTTTCAAAGCTATTCCAAGATATATTGCCATACGACTACCATCATGACATGTGCCACCACTTCTACATTGCCATTGCATGATCGTAAGATAGCTAGCATGATGTTTCCATTGATGTCCATGCCATGCTAGATCATTGTCATGGTACACTACCGAAGGCATTCCATATATAGTCATCATTGCTCTAAGTTTTGAGTTGTAAGTGTGATGATCATCATTGATGGATCATTGTCCCATGTGAGGAAATAAAAGAGGCCAAAGATGCCCACCAAAAAAAAGAGGCCAAAGAGCCCACCAAAAAAATGAGAGAAAAAGAGAGAAGGGACAATGCTACCACCTTTCCACACTTGTGCATATTAAGCACCATGATCTTCATGATTGAGAGTCTCTCGTTTTTTCACCACCATATAGCTAGTGGGAAATTTTCATTATATAAATTGGCTTGTATATTCCAATGATAGGCTTCCTCAAAATTGCCTTACGTCTTCGTGAGCAAGCAAGTTGGATGCACACCCACTAGTTTTCTTTTAGAGCTTTCACATACTCTTAGCTCTAGTGCATCATTTGTATGGCAATCCCTACTCATTCACGTTGATATCTATTGATGAGCATTACCATAACTCGTTGATATGCCTAGTCAATGTGACCATCTTCTCCTTGTTTACCTTACACTCCATTCCACTTTTAGTGCTAAAACCATGGCTCACGCTCATGTATTGCGTGAGAGTTCAAAAAGTTTGAGAAAGTAAAGGTGTGAAACAATTACTTGGCCAATACCTGGGTTGTGCATGATTTAAATTCGTAGTGCAAGGATGATAGAGCATAGCCAGACTATATGATTTTGTAGGGATAACTTTCTTTTGGCCTTGTTATTTCGAAAGTTCATGATTACCTTGCTAGTTTGCTTGAATTATTATTGTCTCCACGTCAATAGCAAACTATTGTTTTGAATCTAATGGATCTGAACATTCACGTCACATAAGAGGAGTTACAAATGACATCTATCCTAGGTAGCATGAAAGCATCAAAAATTCATTCTTTATCACTTCCTTACTCGAGGACGAGCATGAGTTAAGCTTGGGGATGCTTGATACGTCTCAAACGTATCTATATTTTTGATGGTTTCACCCTGTTATCTTGTCAACTTTGGATGTTTTATATACCTTTTATATCTTTTTTGGGACTAACTTATTAATTCAGTGCCAAGTACCAGTTCCTGTTTTTCTGTGTTTTTGACTCTTTTCAGATCTGATTTTGGAACGGAGTCCAAACGAAATAAAATCCCCGAAATAAATTTTTCCACAACGGAAGAAGATCGGGAGGCTTGAGGGCCAAGGCAGAGGCCCACAGGGAGCCCACAAGCCCTGTTGCCGCGGCGAGGGGGGCCCGCGGCAACCAGCCTTGCGGCCTCCCTGGCGCTCCCCTGCCCTAGCTCTTTGGCCTATAAATTCCCTAAAAATCCAGAAAAAATCAGGGCATCCACGAAAACACTTTTCCGCCGCCGCAAGCTTCCGTTTCTGCGAGATCTCATCTAGAGACCCTTCCCGGTACCCTGTCGGAGGGGACTTTGGAGTTGGAGGGCTTCTACATCAACATCATCGCCTCTCCAATACATCGCTTCTACATCAACATTATCTATGGATTATATTTGAGTCTTTGCTGATTTCTTATATGCATGATTTGATATCCTTGTAAGTCTCTCCGAGTCTTGGGTTTTGTTTGGCCAACTAGATCTATGATTCTTGCAATGGGAGAAGTGCTTGGTTTTGGGTTCATACCGTTTGGTGACCTTTCCCAGTGACAGAAGGGACAGCATGGCACACATCGTGTTGTTTCCATCAAGGGTAACAAGATGGGCTTTTATCGTAGATATGAGATTGTCCATCTACATCATGTCGTCTTGCTTAAGGCGTTACTCTGTTCTTTTGGACTTAATACACTAGATCTATGCTGGATAGCGGTCGACGTGTGCAGTAATAGTAGTAGATGCCGAAAGTATCGGTCTACTTGTTTTGGACGTGATGCCTATAGATATAATCATTGCCTTAGATAACGTCACGACTTTGCGCAGTTCTATCAATTGCTCGACAGTAATTCGTTCACCCACCGTCTACTTGCTTTCATGAGAGAAGCCACTAGTGAACACTACGGCCCCCGGGTCTATTGACAACTATCGTCTCCACTTTCACTTTTACTTCACTTGGTTTACTTTGTTGCTTTCAGTTGTCACTTTGCAAACAATCTATAAGGGATTGACAACCCCTTCATAGCGTTGGGTGCAAGCTTTTTGTGTTTGTGCAGGTACTTGTGACTTGAACGCTCCTCCTACTGGATTGATACCTTGGTTCTCAAAACTGAGGGAAATACTTACCGCCGCTGTGCTACATCACCCTTTCCTCTTCAAGGGAACACCAATGCAAGGCTCCAAGGCCGCGGGGAAATCCTTTGAATATTTGCCAAGGAAGTCCCTAAAGGCGTAGCCGTAGCAGCAGGATTTCTGGCGCCGTGTGAGGGAAGGTCTGTTGTCACAGTAGCACCCATCACTTGTTGCTGGTTTCTCCATAGATAGATCCTTGCATGGCATAGAATTTTTTTAAAATTAGTACGTTGCCCAACACTTCTGCCTCAAGGAAGCGTCCTAAGAGATTTACCACATTTCTATGATTGATTCGAGAAACAATAGCGACCTAATTTATGAATTATTCGATTTCTCTTTGTGGCACAATCTTTGATTTCTTAATGGCATCAACATGTAGATCTATAATTCCTTTATACACGACCCCATGCCCCCCACCATCCCGACGAGACTTGTCAAAATTGTTTGTTGCCTTCTCTATATCCCCTAAGGTAAACATCATCCTTTCACCAATATCTGTCTTTTGTGATAATAACTACTACAACAACAACCCATGATTTTGGTTGAGTAGCTTTTCTCTCATTTTCTTCGCCTTCCTTAGATTCACCATACATGTAACTAATGGAGCACTAAGTTCTTGACGCAAAACCGAGACACCGCTCATTACCATGCCTATGTTTAAACCTAAAAGTTATTGAAATAACATCACGTAACTTGATGGTACCAACAACGATAAAATTTACCAATTTTTAATTTGCTATGCAGTGTATGATGATATTTCCTAAAACTCTAAACTTCCAAAAGTTATAGGGCCAATATCAAAGTAAATAGCAGAATGTAGGTGGATGGCCATTGACAACTGACTAGTTCATTAGTGAATAGCTATGATAGGTTTCACTCTTTCCAACTACGAGCATCAAGATTGAACATCTTAAATATATTTGGGAGGGACGTAAAATTGTAATGATAAAATCTAATAAACAAATAAGGTAATATCTAATTGGAAAAGTAGTGGTTGCATCCAACTTCGGTGCATCCACAGAGTGAATAGTAAATTAAAAAAAATCAAAAAAATATATGAAACTTAGTGGATGTGATTATGAGTAAACGTTTTAGAGCATGTGAAGTTTGTGTAGGGGGACGTCGCATGGGAAACAAAAAATTTCCTACGCTCACCAAGATAAATCTATGGAGATTAACATCTACGAGAGGGTAAGTGCATCTACATACCCTTGTAGATTGCTAAGCGGAAGCGTATATAACGCGGTTGACGTAGTCGAACATCTTCACGATCCAAATCACAATCCGTTCCGCGATCTCATCACGATTCGTCCCGCGATCCCATCACGATCCATCTCGATCTAGTGCCGAACGGATGACACCTCCGTGTTCAGCACGCGTATAGCTCGATGACGTTCTGCGCCTCCTTGAGCCAACAAGCAAGGGCAGAGAGGTAGATGAGCTCTCCGACAGCACAACAGCGTGGTGGCGGTGATGGTGAACTAATCTGGCACGGCTTCGCCGAGCTCTACCGAACTAACCTAGAGGAGGGAGACGATTGTGACAGCCCGAGACCGACGCTCCACAAGATTCTCCTTTTATTCCGTTGCTGGCGTGTGATTATTTTTATTTGTTGCATCATCCTCGCATCATGCACATCATCTGCATTGCATCGACACTCCATTGCCGCCAGTTTTCAAAACTTGCATCCGTTATTAGTTGGTGGTTCTCTCCGTTCTTGTCGTTGCCCGTTTTGAGCCCGACCACACTCGCACGCGCGTGCAGCATCATAAAAACCTTGTTTTGAAAATTATGTATAAAACTTTCTCTCATTGGGTTGAAACTTGGCGTGCAGTCTTATTTTAATATAGGTAGGCCGCATGCCAATTTTCGTTGCAATCGGAGTCCGTCCGGTACCCGAACGATCGACCGTAGCGGCACCGTCTTCGGTTGTCGTCGGAGGTTTTTCGGTGTTTTAAAATCTCGTTGTCACGGGCCGCACCATTTCCCTCTCATCCCTACATGGCCTAACTACTCAGCCCACTAGACCCATCTAGCTACTTCCTCCGTTCGTGGTCGTCGTATCGCGATCGGACGAACGAGGTCCAACCCACCATAGCCCAACCCTATATAAGAGCCACCCCATGGAGAGACCTCTCTCACTCCACTAGGGTTTCCCCCTAGCCATTTTGCGGCCACCCCCTAGAAAATCCCACCTGCTAGCCCAAACCATTCAAATCCCGCAGCCCTAGCCCCATAGCCATTTCAACCATCAGATTTCGATCCAATAGCCCCAATTCGTCCAAAACCCCACCTACCGGACATGTCCCTGGCTAACTCGGACATGTCCGGGTGACCACAGTGCATCCGAGCCATGCCCGCACCGCATCGCGCCTGAGCCACCCATCGTCGGCGCGCCACCGCCTAGGGCACCGCTGCAGCTCGATGCCGGCCGGTCCCGCGCTGCGCCTCGCCTTGCCCCAGCCGTCAGATCCGTCTGCCGCCGCCTCGTGCACGCCGCCTCGCACCAGCTCCGCCTGGCCCCAGCCCGCTGCGCCGTCGCCTCCTGCCGGCCGCCCCAGCTACCCCGTCGGCCGGATCCGGTCCGGGGAAGGCCATCCCGCCCGCTGCCGGAACCTCGCCACCCTGCCTGCCGCCTTGCACCGCCGGCGCCGCCAGGGCCTCGTGCTCCTCGGGGTCACGGGAGGAGAACGACGAGGTACCAGCGCGAGCGCCTCCTGCGCCCTGGGTCGCGACCCCGCACAAGCCTAGCTCCGTCCCGCTCCCCCGCTCCTGGCCCAGCCGGCCGACCTGTTGCCTCCTCCCCACCGACCGGCCCATGAGGCAAGGTGAGCCTCCAGTTGCCCCTAATCGTCACCCTAGGCACATGTTTCTATCTTGCGCTATGCCCTGTTTATGTCCGTTAGTCAATAAGGCCCGGTAATATTTTTTTTAGGATTTCCGGATTTATTAATTTCAGGATTAGATCCAATTTTCAAATGCCCGTAGATTTCAAACCGTGTGCCGGATCGCGACGTATTATATATGTAACTCGTACAGTTTTTCTCGTAGAATAATATTTTGCAACTTGCATGCATATTTGGAGTAGTTTGAACCACTGTTTGCCTAGTTTTGTGTGTTGTCCTAATATGCTAGATATTCCGTAGATATTTTTGCGCGTGTTCGGATAGTTCAAATCCCATAGATAAAATGTTCATGTTGTCCGGGACCCTTTGCTATGTATTTTAGAATAGTTCTTTCCATTTTTACATGTAGGTTCCGTCGCTTGTTTGTTATGTCGTGTTTAGGACATATTCTCGCATATATGTGTGGCGTTAGTTTTATTTTGCAACTCCACATATTATATATGTTTTCGGGGTAGAAAAATCCATAGAATTTAACAGTGCATTTAGTTTTAGCTTTTGAGCAAGTTAGCGTGCATGATATTTCTGCCATGTTGCCCTCTTGTCTATTTTGTGGGATTTATTCCGTGCATGATATTAATGAGTTGTCAACTAGAGACATGTTGTTGGATGTGTAGGCTAGCCCCTGATATTTTTTGATTGCCTTAGAAATCCATGTTTACGTGTTGTTTTCTTGTTGTCAACATGCTAGAAAAACAGTGCTGATTTGGAGATGCTGAAATATATTTAAGTCTGAAATCTGTAATATTTTATTGCTGTCTTGCCATGAGTTTTGCTAGTAATCTACAGCTCATTTGGGATTGGTGCAATGGAGTTAGTTGTAGTCCTTAAGATTATCTAGCATGCTGTGAATTTTTATGTCGTTAGGTGCCCTGTAGCATATAGTTTTGCTACTATCAATATGCCTTTAGATCGAAAACTGCACTGTCAAACTGATATTTTCACTAAGTCTGAAACTGTGTGTGAGATGCCATTTTGTGAGTTCTTTTCCTAGTGACCCATGCTTCCATGCTAGTTGTATTTAGTAGGGTGTTGTTGTGCATCTTGACCACTACTCTCTCATGTCTTGTTTGAGCATTTTAGGTTTATGTAGCTTGTTGTTTTGGGGTGTAGAAAATGCCATGTTGTTGTTCTTGGCAGATTATGTCTATTTCTTGTGTAGCTTGTAATTGTTGAACCGTTGCTCCGTTTTGATCGTGTCCTATATGAAACTTTCTTAGAATCTCGTGTAGTTTCATAATATGTTGCTGCCTTCTTGGTTTGGAATGCTTGTGGCTGTCATTCGCATACATATTGCATTCATGGCATCATAACTTGCGGTCATCATATCTTTTGAACCGTAGTTCCGTTGGAGATGTTCTCTATGTGTAAATTGATTGGAACGACATGAAGTTTCACGTGAACCTATTTATTTTTCTGTTAACAAATATTTAAACGTGTTAATTCAGATCTGAACAGAATTATAAATTAACGTATGAGGTCAGTTCGGAGATGCTATAAGTCATTTCCGACCTCATTTAAAATGCCTAGATAGGTAGATTAATTACGCTTCACCTCTTGCCATGTTTAACCAACATTTACTATTGCCATGTACCTAATCGGGATAGAACTAAATAATTCGTATGTTGAGTTTCGTTAATATGCAACTCGTTGCATATTGAACGTCACTTAATGTGTAGTGTTTGATTGGAGTGAATTGCCATGTCATGCCTTGCATTAGAACGATCGTGCATCATACGTGTTGAGCATTATGTCGTGCATATGACGTGGTGAATATCTGTGTTTGATGCTTGTTTCTGGTTTGCTTCGTCTCGATAGAGTTCCGCAAGCATGTCGGAAAGTGAGGACCCGTTCGACTACATCGGTTCGTCTGCTTCATGGAGTCGTTCTTCTTCCAAGCGGGATCTCAGGTAAGATGACCATTTCCCCAGATATTATTACTATCATTGCTATGCTAGTTGTTCGTTTTTGTCGCTATGTCTCATTGCCTACCACATGCTAAATATGAGCCTCCCAACATTGCCATGAAAACCTTCAACATGTTCACAACCTAGCAAACCACTGATTAGCTATGTTACCGCTTGCTTAACCATGTGTTAGCGTTGCTAGTTGCAGGTCTAGTTGTTTCCATGTGATAACATGGGTTACTTGTTATATCACCATATTATTGCTAATTAATTTAATGCACCTATATACTTGGTAAAAGGTGGAAGGTTCGGCCTTTCTAGCCTGGTGTTTTGTTCCACCTTTGTCCCCTTAGTTTTGGCTACCGATGTTATGTTCCATAAATGAGCGCTCCTAACATGCTTGGGGTTGTTATGGGGACCCCTGGATTCTCGTTTTAGGATAAAGCTCGTCTGGCAAGGCCCGACATTGGTACTATATTTTCCCAACATAATAATTCTGTTAATACTGAAAGCATAGGGAGTTAGCGCTACCCGAGCAGTAATTCAACATAATAAAGGGAGGGCCAGTGCTGATGGTGCTGATCCAAAACAGAGCCACTTGCGGGGCCACCCGGGGCAACTCGGGGATTTCTATCCGGCCACCGTACGTATTGCTCATTTGTCGTGTCCTGAGAACGAGATACGCGGCTCCTATCGGGATTGTCGACACGCCGGGCCGCCTTGCTGGACTTATTTTACCTTTATCAAGCGTCTTGTGCGAGGGATTCCGAGGATGCTTTGAGCTAACTCGAGGTTGCGGTTTTCCAATAGGGATCCAAGGAGATCATGGGTTTCCCTGATCGAGGTCATTCCTTCGTAGCGTGTGGTAGTTTGTGATGGACTAGTTGGAGCACCCCTGCAGTGTTAAATCTTTCGGAAAGTCGTGCCCGCGGTTATATGGCAACGTGCAAACTTTGTTTAACATCCGATTTTAGATAACTTGAAGTTAATTGAATTAAAACTTGCCAACTGAGTGTGTAACCGTGACTGTCTCTTTCGTGAGCTCCTTCCCCAATTAGGACACGGTGGGGTTATGTCTGATGTAAGTAGGTGTTCAGGATCATTCATTTGATCATCAGTAGTTCACGTCCGCTATGCGTAGATCACCCCCTCTTTATTCTTGTACTCGTAAGTTAGCCACCAAATAAATGCTTAGTCGGTGTTGTAACCTCACTACTTAACCATACCTCACCTATTAAACTTTGCTAGTCTTGATACCTTTGGAAATGAGATTGCTGAGTCCCCTGTGGCTCATAGATTACTACAACACCAGTTGCATGTACATGTAAAGGATATTAAGACACGAGCGCGTTGATTGTTCATTTGGAGTTTCTTCGTCTTCCTTTTCGTCGATCTAGGATGGGTTCGAGGCCGGTAGCCTGGGATAGCAAGGATGGACGTCGTTCTTTTCTCGTTTGTTTTCGTCCATAGTCGGACCCTGCTCTTCTTCGTGATATTTATGTATTGTACTGATGTGCCTATAATGTAGCTTGTGGCGAGTGTAAGCCGATTTCATATACTCTTCTCTTTAGTACATGTACTTGTAATGATATCCATTCTTGCGAAACGACGAGATGCGCTTCTATCGCTGTCGAGGCCCTCGTGCCAAAATAAGGTTAGGATCGCATCTTGGGCGTTACAACGATCTAGAGAGGAGAGGGCAACACGTGGCCTTTCAGGTGGTCGCTGCCCTAAAAAACTCCACTACATATAGGAGGAAAGAGTGGAGGAGACGCCCTAGGGTTTCCCCTAGGGCCTTTGGCTGCAGGCTAAGGAGGTGGAGTCCACCTCCTACAAGGAGGTGGGCGTGGGGAGGAGTCCTATTCCAACAAGGACTCCTCCCACCCTCCACTTTTTCCTCTTGGGCACATGGGCTCCTTATGGGGTCGGTTGCCCAACCCGCTAGGGGCTGGTGCGCCTCCTCTTGGGCCCATGTGGCCCCTCGAGGTGGTGGGTCCCTCCCGATGGACCCGTGGAACCCATTCGTTACTCCCCCTACACTACCGGAAATGCGTGAAATGTTTCTAAAACCCAGATACCACTTTTCTATATACAATTCTTTACCTCCGGACCATTCCGGAACTCCTCGCGACATTCGGGATCTTATCTGGGACTCCGAACAACCTTCAGTCACCAACAAACATAACTCAATAATACCTAAACGTCATTGAACCTTAAGTGTGCAGACTGTGCGGGTTTGAGAACTATGCAGACATGATCGAGACACTCTACGGTCAATAACCAATAGCGGGCCTAGACACCCATATTGGCTCCTACATATTTTACGAAGATCTTTCTCGGTCGAACCTCTATGTCAAGGACTTAGTTAGTCCCGTATGCTGTTCCATTTGTCCATCGGTATGTTACTTGCCCGAGATTTGATCGTCGGTATCTGCATACCTAGTTCAATCTCGTTACTAGCAAGTCTCTTTACTCGTTCTGTAATACAAGATCCCATGACTAACTCCTTAGTCACATTGCTTGCAAGCTTCTTGTGATATTGTATTACCGAGTGGGCCCTAGAGATACCTCTTTGTCATACGGAGTTACAAATCCTAGCCTCGATTCACGCCAACCCAACAGACAGCCTCGGAGATCCCTGTAGAGCACCTTAATAGTCAACCAGTTACGTTGTGACGTTTAATACACACAAGGCATTCCTCTGGTGTCCGGGAGTTGCATGATCTTATGGTCATAGGAACAAATACTTGACATGCAGAAAATAGTAGCAATAAACTGACACGATTATATGCTACGATCTAGGTCTTGTCCATCACATCATCCGTTATTAAATGACAACTCATGTCTATAGCTAGGAAACCTTGACCATCTTTGATCAACGAGCTAGCCCATCAAGGGCTCACTAGGGACACAGTGTTGTCTATGTACCCACAAATGTATTTGAGTTTCCAATCAATACAATTCTAGCATGGATAATAAACGATTATCATGAACAAGGAAATATAAGAATAACTAATTTATTATTGCCTTTAGAACATATTTCCAACAATTTGGTCACCAAAAATTATCAAATGATCTCCCCACAAAACGTAATACAAATAATGCTCTATAGCCAAGTTTACTCTTCACATGTTCTAGCACGAACTTTGTTTTTATGGAGCTCCTGAGTTGTCATTTGGCCACAAAATTTTGTAAGCACCTAAACATTTGGTCATAATTACATAACAAAGTTTTATATTTAAAAAATGTGTTGCTAAGTTTTTGGTCGTGGGTGCACTAGGGGTGCAAAGTTCATGGCTGAACAAAACCCATGCTCTTCGAGATAGTGAAAGTTTGTCTTGCAAGGGTGCCCTTGATTGGCCCCTAGTCATGGAAGCACGGGCCCTCTAGCACCCCCACACGCCCTGGTCGGTCGGTCCATGTGCGGGGCGCGACGCTCCCTGTTTTGTTTTTTTACTTTTCTTTCTTATTTTCTATTTTTATTTTGTTCTATGTTTACATAATTTCGGATTGCAAAAAAGGATCTAGAAATTTCAAAAATAATAATATTTGAATTTTCAAATATAGTCCTTGAATTTAAAAATATCCGTGATTTCAAAAGAATGAACATTTTTTAAATTTGACAAAAAAATATTTGAGCATTTTTTCATAATGATCAACAATGTTTTGTATTTGATGAACGAATTTGAATTCAGTGAATAGTTTTTGAGTTTGATGAACAAAATTTGTATTCAAGAACATTTTTTAATAAAATGATGAACAAATTTTGAAAACTACAAATGAAAAACGAATTTGATGACAACCAATTAGTTTGATGACTTTTTTTTTTGTTTTTTGATAAACATTTTTTAAATCTGATTAGAAACAATCATATTTGATGAGCATTTTTTTAATTGTTGAACTTTTTTTTACATTGATGAACGTTGTTTCAAATCAATGGACAAAACTTGTTCGCGGATTTGACAAGAAAATTTGCAAAAAATAAAAGTGAAAGAAGGAAAAATATAAAACATACTATAAAGAGAAAAATAGAAAACCAAAAAAGAAAAAGAAAGAATAAGAGAAAATGGGCTTGCCCATATGAACGCCCAGCTCAGGATGGGTTCTTGCCAAGTTGCTCGCGGGTTTATCTAAAAAAAGTCGGTCACCGGTGATGTGGACACCCATCTTAGAGCATCTCCAGCCACATCCCTAAAAGGCCGTCCCGAGGACAGTTTTTTTTCCGCCGACAAAGAGAAAACGGACCAATCGCGTCCCGAGGAGTCGGTTTTTCGCCGGTTAGGGCCGATATTAGCCCCGGCGGTCCCAGGTCGAACCCAACGTGTTGGGGGGCGCCTGGGGGCGCCGGCGGAAAGAAAAACGATGCGTCGGCCCCCTGTCAAGCGAAAAAAGGACTTTCCTTCTTTGGAATTGCCCCTCTCACACCACATATTTCACCATAGTGTCGATTCCGGCGCCGCCCACTTGCCTACCCTCGCTACAAAGGCCATCTCCACTCGATGGATGTAGGGTTCGCCGCGGCTTCGCCCCTCCCCCCGCTTCTTGGCGAGTTTTCCCAGCACACCGGGCACGTACGCGGCCGCGCGTCTGCCACGCCTACCAAGTGTTCGGTGATTTGCCTGGGCGATGGACTCCGACGACGATGAGACATTCATGATGCTACGGAGGAGGAAGACGATGCCGACACCCAGGATGAAGAGCACCTCATGGTCCTTGCCTCTCTGGTCAGCCTGTTTGCGAGAAATGCAAAGCCACGACGAGGTGGCTCGGCTCCGGGCCGACTGAAGGCAAAGCAGATCCATCGGCTAGAAGGGTGTCGCTTGCTCTATGCTGACTGTTGGAAATATGCCCTAGAGGCAATAATAAAATGGTTATTATCATATTTCCTTGTTCATGATAATCGTCTATCGTTCATGCTATAATTGTATTAACAGGAAACAGTAATACATGTGCGAATGAATAGATCACAATGTGTCCCTAGCAAGCTTCTAGTTGGCTAGCTCGTTAGTCAATAGATGATCATGGTTTCCTGATCATGGGCATTAGATGTCATTGATAACGGGATCACATCATTGGGAGAATGATGTGATGGACAAGACCCAATCCTAAGCCTAGCACTAGATCGTATTGTTCGTATGCTAATGCTTTTCTAATGTCAAGTATCTTTTTCTTCGACCGTGAGATTGTGCAACTCCCGGATACCGTAGGAGTGCTTTGGGTGTATCAAACGTCACAACATAACTGGGTGACTATAAAGGTGCACTACGGGTACCTCCGAAAGTGTCTGTTGGGTTGGCACGAATCGAGATCGGGATTTGTCACTCCGTGTGACGGAGAGGTATCTCTGGGCCCACTCGGTAGAACATCATCATGAGCTCAATGTGACTAAGGAGTTAGTCACACGATGACGTGCTACGGAACGAGTAAAGAGACTTACCGGTAACGAGATTGAACAAGGTATAGGTATACCGACGATCGAATCTCGGGCAAGTTCTATACCGACAGACAAAGGGAATCGTATACGGGATTGATTGAATCCTTGACATCGTGGTTCATCCGATGAGATCATCATGGAGCTAGTGGGAGCCACCATGGGTATCCAGACCCCGCTGATGGTTATTGGCCAGAGAGGTGTCTCGGTCATGTCTACCTGTCTCCCGAACCCGTAGGGTCTACACACTTAAGGTTCGATGACGCTAGGGTTATAGGGAATTGTTATACGAGGTTACCGAAAGTTGTTCGGAGTACCGGATGAGATCCCGGACGTCACGAGGAGCTCCGGAATGGTCCAGAGGTAAAGATTGATATATAGGACGGATGGTTTCGGACACCGGAAGTGTTTCGGGCATCATCGGTAACGTACCGGGACCACCGGGACCACCAGAGGTGGCCCCGGGGGACCACCGAAGGGGGGAAACGACCCCGGGAGGTAAGATGGGCCAAGTGGGGGTGGAAACCAGCCCCTAGGTGGGCTGGTGCGCCTCCCCACTCAGCCCATGGCGCAAGGGAAAGAAAAAGGGGGGGCAAACCCTAGGCCAGGTGGGCCTAAGGCCCACCAGTGGGTGCGCCACCCCCTCCTCCCCTTCTGGCCGCCGCACCACCCATCTGGGAGGGCTGCCGCACCCCCTAGGGTGGGAACCCTAGGGGTGGCACCCCCTCTCCCCTTCCCCTATATATAGTGGGCACTTTTGGCCTTTGGGGGACACCGTTTTGATCTCTCTCTCGGCACAGCCCTGCTCCTCTCCCTCCTCCTCTCTGCCGGCGCTTGGCGAAGCCCTGCCGGGAGACCTCGTCTCTCCACCGACACCACGCCGTCGTGTTGCTGGACTTGTTCCCCAACCTCTCCTTCCTCCTTGCTGGATGAATGTGCGGGAGACGTCACCGGGCTGCACGTGTGTTGAACGCGGAGGTGCCGTTGTTCGGCACTAGATCGGAATCGCCGCGAGTACGACTCCATCAACAGCGTTCTAGCAACGCTTCCGCTTAGCGATCTTCAAAGGTATGAAGATGCTCTTACCCCTCTCTCGTTGCTGGTCTCTCCATAGGAATATCTGAACATGCGTAGGAATTTTTTTTAATTTATGCTACGTTACCTAACACTGACTACTTCACATACGCTCCTCTGCACGATGATAAAGTATTCCGGCGCCGTTATCATATGAGCCGGAAGCTCTTCCTCAGGATTATGAATTCCATCAGGGAGTTCGATAGCAACTTCAATTGCCAAAAAGGATTGCACTGACACACTTGGATTCACCTCGCTTCATAAGTGCACGACAACTATGAGGATGCTTGCGGAGCTCCCGATGATATTCTAGAAGACTATGGACACATGGCCAAGTCCACCACCATTGAGTGTTTTTACAAGTTCTCCAGGGTAGTGGTGGCAGTTTTTGGACCTCAGTATTTGCGATCACACAATGCTTAAGACACTGCTCGGATCCTAGCATAGAATGCAGAAAGAGGATTTCCTGGGATGCTTGGAAGTATCAACTGCATGCATTGGAAATGGGAAAAATGTCCATTTGCTTGGCAAGGGATGTACAAAGGCGCCAAAGGAGGTTGCAGTGTGGTACTTGAGGCAGTGGCCACACATGTGTTGGAAATATGCCCTAGAGGCAATAATAAATTAGTTATTATTATATTTCTTTGTTCATGATAATCGTTTATTATCCATGCTATAATTGTATTGATTGGAAAAACAATACTTGTGTGGATACATAGACAAAACACTGTCCCTAGTAAGCCTCTATTTGACTAGCTGGTTGATCAAAGATGGTCAAGGTTTCCTGACCATAGGCAAGTGTTGTTACTTGATAACGGGATCACATCATTAGGAGAATCATGTGATGGACAAGACCCAAACTATGAACGTAGCATATTGATCGTGTCGTTTTATTGCTATAGTTTTCTGCGTGTCAAGTATTTGTTCCTATGACCATGAGATCATATAACTCACTGGCACCAGAGGAATATCTTGTGTTTATCAAACGTCACAGCGTAACTGGGTGACTATAAAGATGCTCTACAGGTATCTCCGAAGGTGTCCGTTGAGTTAGTATGGATCAAGACTGGAATTTGTCACTCCGTGTGACGGAGAGGTATCTCGGGGCCCACTCGGTAATACATCACACACAAGCCTTGCAAGAAATGTGACTTAGTGTATGTCACGGGATCTTGTATTACGGAACGAGTAAAGAGACCTGCCGGTAAACGAGATTGAAATAGGTATGCGGATACCGACGATCGAATCTCGGGCAAGTAACATACCGAAGGACAAAGGGAATGACATACGGGATTATATGAATCCTTGACACTTAGGTTCAACCGATAAGATCTTTGGCGAATATGTAGGATCCAATATGGACATCCAGGTCGCGCTATTGGATATTGATCGAGGAGTCTCTCGGGTCATGTCTACATAGTTCTCGAACCCGCAGCGTCTGCACACTTAAGGTTCAACGATATTTTATGCGTATTTGAGTTATATGGTTGGTTACCGAATGTTGTTCGGAGTCCCGGATGAGATCACGGACGTCACGAGGGTTTCCGGAATGGTCCGGAAACGAAGATTGATATATAGGATGACCTCATTTGATTACCAAAAAGTTTTCGGACATTACCGGGAATGTACCGGGAGTGACGAATGGGTTCCGGATGTTCACCGGGGTGGGCCAGCCCACCCGGGGGAAGCCCATAGGCCTTAGGGGTGCCGCACCAGCCCTTAGTGGGCTGGTGGGACAGCCCAAGAGGCCCTATGCGCAGGAATCAAAGGAAAAAGGAAAAAAAGGGGAAGTGGGAAAGTGGAGAAGGACTCCACCTTCCAATCCTAGTTGCACTAGGATTGGAAGGGGAGGACTTCCCCCCTTGCTTCGGCCGACCCCTTGGGGCTCTCTTGAGCCTCAAGGCAGGTCCCTCCCTCTCCCTCCTATATATACTGAGGTATTAGGGCTGATTTGAGACAACTTTGCCACGGCAGCCGACCACATACGTCCACGGTTTTCCTCTAGATCGTATTTCTGCGGAGCTCGGGCGGAGCCCTGCTGAGATAGATCATCACCAACCTCTGGAGCGCTGTCACGCTGCCGGAGAACTCATCTACCTCTCCGTCTCTCTTGCTGGATCAAGAAGGCCGAGATCATCGTCGAGCTGTACGTGTGCTGAACGCGGAGGTGCCGTCCGTCCGACACTAGATCGGAGCGGATCGTGGGACGGATCGCGAGATGGTTCGTGGGACGGTTCGCGGGGCGGATCGAGGGACGTGAGGACGTTCCACTACATCAACCGTGTTTCTTAACGCTTCCTGTTGTGCGATCTACAAGGGTACGTAGATCCAAATCCCCTCTCGTAGATGGACATCACTATGATAGGTCTTCGTGCGCGTAGGATTTTTTTGTTTCCCATGTGAAGTTCCCCAACAACATGACCTCTCGATTTGGCATTCCTTCTTTGGTATGCCAGGAACTCACAATGACATCAACGTATTGTAGGGCTCGAATGTCTTTGTGAAGCTTGTTGAAGGTCATGCTCCTCTAGTTAACTACGAGGTCAATGGACACCACTACAACAAGGGATACTACCTAGCAGATGGCATCTATTCGAGATGGTCCACGTTTGTGAAGACTATCTCAAATCCTGCATCAGGAGGCAAGCACTCCTATTTTGCCAAGCGTTAACAAGCTTGCAGGAAGGATGTCGAGCGGGCATTTGGTGTGCTTCAATCTCATTTTGCTGTTGTTCGGTACGCCGCTCAGCATGGTCGAAAGATAAAATTTGGGAAGTCATGACTTGTTGTGTTGTCTTGCACAACATAATCATTGAGAGCGAGTAGGAGGAGCGAGTGTTTGACACTGAATCATATTACGGGCAAGGTCCTCTTGCCCAAATTGATCACCAGCTACCGATAACCTGGACTGCCTTCCTCAACATGCATGCATTAGGATATCCGAGACCCACAAGTCCATCAACAACTCCAGCACGATTTGATGGAGCACCCATGGAGACTGAAGGGCAAGGCCTAGCTTGATTTTTGATTTGTATTGATTTGTTGAACTATTTTTTGATTTATATTAATTTTTGTAATGAATTATGTAATAAAAATAACTATTGTTGTTTAATTTGTGCTGGAGAATACTAAAAATAGACCAAAAATGGATGAATTTTTCTTTAAAACTGGACCAAAAGCGACGGATGGGGACGCCCTTGGGTGGGCAACCGTTAGAGATGCTCTTAGAGTGTTCGCGGTCGGGGTTTCTTCCCGCGAACACGCTCCTCTAACGGGCAATTCGTTCCCGGGGGGACAATTCGTTCGACGGGGGACTTTTTCAAATCCAAATCTAACGTCATTATTGGTTCGATGGGGAACAAGTCGTATCCGTGTCAGTACTGGTTTTGTATTCATCACCCAGCCAGAGAAGGATTAGTACTAGTAGTCGTCTACTTGTAGCTATACTTATATATATACCCCATGTGTATTGGTGGCAGCTAGCTATGACAGAATAGATCGGGGGTAGACTAAGCTAGGGCTAGACGAGGCTTGCACGACGGGGGTAGACTAAGCCTTGCACGACGGTGGATCTATTAGAATTTAGAAGTCAGCCTCAGTCTTTGCGTCGGTCGTCGTCGTGCAAAAGTGCTCGGCATCGTGAATTGGACCAAAACCTCAGAAAAAAGAAAACAAAACTAGCGGCCACCATGGCACCAGGACCACGGCGGACACTCCCGGACGAGCTCGTAGAAGAGATCCTCATCCGGATCCCGCCCGACGACCCGGCCAGCCTACTCCGCGCCTCCCTCGTCTGCAAGTCCTGGAGCGAGGTCGTCTCCCACCGCGGGTTCAGCCGCCGCCTCCGCGATCACCACCGAGCACCCCCGGTGCTCGGCTTCCTGCACGACTGGTACGACGAGGACATGCCCGAATTCATCCCCGCCACCTCATCGCCATTCTCTCTCGCCGTTCCCGACCGCAGGCTCTGGCAGGCCGTCGACTGCCGCCACGGGCGCGCCCTCTTCCTCTCCAACCCCAAGTGCCCGTATACCCAGGAACTCCTTATGTGGGAGCCAATCACGGGTGCCCGGCAGCGCATACCGGTGCCCACGGCATTCCAGAGTGGCCGCACAACTGCCGCCGTGTTCTGCACAGCGGATGGCTGCGACCATTGCCACTGCCACGGAGGTCCCTTTTGCGTGGTCTTCATCTTCTCCATCGACGACGAAGAGATACGCGAAGGCGCCGTCGAGCAGGAGTATGTCACGTCGGCGTGCATATACTCGTCGGAGACTGACGCCTGGGGCGAGCCGACCTTGATGCATGGCGAGTGTTACATGGACTTCACATGCTATTCCAGTGTGCTTGTCGGGAGGTCTCTGCTCTACTTCTTGTCCGATGGTGGGATGATCTTGGAGTATGACTTGGCAAGGCACACGCTGATTTCGTTCGATATACCATACTCCTGCAGCACTAAGGATGTATTTGATTGCAACCTCATGCTTGCGGAGAACGGTGGACTGGGACTCGTCGAAGAATTGAATCCGCATCTACAATTGTGGTCAAGAGAGGTTGATGCCCGATGGGTACCCAGCCGGATCATCTACTTGGGAAGTTTGTCCCTAAATGGTGCTCCAGTGGATGGAGCATGTCCAGTCCATGTGTTGGGCTTTGCCGAGGGAGCAAACGTCATTGTTGTGACCACATCTGCTGGCGTCTACTCAATCCAAGTACAATCAGCGCATGCAAACAAGGTGTGTGATGAGGCCAAAGAATGCGACGATTATGGCTATGGTAATTTGATTCCAGTTGTGGGATTTTACACTCCTGTTCCCAAGTTGAGCAGATGAGAAAAAAGTTTATGATATAGGTGGTACAATGGTTAATTACTTAGCAGCTTAATCTCCTGAATGTCATGTTTACCAACTTGTGAAATAATAAAGCTTTTGGACGAAGGATAATAGGATAAGTAAATGTTTTGGATGTTTCTTAGACTGAGATATAATGAAGAACGAACACTGTTTTCTAAATGTTGAATTGCATGTCTGATTTCAGTTAATCTCTGAAAGAATTGGATTGTGTGGATTGCGTTACTTCTTAACGTAGAAGAGTAGACACTCACTTGCAGGTCAATTGATTGGGTGTCACCTTGGTAACCAAAACAAAAAGGTGTGGATAATGCGAGGTGTACCCACACTGATACGACCACAACTAACACTTGTCTTGTTCTTCAAAAATTATACTCCCTCTGTAAAGAAATAGAAGATCGTTTAGATCACAGAGGGGGTATCTATTAAAGGATTGCATGTCAAAAGTATTTACGAGCCAAAAGATGCTCTGCATTCAAGTTTAAATTTGCTTTTTTTTGTACAGAGCTTCTTAGATATCAGTTGGCCACCAAATTTTTCAAGCACCTAATTTTTTTTTTTGCAATATATAACATCTTTTACAATATATATAACATCTTTTACAATCCCTAACATCATCTACCTAAGATACAATCAGCAATCCACATAGTATTTTCCGTCTTTAGATATGACGTGGTAAAGAAAGAATCCCGCCAATTCCTCTTGAATTGCTCGTATGCGATAATGTGTTAGGACTTCATCCCGCATCTGCCAGATCTAATTTAAAGCAGGGGGTCAATACATGCATATATATGAATAAAACTCAACACAATTGATGGTAATATATAAAATAAAATTGTGAATAGTATTTAGGTACTTGATATTGTTTCTCAGATATGCCCCCCTGCTCAGAGGTCGAGAGACGAATTAGCTCGCATACGTAGGATCCACGGTACTCGGTCCCACTGTCCTGGTACAAGCACTTTACAAGGTATATTGATGAAAATTTGAATCAATTAGAGATGCACGGAACTAGCTAGTACTACTTACTTTGGGGTGCGTAAATTGCAACTCTTTTTTTAGACCGGGAATCTTATTGGTGAACTTCTTCCAAATCCTGTCAGGAAAAGAAAATGATTGAAATTAACGAAAGTTGCATGTCGATATGGACCCGGTATTGACTGAACTTGCTTCTTGAGCATTGTAGTCATGTCCGCATAATAATTGGGATCTTTACGTCTCGAGTCTAAGACAGTTACTTTTGCTCCGTCAAGCTTAACGGATAGCAGAATATAGTGGTACCTGCGTACGCATATATAACTCATCAATTACATTATACTTAACCTCGAGTAAAGCAAAACCAAGTATACACAGAAGACAGCAACACTCACCTGGAGTTGTAAGGAAAGACTATTTCCCTTTTGTTTTGATTTACAAGGAACGACTTTAGCAAGTTGTCCTCAATATCTTTGGGTTCGTGTCGTACCGACCATTCATTTACGGAATCTGGGCTAATGAACCCAACATCAAAGATTCCTGCTTTTTTTAATTCGACGATCTTCAATCTGCATAACATATATAGTGAGGATAATTATATATGCATGCAATGAATGAACTGAGCTAGAGACTTAACTATAGAAGTAATTAATACTTACAAACAGTAGGAAGTCACGATTTGTTTGTCGAGGGCCAGTTGATTGTATAACTGAAACAACTCCACAAATTGAACACAAATCACTTGACCTCCAATGAATTCCTGCTCTCGTTTCACTTCCATATAGATAGTGTCTCTCCCAGAATCCAGGCAGGTATTCATGTACCACTCATGCAATTTGTGCATCATCGGTGTTAGAGGAGGATGACCAGGTTTGGCGAGAGGCTTCCCATGTCGGTATTCATATTTTTCTTCTGTTACCTCAGTCGTTTGAAAAATTACGCGTCCACCGGCTGCACTTCTTAAAACATCAGCCGGCTCGTGAGGCATCCGATGTTGTGTGATCGAATGGCCGAACGAAGTTCTTCACTTTTGCAATAGATGTAATGTTGCAGAAACATTTGCACTGGAGGTACTCTTGCAAAAGAAGATTTTGCAACAAAGGTCATGTTGTAGAAAACTTTTTCAACATAAGTCAGGTTGCAGAATTTTTTTCTTCATCTTTCTGGAACATAGGTGATGTTGCAGATGAATTTTTTGCAAACAAAGGTCAGGTTGCAGAAAACTTTTGCAACAAGATATGTGTTCCAATTTATTGAAACAAAGACCATGTTGTTGAAACTCATCATTGTGCCTACTTGCACTAGCTTTGCGCGGTCAATCGCAACAACACCGTTGTTGCAGAAACTCAATTGCGGATCTTCTCGAGATGAAAACCGAGACGCGGCGGCCGCGCGGGAGCGGGCTTCCTAGCTGCGCTGCTGGTCCTCCCTGACCAGCAACGTGGCCCTGAGGACTGACTTAATCACCGACTTGCCTGGGGTCGGGAGGCCGAATGTGGTGCTGATCTGGTCGATCCTGACCACCGAGGGGAGGAACTGGAGGGCCTCAACCATGGCGAGGCTGATCATGTTGGCGCAGACGTCGTTAAGCTTGCAGAGCATGTGGAACTCGTGGTACAAGAGGGCATTGAAGTCCATGGCCGTCGCCGCCTCCGTTGTCGCCAGCTCCCTCCATTGAACGCGTAGCTAAGGAAACAGAAAGCCCCAGCGTCAGGACCATTTTCCTGAAACAACGGTCCATTTTTAGGAAACGGTCATGACTACGTCGTTGCTCAGTTGGGCGTGGGCACAATCTCGTCCGTCAGATCGAGGCAGGATCAATGGACGAGCAGCCGGCAGAACAATCGCGCGGATCAGCTGGTAGGAGGTAATAGTTTTCCAAATAAAAAGGGAATCGTTTCCCACCCGCGCGCCGGCCGAACCGACGCGCATGTCGCCCCCTCGCACGTGTGGACCCATGCAACATTTTTTCCATCCGCGTGCTTCGCTGGTCAGTGGATGCAACATTTTTTGTCTAAATATGTTGCAACCAACGTCATATTTGCTGCAAGCGTTTTTTACTATTTTTTGTCCCAGTAAAAAAAACTGCATATACGTTTGATTGCAACTCCAGTTCGTCGGATTTTTCGTTACAATCGATGTTTTTTTACTTTTGCTACAACCGTGTTAATTTTTGCTACAACCGGCATCATATTTTGCCGCAACCGTTCACTAAAAAAGTTTCATACACGTCACGTAAATATTTGCTACAACCGACGTTTGATTTTTTCTACCACGCACCATCAGCTTCGTTTTTTTGTTACCCTCACGTAGATATTTTTTTTGCTACAAATTTTGTTTTATGTTGCAACCGTTGAAAAAATTGTTGCATCGCATCGAAATTTTGCTGCATATGGAAAAAAATGTTACATGCGGATCCAACGATGCGGACGACGCGGGGTTGATGGATCCTGCGGCTCGCGCGCGGCCGGCCGAAAGTTTGGACCGGCGCGCCGGCTCAGATCAGCCCTCAAGGAAACATTGCAAAGAAAAAAAAAGATGTACATGTTTTTTTTTACTCACTCTGTCTAGTAACTCTTGTTGCGACGGTATTTTTGCAAAATGCCCCTTTAGTTTTCCTCGACACAACCCGCGCCCCTTTCTTTAGTTATCTTTCCCTCATGTCGCTTCCCCTTTTCCCTTCCCCCTTCCGCCACAACCGTGGCACCGTCCATAGCCAACTCCGGCCATATCCCGGCAAGTCTCTGCCCTACCGACCTTCGTTAGCACCCCCTCCTCCCCCTACCTTTGTCGGCACCCCCTCCTTCCCCTACCTTCGCCCAGTCCCTGACATGCCGGTCGATTCGCCGACCTCACCACAAATCCCGGCCACCGTCAAAAGGGGAGAGAAAGCGGAGAAAAAATTCAATTGTTCTGTGGATGGCTTACGGGCGAGGCAGCGGGTGGCGGCGATGCACGAAGATTGTGTGCCAAAGTGTCCATCCAGCATGCTGCGTCCCTCACGGACGCCTGTCAGTAGGCCACAGGTGCATGGATGCCGGACGCACGAGTACATCCTCGATCTTGTAGGACCATCGGCGAGCGTGTCTAGGACTGCTGCTTCCACTCCACCGGCGCCTAAGGCTGACTTGGAGCTTCAAGACCTCCAACCCTCCATGGAACTCCGATCCCACAGCAGTCCCACCTCACTCCATGGTCAGGTCTTTCTTCCTCTCCCCGCAGTTGTGTTCCAAATTCTTGAGTTTTATACCTGGATGCGATCTCTTTTGATCGATCTCTTCCTGGTTATTATGCCATTTGAATATGGAATTAGAGATCGGTTTATCCTGCACAACATAGTGCAAAGGTGTCCAATTTGGCTCTGTTCCTACACTGAGACTTGTGAATTTGAGCAGTTGTTCTTGTTCTCAGCTCCTACAGGGAGATGGATCTGAATTGGTGTGCTCAGCTCCTACGGTATTTGTCTCGAGTCATTTTAACTGCATGCACATGTAAATATACAATCAGAATTTTCTATAGATCATTGGTGATCATTTTCGATGTCGGAATTGATTGGAAGTGTACTAGTCCCCTTTTGTTATGGTCTATATTCAGATATTTGCATATGATGAAGCACAGTTATCCTGTTTTTTCATTGGATCCAATAAGGGGGAATAAGATTAGATCATTGGTGTTGAATGTTGAGTTGCTGTGTGTAAACCTGGGTAACATAAAGAAATAAAAGGAGACTAGTAGATTATTATCCTTTGTATCTGTTGTGTGTAACATCCTGCTATGTTGTAATGTTGCATGAACCAAAGTAACCAGGTTTGATAAAGTACCGATCAAAATGACCTCCAACGGGATAATTTGGAACACTAGAGTAACATCTAGTTTACAAACAAAAATTTGGTAATTTTATAAACATTGCATAAATCTTGCTATGAACAACATAGTCTCACAAACTTCACTCACATTTGCAATAAGATGTGTAGTCTCCAAAAGTTTAGTTGTGGGTTTCCAAAATACACTCGGGTATATTTCTAGATTGATTGTTTTTTGAATCGATTGTTTCCAAAAAAATGATTGATTGATTCCAAAAACTCCTCACTGATTGCTTGTTTCCAAAAAATGCAGCGGCAAGTCTACCAGCGGTGGGGAAGGAGCAGCTCCTGGTTGCACATGTGGAAAAGGTAGCAGCAGCGGCGACGGCCCTCAATTGAGCGTGCAGTCGTCTCGCCGCCGGGGAAGACCCACATTAGCTAGCCTTTTAACTATAGTCAAAGAAGAAGACAAGAACCAACATAGGAACAAAATGAGAGGAGTTAAAGAAGAAGAGAACCAGCATAGGAACAAATTGAGAGGAGCTGTCAAACTGACATAAGTTTGAAATGTTCAGTAGATTTAGATATGTTTAGATTTTGTAAAATACTGTTGTAAATTCAGATATTTACAAATTCAAAGAGTTCAATGTTTACTAGATTCAGATGTTTATTGGATTGGTCACTACTTGATGTCCCTATTTGCATTGACATTTGCTTTCATAACTCCAATAATTCCAAATAAATAAAAATAATTCCAAATAAATCAAAATAATTCCAGTAATTCCAAACAATTCCAAATAAATCAAAATAATTTCAATAATTCCAAATAATTCCAATAATTCAACTAATTTCAAATAAATCCAATAAATCAAATAAACCCAAATACACATGACATACACAAGGCATTCACAAGACATACACTTGATCATTCCCTTTCTTTTTCTTTCTGTAACTACTTCTTTTGTTCTCTTTCCTTTTCCAATTGCATTTCTTCTATAATGGCCCTGGTATCAACAACTAGCTGACAGTCGCAATATACATTGATTATTTCCCTACCGTCATTCTGAAGTCGTTCCTTGTGCACCATTTCTCAGTTCCCACTTTGGTATGGTTCTGATTTTGATTTTGATGATTGACAACATGTTCATACACTGATTTGGTTTTTGTTTTTGTTTTCTATACGTGAAAATTGGCTTCTTCAAGATACCTTCAACATTAAGGCTGACAAGGGTAAAACTTTATCATCGAATTACAAGGTAAAACTGATACTCCGTCAACAACAACAAGATTACTCTACTAAAAATTGTTTGAAATAGGAAAATGGATCATAATTGTTCCACTGAAAACTCACACAATTTTAAAAATCTAGTTTGTTCAAATTGTAAAAGAAGAGCATGATTGTAAAACAAATAGGTAGTCATGTGACCGAATCTAAGAATAGGTAGTTATGCAAAAAATAATAGGTAGTTTACTTTAAATGATTCAGTTTACTCAATATTGATTGAAAAGTTAATTCAGTTTACTCATTTTGGAGTAAACATTAACTAAATTTTATTTGCATGGCAGCTTGATACGTCTCCAACGTATCTACTTTTCCAAACTCTTTTGCCCTTGTTTTGGACCCTAATTTGCATGATTTGAATGAAACTAACCCAGACTGACGTTGTTTTCAGCAGAATTGTCTTGATGTTATTTTTGTGTAGAAATAGAAGTTCTCGGATTGACCTGAAAATTTACGGAGAATATTTGTGGATTTAATAAAAAATACTTGCTTAAGAATCTACCGGACATGGGCCACCCCCAGGCCACAAGCCTGCACGGTGTCCTCCTAGGCCGCGCCCCCTGGGCTTGTGGGGCCCCTAAGGATCCACCGACCTATTTTCCACTCCTACATATTCCCATCTACGGAGAGAAAATCAAGGAGAAGAAATCATCGCGTTTTACAATACGGAGCCACCGCCACCTCCTGTTCTTCCTCGGGAGGGCAGATCTCGAGTCTGATTTGGGCTCCGGAGAGGGGAAATTGACGCCGTCGTCGTCACCAACCATCCTTCATCACCAATTTCATGATGCTCTCCATCGTTCGTGAGTAATTCCATCATAGTCTTGCTGGACAGGTGATGGGTTAGATGAGATCTATCATGTAATCGAGTTTGTTTTGTTAGGGTTTGATCCCTAGTATCCACTATGTTCTGAGATTGATGTTGCTATGACTTTGCTATGCTTAATGCTTGTCACTAGGGCCCGAGTGCCATGATTTCAGATCTGAACCTGTTATGTTTTCATGAATATATATATATATGTGTGTGTGTGTGTGTGTGTGTGTGTGTGTGTCTTTTTGATCATATCTTGCAAATTATAGACACCTATTATGAGTTATGAACCGCATCCCCCGGGGTGATAATAACTAGGATTCTTTCCGGTGATTGTCGTAGTTTGAGGAGTTCATGTATTCACTAAGTGATAATGCTATGGTTCCGTTCTCTATTAAAAGGAGGCCTTTATATCCCTTAGTTTCCATTAGGACCCCGCTGCCACGGGAGGGTAGGACAAAAGATGTCATGCAAGTTCTTTTCCATAAGCACGTATGACTATATATGGAATACATGCCTACATTACATTGATGAATTGGAGCTAGTTTTGTATCACCCTATGTTGTGACTGTTGCATGATGAATGCCATCCAACATAATTATCCATCGCTAATCCATTGCCTACAAGCTTTCCACATATTGGTCTTTGCTAAGTTTCTTTTCCGCTGCTATTGTTACGATCACTACAAAACTGTTATTGTTACGTTTGTCACCGTTACCGTTACGTCCATACTACTTTGCTACTAAATACTTTGCTGCAGATATTAAGTCTTTCAAGTGTGGTTGAATTGACAACTCGGCTGCTAATACTCGAGAATATCCTTTGGCTCCCCTTGTGTCGGATCAATAAATTTGGGTTGAATACTCTACCCATGAAAACTGTTGTGATCCCCTATACCTGTGGGTTATCAAGACCTTTTTTGGCGTCGTTGCCGGGGAGCATAGCTTTATTCTATGAGTCACTTGGAATTTATATCTGTTCATCACTATGAAGAATCTGAAAGACGCTAAAACCAAGATCTACCCCTCAACTACGAGGACAGGTAAGGAACTGCCATCTAGCTCTGCACTTGATTCACCATCTGTTATGACTGAATTTGTGACACCACCACCTACTACTGAATCTGATATGTCACACGTAATTGATGATGCTACTTCTGCTATGCATGATGCTTATGATGATATTTTGCTTGATACTACTGTGCCACTTGGTGAATTTCTTGATGAACAAATTGCTAGAGTGAATGATGAAACTTATAATATTGTTGAATCTGATGAAACTGAACACTATGATTCACCTACTAGACCTAGCTCTCCTAGATATGAATTGCCTAATATACCTGAGAGTTATGTTATGGAAGGAGAAGTAGCTAGGGACTTTCTTGCTTGTAAGGATAGAGATGATCTTAAGAAATTACTATGCAGGTGGAAGGAAAAATCTTTGAATACTAGAATGCAATATGATCCCAAGTTTGCTACTTCACCTATCTGTATTACTGGTAAGGATTATGAATTCTCTGTCAATCCTGAGTTAATTACTTTGGTAGAATTTGATCCTTTCCATGGTTATGAATCTGAAACTATTGTGGCACACCTTACTAAATTGAATGATATAGCCACCCTATTTACTCATGAGGAAAAAAATCGTTACTATTATATTCTTAAGCTTTTTCCGTTCTCATAAAGGGTGATGCTAAGATAAGGTTCAATTCTCTTGCTCCTGGTTATGTGCGTAGTCCCCAGGATATGATTTACTACTTCTCTGAAAAATATTTTCCTGCCCATAAGAAACAAGCTGCCTTGCAGGAAATATTTAACTTTGTCCAAATTGAATAAGAGAGTCTCCCACAAGCTTGGGAGAGGCTTCTCGAGTTACTTAATGCTTTGCCTGATTACCCTCTCAAGAAAAATGAAATACTTGATATCTTTTATAATGGACTAACCGATACTTCTAGGGACCACCTAGATAGTTGTGCTGGTTGTGTTTTCAGGGAACGAACTATTGAACAAGTTGAACTACTATTGAACAATATATTGACAATGATAATGATTGGACTATTTCTGGACCACCTCTAAAATCAACTACGAATAAAAGAGGTATTTTATTCCTCAATCCTGAAGATATGCAAGAGGCAAAGAAATATATGAAAGAAAAAGGTATTAAAGCTGAATATGTTAAGAATCTACCACCTATTGAAGAAATACATGGTCTTGATAACCCTACACAGGTAGTAGAGGTAAATTCTCTTCGTAGATTTGATGAAGGTGATATTCCTTATAATAAGTCTGCTAGCCAATGCTTGGATGAATTTGATAATTTTGTTGTTAAACAAGAAAATTCCAATGCTTATGTTAGTAGACAATGGAAGCATAATGCTTACATGCTTGATCGCTTGGGTGAATATATGAGTAGAACTGTTAATGACATTAGGCTTATTAGTAAACATGCTTCCATGGTAACTACTCAAGTAGAACAAGTACTTAAGGCACACAATGATTTGCTCAATGAGATTACTAGTAAGAACAATGATCATGATGTTAGAGTTGTAACTAGAGGTGGTAGAATGACTGAGGAACCTTTGTATCCTCAGGGCTATCCTAAGAGAATTGAGCAAGAATCTCAGAGAGATAATATTGATGTACCTTGTCTTTTTAATAAAAATAAAACTAATGATGATAGGACTTTGCATGCTGCTAGTGAACCTGTTATAGAGTCTCATGAGAACCCAAATGATACCTCTATTTCTGATGGTGAAACACAATCTGGTAATGAACATGAACCTAGTGATAATATTAATGATGATGTTCATGTTGATGCTCAACCTAGTAATGACAATGATGTGGAGACTGAACCTGATGTTGATCTTGATAACCCACAACCTAAGAATAAAAGATATGATAAAAGAAATTTTGTTGCTAGGAAGCATGGTAGAGAAAGAGAACCATGGGTTCAGAAACCCATGCCCTTTCCTCCTAAGCCATCCAAAAAGAAGGATGATGAGGATTTTGAGCGCTTTATCGAAATGTTGAGATCCGTTTTCCTACGTATGCGATTAACGGATATTCTGAAAATGTCTCCCTATGCTAAGTACATGAAAGATATTGTTATTAATAAAAGAAAGATACCGGAAGCTGAGATCTCCACCATGCTTGCTAATTACACCTTTAAGGGTGGTATACCAAAGAAACTGGGAGATCCCAGAGTACCTACTATACAATGCTCCATTAAAGGAAGTTATGGTAAAACTACTTTATGTGACCTTGGAGATGGTGTTAGTGTTTTGCCGTTCTCTTTATATCATAGACTTAAATTGAATAAATTGACACCTACTGAAATCTCTCTTCAAATGGATGATAAATCAACTGCTTTACCTATCGGTATTTGTGAGGATGTGCCTATTGTGGTTGCAAACGTTACTATCTTAATGGACTTTGTTATTCTTGATATTCCCGAGGACGACAGCTTGTCGATCATCCTTGGTAGACCTTTTTTGAATACTGTAGGGGTTGTTATTGATTGCAATAAAGGCAATGTCACTTTTCATGTCAATGGTAATGAGCATACGGTACATTTTCCAAAGAAACAATCTCAAGTTCATAGCATCAACTCCATTGAAAAAATTCCAACGTTCATTATTGGAGACTTTGAATTCCCTCTTCCTACTGCCAAGAAAAAATATGATATACTTCTTGTTGGGGACATGCATATCCCCATTGAGGTAACCTAGTGCTATCCGAAAGTTCTCCTCTTCCATGCCATTCGAAAAAACTTTGTCAATAAGACTTGATCAACTTTATTGATGGATTCTTTTTGACGGGCATGAGATGGATAAATTTAGAAAGCACAACCTTATGTACCTAACTTTTTTATTATCTGTTCTTTAGTTTCAATTCGGTAAAAGGTTATTATTTCCATGTTTTCTGTTTTACCCGTGCAATAGAAAATATCCTGAAAAATAAAGGTTCTCAGAACTCCATGAAAATTTAGTATGATTTTTCTCGAATATTTAAGAATTTCTGGTACTAAGAACACATCAGGGGGCTGCACTAGTGGGCCACAAGCCTACTGGGCGCAGACACCCCCCTGGGCGCCCCCTGGCTTGTGGGTCCCATGTGGGGCCCCTTCACTTTTTCCAGTACCCATTCACTCCTTCTTCCTCCAGAAAAAAATCCTACCATTGCTCAAACCCGTGTTTTACCTCATCTTGCTGCCATTTTCGATCTCCTTGCTCAAAGCTTCATTTGCAAAACTATTTTAGGGGATTGATCATCGGTATGTGACTCCTCCAATGGTCCAATTACTTTTTGTTCTTGTGCTTTATATAATGCAAAATATTGCTGCTATGGTGACCTTGTTCTTGAGCTTGCATGTCAAATTTGTAGGGTTCCAAGTAGTGTTGATGCATGATACAGCTTCTAGGCACTTGTGGGAGTAGTTGCTATAAGCTTTGATTGAGTTTTGATGATTATTATGTGGAGTTACTAAGAATTTCAGATTTATTTTTTAGAGAAATAAAAATGTTAAGGAAAATATACCAAGGTGGTTCCTCGAGCAAGAAGACCCCGAGACTCGCGATATGCGAGCCCGACCTGGAACACGCAAGGGAAGCTCAAGTACGGCCTTGTGAATGGCCATCGGAATCATTCATGGTCCAGGCTGGATTCAAGGATGAATTTTATGCGCATATACGAAACGCTTGCCTTGAAGATTTTGTTTCAAACCAATGCAAGAAATATTATCAAATCACTGGTTCCTTCGTGCGGAGGAAAGACAAAGGTACTTCATAACCACAGAGGAGGGAGATGATTACGAGAGGCAAAGGCAGCTCGCCTCCATGCTGAAGTTGTTCAGGCGGCAGCTGCCGCAGCCCTGTACAACCCCGACTATGACTTTGGATATTATCCAGGCCAACCATGGCCTTAGACCAACTTAGGCCAAAAGCCTAAGCTTGGGGAGTACATATTTCTCACCGACATTACATTCATGTTCACACACACATTCCAGTTGTCGGTGTTCATACTTTCTCATTGTACTATACATGGTAGTTTATTTCTTCTTTTTGTTTTCTTCTTGTGTGTTTCATTAACCTTGAGAAAATCCAAAAAGATTTTTTTCTTCTTTTCCTTGTTGCGGGCTTTCCCGTGTAAATATTTTTTCTTTCTTCTTTGGGTCGTAAGGAGAAGACCACGATGACATGCTGAGTGGCTCTCATATTCATTAGCGTTTATCTATCAGAGAGTCCACATTAGCTCGTCTTCTCCTTTGAGTTATTGCTTGCAGATTCCAGCTTACTCCAATGCACGAACACTCCTATTATTATTTTTCACACCGTTTGGTCGTGCAAGTGAAACACAATAATGGCGATATATGATGAAGTGACTGAGATGGAGAAAAGATGGTATGAACTCAACCTATCTTGTTTTTATAAATATGATTAGCTCATCGTTCTGGATTCAGCTCATTATGGGTTGAACATGTTTGCAATGGCAATTAGATATTATAATTACTTATGCCATGCTTAATTATCTAGGAGTGAATAATGGTTTGTCTTGAGTGCCAACATACATATTAAAATGGTTGTGATGTAGTATGATAGAATGGTATCATCCTCCGAATGATTCGAGTGGCTTGACTTGGCACATGTTCATGCATGTAGTTAAAACAAAATCAACATAGCCTCTACGATGTTTATGTTCATAGTGATTTATATCCTACTCATTCTTGCATTCAATGTTGGTTAATCTCAAAGCATGTTTATGATTGTTGTCGCTCTCTAGTTGGTCACTTCCGAGTCTTTTGCTAGCCTTCACTTGTACTAAGCGGGAATACTGCTTGTGCATCCATCCTCATAAACCCAAAATTATTCCATATGAGTCCAGCATACCTACCTATATGCAGTATTCACCTGCCTTCCTAAGTAAATTTGCATGTGCCATACTCTAAACCTTCAAATAAATATTCTGTTTTGTACGCTCGAATCGCTGATGTAGTGACTAGGGGCTATCAGTATCTTCCATTCTATGTGGGTTATTCTCAAGATATGTGTTGATTCACTATCATTCACGAGAAAGTGGCTGGTAATCGGGATGCCCAGTTCCATGCTCAAAATTCAAAACAAATTTAATGAAACAACACCCCCCCCCCAGGATTGATGTTTGTATGGACGGTATCCGTGGATGAGGCTCGCCATGGAATGTGATTGATCGGTGGAGGGGGAGTAAAAACTTTACTATTCTGTTTGGGAACCGCCTATAATGTATTTAGCATGGAAGATATCGAGAACTCGTAGTTGTTACATTGACAATGAAAGCATACCACCCAAAATTTTGATTCATCTCTGTTTTAAAAAGCTCGAGCTATGGTACCTCTGCAAATCAATGTTTCCCTCTGCGAAGGGTCTATCTATTTTACTTTACTGTTGAGTCATCCTCTTCTTATAAAAAGGCACCAGTTAGAGAGAGCCCCTCTCATTTGTATTCTTTGTTATTAATTGATATTGAGTATGATTATGACTGGATCTCTTTTACCATGAATTACAATGTCTAGTCAGTACTTGTTCTTTGAAGGTGCTCTGCATTTATGTTTTGCGGTCTCAGAAAGGACTAGTGAGATACGAGTTTATCATATTGTATTACGATTGTTTTGATAAATTGTTGTCATCCGAGACTTATTATTATTTCTCGCTAGTTGATTATACCATTGATATAAGTAAACATGAGACCTAAGTATTATTGTGAATGTGGTTAGTCCATAACCTGAGCTAAAAATCTGAACATTAGTTAGACATATTTATAACAACAAGATCAAACAGAGTTTGTAAAACTTTTCTTTATCACTTTCAGTTTATCAACTGAATTTCTTGAGGACAAGCAAAGGTTTAAGCTTGGGGGAGTTGATACGTCTCCAACGTATCTACTTTTCCAAATTCTTTTGCCCTTGTTTTGGACTCTAGTTTGCATGATTGTAATGGAACTAACCAGGACTGACGCAATTTTCAGCAGAATTGCCTTGGTGTTATTTTTGTGCAGAAATGAAAGTTCTTTAATTGACCTAAAAATTTACGGAGAGTATCTCTGGATTTAATCAAAATACCGGCGAAATAATCTACCGGAGAGGGGCCACCCGCAGGCCACAAGCCTGCACGCCCCCTCCCCCCTAGGCCCCGCCCAAGTCTTTTCCACTCCTATATATTTCCATCTGAGGAGAAAAATATCAAGGAGAATAAATCATCATGTTTTATGATACGGAGCCATCGCCACCTCGTGTTCTTCCTTGGGAGGGCAGATCTGCACTCTGATTATTTGGGCTCCAGAGAGGGGAAATCGACGCCGTCATCATCACCAACCATCCTTCATCACCAATTTCATGATGCTCCACATCATTCATGAGCTAGTATTGTTAGGGTTTGATCTCTAGTATCCACTATGTTCTGCAATTGGTGTTGCTCTGACTCTGCTATGCTTAATGCTTGTCACTAGGGCCCGAGTGCCATGATTTCAGATCTGAACCTATTATGTTTTCATGAATATATATGTGTTTTTGATCCTATCTTGCAAGTTATAGACACCTATTACGAGTTATGATTCGCATCCCCCAGGGTGACTATAACTGGGATTCTTTTCGGTGATTACCGTAGTTTGAGGAGTTCATTTATTCACTAAGTGCTAATGCTTTGGTCTGGTTCTCTATTAAAAGGAGGCCTTAATATCCCTTAGTTTGCATTAGGATCCTGCTGCCACAGGAGGGTAGGACAAAAGATGTCATGCAAGTTCTTTTCCATAAGCACGTATGACTATATATGGAATACCTGCCTACATTACATTGATAAATTGGAGCTAGTTATGTATCACCCTATGTTGTGACTGTTGCATGATAATGCCATCCCACATAATTATCCATCACTGATCCATTGCCTACGAGCTTTCCACATATTGGTATTTGCTAAGTTACTTTTTCACTGCTATTGTTATGATCACTACAAAACTGCTACTGTTACGTTTGTCACCGTTACCGCTACTTCCATACTACTTTGCTACTAAATACTTTGTTGCAGATATTAAGTCTTTCAGGTGTGGTTGAATTGACAACTCAGCTTCTAATACTCGAGAATATTCTTTGGCTCCCTTTGTGTCGAATCAATAAATTTGGATTGAATACTCTACCCTCGAAAGCTGTTGCGATCCCCTATACTTGTGGGTTATCAAGACAGCCTTTGCAAACAAAGTACACTATGTCAGTAAAACTAAAATCACTTAACTCGCAGAATTTTCATACACTAATTTTGAGTTTGCTTTTGTACTGGTTGAGTTAACTGACAGCAAGTAACAACAACAAAGAGAAAAGGAGCAATACTCTTATTCAGGTAACAATACTTTCATAAGAAAATCAACTTCACTAATTTTCAGTTAACAAAAAATTCCTCAGACCCACACTTACATTGCTCCTAAATGAGCTTCACTTAACAATACTTGATTTTCAACAGGAGTATGAACCAAAGGAGCTAACTACTGTACAATTTTCAGTTAAATGTACATGTACCTTCTTCATAGAGTAGAGGAGCAATAGCAATAGTAGCACGACACAGTGAGTTGGATTAGTATTGTTTTGATCAGATGTAGAGGAGCAGCAGCAACACGGGCAGTGAAGCAAAAGCAGAACATGCAGTGGAGAAGAAGCAGCACGGGTAGAGCTCCACCGGCGGCAGGGATAAGTAGAGGAGAATTAGAAGCGCGGGCGCATGGGCAGAGAAGAAGGAGCAGCACGATGGCGCACAAAGACACTCGCGCGAGCTCCTTTTCCAACATATCATGGAGGCCATGCAGATCTCGAGAAAGACTCGTGAGAGATAGAGGAGAAGAGCGCGAGCTCCTGGTCCAGCAGATTGTGGAGGCCAGTTCCGGCAATGCCCGTAGGTGATCACGTGGGAGGGATCATGGCGCACACGAGGCAGCTCAAGGAGGGCTAGCGGGAGCTCGAGGAGGATGAGTGGGAACTCATGCTCCACTGGGTCGTGGTGGGAAATTCCGGCAACACCCACAAGTAATCACAGCGGGAGGGAATCACGGTGGCGCAGGTCTGAGCAGTGGTGGCGGAGTAGGTACTTGGCGACGACGGTTACAGGGCAGATACGTGGTGACGGAGGTGGAGCACTTCGTGGATGGTGTAAAATCACACAGCTTGGCGCCGCTCTCCCCTCGTGACGCGCGGGCTACAATGAAGGAAGAAGACGGGGTGAAGCGACTTGTTTGTGACGGTTTGAAACTGTGAGTTTTTTTTTGCAAAATTAGCATTGAACTGCGCTCGCGACAAGAATTACGAGACGGGGGGAGTATTAGAGTAGTACACCTACTTAGAAGGAGCAATACATTCGGAAATGAACAAAAGTGTGCGCGCACTTATTAGAGAGAACGAGCAGCCACCTTGCCACTCACATGCATATGTACTTTTTTTGTTTGTTAGTGCATGTGGTTGTTTGCATTACATGTGGTCAGAATTGACATGTCGGAAGGAAAACGACGAATTCCTTGTGTATTTATTCTGGATTTTTAACTTTTTAAAAATCCATATCTTTCAAACCGCGCCTCAAAATTCAGATCCGTCTTTGTTATTGGATTCCTCGCGACGAGATCTTTGAAACTAGATCTTGCATGGGTATGTTTTCACGAAATAATTTTGATGCCAACTTTGATGCTATTTGGTGCAACTTTAGTGCTGCATTGTGCATCTTTAGTATTGCATGGTGCAACTTTTTCTCAAAATGAATTTCTGGAGCTGTGTGATCTAACTTTCTATGAGTTTGCAACCTAGCAGCCATGACAACCTAATGTGCAACTAGTCTACTGCCCCGGCCAACTACTAGTAGTCGATGTGCAACCCTCATTTGTACTTGCCCCACCTACAATACCAGCGATGAGAAAGGTGTAACAACACCCGGGTGCCTAGGCACCCTCTATGAACAGTGAAATCAAAAAAATAGAAAAAAAGTTTGAAAAAATCTAAAACTTTGCAACATATAAGATGGTTAAAATTTATAGGTTCTTACAAGTTTTCATGTCAAAATATTATGTAGAGGAAGGTGTACAAACAAGGTTCAGGTTTCAGTGCTAAAAGTGTTCAAAATTTGAACTACGGAAAAAAAATCCTGGGTAGAGCTCATCAAATGTTTTTTTTTTGACATGAAAACGTGTAAGCACCTAAATTTTTTTATCATCTTTGATCTTGCAAAGTTTCAATTTTTTTCTATTTGTTTCGGTGTTACTGTTCATAGAGGGTGCCTAGGCACCCGGGTGCTGAAAATCCACTCTCTACCAGCAATATGTGCTACTTAGTCTGTTGTTCAAGCCAACTATCTATTAGTTGATGTGCAACTCCTATCCCTCCCTACTTGTGAATATGTAGTTTCACTTGGCGGGGGTAACATACGTAGTTGCACATAGTCTGTTAGGCAGTTGGCCGGGGTAACATACGAAGTTGCACATCACACAAGCAAGGATAGTTGGATTGTGAAAATTCCACATTCATGAGGGGGAGTGAAAAGTTGCATATAAACATGGCCTAAAGTTACACATCTCGCTAATAGGGATGGTTTGGACCGGGTGCTAGCAGGGAAACCACACATTTACGGGGGGTACAAGGGAAAGTTGCACATAATTGTTAAACACTTGGCTGTGGTAGTATCCGAAGTTGCACATCCACTATTAAACAGTTGGCCGATGGAGCGAACAGTGAAAGCGCAAGCACAGGCACAAACAAGGTGTAAATATGCCCTGGAGGCAATAATAAATTAGTTATTATCATGTTTTTTTCTTCATGATAATTGTTTATTATCCATTCTATAATTTTATTGATTGGAGACTCAAGTACATGTGTGGATACATAGACAACACTATGTCCCTAATGAGCCTCTACTAGACTAGCTCGTTGATCAAAGATGGCTAAGGTTTCCTAGCCATAGACATGAGTTGTCATTTTATAATGGGATCACATCATTAGGAGAATGATGTGATGGAAAGGGCCCAAACCTTAAGCATGGCGTTTGATTGTATCTAGTTTACTGTTATTGCTTTGTGCATGCCAATGTATTTGTTCCTATGACCATGATATCATGCAACTCACCGACACCGAAGGAATGTCTTGTGTCTATCAAACATCACAACATAATTGGGTGACTATAAAGATACTCTATATGTATCTCTGAGGGTGTCTGTGGAGTTGGGATGGATCAAGACTGGTATTTGTCACTCCGTATGACGGAGAGGTATCTCGGGGCCCACTCGGTAATACAACATCACATTAAGCTTGCAAGCAATATGGCTAAGGATTTAGTCATGGGCTATTATATCACAGAACGGGTAAAGAGACTTGCTGATAATGATATAGAACTAGGTATGGAGATACTGACGATAGAATCTCGAGCAAGTAATATACAGATGGACAAAGGGAACTGCATACGGGATTAACTCAATCCTTGACATCGTTGGTTTGACCGATATAGATCTTCGTAGAATGTGTGGGAATAAATATGTGCATCTAGGTCCCGCTATTGTCTATTGACCCTAGAGGTGTCTCGGTCATGTCTGCATAGTTCTCCAACCCGCAGGGTGTGCACACTTAACGTCCGGTAAAGATATAGACATAGTTGAGTTATTGCGTTGGTGACCGAATGTTGTTCAGAGTCCCAGATGAGATCCTAGGCATCACGAGGAGCTCCGGAATGGTCCGGAGGTAAAGATTTAGATATGGGAAGTCATATTTTGGCTACTTGAAAAGTTTCAGTTTTTTCTGTTATTGTACCGGTAAGCTTCAAGAAGGTTGCAGAAACTTCTGGAGGAGTCCGGAAGTCCACCAAGGGTTCCACGACGTCCCAAGGGTTTGCATGGGCTGAGGGGAAGCACCCTGGTCCTATTGGGCCAGGCGCATGATGCGTCCCAAACGTATCTATAAATTCTGTTTGTTCCATGATCTTTTGGGTGACATTGTTATATGTTTTGCTACACTTTCATACCATTTTACACATATTTGGACTAACCTACTAACTCAGTGCACCCGGTGCCAGTTTCTGTTTGTTGATGTCTTTTTTTGCAGGGACTTTTACCCCAATTAACCAAGTCCCAAAAAACCTGAGAAAAATATATAAAAATCAGCGTGACAGAAGCTTCGAGAGCACCAAAGGTAGGCCAGAGGGGAGCCAGGCGTCGCCCAGGCGGCCTCCCTACGCGACCTACCCCCTGGCCGCGCCCACAGGCCGCCTGGGTGGGGCCCACCTCCTGTGGTGCCCTACCTTGGCTCCTATTTTTACCCCTGTGGAGGAAACGCTGATTCCGGAACCCTTTTCTCCAGAATCAATTCCGATCTCCGCCGCCATAGCCAACAAGTTTCGAGGGACCAGAATTCCCGTGTCGGCACCCTGCCGGGACGGGGAAGTGCCTCCGGATTCATCTCCGTCGACGTTGCTGCCTCCCTCCAAGAAGCGGGAGTAGTTCCTCCTCGGGGCTGAGGTCTTCTACAATAGCTATGTGGTTAATTCTCTCTCTCATGATGTGATCTTGATTGTGATCATGATGTTTCCCCTTCTTCTATGTATTGGATTGATGTACTCACTTGATCTTATCTAGTATAATCTCTGAGACCATGGTGACAGCGGTCTATTGGACATGGATTAGAAGAATATTTTCATGAGTGATTTCCTCTTTTGTGAATTGGTTGAATATTGAGAGTTTCTTGGTGCTTGTCTTTGACTATCCTTGAGATATGTTGTGGTGATTGTGGTACTCTCTTTGGATGGCCGCGGTGACATTGGGAAATCCATAGATGAGAACTACGAACTCTGAGGTGTGCTTTTGTAGCCCTACATAATTCTCGTCCTCTCTTGATCACACATGAATGATCTCCAAGTACGTCTCCATTGCATGTTTTAGTGTAAATATCATGTGATTAGACTATGTTAATGTTGTTGGGAGTTGCCACTAGTGAAAGTATGAAGCCTAGGCCTTGTTTCTCACCATTTTTACACCGTTTATGCTCACTTTTGTCACTTGCTACCTTGCTGCCTTTTTTATTTCAGATTTACAATACCTTGTTTTACCATCCATATCACTTGCCTTTTAACATCTCTTCGCCGAACTAGTGCACCTATACAACTGACAATTGTATTAGGTGTGTTGGGGACACAAGAGACTTCTTGTATCTTAATTGTAGGGTTGCTTGAGAGAGACCATCTTCAACCTCTACTTCCCTGAGTTCGATAAACCTTAGGTCATCCACTTGAGGGAAATTGTTGATGTCCTACAAACCTTTGCGCTTGGAGGCCCAACATAGTCTACAAGAATAGAAGTGTGCGTAGACATCAAGCTATTTCTGGCACCATTGCCGGGGAGGTGAGTGCTTGAAGGTATATATTTAGATCTTGCAATTAAATCTTTTCGTTTCTTGTTTTTATTTTCACTAGTTAGGCTTATGAACAACTCTGCTTTTGGTTTGTTTCTTGTGGGGAACCACTCCACCGCTATTGTTGTGGAGAAGCCTCCCCCACCTACGGAAATTGTGCCCTTTAAAATACCAACTGGTATTATTGATTGTGTCTTGGCTAATCGATATGCAGGAGATAGACATCCAGGCGAACACTTGCTATATCTTTCACAACTATGCTCCTTATTTAAGCTTGAAGGTATATAGGTGGATTTTGTTATGAGAAAGCTATTCTCTCTATCATTAAAAGATAAGGCTTTGGATTGGTATAGGCTTCTTGATAACTCTCATTTGCTAAATTGGCAAATCTTATACCTCTCTTTTATGCAAAGTTTTATCCTCTTCATGAAATACATCGAGACAGGAACTATATTTATAACTTTTGGTCTCGTGACGGAGAAAGCATCGCTCAAGCTTGGGGGAGATTGAAGTCCCTAATGCTCAAATGTCCCAATCATGAGCTCCCCAAGGAAATCATACTTACAATTTTTATGCAAGGCTCTCTCGTCAAGATAAAGAGATGCTCGATGCTTCCTCTATGGGTTCTTTCACAAACGAAAGGATTGATGCTAAATGCGAACTCCTTGAAAGAATTCAACGCAATACTGAAGATTGGGAGATCGACAAAGGTAAAGAGTCAGGTATAAATTATGAGTATGATTGAATTAAGGCCTTTGCTGAAACTGCAAGTTTTAATAAGTTTAGTGCTAAGTTTGGGCTTGATTCTCACCTCCTTGTTGATTTCCTCAAATCTATTGCTTCACATCTTAATATGCCTTAGGAGAATTGGATCAAGCATCATGAACCTTTTAAAGAGATTTGCAAAGAAAATGAAATTGTTAATGATAATTGCAACATGCATGATCCAATTCCTGAAAAGGAAGTTTTATATAAGCATGTTAATTTTTGTGGAATGGATAGACCTTGTGAAAGGCCTATGATTGAAGAAGAGAAGTATTGTAAGCAACATAAGCATCAAAGAACAATCACTTGGGTTAGAGATTTAAATGAAATTTCTAGAGAATTGTGTGACTTTTATCCGTTTACTTGTCAATTTGTGGTATAGAGGGTCACTTTAATTCTCAATGCATGAACTTTCAAAACATAACTGTTAACCAGTTGTGTGATATCATGATCACTTCTGATCTTTATGATGAACTTATGTATTTTTGATGTGTGATGAGTTTCAGAAAAAACTTCTTGGCTAGATGATAATGCCTTAGGAATAAACAACACTTTGCAAAAATGCCATCTCTATTGTGTTGTTAATTTCCATGAAAATGATTACATAAGTAAGATTAGAAAGGAAGGAACTTTACCAAAGCATAAAAATGTATCTTATGTTTCCACTAATAAAAAGGAGAGTTTCTCCCAAGTTTCCCCTATTGTTTCTAATGATAAACCAAATTATTTGGAGAAGCTTCCTCTCCAACCACTTCCTCCTAAGGTGAAGAAGAAGAAAAAGAAGAGGAGGAAGAGGAACAAGAAGGAAGAAGAATGGGTATTAACCTGGCCTTAGCATATTCCTTGCATCAACTTTTATCCTAACAGACGTAAATTTATGGAGGATGATGAGCTTGACGATAAGTCCTTAGGTACTACTGAAGATGATTTGGATTATGATATGCATGTTACTTATTGTGATTGGGAAGATGTTGATAATGCTACTTATGATCTTGAAAATCTTTTTGGTACCAACTTTGAAAATGATGATATGGAAAGCTCTAAGCTTGGGGGTGATAGGATTGCAAGTCCTTTACCCATTAGTGATATGATAATTGATAATTCTTTTGCTAGTAAGAATAAAGACAACATGTTTACAAATATAGTTGCTAGCAATAATAATGCTCTTCTGTACCATGATGATGTTATAACTCCTATCTATAGTGATTGTAAAGATACCTATGACATAAGGAGAAATTATCCATATGAAACTTTTCATAATCATGGAGGGAATTACTCCCTTTCTGAACACCATCTCCCCAATACACAATTAATCTATAGTGTTCAGGTTGTTTATGATAGTCCTACTCCCACTATTAACAATGAGAAAGATTATGCTTATGTGGAGAGCAAGAGTACCTTTTTGCATGTGGATCATGGTAACAATGCTTTATGTGATACTTATATTGTTGAGTTTATTCATGATCCCACTGAAAATTATTATGAGAAGGGAACATATGCTTATAGATATTTCAATAATATCAAGTTCCCTCTCTTTATGTTGAAGGTTTTGAAGCTGCACTTGTTTTGCCTTCCTATGCTTATTGCTTTGTGCTTCAATGAATTATTCTATTGAAATATTCTTATGAATGGGAAGCATGTTAGACTTAAATGTGTTTGGTATTTACTTCTTGATGCTCTCTTTTGTTCTACAACTCTTATTCCTACGAGAGCATCATTAAAATCTTAAGCCTATCTTTATGACCATAAAGAAAGAGCTCTAGGGACATAACCCTTGTTATCTTTACTTTTTGTTTTTACTTTCAATTTTAGTGGTCTTGATGCTTGTTACTATTGTAGCAGAATCATTGTATCTTTATTTTCAAGCTGTGTGCCAAGTTTTAGCCTCCGACTGCAAGAAAGTTCAAAAGTTGTGACATGCTGTCCAGAAACAGATTTTGTCTGCTTGACGGCAAAAATCGCCAAAAATCACCAGATTATCTTTTTGATCTGATTTTTTTGACAGTATGATCTATATAATTGTATTTCTGGCATCTGTTCTGAGTGTTTCGATTTTAGTTGCACAAGTGCCCCGAAAATATTATTTACTACTTGTTGTTCTCTTTTTCACATATTCTGCCACGTTTTGCGTTTTCATCATTTTGCAAATCTTAAGCTTGCTTTTCCTTTGAAAAAACCTTTTGGAAATCATGAGAAACAGTATATCTTCATGAAAATCTTTATTTTCATTAGGGAATAAATTATTTTATCATGGGCACTAACCACTCTAATCAGCTTATGATGAGTTTCGTATGAAGGGAGTTATCAAGTATGCGATGGAAGATGGTGAAAGAAGATCCAGGAGTGTCAAGCGCTCAAGCTTGGGGATTCCCCCATGCACCCCCAAGAAATATTCAAGGAGACTCAAGCATCTAATCTTGGGGATGCCCCCCGTGCATCCCCTTCTCTATCAACAATCATCAGTTCGTCCATCTCCATGCTATATTTTTATCACTTCATATGTTATGTGTTATGCTTGGAGCGTCCCGCTCTTTACTTTTTAGTTTATTTTAGTTTTTCTTGCTGTTCATAACAAGTCGTAACCTAGACTTATTTGTTTGGGAGAGAAACACACTACATTCCACTCTAGAACACAACATAGGTTTTCATGCTTATCTTTTTTGTGTGTTCTTTATCTTTTCATAGATGTTGTCATGCTTAGCTCTTAGTTTTCATGCTTTATATTTTTAAGAGATTTTATTTAGGTTTATTTTGGAACTCTCTTGAGTTATCATGCTTATCTTGTTTAGAGAGTTGGCTTGTTGCACTGAGTTGTGTGTCTTGCATGAGTAGGTAAATGAGGTTGCTATTTAAGTATAGTAGTAACTTGCAATAGTTTTGAGGTATTGATTTGAGTAATTTTTGGACTATTGGTGCCAAGAGCTTGAGCCTATTAGTGATAGGTGTCATATTTTGGGAAATCCGTATGTTTTTCAAAAACTAAAAAATTAGTTGAGAACTCTAGCTACTAGACAGATCGCTAACCTCTAGAGGGGTTGGAATATATAGAGTACCCTCACGTTACCATGGGTCGAGGATGCGCAAGGATAACCAAACCCCCAAACACTCCTCCTTGGAGTACTTGTCTCTTTGTGAATCTCCTAACTAGATAGAGAGTTACCGATAATAAGTGTATGAGTTCCTCGGACTAATGTGAGTGTTCGAATGTTGGCACTTCCACCATCCATATTTTGCTAGCCTCTTCGGTACCGTGCATTGCCCTTTATCATCTTGAGAGTTGGTGCAAACTTTGCCGATGCATCGAAACCCTTGGCATGATACGCACTGTCATCATAAGCCTCATTATGTCTTTCCTCAAAACAGCCACCATACCTACCTATTAAGACATTTCCATACCCTTTTCGAGATACATTGCCATGCAACATCCACCATCTCATGACTTGATCTTCATGTCATACATGCTTTTGCTTGATCGAGGAGACGCATGCTAGTTGGGCCTTGCCCTTATTATTGCTACATGATGCGCTAGTTTCATTGCATATCCTGCTACACTGGCAGAGGCATACATTTGCATACATCATGATAGTTTTCATTTGTCTTTATGTTGAGTACTTCTTATAAAGTGTGAAGATCCTCTTTTTATTCTTGTAAAACATAGAGTGTTGCCCCTAAGTGAGGAAAAGATCCCAAAGAGGACAAATAAGAGATAAAGAGGCCACAAAAAAATAAAAATAAAAAGAGAGAAGGGGGCAACACTACTATTCCTTTTGAAAGATCCACACTCGTACTCCATTGTTATATTTGTACTCCATAGAGATTATCATTTATGCATAACTATGTGGGGACCCTTACACTATAAAATTTGGCTTGTATATTCCAATGATGAGCCTCCTCAAATGAACTCTAGGTCTTCATGAGCAAGCAAGTTGGATGCACCCCCACTAGTTCCATTGGAGAGCTTACCTTAGCTCATATGTGCATATGTTACATGGCAATCCCTACTCCTCACATCATATCTATCATTTGGCTTTCTCTCGCCTATGGTTGTCCTCATTGATGCGAGCCTTTCACACCTTTTTGTCTTCCTTCCCCATCATTATTCTATTTTTTATCCTAAGTGCCAACATATCTTGCTTGCGCTCATCCATTGCTGCATGAGTGCTCCAAGTCGAAAGGGACATGATCATTTTGACTTGTGCCTGACTAGTGGTCTGGGGATGAGTCAAAATAAGATTCTGAAGGAGACCAAGTGTGAAATTTTAGTAGATTGATTTCTCAATTAAAATATTTTTTATGCTCTAAACCCATATCCCACTTCTTGCACGCAAACACCATTTGGAGACATTTGAGTCACGGACAGCGAGAGCTCTTGCACCTTTAGGTTCTTACTTTGCTATTTTTAATACTAAATATAGACTCTTGCTTGTTATTGTCTTGACTTGAATTTCATATCTTACTTTCTTTACTTTGAAGTTCTTATATGTGTATTACCATGTCACCACAAAAATTATTTGTGTTATCATTTACCTACTCAAGGAGGAGCAGGAATTAAGCTTGGGGATGTTGATACGTCCCAAATGTATCTATAATTTCTGTTTTTTTCATGATATTTTGGGTGACATTGTCATATATTTTGCTACACTTTCATACCTTTTTACACATATTTGGACTAACCTACTAACTCAGTGCACCTAGTGCCAGTTTTTGTCTGCTGATGTCTTTTTTTGCAGGGACTTTTACCCCAATTTACCGAGTCCCAAAAATCCTGAGAAAAAATAATATAAAAATCAGCGTTACGGAAGCTTCGAGAGCACCAAAGGTGGGCCAGAGGGGAGCGAGGAGTCGCCTAGACGGCCTCCCTGCGCGGCCTACCCCTTGGCCGCCCCCACAGGCCGCCTGGGTGGGTCCCACCTCCTCTGGTGCCCTACCTTGGCTCCAATTTTTACCCCCGTGGAGGAAACGCTGATTCCGGAAACCTTTTCTCCAGAAGCAATTCCGATCTCCGCCGCCATCGCCAACAAGTTTCGGGGGACCAGAATTCCTGTGTCGGCACCCTGCCGGGGCGGGGAAGTGCCCCCGGATTCATCTCCATCGACGTTGCTTCCTCCCTCCATGAAGCAGGAGTAGTTCCTCCTCGGGGTTGAGGTCTTCTACAGTAGCTATGTGGTTAATTCTCTCTCTCATGATGTGATCTTGATTGTGATCATGGGCTATGTTAATCTAGGGTGATCCCATGATCTTATCTAGTATAATCCCCGAGACCATGGTGACAGCGGTCTATTGGACATGGATTAGAAGAATATTTTCATGAGTGATTTCCTCTTTTGTGAATTGATTGAAGATTGAGAGTCTCTTGGTGCTTGTCTTTGACTATCCTTGAGATATGTTGTGGTGATTGTGGTATTCTCTTTGGATGGTTGCGGTGACATTGGGAAATCCATAGATGAGAACTACGAACTCTGAGGTGTGCTTTTGTAGCCCTACATAATTCTCATCCTCTCTTGATCACAAAGGAATGACCTCCGAGTACGTCTCCATTGCATGTTTTAGTGGAAATATCATGTGATTAGACTATGTTAATGATGTTGGGAGTTGCCACTAGTGAAAGTATGAAGCCTAGGCCTTGTTTCTCACTACTGTTACACCGTTTGTGATCACTTTTGTCACTTGCTACCTTGCTGCCATTTTTATTTCAGATTTGCAATACCTTGTTTTACCATCCATATCACTTGCCTTTTAACATCTCTTCGCCGAACTAGTGCACCTATACAACTGACAATTGTATTAGGTGTGTTGGGGACACAAGAGACTTCTTGTATCTTAATTGCAGGGTTGCTTGAGAGAGACCATCTTCAACCTCTACTTCCCCGAGTTTGATAAACCTTAGGTCATCCACTTGAGGGAAATTGTTGATGTCCTACAAACCTCTGCGCTTGGAGGCCCAACATAGTCTACAAGAATAGAAACGTGCGTAGACATCAGCGCACAATTCACTCAAGGCCCATGCAGTTGGGAAAGGTGGAAAGTCCACCTTTGTATGGAAGGGAAGGACGAGGACTAGGATTCCACCTCCTCCCACCTTGGTTGTGCCCTACGGCTTGGAGGGGATGTTCCCCACGCCCCTCCACATATATATAGGGGAGGGGGTGCCCCAAGAGGACACACCAAGCCCTTCGCACCCCTCTCTCTCTCTCTCCCTAGATCGTTTTCTCCTCCGTTTGTGGTTTTGGTAGCGCTTGTTGTAGCCCTGCCAAAACCACATCACCACCGGGGCCACCACGCCATCGTGTTGCTGGAGAACTCAACCACTACTTCACCCACGCTCGCTGGATCAAGGTGGTGAAGGCGTGATCGAGCCGTACCTGTGTTGAACGCGGAGGTGTCGTCCGTTCGGCACTTGATCGGGACGTTCGTGATTGGATTGCGGGACGGGTCGTAATTGGATCACAAAGACGTTCGACTACATCAACCGTGTTTCTCAAGGCTTCTGCTTACCGATCTACATGGGTATGTATATGCACTCTCCCTCTCGTAGTTGTTGATATCCATAGATTGATCTTGGTGACATAGGAAAACCTTTGTTTCCCATGCAACGTTCCCCAACAGTGGTATGAGAGCAAGGTTTATGCGTAGATAACATGCATGAGTAGAACACAAAAGAGTTTGTTGGCATTGATGTTCAGATTGCTTACTTCCTTAGTCTTATTTTGACTGGGCAGTATTGTGGGATGAAGCGGCCCGAACCAACCTTACTCGTCCACGTACGAGAGACCGGTTCCATCGACTGACATGCAACTTGTTGCATAAATATGGCTGGCAGGTGTCTGTCTCTCCCACTTTAGTTGAGTCGGATTTGATAGAGGCGGTCCTTGTAGAAGGTTAAATAGCAACTTGAATATCACCATTGTGTGGTTCTTGTTAGTTACCCACAGCAGCCATGTAAAACATGCAATAACAAAGTAGAGTACGTCTAACGTGTTTTTGCAGGGTATGTTGTGATATGATATGGCCAAGGACATGATGGGATATACGTGATGTATGAGATGATCATATTTTGTATAGATTATCACGACTTGCATGACGATGAGTACGGCAACCGGCAGGAGCCATAGGGTTGTCTTTAATTATTTGTGCATTTTTGCTTTACTTGATCACTATGAGTCAGCAATAGTGGTAGAAGCATAGTTGGCGTGACAACCTCAATGGCGACATGATGATAGAGATCATGGTGATGGAGATCATGGTGTCATGCCGATGACGATGGATATCATGCCGGTGCTTTGGAGATGGAGATCAAAAGCACAAGATGATGGTCATATCATGTCACTATTATGATTTGCATGTGATGTCAATCCTTTTATGCATCTTATTTTGCATAGGATGACGGTAGCATTATAAGATGATCCCTCACTAAAATTTCAAGATAAAATTGTGTTCTCCCCAAGTGTGCACCGTTGCTAAGGTTCATCGTTTTGAGGCACCATGTGATGATCGGGTGCGATAGACTCTATGTTTGCATAAAACGGGTGTATGTCAGTTTTGCACATGCAGAACACTTGGGTTAAACTTGACAAGCCTAGCATGTACAAACATGGCCTCAGAACACAAAAGATTAAAAGGTCAAACATGAGTCATATAGTATATATTATCAACATGGAGATGTTTACCATTGAAACCACCTCATCTCACGTGATGATCGGACTTGGGTTGGTGGATTTGGATCGTGTAACACTTGAACAACCTGAGGGATGTTCAGTTGAGTGGGAGTTCTTAAGTAATATGATTAACTGAACTCATTATCACAAACATAGTCTAAGTTGTATTTGCAAAGTATGTTGTAGAACAATAGCTCATGTTGTAGCTCCCATGTATTTGTGATGCGTTCCTAGAGAAAACTAAGTTGAAAGATGATAGTAGCAATTATGCGGACTGGGTCGATAAACTGAGGATTGTCCTCATTGCTGCACAGAAGGCTTATGTCCTTGATGTGCCGCTTGGTACACCACCCCCTCAAGCGTTGTATGTGGGTGTTGTGAACATCTGACAGACATGTTTTTGATGACTACTTGATAGTTTAGTGTGTCATGCTTTAAGGCTTAGAATTGAGGCTCCAAAGACATTTTGAATGTCATGGAGCATATGAGATGTTCCAAGAGATGAAATTGGGATTTCAGGCTCGTGTCCGTGTTGAGACGAATGAGACCTCCGACAAGTTCTTTGCCTACAAGATGAACGAGAATAGCTCAATTGGTGAGCATGTGCTCAGATTGTCTGGGGTACTATAATCGCTTAAATCAAGTGAGAGTTGATCTTCTAGATAAGATAGTGATTGGCATAGTCTTCCAAAGTCACTTTCACTAAGCTATTGGAGCTCCGTGATGAACTATAGCATACCGGGGATGGATGATCCCTGAGCTATTTGCAATGTTTGACACCATGGAGGTAGAAATCAAGAAGGAGCATCAAGTGTTGATGGTTAAACCACTAGTTTCAAGAAGGGTAAGGGCAAGAAGGGAAACTTGAAGGATGACAAGCCAGTTGTCGCTCGAGTGAAGAAACCCAAGGTTGAACCCAAACCCGAGACTCAGTGCTTCTGTTATGAGGGGAGTGGTCATTGGAAGCAGAACTGCCCTAGATACTTGGCAGAGAAGAAGGCTGGCAATGTCAACAAAAGTATAGTTGATATACACGTTATTGATGTGTGCCTTACTAGTTCTCGTTGTAGCCCTGGGTATTTGATACCGGTTCAGTTTCTAATATTAAGTAACTCGAAGCAGGAGTTGCAGAATTAAATAGAGACTAGTTAAGGGTGAGGTGTAAATGTGTGTTGGAAGTGTTTCCAAGGTTGATGTGATCACCATCACACGCTCCATCTACCTTCGGGATTAGTGAGAAACCTAAATAAATGATATTTGGTGTCTACATTGAGCACGAACATTATATTGATTTTGTTTATTGCGAGATAATTATTTATGTAAGTTAGAGAATAATTGGTTATTTGTTTACATGAATAATATGTTATATGATCATGCACCCAAGATGAATGGTTTATTGAATCTCGATCGTAGTGATACACATGTTCATAGTATTGATGCCAAAAGATGTAAAGTTAGTAATGATAGTAACACTTACTTGTGGCACTGCCGCTTAGGTCATATTGGTGTAAAAACGCATGAAGAAACTCCATGTTGATGTATCTTTGGACTCACTCGATTTTGAATCGCTTGAGACATGCGTACCATGCCTATTGGTGCAAAATGCACGAAGAAACTCCATGTCGATGGGTATTTGGACTCACTCAATTTTCAATTGCTTGACAAATGCGGACCATGCCTCATGGGAAGATGACTAAAAACCTCGTCCAGTGAGATGGACGGGCAAGTGACTTATTGGAAATAATACATTTTGATGTATACAGTCCAATGAGTGCTGAAGCACGCAATGGATATTGTTATTTTCTTACTTCATAGATGATTTGAGTTGATACGAGTATATTTACTTGAATCACAAGTGTGAAATGTTGAAAAGTTCAAGCAATTTCAGAGTGAAGTTGAAGATCATCGTGACAAGAGGATAAAATGTCTATGATGTGATCGTACATGTGAATATCTCAGTTACCAGTTTGGATACATTTAAGAAAATGTGGAAATTGTTTCACAACTCATGTTGCTTGGAACACCATAGAGTGATGGTGTGTCCGTACATCGTAGTCGTGTGCCATTAGATATGGTGCGTACTATGATGTCTCTTACCCATTTGCCACTATCATTTTGGGTTTATGCATTAGAGATAACCGCATTCACTTTAAATAGGGCACCATATAATTCCGTTGAGATGAAACATTATGAACTATGGTTTGGCAAGAAACCTAAGCCATCATTCCTTTTGGGGCTACGGTGCTAATCTCAAAAGGCTTCAGTCTGATAAGCTCCAACCCAAAGCGTATAAATGCATCTTCATAGGATACCCAAAGGAAAAAGTAGGGTATACCTCCTATCTCAGATCCTAAGGGAAAATGTTTGTTGCTAAGTGTTAGAGCATATATCTCTATATGTGGTTTTGGTAATTGATGACAATTCCTATGGACTAATGGTTGCCTTAAGTTATATTTATAGGATTTGTCCATAGGCACTTCTTGAAGTCCATCTGTTGGGTTCAAGGAGTTTATATGATGACCAAGATGGTATTCAAGGTATTATCCAAAGAATGGTCATAGAGACACTAGGTTGATCAAGATCTCAGACAAAGAGTAAATCAAGATGATCAACACACAAAGCGTATAAGATGTACCGAGAGGGATCAAGTGATCCCATGGTATGGTAAGCATTGTCCATTACGTGTTTGTGTACTAACCCATGGTCTTTGTGAGACTCCTATGTGGGGGTTAGGTGTGCTTCCATGGGCTTGCGTCAAAAGGAAGATCTCATATAACTCATGAAGGATGACGTCAAGTGGTGATCGTCATCAAGATTGTGGTGTGCAAGTTCAAGTGGATCAGCACGAATATATCATTGAAACTATTGTTAATGATCATGTGTTGATAAGGACAAGCTCATGTGCTAACAAGGACAAGATCAAGAATCAAGCATGCTATCATTGAAACTATTGTTAATGATCATGTGTTGATAAGGACAAGCTCATGTGCTAACAAGGACAAGATCAAGATAAGCATTCCTGAGCACTACATGCTTGATTCTTGTGGATGTTCACATGGTGGACAAATAAAGATGAATACATAAGCTAGGCTTTCCACATTGTGTATGGGAGAGCTGCTTGAAGACTTCATCATGTCTTGCTTTCAACTTGAGCCAAGAAGGAACAACAATATCAAGCTCAAGTGAAAGGGCTAATTCAAAGGTATCAGTTCCTTTGATGTTAGTGGTGCGGAGTGATGATCAGCGAATAAAAGTATACACTCAAGTATGGATCATCGGTACCCCTTTTATAATTCTTGAGACTTTAGGGATCCCGCACTATTAAGAGGGGATCACAGGTTCTGTGATGAACTTGCTCAAACTAGATATCCACTGTTCTGCTCTTACCATATCTCCACCGCTCTGCTGTTATCAGAAAACAGGACCAGTGCCTCGGACATCCGGCCTCCTCCGGACGTCCGAGGCCCGGACATCCGGCCTCCTCCGGACGTCCGAGGCCCGGACGTCCGACCAGCTTCGGAAATCCTGAACTATGCACCAGAGAAACTTGAGTTCTATAACTCGGATTTCCGGCTCCCTCCGGACATCCGAGCGCCGGACGTCCGATCAGCTTCGGAAATCCGGAGCCCTGCACCAGTAGAACTTAAGCTCTATAACTCGGATTTCCGGCTCCCTCTGGACGTCCGAGGCCCGGACGTCTGCCCCCTTTCGGAAATCCAGAACCTCCCACCAGAAGAAGTTGAGTCGAATAACTCGGATTTCCGGCCTTCTCCGGACGTCCGGTCGCTGTTCAATTCACAGTTTTTTCAGTGATATCTACAGGCCTCGGACGACTGACCCCTGTCGGACGTCCGACCCCTCGCGGACGCCCGGACGTCCGAAAACTGTCGGACGTCCGGACCCTGTGTGACTTAAAGTGTCCCCAACGGCTGTTTTTCTCTCCACACTATAAATACCCCCCTACCACTTCGTGAGAGGGTTGCCCAACGTAGCCTTATCCTCATAAGAACACACTTCTACCTCACACACATTTTCTCACACCAAATCTTAGATCCCAAGAGCATTTGTGAGCACCTTTGAGAGTTGTTCCAATCAAAAGATAGATCGTCTCCCTCTCCTCCTCTCAACCCAAGCTATTTGAGATTTGAGCAAGTTTTGAGCATTCCCCGTGATCTTGTTACTCTTGGAGGTTGGAGACTCCTAGGCAGTAGGAGCTCTTCGGAGAGGAATCAATCGGCGTGATAACCCCCCGGAAAAGTTTGTGAGGGTTTGGAAGCCACCTCAAAGGCTTACCACTAGTGGTTGAGAAACGCCTTCGTGGTGTTATCTCAAAGGGAGAATAGGGTGAGCCTTCGTGGCGTTGGTGTGCCTTCGTGGTAACATCCACCTCTCTAACGGTGACTAGCTTCCCTCCAAGGAAGTGAACATGGGGATACATCTTCGTCTCAGTGACCTTGGTTATCCTTAACCCTAACTCCTTACTTGTGGTTTACTTGTGTTACTTGAGCATACATACATTGCATATTGTTTGTGCTCATTATATTGTGTTGGCTATTTCTTGTACAAGATTAATCATTCAAGCATACCCTCTATATCCACACGTTCATACTTGCAGCCTTTGATATATCGTGTGATATAGTGTGATCTAGTATCTTGTGTTGTTCACCTACTTGTCGTGTGATATAGCTCAAGTAAGTTTGTGTAACTTACTTGTGCTTGTTAGTAACTGTATTTTGTCCATCTTGGTAGATCGTGTTGTTGATACACGTTGCAGTGCCTAGTGCATTTAGGATTTGTGCTTGACTAGTACCCTCTTAGTTTATTTCCGCATTAGTTTCAAGCCAAATCCGAAGAAGTTTTTAAATAGCCTATTCACTCCCCCTCTAGGCGTCATCGAGGTCTTTTCACTAAGAACGGGTCATTTCTCGAGAAAGAGTTTCTCTCCAAAGAATTGAGTGGGAGGATGGTGGAACTTGATGAGGTTTTTGAACCGTCGCTTCAACCAAAGAGTAGCAGGGTGCAGGAAGATGTTCCTATGGGACCTACACTAGTTGAAAAGGAAGCTAATGATGGTGATCATGAAGCATCAAATCAAGATATTACCAAACCTCGTAGGTCGACAAGGACACATACCACTCCAGAGTGGTACGATAATCCTGTCTTGGAGGTCATGTTGTTGGACAACAATGAACCTACGAGCTATGGAGAAGCGATGGTGGGCTCGCATTCTGACAAATCCCTATAGGCCATGGAATACGAGATAGGATACTTGTATGAAAACAAAGTGTGAACTTTGGAAGAACTAATTCATGGTCGTACGGCTATTAAGTACAAATGGATCTTTAAAAGGAAGACAAACGATGATGGTAAGTGACACCATTTAGAAATCTTGAATGGTTGCAAAGAGGTTTCCGACAAGTTCACAGAGATGACTACGATGAGACTTTCGCACCCATAGCGATGCTAAAGTCTATTGGAATTATGCTAGGAGTTACTCCATTTTTCAGTTATAAAATCTCGAAAATGGATGTCAAAACATTGTTTCCTTAACGGTTTCCGTGAGGAAAGGTTGTATGTGATACAACCAGAAGTTTTTGTTGATCCTAAGGATGCTAAAAGGCATGCAAGCTCCAGTGATCCATTTATGGACTCGTGCAAGCATCTCAGAGTTGTAATAAGTGCTTTGATGAGCGATCAAAGCATTTGGTTTATACATAGTTTATGAAGAAACTTGTATTTACAAGAAAGTGAGTGGGAGCACTATAGAATAATTGATAAGTATATGTGGTTAACATATTGTTGATCGGAAATGATGTAGAATTTTTCAAAACCATAAAGGGTTGTTTGAAAGGACTTTTCAAAGGAAAACCTGGATAAAGCTACTGAAAATATTGGGCATCAAGATCAATAGAGATAAATTAGGATGCTTGATAAAACTTTCAATAAAGACATACCTTGACAAGATTTTGAAGGACTTCAAAATGGATCAGTCAAATAAGGAGTTTTTGACTGTATAGTAAGGTATGAGTTCGAGTAAGACTCAAATCTCGACCACGGTAGAAGAAAGAGAAAGGACGAAGGTCATCCCCTATGCCTTAGCTATAGGTTCTATAGTATGCCATGATGTGTACAGCACCTGATGTGTGCCTTGCCATGAGTGTGTCAAGGGGTAAAAGAGTGATCCAGGAGTGGATCGCTGGACAACGGTCAAAATTATCCTTAGTAACTAGAGGCCTAAGGAAATGTTTCTCAGTTATGGAGGTAATAAAAGAGTTCATCGTAAAGTGTTATGTCAATGCAAGCTTTGACACCAATCCAGATGACTCTCCGTAGCAAACCGGATTCGTATAGTGGAGTAGTCATTTGGAATAGTTCCAAGCGGGGAGTGGTAGAAGCATCTACATTATGACATAGAGATTTGTAAAGTACACACAGAACAAAATGTTGCACACCCGTTGACTAAAACCTCTCTCACAAGCAAAACATGATCAAACCCCAAAACTCATTAGATGTTAATCACATGGAGATGTGAACTACATTATTAACTCTAGTGCAAGTGGGAGACTGTTGGAAATATGCCCTAGAAGCAATAATAAATTAGTTATTATAATATTAGCTTGTTCATGATAATTGTTTATTATCCATGCTATAGTTGTATTGATTGGAAACTCAAGTACATGTGCGGATACATAGACAACACTATGTCCCTAGTGAGCCTCTACTGGACTAGCTCGTTGATCAAATATGGCTAACGTTCCCAAAACATAGACATGAGTTTTATTTGATAACTGTATCACATCATTAGTAGAATGATGTGATGGACAAGACCCAAACCTTAAGCATGGCATTTGAATGTATCCAGTTTACTACTATTGCTTTCTGCATGTCAATGTATTTGTTCCTATGACCATGAGATCATGCGACTCACCGACACCGGAGGAATGCCATGTGTACCAAACATCACAACGTAATTGGGTGACAATAAAGATGCTCTACAGGTATCTCCGAGGGTATCTGTGGAGTTGGCATAGATCAAGACTGGGATTTGTAACTCTGTATGACGGAGAGGTATCTCATGGACCACTCGGTAATACAACATCACAATAAGCTTGCAAGCAATGTGGCTAAGGAGTTAGTCATGGGATCTTGTATTAAGGAATGAGTAAAGAGACTTGCCGGTTACGAGATTGAACTAGGTATGGAGATATCGATGATCGAATCTCGTGCAAGTAATATACCGATGGACAAAGGGAACTGCATACGGGATTAACTGAATCCTTGACATCGTTGGTTCGACCGATATAGATCTTCATAGAGTGTGTGGGAACCAATATGGGCATCCAGGTCTCGCTATTGGTTATTGATCATAGAGGTGTCTCGGTCATGTCTGCATAGTTCTCGAACCCGCACGGTCTGCACACTTAACGTTCGGTGAAGATATAGACATAGTTGAGTTATTGTGTTGGTGCCTGAATGTTGTTCAGAGTCCCAGATGAGATCCAGTACATCGCAAGGAGCTCCGAAATGGTCGAGAGGTAAAGATTTATATATATGAAGTCATATTTTGGCTATCGGAAAAGATCCATGTTTTTCCAGTATTGTTCGAGGAAGCTTCTAGAAGGTACCGAAAACTTCCAGAGGAGTCCGGAAGTCCACCAAGGGTTCCACGACATCCCAAGGGTTTGCATGGGCTGAGGGTAGGCGCCCTGGTCTTATTGGGCCAGGCGCATAACTCCCTCGAGGCCCATGCAGTTGGAAAAGGTGGAAAGTCCACCTTTGTATGGAAGGGAAGGTGGGAGGACTAGGATTCCACCTCCTCCCACCTTGGATGCACCCTAGGACTTGGAGGGGCTGTCCCCACGCCCCTCCACCTATATATAGAGGGGAGGGGCACCCCAAGAGGATACACCAATCCCTTGGCACCCTCTCTCTCCCTAGATCGTTTTCTCTTTCATTTGCGTTTTCGGTAGCGCTCAGCGTAGCCCTACCGGAATTGCATCACCACCACCACCACCACCACGTTGTCATCTTGTCGGAGAATTCAATTAGTACTTCATCCATTCTCACTAGATCGAGGTGGTGAAGGCATCATCGAGCTGTTCGTGTGTTGAACGCAGAGGTGTCGTCCGTTCGGCACTTGATTTGGACATTCGTGATTGGATCGCATGATGGATCATGATTTGCTCGCGAAGACGTTTGACTACATCAACTCCGTTTCTCAATGATTCCGCTTTTCGATCTACAAGGGTACGTACATGCACTCTCCCTCTCGTAGTTGTTGATCTCCATAGATTGATCTTGGTGAGCGTAGGAATTTTTTTGTTTCCCATGCGATATTCCCCAGAAAAAAAGATTTTTTACCATGAAAACTGCAGGACTTGGCCCCACAACATTTTATTATATAAAAAAGAGCATACAAAGTCATATATACAGGTCCACAAGGGGTGGAAAAAGAATTAAACATAAAAAAGAAAGGAAAAAAGCTGAGCTACATGCACGGGGAAACCAAGACTTCTCCCTAGCAAAAAGTTGCACGTCAACTACTAGGCAGTTGACCTAGGCAAAAAATGAAGTTGCACATCTAGGTGGAATGAGGTAGTTTTGGGGTGGAGGTGTCATTAGTGAAAACTACATGTCCACGGGTTAGATAAAAATTGCACATCCACTGTCACATAGTTACACATCGACTACTAGCCAGTTGCACAAAACAAAGATTAAATTGCACAGAAATATTTTTGTCAAAACATACCCATGCAGGATCTAGTTTCGAAGAGCACAGCTCAAGTGTTCCAACGGTGAAAACGGATCTTAATTTCGATGAACACTTTGAATGTTATGGATTTTTAAAAAATTGAAAACGAAAATTAAGTGTGTTCACACCTGTTCAACGTGAGCTGTTCACACATGTTCACTTTTCTTAATATGGATTAAAGGGGACAAAATATTTTTATTTTAGTCCAACCGCGAGTAACCCGCCGGTCAATAGATGTGTCCCAATACATTCGGACGGCACTAGAGGTCTAAGAGCAACTCCAACGCACCGACCCATTTTGTCTGCGCGCGTCAGTTTGGGTCGGCGTGGACAGAAAAGTCGGCCCAACGCGCCAACCCAAAAGGACGCACGTCTGCTTTTCGTCTGCATGTTGACCCATTGCGGCCCAAATTTGGGCCTCATTTGTGTCGGCGCGTACACGAGGCGAACGCGCGCGGCGCGCGGCAACAAGTCCCCCTAGCCTACCCGCACACACCATTTCGAAAAACCTACCGCCCGCGCACGCCATGGATGATGCTCTCGATGCTGCCGCCGGCCTCACCTCCCTCGCCTCCTCTGGCCTCGCCTCCCTCGCCCCCTCTGGCAAAGGCATCCCCGTGCCGCTTGCAAGGCCACAGCTTCGCCCAAGAAGAATCTGACGTCGGAGGAGTGGGCCATGCAGCCGGCCAAGAGGAAGGGCCAGAGGCATGTGGAGGACGCAAGGGAAGAAACTGCGGCCGCCACCGTGCAGCAAGAGGCCACCAACGCGTGCGTCGCTGCGGCAACGCGGGAGGCATTTTTCTACCTAGGGTTAAACCCTCGCCACCACGGGCTCGTCGCCTCCGTCGTGGCCGCGGCTAGCACCAGCTCGTCCACGTTCCTATGGATGGTGCTACCGGAGTCACCGCGTGGGTCGATGACGCACCCAATCCCCGGCTTCCATGTCTATCCGCAGGCCTCCCGACTCTACGGGGAATGCTCGCCAGAGGTGAGCATGATGGCTCCTTCCACCCCCGTGCCTGCACCCATCGACCTCAACACCACGCCGGTGGCCAGTGCCTCGTTATTCGGAGATACCAAGAAACACACGCGAGAGATGCCAGCCGATGTGCTACCCAGCGCCCGCAACCTGTTCAACACAATGATTGCGGTCGCCGACGATGAGGCGACCACCATTTCATGGAGAGCAACATCTTCCAAGGTGGTGTGGCAGCCGCAGGTGGGCCAAACGCGGCTGGCTATGATCCCGAGGAGACCCAAAGCAAGTACGACTGATGGTCGTTCACGTCGGCCACCTATGAACATGACGCCTTCATGCATGACCAGGTCGACCTGGACGTGCACGGCTTCCCACTCGATCACGAGTTCCCGAAGGATTACGACCTCGAGGAAGAGGACAAGTTGGACATCAGCGGGGAGCCTTTGTTCAAGGAGGATCTCACCAACCAAGCCGCCGGGTCGAAGCCGAAGCGCAAGATCAAGCACATGAGGGCATACACGGAGGCGGAGGACAAGCTCCTTTGTGAGTGTTGGAAGGATATTGGGCAAGACGCCAAGGTCGGCGCCGAACAAAAGGCATCGACCTTTTGGCTCCGTGTCCACTCTGAGTTCCATGAGCGCAAGAAGTTTCTGCCGTACAAAATGCAAACCACGCGTGGGTGGGTGTCCATTTCGAAGCGATGGAGGGTGGTCCAACAAGAGTGCGATAAGTTTGGTGCCACTCTTGCGAGCATCAAGGCACGCCCCGTGAGTGGCATCGGCATACAAGACATGGTATGCATGCGGACCGCTTCGTTTTCATTCCGTTTTTGCATGTCCATTTGCACATTTTCCCATATACTTGCATGCTATCCATTTGTAGGTCTTCCAAGCTTTGGAGGCTTTCAAGGTCCAACATGAAGGCAAGTCATTCAACCTCTCGCATTGTTGCAGGGTCATCAACGAATAGGAGAAGTTCAAGGCGCAATATGCCGCTCTCATGGCAAATGGTGGGAAGAAAAACGAGGAAGAGGTTGTGGATGGCGAGAAGATACGGCCATGAGGGAAGACCAACTCCAAGAAGGAGGACAAGCGATACGCGACATCCAACGCCTTGATCGCTACCGTGGAGGGCATGATGACCAAGAAACACTCAAGGGAGGAGAAGCGCCAAAAAGACAAGGAATATCGTGTGAACGCCTTCATGGAGATTCAAAGGAGGAGGCTCGATATGGAGGTGGATAAGCAAGCGAAGATGTTAGAGATGGAGGCGGAGAAGCAAGCAAGGATGCTCGAGATCGAGGCTTCCAATGCCAAGACCAAGGCGAAAGAAGTGTCCCTTGCTAGCATGATGACCGGGATGTAGATCATGAAGGTGGACCTCAACACCATATCACCGAGGAAGAGGCCATGGTTCGAGAAGATGCAAGCCAACATGCTCAAGTTCAACGAAGACTGATCAATGGTCGCACACGCCATCCTTTTTTGTATGCCAACAAGCGTGCTAGCATGACCACCGGCCGAGATGGCGTGGTCGAACTAAAAACATTTTTTGAGTGTTGGCATGCGTTCCAGCCGCTGGAAAACGCGCCAGCAAGGCTGTGTGATGAACTTTGATGGGTGGCATGGTTGTTTCCCTTTTAAATTTGCACGTGGACATGAAATGGGTCACCTCCGTTGGGTGCACGGTCGACCCAAAATGAAAACTGGGCAGACGCCGAGCTGGCGGCCGACCCAAATGAACAAAAGGCGGACAAAATCACCGTCCATTTGGGTTGGCATGTTGGAGTTGCTCTAAGACTCGGGGGACGTTTGCAATCACCCTTTGCTACTCCTAGTTAGCACAACAATGCCATGCGCCAACGAATTGCTTCCCATTTTCATACATCTGACATTACATGTAGAGAAAGCACCCATGGGGTTGTTTCTTTTGTGCTGCTTCATTAATAAAATGGGGCAGGGACAAAACCTTTTGTTTCAAAAGAAGAAAGAAAGCACACACGTTCTTTTTTATGTCCATTATCAACACATAAGAGCATCTATATCGGCCCTCTCAAACGCCCCCTCATACGTCCGTGGACGCGCGGAAGGAAAAAAAGTGACCCAACTCGACCCTCATATCGTCCTTATATGCATGGGCTGTCCGCAAACCCTCATATCCATCTCACATATAGGGAGGATATGAGGGCTCGCGGATGCTCCCGGGCATGCCTGGTCAATCCGCCACATAGGACGTGACCCCACCCCGAACCACCTTTTTCTTTTGATTATTCATTTTTTTCTCTTCACCAATCACGTGTGCCCGGACATATGAGGAAGAAAATGAAGAATGTGATTGTATGGACGGACAAATAGGGGACACGCCCGGTCACTGACCGAACACGTCCACGAACGTATGAGGGGACGGATTTACCAGGTCTGACTGTAGATGCTCTAATAGTCTGAACGCATGGGATTTTGACTGGCTAGTTCTTTTGTAATGAACTGGTTATCCATCTCGAGCACTACCTCCCCATTTGGTCTTCTTTCTGGATAAAGTATTGGTAGCTATCCTACCCTCCATTGAATCCCTTGCAACACCATCACAACAAGAATAATAGGGCAGTTCTTGGATTGCGAAGAGATGTCGTGGCACCCATGAATAACATTGCCCCCTCTAGCAAAGATGCCAGAGTCCGAGCATCCGTGGCAATCGGAGATCAGGAGGAGGAGGAAGGGAAACTAGTGCTTCACTCAGGGAAGTAGGAAAAATCCCAGGCAATTCCGGCTGTGAGCGCTGTCTCCCGCAGGCGCTGGTGCCGCCTCGATGACCTTGCATCGTCTAGCACTTGCACCTGGCGCCTTGTCGCCGGCGGCAGGTGGGACCAATGCCCAGGATCAGATGGGATCACATTTCTTGCTGCTGACGGAGGGGAGATCCGACAATGAGGATGATCGGGAGGTGGAGGATATGGCGGTGAGTGTCGCCACCGAGGTGTTTCTAGAGGAGCGGCTTGTCTCTCAAGAAGTCGTCCAGCAACCACCAAAGTCTGATGACCAGTTAGCCCAGGAATTCTGGAACGAAATCAGGTACCCAACACGTGTGTCTCAGTTATGGGAACGGCGTTCTACGACGGCCAAAGGTGATATCGTGGAAGGTATGTCGTATGCTTCTTTTTGCAGGTTCGATGGTTCGTCCCGGCCGTCTCCTTCATCGCCGGTGATGGCACACGAGGTTGCCTCACAACCTGCGACGCGCATGCGCTCGCCGCGACTTGGGGGGTTCAAGGTTCCAGCGGTGCGGCAGGGCTGGAGCGGTCCCCTACCCCGACCACGGATCACTCCTCCGTTGTGCCTTGGGGATTTCTTCCCCGACATGGTGAGCCCCAAGGCGGTCACAGCCGATGTTACACCCTGGATTTTGCCTATTTCTTTTTCCCTTGATTTAGTCTGGTTTTGCTTTTCCGTGGCTTGATAGTTTTGAAACCTAAAGATATGACCCTTGATTCCTCTTCCCTAGTGGCTTGCCAACCTCCAAACCATCCCAAGACCTTGCCAATTTCCATCTTGAGCCAATCCCAATATTCTTTTTCCTCGGAATATTCCTTTTTCTTTTAAAGGAATAATCCTGTTTGCCTTGGATTGTGAAGTAACCCCCATTTCTATCTCTCCATAAATTCCCAAATAATTCTCATAAATCTCTTGGGTCATATATTCCTTAGATATGACAAAATATTTCCTTGCCATGTTCAAAAATATCCCTCAAATATTCCTTTTCTGATTCTGCCCTATCTGTCAAGTTGTGAAGCAAGTACCCTTTTTATTTGCTTGCTTGCTCTAAAAATTTGTGGTAACTCTTTGCTATCCATATCATTGCCTCATGCTAAAATTCAACTCAATTTAGCTAGTAAACATTTCTTGGAAAATTTCCAAAGTTTCTAATCCAGAGGAAGCTGTGTGAAGCAAGTGCTAGCTAGGAGTGTTCAAATGAGTTGAAACTTTGCTGGCATCTAAATATGCTCAAATAATGCCTCTCCACCAAATTTTAGCATCACTCCTTCAACCATGTGACCATAACATAAAATATTTGTCGCTGGTCATTATTTTGGATTGTGAAGAAACTATGCTTTATATTGCTCCATAAATTCTGAAATTTTACCAGGACATTCCTCTAACTATAAAACTCCTCTCCACCAAATTTTAGCTCATTTTATCTAGCCAATTCTTCCCAGTAATTTTCCTAAGATTCTGTCCAATGGGATACTGTGTGAAGGAAGTACCACTTTGGTTTATCCAGATGGTATAAAATTTATAAAGCATCTTTATAATCCTAAATAATTCATCTCCTCCAAGTTTCAGCTCCATCCAAGCCAGTATGTGAGTGCCACATCAGAATCTCTATTCTGGACCAGATTAGTCAATTGCAAAGCAACCCCATTAAATATTGGTCATGTGCTCCTCAAATTTCATAGGATTATCGTCCTTCCTACCCTAAACCTCCCAGACATTATGCTTTGCCCTTATTTCTTCTCTGTTAATCCTAGCAATAGGACCAAGTCTGCTACACGAAACTTCCATTGAAGTTTCCCATCAACTCTTGGTATCTTTTGGTGATCTATTAGTTCAGTTGGACCCCTTCTTGGATGGACTATCTGGTAGACATGGTGTGCCAGCCTCTCTTGTCCTCTCAGTGCCAGTGCACGCGGTGACCATGCATTTGGATGCCAAACACGCGCTCTGTGCATTCGGGCCCTCGGATTCGTCGATTTCTTCTCTCCCTCGAGCTCTAGTCATGTCCAGCAGTCCCCCCCTAGTCGTCCCCTTCCTCGTGGACCCTTTTCCCCCTCTGATTTCTGCCTCGCCACGCCACGACGAGCTCCGCCCTGTTCCACCAGTGACCGTCGTTGTCTTCTTCCTCCTCGAGCTCTCCCAAAGCCCAGCTGGCCTCCCCTACTCCTCCGTGAGTCTTCTAGACTCCGCAAACGGTCAACCACGCCATCCCCAGAGCTCCAGTAAGGTGATAAGGTCACCACGGCGGCCGATCCCATCTTCTCGCCGTCGGGCACCTATTTATAGCCCTCCTTTAGTGCCCCAGATGTAACCTTCCCTATTTGGAACCTGTTGCAAGTGGGTCCACCTTGTCAGGGATATGATGATCTCATTTGTGCCATGACCTCATGTGATGTTCCTTTTTGTTTCCTTCCCATGCATGCATGCCATATCTTATCTTCCATGTTTAATTGAGACTTTGTGATTGCAAGTGTGGTGGTGATGATGTGGTGTCTTGTGATTTCATGTGATGTTGGTGCATATGTGTTGGGGTGAGTAGTAGTAGTGTTTGTGGTGATAGTTGGTTTGCAAAACTCTTTGTTTGCAAAACCCATCTCTCTCTTTATTCCCTAGTTCAAATATTTACTTGCTCCTAAGCTATTTTAAAAATGTCTTTTATTTAGGGGATATTGTGGGTGTTTAGTTGTGCAAGTTTGGTGATTTTAAAAGTATTTAAAACAGGTCCAACAATGGCTGTTTTGAAATTATTAATTTGCCCCATATATTCATGTTGCATTTTATTCAAATAGTTCATGATTTGTCATGACCAGGGATGTGCTAGCTTATTTTTTTTCTCTTATAGTTTTCCTTGTGCATTTCTTCCTTCTCTGGTAATTCCTGTTAAAAGAAAATACCAGTGAATTGTCTTCTCTCTATCCGGCGCCTAAGTGGGCTTCCTCCCGCTCTGGTGGCCCATCTTCTCCTCCTCTTCGCAACGCAGGAGCCCAGCTAGCGACGCTATCTTCTTCCTCCCGACGTCATGCTTGTATGATCAAGTGACAGCCCCCTGATCAGCGTAAGCTTGATCCAGCGGTTCAAGCTCGTCCCCCGAGGGCCATATAAGCGCTCCTCCCTCTCCCCTAGGCAGCTAGGGTTCCTCCTCTCCCTCCTCTTCTTCCTCCCGCGCCGCGAGAGACCTCGTGGTCGTTCCCAAAGCCATGATCAGCTCCGGGTCGACCTCGTCGCCGGCGTAGCGACGACTTCGCCGCCTCCCCGTAGTTGCGCAAGCAAGAGGACCCAGCAGGGGTTCCGTTTTTGCGCGGAGCCGGAGCTGGGACTTCTTCCTCGATGTCCCCGACGTGCACTTTCTTCCTCGGCCGGCGGCTTCTTCCTGCAGCTGTACCATGCGAATCTTCTTCTTCCACGTCGTGCGCCTCGCCTCCTGGCACTAGGTGAGCGAGACCTGATATGTTTTTGAAGCTTCTTGTCAAATTTCATATCATTTGGAGTCCAGTAGGTTGTGTTTTGATTGCTGTCAAAAAGCTTCAGAACAAAGACAGAAACTCAGGTGCAGGAATTTTCACTAAGTCCCTGAGATCTGATGGTTTTGGGAAAGTTTGTGGCCTTGTATATTCTAGAGTTTAATTCCTTTTTTGTGTGATTCTTCCTGGTGCTTGTAGTGTTCTTGGTTGGGAACAGCCACATATATTATTTGTCAAGTTTGGAGGTCTGTAGCTATGTTGCATGTAGCTCCCAAAGAGCTAAGTTGCAGATTATGGCAGATTATGTAGTATAGCCTTTTTGATCAATGTGTGTGCTTAGTTGATGTTGTGGTGATCTTCCTTGCTCCAATCCATTCATGTTGGGTTGTTATATGTCTTGGCAACCTGGGAATACCAGATTTGTGCCAATTGTGGGTGTGGTGTTGATTCTTCCACGTAGAGCTTCATATCTTGTTTCGTTGATTCCCGTTGATCCGTAGCTCCGTTTGCAATGTACTTTATATGGTTTTGCATCGTTTTCACGAGCCGCATATGTTCATGCCATCCTCATGCATGTCAAAATAGCTTAGTGTACAGTTATGTCCAGATACTTGCAGTAGTTTAATTTGCTTGTGCTAGTGATAGAATTAGTGAAGCATGCCCATTTTTCATCTCATGCATCATGTGATTGTTGCATCTTGTGGTGCTGCTGTTCATTGGTTGTTATTCTCATGTTGGTTAGCACCGGGATCGGAGAACGAATACGTGGAGTCAGGAGAGTACGTGCAGGACGAACCAAAACCATTCCAAGCTGAGGATATCAGAGGCAAGATGATATATACCACACGTCGGGAGGTCCTGCTAGTCTTGTCTTACCTTAGTGGTATATCTTGCGTATAAGAATCCCAGTGAAGCTTTGGTTTCCCCCAGAGTTGAGGTTTTCCTCTAAGGAATCCGACGAGATCACGAGATTCGTGATAGAGGATGCCTTTGCGGCCTGTGTTCGTTTGTGACGGACTAGTTGGAGCACCCCTGCAGGGTTTAATCTTTCGGAAAGTCGTGCCCGCGGTTATGTGGCAACTTGGAATATTTTGTTAACATCCGGTATTAGAGAACTTAAACATAAGCTAATAAAATTGCCAACTATGTGCGTAACCGTGACTGTCCCTTCGAAGATCTTTCTTCGATCGGGAACATGGTGGGGTTATGAATGCCGTAGGTAGGTGTTCACGATCACTTAGTGATCAAGTAAATCCGACCGCTAGTGTAGACCACCTTCACTTCTACTTTGTGTAAGTTAGCCACTTAATCAAGCTTAGGATGCTGCAGCCTGATACACTTCACCCTTACCCTACCTAATAACATGACTAGTTCCGGCACCAAGGTCTTAGATTGCTGAGTCCCCGTGGCTCACGGATTCCTCCGAAACTCCCAACAGGTACAGGTACCCCAGAGACAGATGATCCAGACGGCACCCAGCTGGCGTGGCAGTACGACGAGGAGACAGACCGCCTCTACGTGAACTATCCACAGGACTAAGGCGTGGTCGTGATCGAGGGCCTGCAGCAGGGTAGCATATCATTTTCCATGTTTTGTAGTCCGTAGCGGAACTACCTTGATTGTATTGGTGATGTACTCTGAGTTATTAATAAGAAGACAATTGAATCCCGAATTGTCTACTTGTATTATTACTTGTGCTATGTTACTTGCTTGCGAAACGCTTAGATGCGCTTCTTTCCTATTCGGGGGCCTCGACCCCCAGATCGGAAAGGACCGCATCTTGGTCGTTACAAGTTGGTAATCACAGCCTTACGACCATAGGAGCCTTTGTGTGATTGTATTTGGCCGAGTCGAGTCTAGAAAATGTTTTGAGTCTTAGTTATATCGGAGAGTAGGATTCTTTTTTCTCCTCTTCTATGCTCTGGTGAGGTTCCCGTCTTAGGAAATCTTTAACTCTACTCCTTTTCTCGCTCAAAAAATTTTTAGGATCACGCGGGTATTTGTGAAATCTATATGATTTCGATGTGACGGAATCCTGTCCTGGTGCCTCCTATCTGCTCTAAGTATCAGGGGAGTTGAGCTCCAGGGATTATCGCGCACATCGCCATCATTCAGATTTCTGAGTATCTAAGAATGGAGGGTGTTCGTTATTGCTTCAATACTGGTAGTGGTGAGATAACCCCGATGTCCCCAGTACTGGTGTAGATTGTTCGGGGGTATTTGTTGGGGAACGTCGCATGGGAAACAAAAAATTTCCTACGCGCATGAACACCTATCATGGTGATGTCCATCTACGAGAGGGGATGTGTGATCTACGTACCCTTGTAGACCGTACAGCAGAAGCGTTAGTGAACACGGTTGATGTAGTGGAACGTCCTCACGTCCCTCGATCCGCCCCGCGAACCGTCCCGCGATCAGTCCCACGATCTAGTGACGAACGGACGGCACCTCCGCGTTCAGCACACGTACAGCTCAACGATGATCTCGGCCTTCTTGATCCAGCAAGAGAGACGGAGAGGTAGAAGAGTTCTCCGGCAGCGTGACGGCGCTCCGGAGGTTGGTGATGATCTTGTCTCGGCAGGGCTCCGCCCGAGCTCCGCAGAAACGCAATCTAGAGGTAAAACCGTGGAGATATGTGGTCGGGCTGCCGTGGCAAAGTTGTCCCAAATCAGCCCTAAAATCTCTGTATATATAGGGGGAGGAGGGGAGCCTTGCCTTGGGGTCCAAGGACTCCCAAGGGGGTCGGCCGAGCCTAAGGGGGGAACCCTCCCCTTCCAAACCGAGTCCAACTAGGTTTGGAAGGAGGAGTCCTTCCCCCTTTTTCCACCTCTTCCCTTTTTTTTCTTTTCTCTTTGATTTTCTTCCTATGGCGCATAGGGCCTTCTTGGGCTGTCCCACCAGCCCACTAAGGGCTGGTGCGCCACCCCCAAGGCCTATGGGCTTCCCCGGGGTGGGTTGCCCCCCCCCCCTCCCCGGTGAACTCCCGGAACCCATTCGTCATTCCCCGTACATTCCCGGTAACTCCGAAAACCTTCCGGTAATCAAATGAGGACATCCTATATATCAATCTTCGTTTCCGGACCATTCCGGAAACCCTCGTGACATCGATGATCTCATCTGGGACTCCAAACAACATTCAATAACCAACCATATAACTCAAATACACATAAAACAACGTCGAACCATAAGTGTGTAGACCCTGCGGGTTCGAGAACTATGTAGACATGACCCGAGAGACTCCTCGGTCAATATCCAATAGCAGGACCTGGATGCCCATATTGGATCCTACATATTCTACGAAGATCTTATCGTTTGAACCTCAGTGCCAAGGATTCATATAATCCCGTATGTCATTCCCTTTGTCCTTCGGTATGTTACTTGCCCGAGATTCGATCGTCAGTATCCGCATACCTATTTCAATCTCGTTTACCGGCAAGTCTCTTTACTCGTTCCATAATACAAGATCCCGCAACTTACACTAAGTCACATTACTTGCAAGGCTTGTGTGTGATGTTGTATTACCGAGTGGGACCCGAGATACCTCTCCGTCACACGGAGTGACAAATCCCAGTCTCGATCCATACTAACTCAATGAACACCTCCGAAGATACCTGTAGAGCATCTTTATAGTCACCCAGTTACGTTGCGACGTTTGATACACAGAAAGTATTCCTCCGGTGTCAGTGAGTTATATGATCTCATGGTCATAGGAACAAATACTTGACACGCAGAAAACAGTAGCAACAAAATGACACGATCAACATGCTATGTCTATTAGTTTGGGTCTAGTCCATCACGTGATTCTCCTAATGACGTGATCCAGTTATCAAGCAACAACACCTTGTTCATAATCAGAAGACACTGACTATCTTTGATCAACTGGCTAGCCAACTAGAGGCTTGCTAGGGACAGTGTTTTGTCTATGTATCCACACATGTATATAAGTCTTCATTCAATACAATTATAGCATGGATAATAAACGATTATCTTGATAGAGGAATTATAATAATAACTATATTTATTATTGCCTCTAGGGCATAATTCCAACAGTATTACCACACTTTGTATCGTTATGATCACGAGGATCTGTTGTAGATGAAGGTCCGAGATGCTGGTTGTGTGTTGAACGATGTGATACAGGTGACGGGTTAGTTTAAGAGTTGTGTGAAATACTCCTTGTATCCGTGTACCTGATTGCATGACCAGTTATTTCGGGAATTCATAGGTGGGATATCTAGTAGTATCTTATAGGACTATCTTCCTACAGACGCTTGATTGAGGTTTGGGAAATCTCGATCATATGTTTGTTCCGAGCAGTTCTAGCCCACACTTGTTTGCAGTGGTCCTTATCGGAATTTTGTCGTCTGTTACTTTGAGGATGCACTCTTGCTATGTTGTTCGAGTGCAATGCTAAATTCTGTTCAGATATTCCTGTCTTTTGATTCAGCAATATCTTCAATTATTCTGTGGACTAATATGTTGTCTGTCTTCAGGATGGCTCCACCGACTCGTCAGACCCCAGCGCGTGAGGATATGCCGCCTCCACCTCCTCCTCCTCAGCCTCCGCCTCCTCCTGCAGAGGCCTGGCAGGCGATGATGGCAGCTACTAATGCAAACACTCAGATGCTGTTGCAGTTGATCCAGGAGAGAGCCAATCATCAGCAGGGCAATTTCCAGTAGGGTGGCAATCACTTCGCTAGTCTGAGTCAGTTCCTGTCAAACCAGCCTAAGACGTTCACTTCTTGCGACCAGCCGTTTGATGCGGAAGATTGGATCCGTGATATGAACAAGCATTTCGAGTGTAGCAATGTGCTTCTGGAGGACTATGTCAAGTTTCTACGTTTCAGTTGAAGGGGCAGGCTTCTATTTGGTGGCGGCAGCTTAAGGACTCCAGAGGTGACAGGGTGATGTCTTGGGACGAGTTTTGTCGTGACTTCAGGTCCCACTACATCCCTTCCAGTTTTGTTGAGGAGATGCGTGAGAAGTTCAGGTGTTTGAAGCAGGGCAGTAATTCTGTGTACAAGTACAATGTCGAGTTCCACGAGCTGGCCCGTTACGCGCTGCAGGATGTCCCGGATCAGAAGAGCAAGATCTACCAGTTCAGGGGTGGCTTAAAGGAGGACTTGCAGTTAGCGCTTGCTTTGCACGATCCTGAGGAGTTTGACAAGTTCTACAACTTAGCTCTCAGAGCAGAGGCAGCCTTGCTCAGGGTGGAGAACTCCAAGAAGCGCTTCAGAGATTCCAGCTCTTCCTCGACTCAGGTGGTTCAGAAGCAACAGAGGTTTTGGGTCTCTCCTCCTCCTCCTCGGCACTCGCAGCAGCCGAAGCACTCAGGTGGACGTGGTTCTTCCCACCCACCCAACCCTGGCTTCCAGCAGAGATACCAGCATCAGAAGCAAGGGCCTCCCCAGACTCAGTTCCGGCAGCTAGCATATGTCATTTGTCACAAATGTGAGCAGAAGGGTCACTATGCCAACAAATGTACTTCTCAGCTCCGTCTGCCGCCTCCTCCTCCAGGCAAACCTCCAAGCAACGCTGTTGTCAAATTCAACCCCAGATCAGCTCGAGTCAACATGGTGAATGCAGCTGAAGCAGACAACTCCTCTGATGTGATCATGGGTAATCTCTTAGTCAATGATTTTCCTGCTAAAGTCTTGTTCGATTCTGGTGCTTCGCATTGCTTTATGTCAAAGTCATTTTTCATCAAGCATGATTTTCCCTCGACAAGTTTGCATAGACCTTTGGGTGTTGTTTCTCTGGCTGCTCAGATGAGGTCAAATTGTAGAGTTCCCGATGTTTCTATCAAGATGGGCAATTATTCCTTTCTGGCGTCCCCGTATGTCTTGGGTAATTCCGACATTGATTTGATCCTTGGTATGGATTGGTTGGCCATGAACAAGGCGTCAATTGATTGTGAAGCTAAAGAAGTGAAGCTTACCCACTCTTCGGAGGATGTGATTATATTCGCGGCGCGCGATGATACAATCCGTTTGTTCTCCTTGAATGAAAAGGGTGAGATCAATCCTATTGAGCAAGTTACAGTAGTCTGCGAATATCAAGATGTGTTTCCTGAAGAGCTACCAGGCATGCCTCCGCACCGTGAAGTTGAGTTCGACATTGAGCTTGAGCCAGGCACAGAGCCAGTGTGCAAACGGCCGTATAAGCTGGGTCCAGAAGAATTGAAGGAACTCAAGAGGTAACTCGATGAGCAGGAGCGTTTGGGTTTGATCAGACCAAGCTCGTCTCCGTGGGGATGTGGTGTTCTATTTGTCAAGAATAAGTATGGTTCGGACCGGTTGTGTGTCGATTACCGCCCATTGAACAAGAAGACAATCAAGAACAAATATCCACTTCCGAACATAACTGAGTTGTTCGAACAGTTGAAAGGCGCTAAAGTATTCTCCAAGCTTGATCTCAGAATGGGCTATCATTAGATTCACATTCGTGAGGAAGACATTCCGAAGACGGCATTCAGGACTAGTTTTGGCTCGTATGAGTATACGGTCATGTCTTTTGGTCTGGCTAATGCTCCTCCGACTTTTTGTCAATTGATGAACTATATTTTCTCACCATACAAGAATGAATTTGTCTTGCTCTATCTCGACGACATTCTGCTCTTTTCTGAGGATGAGGAAGAACATGAGAGACATCTCAGGTTGGTGCTTGATAAACTGAGAGAATACAAGCTGTATGCCAAGTTTTCCAAGTGCGAGTTCTGGCTGAAAGAAGTGGTTTATCTTGGGCATATTATCTCTGCCGAGGGCATTAAGGTTGACCCGTCCAAGGTTCAAGCCATTGTCGAATGGGAACCTCCGCGGAATGTGAAGCAACTTCGAAGCTTTCTCGGTCTTGTCGGATATTGCAGAAGATTCGTTGAGAACTTCTCCAAAATCGCCAAGCCGCTCTCTGGTCTTCTTCAGAAGGGTGTCAAGTATGTTTGGTCTCCAGAGTGTCAACTTGCTTTCGATACACTCAAAGAGAAGCTTATCTCCACTCCGGTATTGGCCCCTCCGGATAATTCCAAGCCGTACCAGGTCTTTTGCGATGCTTCTCTCCAGGGTCTCGGTGCAGTCTTGATGCAAGATAGGAAGGTGGTTGCTTATACCTCCACGCAGCTGCAGCCTGCGGAGAGGAACTATCTTGTGCACGATCTCGAGCTAGCAGCTGTTGTGCACGCCTTGATGACTTGGAGACATCTCTTGTTGGAACGTAAGGTTGAAGTTTTCACCGATCACAAGAGTCTCAAGTATATCTTCACTCAGCCTAACTTGAATCTTCGGCAAACACGTTGGGTGGAAATGCTCTAGGATTTTAATCCAAGTGTTGAGTATACGCCAGGCAAGGCAAATGTTGTGGCAGATGCATTGAGCAGGAAGGCATATTGCAACAGTTGATTCTGCAACCTCTCCAGCCGGGTCTTTCTGAGTCTTTCAGGAAGCTCAATCTTCAGCTAGTTCCTCAGGGTTTTCTCACGAACCTTCAGATCTCTCCTACCTTGGAAGATCAGGTCAGAGCAGCTCAGCTACTTGACGCTATGGTGAAGAAGGTCAAGATTGGCATGGGAAAGAGTCTCCCCAAGTATAAGTGTTTCACTGTTGATGCCAGGGACACGTTGTTTTTCGAGGATTGCCTTGTCGTCCCGAAAGGTGATCTCAGGAAGGTGATCATGGAAGAAGCTCATAACTCTCTGCTCTCTATTCATCCTGGAAGTTCCAAAATGTACCATGACATGAAGCAGACTTTCTGGTGGACTCGTATGAAACGTGAAATTGCACAATTCGTAAACGAGTGTGGTGTATGTCGAAGGGTGAAAGCAGAACATCAAAGACCAGCGGGCCTCTTGCAGCCTTTGCCGATTCCCGAGTGGAAGTTTGATCACATTGAGATGGACTTCGTCATCGGGTTTCCGAAGTCCAAGAAGGGCAATGATGCTATCTTCGTCGTCATCGACAAATTGAGTAAAGTGGCTCATTTCCTTCCAGTCAAGGAGTCCATTTCAGCAGCTCAGCTGGCAGAGTTGTACACCTCCAGGATTGTCTCTTTGCACGGCGTACCTATGATGATCTCGTCAGATCGCGGAAGTATCTTCACTTCCAAGTTCTCGGACTCCTTTCAGTCAGCTATGGGCACGAAGATCCGCTTCAGCACAGCGTTCCATCCTCAGACTAGTGGTCAAGTGGAGAGGGTGAATCAAGTCCTTGAGGACATGCTGAGAGCCTGTGTTATCTCTTTTGGCATGAGGTGGGAAGATTGTATGCCTTTCACGGAGTTCTCGTATAACAACGGTTATCAAGCTAGTTCAGGCAAGGCTCCGTTTGAAATTCTCTATGGCCGGAAGTGCCGTACTCCGCTCAACTGGTCCCAGACAGGCGAGCGTCAGATCCTTGGGAATGATATGATAGAAGAAGCTGAGGAGATGCGTCGGATCATTCGCGACAACCTCAGAGCAGCTCAGTCCCGTCAGAAGAGCTATTACGATAGCAAGCACTGTGACATGTCGTATGAGCTTGATGATTTTGTCTATCTCAAGGTGTCACCTATGAAGGGTATGCAGCGTTTTGGCATCAAAGGCAAGCTTGCGCCTCGTTTCATTGGTCCGTTCAGAGTGGTTGGAAAGAGGGGCGACCTTGCGTACCAGCTTGAGCTTCCGTCAACCTTTGCAAATGTCCATGATGTGTTCCATGTTTCTCAGCCTCGGAGGTGTTTCAAGACCCCCGAGCGCACTGTGCATCTTCAAGATATCGACCTTCAGCCTGACCTTTCTTATCGTGAGCATCCAGTTGCGGTTCTCGAGGCGACTGAGCGCAAGACCCGTAACAAGACTGTCAAATTTCTCAAAGTGCAGTGGTCACACCATTCCGATAAAGAGGCTACGTGGGAACGCAAGGATCACCTCCGTTCCGAATTTCCCGATTTCTTTCAGTCTTAGATCTCGAGGGCGAGATTTTCTTTGTAGTGTGGGAGAGTTTGTAGTGCCCCAGATGTATCCTTCCCTATTTGGAACCTGTTGCAAGTGGGTCCACCTTGTCAGGGATATGATGATCTCATTTGTGCCATGACCTCATGTGATGTTCCTTTTTGTTTCCTTCCCATGCATGCATGCCATATCTTATCTTCCATGTTTCATTGAGACTTTGTGAGTGCAAGTGTGGTGGTGATGAGTGGTGTCTTGTGATTTCATGTGATGTTGGTGCATATGTGTTGGGGTGAGTAGTAGTAGTGTTTGTGGTGATAGTTGGTTTGCAAAACCCTTTGTTTGCAAAACCCATCTCTCTCTTTATTCCCTAGTTCAAATATTTACTTGCTCCTAAGCTATTTTAAAAATGTCTTTTATTTAGGGGATATTGTGGGTGTTTAGTTGTGCAAGTTTGGTGATTTTAAAAGTATTTAAAACAGGTCCAACAATGGCTGTTTTGAAATTATTAATTTGCCCCATATATTCATGTTGCATTTTATTCAAATAGTTCATGATTTGTCATGACCAGGGATGTGCTAGCTTATTTTTTTTCTCTTATAGTTTTCCTTGTGCATTTCTTCCTTCTCTGGTAATTCCTGTTAAAAGAAAATACCAGTGAATTGTCTTCTCTCTATCCGGCGCCTAAGTGGGCTTCCTCCCGCTCTGGTGGCCCATCTTCTCCTCCTCTTCGCAGCGCAGGAGCCCAGCTAGCGACGCTATCTTCTTCCTCCCGACGTCATGCTTGTATGATCAAGTGACAGCCCCCTGATCAGCGTAAGCTTGATCCAGCGGTTCAAGCTCGTCCCCCGAGGGCCATATAAGCGCTCCTCCCTCTCCCCTAGGCAGCTAGGGTTCCTCCTCTCCATCCTCTTCTTCCTCCCGCGCCGCGAGAGATCTCGTGGTCGTTCCCAAAGCCATGATCAGCTCCGGGTCGACCTCGTCGCCGGCGTAGCGACGACTTCGCCGCCTCCCCATAGCTGCGCAAGCAAGAGGACCCAGCAGGGGTTCCATTTTTGCACGGAGCCGGAGCCGGGACTTCTTCCTCGACGTCCCCGACGTGCACCTTCTTCCTTGGCCGGCGGCTTCTTCCTGCAGCAGTACCACGCGAATCTTCTTCTTCCATGTCGTGCGCCTCGCCTCCTAGCGCTAGGTGAGCGAGATCGTGCCCCCTCCTCATTTTTTTCCTCTTCGGTAGTGGCGCCGAGTCTCCTGCTCAAGGCTTGCCGGAGTTGCACCGGCAAGCTGTGTAGTTGTTTCTCTGATCGTGGCCGCACCACAGGGTAGTCTTCGGCCGTTCATGTCGACGTAGACGAGGTAGCCCCGCGGCTGTGCGTAGGTAGTGGCAGGGGTTCCTTCTCCTTGGGTCGCTTCGGTTCTTCCGGTAGCGTAGCACCAGCAGCAACCCCGGCGAAGACAGCCCCGTCGTTCTCCCTGTCGCCGGTGCTCCCCTGTAGACAGGAGGAAAGCAGCAGTAGCATTCCTTGCACGCGACCCCTTCTCTGTCAGGCTCCCAATCGTACCGCAGTGGTTGATCCTTGTGATTGTTATCGTCAGGTGCAGGGTTCGAGTCCCAGCTGGTGCACCCTTTTTTCTTCTTGTTCTTTTCCCTGTTGGAGCAGTGGTTGCGCAGAAGAGAAGTTTACAACGTTAGATATTCCTCTGTTTCGTGCAGCAGGGCAGTAGCAGAGTGGCACAAGCGGTGTGGTGCATCAGGGGGTCCTTGGTTTGATCCCAGTGACCCCCCCTTTTTTTCCTTTTGCTGTTGGATAATTTTTCCTTCCCCAGCTTTGCTTGGGCAGCAAGTTGATATTTTTCTTTTGCTAGGTTTGACTTCAACTTTTCTCTACCTAGAATTTAGAGTTGTGTGTGTGTGCTCTAGAGGGAGTGCATATAGGTGAGTGATGTATGCATGTGTAGATTTATGTGTGTGTGAGTGACTGCTTGAGGGTGAGTGTGTGTGCAAGTGTGTGTGTGAATCTACACACATGCTTGTGCAATTGCACAGGCCCTTGAGTTCAAGCTTTGTGTGTTAGTAGTTTTGTGCATGTGTGTGTGTCTCCCCGCACACTTATGCATACACACCCATGTGAGTGTGTATGTGTAGGTGAGTGAGTGTGTGTGTTTGTTCTTGCTCAATTGTGGTGTGATTGGGTGTGTCCATGAGCTTGGTGTTGGACTCATGCCACCATTGGCCTTGTGATAGTGTGCAATGGAGTATGTGGGAATTGTTCTAGTGATTCTGCACATGTGATGATGCACTAATCTCTATAGGTGATTCTATGTAGATTTTCTTTTCTAGTTTGTGTTCACTTGCTCCACGTAAGTGCCCATATTATAGATGATTTTGGGGTAGAATCTCCCAAGGAATCCAGTGGTGAAGTTTGTTTTGCCATTAGGATACTTTATGGAGTTGACATATTCAGATTTGTTGCAAGTTTGATCCTTGATTCCATGGAATAGGTGGGGCCCAAGGGCATGAGTTTTAGTGTGGTACTAGTAGGGGTTTTGCTCTACACCATAGTGGTGTCATTTATCACTTGGTGTTATGTATGTGCAAACTATGCCTAGACAAAGTGGGCATGTGGCTGAAAAAGTCCAGCTTAGTGAAATCTGAAATTTCACTAAGTCTGGGATTCTGGAAACATTTTCTTCTCTTATAAATGAGGATGTGCTGGTCATTCTGTTGAGAACTAGCCTTAGTTCAGTGCTAGGATTTTTAATCTGATATGTTTGTGAAGCTCCCTGTAAATTTCATATCATTTGGAGTCCAGTAGGTTGTGTTTTGATTGCTGTCAAAAAGCTTCAGAACAAAGACAGAAACTCAGGTGCAGGAATTTTCACTAAGTCCCTGAGATCTGATGGTTTTGGGAAAGTTTGTGGCCTTGTATATTCTAGAGTTTAATTCCTTTTTCTGTGATTCTTGCTGGTGATTGTAGTGTTCTTGGTTGGCAACAACCACATATATTATTTGTCAAGTTTGGAGGTCTGTAGCTATGTTGCATGTAGCTCCCAAAGAGCTAAGATGCAGATTATGGCAGATTATGTAGTATAGCCTTTTTGATCAATGTGTGTGCTTAGTTGATGTTGTGGTGATCTTCCTTGCTCCAATCCATTCATGTTGGGTTGTTATATGTCTTGGAAACCTGGGAATACCAGATTTGTGCCAATTGTGGGTGTGGTGTTGATTCTTCCACATAGAGCTTCATATCTTGTTTCGTTGATTCCCGTTGATCCGTAGCTCTGTTTGCAATGTACTTTATATGGTTTTGCATCGTTTTCACGAGCCGCATATGTTCATGCCATCCTCATGCATGTCAAAATAGCTTAGTGTACAGTTATGTCCAGATACTTGCAGTAGTTTAATTTGCTTGTGCTAGTGATAGAATTAGTGAAGCATGCCCATTTTTCAGCTCATGCATCATGTGATTGTTGCATCTTGTGGTGCTTCTGTTCATTGGTTGTTATTCTCATGTTGGGTAGCACCGGGATCGGAGAACGAATACGCGGAGTCAGGAGAGTACGTGCAGGACGAACCAGAACCATTCCAAGCTGAGGATATCACAGGCAAGATGATATGACCTTGATTCCATCTCTAGACTTGTTATGCTAGTTTTCGTTTCCATGTCATATTGCTCAATGCCTACCACTGAAATTAAATTGCCTCTTCATATGCCATGAGCCCAAACACCGTTCTCATTCCTAGTAAGACTTGTATGGCTAAGTAGGCTTTGCCCAGCTACTAATATTAGCGTTGCTAGACGCAGGTGCTTTGACTCATGTGATAACATGAGCTTGATATCATTATCTTAAATTCTGTTATTTAACTAATGCACCTATATGCTTGGTAAATGACGGAAGGCCTAGCCTTTTGCCGGGTGCTTTGTTCCGTTATTGCCGTCTTAGTTACCGGTTACCGGTGTTTGATTCCATAATGATCGCTCCTAACACGTTCGGGGTTGTTATGGGGACCCCCTCGATAAATCGTGTAGTGCTAAGGCTTGTCCGGCAGGACCCAACTTTGGTGTTAATTTTCTAATCACTTAATAATAAACTGCATAGGGAATAGCTACCCCGAGGATTTTAATCAACAACCCGGGCCAGTGCTCCTCATGAGTATTGGTCCAAACTAGAGCACCGTGCGGGGCCATCCCGGGGGCAACTTGGGAGATTTCTCTGGCTACCGTACGCTTCGCTCATCCGGCGTGTCCTGAGACTGAGATACGCGGCTCTTATCAGGGTCGTCGACACGTCGGGAGGTCCTACTAGTCTTGTCTTACCTTAGTGGTATATCTTGCGTATAGGAATCCCAATGAAGCTTTGGTTTCCCCTAGAGTTGAGGTTTTCCTCTAAGGAATCCGACGAGATCACGAGATTCGTGATAGAGGATGCCTTTGCGGCCTGTGTTCGTTTGTGATGGACTAGTTGGAGCACCCCTGCAGGGTTTAATCTTTCGGAAAGCCGTGCCCGTGGTTATGTGGCAACTTGGAATATTTTGTTAACATCCGGTATTAGAGAACTTAAACATAAGCTAATAAAATTGCCAACTGTGTGCGTAACCGTGACTGTCCCTTCGAAGATCTCTCTTCGATCGGGAACACGGTGGGGTTATGAATGTCGTAGGTAGGTGTTCAGGATCACTTAGTGATCAAGTAAATCCGACCGCTAGTGTAGACCACCTTCACTTCTACTTTCCGTAAGTTAGCCACTTAATCAAGCTTAGGATGATGTAGCCTCATACACTTCACCCTTACCCTACCTAATAACATGACTAGTTCTGGCACCAAGGTCTTAGATTGCTGAGTCCCCGTGGCTCACGGATTCCTCCGAAACTCCCAACAGGTACAAGTACCCCAAATACAGATGATCCCGACGGCACCCAGCTGGCGTGGCAGTACGACGAGGAGACATATCGCCTCTACGTGAACTATCCACAAGACTGAGGCGTGGTCGTGATCGAGGGCCTGCAGCAGGGTAGCATAGCATTCTCCATGTTTTGTAGTCCGTAGCGGAACTACCTTGATTGTATCGGTGATGTACTCTGAGTTATTAATAAGAAGACAATTGAATCCCGAATTGTCTACTTGTATTATTACTTGTGCTATGTTACTTGCTTGCGAAACGCTTAGATGCGCTTCTTTCCTATTCGGGGGCCTCGACCCCAGATCGGAAAGGACCGCATCTTGGTCGTTACACCTCCCCAGAGCCCTTTGAGCTCACCCCGAGCCTCCCCTCTCTCCTCTACCCCTTCCCAATCTCCTGCCCCGGTTCGAGGAGCTCTCCTGCCCTGTAATTGCCGCCATGGCCGTCGTCGTGCCCGGCCAAAATTCGGGCAAGCCCGAGCCCTTCTCCACCTCATTCCTCCTCCATAGGCCTTCTCGACCTCCTAGACGATTTTCCCTCAATCCATTCTTCCTCCCGTGCCCTGTGGTCGTGCCCCCTCGATCGGTCGCCGCCTTCCCTATTCTCTGTCGCCACGAGCCTCTGCGCTCTGCCCCTCCCCGGCAACTGCTGCTCCAGGCGGGAGAAGTGCTTCCTACCGCGCCCGTCGGTGGCTTCGCCCCTGCCGGAGGTGGTCGGAGCCGCCAGGAACGTCGCCGGTGCCGCGGCACTCCTCTGCCTCCTCTGTTCGTCGGGAGGAGGGAGGAGGAAGAAGAAGGAGGCGAGAGGAGAGAGAAAGGGACGTGACAGGTGGGCCCCGACCCCACCTGTCGGTGAGAGGAGGCGCCGCCAGCTGGATAAGTGGAAACGCCTCGGGCGTATTTACGTTTTCCTCACGGGAAAGCGTATTTCCCGGAGTGCGTGACCAAACAGGCTGTCAGGGACTCGGTGGCAATTATTTATTTTGCAGATTAGTCCTTGGCAGAAAATTCATCTTATCTTTTTATCTATAACTCCGATTGAGGTGATTCCAAAGCCCACGTCTTCGCCTCGTCGAGCCCGACAAGATGGTATCATTTTCACTATGTGTTTCCATAGTGTAAATGACCATGTTGCCCTTGCCGTAAACAGCCCCTCCTTCGAGAGAGAACTGTTTTCGGCTATTCCTTCCGCGAGCTTCTCGCACTTCTTCCCGGTGGATCCCTCATCCCAGGCAAACCACAATTCTCATTTGCTTAATTGCATTGCAATATCATAGTTTAGTTAACTATTTTAATCACAAGTATATCTATTTATAGTCTGGGATATGAGTACGCACTGTTTAAATAGATGACTACTATGTTGAGTACAGGATTGTTAGTGACTAGTGTCTCACACACTAGTCGATGCCATGATGTTGAGATTATTGTCTATGATTACTTTGGGTTTCATCCGATAGTTTATGGATATGGATCAACAGTAGTGGCTTGAGCTTATTGGTTATCGGATTACTATGACATCGGAGTGTTAGCTATGACAGAGATATTATTCGGAGATAAGATAACTTAGTGGTTGATCTAGAGTCACCTGTCCGGGCTCATCAGTGCAACCACATTTGCCGATATGGGACGGCCTTGACTTGGGTTGATTGCATGCTCTTTCACCGGTACCACCAAAGAGGGAAGGTTATGCGTGTGTGCTACCTTGGCCCGGTAGGCGGCGATAACCTTGTGAGCCAGTTGAGTTGTTTGGGGTACCCATCCCCGTTTGGGATAGTTTTGTTTGGACACGACGGCGGCAGGTGTCATGAGGACACAGGGCCACCCAGTGCAGGACTCCGGGGGGGAGGATGATTGCCGGTGGTATGATAGAAGAGTCACGGGTCAGGCAGGTTTTGTTGGAGCAACACTGCTCCACCCGAATGGGATCACGAGGTCAGTGCTCCATGATGTGGGTAAAGTGTGCAACCTCTGCTGAGTTTCAAACCTATTTGAATAGCCGCGTCCACGGTATTGGACAGCCTGACCAGACCTGAGTAGGTCGTCAACCATAACTATTATAGTGATGATGGAAGAACTCGTCTGAGTATGGTAATAGTTGGGCATCGTGCTGGTGACAAGTCTTGGTATCCATCTTGAGGATACTCACTGAAGGTTCTGAATAAGATCACAAGAGTTGGTGTGACCAGAGTACGGTGAGAGTAGCCTGGTATAGTTATTTTTCAACTACTCCTTTAGTAATAACAAATCTTTACCTAATCTTGATTGCTATGATGTTGTCTTGCCTTAATGCTAATGCTTGTTGTGAGCTTGCGAGTACATTCAAAGTACTCACCTGGCATGTCATGCCAGTTTGCAGGTCAAGCCATGATTGCTTGATTGTCGAGGATTCCGAGTTGCGAGCTAGGATGCGCATTCGAGTGAGAGTCCCTGTGGAGTGGAGTTCATCACATCCGTCGTTGTTCCGCTGCTAGTGTAGGATTTACCGTAGGCAAGTGTAGTATCGCCAAGGCGATGTAAACTAAGAACCCTTGTAATCTTTTCCATAGTAATAAAGTGATGATTTGTTCTATTCCAACAGTGCCATATTCCAGAAGACTTGTCCGTGGGCTGGAATACGGGGCGTTCCGGTTTCCTCTGACCCGGGGTGCCACAGCCGACAAGAACAAGGCGGCGCTGGTCGAGGTGGCCATGGAGGCCAGCGGCATTGATGACGGGCTGGTGATTTCGGTGATCAGTGATCCGGTTTCCCGGCACGTCAGCGGTGTCCACGGAATTCAAATGACGGGTGGGACCGGGAAGTGTGAAGGCCGCTCATCATCATGGGCTCATCTGGGCCTTTGGCTAAGTGGATTGTGGCGCCAGGAGCTCAACCCTCGTCCCTCGGCTGCATGGCTACCCTCAAGACTCAAGTCATCGCCTCGATCCGGTCACACGTGCGAGAACCCTTCATCGATCGCGAGGCCATCAGGGGAAGCAAGGGCACGCAAAACGTTTACGGAGGTGGTCCATGCTGCAACTGCCTGGGCAGATGAACCATGCCCTCGGAGCTCAACCTACAGTCGCTGCCCTAGGTGCGGCGGCCACCGGGTTTGGTGCCGCGGGGCGGCATGTGACCTTCCCGCAAATCCCGCGTGCGACTGCTCAGGCGCAAACTTCTATGGCGGCGCCTGGAATCAACCCATCGACAAGTTCGCATTTGGCACGGCTGCCGCCGTTGCGGTTGCGTCAGGGCAGAAACGGAAGAAGAAGAGCAAGAAGAAAAAGGCATCGATCGCTGGTTGGCAGAATCAGCTGCAAACAGTGGGCTATTTTGCAGGTTGCACCGGCTGCGGCACAGGGTGTGTAGCCCGTCTTCCCGCCTTTGCAACCACAACCACCTTAGGAGGCGCCGATGCAGGCGATGCCTCAAGTTCAGGCTGCTAAGAAGTCAAAAACCCGCTGCTCGAAGTATGCGGTGGACACGCACGCTACCAAGAACTGCACGGTAGAACACTATTGTTATATTTGTGATAGTTCTTCACACCCGATGAAGAAATGTCCAAGTTTGAAGCTACCAAGACCTTGCATGTTCGTGGCTGGTATGGGTAACAAGGAGACTATGTTAGCTCAATTCCCGGATAGCGTCCTTAATGCTCAGCTCGTTCCTAGCTCACGTCTCATTGCACTGGTAAAGGTGGTTGGTATGGATGCAACAGCAAAACAGGTACAGGACCAGGTAGCATGTATGTGCCCGTTTCTGTCTTGGGCCTGGAAGGCTATCCCTAATAGGGACGGTTCATTCACATTCGCTTTTCCGACAATGGAGGTGCTCTCGAGATTTGATGGTTTGATCTTGGCATTCCAGCTCAGGATACTAGACTTGCTTTCAGACAGTGGAAGCCAGAGGAGATCATCCCTAAGATAGAGTTATACCAGACTTGGGTACATGTCACAGGGGTGCCTCTCTCTCTGAGACATTTTCTGGGAATTTGGGCACGTGGATCTCTGATTGGCACTATGATTGATGTCGATCTTTTGGCCCTCCAACGTAGGGGTGTGGTGCGTATCCTCGTGGGGATGGCAGCTGATGATTTCTTCAAAAAGGTTGATGAGGCTGGACCGTACATTCGGAGGGACAATATCTTAAAGCTGAAAGGATATGAGTTCACTTTCCGTCCGGAGCCAAAAGGCTTTGTGCAGGAGTCGGATTTTATACCTCTTGCTTGGGGCACCAAAGCCAAGGATGGAGCAGCAGATACGAATATGCAGGTTGATAAGGGGGTTCAACCCGGATTTGGTGGTGCTTCAGCGTAAGTTGATGACGGGGTTACGGGCATGTCTGTCGTCACCAGTCCATCCACTCGGGAGGGGATGTCTCAGCGTTCTTCCATGGCACACCTCCTCAGTGGAATTTCTCTTACCCCATTCAATCCGAGACCACAAACTCCCCGAGGTTTGAGATTGTTCATGAGCGGCAAGTGCTGGTGGAGAAGCAGGATGGATGAAATCAAGCTGCAAATAGCTGCCATATGCGCTTGCCGGCAGCCATTGCTGGTGTTTAGCCAACCGAGGTGTTCGAGGCTACGGCTAGTGGCAAGAGTATGGCTCCTGCTGGGGCCACTGCGGCCGTCGTAGGCGGCCAACTTTGTGTCCCTACAGCCACGATGCATCCACTTACCCCAGCTGGTTGCGTACATGCTGGCTTGCCTCAACTTCAGCTGCCGGAGTCTGCAGAGGTAGCGGCGCATGCTGAGGAGACACCATCACCCGCGATGCAAGACGGATGTGCCCTTCTAGCACCCATCGCGACTTTGCAGCAGCTGGAGGTGGTGATCCCAACGATAGCTACGGTGTTTGAGGGGGATGTGACATCATCTCTGCCTCCTCCCGCTGTACAGTCGTTGCTGGGGTCCCACACGTTCCAAGAGGTGACTCTAACGAAAGTTATGGTGGTCAAGGGGGCTGCTACATCATCTTTGCCCCCTCCTGATGTACAACCAGTGGTGGGGCCTCGTTTGCAGCTGGTGATGGCACCTAGGCACAGTGAACGTCACCTTACCACGCCAGATGGAGCTTCAGCCACGGACGAGGATGCGCTGTCCAAGGCCATGGGGCGTAAGGCGGCGATGTATTCACCTACTCCTATTGGTACGTCTATCGCTAACAAATCGTTTGTTTCCTACACTAGTTCTAAGATATCATCCATGTTAAGTAATGTTGGAGTTTGTTTAGGAAGAAATGAAAATGAAATTACTCTCTCGGCTAATGTGTTGAGCCACATGGAGTATGTTCGTTTAAAGATCTCTCCACGTGAGTCCACTAAACCGGTGATCACACTAGAAGATGATGATGAAACGAATGCCTCTATAGATGGAAAACTTCTATCTCATCTTGTGGGTGCGGTTACACGGGTGGGAATGGATGAGGACGAGCTAGGATCTATATACGATATGTACGCTTCCGGTCGGAAATCCAAATCTGCCAAAGGCAAAAAAAAGAGTAAAAAACGAAAAAAAATGCGAATAAGTCAATATCCCCGAATGTTTCCCAATGAATGGCATGTTCATGAATGGCAGAGGTCTTAGTGACTTGGCTAAGCATCTGAATATTGCACAACATACAGCGGATCATAGGTTGGAGTTTGTGGCTATTTCTGAAACGGGGAGACGTGATTTCCCAGCTAGTGTTCTAAACCGCTTATCTGACGGGAAGGACTTTACTTGGCACTCTATCCCCCCGCGCAGTAGGTTGGGTGGCATCTTACTTGGCGCTAAATCAGATTCAATGGAGCTTTTAACTTTTTCGGATGGTGAATTTCATATCAAATTTCACATCCGTAATAAAGTTGATAACTTCGTTTGGAGTTTGGTTGTTGTCTATGGTGTTGCCCAAGAAGCTCACAAGGATCCTTTTCTCCATGAATTGGTTAAACTGGCTAATAATAATCCACATCCTATTCTAATAGGTGGAGATTTCAATATGCTAAGGTTCCCACGTGAGAAAAGTAAAGGAAGATTCAATAATCATTGGCCTTTCTTATTCAATGTTGTCATTGATAGCTTGGATTTAAGAGAGGTTCACATGACGGGAAGGCAATTCACTTGGGCCAATAGGCCCTGTTTCTTTAAAAAGTCCTAGGACTTTTTTAGTCCCAACTAAAAAGTCCCTAGTCCCTACCCATTTCTTTCCAGAGACTAAACAGGGACTAGATGTCATTAAATGACATGCAAAAAGACCATATTACCCCTAACCATATTATTAAATAACACTTGTTCATAACACTTGTTCATAAGCAAAGACTAGTTAAATGTTCGTGCGTTGCCACGGATAAGAAAAAATAATGGTGGCATCATTTCTAGGCATAGCAGATGACGATGCACATTGCTGGCTTGCAACCTGAGAGCTGGAAAAGCCCCGTCCTGCGACGCCTCGAATGTCGGTCGATGAGGCACCACGGGCTCGGCCTACACCGCGCCCAGTGCCCTGGGACACGGCCTTTCCACGCCCTCTGACGCCTCCGTCAACGGGAGCTGTGCCCGGGGCGACGAATGGACGCCTGTGAGCGCCATCGAGGCTCAAAGATCGGGTCAGGCCTCCTCCTCCCTGGGAAACAGACCGCCCACGACCACGCCTAGTCGAAGAAGAACCATGAACGGCTGTCTCGTCAAGGAGGAGCTGCTGGTACGAGCCCAACTCGGGGAAGTCGTCAATGTTGTTGTTGAGATCCAAAAAACCAATTCCCCTCCCCAAATTTCCGCCGGTGGATGAGCCCTGAGATGCCGGTTGATGCGAGGGGAACTGAGAGAGCCACTGCGCCTCGTCGTCTTCATCGGTGGCCATGGGGGCGGCGGCTGCTCAGGGCACTGGCGGCGGGGGAGGGGAGAAGCGAGCACCTGGGAGGGAGGGAGGAGCGAGCGGATGGGAGGGAGCGAGCGAGCGCGTGGATAAGGTGCGGTGCTGAGGCGCGATGGGAAAAGTCCCAAAAAGTCCCTCCCAGAGGGACTTCTTAATTTAGTCCCAAATGCCCCCTTTTAGTCCCTAAAAGTCCCTCATGTTTCTTTCACATGGGACTAAAAGGGACTTTTTTTAGTCCCTATAGCAAAAAGTCCCTGTAAAGAAACACCCCCATAGTCTTCCCGAGCCGACATTCGAAAAGTTACATCGTGTACTAATGAGCACCGATTGGGAACTTAAATTCCCAATGGTAACAGTACGCGCTCTAGAACGTATTGAGGCATTATCTCACCATGCCCCCATACTATTATCTACTGGCACATTGAATCCAAATACAAAACAACCCTTCAAATTTGAGTTGGGGTGGTTGGAATGTGATGGGTTTGATGAGCTAGTTAAAAAAGTGTGGTCAAATCCAGTGGGTGGTGATTCGCCTATTCAAAGATGGAACAATAAATTGCGTAATCTCTGCATTCATCTTCGAGGTTGGGCTAGACACACAGCTGGTATTCTCAAAAAAGAAAAAAAACGCCTCTGTAACATCATTGACGAGCTTCACCGTCAAGCAGAATTATGTGTTCTCTCACCACAAGAGATCAAGCTTAAAATCCAATCTAATGCGCAAGTAGCACGTATGCTACTTGAGGAAGAAATCAAATGGTACCAGAGATCTAAGACACTACACTTACTGAAAGGGTACTCAAATACGAGATATTTCCATAATGTTGCCAATGGCAGATATAGGAAAAACTATATTCACTCCCTTAATCAGGAGGAAGGCTGGATCGAAGGCCAAGAACAACTCAAGTCATACATCACAAAGTACTATAAAGGTATGTTCGGGGCTCCGGAGAATGGGAATATTTCCATGGATGAGTCACGAACAGATGATACCCCCCAGGTTTTTGCTGAGGAGAACTCCTTCCTAAATGTTCCCTTCACTGGAGAGGAGATTAGAAAGGTGGTCTTCCAAATGGAACACAATAAGGCACCTGGCCCAGATGGCTGGCCTGCGGAGTTTTACCAACACTTCTGGGAAGTCATTAAACTGGATCTTCTAGAATTATTCGGATGCTTGCATGCCGAGCAACTAGATTTGTTTCGCCTGAACTTTGGGGAGATCATTTTGTTACCTAAAATTTCAGGGGCAAAAAGGATACAAAAGTATAGACCTATATGCCTTCTTAATGTTAGTTTCCAAATCTTTACGAAAACTGCAACCATAAGGCTAAATTATGTGGTTGATCATGTGGTTAAACCTACACAAACTGCTTTTATCCAAGGTAGGAATATCCCGGACGGGGTCGTTGTTTTACACGAAACCGTACATGAGATGCACACTAAAAAACTTAATGGTGTAATTTTCAAGATAGACTTCGAAAAAGCCTATGATAAGGTTAATTGAACGCTCCTTCAACAAACTCTGAGAATGAAAGGCATCTCACGAGAATGGTGTGCATTGATCCACAACTTTGTTTTTGGGGGTTGCCGTGAAAGTCAATGATGACAAAGGACGCTATTTCGAAACAAAGAAGGGATTAAGAGAAGGGGACTCTATATCCCCACTACTATTCAATTTAGTGGCGGATATGCTGGCGATCATGATTGACCGGGCTAAACAAGATGGTCAGATTGAGGGGGTGGTCCCACATCTGGTTGATGGGAGATTATCAATCCTTCAATACACGGACGATGCGATTCTATTTATGGATCATGATCTAGATAAAGCAGTGAATCTGAAATTAATATTATCACCATTCGAGTAGCTATCGGGATTGAAAATTAATTTCCATAAAAGTGAATTGTTCTGTTTTGGCGAGGCTCGGGATGCAGTTGCTTAATATGCCGAGTTATTCGGATGTGAGCAAGACAATTTCCTATTAAGTATTTGGGCATACCAATCTACTATAGGAGATTAACGAATGTCGAATGGAAGCACGTGGAAGAACGTCTGCAAAAAGACCCGCGAGTTGGAAAGGAAAATTGTTATCCCTGAGAAGAAGACTGGTTCTCAGAAATTCAGTATTAACTAATATGGTATTGTAGATGATATATTTCTTCCAACTACCCAAAGGAGTCTTACAAAGATTGGATTATTTCCGATCGAGATTTTTTTGGCAAGGGGATAGTGAGAAAAAGAAATATTGACTGGCTAAATGGAATGTCGTCTGCCGACCAAAAGACCAGGGAGGACTAGGGATCCATGACCTACAGGTTAAGAACTCAGCCCTCCTGGGTAAGTGGTTTTTTAAGTTACTTACGGAGGACGGTGTGTGGCAAACACTCCTTAAACGAAAATACATTGGCACAAAACCGTTATCACAGGTCCTATGGAAACCTGGTGACTCACATTTTTGGGCTGGTCTAGTGGCGACTAAGAAACATTTCTTTCGCTTTGGGGTATTTAAGATTAAGGACGGATCGGAAATTAGATTGTAGGAGGACAAGTGGTTAGGGAATACCACCCTTCGAGAACAATATCCGACTATATATAATATTGTATGACACAAAGGCGCTACGCCAGTGTTATGCAAGATTCGCCGCGGGATGTGACGTTCAGACGGGACTTAATTGGTACGAGACTACAGTCTTGGAACGCCTTTGGGACGTCTGGCATTGGTTCAGCTGTCACAAGGTTCCAATGAGTTTCTTTGGAATCTATGTGGGAATGGAAAATTCTCGGTGAATTCCATGTATAGGGTGTTGGTACAGGCTGATGTGCCAGTCGATAATAACAAAAAAATATGGCCCATGAAGATTCCACTCAAATTAAAGATATTCGTGTGGTACCTTCGCAAAGGTGTCATTTTAACTAAAGATAATCTCGTCAAACGGAACTGGCATGGCAACACGAAATGTGTATTCTGTGCTCAAGAAGAGACAATATAACACTTATTCTTCGACTGGCAGTTTGCACGGTCTATTTGATCGGCTATCCAGATGGCTTCCAACTTGTATCCACCAACTTCAGTTGCCAATGTTTTTGGTAACTGGTTATTTGAGATTGATAATAAGTTTAGAACCATTTTAAGGATAGGAGCGCTTGTCGTTATATGGTCACTCTGGCTGAGTAGAAATGATAAGATTTTTAATGATAAAAATTCCTCTCAATTGCAGGTTCTCTTCCGATGCATAGGTATTCCCCGTTCGTGGTCCACCATACAACGGACGGAGTTTAGAGGCTTTTTTACAGAGGTTTTTGTGCGACTGGAAAAAGTGACGAGGGATATTTTTTATCCCACATGGATGGCAGCGTGATCTCCGGATAGGTCTTTCATAGACGACGACGAGTTACGTCAACATGATTGTATTACGTCTGTTACTGTTTTATTTTTCATACTTTTCGACTGTGACTGTATACATCTTAGCTATGCAGAGATCGGGTGTAATGGTTAAAACTTCTTAAATAATAAAAGCCTTTTATCAAAAAAATCCTACCCTTCATCCAAAAATGCGCACTTTCCCGGGCACTTTTGCCTTCTAGATTAAATCCCATATGCTTCGGTCGTTTGGGTCCATAATTGAGCTCGGCGGCTGCTGGATAAAGTGAGGGAGGCTGGAGGTGGCAAGTTTATAAGCGCTTCTCACAGAGAAGACGTCATTCTTCTTGTGGTGCCATGCAATGTGATCTTTCACCTTCGCGGTTGGAATATTTAATTTGCAAATCTCACCAGCATCAAAAGGATAGAAAATTTGCCGGGCTTTGGATGAATCTCCAACTCTGTTTGGCAAGAAGGGCTTGATTGAAAAGGTGCATATCTCTGAAACCTATGACATCCGCTTTTTTCGTTTTTATCATCATCTCCCGCGAGCGAGATCCAGTGGACCTTTCTATATCCATCCTCATCTCCCCACCAAAAATCTCTTATCATTCGTTCATATTTCTCACAGAAGCCTTTAGAAAGCATGAAAACACTCATGGTGAAAGTTGGAAGAGCGTGGACCGCCGATTTTAAGAAGCCTTTAGAAAGCATGAAAACACTTATGGTGAAAGTTGGGAGAGCGACCGCCAATTTTAAGTGAACCTCTTTCGCTGCATATGACATGAATTTTTCCGACCAGTCGTTGCACCTCTTATCAAACCTATCCATGAAAGGTTGGAACTCATCATCTTTCATTCTCCCCTCAAGGTTGGGAGCCCTAGATATTTGCTCTCCAAGGATTCCGCCGTCACACCTAATATGGCTTTTATTTCCTCTCTAGTTTCGGCTGGGCACACCTCACTAAAGAGGAGGGAACACTTGTTGGTACTAAGGAGCTGCCCTGTACACCTCACTAAACAAGCTGTACATCTATCCTACACCTTTATGTTTTATACGATTGCATCAATTGCACAACAAATACAATTGTAAATTCAGCCGTAAGAACTAATATAAAGTACAAGTGTATTTGCAGATATAAACATACGTGTCGTAGCGTATACCGGAGATATTCTGGCAATTACATAAAGGTGAACAACCGCAGCTCTCACGGCAGAATCTTATGATGAATTTCAGAAGCACAGAGAGACCACATAATCTGATGACGAATGTCCTCAAGATCATCGCTGCAAGCTCGCCGAAAACAACATCGCCTCCTCCATGCTATATCGCCTGCTGTTACTCTGACCCTCCTCATTAGCATTGTCTCTGCTTCTTTCAAATGTTCTGCGGCGTCGTCTAACTGGAACTTCTTCCATTTCTGGGTCGCCCTTCACGGTGTTCTCCACACTCTGCAGCCCCTGGAGTTTCGTTTCCACATACCGCATGGTCGGCCTGTCTTCCCCCTTCATCCCCAAGCACATTGCTGCCATTGCCGCTACTTCCTTGGCTTCGTCCCCAGCCTCCTGGGAAACCTGTGAATCTAGTATTTCACTCAGCCTATCTTGGTTCAAGAGCAACATGAAGTGTGCTACTAAACTGACGCCTTCTGATGGAACATAGCCAGTTGGGTTTTTTCTTGTAAGTAGTTCCACAAGCATGACACCGAAGCTGTAAACATCACTCTTCTCGGTCAGTCGGCCTGTGTAGTAGTACTCAGGATCCAGATATCCATAAGTTCCTTGGATGGCAGTTGTTACCCCTGATTGGTCAATTGCAATACCTCTAGAAGCGCCAAAGTCCGACACTTTTGCCGTCAAGCGATCATCTAGCAGTATGTTAGATGTCTTGATGTCTCTGTGGATTATCGACATCAAAGCCGCTGAGTGAAGATAGGCCAAAGAACTTGCAACTTCAGATGCAATTCGTAATCTGTCTTTCCATGATAGTGATTGAGGAGCATCAGTATGAAGATGGGCATAGAGGGTTCCATTCGAAATGAACTCATAGATTAGCAATGGAACTTCTGTCTCGAGACAGCAACCAAAAAGCTTTACCACATTCCTGTGATTGATTTGAGAAAGGATGGCGACTTCATTTATGAACTCGTCGATCTCCCTTTTGATTACGGTTTTGGACTTCTTTATAGCAACGACGTGTTGGTCTGATAAAATGCCTTTGTACACCATGCCGTGCCCTCCACCACCGAGAATGCGAGCTCCATCAAATTTATTTGTCGCTGTCTCAAGCTCTTCTAAGCTGAAAATCATCCTTTCAGCTATATCTGTGTCTACTAACTGCTGGAGCAATAACCCACGATTTTGCTTGAAGAAATATTCCTTCATCCTTTTTGCTTTCTGATCCTTGACCTTTTTTATTGCAAAGACAACAGCAAGAACTAGCAGCAAAATAATTATGCCGCTGCCAAGTCCTATGGAGAAAATTATTCCTGCCGAAATTTACAGACAACACCATCAAAAAGCCTGCTTGTAATTATATATCCTAGTTTAATTCTGTAAAAAAAGTACCGGTGTTACAAAATTTGAGGACATAGTAATGTTTTATGGGGACAGAGAGATGAACTAATGCTTACACAATTCGCTGTGTAGACTTACCAGCTGCTAGACGACCTCGCCCTCCTTGGCATCCATTTGTCATGTAAGGATTGCCCTGGTAGCCGTCACTGCACCGGCAGACATAGCCTTCGGCGCCATTTGTGGAGTTGAGGCACATACTGTTCTTGCTGCGGCACCCAAAATCTGGCCTCTGGGCGGCCTCTTCGCAGAATAACTCGCCCAGCCCCCAGGCTGCAATTGCAGGAACAAAGAACGGGCTCATGTCAGGGTAAGACAGGAGGTCCATGAAGTATTGCTGAAGACCATAGACGTGTGACCCGTCACTCCACCACTCCTGCTCCACCATGTGCACGCTCGCGTTGAACGCCGGAGCTGGGGTTGGGGACGGGGCAACCGGGCACCTGCCAGCACCGTCGAGCGAGGAGAGCTCGATACGGCAGGACCGAAGGCCAATCGGAATGGACGGCTGGCAGCAGCCGATGCCGTTGCACACGATGTCGGGCAAGAATGTCTCGCCGGTGCTGTTATTGATCGGGCAGAAAGAAGCGCAGGAGCCATATGTCCACCCATCAACAATGTGCAGGAGGACACGGAAGCCACACCCCACGATGACGAGGCTGTTCGCCTTGGCTGACAGCACGAAGGGGGAGCCGCGACTGATCGCTAGCTGCACGTGGCTCGTGTTGCCGGCGACGAACTGTGAAACCCAGCTCCCGACGCGCACCGTGCTGTTCGCCAGAGATATCTCGACAACCTCAGGGCCAGGACCGGGACTGGCACCATTGTCCAGGAACAGCTTTGGCGGACGGTGTGTCTCATTGCAAGTGACCATGAAGCCCGGCCGGTAGCAGCCGGGGGTGGTGCCGAAGGGGTACGGGATGTCCACATCGCCGCATTTGCTCTTGCAGCCGGGCAGCGCGATGTTCATGGAACTTTCTGCTGCTGCCACTGTTATGCTGTCCCTGAGCAGGAGCACCACCACAGCGCCAACTAGAGCAGGCATTCTCATTTCGTCAATCATGCGAATGAAGCACGAGTTGATGAATGTATCTCTATTGGAGAAAGTAGCTAGAATTCATCAGAGTTACCCTGCAGCATGAATTTATCTGTTCTGGACAGCATTTGTGGGAAACTGGAAAAGTGATGACCACGACAACAGATTCATTAGTATTTTTACATGTTGAACTCCATCACATGCCTAGAAATAGTCTACGTTTGCAGATTACTTGACCTCCCAGGCATGACAAAACATTTTTTTACAAGGAGACTTGTTCACACACGCCTAGATAAGTATTGCTCGCAGTTTTCTAGAGAATATAATTACTGCTCTAAGGATGTTCCCAATGGACGTGTGATTTGGTTACTTTTACTTGGACGAAAAGGCATTTTGGTCATACCTTGATGGCTTGACCACATCCGAATACAGAACCAGTCCATTATAGACCATCAGAACTGAGTGTGACTAGTGTTATTTTCTATTGTACTACTAGTATTTTACAAGTACTACTATATAAAACTTGTACATATTGACAAAACAGAGTTAGCAAGAGTTTGACAAGGAAAGCTGGAAAGGTACCTCCTGGTGAAATGCTTAAAAAAATATCCTGAAAGCTTTGGACATATCTGAACAATTCAAAATAAATGTTTATGGATCATGACATGCTAGTTTTTTTTTTAGAAAAGGAGTGTTACCTCCGGCCTTTGCATCAACACGACATGACATGCTAGTTGTCTGCTTCAAATGAGGGTAAATATAGATTTACCTTTCAGACTGGTTCAGGGTTCTTTCAAAGGAAGCAAACTTTATCAAGAGCACCAAGGAAGTCAGAACAGCATATTCCATGCCATCTAATTTGGAGACATGCCTTCAGATCACATATTAAAGAGATATGCCATGAGAGCTGCCAGCCCTACGATGATTGGAAAACCCTGGTACTGGTACCATCATTGTGTATGCAGTGAATTTTGTGTCGCAATACCATTTTGTTCATCCCACCTAGCATCAAGTGCATATCTTGACCTTCCTTTTTCTTTGATAAGCATAATTATCAATGCATTAGATTCCATTATTTAAATGAACATCCTTCGCAGGAACAGGGCAGCTTCTTTGATTATGCTCGTCTGACAAAAACCAGTATAGTGTTGAAAGCCCTTAAATGAAACTGTCCATGGTTTAACGAGTCACTTGCCACTGATAGTGTCTTTCCTTGCTGGAAAGACTACGAAACAACTTGCTGCTCAAGAGATCATTCAGCAAGTCCATTAAATGCTTCCTCTTCTTGGATTGGTCTTTTAATCTTACTTTGAGGCATTAGTCTTTGCAAGCAACTTCAAAACTGTATCAATAAAACCTGACATTAGTCGCATTATTGCAGAAAAACAAGAAGCTCAACTTCCGTCTAGTCCTAACACTATTTTTATACTGCAACAAAGCAGGTCGAATGCCATTGTGATTTCAATGCATACTCAGTCCCCACAAAAAAAAATGCATACTCAGTCAGCTTTGGAGTCTTGTTACATCAACCAAAATATTAAGAACTAGACGGTTCTTCTCCATCTTTTATCGGCCGGCCTGAGGCTAATAGTAATTCTAGTGATTCCTTGACTGCGTCATGAAGTCGGCATCAAGTAACTAGCCCCTGCTCAACGACGATTTCATTGTTCTGCTGTAATTGGTCAGTCCCCCTCAACGACAGCCTGTATAGGGTAGCGGCAGGCAGGAACGAAATCATTGTTCTGGGGTGTGGAATCGATTTGTATGTTCAATGGCCTTCTCCTGGCAAAGAGCCTGCAGACACCAGTTGTCTTCTAAGATGTATGCCAGGTCATCCTGTGATAGCAACTGATGGCACATGTCCTGGCAGTGGTTGTTGCAGTACAGACACCGGGCGATCTGACTCAAATATGATTCCCATCAAGTACAGCATGGAGAAAGAGAACTTGCCAGTCAACTCAAGTCTTGCTTTGGTGGAGAGAAAATGGTGGAGCAAGAAGAAGAATGTCATGATGCTGCAGAAGGCGGTACCATCTGACACCAACCTGGGTGCCTCGAAAGACATACTACACACCATACCAGGGGTACCAATCAGAACGGCCATCAATTGGGTGTTCAGCAACTTGTCATGTGCTGAGGCTAGCAATTCAAGTGACTTTGGATGCCTCAGTGGCAACAGTTAGTGCCTTGAGTACCTTAATCGTGATGATTCTATAGGAGGTTACACATGCCAGTGCTGGCATGGCTACGAAGGCAACCCTTACGTGCAACATGAATGTCATGATTCTATAGGAGGTTAATACTTAGGCGATGCTGGATCGCAGCTAAGCCCCCAAGTGTGACGTGAAGTGCACACTCGGAGAAAGTTAATACTTAGGCGATGCTGGATCGCGGCTAAGCCCCCGAGTATGACGTTAAGTGCACACTCGGAGAAAGTTAATACTTAGGCGATGCTGGATCGCAGCTAAGCCCCCGAGTGTGACGTTAAGTGCACACTCGGAGAAAGTTAATACTTAGGCGATGCTGGATCGCAGCTAAGCCCCCGAGTGTGACGTGAAGTGCACACTCGGAGAAAGTTAATACTTAGGCGATGCTGGATCGTAGCTAAGCCCCCGAGTGTGACGTTAAGTGCACACTCGGAGAAATTTAATACTTAGGCGATGCTGGATCGCAGCTAAGCCCCCGAGTGTGACGTTAAGTGCACACTCGGAGAAAGTTAATACTTAGGCGATGCTGGATCGCAGCTAAGCCCCCGAGTGTGATGTTAAGTGCACACTCGGAGAAATTTAATACTTAGGCGATGTTGGATCGCAGCTAAGCCCCCGAGTGTGATGTTAAGTGCACACTCGGAGAAAGTTAATACTTAGGCGATTCTGGATCGCAGCTAAGTTTTTTTTTTAGACCGGAGTCTACGACCGCGGAAGAACTTTGAACCTGCAAAGAATTCAATCTGCTTTATATTATTTCGCCAATACTTGTTCTTTACATCGCTTCAGTCGACGGTCACGTGTAGAATCGCTTCAGGAGATCTCCGTTCCATGCGCGCGGCTCGTCTGTCTCTCTCTCGATGTTGTAGAGTCTGTATGCTCCGTTGTTCAGCACCTTGGAGATGATGAAGGATCCTTCCCACGCCGGAGCCAACTTGTGAGGTCTTTGTTGATCCACTCGGAGCACCAGGTCGCCTGCTTGGAACGTCCGACTTCTGACGTGGCGTGCATGAAAACGCCGTAGATTTTGTTGATAAATGGTCGAGCGAGTTAATGCCATCTCGCGCTCCTCTTCCAGAAGATCCACTCCGTCTTGCCTTGCTTGTTCTGCTTCGGCTTCGGAGAAGAGTTCGACTCGTGGCGCATTGTGAAGCAAGTCACTCGGAAGGACCGCTTCTGCTCCATAAACGAGGAAGAACGGTGATCGCCCTGTAGATCTGTTCGGGGTTGTGCGAAGTCCCCAAAGTACTGAAGGTAGCTCGGTAACCCAAGCGCCAGCGGCATGTCCTATCTCTCGCAGGAGTCGGGGCTTCAATCCTTGCAAAATAAGTCCGTTTTCCCGCTCTGCTTGTCCATTGGACCGAGGATGTGCTACGGAAGCAAAATCCACTCGGATGCCTTGGCTTGTACAGAAACCTTTGAATCTGTCCGAGTCAAAGTTTGTCCCGTTGTCCGTAATTATGCTGTGAGGTACACCGAATCTGAAGATGATGTCCCTGACAAACTTGACGGCTGTCGAAGCGTCGAGCTTCTTGATGGGCTTCGCTTCGATCCATTTCGTGAACTTGTGGACTGCCACCAACAGATGTGTGTATCCACCTTGGCCTGTCTTGAATGGGCCGATTGTATCTAATCCCCACACTGGAAACGGCCACACCAGAGGGATCGTCTTCAACGCAGACGTTGGCTTGTGGTACTTGTTGGAGTAGAACTAGCAGCCCTCACATCGATCAACCATATCCTTAGCCATCTCGTTAGCCTGCAGCCAAAAGAAGCCAGCCCTGAATGCCTTGGCTACGATTGCTCTCGAAGAAGCGTGATGACCGCAGGTTCCCGAGTGAATATCCTCCAGAATCAGCTGCCCCTTCTCTGGGGAGATGCATCGTTGAAGAACGCCCGAGAACTTTCCTTGTACAATTGGCCTTCAATGACAGTGAATGACTTCGACCTGCGGACTATCTGCCTGGCTTGGACTTCGTCTTCTGGAAGTTCTTGCCTCAAGATATATGCCATGATCGGCACAGTCCAATCGGGAATGACAGCCAGAATCTCCATGACCAGATCAACCACAGCAGGTACATCGACTTCAGTCGGATCTGTTGTGCTCTTGGGTTGTACCGGTTCCTCTGTGAAAGGATCTTCTTTGACTGAGGGGAGGTGGAGGTGCTCAAGGCAGACGTCACTCGGGACTGGTCTCCGAGTAGATCCGAGTTTTGCTAACTCGTCAGCTGCTTGGTTTTTCAGTCTTGGAACATGGTGGAGCTCTAGACCTTCAAACTTCTTCTCCAGCTTCCTCACTGCATTGCAGTATGTGAACATGGTGGGGTTCCTGACGTCCCACTCTTTCATCACTTGATTGACCACCAAATTCGAATCGCCGTAGACCATCAAGCGATGGACGCCGAGTGAGATGGCCATGCGCAATCCGTAGAGGAGAGCTTCATATTCTGCCTCGTTGTTGGAGGAATCGAAGTGTATCTGCAGCACGTACTTGAGCTTGTCGCCCTTTGGTGATATGATCACAACACCAGCGCCGGAGCCATTCAACATCTTAGACCCATCGAAGAACATTGTCCAATGAGCCGAGTAGATGTGGGTCGGTTGCTGTTGTTCTACCCATTCTGCTATAAAGTCAGCCAGGGCTTGAGACTTAATAGCTTTCTTGGCCTCGAACTTGATGTCACAGTACAACATCTCCATTGCCCACTTTGCCACTCGGCCTGATGCGTCTCGATTGTGGAGAATTTCCGATAACGGAGCATCAGAAACGACAGATACCGAGTGGTCTTGGAAATAATGAGCCACCTTCTTCGCAGTCATATAGATCCCATAGATAAGTTTTTGATAATGGGGATACCTCTGCTTGGAAGGAGTCAGGACTTCGGAGACGTAGTACACTGGCCGCTGAAATTTGTATGCTTTGCCTTCTTCTTCTTGCTCGACTGTAAGAACAATACTGACAACTTGATTTGTAGCCGCGATATATAGAAGAAGGGGCCCTTTACTGAGCGGAGCAGTAAGAACCGGCTGGGTGGAAAGTAGGACTTTGAGGTCGTCGAATGCGACTTGGGCTTCGTCTGTCCACTCGAAGGTATCTGATTTCTTCATGAGTCGGTACACAGGAAGTGCTTTTTCGCCGAGTCAACTGATGAACCTGCTCAAAGCCGCTAGGCAACCTGTGAGCCGTTGAACATCGTGTATTCTGACCGGCCTCTCCATTCGGACGATGGTCCCGATCTTTTCGGGGTTGACGTCGATCCCTCGTTCGGAAACAAAGAAACCGAGTAACTTTCCGCTGGGAACACCGAATGAACATTTGGCTGGGTTGAGCTTGATATCGTACCTACGAAGGTTGGCGAATGTTTCTGCCAAGTCAGTCAGCAGGTCGGAACCTTTGCGTGACTTGACTACGATATCATCCATATATGCCTCCACATTGCGACCGATCTGGTCGAGGAGACATTTTTGGATCATGCGCATAAAGGTAGCTCCTGCATTCTTCAGACCGAAAGGCATAGTGATGTAGCAGAAGCACCCGAATGGGGCGATGAAGGCTGTCTTTAACTCATCGGGACCATACAGACGGATCTGATGATAGCCCGAGTAGGCATCGAGAAATGACAAACGCTCGCAACCCGCAGTCGAATCGACAATTTGATCTATGCGGGGGAGCGGAAAATGGTCTTTCGGGCAGACCTTATTGAGATGCTTGAAGTCGATGCACATTCGGAGCGACTTGTCCTTCTTGGGCACCATGACAACATTGGCGAGCCACTCGGAGTGGTGGACCTCGCGAATGAAGTTGGCTGCCAGCAGCTTGGCCACCTCTTCCCCGATTGCCTTCCTCTTGTGCGCGGCGGACTGGCGCAGGCGCTCTCGGACAGGCCGAGCCGTGGAATCCACGTGCAGTCGGTGCTCAGCCAACTCCCTGGGTACACCTGGCATGTCAGAGGGTTTCCATGCGAAGATGTCCCAGTTCTCACGGAGGAATTGGGTGAGCTCGGCTTCCTATTTAGGATCGAGGGTGGTGGAGATGTTCGTCGGGGCAGCAGTGGCGTCCGTCGGGTGGATGCTGACCTTCTTCGTCTCTCCCGCCGACTGAAATGCAGACTCTGAAGACAGCTTTTTCGAGCGCATCAGGTCGGCGGGGTCGACTGTTTTCTTGTACTCGTCCAGCTCGAGGACGGCCATCTGCTGGTCGGCGATTCTTGATCCCTGCTGCAGACACTCTTCAGCCCGCTGCCGATTGCCTGTGATGGTGATCACACCTTTCGGGCCTGGCATCTTCAGCTTCAGGTACACGTAACATGGACGGGCCATGAAGTGCGCATACGCTGGGCGACCCAGAATTGCGTGATAAGCGCTCTGGAAGTCAACCACTTCGAACGTCAGCTTTTCCTTGCGGAAGTTCTTGTCAGAGCCAAAAACGACGTCCAACGCGATCTGGCCGAGTGACTTGGCCTTCCGTCCTGGGACGACTCCGTGGAATTGCGTGCTGCTCTCGCTGAGTTTGGACATCGGGATGCCCATCCCCTTGAGTGTGTCGGCGTACATGATGTTCAAGCCGCTGCCGCTGTCCATGAGGACTTTGCGCAGTCGGACTCCTTCTACCACCGGGTCGACGACCAGGGCCTGTCTTCCCGGGGTGGGTACATGTGCCGGATGATCCGACTGATCGAAAGTGATCGCAGTTTGGGACCATTTGAGGAACTTGGGTTGGAAGGGGTGGCCATATTCACCTCTCTGTTCACCAGCTTCAGTCGGCTCTTGCTCTCGATGTCGGCAAAGATCATCAGGGTTGCATGGACTTGGGGGAACGGATCTTCCTTATCCTCCTCATCCTGTTCATGGTCCTTCTCACTCGGTTGCCCTTCGCTGAACCCCTGGATCAGGAGGCGACACTGTCGAGTGGTATGCTTTGCATATATGGGGTTGCCTTCTTCGTCCATCTTCGTGTGAACCGGACAGGGCTGGTCCAGGATGGGGTTATTGAACTGCTTCTTCTTGGGGGTAAACTGCGCCTTCCCTTTGCCCTTGGACTTGGCATTGGTTACGGCTGCAGCTTCTGCTTGCGGAGCGGTCGAAGCTTTCTGCTTCTGCTTCCGAGTGTTGCCCCCATCGCCATCAGCGACTGTTTTGTGTTTGCCGCTTCGGATGTGGTCCTCTTCTTCGCCATTTGCGTAGCGTGTAGCTATCTCCATCATCTTGCTCATGGAGATGTCGCCTGTTCGACCGAACTTCAGGTACAGATCCCTGTACCGCACGTCTGCCTTGAAAGCACAGACTGCTTGATGCTCGGTGACGTTCTCCACCGTGTGATAGAGAGTTGTCCAGCGCTGGATGAAGTCACGCAGGGGCTCATTCTGCTTCTGGACGCAGTGCTGGAGTTCCACAAGGCCAGCAGGGCGCTTGCACGTCCCTTCGAAGGTCCTGATGAACACTTGGGCCAGATCTGCCCAACTGTAGATGCTTGAGGGGGCCAACTGGTGATTCCCGTCGCCAATCGGAAGTTGGGAGGGATGTCAGCCGAACGGATGGCTCGACTGAAACACTCGGGGCCAGACACGGTGGCCCTGCTTCCACTCGGACGGTCGATATCGCGACCATCGTGGTGGGCTCGACCTCTGTCGACTCTTCGCTGGGCGATACGTCCTCTTGCGTCGGGTCTTGGGTCGTAAGTGTCGCCGACTGAACGCCGATCATCATGATGTTGGGACCCATAGGGCCCACCCCGCGGAGGGGTGCGTGAGCGGCGACGGTCTTCGTGAATCACGGAACGGCTGCCTCCTCTGTGGCGCTGATGGGAACCAGGGCTGTGAACCAACCGATGCGTATTCGCGTGGACGGAACTGTTATAGATCCGGTTGTGCGACTGGGAGACTGCTGAATTCTGCTGCTGCGCCGTGTGCAATAGGGCTCGGATCTGCTCGATCCCTCTACCAGCCTCTGAATCAGTCGGCTGGAGGGAATCGGCTATCTTGGCAGCTGCAGCCAAGTTGAGGAGGGGTGTGCGGAACAGCTCCACGTTGCTCCGCCGAGTGTGCCGACTAGCAGAACGGCGAGGTGGACGACGTGCGCCGGACGCTTCGCCGATCTCGTGCTCGTTCCGGCCAGCCTGACGGGGATCTTCATGGGAGTTGGCCATGTGTACTTCTGCTGCGGGCCCGTGACCCGCATACTCGGAAGGAAACTCAGTCGGAACCGAGTCCGAGTGATGTGCCGACGGGGCAACCACAACGGACTCAAGAACTGTCACTTGCGAAGATGCGTTCTGGCGCGCCTCGGCGTGTTGCACCCAACGCTGGAGCCGTGGACGGCGGGACTGCTTGCTGCGGCGCGTGGCAGCGGTGCAGGTCGACACCGGAGTCGACTGTTGAAGAAGAAGGACGCCGCGAGCGCCGGCACGGAAGTGCGTAGCCCCGCGACGGGGAAGCGCCTCGACGTCAAGGGGCGCATCCCGAAGCCACGCTGAATCGTCGACGAAGAAGGAGAGAGCGCCGAAGAGGATCTGGTGACCCATGCTCGAATCTCCACCGGACGACATGACGAAAGGAAGTAGTCGCAAACTCGTCGGATGTCGCTTAGACGCCTGCCCCACGGTGGGCGCCAACTGTCGTGGGTATAAGCCTGACAGTAGATGTGTAGGATACGAATGAGATGGGCAAAATCCTAGCTACGGCGAGGTTGTATGAGTTCAGGCTCCTCTGCGGTGGAGGTAACAGCCCTACGTCTCAGTGCTCTCGGAGCTTGTTGTCGAGTGTAATATGGAATACAATGATTTGCTAACCCCTCTACCAGTGGGGGGGGCGGCTTATATAGAGTGCGCTGCCCTCCACAACGGTTCTGGTACGGGGGTGGAGTAACGGGGGTTGAATGCGTACGTTACAGGTAACGTATGCCCTAAATGCTAATAAATGCACCCGGAAACGTACTGCAGTTTCCCTCCAGAGAGGTTACGATGTACCGAGTGTATCCAGTCGGTTAGCTTGGTATCCTCCGAAAGCTAGTCTCCGACTGGATGATTGAGTACCTGATGTTGATTCGGGGACTCCTTAATTCAGTCGGGACAGACTTAGGGCCCTGTCCTTTGTGTGGGGTAGTCCTTGGGTAGGACCTGTATGGCAGGCTTATGACCCTACCCTAGGACTATGACCCCATCTGTGGGGGAACTAAATGGGAGGCTCTGTTTTGCCCGTGTTGCGGTCTGGCCTGAGTGGCAATTTGAATGTAATAACGTCATCCAATAGGGGTAGAGTTCAAAACGAAAGGTTTTCTTTTGAGGGGCTGGCTAGAATTGCCAGAACTGTTAGGTTCTCACAATTCTGAAATGCACTAGTAATTCTGGTAATTCTCAGATAATTCCTGGGGAAGAAACGAGTTCTTTTGCGACTGTAATTTTTTGAAAAGTAATTCTTCAGAATTGAGTCAAAAGAACTCGCCCATAGTCCATTCCGATTTTAGAAGCTTCTAGATGCTTCCTCATTTTTTTAGTTATCTATCATTTTTTTTCAAGGATTTTTTATTTCATTTTTTCTTTTTCGTTTTGTCTCTGTCTCTCTCTTTTTCATATTCATTCTTTTTTTTGTTTTAATTTTGATGAAAAGGTTTCTTCTCATTTTATTTTTAATTTTAAAAGAAACACAAACAACTTTTGTGTGCGCCGGCGCTGCACAATGGGTCGGCGCAGTAATACTACATAATGTGCTAGGCCGGCCCATAGAACACTCACGTGATCGATCTAACGCGAAGCGGTGCTGTAAGCACATATTAGGACGTAGGCATTTCCTATTTAACGCTACAGACGTCACTTAACGTACATTTTTGTTAACTGGCGCCTGTGGTGTTCATAATGGGCCAGCCAATTTAAGCGACGGTTAATGATTTTTCTAAAAATATTCTTCGAAAATTTTAAAATATTGATGAACTTTTTCAAATTTTTAACAAATATTTTTAAGATTGATGAATTTTTCTCTGAAAATTGATGAACCTTTTCTAAAATATTAAAATCCTATTATTTTTGAATATCGATTAACTAATCTAAAATTTTGTGAACATCTTTTTGAAAATTGATGAATTTTATTAAAAATGATGAACTTTTTTCAGCTCAATTAACTTTTTTTTAAATACATGATCGTTTTTATAATTTCTATGAAGTTTCTAAGAATTTAATCAATTTTTTACAATTTGAATGAACTCTTTTTCAAATTAAGAACTTTTTCAAAATTGATGAGCCTTTATTAAAGATATAAACTTTTTTCAAATAGATGGACCTTTTCCTTTAAATCTGTAAAGCTTTTTCGATTTCATATTTTTATTTTAGTCATAAATAAAAAAATTGTGCGTTTTTTCCTACCGAATCAACAGAATAAAAAACAAATCAAAAAATAACTGGGCAGCATGCTAGTGGGCCGGCCTATGCCAGCGATACTGCAGGCGTCGGGTCGTTAACGGTTGCCTACAGCGCTGCATAGAACGTCTTCAGTAGCTATGTCTCAAAGGGAGCCGGTTAATGGACCAACCCAATACCCATTAGAGAGGTTGATATCATCATGCATCATATTTTGAAAATGACTAGATAAATATGTTCCAAAAACAAATTAGTTAATGTTACAAAGTGATTATTACACATTAAAAATGTTCGTAGCATAAAAAACTATTTTTTTAATTTTAAAAAATTGATTGTACTATGCAAAACAATGCATGTTTTAGGGCAACAACAACAATGTTAATATTCACGCATTTTGAAAAAATAAGTGTATCTGCCATTTTGAAAATTGTGAAAAATGTTTGTTTAGTTTAGAAGAAATGTTCTTTGACATTAAAAACGTACATTTACATTTTCTAAAAAAATCAGATGTTTGAAAATATGTTCTTGACATTGTAAAAATATTTCCATGCAATGCAAAAATAAAGTTTGCATAGTGATTCCGTATCATTAAAAAAATATGTTACCGTGTATTCGAAAAATGTTTACCATGTATTTGAAAAAATATTAAAACTTTGAAAAAAAGTTAAACATTACTTTAAAATGTTAAACATGTATAACAAAATGTTTAGATGTATTGGAAGAATGTACAATGTGTATGAGTAAAAAGTAGAGATGAAAACACATATTTGAAAAAATGCTAATCATACGAAATAATGTAGACATGTGTTAAAGAAAAGAAAGCAAAAAAGAAACCCAAGAAAAAGGTAAGAAAAGAGAAATGAAAAAAAAGAAAGTAGAAAATAAAAAACAAAAAAGGAGAAACCCAAAAACCATGCTGAAAATAAAAACCCTAATAAAAGAAAGCACACGAGGAAAAAACAACGTGTCAGGTTGTTAAAGTAGACGGCATGCCTTATAGCCCCCTCACAAGAGGCGAGCCACATAGTAGGCGATACACAGACCACACACATCAAAATTCTTTCTTTTGTTTGAGGGGAAAATACTTTGGATTGGTTCGAACGTCCGGAATCCTACAAAGTGAAGCCAAGCTGAAGGTGGGTTGTAGGCGGCCGGTCGTTCGCCATGTACGAACCCAAAACGGGGGTGGAGGCCACACATTTAATCATTTTTGCCACAGTTCCACGTGAAAACCTCCCTCTTCCCATTTCCTCCCCACGATCGTCATTCCCCCTCCCCCACAATTCCACCGTCCGCCGCCTCGATGGAGCCGACCCGGAAGGAGTAGACAGAGATGTTCAACATTTCTTCCACAGTTACGCAAAGCACAAGCGTGTTAAAGCGGCGAAAGAATAAGGCAGAAGAAGCGGCGGTGAGACCTCATCTGGCAAAGAATGTTTGGCTTTTGATTTATGGGTCGTGTGAGCGGTTGGCATTGCATTTTCTGTCTTTAGTCGGTCCTCACATGCTACCCGGTAGGGCGGTGTCATTTTCTATGGTTAGTTTGTGTTTACCATCTAAGATTGACTCTAGTCGTGCCCCAGGATGCCCTCCAGGACACCTTTTTAGGTTCAGTATTAGGCTCGGGGGCGCTTTTTGACCGAAAAACGGCCCAGCCACGCCCCCAACGCTCCGAGGATGTCAAAATAGCGTCAACATACCCACGCGAAACCCGGCGCGCTAGGGGCTCTTGGGGGCGCCGGCGGAAGTTTCGTCGATTCACGTCTTCCCACGTGTCCTTTTTTGGCCCACTTCATCATTTCGTTCACAAACTTTTGATTGGGATGGGGGTATGGTTGTGTAACATCCAAGGTGCGACACTTTCCATATTTGGGAACGAGGCCTTAATATGGAAAGAAGCGCATCTTACCGTTTCGCAAGTACAGAAATCATCGCAATACATAAATGAAGAGATGTGTATATGGAATGGCTTACACTCGCCACAAGTTAAGTTACAAGTCATTCAACAATTTATTTCAAGTCATCCATAACACAGGGTCCGGCTACGGACAAGATAAACGGAAAATTGCAATGATTTGTCTCGCTAGCCCAGGAGACGACCAAGGTCCTCTAATCATGGGGCTACGTCACGTACATGTGGACATTGCCTTCATCGAACTCCCACTGAAGCTGCGTGGCGTGGCAAACACCTGTGGATCTATGGTACATGCACCTGTGGTGTTGTAGTAATCTGTGAGCCATAGGGACCCAGCAATCTTGCGACCATGATACCAGAACTAATCAAGCTACCGGGTATGGATGGATAAGTGTTTAGGTTGCAGCAACACTAAGCATATATGGTGGCTAACTTACGAGAACATAATGTAAAGTGAGTGTTCTACGCGTGACGGTAGTGAACTACATGTTGGGGATCGTAGTAATTTCAAAAAAATTCCTTCGCCATGCAAGGATCTATCTATGGAGAAACCAGCAACGAGCAAAGGGGTAGAGCATCTTCATACCTTTGAAGCTCGCTAAGCCGAAGCGTTGCTACAACGCGGTTGATGTAGTCGTACTCGCAGCGATTCAGATCGCGGTGGATTCCGATCTATGCACCGAACAACGGTGCCTCCGCGTTCAACACACGTGCAGCCCGGTGACATCTCCAATGCCTTGATCCAACAAGGAGGGAGGAGAGGTTGAGGGAGAGCTCCGGCAGCACGACGGTGCGGTGACAATAGAGCTGCGTGGTAACTCCGGCAGGGCTTCGCCAAGCTATGCGGAGGATGAGGAGGAGGAAGGGTAGGGCTGTGATGACGAGATGATGTATATACTTCTCGCCCCTCGTTGGATACCCCAAGTGGAAGGTGGAGATGTAGTCAGCAGCAAATTTCCCTCACACAGAGACTGTAAGGTTTATCAAACCAGCGGGACTCCTAGGCTCAACAAGTAGGTGTCTTCCACCCTGGCGCTAGCAGAATACTGTTGGGGAACGTTGCATGGGAAACAAAAAAAATCCTACGCACACGAAGACCTATCATGGTGATGTCCATCTACGAGAGGAGATTTGGATCTACGTACCCTTGTAGATCGCACAACAGGAAGCATTAAGAAACGAGGTTGATGTAGTGGAACGTCTTCACGTCCCTCGATCAGCTCCACGAACTGTCCCACGAACCGTCCCGTGATCGTCCCACGATCCGTTCCGATCTAGCGTCGAACGGACGCACCTCCGCGTTCAGCACCCGTACAGCTTGATGATGATCTCGGCTTTCTTGATCCAGCAAGCAAGACAGAGAAGTAGATGGGTTCTCCGGCAGCGTGACGGCGCTCCGGTGGTGGTGAGGATCTATTCCTGCAGGGCTCCGCCCGAGCTCCGCAGAAATACGATCTAGAGGTAAAACTATGGTGTCTAGATCTGAGTTGCACGTGGCAAAAGTTGTCTCAAATCAGCCCTAGACCACCACTAAGGGCTAGTGCGGCAAAATTGGCAAAAATGACCCCTCGGGCGAAAGAACTCACGAAGTGAACCCTAATGTGAAACATTTCACTCGTCTGACCCTTTTGTGTGACGCCCGACATCTAGGCGCCACACTACACTGTGTGACGCCTAAGTCGTCGGCGCCACACGCCCCGACCACCTGGCAGAGAGTGCCCCCACAGGCAGTGTGACGCCTAAGCCTCAGGCGTCGCACATTGTAATGTGTGGCGCCGAACGCTTAGGCGCCACACATTGACTTATACAGCCACGGGCCAGCCCCCCTCCCCCACCCCCTCCTCATTCCCCATTCAAACCGGCGCCGGCTGGCTCATCTCCAAGTCCGAATACCCTCCCCCACCCCCTCCAGACCTGGTGATTTCTTCCGTGGATTGATCCCCCAAGCTTGTCTACGAGGTAATCTCTTCCGTTTCCCATCTCTCTATCCAAATGGAATTGGTTTTCGTTTGAAGATGAGTAGATGAGTAGATTCATATGAGTAGATGAGTAGATTCATATGAGTAGTTAGGATATGAGTAGTTAGGATATGAGTAGATTCATATGAGTACATTCATATGAGTAGTTAGGATATGAGTAGATTCATATGAGTAGTTAGGATGAGTAGTTAGGATATGAGTAGATTCATATGAGTAGTTAGAATATGAGTAATATGTAGATGAGTGGATTAGTAGATGAGTAGATTCATATGAGTATTTTTTTGAATATGAGTACATTCATAAGTTTTTTTTGTGATATGTAGGATGGTGTGGCTTTTGAATGATGTTTATGACGTTGAACACCGGGCCTATTTGATGTCGGAGAAGAAAATGGTAAGTAGATCATATGTTAAAAAATCATGTATTTAATAAGATGAAAATGTAATGATATCACTCACTCCTATCTGTTTGCAGGAGCTTATGCCCTTGAAGATCCGGTCTCACGGGGCATCGACTCTAATGCAGTACGATGAACGGTACGCACCATACATCGAGATGACATGACTCCTTCCATTCATTCAGCTTGTGAGTCGGTCAACGCCCAATCTGAACGCTGCGGCAGTCACTGCACTTATTGATCGGTGGAGGCCGGAGACCCATAGTTTTCACCTTCGGACCGGAGAGATGACAGTGACTCTTCAAGATGTTTCCATGATCACCGTACTTCCGATCGAGGGGAAGCCTCTTTGTATGAGCACTGATTCCGAGGGATGGCGGCAACAAATGGAGGCCCTTATTGGTATGTCGCCTCAAGAGCCGGAGGTAGAAGATGGAGGGAAGAAAGATTGAGTCCCATTCCGCGCTCCTTTCACTTGGATTGCCGCCAACTTTGCTCATTGTCCTCAGGACGCAAATGACGAGGTGATCCAGACGTATGCTCGCGTGTACATGTGGTATGCCATCTCTAGGACTATCTTCGCTGACAGCACTAGCTAGAATGCTCCATGGATGTGGCTGAAGGCATTGACTGTTTTCGACAACAAGTTCAGTTGGGGATCGGCTGCACTGGCTTACTTGTATCGGCAGGTAATAAATTATTAATAGTAAGTACTCTCTGTTATACTTTTCTACTAAACTGATGCATGTTTGTTGTTACTTGTAGTTGGAAGATGCTTGTCGCAGGTCCACAAAGGACGGTGGAGTTGGTGGTTGTATGCTCCTACTTTCGATATGGAGCTGGGAACGCCTTCCTGTTGGACGCCCTAAAACCGCAAAGTGGAACACCTAGGATGACCACGGCAACCCTGTACGGCTTCCTACCTGGGCTTACAAGTGGGACGTGGTATCGGAGGTGGCAAGCGAAGTGAATCTATTGTACAAGCAATACACCAACGAGATGGATTCGCTTACCGCCGAGCAGGTAAGATTGTTTCAGAGTTGACTCCCAGCTTTTGTTGTGAGTAAAATGAATTGTGCCTTTTATGTTGTGTTGTAGGTGGAACGGCAGCCATATGGTGCCGGGCCAAACTTTGGTGATGCACACACGTTCCAGCTCAATCCAATATGCCTGCAGGAAAAACATCTTTGGCTAATGTGTTGTCCCCTTATATGCAATTGGGCGGTTGATGACCCACAAGCATAGGGGATCAATCGTAGTCCTTTAGATAACTAAGAGTGTCGAACCCAACGAAGAGCAGAAGGATCTGACAAGTGGTTTTCAGCAAGGTAAAATCTGCAGGCACTGAAATTGTCGGTAACAAGTGATTATGTGGTGAGGTGAATCGTAGCAAGCAACAAGTAACAAAAGTAGCAACGGTGCAGCAAAGTGGCCCAATCCCTTTTGTAGCAAGGGACAAGCCTGGACAAAGTCTTATAGGAGGAAAAACGCTCCCGAGGACAGACGGGAATTTCTGTCATGCTAGTTTCATCATGTCCATATGATTCGCGTTCGTTACTTTGATAGTTTGATATGTGGGTGGACCGGTGCTTGGGTACTGCCCTTACTTGGACAAGCATCCCACTTATAATTAACCCCTCTCGCAAGCATCCGCAACTACGAAATAAGAATTAAGACAAAGTCTAACCATAGCATTAAACTAGTGGATCCAAATCAGCCCCTTGTGAAGCAACGCATAAAGTAGGGTTTAAGCTTATGTCACTCTAGCAACCCATCATCTACTTACTACTTCCCAATGCCTTCATATAGGCCCAAATAATGGTGAAGTGTTATGTAGTCGACGTTCACATAACACCACTAGAGGAAAAACAACATACAACATATCAAATTACCGAACGAATACCAAATTCACATGACTACTATTAGCATGACTTATCCCATGTCCTCGGGAACAAAAGTAACTACTCACAAAGCATAATCATATTCATGACCAGAGAGGTAATGAGTAGCATCAAGGATCTGAACGTAAACTCTTCCACCAAGCAATCCAACTAGCATCAACTACAAAGAGTAATCAACGCTACTAGCAACCTTACAAGTACCATCGGGGTCGCGAGACGGAGATTGGTTACAAGTGATGAACTAGGGTTTGGAGATGAGATGGTGCTGATGAAGATGTTGATGGTGATGAGTCCCCTCCGATGAGAGAGGAGTGTTGTTCATGACGATGGCGACGATTTCCCCCTCCGGGAGGGAAGTTTCCCCGCAGGATCGTCCTGCCGGAGCTCTAGATTGGTTCTGCTCAAGTTCCGCCTCGTGGCGGCGGCGAAACCACGAAAAAGCTCCTCCTTGATTTTTTCCTGGACGAAACCCTCCATATAGCAAAAGAGGGGGGCAAGTGGGCCAGCAGGGTGCCCACAAGCCCCCATGGCGCGACCTGGGGGGGTGGCCGCGCCGTGCAGGCTTGTGGCCACCCCCTAGCGCCCCTGTGGCACTTCTTCGGCCCAGTATTTTTGATAAATCGGAAAAAATCCTTGTTGATTTTTACGGCGTTTGGAGTTTCGCAGAATAGGTATCTCAAACTTGCTCCACTTTCAGGCCAGAATTCCAGTTGCCGGTATTTTCCCTCTTCATGTAAACCTTACAAAATAAGAGAGAAAAGGCATAATAATTGTACCGTGAAGTGAAATAACAGCCCAAGAAGCGATCAATATCAACATGAAAACATGATGCAAAATGGACGTATCAACTCCCCCAAGCTTCGACCTCGCTTGTCCTCAAGCGAAAGCCTAGATCAATAAATATGTCCACATGTTTAGGGAGAGAGGTGTCGACAAAACAAGATACGAACATGCATGCATCATGATCATGATGAGAACAGCAATACCAACATATAATCTCTCATGCTAAAGTGATAATTCCTTCACAAAGTAAAGCATGGATCAAGAACCTTACCGAGAAGTAACAACTGATAGCCTTTAGTCATTGAAGCAATTGCAATTTATCACAACATCACAGAGAGTCAAATAAGAGCTTGTAAAGCGAATCCACATACTCAATCATTCTTTCGTTCTCTACAATTGCTACAACTCACGTGGTACTCATGACATCAAAGTTGCAGCTGGACACAGAGAAATATAGGGGCTTATAGTTTTGCCTCCTAACTGCTTACCTCAAGGGTAATGTCAACAATAATAATTCATGAATACTTACCTCCAAGTTGACATATGAATATAGATCTTTCCCAAGTGTGTGACGGTAGCCAAGACAAAGGCAAAATAAGGAATTGGTGAAGATCACCATGACTCTTTCAAGGGCAAAAAGTAAAGGTACAAGATAGGCCCTTCGCAGAGGGAAGCAGAGGTTGTCATGCGCTTTTGAGGTTTGGATGCGTGTCCTCTTAGTGCGGAGGAACGTCACTTTATATTGCCCCCTGTGATAAAGAACTTTATTATGCAGTCTGTCGCTTTTATATGTTCCTCATCATAGGTTCGTACAAAGCTTATTTTCCACACACTAATAGATCATACATATTAGAGAGCATTTTTTATTGCTTGCACCGATGACAACTTACTTGAGGGATCTTATTCAATTCATAGGTAGGTATGGTGGACTCACATGGCAAAACTGGGTTGAAGGTTTATGGATGCACAAGTAGTATCTCTACTTAGTGCGGGAGGTTTGGCTAATGTGAGGTGGAAGCAATCGTCACATGCTAAGGGATCTCTAATCATATAACATTGTTTGGAACCAAGCAAACACGATTCATTATGTTGTCTTCCTTGTCCAACATCTACTTCTAGGCATGCAATAGTTTAGTGAGTGTTCACAATCATAGATGGTGTCAGAGATGATATATTTATATGTGAACCTCTCCTTCTTTATCACTTCCTATTAATTGCAACAATGACCAAGGTCTACGTTTGCCTACCCTCAACAAGTTTCAATCCTCATTCTTTTTATATGTGAAGCCATCACTTCCCATAAGATCATTACATGATCTTTCATGCTTTTGTTCTATTATCACTCTTTTGATCATGGCAAGAGGCAAAGCCCTTCAACTAAGACACTCTTTATTATATGTCTCACGAGCTTGAATACATCGGGGGTGACACAAAGCAAAACTCAATACTAAAACACTAAAACTTTTAAACTACTAGAAAAAGAGAAAACTGAAAACGAAAACTAAAACAAAGGTAAAGGCAAAAGATGTGATGGTGATACGATACCGGGGCAATGTTGGGGAACGTCGGATGGGAAACAAAAAATTCCTATGCACATGAAGACCTGTCATGGTGATGTCCATCTACGAGAGGGGATTTCCGATCTACGTACCCTTGTAGATCGCTTCTACGGGACCTTCCCCGGCAACGGCGCCAGGAATCCTTCTGCTGCTGGCTACGCCTACAGGGACTTCCTTGGCAAATATGCAAAGGATTCCCCCGCGGCCTTGGAGCCTTGCGTTGGTGTTCCCTTGAAGAGGAAAGGGTGATGTAGCACTGCGGCAGTAAGTATTTTCCTCAGTTTGAGAACCAAGGTATCGATTCAGTAGGAGGATCGCGTCAAGTCACAAGTACCTGCACAAACACAAAGAGCTTGCACCCAACGCTATGAAGGGGTTGTTAATCCCTTATAGATTGTCTGCAAAGTGAGAACTGGAAGCAAAAAGTAAACAAAGCAAAGTAAAAGTAAAAGTGGAGACGATAGTTGTGAATAGACCCGGGGGCCGTAGTGTTCACTAGTGGCTTCTCTCATGAAAGCAAGTAGACGGTGGCTGAACGAATTACTGACGAGCAATTGATAGAACCACGCAAAGTCATGACGTTATCTATGGCAATGATCATATGTATAGGCATCACGTCCAAAACAAGTAGACCGATACTTTCTGCATCTACTACTATTACTCCACACGTCGACCGTTGTCCAGCATGCCTCTAGTGTATTGAGTTCATAAGAACAGAGTAACGCCTTAAGCAAGATGACATGATGTAGATGGACAATCTCAAATCTATGAAGAAAACCCATCTTGTTACCCTTGATGGCAACAACACGATGCGTGCCTTGCTGCCCTTTATGTCACTGGGAAAGGTCACCGCACGGTATGAACCCAAAACCAAGCACTTCTCCCATTGCAAGAATCATAGATCTAGTTAGCCAAACAAAACCCAAGACTCGGAGAGACTTACAAGGATATCAAATCATGCATATAAGAAATCAGCAAAGACTCAAATATAATTCATAGATAATCTGATCACAAATCCACAATTCATCGGATCTCGACAAACACACCGCCAAAGAGGATTACATCGTATAGATCTCCATGAAGATCATGGAGAACTTTGTATTGAAGATCCAAGAGAGAGAAGAAGACATGTAGCTACTAACTACGAAACCCGTAGGTCTGAAGTGGACTACTCATGAGTCATTGGAGGGGCGATGATGTTGATGTAGAAGCCCTCTAGCTCCAAAGTCCCCTCTGTCACGACACCAGGAAGGGTCTCCAGATGAGATCTCGCAGAAACGGAAGCTTGCGGCGGCGGAAAAGTGGTTTCGTGGACGCCCTGATTTTTTCTGGGATTTTAGGGAATATATAGGTCAAAGAGCTAGGGCATGGGAGCGTCACGGAGGCCACAAGCCTGGTCGCTGCGGGCCCCCCTTGCCGCGGCATCAGGGCTTGTGGGCTCCCTCTGGGCCTCCTGCCTTGGCCCTCAAGTCCCCCGATCTTCTTCTGTTCTGGAAAAATTTATTTCGGGGATTTTATTCCGTTTGGACTCCGTTCCAAAATCAGATCTGAAAAGAGTCTAAAACACAGAAAAAACAGGAACTGGCACTTGGCACTGAGTTAATAAGTTAGTCCCAAAAAAGATATAAAAGGTATATAAAACATCCAAAGTTGACAAGATAACAGCATGAAACCATCAAAAATTATAGATACGTTTGAGACGTATCAAGCATCCCCAAGCTTAACTCCTGCTCGTCCTCAAGTAGGGAAGTGATAAAGAATGAATTTTTGATGCTTTCATGCTACCTAGCATAGATGTCCTTTGTAACTCCTCTTATGTGACGTGAATGTTCATATCCATTAGATTCAAAACAATAGTTTGCTATTGACGTGGAGACAATAATACTTCAAGCAAACTAGCAAGGTAATCATGAACTTTCAAAATAACAAGGCCAAAAGAAAGTTATCCCTACAAAATCATATAGTCTGGCTATGCTCTATCATCCTTGCACAACAAATTCAAATCATGCACAACCTCGGTATTGGCCAAGTAATTGTTTTCACACCTTTACTTTCTCAAACTTTTTCAACCCTCACGTAATGCATGAGCGTGAGCCATGGTTTTAGCACTATAAGTGGAATGGAGTGTGGTGGAGGTTGCAAGGCAAACAAGAAGAAGATGGTCACATTGACTAGGCATATCAATGATTTGTGGAGATGCTCATCAATAGATATCAACGTGAATGAATAGGGATTGCCATACAAATGATGCACTAGAGCTAAGAGTATGTGAAAGATTTAAAAAAAACTAGTGGGTGTGCATCCAACTTGCTTGCTCACGAAGACCTAAGGCAATTTTTAGGAAGCCTATCATTGGAATATACAAGCCAAGTTATATAATTAAAATTTCCCACTAGCTATATGGTGGTGACAAAACGAGAGACTCTCAATCATGAAGATCATGGTGCTTAATAAGCACAAGTGTGGAAAGATAGTAGCATTGTCCCTTCTCTCTTTTTCTCTCTTTTTTTGGTGGGCTCTTTGGCCTCTTTTTGTAAATGGGCTTCGCTGGCCTCTTTTATTTCCTCACATGGGACAATGCTCCATCAATGATGATCATCACACTTACAACTCAAAACTTAGAGCAATGATGACTCTATAAGGAATGCCTTCGGTAGTGTACCGTGACAATGATCTAGCATGCCATAGACATCAATGGAAACATCATGCTAGCTATCTTATGATCATGCAATGGAAATGTAGAGGTGGTGGCACATGTCATGGTGGTAGTTGCATGGCAATATTGTTGGGGAACGTCGCATGGGAAACAAAAATTTTCCTATGCGCACGAAGACCTATCATGGTGATGTCCATCTACGAGAGGGGATGAGTGATCTACGTACCCTTGTAGATCGTACAGCAGAAGCGTTAGTGAACGCGGTTGATGTAGTGGAACGTTCTCACGTCCTTCGATCCGCCCCGCGAACAATCCCGCGATCAGTCCCACGATCTAGTACCGAACGGACGGCACCTCCGCGTTCAGCACACGTACAGCTCGACGATGATCTTGGCCTTCTTGATCTAGCAAGAGAGACAGAGAGGTAGAAGAGTTATACGGCAGCGTGACGGCGCTCCGGAGGTTGGTGATGACCTTGTCTCAGCAGGGCTCCGCTCGAGCTCCGCAGAAACGCGATCTAGAGGAAAAACCGTGGAGGTATGTGGTCGGGCTGCCGTGGAAAAGTCATCTCAAATCAGCCCTAAAACCTCCGTATATATAGGTGGGAGGGAGGGGACCTTGCCTTGGGGCTCAAGCCCCAAGGGGGTCGGCCGAGTCCAAGGGGGAAGGCTCCCCCCCAAACCGAGTTGGACTTGGTTTGGTGGGTGGGAGTCCTTCCTTCCCTTCCCACCTCCTCTTTTTTTTTCTCTTTGATTTTCTTTCCTAGGCGCATAGGGCACTTTTGGGCTGTCCACCCTCAAGGCCTATGGGTGAGAAAATAACGATATCCGCCGCGCGCCTCTACGCTCATCGGACCACACACATCGGTATGTATGATTTCCAACAAGTCACTTGCACGCTCCATAGTTCCGGAGAATGGAGTCTTAGTCATCTTGACCATGAGGCATGGTTCGCACGTGTCAAGTGAATCAAAGTCAAGTGACTCCAAAAGTCCATCAGCATGGAGTTTCTTCATGCGCTTTACACCAATATGACCTAAGCGGCAGTGCCACAAAAATATGGCGCTATCATTGTTAACTCTAACTCTTTTGGTCTCAATGTTATGTATATGTGTATCGCAATCAAGATTCAATATGAACAATCCTCTCACATTAGGTGCATGACCATAAAAGATGTTACTCATAGAAATAGAACAACCATTATTCTCTGACTTAAAAGAGTAACCGTCTCGCAATAAACAAGATCCAGATATAATGTTCATGCTCAACGCAGGCACTAAATAACAATGTTTTAAGTTCATCACTAATCCTGATGGTAACTGAAGTGAAACTGTGCCGACGGCGATTGCATCAACCTTGGAACCATTTCCTACGCGCATCGTCACTTCATCTTTCGCCAGCCTTCGTCTATTCCGCAGTTCCTGTTTCGAGTTGCAAATATGAGCAACATAACCGGTATCGAATACCCAGGCACTACTACGAGAGCCGGTTAAGTACACATCAATAACATGTATATCAAATATACCTGATTTTTCTTTGGCCGCCTTCTTATCTGCCAGATACTTGGGGCAATTGCGCTTCGAGTGACCCATACCCTTGCAATAGTAACACTCCGTTTCAGGCTTAGGTCCAGCTTTGGGTTTCTTCGTCGGATTGGCAACAGGCTTGCCGCTCTTCTTCGAATTACCCTTCTTGCCTTTACCGTTTCTCTTGAAACTAGTGGTCTTATTCACCATCAACACTTGATGCTCTTTACGGAGTTCAGACTCTGCGACTTTCAGCATCGCAAACAACTCGCCGGGAGACTTGTTCATCTTGTCATGTTGTAGTTCAACACAAAGCCTTTATAGCTTGGCGGCAGTGATTGAAGGATTCTGTCAGTGATAGCCTCTTGCGGGAGTTCAATCCCCAGCTCAGCTAGACGGTTTGAGTACCCAGACATTTTGAGCACATGTTCACTGACAGACGAGTTTTCCTCCATCTTGCAAGCATAGAATTTATCGGAGGTCTCATACCTCTCGATCCGGGCGTTCTTCTGAAAGATAAACTTCAACTCCTGGAATATCTCAAATGCTCCATGACGCTCAAAGCGACGTTGAAGTCCCGGTTCTAAGCCATACAAGACTGCACATTGAACTATTGAGTAGTCCTCCTTACGTGCTAACCAAGCGTTCTTAACATCCTGATCAGCCGTAGCGGGTGGTTCATCTCCTAGCGCAGCATTAAGGACATAATCCTTCTTCCCAGCTTGTAAGATTAACTTAAGATTACGAGCCCAGTCTACAAAGTTGCTTCCATCATCTTTCAACTTAGCTTTCTCTAGGAACGTATTAAAATTCAGGATGACTGTAGCGTGAGCCATGATCTACAACACAAATATATTCAAAGTGGACTTTAGACTATGTTCAAGATAATTAGAGTTTAATTTAATCAAATTATATGCTAAACTCCCACTCAAAAAGTACATCTCTCTAGTCATTTGAGTGGTTCATGATCCACTTACACTAGCTCAAGTCCGATCATCACGTGAGTTGTTAATAGTTTCAGTGGTAAGCATCCCTATGCTAATCATATCATCTATATGATTCATGATCGACCTTTCGGTCTCATGTGTTCCGAGGCCATGTATGCACATGCTAGGCTCGTCAAGCTTAACCCGAGTGTTCCGCGTGCGCAACTGTTTTGCACCCGTTGTATGTGAACGTTGAGTCTATCACACCCGATCATCACGTGGTGTCTCGAAACGACGAACTGTAGCAACGGTGCACAGTCGGGGAGAACACAATTTCGTCTTGAAATTTTAGTGAGAGATCACCTCATAATGCTACCGTCGTTCTAAGCAAAATAAGTTGCATAAAAGGATTAACATCACATGCAATTCATAAGTGACATGATATGGCCATCATCACGTGCTTCTTGATCTCCATCACCAAAGCACCGGCACGATCTTCTTGTCACCGGCGCCACGCCATGATCTCCATCAACGTGTTGCCATCGGGGTTGTCGTGCTACTCATGCTATTACTACTAAAGCTACATCCTAGCAAAATAGTAAACACATCTGCAAGCACAAACGTTAGTATAAAGACAACCCTATGGCTCCTGCCGGTTGCCGTACCATCGACGTGCAAGTCGATATTTTCTATTACAACATGATCATCTCATACATCCAATATATCACATCACATCGTTGGCCATATCACATCACAAGCATACCCTGCAAAAACAAGTTAGACGTCCTCTAATTTTATTGTTGCATGTTTTACGTGGTGACCATGGGTATCTAGTAGGATCGCATCTTAATTACGCAAACACCACAACGGAGATATATGAGTTGCTATTTAACCTCATCCAAGGACCTCCTCGGTCAAATCCGATTCAACTAAAGTTGGAGAAACCGACACTTGCCAGTCATCTTTGAGCAACGGGGTTACTCGTAGCGATGAAACCAGTCTCTCGTAAGCGTACGAGTAATGTCGGTCCAAGCCGCTTCTATCCAACAATACCGCGGAATCAAGAAAAGACTAAGGAGGGCAGCAAAACGCACATCACCACCCACAAAAACTTTTGTGTTCTACTCGAGAAGACATCTACGCATGAACCTAGCTCATGATGCCACTGTTGGAGAACGTCGCATGGGAAACAAAAATTTTCCTACGCGCACGAAGACCTATCATGGTGATGTCCATCTACGAGAGGGGATGAGTGATCTACGTACCCTTGTAGATCGTACAGCATAAGCGTTAGTGAACGCGGTTGATGTAGTGGAACGTCCTCACGTCCCTCGATCCGCCCCGCGAACAATCCCGCGATCAGTCCCACGATCTAGTACCGAACGGATGGCACCTCCGCGTTCAGCACACGTACAGCTCGACGATGATCTTGGCCTTCTTGATCTAGCAAGAGAGACGGAGAGGTAGAAGAGTTCTCCGGCAGCGTGACGGCGCTCCGGAGGTTGGTGATGACCTTGTCTCAGCAGGGCTCCGCCCAAGCTCCGCAGAAACGCGATCTAGAGGAAAAACCGTGGAGGTATGTGGTCGGGCTGCCGTGGAAAAGTCGTCTCAAATCAGCCCTAAAACCTCCGTGTATATAGGTGGGGGGGAGGGGACCTTGCCTTGGGGCTCAAGGAGCCCCAAGGGGGTCGGCCGAGTCCAAGGGGGAAGGCTCCCCCCCCCCAAACCGAGTTGGACTTGGTTTGGTGGGTGGGAGTCCTTCCTTCCCTTCCCACCTCCTCTTTTTTTTCTCTTTGATTTTCTTTCCTAGGCGCATAGGGCCCTTTTGGGCTGTCCCACCAGCCCACTAAGGGCTGGTGTGCCACCCTCAAGGCCTATGGGCTTCCCCGGGGTGGGTTGCCCCCCCGGTGAACTCCCGGAACCCATTCGTCATTCCCGGTACATTCCCGGTAACTCCGAAAACCTTCCGGTAATCAAATGAGGTCATCCTATATATAAATCTTCGTTTCCGGACCATTCGAAAACCCTCGTGACATCCGTGATCTCATCCGGGACTCCTAACAACATTCGGTAACCAACCATATAACTCAAATACGCATAAAACAACGTCTAACCTTAAGTGTGTAGACCCTGCGGGTTCGAGAACTATGTAGACATGACCCGAGAGACTCCTCGGTCAATATCCAATAGCGGGACCTGGATGCCCATATTGGATCCTACATATTCTACGAAGATCTTATCGTTTGAACCTCAGTGCCAAGGATTCATATAACCCCGTATGTCATTCCCTTTGTCCTTCGGTATGTTACTTGCCCGAGATTCGATCGTCAGTATCCACATACCTATTTCAATCTCGTTCACCGGCAAGTCTCTTTACTCGTTCCGTAATACAAGATCCCGCAACTTTCACTAAGTCACATTGCTTGCAAGGCTTGTGTGTGATGTTGTATTACCGAGTGGGCCCCGAGATACCTTTCCGTCACACGGAGTGACAAATCCCAGTCTTGATCCATACTAACTCAACTAACACCTTCGGAGATACCTGTAGAGCATCTTTATAGTCACCCAGTTACGTTGCAACGTTTGATACACACAAAGCATTCCTCCGGTGTCAGTGAGTTATATGATCTCACGGTCATAGGAATAAATACTTGACACGCAGAAAAAACAGTAGCAACAAAATGACACGATCAACATGCTACGTCTATTAGTTTGGGTCTAGTCCATCACGTGATTCTCCTAATGACGTGATCCAGTTATCAAGCAACAACACTTTGTTCATAATCAGAAGACACTGACTATCTTTGATCAAGTGGCTATCCAACTAGAGGCTTGCTAGGGACGGTGTTTTGTCTATGTATCCACACATGTAAATGAGTCTTCATTCAATACAATTATAGCATGGATAATAAACGATTATCTTGATACAGGAATTATAATAATAACTATATTTATTATTGCCTCTAGGGCATAATTCCAACAAATATATCTCGGAATGGCTTTGAAGAAGCCATAGTAGGTAGGTATGGTGGCTGTTTTGAGGGAGGCTAATGGTGGGTTTTATGCACCGGCGAAAGTTGCACGTCACTAAAGAAGATAGTGATGGTGGAAGGTGAAAGTGCATCTAAAGCATGGACTCAACATTAGTCATGAAGAGCTCATATACTTGTTGCAAAAAATTTAGTAGTAATCAAAACAAAGCATTCAACGCATACTCCTAGGGGAAGGGTTGGTAGGTATAAACCATCGCGCGATCCCGAGCGCCACACAAAGGATGACAATCAATAGAGTAATCATGCTCAGACTTCATCACATAGCGGTTCACCATACGTGCATGCTACGGGAATCACTAACTTCAACACAAGTATTTCTAGATCCACAACACCTTACTAGTATAACTTCAATATTACCACAACCACAACTCAAAACTAATTGAGATGAATCAAACTTCTCTAACCACTCAATGCACATGAAGGTGGAAGTTTTCATATCCCTTTGGATAACTACCCCTTTTGAGACTACTTTCATAGCATAGATCAACTACCACACCACGCGCCGCTGTGCTCTAAAAGATATAAGTGAAACACATAGAGCAAAATCAACTAGCTCAAAAGATATAAGTGAAGCACATGTGAGCTGAATTGTCTAACCAAAGGATATAAGTGAAGCTCGACAAAATCATAGTGAGTGCATGTCTCTCTCTCTCTAGGTGTGCAGCAAGGAAGATTGTGACACAACAAAAATAAAAGACTCCTACGATACAAGACGCTCCAAGCAAAACACATAACATGTGGTGAATAAAAATATATCCCCAAGTAACATTACCGATGGATTGAAGACGAAAGAGGGGATGCCTTCCCGGGGCATCCCCAAGCTTAGGCTTTTTCGGCATCCTTGAATCAACTTGGGGTGCCTTGGACATCCCCAAGCTTGAGCTCTTGCCACTCTTTATCTCCTTGTCCATAAGAACTTCACCCAAAACTTGAAAACTTCACAACACGAAACTTAAACAGAAACTCGTGATAACATTAGTATAAGAAAGCAAACCACCACTTCCTTAGGTACTGTAGCAAACTTAAATTCTACTTATGTTGATGTTGGGTTACTGTATTTTCAATCTTCCATGGATAATACCCACCGATACTATCCATAGTTTCATCAAAATAAGCAACCAACTCAACAAAAACAGAATCTGTTAACAACAGACCAATCTGTAGCAATCTGTATACTTCGTATACTTATGGTACTTCAAAAATTCTGAACAATTACGACAGTCTGAAGAATTTGCGTAGCAATCAGCAGCAAAAAGAATCAACTCAAAAGCTCTCACAGAAAAAAATGAAAATTCTTTTCATGAGCAGAAAGTTTCTTTCTTTTCCAGCATGACCAAACGATCATCCCCAAGACTAATCATAACGGTTTTACTTGGCACAAATGCAAAAGTAACACAAAAAACACAATCATAACACAATTATGAAAGTGTGAAAAACACAAAACAGAAAGAAAAAGGATAGATTCGTTGGGTTGCCTCCCAACAAGCGTTATTGTTTAACGCCCTTAGCTAGGCATAAGGTGATGGAATCAGGTATAGTCATCTTTGGTGCTCAAACCATAAGTAGCCCTCATCATAGATTCATAAGGCAATCTTATTTTATTTCTAGGAAAATGCTCCATGCCCTTCTTTAGAGGAAATTGAAATCTAATATTCCCTTCCTTCATATCGATGATAGCACCAATAGTCCTTAGGAAAGGTCTACCAAGAATAATGGGACATGAAGGATTGCAATCTATGTCAAGTACAATGAAATCCACGGGTACATAGTTCTTATTTGCAACAATAAGAACATCATTGATCCTTCCCATGAGTTTCTTGACAGTAGAATTCGCAAGATGCAAATTAAGAGAACACTCTTCAATCTCATGAAAACCAAGAATATCACATAAAGACTTTGGAATCGCGAAAACACTAGCACCCAAATCACACAAAGCATTGCATTCATAGTTTTTGATTTTGATTTTGATAGTAGGTTCCCACTCATCATGAAGTTTTCTAGGTATAGAGACTTCTAATTTGAGTTTCTCTTCAAGAGATTTCATCATAGCATCTACGATATGGGCGGTAAAGGCTTTGCTTTGGCTCTAAGCATGTGGAGAGTTTGCAATGGATTGCATCAAGGAAATGCATTCAAACAAGGAGAAACTATCATAATTGAATTCCTTGAAATCCAAAGTGGGAGTTTCATTACTACCCAATATTTTGATTTCTTCTACTCCACTCTCCACACCTTTATCATCAAGATAGGTGGACTCCGAATCATTGGGGAGTTTTTCAACCAAAGTGGATTCATATCCAGCCCCTTCATCAATAGGTTTGACACGCGAAAACAAAGATTCAAGAGGAGTCACACCAAGCACTTTAAGATCTTCATGATTTGCATCACTAGAACGCACCCTTTTAAACCATTCATGCCTAGCGCGAATTTGGGTGGTTCTTTCTTTGCTCTAAATTCATGGAGACACGCATAGCTTTTAAAGTTTCATCCAAGTTGACCTTGGGAGGAGCACATCTAACTTTCAAAGCATCAATATCACAAGACATCCTATCAACGCTCTTAGCCAAATCGTCTATTTTGAATAGTTTTTCCTCTATGGATGCATTGAAAATCTTTTGAGAGTTGGTGAACTCTTTGATATTACTCTCTAAATCAGAGGGTAATTTGTTATGATTTCCATAAGTGTCGTTGTAGGAATTGCCATAATTGTTAGAGGAGTTACTAGAAAAAGGCCTAGGAACATAGTTTCCTCTAAAAGCATTGTTGTTGCCAAAATTGTTCCTACCAACAAAATTAACGTCCAAACTAGCGTTGCTACTCTCAATCAAGGAAGATAGTGGCATGTCATTAGGATCTAAAGTAGCATTTCTACTAGCAACTAAATTCATCAACTCGTCCATCTTAGCACTAAGCGAGTTAATTTCTTCTATAGCGTGTACCTTTTTGCTAGCAGGTGACCTTTCAGTGTGCCACTGAGAGTAGTTGGTCATGATATTGTCTAAGAGTTTTCTAGCTTCTCCTAACATGATTTCCATGAACGTTCCACCTGAGGCAGAGTCTAAGATATTGCGAGAAGCAAAATTCAAACCAACATAAAACATTTGTATAATCATCCACAAACTCAAGCCATGAGCGGGACAATTTCTAATCATTAACTTCATCCTCTCCCAAGATTGTGCAACGTGTTCATGATCATGTTGCTTGAAATTCATGATATCGTTACAGAGAGAGATAATCTTAGCCGGCGGAAAATACTTGGATATGTAAGTATCTTTGCACTTATTCCAAGAATCGATACTATTTTTGGGCAAAGAAGAAAACCAAGTTTTTGCGCGATCTCGCAACGAGAAAGGAAAAAGCTTCAACTTAACAACATCATTATCCACATATCTTTTATTTTGCATATCGCAAAGCTCAAAGAAGGTATTGAGATGGGATGCAGCATCTTCACTAGGAAGGCCAGAAAATTGCTCTTTCATAACAAGATTCAGCAAGGCAACATTGATTTCATATGATTCCACACTAGTGGCGGGAGCAATCGTAGTACTAATAAAATCATTATTATTAGTACTCGAGAAGTCGCAAAGTTTGGTGTTTTCAGCCATGATGACTTAAAAAAACAAACAAGAACACAAGCAAGCAAGAAAACTGGCAAAGGAAAACGGCAAAAGGCAAAAGAAAACGGCAAAGCAGAAAGGCAAATGAAACGGCAAATGTGAAGTGGGGGAGAGGAAAACGAGAGGCAACTGGCAAAAAAGGTAAATGCAAGAGATGAGTTTGTGACACTTACTTGGATAGATCTTGACTTGATCTCTCCTCCCCGGCAACGACGCCAGAAATCCTTCTGCTACGGCAAGAAAAGACCTTCCCCGGCAATGACGCCAGGAATCCTTCTGCTGCTTGCTACGCCTACAAGGACTTCCTTGGCAAATATGCAAAGGATTCCCCCGCGGCCTTGGAGCCTTGCCTTGGTGTTCCCTTGAAGAGGAAAGGGTGATGTAGCACTGCGGCAGTAAGTATTTCTCTCAGTTTGAGAACCAAGGTATCGATCCAGTAGGAGGATCGCGTCAAGTCACAAGTACCTGCACAAACACAAAGAGCTTGCACCCAACGCTATGAAGGGGTTGTCAATCCCTTATAGATTGTTTGCAAAGTGAGAAATGAAAGCAAAAAGTAAACAAAGCAAAGTAAAAGTAAAAGTGGAGACGATTGTTGTGAATAGACCCGGGGGCCGTAGTGTTCACTAGTGGCTTCTCTCATGAAAGCAAGTAGACGGTGGGTGAACGAATTACTGACGAGCAATTGATAGAACTGCGCAAAGTCATGACGTTATCTATGGCAATGATCATATCTATATGCATCACGTCCAAAACAAGTAGACCGATACTTTCTGCATCTACTACTATTACTCCACACGTCGACCACTATCCAGCATGCATCTAGTGTATTAAGTTCATAAGAACAGAGTAACGCCTTAAGCAAGATGACATGATGTAGATGGACAATCTCAAATCTATGATGAAAGTCCATCTTGTTACCCTTGATGGCAACAACACGATGCGTGCCTTGCTGCCCTTTCTGTCACTGGGAAAGGTCACCGCACGGTATGAACCCAAAACCAAACACTTCTCCCATTGCAAGAATCATAGATCTAGTTGGCCAAACAAAACCCAAGACTCGGAGAGACTTACAAGGATATCAAATCATGCATATAAGAAATCAGCAAAGACTCAAATATAATTCATAGATAATCTGATCACAAATCCACAATTCATCGGATCTCGACAAACACACCGCCAACGAGGATTACATCGGATAGATATCCATGAAGATCATGGAGAACTTTGTATTGAAGATCCGAGAGAGAGAAGAAGCCATCTAGCTACTAACTACGGACCCGTAGGTCTGAAGTGGACTACTCACGAGTCATTGGAGGGGTGATGATGTTGATGTAGAAGCCCTCCAGCTGCAAAGTCCCCTCCGGCAGGGCACCGGGAAGGGTCTTCAGATGAGATCTCGCGGAAACGGAAGCTTGCGGCGACGGAAAAGTGGTTTCGTGGACGCCCTGATTTTTTCTGGGATTTTAGGGAATATATAGGCCAAAGAGCTAGGGCACGGGAGTGCCAAGGAGGCCACAATCCTGGTCGCCGCGGGCCCCCTGGCTGTGGCGTCAGGGCTTGTGGGCTCCCTGTGGGCCTCTTGCCTTGGCCCTCAAGTCGCGCGATCTTCTTTTGTTCTGGAAAAATTTATTTCGGGGATTTTATTCCGTCTGGACTCCGTTCCAAAATCAGATCTGAAAAGAGTCAAAAACACAGAAAAACAGGAACTGGCACTTGGCACTGTAGTAATAAGTTAGTCCCAAAAAAGATATAAAAGGTATATAAAACATCCAAAGTTGACAAGATAACAGCATGAAACCATCAAAAATTATAGATAAGTTTGAGACGTATCAATCGCACAGGAGGAAGCATTAAGAAACGCGGTTGATGTAGTGGAACGTCCTCACGTCCCACGATCCGCCCCGGGAACCGTCCCACGAACCGTCCCGCGATCCGTCTCACGATCCGCTCCGATCTAGTGCCGAACGGACGGCACCTCCGCGTTCAGCACACGTACAGCTCGACAATGATCTCGGCCTTCTTGATCCAGGAAGAGAGACGGAGAGGTAGATGAGTTCTCCGGCAACGTGATGGCGCTCTGGAGGTTGGTGGTGATCTTATCTCAGCAGGGCTTCGCCCGAGCTCCGCACAAACGCGATCTAGAGGAAAAACCGTGGAGGTATGTGTTTGGGCTACCGTGGCAAAGTTTTCTCAAATCGGCCCTAATACCTCAGTATATATAGGAGGGAGGGGAGGGACCTTGCCTTGAGGATCAAGGAGCCCCAAGGGGTCGGCTGAAGTGGGGGGAGGAGGATTCCTCCTCCAATCCTAGTCCAACTAGGATTGGAAGGTGGAGTCCTTCTCTATTTTCCCACTTCCCCTTTTTTATTTTCTCTTTGATTTTCTTTCTCTCCTGTGCAGGGGCCTTCTTGGGCTTGCCCACCAGCCCACTAAGGGCTGGTGCGGCACCCCTAAGGCCTATGGGCTTCCCCGGGGTGGGCTGCCCCCCCGGTGAACATCCGGAACCCATTCGTCACTCCCGGTACATTCCTGGTAATGCCGAAAACTTTCTGGTAATCAAATGAGGTCATCCTATATATCAATCTTCGTCTCCAGACCATTCTGGAAACCCTCGTGATGACCGTGATCTCATTCGGGACTCCTAACAACATTCGGTAAACAACCATATAACTCAAATACGCATAAAACAACGCCGAATCTTAAGTTTGCAGACCGTGCGGGTTCGAGAACTATGTAGACATGACCCGAGGGACTCCTCGGTCAATATCCAATAGCGGGACCTGGATGCCCATATTGGATCCTACATATTCTACGAAGATCTTATCGTTTGAACCTCAGTGCCAGGGATTCATATAATCCCGTATGTCATTCCCTTTGTCCTTCGGTATGTTACTTGCCCGAGATTCGATCGTCAGTATCCGCATACCTATTTTAATCTCGTTTATCGGCAAGTCTCTTTATTCATTCCGTAATACAAGATCCCGTGACTTACACTAAGTCACATTACTTGCAAGGCTTGTGTCTGATGTTGTATTACCGAGTGGGCCCCAAGATACCTCTCCGTCACACGGAGTGACAAATCCAAGTCTTGATCCATACTAACTCAACGGACACCTTCGGAGATACCTGTAGAGCATCTTTATAGTCACCCAGTTAGGTTGTGACGTTTGATACACACAAAGCATTCCTCCGGTGCCAGTGAGTTATGTGATCTCATGGTCATAGGAATAAATACTTGACATGCAGAAAACAGTAGCAACAAAATGACACGATCAACATGCTACGTCCATTAGTTTGGGTCTAGTCCATCCCCTTATTCACCCAATGATGTGATCCAGTTATCAAGCAACAACACCTTGTACATAGTCAGAAGACCCTGACTATCCTTGATCAACTGGCTAGCCAACTAGAGGCTTGCTAGGGAAAGTGTTTTGTCTATGTATCCACACATGTATCTAAGTCTTCATTCAATACAATTATAGCATGGATAATAAACATTATCTTGATATAGGAATTATAACAATAACTTATTTATCATTGCCTCTAGGGCATAATTCTAATAGTCTCCCACTTGCACTAGAGTCAATAATCTAACCCTCACATCACCATGCGAATTACATTGTAATAAATCTAACACCCATACAGTTCTGGTGTTGATCATGCTTTGCCCGTGGAAGAGGTTTAGTTAGCGGGTCTGCCACATTTAGATCCGTGTGCACTTTGCATATATTCACGTCCTCCTCCTCGACGTAGTCGCGGATGAGGTTGAAGCGTCGTTTGATGTGTCTCGTCTTCTTGTGAAACTGTGGTTCCTTTGCTAAGGCAATGGCACCCGTGTTGTCACAAAATAGGGTTATTGGATTCAGTGCGCTCGGCACCACTCCAAGATCCATCATGAACTGCTTCATCCAGACACCCTCCTTAGCTGCCTCCGAGGCAGCCATGTACTCCGTTTCACATGTAGAATCAGCTATGACACTTTGCTTGGAACTGCACCAACTTACCGCACCCCCATTAAGAATAAATATGTACCCGGTCTGCAACTTAGAGTCATCCGGATCTGTGTCAAAGCTTGCATCGACGTAACCCTTTACGGCGAGCTCTTTGTCACCTCCATATACGAGAAACATCTCCTTAGTCCTTCTCAGGTACTTCAGGATATTCTTGACCGCCGTCCAGTGATCCACTCCTGGATTACTCTGGAACCTGCCTGCCATACTTATGGCTAGGCTAACGTTCGGTCTAGTGCACAACATTGCATACATGATAGAACCTATGGTTGAAGCATAGGGGACGGAACTCATTGTCTTTCGATCTTCCTCAGTTGCTGGGCACTCAGTCTTACTCAATTTTATACATTGTAATACTGGCAAGAACCCTTTCTTGGACTGATCCATTTTGAACTTCTTCAAAACTTTATCAAGGTATGTGCTTTGTGAAAGTCCTATCACGCGTTTCGATCTATCCCTATAGATCTTAATGCCTAGAATGTAAGGAGCTTCTCCTAGGTCCTTCATAGAGAAACTTTTATTCAAGTAACCTTTTATGCTCTCCAAAAGCTCCACGTTGTTTCCAATCAGCAATATGTCATCCACATATAATATTAGAAACGCCACAGAGCTCCCACTCACTTTCTTGTAAATACAAGATTCTCCAACCACTTGTATAAACCCAAATGCTTTGATCACCTCATCAAAGCGTTTATTCCAACTCCGAGATGCTTGCACCAGTCCATAAATGGATCGCTGGAGCTTGCACACTTTGTTAGCATTTTTAGGATCGACAAAACCTTCGGGTTGCATCATATACAACTCTTCCTTAAGGAAAACGTTAAGGAACGCCGTTTTGACATCCATGTGCCAGATTTCATAATCGAAAAATGCAGCTATTGCTAACATGATTCTGATGGACTTAAGCATCGCTACGGGTGAGAACGTCTCATCGTAGTCAACTCCTTGAACTTGTGAAAAACCCTTTGCCACAAGTCGAGCTTTATAAACGGTCACATTACCGTCAGCGTCCGTCTTCTTCTTAAAGATCCATTTGTTCTGAATAGCCTTGCGGCCTTCAGGTAGTACTTCCAAAGTCCACACTTTGTTTTCATACATAGATCCTATCTCGGATTTCATGGCCTCTAGCCATTTGTTGGAATCCGGGCTCAGAATTGCTTCTTCATAATTCACAGGCTCATTGTTGTCTAACAACATAATTGATAAGATGGGATTACCGTACCACTCTGGAGCAGTACGCGATCTCGTCGACCTGCGAGGTCCGATAGGAATTTGATCCGGAGTTTCATGATCATCATCATTAACTTCCTCCTCAACCGGCGTCGCAACGACAGGGGTTTCCCCTTGCCCTGCGCCACCATCCAGAGGGATGAGAGGTTCGGCAACCTCATCAAGTTCTATCTTCCTCCCACTCAATTCTCTTGAGAGAAACTCCTTCTCGAGAAAACCTCCGTTCTTAGCAACAAACACTTTCCCTCGGATTTGAGATAGAAGGTATACCCAACTGTCTCTTTTGGGTAACCTATGAAGACGCACCTTTCCGCTTTGGGTTCCAGCTTTTCAGGATGAAGCTTTTTGACATAAGCATCACATCCCCAAACTTTAAGAAACGACAACTTTGGTCTTTTGTCATACCACAGTTCGTGTGGTGTCGTCTCAACGGATTTTGATGGTGCCCTATTTAAAGTGAATGCAGCTGTTTCTAATGCATAACCCCAAAACGATAACGGCAAATCGGTAAGAGACATCATAGACCATACCATCTCTAATAAAGTAGGATTACGACGTTCGGACACACCATTACGCTGTGGTGTTCCATGCGGTGTCAACTGTGAAACAATTCTACATTGTCTTAAGTGAGCACCAAACTCGAAACTCAGATATTCACCCCCACGATCAAACCGTAGGAACTTGATCTTCTTGTTACGATGATTTTCAACTTGACTCTGAAATTGCTTGAACTTTTCAAATGTTTCAGACTTGTGCTTCATCAAGTATACATAACCATATCTACTCAAATCGTCAGTGAAGGTGAGAAAATAATGATATCCGCCGCCTGACTCCACACTCATCGGACCACACACATCGGTATGTATGATTTCCAACAAGTCACTTGCACGCTCCATTGTTCCGGAGAACGGAGTTTTAGTCATCTTGCCCATGAGGCATGGTTCGCACGTGTCAAGTGAATCAAAGTCAAGTAACTCCAAAAGTCCATCCGTATGGAGTTTCTTCATGCGCTTTACACCAATATGACCTAAGTGGCAGTGCCATAAAAACATGGCACTATCATTGTTAACTCTAACTCTTTTGGTCTCAATGTTATGTATATGTGTATTATCACTATCAAGATTCAATATGAACAATCCTCTCACATTGGGTGCATGACCATAAAATATATTACTCATAGAAATAGAACAACCATTATTCTTTGACTTAAATGAGTAACCGTCTCGCAATAAAAAGATCCAGATATAATGTTCATGCTTAACGCAGGCACTAAATAACATTTGTTCAAGTTCATAACTAATCCTGATGGTAAATGAAGTGAAACTGTGCCAACGGCGATTGCATCAACCTTGGAACCATTTCCCACGCGCATCGTCACTTCATCCTTTGCCAACCTTCGCTCATTCCGCAGTTCCTGTTTCGAGTTGCAAATATGAGCAACACAACCGGTATCGAATACCCAGGCACTAGTACGACAGCTGGTTAAGTACACATCAATAACATGTATATCAAATATACCTGATTTTTCTTTGGCCGCCTTCTTATCAGCCAGATATTTGGAGTAGTTGCGCTTCCAGTGACCCATACCCTTGCAATAAAAGCACTCCTTTTCAGGCTTAGGTCCAGCTTTGGGTTTCTTCGTCGGATTGGCAACAGGCTTGCCGCTCTTCTTCGAATTGCCCTTCTTTCCTTTGCCGTTTCTCTTGAAACTAGTGGTCTTATTCACCATCAACACTTGATGCTCTTTACGGAGTTCTGACTCTGCGACTTTCAGCATCGCGAATAACTCGCCGGGTGACTTGTTCATCCCTTGCATGTTATAGTTCAACACAAAGCCCTTATAGCTTGGCGGCAGTGATTGAAGAATTCTGGCAGTGATAACCTCTTGCGAGAGTTCAATCCCCAGCTCAGCTAGACGGTTTGAGTACCCAGACATTTTGAGCACATGTTCACTAACAGATGAACTCTCCTCCATCTTGCAAGCATAGAATTTATCGGAGGTCTCATACCTCTCGATCCGGGCGTTCTTCTGAAAGATAAACTTCAACTCCTGGAACATCTCATATGCTCCATGACGCTCAAAGCGACGTTGAAGTCCCGGCTCTAAGCCATACAAGACTGCACATTGAACTACTGAGTAGTCCTCCTTACGTGTTAACCAAGCGTTCTTAACATCTTGGTCAGCCGTGGCGGGTGGTTCATCTCCTAGCGCAGCATTAAGGACATAATCCTTCTTCCCAGCTTGCAGGAGCAACTTAAGATTACGAGCCCAGTCTACAAAGTTGCTTCCATCATCTTTCAACTTAGCTTTCTCTAGGAACGTATTAAAATTCAAGGTGACTGTCGCGTGAGCCATTGATCTACAACACAAATATATTCAAAGTGGACTTAGACTATGTTCAATATAATTGGAGTTTAACTAATAAAATTACTTGCTAAACTCCCACTCAAAAAGTACATCTCTCTAGTCATTTGAGTGGTTCATGATCCACTTACACTAGCTCAAGTCCGATCATCACGTGAGTTGAGGATAGTTTCAGTGGTAAGCATCCCTATGCTAATCATATCAACTATATGATTCATGATCGACCTTTCGGTCTCATGTGTTCCGAGGCCATGCCTGCACATGCTAGGCTCGTCAAGCTTAACCCGAGTGTTCCGCGTGTGCAACTGTTTTGCACCCGTTGTATGTGAACGTTGAGTCTATCACACCCGATCATCACGTGGTGTCTCAAAACGACAAACTGTAGCAATGGTGCACAGTCGGGGAGAACACAATTTTGTCTTGAAATTTTAGTGAGAGATCACCTCATAATGCTACTGTCGTTCTAAGCAAAATAAGGTGCATAAAAGGATTAACATCACATGCAATTCATAAGTGACATGATATGGCCATCATCACGTGCTTCTTGATCTCCATCACCAAAGCACCAGCACGATCTTCTGTCACCGGCGCCACACCATGATTTCCATCAACGTGTCGCCATCGGGGTTGTCGTGCTACTCATGCTATTACTACTAAAGCTACATCCTAGCAAAATAGTAAACGCATCTGCAAGCACAAACATTAGTTTAAAGACAACCCTATGGCTCCTGCCGGTTGCCGTACCATCGACGTGCAAGTCGATGCTAACTATTACAACATGATCATCTCATACATCCAATATATCACATCACACCGTCGGCCATATCACATCAAAAGCATACCCTGCAAAAACAAGTTAGACGTCCTCTAATTGTTGTTGCATGTTTTACGTGGTGACCATGGGTTTCTAGTAGGATCGCATCTTAATTACGCAAACACCACAACGGAGATGTATGAATTGCTATTTAACCTCATCCAAGGACCTCCTCGGTCAAATCCGATTCAACTAAAGTTGGAGAAACCGACACTCGCCAGTCATCTTTGAGCAACGGTGTTGCTCGTAGCGATGAAACCAGTCTCTCGTAAGCGTACGAGTAATGTCGGTCCGAGCCGCTTCGATCCAACAATACCGCGGAATCAAGAAAAGACTAAGGAGGGCAGCAAATCGCACATCACCGCCCACAAAAACTTTTGTGTTCTACTCGAGATGACATCTACGCATGAACCTAGCTCTGATACCACAGTTGGGGAACGTCGCATGGAAAACAAAAAATTTCCTACGCGCACGAAGACCTATCATGGTGATGTCCATCTATAGAGGGGATTTCCGATCTACATACCCTTGTAGATCGCACAACAGGAAGCGTGAAGAAACGCGGTTGATGTAGTGGAACGTCCTCACGTCCCTCGATCCGCCCCGCGAACCGTCCCACGAACCGTCCCGCGATCCGTCTCACGATCCGCTCCGATCTAGTGCCGAACGGACGACACCTCCGCGTTCAACACACGTACAGCTCAACGATGATCTCGGCCTTCTCGATCTAGCAAGAGAGACGGAGAGGTAGATGAGTTCTCCGGCGGCGTTACAGCGCTCCGGAGGTTGGTGGTGATCTTATCTCAGCAGGGCTCCGCCCGAGCTTCGCAGAAACGCGATCTAGAGGAAAAACCGTGGAGGTATGTGGTCGGGCTGCCGTGACAAAGTTGTCTCAAATCAGCCCTAATACCTCAGTATATATAGGAGGGAGTGGAGGGACCTTTCCTTGAGGCTCAAGGAGCCCCAAGGGGTCGGCCGAAGTGGGGGGAGGAGGATTCCTCCTCCAATCCTAGTCCAACTAGGATTGGAAGGTGGAGTCCTTCTCTATTTTCCCACTTCCCTTTTTTCTTTATTTTCTCTTTGATTTTCTTTCTCTCCTGCGCAGGGGCCTTCTTGGGCTTGCCCACCAGACCACTAAGGGCTGGTGCGGCACCCCTAAGGCCTATGGGCTTGCCCGGGGTGGGCTGCCCCCCCCCCCCGGTGAACATCCGGAACCCATTCGTCACTCCCGGTACATTCTCGGTAATGCCGAAAACTTTCCGGTAATCAAATGAGGTCATCCTATATATCAATCTTCGTCTCCAGACCATTCCGGAAACCCTCGTGATGTCCGTGATCTCATCCGGGACTCCGAACAACATTCGGTAACCAACCATATAACTCAAATACATATAAAACAACGCCGAACCTTAAGTGTGCAGACCCTGCGGGTTCGAGAACTATGTAGACATGACCCGAGGGACTCCTCGGTCAATACCCAATAGCGGGACCTAGATGCCCATATTGGATCCTACATATTCTATGAAGATCTTATCGTTTGAACCTCAGTGCGAGGATTCATATAATCCCGTATGTCATTCCCTTTGTCCTTCGGTATGTTACTTTCCCAAGATTCTATCGTCAGTATCTGCATACCTATTTTAATCTCGTTTACCGGCAAGTCTCTTTACTCGTTCCGTAATACAAGATCCCGTGACTTACACTAAGTCACATTGCTTGCAAGGCTTGTGTGTGATGTTGTATTATCGAGTGGGCCCTGAGATACCTCTCCGTCACACGGAGTGACAAATCCCAATCTTGATCCATACTAACTCTACGGACACCTTCAGAGATACGTGTAGAGCATCTTTATAGTCACCCAGTTACGTTGTGACGTTTGATACACACAAAGCATTCCTCCGGTGCCAGTGAGTTATATGATCTCATGGTCATAGGAATAAATACTTGACATGCAGAAAACAGTAGCAACAAAATGACACAATCAACATGCTATGTCTATTAGTTTGGGTCTAGTCCATCACATGATTCACCCAATGATGTGATCCAGTTATCAAGCAACAACACCTTGTACATAGTCAGAAGACCCTGACTATCCTTGATCAACTAGCTAGCCAACTAGAGCCTTGCTAGGGACAGTGTTTTGTCTATGTATCCACACATGTATCTAAGTCTTCATTCAATACAATTATAGCATGGATAATAAACGATTATCTTGATACAGGAATTATAGCAATAACTTATTTATCATTGCGTCTAGGGCATAATTCCAACATGCAACTCCCCCAAGCTTGGCACAAGCCAAGGGGATTGCCCATACCAATGCTCAGTTGTCTTCCTTTGGTGCTGATGGTGGAGTTGTTGCACCATGAGTTTGATCCTCCGTCTTCCAAGGCATAGGTGCTCCATCATGGAAAGATGAACGAGTCTCCGGAATCCTCAAATCTGCAGCCAACCGTATTGATTTAAATCTATACTCATACTCACAGTTTTGGTTCTGCAGGTCATAGATCTGGCCCTCGAGTTGATCAATCCTGTCATAGAGCCTGGAGAGATGCTTCCCAATGTCATTGGCATCGATCCTGTGCTTGTTGGTGAACTCCGTGATCATCATGTGGTTGGCGTTGAGTCCACGCTCCACCATCCCTTGGCACTTGAGGACTTGTTGCTCCATTGCTTCGAGCCTCATCTCCACGCTTCCGGTCTTCTTAGGCCCCTCAACATCACGGATGTGCAACATCCCCTCACGCATCTTGATAGATTGAGGGTATTGCAGTACTTCTGTGAGGTAGGGATTGATGACCTTCTCGAAGATCTTGTCCTTCGGAGCTTTGAGGGAAGTCATGTCGATCTAGATCTGCAACAGAAATAGGCTCGAAACGAAAAACAGAGGAAATCTGCGTGATGCAGGGGTCAGACCAAACGAAAGTATATATAATGATTTTTTCAGACAAGAAGGAGTACCCCGCACAAAAACGGAGTCCAGGAGGCGCACGAGGTGGCCACAAGCCCTCACGGCGCGGCCAGGGGGTGGGCCCGCGCCGTGCAGGCTTGTCGCCTCCTCGCGCACTTTCCAGACTACTTCCAATTTTTGTATTTTTTAAAAAATTCCAAAACAGAGAAAATTTCCTACTAAAAAAGTTTTGGACTCTGTTTTCTTACGGAATCACATACCTCTTCGTTTTCGGAGTCTGAAACAGGCTGATAAATATCCCTTAGGTATTCTTCCGGAGTTCTGGTATTGATGATATTGCTTTCAACATTTATGGGAGTACCTCAGATATAATGCTTGATTCTCTGACCATTTACAACTCTCGGACAATTACCTTCCGTGTTGTTGATCTTGGTAGCACCGGAACGATATACTTCCTCAACAACATAGGGACCTTCCCATTTAGGGAGAAGCTTGCCTGCAAAGAATCTTAAACGAGAGTTATATAGCAAGACATAATCACCTACATTGAACTCACACTTTTGTATCCTCTTATCATGCCACCTCTTAACCTTCTCTTTGAACAGCTTGGCATTCTCATATGCCTGAGTTCTCCACTCATCAAGCGAGCTAATATCAAATAACCTCTTCTCACCGGCAAGTTTGAAATCAAAGTTGAGCTCTTTGATTGCCCAATAAGCTTTGTGCTCTAGCTCAAGAGGTAAATGACATGCTTTCCCATACACCATTTTGTACGGAGACATGCCCATGGGATTCTTATAGGCAGTTCTATAAGCCCACAGTGCATCATCGAGCTTCTTAGACCAATTCTTTCTAGACCTGTTGACAGTCTTTTGCAGAATTAGTTTAATCTGTCTGTTGCTTAGCTCTACTTGACCACTTGAATGAGGGTGACAGGGAGACGCAATTCTATGGTTGACATCGTACTTAGCAAGCGTTTTACGGAAAGCACCATAAATGAAATGTGAACCACCGTCGGTCATTAGATATCTAGGAACTCCAAATCTAGGGAAGATAACTTCTTTCAGCATCTTGATAGAGGTGTTGTGATCAGCACTACTAGTGGGGATAGCTTCTACCCACTTAGTGACGTAATCAACAGCAACTAGGATATGAGTATACCCGTTGGATTTTGGAAAGGGTCCCATATAATCAAAGCCCAAGACATCAAATGGTTCAATGACAAGTGAATAGTTCATAGGCATTTCCTGACGTTTGCTAATATTACCTATTCTTTGACATTCGTCACAAGACAAGACAAACTTACGTGCATCCTTGAAGAGAGTGTGCCAATAGAAACCTGATTGCAATACCTTGTGTGCAGTTCTATCTCCCGCATGGTGTCCTCCGTAGGCCTCGGAGTGACACTTCTGTAGGATATGTCCCTGTTCATGTTCAGGTACACAACGTCTAATAACACCATCTACTCCTTCCTTATAAAGGTGAGCATCATCCCAAAAGTAATGTCTCAAGTCAAAGAAGAATTTCTTCTTTTGCTGGTACGTGAAACTAGGTGGTATGTATTTGGCAACGATATAGTTTGCATAATCAGCATACCACGGTGCACTACGTGAAGCATTGATGACATTCAGTTGCTCATCGGGAAAGCTATCATCAATAGGTTGTGGGTCATCAAGAACGTTCTCCAACCTAGACAAGTTATCTGCTACGGGGTTATCAGCACCCTTTCTGTCGACAACGTGCAAATCAAATTCTTGTATCAAGAGAACCCATCTGATAAGTCTAGGTTTAGCGTCCTTCTTCTCCATGAGGTATTTAATAGCAGCGTGATCAGTGTGAATAGTGACTTTGGAATCAACTATGTAAGACCTGAACTTTTCACATGCAAACACGACTGCTAAAAATTCCTTCTCCGTAGTGGCATAGTTTCTCTCGGCACTGTCTAGAGTTTTACTAGCGTACTGAATAACATTCAACTTCTTATCGACTCTTTTCCCTAGAACAACGCCAACAGCATAATCACTAGCGTCACACATGATCTCAAAAGGCAAGTTCCAATCAGGTGGTTGAACAATAGGTGCAGTTGTCAAAGCCCTCTTAAGTATTTCGAAGGCTTCCTCACAATCATCATAAAAAAAAGGAATATCCTTTTGCAAGAGATGGTAAGAGGCCTAGAAATCTTAGAGAAGTCTTTAATGAACCTTCTATAGAAACCAGCATGACCAAGGAAACTTCTTATACCTTTGATATCTGTGGGGTATGGCATTTTCTCGATTGCATCAACCTTAGCCTTATCGACTTCAATACCTCTTTCAGAAATTTTATGTCCTAAGACGATGCCTTCATTAACCATAAAGTGGCGCTTCTCCCAATTCAAGACAAGATTGGTGTCTTTACATCTCTGTAAGACTCGATCAAGGTTGCTGAGGCAATCATCAAAGGAAGACCCGTAAACGGAAAAGTGATCCATGAAAACCTTGACAATCTTTTCACAAAAGTCAGAGAATATAGCCATCATACATCTTTGAAAGGTGACAGGTGCATTACATAAGCCAAAAGGCATACGTCTATAAGCAAAGGTACCGAAAGGGCAGGTGAAAGTGGTTTTCTCCTGATCGGATTGTGCAACTGGTATTTGGGAGAAACCAGAATAACCGTCTAGAAAGCAGAAGTGTGTGTGTTTAGACAGCCTTTCTAGCATTTGGTCGATAAAAGGCAGAGGGTAATTATCTTTCCTAGTGGCTTTATTCAACTTCCTAAAATCGATCACCATCCTATAGCCAGTAAGAATCCTCTGTGGGATCAATTCATCATTATCATTAGGGACAACGGTAATACCTCCCTTAATATGGGACGTAATGCACCGGACTCACCCAATCGCTATGAGCAACACGATAGATAATACTCGCTTCCAGGAGCTTTAGTATTTCTTTCCTTACTACCTCTTTCATCTTAGGATTTAATCTCCTTTGATGATCAGCAACTGGTTTGAAATCAGGATCAGTTTTGATTTTGTGCTGGCATAGAGTGGGACTAATGCCCTTAAGATCATCAAGAGTATATCCAATAGCAACACGGTGCTTCCTCAGAGTTTTTAATAACTTCTTTTCTTCATGCTCTGAGAGGCTAGCACTAATTATAACAGGATATATCTCTTCTTCTTCAAGATAGGCATACTTAAGAGTATCAGGCAACTATTTAAGCTCGAACACAGGATCACCCTTTTGTGGGGGCGGATCCCCAAGCAGTTCAACATGCAAGTTATTCTTAAGGATAGGATATTGTTCTAAGACAACTCTATCTATCTCATCCCTTTCATCCATATGCATATCATTTTCATGCTCAAGCAAGTATTGCTCTAAGGGATCAGTAGGAGGCACAGCAATAGAAGCTAAGGCAATAGTTTCATCTCTACTAGGCAACTCCTTTTCATGAGGTTGTCTACCAAACTAAGAGAAATTGAACTCGTGTGACATACCTTCAAAGCCAACAGTGACAGTTTGCTTCTCACAATGAGAAAAGGTCTACCAAATATGATGGGACAAAAGCTATCTTGTGCGGTAGCAAGAACGAGGAAATCAATAGGATACTTCATTTTACCACACAAGACTTCAACATCCCTAACAATTCCCACAGGGTAGATAGTATCTCTACTGGCAAGCTGAATAGTGACATCAATGGGCTCTATCTCAAGAGGTGCAATCTCATCTTTGATTTCATCATATAAGGATTGAGGTATTGCACTAACACTAGCACCCACGTCACATAAGCCATGATAACAATGATCCCCTATCTTAACAGAAACAACAGGCATGCTAACAACATGCCTATGTTTGTCTCTAGCGTGAGGTTTAGCAATTCTAGCAACATCTTCACAGAAGTGAATATTATGTCCCTCAACATCGTCGGACAGAAGATATTTGATGATAGCAATGCTAGGTTCAACTCTAATTTGCTCAGGGGGTGTAGGTGTTCTAATATAGCCCCTACGTATCACAATTGAAGCTTTAGAATGATCCTTTATCCTAACAAGGAAAGGTGGTTTCTCAATTTAAGCACTGGGAACAATAGGATCATTATAGGAAATGACTTTCTCTTCAACTGGAGTGGGTTTAACTACATTGACTTCTAAAGGAGGATGATGTTTAAACCACTTCTCTTTGGGGAGATCAATATGAGCAGCAAAGGATTCACACAATGAAGCTACTATCTCAGAGTCAAGTCCATACTTAGCGCTAAAGTCACAAAAAGTATTTGTCTCAACAATGGATTTAACGCAATCAAACGTGAAATTCATACCTGACTCCTTACCTTCAAGCTCCCAATCTTCAGAGTTGCGTTTAATTCTCTCCAATAAATCCCACTTGAAGTCAATATCTCTCTTCATAAAAGAACCGGTACAAGAAGTGTCAAGCATGGTGCGATCATCATGAGAAAGCTGAGCATAGAAATTCTGAATGATAATTTCTCTCTAGAGCTCATGATTGGGGCATGAATATAGCATTGATTTAAGCCTCCCCCAAGCTTGAGCGATGCTTTCTCTGTCACGAGGCCAAAAATTATAAATATAATTCCGATCACGATGTACTAAATGCATAGGATAAAACTTTTGATGAAATTCCAATTTCAACCGACTGTAGTCCCATGGTCCAGTATCATCACATAGCCTATACCATGTCAACGCCTTATCCTTCAAAGATAAAGGAAAGACCTTCTTCTTGACCTCATCCTCGGGCACACCTGCAAGCTTAAATAAACCACAAACTTCATCTACATAGATCAGATTCAAGTCTGGATGTGATGTTCCATCTCCTGTAAAAGGATTAGCCAACAGTTTCTCAAGCACACCCGAAGGAAATTCAAAGCAAATATTTTTCAGTAGGTGCAGCGGGTTGAGGAGAAACTATTTGTTCTTCCGTTCGAGGTGAAGATACCCCTAACAAGCCCCTCAAAGGATTAGTATCCATAGTGACAAGTGACAATAAATTTCAGCACACTATATGAACGTTTCCTTACCAAGTTCCACTTACCAAAGGCGCTTCACTCCCCGGCAACGGTGCCAGAAAAGATTCTTGATGACCCACAACTATAGGGGATCAATCGTAGTCCTTTCGATAAGTAAGAGTGTCGAACCCAACAAGGAGCAGAAGGATCTGACAAGTGGTTTTCAGCAAGGTAAAATCTGCAGGCACTGAAATTGTCGGTAACAAGTGATTGTGTGGTGAGATGAATCGTAGCAAGCAACAAGTAACAAAAGTAGCAACGGTGCAGCAAAATGGCCCAATCCCTTTTATATCAAGGGACAAGCCTGGACAAAGTCTTATAGGAGGAAAAACACTCCCGAGGACACACGGGAATTTCTGTCATGCTAGTTTCATCATGTTCATATGATTCGCGTTCGTTACTTTGATAGTTTGATATGTGGGTGGACCGGCGCTTGGGTACTGCCCTTACTTGGACAAGCATCCCACTTATGATTAACCCCTCTCGCAAGCATCCGCAACTACGAAAGAAGAATTAAGACAAAGTCTAACCATAGCATTAAACTAGTGGATCCAAATCAGCCCCTTGCGAAGCAACGCATAAACTAGGGTTTAAGCTTCTATCACTCTAGTAACCCATCATCTACTTACTACTTCCCAATGCCTTCCTGTAGGCCCAAATAATGGTGAAGTGTTATGTAGTCGACGTTCACATAACACCACTAGAGGAAAAACAACACACAACATATCAAATTACCGAACGAATACCAAATTCACATGACTACTATTAGCATGACTTATCCCATGTCCTCAGGAACAAAAGTAACTACTCACAAAGCATAATCATATTCATGACCAGAGAGGTAATGAGTAGCATCAAGGATCTAAACATCAACTAGCATCAACTACAAAGAGTAATCAACGCTACTAGCAACCTTACAAGTACCAATCGGAGTCGCGAGACGGAGATTGGTTACAAGTGATGAACTAGGGTTTGGAGATGAGATGGTGCTGATGAAGATGTTGATGGTGATGAGTCCCATCCGATGAGAGGACTGTTGGTGATGACGATGGCGATGATTTCCCCCTCTGGGAGGGAAGTTTCTCCGACAGGATCGTCCTGCCGGAGCTATAGCTTCGTTCTGCTCAAGTTCCGCCTCGTGGTAGCGACGAAACCACGAAAAAGCTCCTCCTTGATTTTTTCCTAGACGAAACCCTCCATATAGCAAAAGAGGGGGGCAAGTGGGCCAGCAGGGTGCCCACAAGCCCCCATGGCGCGGCCTGGGGGGGGGGGCGTGGCCGCGCTGTGCAGGCTTGTGGCCACCCCCTGGCGCCCCTCTGGCACTTCTTCGGCCCAGTATTTTTGATAAATCGGAAAAAAAAAATCCTCGTTGATTTTTACGGCGTTTGGAGTTGCGCAGAATAGGTATCTCAAACTTGCTCCACTTTCAGGCCAGAATTCCAGTTGCCGATATTCTCCCTCTTCATGTAAACCTTGCAAAATTAGAGAGAAAAGGCATAAGAATTGTACCGTGAAGTGAAATAACAGCCCAAGAAGCGATAAATATCAACATGAAAACATGATGCAAAATGGACGTATCAGCGGTTGAGTTTCATCTCCCGCATCGTGTGATGCATCAATTTGGGTTGTTTCAGCCACACCCACCGGAGTGGGTGGACACCGACACACAACTTCACAGGTAACAAAATCATGCACAATAAATAACTACTGATGGGTTTTGTTTTTAGTGTTGAGCAAGCTACTGATGGGTTTTGTAAAAAGCAGGTTGGATAGGAGGAGGCAGCGAAAGATCAAGGATTGGCATAAGCATCATAAGAACTATGTCATCATGTTCGAGCAAAGTGTGCAGGCAGCTACGAGTACGCAAGGAACCCAGCACCGCGAGCATTGTCCGCTTGCGTTCAACAACTACGTAAGATGGTTTCAGGAGAGTACTCGCGTCGAGATTTGTCCGTCGGCTTACGAGGAGGACATATTGGAAGAATCCACTGAGTACGATGCACTTGCCCATGGCGAATACAACAAGCTAATTCGCGAAGGGTACCAAACTTCCTTCGCCCCTGTCCTGAACTTTGTGGTAAGTGTGCTCACCTATGTTAAGTATGAACGCTAGTACACATATTCACTTGCCTTACATGTCATTTTCTTGTGATCATAGCGCAAAGAGGTCAGGAAACAAGCTGATGAGTCCGAAGCTATTCTAGACAAGACACCTGGAGGAAAAAAGGGAGAATCTGCACTTCGTCTTTTCATAAAGGTGTTGTGTCATTATTAAGATTTTGCCGGCGAATGCAACATACGGTACCTTATATATGTCATTTATATTTGAATCTAACAGGAACAGGGCAAGAAGTTGCGGCGCCTATCCAACATTTTAGGTTGCTGTGACCCTGAATATGTTTCACCTTTGAGATCCGGTTCATCCCAAAGAAATACTCTAGACGATTCAACTTCTTCGGGGGCTCGTATGGACGATGGTGACATTACCTCGGCAGCTCATTTAGAGGACGATGTTGACACTCCAGAGGTATGACATAGCCATCATACATTGTGCACTTTTAACCTTCGTATGTATGACGATATCGTTTTCGCATCATAGGTTGCGGACGAAATGATGTTGAAGGCTTTCCAATGCTCCGCTTACATGTTGAAGCCTAGGAAGAAATTTAGGCGGTACTCACCGGATGACTATGCGCACAAAGGAAAGAACCCGGTCGTCGGGGGCTCTCGTTTGTCAAGGATGAGAAGCATGGACGATGAGGATGACGATGAGTTGGATGAACCGGAGCAATTTCTAGTTGTGAGACGAAAGAAGCTAGCTTCTAAGAGGGGACAAGGCCCCAAGATGTGAACCGGAGCCATTTGGAGTTGTGAAGCATTTGCTTACCGTGGGAGTTGTCGTGGGAGTTGCACTTGTGTTGTGAACCATTTGCTTACCGTGGGAGTTGTGAACCACTTGCTATGAATTGTGGGTGTTGCACTTCTAAGAGGGTTTAATGCTATGAATTGTGAACCATTTGCACGTCTAGACAAACATACGATGTTTCAAACATCCTGAAATTTGACATTTAGACAAAGTGTATAATACACAAATTTGATAGACAAACAATTAGAAATATTATTCTTCATGAATCAGCATGCCTCTTTTATTTAAACGTAAATCGGTATGGCACAAAATACAAATATCAAGCCATCTTTCATTTCTGTAGCATAGCATAAATTATATATTCTCTTACCAATATACACCATTTTTTGATATGTAGTTTCCAAACAAACAGAATCTCCCACAAGTGAATTTCTGTATATGCATGAAGTGTTCAGGCTGACTTCAGGCCATCGTATTTTTTGTCAGATATATAATGGTTCAGAATTCGCAAGTCATATTATTATAATATAATCCAATAGAAGCTCGAATCCCCTTGTTGGACAATAAAAATTTAAAGGGTTCGTCATTATTCTCCATTTGCGTAGACACGAATGCAAATACAATTTTTGTACCAATAAAATTCAAAAAACGACTATCGTTATGAGAAAACCAAGTCCTCATCCATAAAGGTGAGAAGCCGTCATTGTGAGACTGCACAGATAACAACCTCATGGGACTATGAAGACTAAAATCTGAAACAAACTGCATAGCATCTTGTCAATGACATTCTTCAAGAAAAAAACCCTATTAGAAATGCTTATGTTAAGGAAACGATAACAGGACCAAAGTAGGGCGAGACACTCACAGTTGTAATGATTATACCTCGCATCCACACTTGAATCTTGGAGTTGCTGGTTGTTGATATTGATTTCATGAACACAATTTTTAAGTGCAGCCATGTTGCCCTTCTTACTGTTATGTGGAATCGAAAGATTGAAATCATTCCTGAGCATGGGATTTATGTGCAGCCTTGTCCCCTTTCACTGTTCTACGGATCAAAAATTCAGAACGAAAAGCAACAAGATCTTGAGATACATCATATAGCATCAGGAGAAAAAATGGCTTAAATTTGAGAAGGAACATAAACAGACATGCAGTAAGCCTGAAGCAATAACAAATTCAAGGTCCCAGATTATGAGTAACTAAATTCACAAAAAAAGAAGATTATGAGTAAGTAATGCTTAATTACAACCTCATGAAAATGGTATCAATGCGGCTAAAGTTCAGGGAAAACAATTCTTACATTCTAACATATTCTCTGCACTAAGGCTAACTGATGCAGTGAACACACATCATGTTACAACTTGAATCTTGTGGCTCGCTTTTTTGTATTTTTACTACATAGTTTGTATATGCGCAATAAGAAGATTCCATGTCGTTTTTGTCCAAACAAATAGTCCAGTTCTAATATTCTCTTAACAAAACAAAAATGCAGCTCAGATGACATTAAAAACATAAATCTTCACTTCCGAGGTAAAGAAGTATACAAAGAAGTGTGATCCACATACCTCTGATCACCAAAACAGAAATCAGGGAGGATAACATAGTGTCCTCATAGTTGTGTCATTTGTGTCATTTGTTGCTAAGTTGGAGGTCAGTATTGACATAGAAGTTAATTAGTGGAGTTAGATAGAACTGCTAGCATTTAGATCTTATTATATATGAAATTATAGCACATTGGTCTGATAATCTTATGGTGTTGAACCCAAATGTTGAATTGTTCAGCAATTCATATCCAAGACGTCAAAGTAAGTACAAACACCCATTTTAGTTACATAGATACAGAGGATCCATTAGCGATTCCAAATAGGCTGCCCAACCAAATACACCCCCCTAGAGTAGAAGGAAGATGCTTACATGTAATTACAATATTAAGATAAACTTATCCTGCGAACTGAAAAGCCATGACCTACTAATTAGCTAGTTCTAAAATGGTCCGTTACAATATGTAAAAATACGTCTAGTATTGCCAGGAAACAGAACTATAAGGAAATGCATAAATGAACGTTTACCTTTATGGTTCTGGTGATGCACGTGCACGAACGCTACCTCCTCATTTCATTAAAACTTCTTGGGCCTCGCGCAATTTGTCGAAGGTAAAACACGGGTCTTCATCCGCCGCCGGCGACCAAAACGATTAGCCACGCCACCACACCTCTCTTTTCTTTTCTCTCTTCCTTCATTCTCTATTAACCGGTGCAACCGTACATGAGACATCACGCCGCCATCGAAATCGCCTGCAACCGCCGCCGCCGCCCCAAATCCGGTCGCCGCCGCCTATACCCAACACCGACAGAAGTGTCGGTGTCCTGCCGAGATCCTCCGTGTCGCCTCGCTTCGTCGCAAGTTGTCGTCGCCGTCGCCTTCCACGGATCCGGCGAGATGCGCCGCGAACACCTGGATCCCACATCCCCGACCGCCTCGAGCCGCGTCACCCACACTCCCGCCCGACCCAGCAGTCGCGGACTCCGTGCTTATGGAGAGGCTGGTGTGCGTTAGGCGGCGGCCGAGTGGAGGAGCGCCGGCCGCCGGGGCGGCGAGCCGCTCCGAAGGATGGGAGCGGAGGTGCCTGATAGTAGCGCCTGCAATTTTTTAATGATCCATGATGAGACTGTGTATCCGTATGTTCGACGAAGCATTGTACGCAGACGCGCGTGCAATATTCCTTTGCGGCGTTCAGTCCTACGAAATTGCTAATTGCACACATAGCTCGGGATTAAATTAATCATAACCATTAGATATTATTCAGAGGGGCTAATCTGACGATGAAAGTTAGGTTGGGTACATCTACCGGGTGACTTTAAAAAAGTTTCAGTTTGCTTGTTTAATAATAGGACATGACATTTGGACTTATAATTTTCTTTCCGTTTTTGCCTTAGACCTCTTAACAAAATGATTGTGTGCATCAAATGATGTAAAGACGGTGGTATTACTCCTTTAAAAATAAAAACACACGCACACACCATGAAAAATATAAGAGCGTGCGCGCGACACCTAGGCTGTCACAGATGATCCCGCATCCCTGATGCGAGCACTTGCTAGGTTGTGTGTGTTTAAAAACCTCTAGTATTCTAATCCTCTGCGTTTGCATATAGTAGCGCAAAGGAACCTGCCCCTCTTCCCTCTCTCTTACGCCTGTGTTTTGTGCTACTAGCTAGCAGCTCAGCTCATCGCGGGACATGAAGAAGGATGAAGAAGATGCCAATGCCACCATCCCCTTCAAGTCCCCGCCGTCTCCTCTCCGCCATGGCTGGCCTCTCCGCATGCCGCGGACACCGCTCCGGTGACCTCTTCGTCTTCGTCTCCGTCGTCATCTCGGTTCTTCCGCAGGGCAAAGGCATGGAGGCAGCCGTGCAAGCTTAGCACAGAAAAATGGTGGAGAGTTGTGTATTGGCATGCGGGAAAGCCAGGCAATTTTTTTCCCTCCGTTCCGACTTGTTTCCGCTTTCCTCTCCTTGCTAATTGCTGTCCTTGTTCTTGCTGCTCGCTCTAGGTCGCTTCGACCTTCAGACTATTTGTATCTCCTTTTGTTGCGAATTTTAAGGCCATTCCATCCATCGATGTTACTATATATCATCGAGAACGATATGGCCATTCAGATTCTATACAATCATGTGTAGTTAAGTTCATCCTTGCAGCGTGCGTGGAGACAAATCAGGTGTCCAGTGCTAGCATGCATGTTGCAGATACCATCCTTGCATTTGCATTTGCGATTTAATCTTGGTGGATTAAAGACGAGCGATACGCGAGAGGCGAGACAGTGAATCATGCCTCTCGATCTTGCCTGTTAGTATATCTATTCTATATTATTTGGAGCAGAATGCCAATGCAGATGCTATTTCGTATACTGTCGATTGTACTGTACCTGTTTCTCCATTTCATTTCATCTCGATTAATTGCGAGTAATCATACAGGATCTGTAGAGCAGTGATGAATAGATTTGCTTTACAGTGTAAACTGGAGATGTTCGTCCTTGCAGGAATCATTGAGCAACCATTATGCACGTAGTAGCTTTTGTCTTTTAGGTGCCTTTTCTTTCTTTAGCGTGTAGGCTTGAGGCTCTTCACTGCTCATCAGTGGACCATCAGCCCCTGCAGCTAGCTGCGGTTGCGCTTTGTTCTCTGCTGCATGCTGGCGACTCAAGTCACTGGACCTGTATCTGTATGATTGAGCAGGAGGCACTAGTTGTTGAGGACTTGAGAATAGTTTTCTCTTCAGTAGGAGCCAGCCACCCCAAGTATCATTCATTTGTTGTAGCTGAGATAAACTTGTTTTCGTTTTTGTCATCTCTTCGAGTTTTTTAATATTAAAACTTTGTCTTTTGTCATTTTCCATTTATGCTGTTTTCTGTATCAGTATGAATGTATGATGGTGTTATAATGAATGTATGATGGTGTTATACAGCTAGCCTTTCTTGTACATAAGCTACTAGTATATATTTTTTATCGGATACGCTACTATGTATAACAACCTGTCTGTTCCCTAACAACCACTGGTACACAGAATATAAGCATTTGTCTCCCATGGTACTACGTTTTTGCTCCATCGATCACATCCTTGTGGCCTTGTCCACAACCCTTTTGGCATGCACCACGACTCGCCACTGTTCATGCCTTCCTTTTGGTGCTTCTCTCCTGTTCCTGTAGCAGGCAGGCATGCATGCATGCATGCGGCATGATCTTTTTGACCGGTCAAGCCACTTAACTTACTACCAAATTGAACTTGCTTTCCCTTACGTAGGAAGTAGGATCTCTTAGTTTGGTTCCCGGTCGAAAATATGCAGAAAAAACAGTACCAGTACGGAATTGTAGTGATGTGCAGGTGTGGACAAGACAAATACACGGGCGGGGCGGGGCGGGGCGGGGCGGGGCAGGCACGCGACGCGAGCACCCAGGAATTTGCCGTCGTCGGGATTCACAGCCTCGCTCCGACCAAGCATACGCAGCACGAATCGTGGATCGCCATTGATTACTAGTTAAGGCTGAAGGTTTGTTTAATGGGTACGAGATACTGCTGCTGTCTCTTCACGTGTTCTTTCTCCTTGAGCTGCCGCCCGGCTTTGACTTTGTATGTAGGATCACGTATCCAGAGATGCGGCTCTGCTAGCCTGCTACTCCACTCCCGTTGCCGATGGTAGAAAGTAGAAACGGGCGTCCTAGGGCATCGCATGGCTGCTACTGGCGTCTACACTTGGTGTACTTAGGCCGGTGTAGAAATGTTCCGAACGCGTGCCTTTTTCTCAAGGAAGTTGAAATTTCTTTTGCGCGAATCATGTGCTTCCTCTGCATCTAATCTCATTTAATTTCCACGGGCATTATCTTGACCATGCATCTTCTGGTAGGAACATCTACAATCACACTTGGTAAATACAACCACTCAAACGCCAGCGAAATTAAAAATTTAAATTCATATTATTGCATTCCACGTAAAACGATCTTTAAGCAGAGAATGTCCGGCTCCGCCACGTCCATGTCCGGTAGCTGGTTGTATTCCTCTTCCTCGTAATGTCAATCCGGTCGCTCACGAGGTAGAGTAGGACATGTGACACTAGCCGGCTCATGGGAGTCGAATTCCCGCCGTCTCCCATGCCTTACTCTTCCTCTCGGAGCACGTAACCCGACGATGCCGGTGGACGTGAGATCGATGACGAATCCTTTGTGGGAGCAACCGATTTCCATCACGACGTGGTTGTGACTCCACCTCTCCAACACCCGAGGGCCTCCGCGGCCTCCCACGCATGTTGCCTCGCATGACGGGCACGCCATGTTAACGTCTGGGGACGCCCATGGTTCGTCCTCGGCGCGACAACGGAACGGTTGCGCGTCCTCCACGAAGTTCGGACGCCAGACGGACCACACCGTCTCTGGTGCGGCAGTGACGCCGGATCTAATAACCGATTGTGCCGACGCAATGAATTCTCGACGTTGCGAGTCTGAGCGCTGCCGGCTCCCGGAAGAGACGGGGCGCAAGCCGACGACCATCTCCTCCTCGGGGCCGCGTGGGATGAGCTCGTGGTCGACGGGTCTGGATGTGAAGGACACGGATCCGCTGTCCGCCATGTCGGAGAAGGCCGAAGGTCACCGAAGGTGAGCATGGGTCACGGATGGGAGTGGAGGGGAATGGAGCGAAATGACTAGGATTTTGCCCGGTGAGCGGATGGGACGAATATATGTGGGGTGGTTGCGGGTCGGCACGGGCCAGACCGACGTGGCGGGCGTGACCGAGCACGCCCGTCCGCCCCATATTTGAACTGAATACGAGGGATGTCAGTTAACCCGAGCGTTTGAAACCCGTTTGAGACGCTGGATTGCGTTAAAAAATTATAACCGATCAGTGACGGGATAGCCTGTCCGGGTGTTTGAGACGAATACGAGGATTCGGTTGTAAATGATTAATATGCGTTGGGTGGATTCATTGTAGTACAAGTTAATTAGCTCTACTCTACGTAGCTTTGCTGAAAAAGGGTGGGCTTTGGTATGGAGCCACATTGACTTCCTGCCTTCCACCCGCACTCGTTCCCCCCATCTATCGGTCGCCCGGGCTGTAGATGACAAGTGACTTCACCTTTGAGCGGAGTAACAAAAAGCCTAGAAGGCAGGGGCGAGAGAGAAGCTCTTGTGCTTGCAAGCCGACACTGAAACGCGGCTAGCTGGTCCTCCTAGTGCATGAAATTCCTTGTTGGGCTCCCTTGATCCATCCAATCCAATTATCCAAGGGCCCAAATGCAGTAGAGAGGAGAGGGGAGGAGAGGAGTGGCGCCGCGTGCGCTTGGGGTTTGGTTGGTGGTCCACCGAACTGACCAACGTTTGACCCGGGAGTCATCATGGCGTGTACTCCATCCCATCGCCTCTCTTTTCCTCTCCTCTGGTTGCGCTGCGCTCGCCGGCCGGGAAGAAAGGAAAAGACAGTGTGAGAGACCGGAGTACCGGACAGAGAGATCGCCGCATCTGCATGCATGTCGATGGTGATAAGTGACGGGACTGCTGAGGGTGAGGGAAAATATTCCAGTGACAAACGGGCGCGGCCAATCCGATCCATCGTCGTCGGCACACTGTCTGCGCGTACGGCACTCGTCGTCATGGAGGCGCTAGTACATCCAAGTTATGCATTTGACAGGAACCGGCGTGCCGCTGCCTACGGTCAAGGGCTTCGCACTTCGAGCACCCCCGGACACCCCATCATATTTGTCTCTTCATATTCATGTATCTCATATCCAATACTCTATATCCATACATGCTATGTTTGAATTACTAAACGATATATAGAAACAAATACAAGATCAACTGCAAAAGGACACCAAACATCACCAAAAAATCATCTTAGTTCATCGGACATAGTTCTTAATTTTCTACAGCTAAAAATAATGTAAACATATACGGAGGGCGGCGACATCACCACCTCCTCATCGGGCCTTTACTCTTTCGTCGCCGGTGCAAGTGTAGACGCCCGTGGCTGGTGGAGGGTCTTGATCGTCGTCCGAGGAGGTGGAGTTGTCGCCATCTTTGTCGTCGGAGTCGAGGAGGACCGGAGCGCCTTGACATTCTTCTGTCGGAAACGGCGAGCGTTTGTCGCCGTTGTCGTGAGAGATCGGTGGTACACCCCTGCGAAGAGGCATTCGTCCTCGTCAGGCTTTGCCTGCATCCCCCGACAGTTTGTGCGGACTACTCTACCACTTCCCTCTTCCTTGACCGCCGCCTCTCGCGGGCGGGCGACGCGTGCCTTCTATTCCGGAGTGCACGTGCGGGCCGGCGGCGCGGGCACTAGCACCCACCGTTGCACGCATGGAGGAGCGGGCGACGAGGGAAGGAGACAATGCGGGTTCGATGCGGACTCTGATGTCTTGTCAGAGTCGCACACGGGTCGAGAGGGTCCAGCTCAGGCGTCCGTGTTGCGATGACGCTCCAGATCCGAAGTTGCCGTCAGTGTCCATCTTGGACTGCTCCAAGGCATTGGGGAGGCCCAGCTCCTTGTCGTAGTCGATGTCGGAGCCGGAGCAGCTGCTAAAGCTCGACATGAAGTGAATGGGATCGAAATCGGTGAGGGAAAGGATGAAAAGACATTGATGACGCCTAGAGGGGGGGGGGGTGAATAGGCTATTTAAAAACTTCTTCGGATTTGGCTTGAAACTAATGCGGAAATAAACTAAGAGGGTACTTGTCAAGCACAAATCCTAAATGCACTAGGCACTGCAGCGTGTATCAACAACACGATCTACCAAGATGGACACAATACAGTTACTAACAAGTACAAGTAAGTTACACAAACTTACTTGAGCTATATCACACGACAAGTAGGTGAACAACACAAGATACTAGATCACACTATATCACACGATATATCAAAAGCTGCAAGTATGAACGTGTGGATATAGAAAGTATGCTTGAATGATTAATCTTGTACAAGAAATAGCCAACACAATATAATGAGCACAAACAATATGCAATGTATGTATGCTCAAGTAACACAAGTAAACCACAAGTAAGGAGTTAGGGTTAAGGATAACCAAGGTCACTGAGACGAAGATGTATCCCGATGTTCACTTCCTTGGAGGGAAGCTAGTCACCGTTAGAGAGGTGGGTGTTACCACGAAGGCACACCAACGCCACGAAGTCTCACCCTATTCTCCCTTTGAGATAACACCACGAAGGCGTTTCTCAACCACTAGTGGTAAGCCTTTGAGGTGGCTTCCAAACCCTCACAAACTTTTCCGGGGGAAATCACATGGATTGATTCCTCTCCGAAGAACTCCTACCGCCTAGGAGTCTCCAACCTCCAAGAGTAACAAGATCACGGGGAATGCTCAAAACTTGCTCAAATCTCAAATAGCTTTGGTTGAGAGGAGGAGAGGGAGACGATCTATCTTTTGATTGGAACAACTCTCAAAGGGGCTCACAAATGCTCTTGGGATCTAAGATTTGGTGTGAGCAAATGTGTGTGAGGTAGAAATATGTTCTTATGAGGATAAGGCTGTGTTGGACTGCTCTCTCACGAAGTGGGAGGGGGGTATTTATAGTGGGGAGAGAAAAACAGCCGTTGGGGACACTTTAAGTCACACAAGGTCCGCACGTCCGACAGTTTCCGGAAGTCCGGGCATCCGCGAGGGGTCGGACGTCCGACAGGGGTCGGTCATCCGAGGCCTGTAGATATCACTGAAAATACTGTGAATTGAACAGCGACCGGACGTCCGGAGAAGACCGGAAATCCGAGTTATTTGAATCAACTTCTTCTGGTGGGAGGTTCCGGATTTCTGAAAGGGGACGGACGTCCGGCCCTCGGACGTCCGGAGGGAGCCGGAAATCCGAGTTATAGAGCTCACGTACTTCTGGTGCAGGGCTCCAGATTTCCGAAGCTGGTCGGTCGTCCGGCCCTCGGATGTCCGGAGTGAGCCAGAAATCCGAGTTATAGAGCTCAATTTCTTCTGGTGCAGAGCTCCGGATTTCCGTAGCATGTCGGTCGTCCGACCCTTGACCGGTCCTCGGACGTCCGAAGGGAGCCGGAAGTCCGAGGCAGTAGACCTGTTTTGAGATAGGAGCAAAGTAGAGAATATGTGGTATTGAGCAGAACAGTGGAGATGTAGTTTGAGCAAGTTCATCGCAAAACCTGTGATCCCCTCTTAATAGTGCGGGATCCCTAAGGACTCATGAATCATAAAAGGGTACTCATGATCCATACCTGAGTGTATACTTTTATTCGCTGATCATCACTCCGCACAACTAATGTCAAAGGAACTGATACCTTTGAGTTAGCCCTTTCACTTGAGCTTGATGTTGTTGTTCCTTGTTGGCTCAAGTTGAAAGAAAGACATGATGAAGTCTTCAAGTAGCTCTCCCATAGACAATGTGGAAATCCTAGCTTATGTATTCATCTTCATTTGTCCACCATGTGAACATCCACAAGAATCAAGCATGTAGTGCTCAGGAATGCTTATCTTGATCTTGTCCTTGTTAGCACATGAGAGCTTGTCCTTATCAACACATGATCATTAACAATAGTTTCAATGATATATTCGTGTTGATCCACTTGAAACTTGCACACCACAATCTTGATGACGATCGCCACTTGACGTCACCCTTCATGGGTTGTATGGGATCTTCCTTTTGACGCAAGCCCATGGAAGCACACCTAACCCCCACATAGGACTCTCACAAAGACCATGGGTTAGTACACAAACACGTAATGGACAATGCTTACCATACCATGGGATCACTTGATCCCTCTCGGTACATCTTATACCTTGAATACCATCTTGGTCATCATATAAACTCCTTGAACCCAACATATGGACTTCAAGAAGTGCCTATGGACAAATCCTATAAATATAACTTAAAGAAACCATTAGTCCATAGGAATTGTCATCAATTACCAAAACCACATATGGAGATATATGCTCTAACAATCTCCCCCATTTTGGTAATTGAAGACAACCACTTCAAGAGAGTTTATATAAGGAAATAAGCATAACCAAGCGCACACATACAAGGTAATAATGCATGCGTGAAGATGTAAATGCTTACGCAATAAAAGAAAAACCCTCTAAACATATCCAAAGTAAACTCTCTAAACTTCTTCCCCATTGGCATCGATTGCCAAAATGGACAAAAAGTTTAGAAAGCCAATATAGTAGGTGGTCCTCCAAAAGGTGTGTACTTCTCAGCAAATGAGTGCAGAAAAATACACAAAGACAATGATAAGTAGTTGGAGGAAAACAAACTATATTGAGGACCCAAACATTGCAAATAAAAGGATCGTATGCCACAAAGACATACAAAGATAGAGGCAAGCAATCAAAAGATTCCAGATGGAACAAACAATCATATGATCCTTCGAACCACATGAATAAAAGATATTATGATAAAGGCAACATAGTGTTTTATCAAAAACTAGAGAAGCTCCCCATGATTTGTGCACAAATACGAGGTTGTTGTATTTGATACAGGTGCACAAAGTATGGTCGTTGCTCCCCCACAATTAATAAAAACACACAACGAGTGCAAGAAGATAGATGAGACAATAAGCATATCAATTGCACAAAACAAATGGTTGAGCAACATGTAAAAGAAGCAGCTTAAGAATAGGCTCAACCAAAGTAATGTGTGTGAGTCATGGCAAAGCACTTGAGAAGACTAAGATAAGGATGAGCATTACTCATCAACATAGTCTTGATGAAATGAGATACAAAGTGCAAGACATATCATTCCCACACACACATGCTAGAAAATGGGTTCACAAGCTTACTAATAAACAAAATAAGAACCAACGCTTGTGACAACCCATTGTGAAGATAGAAAGTAAGAACCTTGTCAAGAGGAGAGATACTAATTGAAATGGCAAAACCCTCATCAAGACAAGCATGAGGAAAAATAATCTTCACGACCAAAGAGTGCATCAAGATGTAGGAAAATAAGATACGCACTCAAAATAAAACCTTTCACGAAGCCACCAAAAGCTGAAAAAGGAAATGCAATGATGATCGTGAAAGAAAAGAGGATATTAATTGGAGATGTAACTTCTCTCATGTGTAAAAGATTCTAAGTAGAAGACAATCATGATGATATATATCCACAAAGAAGGATGTACACACGAAATGGTTACAAGAAGGAACAAACTAGATATCCAAAAAGGAAGTCATAAATATATCAATGAGATCTTTTGCTTGGAAGCATAACACATGGCCTAATATTTTCTTATTGTACAATATGAACTTCCAACATACGAACATCAAAGACATCCCAACTAGTAGTAAGACATCATCGTTCAGATGCTTTGAGAAAGCAAACAAGTACTACGAGAACAAATCAAGAGATTCATGCCATGATGCAACCTGGAAAAGAAAAGACAGGTTGGGTCCTTTGCAAGAAAAGAATGCATGAAGTGGATACTTGTTACCGAGACAACATTGGATTGATGTAGTAGATAGTTGTTCTTTGATCATCCTAACTTGGCTCCAATAATCACATGGTCTTAACATCTTCCTTATAGGTGAGCCGAGCATCCAATGCATCTCCAGTTGTTCCTGGAACAACAAAACAAACAAAATGGTGCCCAAACTCATTGGGACCAAAGAGTTAGAAAACCAGCAATACATAGGACAAACTCCACATACATATGTGCATATAGATATGAATTTGAATTTCATGCACACTTTAGCCAATTTATGACAAGGTGGAGTTTCCCCTATATATTGGGTCAAAGAAGGAAAGCAAGCAAAAGAAGTTGTATATAGTAGCTAGATACGCATGCTCAAGACTCTCAAGAATCAACTCAACACAAAGTTGATAAGTCACCAAAAGACAAGGTATCAAGTGATAATAAGATCCTAAAACAAAAAGAACTATCACTTCAAGGATATCAATTAAAAGATACCTCAAGGAATGAGATATCCACTGACATATGCCAAATAGAAGGCAACAAGAAACCAATTGAAGGAAAACAAACACGAGGTATCTAGTTTCCAAAAGAGAGCTAGGTTCCAACAAACCAAGCCCTCGACAAATTTTCATGATGGCACACAGCATCATAAAGAGCAAGACTTGCCTCCCATCAACACACACATGATGGGGATCAAAAGATTTTATGATGGGTGAATAAAGAGAGTGTTTTAAAGAAAATAGGATAGCTCCCCCAAGGGACGTGCATTATATAGAATTTGCATTTAAATACAAAACGCACACGATGGGATCATCACTTTCTCTATATCTATAAAAACACTAGACGTGTTAAAATAGATTCATAAGAGGCAAGGAAGACAAACAAAACACAAAATCCAATGTAAAGATGATTAGCAATTCCTATCACATGATGGGAATACCAATTGTCAAGGACAAGAAGAATTTTCGAAGTGATACTCATTGGTAGATCACAAATATATCCAAGATCATCTTTACCCATAAAACACAAGCAAATGACACTTGTAGAACTAACATGCCACCTAGGAACAAGATAATTTACAATATCAACACTAAGTGGCAACACGTCAAATGTACACATTTTCTAGGTTTGTAATATGCACATAGCATATTACTCCCCCATAATGTGATAAACCAACAACATTAACAAGTGGCAAATTAAAACCAACAGGAGATACTTAATGGACCATATAGAATTTGAATTTCTCATGAGTAAGACATACTACATAGAAACTAGATAATCTTGAAGTATCAAAACTAAGTGGTATTCCCCATGTATACACATTTATAGGATTGTGAGGTGTGCAAAGCACATCACTCCCCCACAATGGGATAATCCATTAATCTCTCACAAGAGCCAACAAAAAAATATAAACAAGATGCAAAAAGGCTCAATACAAGACTCACATGTACATGATATGCAAACCAACATACCCATACTCGATTACTCAAGATAAGCAAGTTGGAAGCACAACATATACAAATGCATGCAAGGTACAAAACCACAAAATGCAAAGGGGCAAGTATCTAACAATGTAAACAGTTTAAGTATAAGTTACCGTAAGGAGGCACATTGGATATAAGATAGAAACTCAATAATCCAAATGACTTGGCTTGAGATAATATGAATGATGAAGACCCCTTAATTCTTCATTATGTATCCAAGTCTCTAATGTCCTCCATAGTCACCTATTGATCAAGTTTGAGCTTGTTGGTCCCCAACTACGTTGTGTCCTAAGAGGTTAATCACAATAGGCTTGGCAACCCAAATGGTTCTTTTCTTGACACCATTTTGAGTACCAACAAACTTGGCAAACACATTGCCAACCTTATCCTTCCTAGGGGAATAGATATCATCAATATTGATTGGGTTGGATAAGTTACCTCTCGTGCAAGACGAAGCGACGTGACCCTTCTCACGACATAAGTAGCAACATCTACCCTTTGTTTTCTTCCCAGTTGATTTCTCACCTTGGGGAGTGTTGGCTTGGGTCTTATTGGGAAGAGCCCTTCCTTAAACTTGTAGCTGAGTGTGTGATTGAGTTTGTGGCCGCTTCCCTTGTTGCTTGTGACTTTGAGACTTCGTCTTCAAAGGGAAAGATCTAACATGGTGCCCTTTAACTTTGCACTTGAAGCAAGTGATTTTGGCCGAATTCTTAACTCGTTCTAGGTCACTCTTGTTCTTGTTTGAGTTTACTCCAACATCATTTTTGTCATTCGGAGATGTTTGCTCACACAGGACGTTGTTGAGTGTGGACATCCCTTCATGACACTATTCCAAGTCTTTCTTCAAAGAAGTGACTTGGGTCTTGAGCTCTTCGATTTCCTCTGCATGGTTAGTTTTAATCCAAATACTAGAAGAAGTGTAAGTTTCATTGTTAGAGCAACAAGGCAAGGAAAGTAATTCATCACACGAGGTAGCAACATTATGAGTAGACGAATTACGAGGACTAACACATGGAAATATAGTACTTTGACTAGAAGTAGTGCCATTTTCCACATGAGGCTTATTTGATGTTACCTTGGTGATGATAGCCTCATGAGCTAACTTTTGCACATTATAGGATGTTAGAAGATTGGCATGAGATCTTGTGAGCATTACATGGTTTTCTTCCAACTTCCCATAATTGCTAGTTAGTAAATCAAGTTGAGCACGTAGCTCAATATTCTCCTTCAATGTTGATACTTCAAATGAGGTAGAGTTAGATGTACAAGTATCATCAACAATATGAGAGGAGTAAGTAGCAAATAGAGACTTCTCATGAGTAGATTGAAGCTCCTCATAGATCTTAGAGGTTTTGATGAGCTCTCCCTTGACATTATTGCATTCAAGGAGAAGGACCTCAAAATCCTTTTTAAGTTTATCATGAGCAACTTCAATCTCTCCTTTTGAAGATCTTAAGTCTCTACATGCTTGATGACTCTTCTCAAGTTCATGTTCAAGTAGTTCACTTTTAGCTTGTTCATGATTAAGTGAATCATTACAATTTTCAAAGTAAGCAAGAACATCTTGGAATCTTTGAAGAGCGTTATTTTTAGCTTTATGAAGAATTTTACTGATCACATAGATATATTCGGTCAAATCATCATCATCATCCTCATCGCAAATATCATCGTTATTGCATAGGGAAGATGATACCTCATTATTACCTCTTGCCATGAGGCACATGTGAACTGGAGGAGTTGATGATGATTCTTTTGGTGAATCAGATTCTTCATTAGTCAAAAGTACTTCATATTTCTTGATTCCCCCTAAATGATTAGTCATAGAGGAACTAGGGAGAACCAAGATATTTTGATCAAGAGGACACGAGGAAGCAGGCATATCACCACAGACATTTGTCGAGGGATCTTTAGGTGAAATGCATGACCTATCAGCACAATAATTTACACTATGTGTGGTGCTAGATATGCTCATGTCCATAGAGGCTATGACATTTTCATCAACATATATTTCTTCACTCACCATGTCATTACCTTGTGAGATTGAAGATGCTGAGGTGTGCAAGCAATCGGATATGGAAGTAGTGGTGGACTCTTTAAGATCGAAAAGAGTGAAGAGCTCATGCACCAACTCCTTCATCATAATACCGTCTTCATCAAGATTGGACCCACCATATATATCTTCAAGTTTAGTCCAAACTTCATGATCTGACTTGTAAGTCGAGATAGACTTAAACACTTCAGGACTTATGGTTCGATGAATGGCAAGAAAAGCCTCACAATCAAGATACATCTCATTAGTAGATGAAGATGCATCATCCTTTTTGTCGGCAATCCCTACAAGAACAATTCGTAAAGTATTTGGGCCCATGGCCCGAAAGTGATGAAGCATACGAATTCTCCATAGGGTATAATTTGTGCCATCAAAGTCAAATATGCCATTGTGCACTAATCCAATAGTCGACATCGATACTCTCTAGGTCATGAAACCTAATTAAAGAGAGACCTAGCTCTGATACCAATTGAAAAGACCTCGATGACGCCTAGAGGGGGGGGTGAATAGGCTATTTAAAAACTTCTTCAGATTTGCTTGAAACTAATGCGGAAATAAACTAAGAGGGTACTTGTCAAGCACAAATCCTAAATGCACTAGGCGCTCCAGCGTGTATCAACAACACGATCTACCAAGATGGACACAATACAGTTACTAACAAGCACAAGTAAGTTACAAAAACTTACTTGAGCTATATCACACGACAAGTAGGTGAACAACACAAGATACTAGATCACACTATATCACACGATATATCAAAAGCTGCAAGTATGAACGTGTGGATATAGAAAGTATGCTTGAATGATTAATCTTGTACAAGAAATAACCAACACAATATAATGAGCACAAAAAATATGCAATGTATGTATGCTCAAGTAACACAAGTAAACCACAAGTAAGGAGTTAGGGTTAAGGATAACCAAGGTCACTGAGACGAAGATGTATCCCGATGTTCACTTCCTTGGAGGGAAGCTAGTCACCGTTAGAGAGGTGGGTGTTACCACGAAGGCACACCAACGCCACGAAGGCTCACCCTATTCTCCCTTTGAGATAACACCATGAAGGCGTTTCTCAACCACTAGTGGTAAGCCTTTGAGGTGGCTTCCAAACCCTCACAAACTTTTCCGGGGGAAATCACACGGATTGATTCCTCTCCAAAGAACTCCTACCGCCTAGGAGTCTCCAACCTCCAAGAGTAACAAGATCACGGGGAATGCTCAAAACTTGCTCAAATCTCAAATAGCTTTGGTTGAGAGGAGGAGAGGGAGACGATCTATCTTTTGATTGGAACAACTCTCAAAGGGGCTAACAAATGCTCTTGGGATCTAAGATTTGGTGTGAGCAAATGTGTGTGAGGTAGAAATGTGTTCTTATGAGGATAAGGCTGTGTTGGACTGCTCTCTCACGAAGTGGGAGGGGGGGTATTTATAGTGGGGAGAGAAAAACAGCCGTTGGGGACACTTTAAGTCACACAGGGTCCGGACGTCCGACAGTTTCCGGAAGTCCGGACGTCCGCGAGGGGTCGGACGTCTGACAGGGGTCGGTCGTCCGAGGCGTGTAGATATCACTGAAAATACTGTGAATTGAACAGCGACCGGACGTCCGGAGAGACCGGAAATCCGAGTTATTCGACTGAACTTCTTCTGGTGGGAGGTTCCGGATTTCCGAAAGGGGACGGACGTCCGGAGCGAGCCGGAAATCCGAGTTATAGAGCTCACGTACTTCTGGTGCAGGGCTCCGGATTTCCGAAGCTGGTCGGTTGTCCGGCCCTCGGATGTCCGGAGTGAGCCAGAAATCCGAGTTATAGAGCTCAATTTCTTCTGGTGCAGAGCTCCGGATTTCCATAGCATGTCGGCCGTCCGACCCTTGACCGGTCCTCGGACGTCCGGAGGGAGCCGGAAGTCCGAGGCAGTAGACCAGTTTTGAGATAGGAGCAAAGTAGAGAATATGTGGTATTGAGCAGAACAGTGGAGATGTAGTTTGAGCAAGTTCATCGCAAAACCTATGATCCCCTCTTAATAGTGCGGGATCCCTAAGGACTCATGAATCATAAAAGGGTACTCATGATCCATACCTGAGTGTATACTTTTATTCGCTGATCATCACTCCGCACAACTAATGTCAAAGGAACTGATACCTTTGAGTTAGCCCTTTCACTTGAGCTTGATGTTGTTGTTCCTTCTTGGCTCAAGTTGAAAGCAAGACATGATGAAGTCTTCAAGTAGCTCTCCCATACACAATGTGGAAAGCCTAGCTTATGTATTCATCTTCATTTGTCCACCATGTGAACATCCACAAGAATCAAGCATGTAGTGCTCAGGAATACTTATCTTGATCTTGTCCTTGTTAGCACATGAGAGCTCGTCCTTATCAACACATGATCATTAACAATAGTTTCAATGATATATTCGTGCTGATCCACTTGAAACTTGCACACCACAATCTTGATGACGATCGTCACTTGACGTCATCCTTCATGGGTTGTATGGGATCTTCCTTTTGACGCAAGCCCATGGAAGCACACCTAACCCCCACATAGGACTCTCACAAAGACCATGGGTTAGTACACAAACACGTAATGGACAATGCTTACCATACCATGGGATCACTTGATCCCTCTTGGTACATCTTATACCTTGAATACCATCTTGGTCATCATATAAACTCCTTGAACCCAACAGATCGACTTCAAGAAGTGCCTATGGACAAATCCTATAAATATAACTTAAAGCAACCATTAGTCCATAGGAATTGTCATCAATTGCCAAAACCACATATGGAGATAGATGCTCTAACAAAGGAGAGGACGAAGCGAGAGAGAGTGAGCTAGGTTCAAAACGAGATGTCTAGGGTGTGGTTTTTGTGGGACCGTGGTGAGGTCAGTGGGCCGAGCCTGTCAGCTAGGACTTGACGGGCGTGATCGAACCGCTCCATATCGTCTTAGATTTAGGGTGGATCTGAGGTATGCCGATAAGTATGAATGTTTGAGATCGGTGTGAGAAGTTTAGTTGCGTCGCATTTTCGTGGCCTGTCACTGATTGAACAGCCTGATCGAACATTTCAAATGGATATAAAAGGTCCGATGATAAATAATGTTACAATTTCTTCTTTCAAACTGTCGTGCGGGCTTGGTCAAGTAGTTGAATCAAACCGGACGCTCCATCACATGAAAGATGAAACAAAATACACGCAAACAACAAAAATATCTCTATTTTAAATCCAAGGAAAGTAGAATATGATCCATTATAAGTGTAACACACCGATGGTTGCTTGGGATATCAATACGCTATTTTCAGGGCGCTGCACGTGCGGGTGGAAGTCACCGGTCGGAGGTTCCCATCACCGAATCCCATGACATCGGCCCGCCTCTTCCACCCATGTCCATGGACACTATTCAGTGACACTGCACACCCGGTCTACACCTATGGTAGAATCCAACGCGGAGTTGTCGCCGGGTCACCGTTCCATCGTTCTGCCTCCGTTCATAAGTTAAAATTTCACTAGAGACTAATACGAATATATGTAGACATATTTTAGAATGTACTCCCTTCCGAAATTAATGTCTCAATGGCATTTTTACGAAACCCCCCTTTGTATTCTCCCGACACAACCCGGAGTCCATCTCAACTCGTTTCCCCCTCGCCAGAGCACCCCATCTTAGCCACCCACCTACGCGTGCCTTTCGGCGAGTTTGGACGGCTATCGTCGGCGCGCAGCACACTTTCGTGCTCGCCGTCCTCTGTTCCCTTCCTTCCCCCGCCAGATTCGCCTCTCACGGCCTCTAGAGCCTACCCGCGACCCTCCCCGTGGATAGGGCTTCGGGCACGGCGTAGCCTCCGACGCCGGCATGGCTCCGATGCCTCTGGCTGGTCCTCTCCGTCGCAGGCTCGACTCAGGCGCCTCTGGCTGGTCCTCTCTGTCACCTATCACTCCCTTTCGCGTGCCTACTCCTCCTGGATGATGCACCCCTGCTCGGTGCACTCGCGCCCGTTGGTGGGACGGTGCGGCGACGAAACCCGGACGCGGTTGTGCTTCTTGAAGCGAGCTCCTCTACCACAGTGGTTTAACCCTGGCATGGCTCCCATTCCTGTGCTCCTCTTCCTGAGCTCCCTCCCCGTCTCACCACGACGCCGCCGCATCCCCTGCGCCTCTAGTGTCCGCCTCTTCCTCGACGGAGCTGCTACATGCCAGCCACCACAGCGCTAGCAACGGAAGGGAGATCCTACCAGCACACGACTCCCCGACGCCCGTCTCCAAAGGTACAACTCGGGCCTCCAATCCTTCTCTTTGGCAAGAGGCAGATTTTGTTCAAGATGTTGAACAAAAATGTTTCTTTCCTTTGGCAGATTGGTGCCATGGAGGAAAACCTCTGCACAAGACCGCCACGAGTAGGAATGGAGGGCTCGACAGCTCCATGAGCAGGTTCAACTGCTGCTTCAACTGCTCCATGCTTGCAGATACTGTCAAACAGAAGATGAAACATATTTCTCTGCACGAGTTCAGCCAAATAACACATGACTGGACAGTTCGATTTCCGCTTTAATCGAGCAGCAATTCCGTGTCATTTTCAGCAAATCTTGTCATTTTCAGCCTAAATGTTTCTTGGTTAAAATCTTGCCATTTCCTGATCGAATGTTTCCAAAATAAAAAAATCTGGCCATTTCCTAGTCGAAGCAACAACAGGAGGAGGAATTAGCAGCGGGGAAGGAGAGGATACTGCGAGACATGGCGTGACAGTAGGGTGGCAGCGTGCGAGGGTCCGAGTGGTTGCAGAAGCTGGGGTGGCGTGTTTGCAGGGGCCGCAAACGCCGGCGTGCGCGGGCGGCGATGGCGGCATGCTACAATACAAGGCCACGGGCCGTGTCGTCGGTGCTTGAGATGGCCACGACAGAGAAGGTGTTGTGCTGTGGTCCGAGACCGTGGGTCGTGTTGTCGGTGCTTGAGGTGGCCGCTGCTTTGGGAAAAGGTGGAAGGCGACCACGATCGGAGGGGATCGCGGCGGCATAGGTCCTGGGCGGCGCGGGCGACGGGTTGAGGAAGAAGGAAGGAGGATCTATTTGTAATGGATTTGATGGTACAGGGGATTGTTTTGCAAAATTTCTATTACACTAAGCCCGCGACATTAATTTCGGGACGGAGGGAGTATATTCACTCATTTTGCGGGACCTCCCCTAGTGAAACCATTAAAAACTTATATTTATAAACGGAGGAGTAGTAGTATAGCACATAGACATAAATTACTCTCAGAGCAAGTACAACAATAGGCTATAAGCCCGCTTACATGGCGATTTTACTTATGTTGAAGATAGAGACTTGAAAAAGTAAGGGGAATGGGCTCTTTTATGCAAGAGCCTAACTATATGAGTGTTCCTAGTCAGATGCAATAAATGTGAAGAAAGAGATATGGAGAAGATGATAAAAGATATTTGATAACCCACAAGGGTAGGGGACCGTTTGTAGCCTTTTTGATAAGTAAGAGTGTCCAACTCAATGAGGAGCTAAAGGTAGAACAAATATTCCCTCAAGTTCTGTCGACCACTGATACAAATCTACTCACACTTAACTTTTGCTTTACCTAAACTAAGAATAAAACTAGAAGTACTTTGAAAGAAAATAAAGAGCAAGTAAATAATAGTTTGGGGTTGTTTAGTAGAAAACTTTTTATTGTAATGCAAGAGAAAGATTGTCCATAGGCAATTGAATATAATATGATAGATACTTATGATGCACAATGAGGAAGAGGCATATGCTAACACACTTTCCGTACTTGGATCATATGCACTTAAGATTGGACCTCTAGCAAGCGTCTACAACTACTAGGAATCATTAAGGTAAACCCAGCCATAGCATTAAACATCAAGTCCTCTTTACTCCCATACTCACACAACTCCCTTACTCGGGTGTAAGTTTCTGTCACTCTCACTCACATACGCACACAACTCCCTTTCTCCCATGCGCAAGAAAGATTGTTGATGGTGATCGTCGTTACGCTCCTTGCCCCGGCAGCACTCCAGCATCACCGGGAAAGAGGGGGAGAGAGCCCCCCTCCTTCTTCTTCATTGGCCTCCACCTAGATGGGAGGAGAGTTCCCCCTCTAGTCCATGGCCTCTATGGCGGCGTAGGGGGTAGACGCCACTCCTAGATTGGATCTCCCACTCTATTCTCTTTTGTTTCACGTTCCTGTTCTCTGGCCCTTCACCGTTGTTGAATTCCCGGAGATCCGTAACTTCGATCGGGATGAAATTTTGAGGGGATTTTTATCCATAAATTAGCTTTCTTGCGCCCTGAAGAAGAGCCCCAACCGACTTAAGGGATGCCCACTAGACACCACCCAGCGCCAGGGGGCCCAGATGTGCCCTGGTGTCTAGTGGAGGCCCTGGGCCTCCGTTTGCGTTGATTCTGCCTCCCATAAATCAAATATATTCCAATAATTCTCTATAAAAAATTTATCGCGTTTGGACTTTTTTGATATGGAGATTCTGCGAAACAAAAAACATGCAACAAGGAGGATCTGACACTTGGCATAGTATCAATATGTTAGTCCAATAAATCATATAAATTTTGCCGAAAATATGTGAAAGTTGTATAATATTGGCATGGAACAATAAGAAAGAATAGATACGACGGAGACGTATGAGCGTCCCCAAGCATAATTCTTGCTCGTCCTCGAGTAGGTAAATGATAAAAAAGATAATTTTTGATGTGGAATGCTACCTAGAATAATCTTGATCATATATTTAATGATGGCATGAATATTAAGATATGAGTGATTCAAGGCAATAGTCTATCATTTGGCAAAAAGATGTCCATACTCAGGTTTACTAGCCAACAATCATGTCCTTTCAAAATAACAATGCTAAAGAAAGTTATCCTTAAAATATTATATAGCTTGTAATGCTTGGTCTTCCTAGCATAAGGTATAAATCATGATCACCTTGGTGTTAAATCAAGCAATTGGATCCTACTTTTTAACGCGCTTCAGCTTTTTATTACTCACTCAATACATGAGCGTGAACCATGGATATAGCATAAAGGTGGAATAGAATATGGTGGTAGGTTTCAAAGGGGTAAAGGTGAAGAAGAAAGTCTCGCATCAACTCGGCGTATCAACGGGCTATGAAGATGCCCATCAATAGATATCAATGTGAGGAGTAGGAATGCCATGCAATGGATGCACTCAGAGTTATAAGTTTATGAAAGCTCAGTATGAAAACTAAGTGGGTGTGCATCAAACTCTATAATGAAAAATTCCCACTAGTATATGAAAGTGACAACATAGGAGACTCTCCATATGAAAAACATGGTGTTACTTTGAAGCATAAGTGTGGAATTAGCATGCCCCTTCTCTCTTTTCTCTTTTTTTCTTTATTTTTTCCTTTTTTATTTTTCTTATTTCTCTTTTTTCCTTTTTGTGGTGGGCTCATTTGGCCTCCCCCATTTTTCATTTTTCGTCCAGAGTCTCATCCCGACTTGTGGGGGAATCATAATCTCCATCATCCTTTCCTCACTGGGACAATACTCTAATAATGATGATCATCACACTTCTATTTACTTACAACTCGATATGAAAAACCGATAGGATGATATGACTCTATATGAATGCCTCTGACAGTGTACCAGGATGTGCAATGATCTAGCATAGCAAAAGGTATCACAAAATGGACAAGCCATGTAAATATCAAGCTAGCTATCTTAAGATCATGCAAAGAAATATGACAATGGAAGTACAAGCCATATGAAGTGAGGTGGAAGTTGCATGGCAATATATCTCACAATGCCTATGGAAATGCCATAATAGATAGGTATGGTGGTTGTTTTGAGGAAGATATAATAAGGATTATGTGTGATAGAGCGTATCATATCATGTAATTTAGATGCACCTGTTGGGGAACGTTGCATGGGAAACAAAAAAATTCCTACGCACACGAAGACCTATCATGGTGATTGTTGGAAATATGCCCTAGAGGCAATAATAAAATGGTTATTATCATATTTCCTTGTTCATGATGATCGTCTATTGTTCATGCTATAATTGTATTAACACGAAACAATAATACATGTGTGAATAAATAGATCACAATGTGTCGCTAGCAAGCTTCTAGTTGGCTAGCTCGTTGATCAATAGATGATCATGGTTTCCTGATCATGGGCATTAGATGTCATTGATAACGGGATCACATCATTGGGAGAATGATGTGATGGACAAGACCCAATCCTAAGCATAGCACTAGATCGTATTGTTCGTACGCTAAAGCTTTTCTAATGTCAAGTGTCTTTTCCTTCGACCGTGAGATTGTGCAACTCCCGGATACCGTAGGAGTGCTTTGGGTGTATCAAACGTCACAACGTAAGTGGGTGACTATAAACGTGCACTACGGGTACATCTGAAAGTGTCTGTTGGGTAGGTACAAATGGAGATCGGGATTTGTCACTCCGTGTGACGGAGAGGTATCTCTGGGCCCACTCGGTAGAACATCATCATGAGCTCAATGTGACTAAGTAGTTTGTCACACGATGACGTGCTACGGAATGAGTAAAGAGACTTACCAGTAACGAGATTGAACAAGGTATAGGTATACCGACGATCGAATCTCAGGCAAGTTCTATACCGACAGACAAAGGGAATTGTATACGAGATTGATTGAATCCTTGACATCGTGGTTCATCCGATGAGATCATCGTGGAACATGTGGGAGCCACCATGGGTATCCAGATCCCGCTGATGGTTATTGGTCGGAGAGCGTCTCGGTCATGTCTGCATGCTTCCCGAACCTGTAGGGTCTACACACTTAAGGTTCGATGACGCTAGTGTTATAGGGAAATGTTATACGAGGTTACCGAAAGTTGTTCGGAGTCCCGTATGAGATCTCGGACGTCACGAGGAGCTCCGAAATGGTCCGGAGGTAAAGATTGATATATAGGATGGATGGTTTTGGACACCAGAAATGTTTCGGCCGTCACCGGTAGCGTACCGGGACCACCGAAAATGGTCCCGGGGGTCCACCGGGAGGGGCCACCAGCCGCAAGAGGTAGCATGGGCCAAAAGGTGGTGGGAACCAGCCCAAAGTAGGCTAGTGCGCCTCCCACAAAGGGGCCCATAGCGCAGGAGGTGGAGAGGGGGGGGGGGAAACCCTAGATATTGGTGGGCCTAAGGCCCACCTAGCGGTGCGCCACCCCCTCCTCGTGCCCTGGCCGCCGCACCTCCCATCTGGTGGGGCTGCCGCACCACCTAGGGGGGAAACCCTAGGGGTGGCACTGATACGTCTCAAACGTATCTATAATTTTTGATGGTTTCACACTGTTATCTTGTCTTCTTTTGTTGTTTTATGTACCTTTTATATCTTTTTTGGGACTAACTTATTGATTCAGTGCCAAGTGCCAGTTCCTGTTTTTTCCATGTTTTTGACTCTTTTCAGATCTGATTTTGGTACGGAGTCCAAACGGAAGAAAAACCCCGAAATGATTTTTTCCCGAACGGGAGAAGATCAGGGGGCCTTTGGGCCAAGCCAGGTGGGCTCCAGGGAGCCCACAAGCCCCCACTCTGCCACCAGGGGGAGGCGGCGGTGGGCACGCTTGTGGCCTCCCTAGCGGCCCCATGACCTAGATCTTTGGCCTATAAATTCCCAAATATTCCGCAAAAAAATCAGGGGAGCCCCGAAAATACTTTTCCGCCACCGCAAGCTTCCGTTTCCGCGAGATCTCATCTGGAGACCCTTCCCGGCGCCCTGCCGGAGGGGACTTTGGAGTTGGAGGGCTTCTTCATCATCATCATCGCCCCTCCAATGACTCGTGAGTAGTTCACTTCAGACCTACGGGTCCGTAGTTAGTAGCTAGATGGCTTCTTCTCTCTCTTGGATCTTCAATACAAAGTTCTCCATGATCTTCATGGAGATCTATCCGATGTAATCTTCTTTGGCGATGTGTTTGTCGAGATCCGATGAATTGTGGATTTGTGATCAGATTATCTATGATATATATTTGAGTCTTTGCTGATTTCTTATATGCATGATTTGATATCCTTGTAAGTCTCTCCGAGCCTTGGGTTTTGTTTGGCCAACTAGATCTATGATTCTTGCAATCGGAGAAGTTCTTGGTTTTGGGTTCTGCCATGTGGTGACCTTTCCGAGTGACAGTAGGGGCAGCAAGGCACACATCAAGTAGTTGCCATCAAGGGTAAAAATATGGGGTTTTTATCATTGGTTTGAGATTATCCCTCTACATCATGTCATCTTGCTTAAGGCATTACTCTGTTCTTATGGACTTAATACACTAGATGCATGCTGGATAGCGGTCGATGTGTGGAGTAATAGTAGTAGATGCAGACAGTATCGGTCTACTTGTTTTGGGCGTGATGCCTATAGAAATAATCATTGCATAGATATCGTCACGACTTTGTGTGGTTCTATCAATTGCTCGACAGTAATTTGTTCACCCACCGTCTACTTGCTTTCATGAGAGAAGCCACTAGTAAACACTACGGCCCCCTGGTCTATTCACATCCATCGTTTACACCTCCGCTTTTACTTTGTTTTGTTACTTTGTTGCTTTCAGTTCTCACTTGGCAAACAATCTACAAGGGATTGACAACCCCTTCATAGCATTGGGAGCAAGTTTTTGTGTTTGTGCAGGATCTTGAGATACTCCTCCACTGGATTGATACCTTGGTTCTCAAACTGAGGGAAATACTTACCACCGCTGTGCTACATCACCCTTTCCGCTTCGAGGGAACACCAACACAAGGCTCCAAGGCCACAGGGGAAATCCTTTGCATATTTGCCTAGGAAGTCCCTTAAGGCGTAGCCGTAGCAGAAGGATTCCTGGTGCCATCAACACGACTATTTCTGGCGCCGTTGGAAGGTCTTTTGTTGCAGTAGCAGAAGTGTTTCTGGCGCCGTTGCTTGGAAAGCACAGCTGACATCAGAAGTATTTCTGGCGCCGTTGTCGGGGAGGAGCACGTCAAGATAATTTCCCGACAACGTGCCAATTTCTAGCGCCGTTGCCGGGGAGGAGAAATCAAGATCTATCCAAGTAGGTATCACAAACTCTTCTCTTGCATTTACTTTTGTTTCCAGTTGCCTCTCGTTTTCCTCTCCCCCACTTCACATTTGCCGTTTTCATTTGCCTTTCTCCTTTGCCGTTTTCGTTTGCCTTTGCTCGAGTGCCATGTGCCTTCTTTTAGCTTGCATCTTTGCTTGCTAAAAATCCATTGATATGGATCCTCATCCACTAGCTAGTCTCTTTAAGAGACCCACTATTGTTGAACGAATTGCTAGTGAGTTGAGGACAATTGACTATTTCTATGGAGTTTTGCTTAAGATGCGTGAATATGAAAATTGTGAGGAAGAAATTAATAAAGTGATTCACGAGGGCTCCTTGGATGAAAAGCATGATTGCAATGGTTTCACTATAAATACTATTAGTGAAAATCATGCTAAAAATATGCAAAACCCTAAGCTTGGGGATGCTAGTTTTGCTTTGACCACTACTTGTTGCAATAATCATGATTGGGGTGATGATCTTTCTTATGATCTTGAAAATTTGTTCAAACCCCATGATGAATATGATATTTGCAATAATATTGGAAGTGGGTTTGGAGACGTCATGACTTTAGTTGATGACAATCCCACTATTTTTGAAGAGCGTCAACTTCGCATGCATGTGGATCATGAAAAGAATATCCTTTGTGATAGTTACATTGTTGAATTCGAATATGATCCCACATGTAATTGCTATGAGAGAGGAAAATATTTTGGTAAAAACTTTCATGTTACCAAATTACCTCTCGATATGTTGAGATTGACATTGTCTCTTTCTTCTTCCTTGCATATGGCAACTATTGGTTGTCTTGCCAATTTGTTTCCCTATAAAATGCCTATGCATAGGAAGTATGTTAGACTTAGATTTCATCACCTTTTGCCTAGCTAAGGGCGTTAAACAAAAGCGCTTGTTGGGAGGCAACCCAACTAATCTATCCTTTTTCTTTCTGTTTTGTGTTTTTCACACTTTCATAATTCTGTTATGATTGTGTTTTTTGTGTTTCTTTTTGCGTTTGTGCCAAGCAAAACCGTTACGATTAGTCTTGGGGATGATCGTTTGGTCATGCTGGAAAAGACAGAAACTTTCTGCTCACGAAAAGAATTTTCATTTTTTTTGTAAGATCTTTTGAGTTGATTCTTTTTGCTGCTGATTGCTACACAAATTCTTCAGACTGTCATAATTTTTCAGAATTCATGAAGTACCAGAGGTATACGAAATATACAGATTGCTACAGACTGGTCTGCTGTTAACAGATTCTGTTTTTGTTGTGTTGGTTGCTTATTTTGATGAAACTATGGATAGTATCGGGGGGTATTAGCCATGGAAGATTGAAAGTACAGTAACCAAACATCAGCACAAGTAGAATTTAAGTTTGCTATAGTACGTAAGGAAGTGGTGGTTTGCTTTCTTGTACTAATGTTATCACGAGTTTCTGTTTAAATTTCATGTTGTGAAGTTTTCAAGTTTTGGGTGAAGTTCTTATGGACAAAGAGATAAAGAGTGGCAAGAGCTCAAGCTTGGGGATGCCCAAGGCACCACAAGAGATTAAAGGATGCCGTAAAAGCCTAAGCTTGGGGATGCCCCGGGAAGGCATCCCCTCTCTCGTCTTCAATCCATCGGTAACGTTACTTGGGGCTATATTTTTATTCACCACATGTTATGTGTTTTTGCTTGGAGCGTCTTGTATCGTAGGAGTCTTTTATTTTTGTTGTGTCACAATCATCCTTGCTGCACACCTAGAGAGATAGACATGCACACACCATGATTTTGTCGAGCTTCACTTATATCTTTTGTTAGACAATTCAGCTCACATGTGCTTCACTTATATCTTTTGAGCTAGATACTTTTGCTCTATGTGCTTCACTTATATCTTTTAGAGCACAGCGGTGCGTGGCTTGGTAGTTGATCTATGCTTTGAAAGTAGTCTCAAAAGGGGTAGTTATCCAAAGGGATACGAAAACTTCCACCTTCATGTGCATTGAATAGTTAGAGAAGTTTGATTCATCTCAATTAGTTTTAAGTTGTGGTTATGGTAATATTAAAGTCATGCTAGTAAGGTGTTGTGGATCTAGAAATACTTGTGTTGAAGTTAGTGATTCCCATAGCATGCACGTATGGTGAACCGCTATGTGATGAAATCTGAGCATGATTAGTCTATTGATTGTCATCCTTTGTGTGGCGGTCGGGATCGCGCGATGGTTTATACCTACCAACCCTTGCCCTAGGAGTATGCGTTGAATGCTTTGTTACGATTACAAATAAAACTTTTGCAACAAGTATATGAGTTCTTCATGACTAATGTTGAGTCCATGGTTTAGATGCACTTTCACCTTCCACCATCACTATCTTCTTAGTGCCGTGCAACTTTCGCCGGTGCACAAAACCCACCATTAGCCTCCCTCAAAATAGCCACCATACCTACCTACTATGGCTTTTTCAAAGTCATTCCGAGATATATTGCCATGCAACTACTACCATGACATGTGCCACCACGTCTACATTGCCATTGCATGATCGTAAGATAGCTAGCATGATGTTTCCATTGATGTCTATGCCATGCTAGATCATTGCCACGGTACACTACCGAAGGCATTCCATATAGAGTCATCGTTACTCTAAGTTTTGAGTTGAAAGTGTAATTATCATCATTAATGGAGCATTGTCCCATGTGAGGAAATAAAAGAGGCCAAAGAAGCCCACCAAAAAAAGAGGCCAAAGAGCCCACCAAAAAAATGAGAGAAGGGACAATGTTACCACTTTTTCCACACTTGTGCATATTAAGCACCATGATTTTCATGATTGAGAGTCTCTCATTTTGTCACCACCATATAGCTAGTGGGAAATCTTCATTATATAACTTGGCTTGTATATTCCTATGATAGGCTTCCTCAAAATTTCCTTAGGTCTTCGTGAGCAAGCAAGTTGGATGCACACCCACTAGTTTTCTTTAAGAGCTTTCACATACTCATAGGTCTAGTGCATCAATTGTATGGCAATCCCTACTCTTTCACATTGATATCTATTGATGAGCATCTCCACAGCTCATTGATATGCCTAGTTAATGTGACTATCTTCTCCTTTTTGTCTTGCAACCTCCACTACATTCCACACCATCTATAGTGCTATAACCATGGCTCACGCTCATGTATTGCGTGAGAGTTGAAAAGGTTTGAGAAAGTAAAGGTGTGAAAGAATTACTTGGCCAATACCGGGGTTGTGCATGATTTAAATTCGTTGTGCAATGATGATAGAGCATAGCTAGACTATATGCTTTTGTAGGGATAACTTTCTTTTGGCCTTGTTATTTTGAAAGTTCATGATTACTTTGCTAGTTTGCTTGAATTATTATTGTTTCCATGTCAATAGCAAACTATTGTTTTGAATCTAATGGATCTGAACATTCACGTCACATAAGAGGAATTACAAAGGACACCTATGCTAGGTAGCATGAAAGCATCAAAAATTAATTCTTATCACTTCCCTACTCGAGGACGAGCAGGAGTTAAGCTTGGGGATGCTTGATACGTCTCAAATGTATCTATAATTTTTTATGGTTTCACGCTGTTATCTTGTCTTCTTTGGTTGTTTTATGTACCTTTTATATCTTTTTTGGGACTAACTTATTGATTCAGTGCCAAGTTCCAGTTCCTGTTTTTTCCGTGTTTTTGACTCTTCTCAGATCTGATTTTGGAACGGAGTCCAAATGGAAGAAAAACCCTGAAATGATTTTTTTCCCGAACGGAAGAAGATCAGGGGGCCTTTGAGCCAAGCCAGGTGGGATCCAGGGAGCCCACAAGCCCCCACTCCGCCACGAGGGGGAGGCGGCGGTGGGTAGGCTTGTGGCCTCCCTTGCCGCCCCCAGACCTAGATCTTCGGCCTATAAATTCCCAAATATTCCGCAAAAAATGAGGGGAGCCTCGAAAATACTTTTCCGCTGCCGCAAGCTTCCGTTTCCGTGCGATCTCATCTGGAGACCCTTCCCGGCGCCCTGCCGGAGGGGACTTTGGAGTTGGAGGGCTTCATAATCATCATCGCCCCTCCAATGACTCATGAGTAGTTCACTTCAGACCTACGCGTCCGTAGTTAGTAGCTAGATGGCTTCTTCTCTCTCTTGGATCTTCAATACAAAGTTCTCCATGATCTTCATGGAGATCTATCCGATGTAATCTTCTTTGGCGGTGTGTTTGTCGAGATCCGATGAATTGTGGATTTTTGATCAGATTATCTATGATATATATTTGAGTCTTTGCTGATTTCTTATATGAATGATTTGATATCCTTGTAAGTCTCTCCGAGTCTTGGGTTTTGTTTGGCCAACTAGATCTACGATTCTTGCAATGGGAGAAGTGCTTGGTTTTGGGTTCTGCCATGTGGTGACCTTTCCGAGTGACAGTAGGGGCAGCAAGGCACACATCAAGTAGTTGCCATCAAGGGTAAAAAGATGGGGTCTTTATCATTGGTTTGAGATTATCCCTCTACATCATGTCATCTTGCTTAAGGCGTTACTCTGTTTTATGGACTTAATACACTAGATGCATGCTGGATAGCGGTCGACGTGTGGAGTAATAGTAGTATATGCAGACAGTATCGGTCTACTTGTTTTGGACGTGATGCCTATAGAAATAATCATTGCATAGATATCGTCACGACTTTGCGTGATTCTATCAATTGCTCGACAGTAATTTGTTCACCCAGCGTCTACTTGCTTTCATGAGAGAAGCCACTAGTAAACACTACGGCCCCCGGGTCTATTCACATCCATCGTGTACACCTTCGCTTTTACTTTGCTTTGTTACTTTGTTGCTTTCAGTTCTCACTTGGCAAACAATCTATAAGGGATGGACAACCCCTTCATAGCGTTGGGAGCAAGTTTTTGTGTTTGTGCAGGATGTTGAGATACTCCTCCACTGGATTGATACCTTGGTTCTCAAACTGAGGGAAATACTTACCACCGCTGTGCTACATCACCCTTTCCGCTTCGAGGGAACACCAACGCAAGGCTCCAAGGCCACGGGGGAAATCCTTTGCATATTTGCCTAGGAAGTCCCTTAAGGCGTAGCCGTAGCAGAAGGATTCCTGGTGCCGTCAACACGAGTATTTCTGGCGCCGTTGGAAGGCCTTTTGTTGCAGTAGCAGAAGTGTTTCTAGCGCTGTTGCCAGGAAAGCACAGCTAACATCAGGCAACCCCCCTCCCCTCCTCCTATAAATAGAGAGGGGTTTGGGGCTGTTTTGCACACAGTTTCCTCTCTCCTTCGGCGTAGCGCTGCTCCCCTCCTTCCTCCTCCTCCCATGGTGCTTGGCAAAGCCCTACCGGGTGACCTCGTCTTTCCATCGACACCACGCCGTCGTGCTGCCGGAGATCTTCCCCAACCTCTCCCTCCTCCTTGCTGGATCAAGGTGCAGGAGACGTCATCGGGCTGCACGTTTGTTGAACGCGGAGGTGCCGTGGTTCGGCACTAGATCGGAATCACACCGCGATCTGAATCGCCGCGAGTACGACTCCATCAACCGCGTTCTAGCAACGCTTCCGCTTAGCGATCTTCAAAGGTATGAAGATGCACTCACCCTCTCTCATTGCTGGTCTCTCCATAGGAAGATCTGAATATGGCGTAGGAATTTTTTTGAATTTATGCTACGTTAGCCAACAGTGGCATCCGAGCCAGGTTTTCTATGCGTAGATTCTATGCACGAGTAGAACACAAAAGGTTGTGGGCAATGATTTGTAAATTGCTTGCCGCTACTAGTATTATTCTTTTCCGGCGGTATTGTGGGATGAAGCGGCCCAGACCGACCTTACATGTACGCTTACGTGAGACTGGTTCCACCGAGAGACATGCACACCATGCATAAAGGTGGCTAGCGGGTGTCTGTCTCTCCCACTCTAGTCGGATTGGATTTGATGAAAAGGGTCCTTATGAAGGGTAAATTGCTTAGGCATATCATCGTTGTGGCTGTCACGTAGGTAAGAAGGTGTTCTTGCTATAAACCCAAATCAGCCACGTAAAACTTGCAACAACAATTAGAGGACGTCTAACTTGTTTTTGCAGGGTTTGACATGTGATGTGATATGGCCAAAGTTGTGATGTTGCATGTATGATGTATGAGATGATCATGTTATTGTAATAGGTTTCACGACTTGCATGTCGATGAGTATGACAACCGGCACGAGCCATAGGAGTTGTCTTAATTTATTGTATGAGATGCAACGCCATGTGCTTACTACTTTTACTTCATTGCTAACGGTTAGCTATATTAGTAGTGATAGTAGTAGTTGACGTGATGACTTCACGGAGACACGACGATGGAGATCATGGTGTCACGCCGGTGACAATGATGATCATGCGATGCCTGAAGATGGAGATCGAAAGAGCAAAGATGATAATGGCCATATCATGTCACTATATGATTGCATTGTGATGTTTATCATGTTTTTCATCTTATTGCTTAGAATGACGGTAGCATAATAAGATGATCCCTCTTAAAAAATTCGAGAACATATTCCCCTAAGTTTGCACCGTTGCGAAGGATCGTTGTCTCGAAGCACCACGTGATGATCGGGTGTGATAGATTCTAACGTTCGCATACAAAGGGTGTAAGCCAGATTTACACACGCGAAACACTTAGCTTGACTCGACGAGCTTAGCATGTACAGACATGACCTTGAATACAAGAGACCGAAAGGTCGAACATGAGTCGTATGGTTGAATACGATCAGCATGAAGTTGCTCACCATGACGACTAGTCCGTCTCACGTGATGATCGGACACGGGGTAGTCAACATGGAACATGTATCACTTAGATGACTAGAGGGATGTCGATTTAAGTGGGAGTTCATACTTAATTTGATTAAATGAACTTAATTGTCATGAACTTAGTCTAAAAGTTGTCTTTATAAATATTATAGATGGCCAATGTCAACCTCAATTTCAACGCATTCCTAGAGAAAAACAAGCTGAAAGATGATGGTAGCAACTATGCGGACTGGGTCCGCAACTTGAAGCTCATCCTTAAAGCAGCTAAAAAGGCTTATGTCCTTGATGCGCCGCTAGGTGACCCCCACGCTCCCGCAGCAGCCCAGGACATTGTCACGCCCAAGATGCGACCCTATCCTCAATTTGGCACGAGGGCCTCATTAGGGATAGAAGCGCATATCATCGTGTCGCAAGAATGGATATCGTTACAAGTACATGAACTGAAAAGAATAGGTATATATAGAATTGACTTACACCCGCCACAAGCTACATCAGAGTCTGTACACCCACCAGAAACTTATGATGTGACTCTTTTCGGAAAGCTGTGCCTGCAGGGGTGCTCCAACTAGTCCATCACAAATTACCACAAGCCGCATAGAAATCCTCAACCACGAAGCTCGTGATCTCGTCGGATTCCCTAGTGGAAAACCTCAACTCTGAGATTACCCAAAGCATCACCGGAATCCCGATGCACAAGATATCTCATCAAAGGTAAAACTACTCCAGCAAGGCCGCCCGAGGTGTCGACGATCCCCATAGGAGCCGCGTATCTCCTTCTCAGGACACGACGGATGGGTCACACTAGGATAAACCAAACCTCGGGTTGCCCCGCGGTGGCCCCGTAGTCTGCCAATTTGGACCAACACTCATGAGGAGCACTCGCCCGGGGGTTGATTCAATTATCCTCGGGTTAATTACTCCCTATGCAGTTCATTAGGGATTAGGCAAATGTAGAACCAAAGTTGGGCCTTGCCAGACCAGCTTTAATCTAAAACGAATTATCAAGGGGGTCCCCATAACAACCCCGATCATGTTAGGAGCACTCATTTATGGAACATAACACCGGTAGCCGAAACTAAGGGGGCAAAGGTGGAACAAAACACCAGGCTAGAAAGGCCGAGCCTTCCACCTTTTACCAAGTATATAGATGCATTAAATTAAATAGCATTTAAATATGGTGATATGACAAGGGACCCATGTTATCACATGGAAGCAAGTGCACCTGCAACTAGCAACGCTAACAACAGGGTTAAGCAAGCAGTAACATAGACAAACAGTGGTTTGCTAGGTCGAACAGGTTGAAGGTGATCATGGCATTGTTGAGAGGCTGATATTCAACATGTGGTAGGCAACGAGACATAATCGTTAGAAGCTAAAAAAACTAGCATGGCAATCATAGTAATGGTATCTGGGGAAATGGTCATCTTGCCTAAGATCCCGCTTGGAAGAAGAACAACTCCGAGAAGTCGGCGAACCCACGTAGTCGAACGGTCCTCACATTCCGACACGCTTGCGGAAATCTATCGAGACGGAGCAAACCGGAAACAAACATCAACACAGATATTCACCACACGATGCACAACATGATGCATAACCTACTATGATGCATGATCAGTTCAATGATGCAAGGCATGGCATGGCAATTCACCTCACACAAACACTACACATTAAGTGAAGCTCGATATGCAACGAGTTGCAAGTCGATGAAACTCCACGCCTAATTATTTAATTCACTCCCGTTTATTTACACGACAATATTAAATTGTTGTTAACATGGCAAGGGTGAAGCGATGATTCTACCTGTCATCCTAGTCGGTTAACACGCGGAACATAGAACGGAGCTACGTACAAGAGACATGCAACACAAGATAACATGCCATGAATGCGTCATGCATGCAAGTTCACAACAACACGGGCAAGAAGAGAAAAGAAGCATGTGTCGCCACGGCGAGCGAAAGGGAACCATGGCAGCAAGACAGAAACGAAGCCACGACAATGTTCCTATCCCGATAACTCGTCGAGATATCGTGCCAACGTATAGGAAGCGTGTGCGGGAACGCTAAATGAAGATGGGGTGATCCCGGTTACCGGGTTCCCATGTGTCGGGGCTCAACGAAATAGGTACACGTGCAACAGGCAACATACGACGCAAACACACGATACATCTCATACATCACAAGCATCCGTTCATGACACGTCCCATCGGTATACCTTTGAAGCGTGCGAATCGAAGGGGTTCGGTTCGGTGAAGAAGAACAAAGACCGTCGTGGTCGTCGTGGAAGTAGTTGTACACAGTCTCATCGACGGTAGTCGTTCGCTCGGCGTTGGTTCACGGGGCTTCGGCGTCGGTTCATGGTCTTCACATCGGTAGTCGAACACGTTGCCGGGGGTCGTCGAGGGCGTAGTTGTACATGCGATCTTGTCGGTTCCATGAAGGAGGGGATGGTGCTTGCGAACTTCAGCAACGACAGGAGACACAACAACATCTAGCGGGCACTGGCCGACAACAACTACAACAACTAGCTTCGGCCACAGCACAGCAAGCTCGGCAACAGCATTAGGCAAACTAGAGCAAGCTACAGCAAGCAGCAAAGCAACTAACAACAACAGCTTGCAGCTACGACAACTAGCAACTGCGGCGGCAGCAACAACAACTAACAAGCTAGCCGGCAAGCAAGCAACGGCGTAGGCATGCCAAGCTATAGCATCTAGCATCGTCTAGCAGCAACATCAACTAAGCATCTAGCAGCAACAACTAAGCATCTAGCAGCAGCAACTAAGCAGCAGCTAGCACGACAACTAGCATAGCTAGCGAGCAGCAACCAAGCATTTGCAGCAACAACAACTGCATCGGCAAGGCAACAGCAAGGCAGCGGCTAGCAGCTAAGCAACCAGGCAGTAGGCAAGCAAACAGGCACAGGGAGAGCGGCGACAGCAGCAAGGCGAGCACGGGGGGGGGGACCTGCGAGCACGGCAGGACGGCGTTCCGCAGAGGCCTCGGGCCGGCCATGGCAAGCTGCAGCAGGGGCACACCAGTGAGGGGAGCTCGGCGCTGGAGAGGCCATGGCGGTGGCGACCACGGGGCAAAGGCATGGTGGCGACGACGGAGAACCTGGCAGGACGGCGAGGGGTGGCGTCCACGGCGGGGCGGCGCAGAGGCCACGACGCGTGCTCGGCCTGCTGCAGGAGGGCGACATGCGGGACCTCCTGTGACAGCAGAGAAGCGGCGCGGCGAGCTCGCGAAGAGGAGGGGCGAGGCCATGGCGCGGTCTGCGAGCAGCTGCGGCAGAGGAGGCGGCGGCGCAGCACGACGGCGGGGCCAGAGCTCGGGGCACCTCGAGGAAGAGGGATGAGGGCCAGCACGGGGGGGATGCGGGAGGCTAGGGGCACGGCGATGGCAGGGGGCTCGGGGGTTGGAGAGGAACAGAGGGAGAAGGAATCGGTCTGAGGGGAGGAACGAACGAGAGGAGGGGGGCGCGAGGGAGACAACGGCGCAGGAGGGAGCCACGAGAGGGAATCGGGCTGGAGGGGCGCTGCCGCTAGGGTTGGCCAGCTCGGCCTTGGGCCTGGCCGGTAGCTCCTCCCTCTCTCTCTTTGATTTTTCTTTTTTTTATAAAAACAGAGAACAAACACAAAATAAAATGTTTTAACAAAATAAAAAATGCCTTTTACTCCTTTAAAAATATACCCTAACTTTAAAAATAGATTTGGCTTTTTTTAAACGAATAAAATTAAACCTTTTGAAGAATTAAAATTAAAACCTTTTTTTACAAAAAGAATAAAATCAAACCCCTTTTATAAATAAAATACAACTCTAGTTTAGAAATGAAACAAAATAAGAAATAAGAGGAAAACCCAAGGGGTTGCCCCCGCCTTTTAACAAAAGGAGTTTTAAAAGAAGATGATTTTTAAAAGGGGTTAAAACGGAAACTTTTACACAACCCCAAAACAAATAAAAGTGAAGAGAGGAGGGGAGTTTCTATCGCACCAAGACTCGGTGAGCACTCGAAGCACACACACTCAAAACACCAAACGCGACAGGCGATGCAAGATGCCATGCATGATGCGACGATGCAAACTAAATGATGAGGCCACAAAAGAAAATAACCACACGACGGAAACGGAGATAAAGGGGAATCTTCTGGGGCGTCGGCATCGGGTTGTCACATACATTCTGAACGTCTGGCAAACGCGGAGTGATGACTACTCTCTGGTTAGGTGTGGCATGTTATACAGTTTGGAAACGGGGCTCCAAAGGCGTTTTGAGCAACACGGTGCATACGAGATGTTCCAAGAGCTGAAACTGGTTTTTCAAGCTCATGCCCGTGTCGAGAAATATGAAGTCACGGACAAGTTCTTTAGCTATAAGATGGAGGAGAACAATTCTGTCGGTGAGCACATACTCATAATGTCTAGGTTACACGGTCGTCTGACTTCACTTGGAGTCGAACTTCCGGATGATGCTATAATTGACAGAATCCTCCAGTCTCTCCCACCAAGCTACAAAGGTTTTGTGCTGAACTACAACATGCAAGGGATGGAGAAGACCATTCCCGAGTTGTACTCGATGCTCAAGTCTGCTGAAGTAGAAATCAAGAAAGAACATCAAGTGTTGATGGTCAACAAGACCACCAGTTTCAAGAAAGGCAAGGGTAAGAAGAACTTCAAGAAAGACGGCAAATCCATTGCCGCGCCCGGTAAGCGAGATGCTGGGAAGAAGAAAAAGAATGGACTCAAGCCTGAGACTGAGTGCTTCTATTGCAAGGGAAAAGGTTACTGGAAGCGGAACTGCCCCAAGTACTTAGCGGACAAGAAGGCCGGCAACATTAAAGGTATATGTGATATACATGTTATTGATGTGTACCTTACCAGTGCTCGTAGTAGCTCCTGGGTATTTGATACCGGTGTTGTTGCTCACATTTTCAACTCAAAGTAGGAACTGCGGAATAAGCGGAGACTGGCCAAGGACGAGGTGATGATGCGCGTCGGGAATGGCTCCAAGGTCGATGTGATCGTCGGCGGCACGCTACCTCTACATCTACCATCGGGATTAGTTTTAAACATTAATATTGTTATTTAGTACCAGCTTTGAGCATGAATATTGTATCAGGGTCTTGCTTAATGCGAGATGGCTACTCATTTAAGTGAGAGAATAATGGTTGTTCTATTTATATGAGTGATATGTTTTATGGTCATGCTCCGCTGGTGAATGGTTTATTCTTGATGAATCTCGATCGTGATGTTACACATATTCATAGTGTGAGTACCAAAACATGTAAAGTTGATAATGATAGTCCCACATACTTGTGGCACTGCCGCCTTGGTCATATCGGTGTTAAGAGCATGAAGAAGCTCCATACTGATGGACTATTAGTCTCTTGACTTTGAATCATTTGACACATGCGAACCGTGCCTCATGGGCAAGATGACTAAGACTCCATTCTCAGGAATAATGGAGAGAGCGACCAACTTATTGGAAATAATACATACTGATGTATGTGGTCCAATGAACGTTGAAGCTCGCGGTGGCTACCGTTATGTTCTCACTCTCACCGATGATTTGAGTAGGTATGGGTATATCTACTTGATGAAGCACAAATCTGAGATGTTTGAAAAGTTCAAGGAATTTCAGAGTGAGGTTGAGAATCAACTTGACAAAAAAATTAAGTGTCTACGATCTGATCGTGGAGGAGAATATTTGAGTCACGAGTTTGGCACACACCTAAGGAAGTGTGGAATCGTTTCACAACTAACGCCGCCTTGCACACCACAACGCAACGGAGTGTCTGAACGTCGTAATCGCACTTTATTAGATATGGTACGATCTATGATGTCTCTTACTGACTTACTGCTATCATTTTGGGGATACGCATTAGAGACTGCAGCATTCACTTTAAATAGGGCACCGTCTAAATCCGTTGAGATGACACCATATGAACTATGGTTTGGCAAGAAACCTAAGTTGTCGTTTCTTAAAGTTTGGGGCTGCGATGCTTATGTGAAGAAACTTCAACTAGAGAAACTCGAACCCAAAGCAAAGAAATGCGTATTCATAGGATACCCTAAGGAAATTATTGGGTATACCTTCTATCTTAGATCCGAAGGTAAAACCTTTGTTGCCAAGAACGGATCCTTTCTACAGAAAGAGTTTCTCTTGAAAGAAGTAAGTGGGAGGAAAGTAGAACTTGATGAGGTAATTACACCCCCTCTCGAACCGAAAAGTAGCGCAGCGCGGGAAATTGTTCCTGTGGCGCCTACACCAACTGAAGAGGAAGTTAATGATAATGATCATGAAGCTTCGGATCAAGTTGCTACTGAACCGCGAAGGTCCACAAGGGCACGCTCCGCACCAGAGTGGTACGGCAACCCTGTGATGGTAAGCATGTTGTTAGACAACGGTGAACCTTCGAACTATGAATAAGCAATGGCAGGCCCGGATTCCAGCAAATGGCTTGAGGCTATGAAATCCGAGATTGGATCCATGTATGAGAACAAAGTATGGACTTTGGTGGACTTGCCCGATGACCGGCGAGCCATAGAAAATAAATGGATCTTCAAGAAGAAGACGGATGCAAACGGTAATGTGACCGTTTATAAAGCTCGGCTTGTCGCCAAGGGTTTTCGATAAATTCAAGGAATTGACAACGAAGAGACTTTCTCTCCCGTAGCGAAGCTGGAGTCAGTCCGAATCATGTTAGCAATTGCCGCTTTTCATGATTTTGAAATTTGGTAAATGGACGTCAAAACAGTGTTCCTTAATGGGAACCTTAAGGAAGAGTTGTATATGATGCAACCAGAAGGTTTTGTCGACCCTAAGGGTGCTAACAAAGTGTGCAAGCTCCAGCGCTCCATCTATGGGCTGGTGCAAGCATCTCGGAGTTGGAACATTCACTTTAATGAGGTGATTAAAGCGTTTGGGTTCATACAGGTTTATGGAGAAGCCTGTCTGTATAAGAAAGTGAGTGGGAGCTCTGTAGCTTTCCTCATACTGTATGTGGATGACATATTATTGATGGGGAATAACATAGAGATGTTGGAGAGCATAAAGGCCTATTTGAACAAGAGTTTTTCAATGAAGGACCTTGGAGAAGCTGCATACATATTAGGCATCAAGATTTATAGAGATAGATCGAGATGCCTCATAGGTCTTTCGCAAAGTACATACCTTGACAAGATATTGAAGAAGTTCAATATGGAAAACTCAAAGAAAGGGTTCTTGCCAGTTTTGCAAGGTATGAGATTGAGTAAGACTCAGTCACCGACCACGGCAGTAGATAGAGAGAAGATGAGTACTGTCCCGTACGCTTCAGCCGTAGGCTCTCTAATGTATGTCATGTTGTGTACCAGACCTGATATAAACCTTGCCATAAGTTTGGTAGGGAGCTACCAAAGTGATCCCGGTATGAACACTGGACAGCAGTCAAGAGTATCCTTAAGTACCTGAAGAGGACTAAGGAGAAGTTTCTCGTTTATGGAGGTGACGAAGAGCTCGTTGTAAAGGGTTACGTCGATGCTAGCTTCGACACATATCTGGATGACTCTAAGTCATAGACCGGATACGTGTATGTTTTGAATGGTGGGGCAGTGAGCTGGTGCAGCAGCAAGCAAGAAGTCGTGGCAGCATCTACATGTGAAGCGGAGTACATAGCTCCTTCAGAAGCGACTCATGAAGGAATTTGGATGAATGAGCTGATCACCGACCTTGGAGTGGTTCCAAGCGCGTCGGGTCCAATGACACTCTTCTGTGATAACACTGGAGCCATTGCCATAGCCAAGGAGCCCAGGTTTCACCGGAAGACCAAGCACATCAAACGCCGCTACAACTCCATCCAGAACCATGTCCAGAGTGGAGCACTAGATATTTGTAAAGTACACACAGATCTAAATATTGCAGACCCGTTGACTAAACTTCTTCCTCAAGTAAAACATGATCAACACCATAATGCTATGGGTGTTCAATACATCACAATGTAACTAGATAATTGACTCAAGTGCAAGTGGGAGACTGTTGGAAATATGCCCTAGAGGCAATAATAAAATGGTTATTATCATATTTCCTTGTTCATGATAATCGTCTATTGTTCATGCTATAATTGTATTAACAGGAAACAATAATACATGTGTGAATAAATAGATCACAATGTGTCCCTAGCAAGCCTCTAGTTGGCTAGCTCGTTGATCAATAGATGATCATGGTTTCCTGATCATGGGCAGTAGATGTCATTGATAACGGGATCACATCATTGGGAGAATGATCTGATGGACAAGACCTAATCCTAAGCATAGCACTAGATCGTATTGTTCGTGTGCTAAAGATTTTCTAATGTTAAGTGTCTTTTCCTTCGACCGTGAGATTGTGCAACTCCCGGATACCGTAGGAGTGCTTCGGGTGTATCAAACGTCACAACGTAACTGGGTGACTATAAAGGTGCACTACGGGTACCTCTGAAAGTGTGTGTAGGGTTGGTACGAAACGAGATCGGGATTTGTCACTCCGTGTGACGGAGAGGTATCTCTGGGCCCACTCGGTAGAACATCATCATGAGCTCAGTGTGACTAAGGATTTAGTCACAGGATGACGTGCTACGGAACGAGTAAAGAGACTTACCAGTAACGAGATTGAACAAGGTATAGGTATACCGACGATCGAATCTCGGGCAAGTTCTATACCGATAGACAAAGGGAATTGTATACGGGATTGATTGAATCCTTGACACCGTGGTTCATCCGATGAGATCATCGTAGAACATGTGGGAGCCACCATGGGTATCCAGATCCCGCTGATGGTTATTGGTCGGAGAACGCCTCGGTCATGTTTGCATGCTTCCCGAACCCGTAGGGTCTACACACTTAAGGTTCGATGACGCTAGGGTTATAGGGAAATGTTATACGAGGTTACCGAAAGTTGTTTGGAGTCCCGGATGAGATCCCAGACGTCACGAGGAGCTCCGGAATGGTCCGGAGGTAAAGATTGATATATAGGATGGATGGTTTTGGACACCAGAAATGTTTCGGGCGTCACCGGTAGCGTACCGGGACCACCGGGACCACCCGAAATGGTCCTGGGGGTCCACCGAGAGGGGCTACCAGCCCCAAGAGGTAGCATGGGCCAAAAGGTGGTGGGAAACCAGCCCAAAGTGGGCTGGTGCGCCTCCCACAAAGGGGCCCATAGCACAGGAGGTGGAGAGGGGGAAACCCTAGGCGTTGGTGGGCCTAAGGCCCACCTAGGGGTGCGCCACCCCCTCCCCTTGCCCTGGTCGCCGCACCTCCCATCTGGGGGGGCTGCCGCACCACCTAGGGGTGGAACCCCTCCCCTCCTCCTATAAATAGAGAGGGGTTTGGGGCTGTTTTGCACACCGTTTCCTCTCTCCTTTGGCGCAACCCTGCTCCCCTCCTTCCTCCTCCCACGCTGCTTGGCGAAGCTTTGCCGGGAGACCTCGTCTCTCCATCGACACCACGCCGTCGTGCTGCCGGAGATCTTCCCCAACCTCTCCCTCCTCCTTGCTGGATCAAGGTGCGGGAGACGTCACCGGGCTGCACGTGTGTTGAACGCGGAGGTGCCGTGGTTCGGCACTAGATCGGAATCACACCGCGATCTGAATCGCCGCGAGTACGAGTCCATCAACCGCGTTCTAGCAACGCTTCCGCTTAGCGATCTTCCAAGGTATGAAGATGCACTCACCCCTCTCTCATTGCTGGTCTCTCCATAGGAAGATCTGAATATGGCGTAGGATTTTTTTTGAATTTATGCTACATTACCCAACAGTGATGTCCATCTATGAGTGGAGATTAGATCTTCGTACCCTTGTAGATCGCACAGCGGGAAGCGTTAAGAAATGCGGTTGATGTAGTGGAACGTCTTCACGTCCCTCAAACCGTCCCACGATCCGTCCCACGAACCGTCTCGCGATCCGTCCCACGAACCGTCTCCCGATCCGTCCCACGATCCGTTCCGATATAGCGCCGAACGGACGGCCTCGTCAGGGATAGAAGCGCATCTCGTCGTTTCACAAGAATGGATATCGTTACAAGTACATGTACTGAAGAGAAGAGTATATGGAATTGGCTTACACTCACCACAAGCTACATCAGAGTCACATCAGTACAATACATAATCATCATGAAGAAGAGCAGGGTCCGACTACGGACGAAAACAAACGAGAAAAGAAGAACGACGTCCATCCTTGCTATCCCAGGCTACCGGCTTGGAACCCATCCTAGATCGATGATGAAGAAGAAGAAGCAACTCCAAATGAACAATCAACGCACTCGCGTCAAGTAACCTTTACCTGTACCTGCAACAAGTGTTGTAGTAATCTGTGAGCCACACGGGACTCAGCAATCTCATTTCCATAGGTATCAAGACTAGCAAAGCTTAATAGGTGAGGTAAGGTTAAGTGGTAAGGCTGCAGCAAGCGACTAAGCATTATGTGAGGTGGCTAACTTACGAGTACAAGAAATAAGAGGGGGATGATCTACGCACAGCGAACGTGAACTAATCAAATAAATGATCCTGAGCACCTACATACGTCAGACATAACCCCACCATGTCCTCGATCGGAGAAGGAGCTCACGAAAGAGACAGTCACGGTTACGCACTGAGTTGGCATGTTTTAATTAAGTTAACTTCAAGTTGTCCAGAATCAGTGTTAAACAAAGTTTCCACGTTGCCACATAACCGCGGGCACGACTTTCCGGAAGATTTAACCCTGCAGGGGTGCTCCAACTAATCCATCACAAATTACCACAAGCCGCATAGAAATCCTCGATCACGAAACTCGCGATCTCGACGGACTCCTTAGTGGAAAACCTCAACTCTGAGATTACCCAAAGCATCACCGGAATCCTGATGCACAAGACATTCGTCCAAGGTAAAACTAATCCAGCAAGGCTGCCCGGTGTGTCAACGATCCCGATAGGAGCCGCGTATCTCGTTCTCAGGACATGACGGATGAGCACTACATACGGTGGCCGGATAGACATCCCCCGAGTTGCCCCGGGTGGCCCCGCAAGTGGCTCTGTTTTTGGACCAGCACCATGAGCACTGGCCCTCCCTGTAATATGTAAAGTTTACTCCTCGGGTTCATGACGCCCTATGCATTCAATATTAACATAATTATTATGTTGGGAAAATGTAGTACCAATGTTGGCCTTGCCAGACCAGCTTTAATCTAAAACGAATTATCAAGGGGGTCCCCATAACAACCCCGATCGTGTTAGGAGCGCTCAATTATGGAACATAACACCGGTAGCCGAAACTAAGGGGGCAAAGGTGGAACAAAACACCAGACTAGAAAGGCCAAGCCTTCCACCTTTCACCAAGTATATAGGTGCAATAATTTAAGTAGCATTTAATAGGGTGATATAACAAGGAACCCATGTTATCACATGGAAGCAACTGCACCTATAACTAGCAATGCTAACACATGGTTAAGCAAGCGGTAACATAGCCAATCAGTGGTTTGCTAGGTTGTGAACAGGTTGAAGGTTTTGATGGCAATGTTGGGAGGCTGACATTTAACAGGTGGTAGACAATGAGACATAATCGATAGAAGCGATAAAACTAGCATGGCAATGATAGCAATGGTATCTGGGGAAATGGTCATCTTGCCTGAGATCCCGCTTGAAAGAAGAACAACTCCGTGAAGCAGACGAACCGATGTAGTCGAACGGGTCCTCACAATCCGACACGCTTGCGGAACTCTATCGATACAAAGGAAACCGGAAACAAGAATCAACACACGAAATACACCACATGATGCACAACACATATGATGCATGAACGGTTGGACATATGCAAGACATGGCATGTCAATTCACAACAATCAAACGCTACACATTAAGTGAAGTTTAATATGCAACGAGTTGCATATTGACAAAACTCCACCTACGAATTATTTAGTTCTATCCCGACTAGGTACACAGCAATATTAAATGTGGTTAAACATGGCAAGAGGGGAAGCGTAATTAAACTATCTATCTAGGCATTTTAAATGAGGTCGGAAATGACATATAGCATCTCTAGGATGACCTCATACGTTAACTTATAATTCTGTCCAGATCTCAACTAACATGTTTTAATATTTGTTAAACAGCAAAATAAATAGGTTCATGTGATTCTACGCGTCGTTACAACCAATTTACACATAGAAAACATCTCCAACGGAGCTACGGTTCAAAAGATACGGACACCGCAAGATATGATGGCATGAATGCAATATGTGTGCAACGACAGTCACAAGCATTTAAAAACATACAACCAGCAAGATAATATGAAACTACACAAGATTCTAAGCAAGTTGAGAGCAAGCAAAATAATAAACGGAGCAACGGTTCAATAACTACGAGCTAAATAAGAAATAGACATAATCTGCCAAAATCAGCCACATAGCATTTTCTACACCCCACAACTACGAGCTACATAATTCCAATATGCTCAACCAAGGCATGAGACGATAGAGGGCAAGATGCAGTACAACATACAACTAATAACACCTGACATGGAAGCATGGAGCACTAGGAAAGAACTCACAAAATGGTTGCTCACACGCAGTTTCAGACTTAGTGAAAATAACAGTTTATGAAAGTGCAGTGTTCGACCTGAAGGCATATTGGCAGCAACAAAACTACATGCTAGAGGAATCCAAATGGCATGAAAATTCACAACATGCTAGAGTACTTAAGGGTTACAACTAACTCCATTGCTAAACCTCAAAAGAGCTATAGATCACCAGATAAACTCATGACGAGACAACAACAAAATATAACAGATTTCAGACTTAGAAATATTTTAGCATCTCCAAATCAGCATTATTTTCTAGCAAGTTGAGAGCAAGCAAACCACACCTAAACATGGATTTCTATTGCAACCAAAATTACCAGAGGCTAGCCTACACATCCAAGGGCATATCTCTAGTTGACAACTTATTCATATCATGCACGGATTAAATCCCACAAAATAGAAAAAATGGCAACACGGCAAAATATCACGCGCATTAACTTGCTCAAAAGCTAAAACTAAATGCACAGTTAAATTCTATGGATTTTTCTACCCGGAAAGATGTATAACATGTGGGGTTACAAAATAAAAATAACGCCACACGAATATGAGAGAATATGTCCTAAACATGATATAGCAAACTAGCGACGGAACCCTACATGCGAAAATACAAACAATTTCTCTAAAATACATGGAAAAAGGTCTCTAAAAACATGAGCATTTCATCTATGGGGTTTGAGCAATCCGGACACACATGAAAAATAAATACGGAAAAATATCCTATTAGGAAAGCATGCAAAACTAGGCATATGGTAAGTCAAACTACTTCAAACATGCATGCAAGTTATAAAATATTAATCTACACGGAAAACTACACGATTTACATATATAATTCGTTGTGATCCGACATACGGTTAAATATCTACGGGCATTTTAAAATATGGCATTGTCCTGAAATATTAAATCACGGGAATTTATAAAAACCCTACACGGGCCGAACTAGTGGCGTTGGACACTATAGGACACACATGGAGCAAGATAGAGGGGCGGAGGGATGGCTCACCTTGGGCTTCGGCCCAGGACGGCGGGGGAGGCAGGCCGGCCTCGGCTTGGGGGCGGACTTGGGCCGAGGGCGAGGCACGGTGGAGGAGGGCACGCCGAGCGAGGCGCTGCTGGGTCAGCTCGGGGCTGGCGAGGCCCAGCAGCGGTCAACACTGGCAGACGCGGTCGAGTCGCTGTCGCGCGACCTGCCCCTCCTGATCCAGATCGGGATCGAGGGGGGAGCAGGCGGCTGATACGTCTCCAACGTATCTATAATTTTTGATGGTTCCATGGTATTATCTTGTCAAACTTTGGATGATTTGGATGCTTTTATATCTTTTTTGGGACTAACTTATTAACTCAGTGCCAAGTGCCAGTTCTTGTTTTTCCCGTGTTTTTGACCCTTTTCAGAGGAGAATATTAAACGGAGTCCAAACAGAATAGAACTTCCGAAAAGATTTTTTCCGGAACAAAAGATACGTAGGGGGCGTGCGAACCAAGGCACACGCCACCAGGGGAGGCCACGAGCCCCCTAGGCGCGGCGAGGGGGCCCGCGCCTGGGAGGATTGTGGGCCCCCTATGGCTCGTCTTCCCTACTTCTTCCGCCTATAATCCCCGAAAAATCCAAAACCACGGGAGAGATCCACGAAAATACTTTTCCGCCGCTGCAAGCTTCTGTCTCCACAAGATCCCATCTCGGGCATGTTCTGGTGCCCTACCGGAGGGGGATTCGGATACGGAGGGCTTCTTCATCAAGACCATTGCCTCTTCGATGATGCGTGAGTAGTTCACCATATACCTTCGGGTCCATAGCTAGTAGCTAGATGGATTCTTCTCTCTCTTGGATCTTCAATATAAAGTTCTCCATGATCTTCATGTAGATCTATCCAATGTAATCTTCTTTTGCGGTGTGTTTGTCGAGATCCGATGAATTGTGGATTTATGATCAGATTATCTATGAATCTCATTTGAGTTTCTTATGATCTCTTATATGCATGATTTCATATCCTTGTAATTCTCTTCGAGTTGTGGGTTTTGTTTGGCCAACTTGATCTATGATTCTTGCAATGGGGGAAGTGCTTGGTTTTGGGTTCATACCGTGCGGTGACCTCACCCAGTGAAAGAAGGGGTAGCGAGGCACGTATCGTGTTGTTGCCATCAAGGGTAAAAAGATGGGGTTTACATCATTGGTTTGAGTTTATCCCTCTACATCATGTCATCTTGCTTAAGGCGTTACTCTGTTCGTCATGAACTCAATACAGTAGATGCATGTTGGATAGTGGTCGATGTGTGGAGTAATAGTAGTAGATGCAGAAAGTATCGGTCTACTTATCTCGGACGTGATGCCTATATGTATGATCATTGCCTTAGATATCGTCATGACTTGCGCAGTTCTATCAATTGCTCGACAGTAATTTGTTCACCCACCGTAATATTTGTTATTTTGAGAGAAGCCTCTAGTGAACACTATGGCCCCGGGGTCTACTTCACATCATATTTTTCAGCCTTGCACTTTTACTTCGTTGCACTTTCCGCCTTCAGATCTCACTTTGCAACCAATCTTGAAGGGATTTACAACCCCTTTATAGCCTTGGTTGCAAGCTCGTTTGTGTTTGTGCAGGTACTTTGGACACTTGGCGTGATTCTCCTGCTGGATTGATACCTTGTTTCTCAAAACCGAGGGAAATACTTACTCTTACTGTGCTGCATCACCCTTTCCTCTTCAAGGGAAAAACCAACGCAAGATCAAGAGGTAGCAAGAAGGATTTCTGGCGCCGTAGCCGGGGAGGATTGTTGGCGCCGTTGCCGGGGAGCATCAAGTCAAGAATGGTCTTCCTCCAACATGTCAATCTATCGCACCAGGGATTATTCTAAGTGAAGCTTATCCAAGTAACTGTCGCAAACTCATCTCTTGCATTTACTTTTTGCCTCTCGTTTTCCTCTCCCCCACTTCTGAAAAACAAAAATTGACAAAAATATTTGCCTTTTTCGTTTGCCTTTCCTTTGCTTGTGTGCTATGTGCCTTCAATATGCTTGCATCTTCGCTTGTTGAAAATCTATTGATATGGATCCTCATCCACTTGCTAATCTCTTTAAGAGATCCAATTATGTTGAACCAATTGCTAGTGAGTTGAGTGCACTTGACTATCTTTATGGAGTTTTGCTTGAGATGCGTGAATCTGAAAATCATGATGAAGAAATTTATGAAGTGATTCACAAGGGCTCCTTGAATAAAAAGCATGATTGCAATGGTTTCACTATAAATCCTATTAGTGTCAATCATGCTAAAAATATGCAAAACCCTAAGCTTGGGGATGCTAGTTTTGCTATGTCCACTACTTGTTGCAATGATCATGATTGGGGTAATGATTTTTCTTATGATCTTGAGAATTTGTTTAAGCCTCATGATGAATATTATATTTGCAATAATATTGAAAGTGGGTTTGGAGAAGTCATGACTTTAGTTGATGATAATCCCACTACTTTTGAAGAGCGTCAACTTTGCATGCATGTGGATCACGAAAAGAATATCCTATGTGATAGCTATATTTTTGAATTTGAATATGATCCCACATGTAATTATTATGAGAGAGGAAGATATTGTGGTAGAAACTTTCATATCACTAAATCACCTCTCGTTATGCTGAGATTGCTACTATCTCTTTCTTCTTCCTTGCATATGGTAACTATTGGTTGTCTTGACAATTCGTTTTCCTATAAAATTGATGGAAATATGTCCTAGAGGCAATAATAAATTAGTTATTATTATATTACTTTGTTCATGATAATCGTTTATTATCCATGCTATAATTGTATTGATTGGAAACACAATACATGTGTGGATACATAGACAAAACACTGTCCCTAGTAAGCCTCTAGTTGACTAGGTCATTGATCAAAGATGGTCCAGGTTTCCTGACCATAGGCAAGTGTTGTCACTTGATAACGGGATCACATCATTAGGAGAATCATGTGATGGACTAGACCCAAACTAATGAACGTAGCATGTTGATCGTGTCATTTTATTGCTACTGTTTTTCTGCGTGTCAAGTATTTATTCCTATGACCATGAGATCATATAACTCACTGGCACCGGAGGAATACCTTGTGTGTATCAAACGTCACAATGTAACTGGGTGACTATAAAGATGATCTATAGGTATCTCAGAAGGTGTCCGTTGAGTTAGTATGGATCAATACTGGGATTTTTCACTCCGTGTGACGGAGAGGTATCTCGGGGCCCACTCGGTAATACAACATCACACACAAGCCTTGCAAGCAATGTGACTTAGTGTATGTCACGGGATCTTGTATTACAGAACGAGTAAAGAGACTTGCCGGTAAACGAGATTGAAATAGGTATGCGGATACCGATGATCGAATCTCGAGCAAGTAACATACCGAAGGACAAAGGGAATGACATACGGGATTATATGAATCCTTGACACTGAGGTTCAACCGATAAGATCTTCGGAGAATATGTAGGATCCCATATGGGCATCCAGGTCCCGCTATTGGATATTGACCGAGGAGTCTCTCGGGTCATGTCTACATAGTTCTCGAACCCGCAGGGTCTGCACACTTAAGGTTTGACGATGTTTTATGCATATTTAAGTTATATGGTTGGTTAACGAATGTTGTTCAGAGTCCCGGATGAGATCCAGTACGTCACGAGGAGCTCCCGAATGGTCCGGAGGTAAAGATTGATATATAGGAAGTCCTGTTTTGGTCACTGGAAAAGTTTCGGGCTCATCGGTAGTGTACCGGGAGTGCCGGGAGGGGTGCCGGGGACCATCGAGAGGGGTGTCACGCCCCAAGGGGTCTCATGGGATATGGTAAGAGATAAACCAGCCCCTAGTGGGCTGGAATAAGTTCCCACTAAGGCCCATAAGGTTTGAGAAGGAAAAAACACAAGGTGGAAAGAGTTTCCAAGTGGGAAGGTGGAATCCTACTCCAAGTAGGATTGGAGTAGGACTCCTCCACCTCCAATTTCGGCCAAACCTTGAGGGTTTGAGGCTGCCTCCTCCCCTCGCTCCCTCCTATATATACTAGAGGTATTGAGGGTTTTTGAGACACAACTTTGCCACGGCATCCCGACCACATACCTCCACGGTTTTTCCTCTAGATCGTATTTCTGCGGAGCTCGGGCGGAGCCCTGCTGAGATAGATCATCACCAACCTCCAGACCGCCATCACGCTGCCGGAGAACTCATCTACCTCTCCATCTCTTTTGCTGGATCAAGAAGGCAGAGATTATCGTCGAGCTGTACGTGTGCTGAACGCGGAGGTGTCGTTCGTTCGGCACTAGATCGGAGCGGATCGTGGGACGGATCGCGGGATGGTTCGTGGGACGGTTCGCGGGGCGGATCGAGGGACGTGAGGACGTTCCACTACATCAACCGCGTCTCTTAACGCTTCCTGATGTGCGATCTACAAGGGTGCGTAGATCGGAAATCCCCTCTCGTAGATGGACATCACCATGATAGGTCTTCGTGCGCATAGGAAATTTTTTGTTTCCCGTGCGACATTCACCAACAAAAATGCCTATGCATAAGAAGTATGTTAGTCTTAGATGTGATTTTCACATGCTTTATGATGTTCTCGTTGTGCTTCAATTCTTGTCTTTTGTGTGAGCAACATTGATTTATCAATGCCTAGCTAAGGGCGTTAAACAATAGCGCTTGTTCGGAGGCAACCCAATGAATTTATCTTTGCTTTTTAATTTCTATTTTGTTGCGTCCACACCATCATAATTCTGTTATCATTGTGTTTTTTGTGTTTATTTTTGTGTTTGAGCCAAGCAAAACCTTTATGACTAGTTTGGTGTTGGTTGTTTGATCCTGGTGGAAAAAGACAGAAACTTTTTGCTCATGAAATTATTTTTCATTTTTATCCAGAAAGAGATTTTGAGTTTATTCTTTTTTCTGCTGGTTGATATGACATTTTCCCAGGCTTTCGTAATTTTTTAGAATTTTTGAGATACCAGAAGTATACGAAGTATACAAATTTCTACAGACTGGTCTGTTTTTGACACATTCTGTTTTTGTTGTGTTGATTGCTTGTTTTGATGAAACTATGGATAGTATCGGGGGTACTAGCCATGGAAAAGTGAGAATACAGTAATCTAACACCAATATAAATAGAAATCAAGTTTCCTACAGTACCTAAAGAGGTGCTAGTTTGTTTTCTTGTGCTAATGATATCACGAGTTTCTGTTTAAGTTTTGTGTTGTGAAGTTTTCAAGTTTTGGGTGATGTTCTCATGGACAAAGGGATAAAGAGTGGGAAGAGCTCAAGCTTGGGGATGCCCAAGGCATCCCAAGTCAAATTCAAGCACACCAAGAAGCCTAAGCTTGGGGATGCCCCGGGAAGGCATCCCCTCTTTCGTCTTCAATCCATCGGTAACATTACTAGGAGCTATATTTTTATTCACCACATGATATGTGTTTTGCTTGGAGCGTCATGTATTATAGGAGTCTTTTCTTTTCGTTGTGTCACAATCATGCTTGCTGCACACCTTTGGAGAGATACATTCACTCATAGTGAATTTGCTAGAATACTCTTTGAGCTTCGCTTATATCTTTTGAGTTAGGCAATTTAGCTCACATGGGCTTCACTTAGATCTTTTAGAGCACGGCGGTGCGTAACTTGGTAGTTGGCTTGTGCTATGAAAGTAGTCCCAAAGGTGATAGGCACCCAAAGAGGATACAATAAAACTTCCATCTGTATGTGCATTGATTAGAAAGAAAAGTTTGATTCCTCTCAATTAGTTTTGAGACGTGGATTTGGTAATATTAAGAGTTATGTTAGTAGGGTGTTGTGAATCTAGAAATAATTGTATGGAAGTTAGTGATTCTCGTAACATGCACGTATGGTGAACCGCTATGTTAGGAAGTCGGGGCATAATTGATCTATTGATTGTCATCCTTTGTGTTGCGGTCGGGATCGCGCGATGGTTAACACCTACCAACCCTTCCCCTAGGAGTATGCGTTTAGCACTTTGTTTCGATTACTAATAAAAACTTTCACAATAAGTATGTGAGTTCTTCATGACTAATGTGAGTCCATAGTATAGATGCACTTTCACCTTCCACCATTGCTAGCCTCTCTAGTGTCGTGCAATTTTCGCCGGTGCACAAACCCACCATATGCCTTCCTCAAAATAGCCACCATACCTACCTACTATGGCATTTTCATAGCCATTCCGAGATATATTGCCATGCAACTCCCACCGTTTCGTCTCATGACTTGTGCTGTCAATCTCATATTGCCATTACATGATCGTAAGATTGCTAGCGAGATGTTTCAACGTCATACACCAAGCTAGATCGTTGCACATCCCGGTACACTTCCGGAAGCATTTCCTATAGAGTCATCATCGTTCTAAGCTTTGAGCTGTGAGTAAATAAAAGTGTGATGATCATCATTATTAGAGCATTGTCCCATGTGACGAAATAAAAAAAAAGAGGCAAAGTTGCCCACAAAAAAAAGAGATATGGAAAGAGGCCAAAGAGCCCAAACAAAAAAAGAGAGAAAAGAGAGAAGGGAGAATGCTACTATATTTTCCACACTTGTGCTTCATAATAGCACCATTTTCTTCATGATTGAGAGCCTCTCGTTTTTTCACCACCATAAGCTACTGGGAATCTTCATTATATAACTTGGCTTGTATATTCCAATGATGGGCTTCCTCAAAATTTCCCTAGGTCTTCATGAGCAAGCAAGTTGGATGCATACCCACTAGTTCTCCTTTTGAGCTTTCACATACTTATAGCTCTAGTGCATCTGTTGTATGGCAATCCCTACTCATTCACATTGATATCTATTAATGGGCATCTCCATATCCCTTTTATACGCCGAGTCGATGTGACCATCTCCTCCTTTTTGTCTCACAACCTCCACCACACTCTATTCCACCTATAGTGCTATATCCATGGCTCACGCTCATGTATTGCGTGAGAGTTGAAAAAGGTTTGAGAAAGTAAGAGTGCGAAAACAATTACTTGGCCAATACCGGAGTTGTGCATGATTTAAATTAGTTGTGTTGGAATGATGGAGCATAGCCAGACTATATGATTTTGTAGGGATAACTTTCTTTGGCCTTGTTATTTCGAAAGTTCATGATTACTTGCTAGTTTGCTTGAAGTATTATTGTTTTCATGTCAATAGCAAACTATTGTTTTGAATCTTACGAATCTGAACATTCATGTCACATGAAAGAAGTTACAAAGGACAACTATGCTAGGTAGCATTCCACATCAAAAACTCAGTCTTTATCACTTCCCTACTCGAGGACGAGCAGGAGTTAAGCTTGGGGATGCTTGATACGTCTCCAACGTATCTATAATTTTTGATGGTTCCATGCTATTATCTTGTCAAACTTTGGATGTTTTCTATGCCTTTTATATATTTTTTGGGACTAACTTATTAACTCAGTGCCAAGTGCCACTTCCTGTTTTTTCCGTGTTTTTGACCCTTTTCAGAGGAGAATATTAAACCGAGTCCAAACGGAATAAAACTTCCGAAAAGATTTTTTACGGAACACAAGATATGCACGGGGTGCGAGAACCAAGGCAGAGGCCACCAAGGGAGGCCACAAGGCCCCTAGGCACGGCCAGGGGGGCCGCGCCTTGGAGGCTTGTGGGCCCCCTGTGGCTCGTCTGCCCTACTTCTTCCGCGTGTGAATCCCCGAAAAATCCAAAACCACGGGAGAGATCCACGAAAATACTTTTCCGCCGCCGCAAGCTTCTCTCTCCGCAAGATCCCATCTGGGGCACGTTCTGGTGCCCTGCCGGAGGGCGGATTCAGATACGAAGGGCTTCTTCATCAACACCATTGCCTCTCCGATGATGCGTGAGTAGTTCACCATAGACCTTCGGGTCCATAACTAGTAGCTAGATGGCTTCTTCTCTCTCTTGGATCTTCAATACAAAGTTCTCCATGATCTTCATGGAGATCTATCCGATGTAATCTTCTTTTGCGGTGTGTTTGTCGAGATCCAATGAATTGTGGATTTATGATCAGGTTAACTATGAATCTTATTTGAGTTTCTTCTGATCTCCTATATGCATGATTTCATATCCTTGTAATTATCTTCGAGTTGTTGGTTTTGTTTGGCCAACTTGATCTATGATTCTTGCAATGGGAGAAGTGCTTGGTTTTGGGTTCATACCGTGCGGTGACCTCACCCAGTGACAGAAGGGTTAGCGAGGCACGTATCGTGTTGTTGCCATCAAGGGTAAAAAGATGGGGTTTACATCATTGGTTTGAGTTTATCCCTCTACATCATGTCATCTTGGTTAAGGCGTTACTCTGTTCGTCATGAACTCAATACACTAGATGCATGCTGGATAGCGGTCGGTGTGTGGAGTAATAGTAGTAGATGCAGAAAGTATCGGTCTACTTGTCTCGGACGTGATGCCTATATGTATGATCATTTACTTAGATATCGTCATGACTTTGCGCGGTTCTACCAATTGCTCGACAATAATTTGTTCACCCACCGTAATATTTGCTATTTTGAGAGAATCCTGTAGTGAACACTATGGTCCCCGGGTCTACTTCACATCATATTTTCAGCCTTACACTTTTACTTCGTTGCACTTTTCACCTTCAGATCTCACTTTGCAATCAATCTTGAAGGGATTGACAACCCCTTTATAGCGTTGGGTGCAAGCTCGTTTGTGTTTACGCAGGTACTCTGGACGCTTGGCTTGATTCTCCTACTGGATTGATACCTTGGTTCTCAAAACTAAGGGAAATACTTACTGCTACTGTGCTGCATCACCCTTTCCTCTTCAAGGGAAAAACCAACGCAAGCTCAAGAGGTAGCAGGGGCAGCTCACTCCGGGCCGGCGGCCGGAGGGGCACCACGATGGGCTGGCGACGGGCGGTGACGGGACGGCGAACGGGGCGGCACGGGAACCGAGGCGAGGCTGGGAGGCAGCTGCGAAATGGGGCGACAGCTGCTCCGGCGAGGCCCCATGGCGGCGCGGCGACGGTGAGCTTGGGCAGGAGCTGGCGAGGGGCGCCGGATCCGAGCTGCCGGCGGCGAGGGCTCTGGCGACCGGCAAGAAGCTCGGGAGCTAGTAGGGGCGCTCGGCACGAGCGAGCGGCGGCCGGATGGGCGCGACTGGAGGAGCTGGAGCTCGGGCTCCTCGCGGGGGGTGATGCGGCGGCTCGGACCCTAGCGGGCCGGATTTGGGCTCGCGGGCCCGCGGAGGCTGAGAGGAGAGAGAGGGAGCTGCTAGGGTTTGAGAGGGGTGGAGCGGATTTCGAGGGAGAGAGAGAGTGGCTGTCTAAATTATGGCATGGGGGTCTATTTATAACAATGGGGGGCTAGGTTTAGCAGTTTTTTGCCCCGGTTTCAACCGCGTGATCTAAATCAGACGGTTTCGCACGCGGGGAGGGGTATGTGGCTCTGTAGAGTAGGTTAGCCGGAGATGATAGGGAAACGGGCACCCGGCAACGTATTTTCAAACACCGAATAAACGTGTGACGATAGACCGGATATGGTGCCGCTACGGTCGACCGTTCGGGTACCAGACAGACTCTGAATGCGACGAAATTTGGCAGGCAGTCTACCTATAATATATTAAGACCGCACGCCAAGTCTCAACCCAATCAGGGGAAGTTTTATACACACTTTTAAAAACAGGGTTTTGACGAAGACGCGGGCGCGTGCGAGTGTGGTCGGGCTCAGAACGGGCAACGACGAGAATCGGCGACTAATAAGGGATGCAACTTTTGAAAACTGGCAGCAACGGAGTGCCGATGCAATGCGGATGATGCGAATGATACGATGATGATGCGACAAATAAAAATAATCACACGACGAAAATGGAATAGAAGGGGAATCTTCTGGAACGTCGGTCTTGGGTTGTCACAATATAGGAGAAGGGGAGGGGCTAGCCTTGGGTCTCAAGGCCCTCAAGGGTGCGCCGGTCAAGGGGGGGAGTTGGACTCCAACCCCAATTCGGTTTGGTGGGGAAGGAGTCCACTCCTTCCTTCCCACCTCCCTTTCTCTTTTTTTCTCTCATTTGGTATTTTTTGCTTGTGGCGCCATAGCCTTCATGGGCTGACTCCACCAGCCCACTAAGGACCTGGTACGCCACCCTAGGGCCTTGGGATCACTCCCGGGTGGGTGATCCCCTCCCGGTAAACACCCAGAACCCATTCGTCACTCACGGTACACTGTCGGTAATGCCCAAAACTTTTCGGTGACCAAATTAGACCATACTATATATCAATCTTCGTCTTCGGACCATTTTGGAAACCCTCGTGACGTCCGTGAACTCATACGGGACTCTGAACAACATTCGGTAACCACATATATAACTCAACTATACTAAAAACATCATCGAACCTTAAGTGTGCAGACCCTGTGGGTTCGAGAACTATGTAGACATGACCCGAGAGACTCCTTGGTCAATATCCAATAGCGGGACCTGGATGCCCATATTGGATCCTACATATTCTCCGAAGATCTTATTGATTGAACCTTAGTGTCAAGGAGTCATATAATCCCGTATGTCATTCCCTTTGTCCTTCGGTATGTTACTTGCCCTAGATTCGGTCGTCGGTACCCGCATACCTATTTCAATCTCGTTACCGGCAAGTCTCTTTACTCGTTCTGTAATACAAGATTCCGTGACTTACACTTAGTCACATTGCTTGCAAGGCTTGTGTGTGATGTTGTATTATCGAGTGGGCCCCGAGATACCTCTCCGTCACACGGAGTGACAAATCCCAGTCTTAATCCATACTAACTCAACGGACACCTTCGGAGATACTTGTAGAGTACCTTTATAGTCACCTAGTTATGTTGCGACGTTTGATACACACAAGGTATTCCTCCGGTGCCAGTGATTTATATGATCTCATGGTCATAGGAATAAATACTTGACACGCAGAAAACAATAGCAATAAGATGACACGATCAATATGCTACGTTCATAGTTTTGGTCTAGTCCATCACATGATTCTCCTAATGATGTGATCCAGTTATCAAGCAACAACACTTGCACATAGTTAGAAAACCTTGACTATCCTTGATCATCTAGCTAGCCAACTAGAGGCTTGCTAGGGACATTGTTTTGGCTATGTATCCACACATGTATCTATGTTTTCATTCAATACAATTATAGCATGGATAATAAATGATTATCATGAAAAAAGAACTATAAAAATAACTAATTTATTATTGCCTCTAGGGCATATTTCCAACAGTCTCCCACTTGCACTAGAGTCAATAATCTAGTTCACATCACCATGTGATTTTAATAAATCCAACACCCATATAGTTTTGGGGTTTGATCACGCCTTGCTCGTGAGAGAGGTTTTAGTCAATGGTTCTGAATCTTTCAGATCTGTGTGTGCTTTACAAATATTTATGTCATCTTATAGATGCTGCTACTATGTGCTATTCGAAAATACTCCAAATATCTACTCTACTATACGAATCCGTTTTACTACTCATAGTTATTCGGATTAGTGTCAAAGCTTGCATCGACGTAATCCTTTACGACGAACTCTTTAATCACCCCATAATCGAGAAAAATTCCTTAGTCCACTAGTTACTAAGGATAACTTTGACCGCTGGTTTATGTTGGAAATATGTCCTAAAGGCAATAATAAATTAGTTATTATTATATTTCTTTGGTCATAATAATCATTTATTATCCATGCTATAATTGTATTGCTTGGAAACACAAATACATGTGTGGATACATAGACAAAACAATGTCCCTAGTAAGCCTCTAGTTGACTAGCTCGTTGATCAAAGATGGTCAAGGTTTCCTGGCCATAGGCAAGTGTTGTCACTTGATAACGGGATCACATCATTAGGAGAATCATGTGATGGACAAGACCCAAACTATGAACGTAGCATATTGATCGTGTCATTTTATTGCTATTGATTTATGTGTGTCAAGTATTAGTTCCTAGGACCATGAGATCATATAACTCACTGGCACCAGAGAAATACCTTGTGTGCATCAAACGTCGCAACGTAACTCGGTGACTATAAAGGTGCTCTACGGGTATTTCCGAAGGTGTCCATTGAGTTAGTATGGATCAAGACTGGGATTTGTCACTCCGTGTGACACAGAGGTATCTCGGGGTCCACTCGGCAATACAACATGACACACAAGCCTTGCAAGCAATGTGACTAAGTGTAAGTCACGGGATCTTGTATTACGGAACGAGTAAAGAGACTTGCCGGTAACGGGATTGAAATAGGTATGCGGATACCGACGATCGAATCTCGGGCAAGTAACATACCGAAGGACAAAGGGAGTGACATACGGGATTATATGAATCCTGGACACTGAGGTTCAATCGATAAGATCTTTGGAGAATATGTAGGATCCAATATGGGCATCCAGGTCCCGCTATTGGATATTGACCGAGGAGTGCCTCGGGGCATGTCTACATAGTTCTCGAACCCGCAGGGTCTGCACACTTAAGGTTCGACAATGTTTTAGTATAGTTGAGTTATATGTGTTGGTGACCGAATGTTGTTCGGATTCCCGGATGGGATCACGGACTTCACGAGGGTTTCCGGAATAGTCCGAAAATGAAGATTGATATATAGGATGGTTTCATTTGGTTACCGGAAAGTTTTGGGCAATTCCGGCAGTGTAGCGGGTGTAACGAATGGGTTCCGGCAGTTCACTGGGAGGGGCCCACCCACCCGGGAGTGAGCCCAAGGCCATAGGGTGGCGCCAAAAGTCCCTAGTGGGCTGGTGGAGTCAGCCCAAGGGTCCCATGGCGCTACATAAGAAAATACCATAGAAAAGAAAAAGGAAAAGGGAAAAGGGGAGGTGGGAAGGAAGGAGTGGACTCCTTCCCCCAAACCGAATTGGGGTGGGAGTCCACCTCCCCCTTGGTCGGCGCACCCCTTGAGGGCTTGACCCTCAAGGCAAGCCTCCTCCCCCTCCCTCCTATATATATTGGTGGTTTAGGGCTGATTTGATACATAACTTTGCCACGTGCAACTCAAACCAATACCACGTAGTTTTACCTCTAGATCGGATTTCTGCGGAGCTCGGGCGGAGCAGTGCAGGAGTAGATCATCACCACCACCGGAGCATCGTCACGCTGCCGGAGAACTCATCTACTTCTCCATCTTGCTTGCTGGATCAAGAAGGCCGAAATCATCGTCGAGTTGTACGTGTGCTGAACGCGGGACGGTTCGTGGGGCGGATCGAGGGACGTGAGGACATTCCACTACATCAACCGCGTTTCTTAACGCTTCCTGCTGTGCGATCTACAAGGGTACGTAGATACAAATCTCCTCTCGTAGATGGACATCACCATGATAGGTCTTCGTGTGCGTAGGAATTTTTTTTTGTTTCCCATGCAACGTTCCCCATCAGTTTAGTGATTCAATCCTGGATCACCTTTTGTACCCCTTGACAGACTCATGGCAAGGCACACATCAGGTGCGGTACAAAGCTTGGCATACTTTGGAGCCTATGGCTAAGGCATAGGAGACGACCTTCGTCCTTTCTCTTTCTTCTGTCGTGGTCGGCCTTTGAGTCTTACTCAAATTCACACCTTACAACACAGCCAAGAACTCCTTCTTTGCTGATCTATTTTGAACTCCTTCAAAAACTTGTCAAGGCATGCATTTCATTGGAAGTTCTATTAAGCGTTTTGATCTATCTCTATAGATCTTGCTGCTCAATGTTCAAGTAGCTCTATCCAGGTTTTCCTTTGAAAAACTCCTTTCAAACAACCCTTTATGCTTCACAGAAATTCTACATTACTTCTGATCTACAATATGTCTACCATATATACTTATCACAAATTCTATACTGCTCCCACTCACTTCTTTGGAAATACAAGTTTCTCATAAACCTTGTACAAACCCAAAAGCTTTGATCATCTCATCAAAGCGTATATTCCAACTCCGAGATGCTTGCACCAGTCCATAGAAGGATCGCTGGAGCTTGCATACTTGTTAGCATCCTTAGGATTGACAAAACCTTCTGGTTGTATCACATTCAACCTTTCCTCAAGGAAACCGGCAAGGAAACAATGTTTTGACATCCTATGTGCAATATTTTCGCAAACAATGCAGAAATTCCTAACTAAATTTCAACAGATTTTTAGCATCGCTACGAGTGAGAAAGTCTCATCATAGTCAACTCTTTGAACTTGTCGGAAACATCTTTGCGATAAGTCGAGCTTTTCTTAATGGTGACTTTTCACCTTCATCGTATGTCTTCCTTTTGAAGATCCATCTTTACTTAACAGTCCTACGACCATCAAGTAGTTCTTCCAAAGTCTACACTTTGTTTTCATACATGGATCCTCTCCCATATTTCATGGCCTCCAGCCATTTGTCGGAATCCGGGCCCACTATCGCTTCTCCATAGCTCGTAGGTTCATTGTTGTTCAACAACATGACCTCCAAGACAGGGTTACCGTACCATTCTGTTAGTAGCACACAACCTTGTCGACCTACGAGGTTTGTAGTAGCTTGATCCAAAGCTCAATGATCACCATCATCAGTTTCTACTTCAATTGGTGTAGGCGCCACAGGAACAACTTCCTGCACCCTGCTACACACTGGTTGAAGTGACGGTTCACTAACCTCATCAAGTTCTACCACTCTCCCACTCAATTCTTTCGAGAGAAACTTTTCCTCGGGAAAGGACCCGTTTCTAGAAACAAACACTTCGCTTCCGGATCTGAGATAGGAGATATACCCAACTATTTTGGATATCCTATGAAGATGAATTTATCCACCTTGGGTTCGAGCTTATCAGACTAAAACTTTTTCACATAAGCATCGCAGCCCCAAACTTTTAAAAAACTACAGCTTAGGTTTCTCCAAACCATAGTCTATACTGTGTCATCTCAACGGAAATACGCGGTGCCCTATTTAAAGTGAATGCGGTTGTCTCTAATGCATAAACAATAAACGATAGTGGTAATTCGATAAGAGACATCATAGTATGCACCATATCAAATAGGGCGCGGCTATGACGTTCGGACACACCATCACACTATGGTGTTCCACGTGGCATGAACTGCGAAAAAATTTCCACATTGTCTTAACTGTGTACCAAAACTCGCAATTCAGATATTCATCTCTATGATCATATCATAGACTTTTTATCCTCTTGTCACGACGATCTTCACTCTGAAATAGCCTTGAACTTTTCAATCTTTCATACTTTGTGATTCATCAAGTAAATACTCTTGTATCTACTCAAGTCGTCAGTGAAGTAATAACATAACGATATCCACTTCGTGCCTCAACACTCATTGGACTGCATACATCAAAATGTATTAATTCTAAAAAGTTACTCTCTTGTTCCATGTGGTGTGTTTTGCATGTCTCAAGTGATTCAAAATCATGTGAGTCCAAACGATACATCTGCATGGAGTTTCTTCATGCGTTTTATACCAATAGGTATGGTTTGCATGTCTCAAACGTTTCAAAAATGAGTGAGTACAAAGATTCATCTGCATGGAGCTTCTTCCTGCATTTTATATCGTCATGACTCAAGCGGCAGTGCCACAAGTAAGTGGTACTATCATTACTAATTTGTATCTTTTGGCACCAATATTATGAACAGGTTTATCACTATGATCGAGATTCATTAAACCATTGAGGGTAATTATTCAAGCAAATAGAATAACTATTATTCTCTTTAAATGAATAATCGGATTGCGACAAACATGATCCAATCATATTCATGCTCAACTCCAACACCAAATAACAATTATTTAGGTTTAACACCAATCCCGATGGTAGAGAGAGCGTGCGATGTTTGATCACATCAATCTTGGAAACACTTCCAACACGTATCATCACCTCGCCTTTAGCTAGTTTCCATTTATTTCGTAGCTTTTATTTCGAGTTACTGATCACTTAGCAATCAAACCGGTATCTAATACCCTCGTGCTACTAGGAGTACTAGTAAAGTACACATCAATATCATGTATATCAAATATACTTCTGTTGACTTCGCCATCCTTCTCATCTACCAAGTATCTAGGGTAGCTCTGCCTTAGTGACTGTTCCCCTCATAACAGAAGCACTTAGTCTCGGGTTTGGGTTCAATCTTGGGTTTCTTCATTAGAGAAGCAACTGGTTTGTCGTTTCATGAAGTATCCCTTCTAGCCCTTGCCCTTCTTGAAACTAGTGGTTTTACTAACCATCAACAATTGATGCTCCTTCTTGATTTCTACTTTCGCAGTGTCAAACATTGTGAATTGCTCAAGGACATCATATATTCCTTGATATGTTATAGTTCATCACGAAGCTCTAGTAGCTTGGTGGCAGTGACTTTGGAGAACTATCTCATATGGAAGATTAACTCCCACTTGATTTAAGCGATTGTTGTACTCAGACAATCTGAGCACATGCTCAACGATTGAGCTTTTCTCCTTTACTTTGTAGACAAAGAATCTCATCGGAGGTCTCATACCTCTCAACAAGGGCACGAGCATGAAATCTCAATTTCATCTCTTAGAACATCTCTTATGTTCCGTGACGTTTCAAAACATCTTTGGCGCCTTGCTTCTAAGCCATTAAGTATTACGCACTGAACTATCACGTAGTCATCAAAAACGTGTATGTCAGATGTTCGCAACATCCACATATGACGCTCGAGGTGCAACACACCAAGTGGTGCATTAAGGACATAAGCCTTGTGCGCAGCAATGAGGACAGTCCTGAGTTTTACGGACTCGGTCTGCAAAGTTGCTACTATCATCTTTCAACTAAATTTTCTCTAGGAACATAAAAAACAGTAGAGCTATAGCGCAAGCTACATCATTATTCGCAAAGACCTTTTGACTATGTTCATGATAATTAGAGTTTAACTAATCAAATTCCTGATAAACTCCCACTCAAAAAGTACATCTCTCTAGTCATTTGAATGGTACATGATCCAAATTCACTAACTCAAGTCCGATCATCACGTGAGTTGAGAATAGTTTCAGTGGTAAGCATCTCTATGCTAATCATATCAACTATACGATTCATGCTCGACCTTTCGGTCTCATGTGTTTTGACGCCATGTCTGCACATGCTAGGCTCGTCAAGTTTAACCCGAGTGTTCCATGTGTGCAACTATTTTGCACCCATTGTATGTGAACGTTGAGTCTATCACACCCGATCATCACGTGGTGTCTCGAAACGATGAACTGTCGCAACGGTGCATAGTCGGGGAGAACACAATTTCGTCTTGAAATTTTAGTGAGAGATCACCTCATAATGCTACCATCGTTCTAAGCAAAATAAGGTGCATAGAAGGATTAACATCACATGCAATTCATAAGTGACATGATATGGCCGTCATCTTGTGTTTCTCGATCTCCATCACCAAAGCACCGGCATGATCTTCTTGTCACCGGCGCCACACCATGATCTCCATCATCATGATCTCCAACAACGTGTCGCCATCGAGGTTGTCGTGCTATCTATGCTATTACTACTAAAGCTACGACCTAGCAATATAGTAAACGCATCTACAAACACAAACGTTAGTTTAAAGACAACCCTATGGCTCCTGCCGGTTGCCGTAGCATCGATGTGCAAGTCGATATTAACTATTACAACATGATCATCTCATACATCCAATATATCACATCATGTCATTGGCCATATCATATCACAAGCATACCCTACAAAAACAAGTTAGACGTCCTCTAATTTGTTGTTGCATGTTTTACGTGGCTGCTATGGGTATCTAGTATGATCGCATCTTACTTACGCAAAAACCACAACGGAGATATGCAATTTGCTATTTAACCTCTCTAAGGACCGCCTCGATCAAAACCAATTCAACAAAAGTTGAAGAAACAGGCACCCGCCAGTCATCTTTATGCAACGAGGTTGCATGTCAATCGATGAAACCAGTCTCTCGTAAGCGTAAGAGTTATGTCGGTCCGAGGCGCTTCAATCCAACAATACCACTGAATCGAGAAAAGACTAAGGAGGGCAGCAAATCGAACATCACCGTCCACAAAACCTTTTGTGTTCTACTCGAGATAACATCTAGGCATGAACCTAGCTCATGATGCCACTGTTGGGAAACGTTGCATGGGAAACAAAAAAATTCCTACGCACACGAATACCTATCATGGAGATTAGATCTACGTACCCTTGTAGATCGCACAGCAGGAAGCGTTAAGAAATGCGGTTCATGTAGTGGAACGTCTTCACGTCCCTCAAACCGTCCCATGACCCGTCCTACGAACCGTCTCGCGATCCGTCCCACGATCCGTTCCGATCTAGCGTCGAACGGACGACACCTCCGCGTTCAGCACACGCACAGCTCGACGATGATCTCAGCCTTCTTGATCCAGCAAGCAAGACGGAGAAGTAGATGAGTTCTCCGGCAGCGTGATGGTGCTCCGGTGGTGGTGACGATCTACTCGTGCATGGCTCCGCCCGAGTTCCGCAGAAATCCGATCTAGAGGTAAAACTATGTGGAATAGGCTAGAGTTGCACGCGACAAAGTTGTGTCTCAAAACCCCTAAACCACCACTATATATAGGAGGAGGGGAGGGGTTAGCCTTGGGGTGCACCAGCCAAGGGGGAGGAGTTGGACTCCAACCCCAATTCGGTTTGTCGGGGAAGGAGTCCACTCCTTCCTTCCCACCTCCCTCTCTCTTTTTCTTCTTCTTTCCTTTGGTATTTTTTGCTTGTGGAGCCATAGCCTTCATGGGATGTCTCCACCAGCCCACTAAGGACCTGATGCGCCACCCTAGGGCCTTGGGCTCACTCCCGGGTGGGTGGGCCCCTTCCCGGTAAACACCCGGAAACCATTCGTCACTCCCGGTACACTGCCGGTAATGCCCGAAACTTTCCGGTGACCAAATGAAACCATCCTATATATCAATCTTCATCTCCGGACAATTCTGGAAACCCTTGTGACGTCTGTGATCTCATCTGGGACTCCGAACAACATCCGGTAACCACACATATAACTCAACTATACTAAAAACATCATCGAACCTTAATTGTGCAGACCCTGCGGGTTCGAGAACTATGTAGACATGACCCGAGAGACTCCATGGTCAAAATCCAATAGCGGGACCTGGATGCCCATATTGGATCCTACATGTTCTCCGAAGATCTTATCGGTTGAACCTCAGTGTCAAGGAGTCATATAATCCCGTATGTCATTCCCTTTGTCCTTCGGTATGTTACTTGCCCGAGATTCGATCGTCGGTATCCGCATACCTATTTCAATCTCATTACCGGCAAGTCTCTTTACTGGTTCTGTAATACAAGATCCCGTGACTTACACTTAGTAATATTGCTTGCAAGGCTTGTGTGTGATGTTGTATTACCGAGTGGGCCCCGAGATACCTCCCCGTCACACGGAGTGACAAATCCGAGTATTAATCCATACTAACTCAACGAACACCTTCGGAGATACTTGTAGAGTACCTTTATATTCACCCAGTTACGTTGCGACATTTGATACACACAAGGTATTCCTCCGGTGCCAGTGAGTTATATGATCTCATGGTCATAGGAATAAATACTTGACACGCAGAAAACAATAGCAATAAAATGACACGATCAATATGTTACATTCATAGTTTGGTTCTAGTCCATCACATGATTCTCCTAATGATGTGACCGAGTTATCAAGCAACAACACTTGCACATAGTTAGAAAACCTTGACTATCCTTGATCAACTAGCTAGCCAACTAGAGGCTTGCTAGGGACATTTTTTTGTATATGTATCCACACATGTATCTATGTTTTCATTCAATACAATTATAGCATGGATAATAAACGATTATCATGAACAAAGAAATATAATAATAACTAATTTATTATTGCCTCTAGAGCATATTTCCAACAACACCTGCAAAGTTTGCTCCATCTCTCGAGGTGAGAAAGGGCAATGCACGCTACCGTAGAGGCTAGAAAATTGCGGAAAGGTAAGAGTGTGTATATCCATGGATTCACATTAGTCATAGAGAACTCACATACTTATTGCAAGGTTTTATTAGATCTCTTGAAGCAAAGCACTACTCGCATGCCCCTAGGGAGAAGGTTGGGAGGAGTTAAGCATCGCGCGACTCCGATTATAACAACACAAAGGATTTCAATCAAGGATAAATTATGCTCCAACTTCATCACACAACCAGAGACTATGCGTGCATGCTTCGGGAATCACAAACCTTAACATGAATATTCTTACTAATCCACAATCATCAACTAGTGCATCCACATATTACTACCTTAATGTCGCAAAACTATTGCAGGTAATCAAACATATCATACTTAGTGATCTACAAGTTTTATGTAGGATTTTATGACTAACCATGTAAATGACCAATTCCTTTTGACTCTCTAAATAGGTATATGTGAGGCATGAGAATTTAGTTCTTTCTATAAAATACCACACTCTAATAAATATAAGTGAAGCAGAAGAGCATTCTACAAATAACGGTTTTCTATATGTATAGAAACAGGTAATCCAAACTTCAAATGAAATAAGTGAAGCACATGAAGCATTCCATAAAGCCATACTCAAAATATATAAGTGAAGTGCAATAAGCATTTTATAAATCAACCATGAACTATCTCATACCATCATGGTGCATAAAATAAAAGTGCAAACAAACACAAAAGACGCTCCAAGATTTACGCATATCACGTGAACGAAGCGAAGACGAAAAAATACCGATACTTGTTGAAGAAAGATGGGATGCCTTCCGGGACATCCCCAAGCTTAGAATCTTGAGTCTCCTTGAAAATTTACATGGGGTGCCTTTGGCATCCCCAAGATTTAACTCTTGCAACTCCTCCATCTCCTCATATCGAGACCTCCTCGAGCTTTGAACACTTCGTCCACACAAAACTTAACAGAAAACTCGTGAGATCTGTTAGTATAATAATGCAAATTGCTAACTTAAGTGATGTTTAAAACTCATTAATATTATGTTTTTGCATTGTATATACTGTAATATAACTTCTCCATGGCTTATACCATCGATACAATCGATAGTTTCATCAAAACGAGCAAAACAATGGATCAAAAATAGAATCTGTACAAAACAGGACAGTCTGTAGTAATCTGAACATTGACCATACTTATGTAACTTTAAAAATTCTGAAAAGTAGTATGAAATAAAAAAAAATGAATATCATTACCATTTAAAAATTTCAAAAACGTTTGACGTTCAGTAAAAAATGTAAATTCACGCACTACAGCCAAAGTTTCTCTTTTTACACCGTACATACCAACAAGTGATCTAATCATCATAAAGGAAAATCTTGGCACATTATTTTTATAATACAACGGTATTTATACAAGTGTAGAATTATTTTTGTTGAAATGTTTCTGTAATAAAGATTCACAATGTTTTCATGGGCATGAACAAAGTTCAAGGCCCCCACTTCAATGGTGCTCGTCCTTCTCACTTTCACTTTTATTTTTGAAAAAAATTTAAGTTCCCCATTTATTTATTTTTGTTTTTTTAAAATTTAAAAGCACATAACAGAAAAAATGACTATCTAAAACTTATGGGTTGTCTCCCTGGCAGCGCTTTCTTTAAAGCCATTAAGCTAGGCATAAAGTGATCAAGTAATGGATCCACTCGGATCCCAAGGTATAACAAAGCAAATTTTAATTAACAATGATTTGTAATTCAGTAGTGAGCACAAGGAAACATGTATCATACAATGAATAAGTCTAACTCTCTTCCTATGCATCGGCATGTCATAAAAGAACAATCCATGCACATCAAGTAAAGGCCAATACATAGCACAAGCAGTTTCTTGCAATTTTATCGTGTTGGAAACATAAAGAGGTGGAGATGTAGTTACTCTCTCATAATAATTGCAAATAGGAGCATCAAGCACATGCATATTATATCCATCAAAATCATCATGTGTAATGGTAAAATGCAGCCCATCAATATAATCCTTAATAAGTGCAAACTTCTCTGATATAGTGTAGTTGGGAGAATTCAAAAATATAATAGGACTATTATGTGTGGGTGCAATAGAAACAATTTCATTCTTAACATAAGGAACTACAGAAAATTCATCTTTATAAGCATAATTCATATTGGCATCATCGACATGAGCATAACAACTATCACGTTCATCAAAAAGGGATATTCCAAAGAATCAACGGGATCATAGCATTCATCCTTCGGTAAGCATAAAGGGAAATTAAACAATGTATGAGTTGAATAGTTACTCTCATTAGAAGGTGGGCACAAGTAGCTAATCCTCTCTTCCTCCTTTTGTTCTTCACTCCCCTCCTCATCTTTTTCATCTAATGAGCTCAGAGTTTCATAAATTTCTTCTTCCATAGATTCCTACAAAATATTAATCTCTTCCAAGGCAGCCATCGTTATTTCAATAAATTCATTAATATCAGCATTGTATTCATAATCATCATAGAAATAATTAAGTAGGGCAATTTTTTCATATTTGTAACGAACATTATCATACTTTTCAAGCAAAGAAGCAATTTCATAAGCACCTTTAAAAGCAATAAATTCTTCTATTTGTTCCACATCATAGTAATCATATATACCGTTAGCATAAGAAGCAAAGGTTTTATTATCATTAAATTCACGTTTGAAGGGAAGGTGTAGACCCTTAATCTTGGAACAACAAGTATAATCACATTTCAAACATGCATTCCAAGTAAACCAATGCAAAATTCTAATTTGATGTCATAAGTGTTTCCCTTTTTGAGATAAGCGATAATCTATAAAGTACCCACGCTGGGATCAACGTGTCTCCCAAATATAAAGTTTAATGAGAATTTATCAGGATTATCAAATGAGTAATTAACGTGTTTCACATAACTAGCATTGAGGGTTTTAGGAGGTTTCCCATCTCCATGAGTAGCAAGTACCACTATTTTTTTGGTGTTTCGTGTTCCATATCCATAACTAAAGATATAAAACAACTAATAACAGAAAATAAAAATTACTAGTGATAAGCAAACAAGCACACACGAGAATATTCACCCCACGCTATTGCTCCCTCGCAACGGCGCCAGAAAAAGGTCTTGATAACCCACAAGTGTAGAGGATCGTTTTTAGCCTTTTTTATAAGTAAGAGTGTCAAACCCAATGAGGAGCTAAAGGTCGAATAAATATTCCCTCAAGTTCTATCTACCACCGATACAACTTCACGCACACTTAATGTTTGCTTTACATAAAACAAGAATAAAACTAGAAGTACTTTGAAAGAAAATAAAGAGAAAGTAAATAAAAGTTTGGGGGTGTTTAGTAGAAAAAAATGTGTAACGTAAGAGAAAGATTGTCCATAGGTAATTGAATATAATATGATAGATACTTATGATGCGCGACGAGGGAGAGGCATACGCTAACACACTTTTCGTACTTGGATCATATGCAATTATGATTGGACCTCTAGCAAGCATCTTCAACTACTAGAGATCATTAAGGTAAACCCAACCATAGCATTAACCATCGTCCTTTTTACTCCCATACGCACACAACTCCCTTACTCGGGTGTAAGTTTCCGTCACTCTCGCCACCCACTATAAGTGAATCATGAACATATTGTAAACCCTCCAGCGTGTATCCTTCACGTGTGTGCATCACAGAAGGCACCTTAGGACAACACCATATCAACACACAAATCATATGAATAACATCATATCATAGTTAACCCATAGGACAAAACGGATCTACTCAAACATAATAGGATAACCACATATCACTGGGAAATAATATGTAGTGTTGAGCACCATGTTTAAGTAGAGAATTACAGCGGGAAAGGAGGTGTTACACCGCTGCATAAAGGGGGGAGAGTTGGCGTTGACGGCAGCAAGATTGTTGATGTAGATCGTCGTCACGCTCCTTGCCCCGACAGCACTCCGGTGCCACCGAGAGAGAGGGGGAGAGCCCCCCTCCTTCTTCTTATTCCTTGTCCTCCCCCTAGATGGGAGGAGAGCCCCCCTTTGTCCATGGCCTCCATGGCGGCGTGGGGGAAGGAGCCCCTCTGAGATTCGATCTCCCTCTTTGTTCTTTTCTGTTTCACGTTCCTGTTTTCTGGAACTTCACCATTTCTTAAATTCCGGAAGATCCATAACTCTGATCGGGCTGAAATTTTGAGGGGATTTTTATCCATAAGTTAGCTTTCTTGGGCGCAAAGAAGAGCCCCAACCGAGTTAAGGAGTTCCCACTATACACCACCCCGTGCCAGGGGGCCCAGTGCGCCTTGCTGTCTAATGGAGGCCCTGGGCCTCCGTTTGTGTTGATTCCATCTCCCAAAAATCACATATTTTTTAAAATAATTCTTCGTAAATTTTTATCGCGTTTGGCCTTCATTTGATATGCATATTCTATGAAACAAGAAACATGCAACAAACACGAACTAACACTTGGCACTGTATCAATATGTTAGTCCAATAAATCATATAAAATGTTGCCAAAAATATGTGAAAGTTGTATAATATTGGCATGGAACAATCAAAAATTATAGATATGAAGGAGATATATCAATATTATTCTTATAGCCAACCTTATTGTACGAGTAACTCTATAAATGTATGTGTTAGCTATAAATGATATGACAACATCTAACACCCAACACTTGGCTATATTATTAGGGTTAATTATCTGTTTGCCCTCACTTGTGTCCATTTACTCATATTTGCCCTTAGTTGTGAATGATGCTCAATTTTGCCCCTGATTTGTGTGCACCAACTCCTTCCATGAATATTGTCGTCTTCGTCAGGTCAACGTATTTTACTAGGCCCTTACACGTGGGACCAGGCGGCATACGGAGACGCGCTACACGATCAGACCGTTGCCGGTCCCCGCTACTGGGACCCAGTAGAGAGTCGTTGCTCTTGTGGCTTGTGGGACCTAGCAGAGAGCCATTGCTCTTGCGATTTGTGGGACCCAACAGTGAACTGTTACTCGCCATGGGTGTGCGATAAAAGTGGCGGCGGAACGCGCCCTCGGAGCTGTTGGAATTATGCCCTAGAGGAAATAATAAATATAGTTATTATTATAATTCCTGTATCAAGATAATAGTTTATTATCCATGCTATAATTGTATTGAATGAAGACTCATTTACATGTGTGGATACATAGACAAAACACCGTCCCTAGCATGCCTCTAGTTGGCTAGCCAGTTGATCAATGATAGTCAGTGTCTTCTGATTATGAGCAAGGTGTTGTTGCTTGATAACTGGATCACGTCATTGGGAGAATCACGTGATGGACTAGACCCAAACTAATAGACGTAGCATGTTGATCGTGTCATTTTGTTGCTACTGTTTTCCGCGTGTCAAGTATTTATTCCTATGACCATGAGATCATATAACTCACTGACACCGGAGGAATGCTTTGTGTGTATCAAACGTCGCAACGTAACTGGGTGACTATAAAGATGCTCTACAGGTATCTCCGAAGGTGTTGGTTGAGTTAGTATGGATCAAGACTGGGATTTGTCACTCCGTGTGACGGAGAGGTATCTCAGGGCCCACTCGGTAATACAACATCACACACAAGCCTTGCACGCAATGTAACTTAGTGTAAGTTGCGGGATCTTGTATTACGGAACGAGTAAAGAGACTTGCCGGTAAACGAGATTGAAATAGGTATGCGGATACTGACGATCGAATCTCGGGCAAGTAACATACCGAAGGACAAAGGGAATGACATACGGGACTATACGAATCCTTGGCACTGAGGTTCAAACGATAAGATCTTCGTAGAATATGTAGGATCCATTATGGGCATCCAGGTCCCGCTATTGGATATTGACCGAGGAGTCTCTCGGGTCATGTCTACATAGTTCTCGAACCCGCGGGGTCTGCACACTTAAGGTTCGACGTTGTTTTATGCGTATTTGAGTTATATGGTTGGTTACCGAATGTTGTTCGGAGTCCCGGATGAGATCACGGACGTCACGAGGGTTTCCGGAATGGTACGGAAACGAAGATTGATATATAGGATGACCTCATTTGATTACCGGAAGGTTTTCGGAGTTATCGGGAATGTACCGGGAATGACGAATGGGTTCCGGGAGTTCACCGGGGGGGCAACCCACCCCGGGGAAGCCCATAGGCCATAAGGGTGGCGCACCAGCCCTTAGTGGGCTGGTGGGACAGCCCAAAAGGTCCCTATGCGCCAAGGATAAGAAATCAAAGGAAAAAGGAAAAAAAAGGAGGAGGTGGGAAGGGAGGGGGACTCCCTCCCACCAAACCTAGTCCAACTCGGTTTGGGGGGGGAGAGTCCTCCCCCTTGGCTCGGCCGACCCCCTTGAGGGTCCTTGGACCCCAAGGCAAGGCCCCCTCCCTCCCACCTATATATACGGAGGTTTTAGGGCTGATTTGAGACGACTTTTCCACGGCAGCCCGACCACATACCTCCACGGTTTTTCCTCTAGATCGCGTTTCTGCGGAGCTCGGGCGGAGCCCTACTGAGACAAGATCATCACCAACCTCCGGAGCGCCGTCACGCTGCTGGAGAACTCTTCTACCTCTCCGTCTCTCTTGCTGGATCAAGAAGGCCGAGATCATCGTCGAGCTGTACGTGTGCTGAACGCGGAGGTGTCGTCCGTTCGATACTAGATCGTGGGACTGATCGCGGGATTGTTCGCGGGGCGGATCGAGGGACGTGAGGACGTTCCACTACATCAACCGCGTTCTCTAACGCTTCTGCTGTACGGTCTACAAGGGTATTTAGATCACTCATCCCCTCTCGTAGATGGACATCACCATGATAGGTCTTCGTGCGCGTAGGAAAATTTTTGTTTCCCATGCGACGTTCACCAACAGTGGCATCATGAGCTAGGTTCATGCGTAGATGTTTTCTCGAGTAGAACACAAAAGTTTTTGTGGGCGGTGATGTGCGTCTTTCTGCCCTCCTTAGTCTTTTCTTGATTCCGCGGTATTGTTGGATTGAAGCGGCTTGGACCGACATTACTCGTACGCTTACGAGAGACTGGTTTCATCGTTACGAGTAACCCCCTTTGCTCAAAGATGACTGACAAGTGACGGTTTCTCCAACTTTAGTTGAATCGGATTTGACCGAGGAGGTCCTTGGATGAGGTTAAATAGCAACTCATATATCTCCGTTGTGGTGTTTGCCTAAGTAAGATGCGATCCTACTAGATACCCTTGGTCACCACGTAAAACATGCAACAACAAAATTAGAGGACGTCTAACTTGTTTTTGCAGGGTATGATTGTGATGTGATATGGCCAACGATGTGATGTGATATATTGGATGTATGAGATGATCATGTTGTAATAGAAATATCGACTTGCACGTCGATGGTACGGCAACCGGCAGGAGCCATAGGGTTGTCTTTATACTAACGTTTGTGCTTGCAGATGCGTTTACTATTTTGCTAGGATGTAGCTTTAGTAGTAATAGCATAAGTAGCACGACAACCCCGATGGCAACACGTTGATGGATGATCATGGTGTGGCGCCGGTGACAAGAAGATCGTGCCGGTGCTTTGGTGATGGAGATCAAGAAGCACGTGATGATGGCCATATCATGTCACTTATGAATTGCATGTGATGTTAATCCTTTTATGCACCTTATCTTGCTTAGAACGACGGTAGCATTATGAGGTGATCTCTCACTAAAATTTCAAGACGAAATTGTGTTCTCCCCGACTGTGCACCGTTGCTACAGTTCGTCGTTTCGAGACACCACGTGATGATCGGGTGTGATAGACTCAACGTTCACATACAACGGGTGCAAAACAGTTGCGCACGCGGAACACTCGGGTTAAGCTTGACGAGCCTAGCATGTGCAGACATGGCCTTGGAACACATGAGACCGAAAGGTCAATCATGAATCATATAGTTGATATGATTAGCATAGGGATGCTTACCACTGAAACTATACTCAACTCACGTGATGATCGGACTTGGGATAGTGTAAGTGGATCATGAACCACTCAAATGACTAGAGAGATGTACTTTTTGAGTGGGAGTTTAGCATATAATTTGATTAAGTTGAACTCTAATTATCTTGAACATAGTCTAAGTCCACTTTGAATATATTTGTGTTGTAGATCATGGCTCACGCGACAGTCATCCTGAATTTTAATACGTTCCTAGAGAAAGCTAAGTTGAAAGATGATGGAAGCAACTTTGTAGACTGGGCTCGTAATCTTAAGCTAATCTTACAAGCTGGGAAGAAGGATTATGTCCTTAATGCTGCGCTAGGAGATGAACCACCCGATACGGCTGATCAGGATGTTAAGAACGCTTGGTTAGCACGTAAGGAGGACTACTCAATAGTTCAATGTGCAGTCTTGTATGGCTTAGAACCGGGACTTCAACGTCTCTTTGAGCGTCATGGAGCATTTGAGATGTTCCAGGAGTTGGAGTTTATCTTTCAGAAGAACGCCCGGATCGAGAGGTATGAGACCTCCGATAAATTCTATGCTTGCAAGATGGAGGAAAACTCGTCTGTCAGTGAACATGTGCTCAAAATGTCTGGGTACTCAAACCGTCTAGCTGAGCTGGGGATTGAACTCCCGCAAGAAGCTATCACTGACAGAATCCTTCAATCACTGCCGCCAAGCTATAAAGGCTTTGTGTTGAACTACAACATGCAAGGGATGAACAAGTCTCCCGGCGAGTTGTTTGCGATGCTGAAAGTCGCAGAGTCTGAACTCCGTAAAGAGCATCAAGTGTTGATGGTGAGCAAGACCACTAGTTTCAAGAGAAACGGCAAAGGCAAGAAGGGCAATTCGAAGAAGAGCGGCAAGCCTGTTGCCAATCCGCCGAAGAAACCCAAGGCTGGACCTAAGCATGAAACAGAGTGCTTCTATTGCAAGGGTATGGGTCACTGGAAGCGCAATTGCCCCAAGTATCTGGCAGATAAGAAGGCGGGCAAAGAAAAATCAGGTATATTTGATATACATGTTATTCATGTGTACTTAACCGGCTCTCGTAGTAGTGCCTGGGTATTCGATACCGGTTCTGTTGCTCACATTTGCAACTCGAAGCAGGAACTGCGGAATAGACGAAGGCTGGCGAAAGACGAAGTGACGATGCGCGTGGGAAATGGTTCCAAGGTTGATGCAATCGCCGTCGGCATAGTGTCACTTCAGCTACCATCGGGATTAGTGATGAACTTAAATCATTGTTATTTAGTGCCTGCGTTGAGCATGAACATTATATCTGGATCTTGTTTATTGCGAGATGGTTACTCTTTTAAGTCTGAGAATAATGGTTGTTCTATTTCTATGAGTAACATCTTTTATGGTCATGCACCGAATGTGAGAGGATTGTTCATATTGAATCTTGATAGCGATACGCATATACATAACATTGAGACCAAAAGAGTTAGAGTAAACAATGATAGCGCCATATTTTTGTGGCACTGCCGCTTGGGTCATATTGGTGTGAAGCGCATGAAGAAACTCCATGCTGATGGACTTTTGGAGTCACTTGACTTTGATTCACTTGACACGTGCGAACCATGCCTCATGGGCAAGATGACTAAAACTCCGTTCTCCGGAACAATGGAGCGTGCAAGTGACTTGTTGGAAATCATACATACCGATGTGTGTGGTCCAATGAGCGTAGAGGCACGCGGCGGATATCGTTATTTTCTCACCTTCACTGACGATTTTAAGTAGATATGGTTATGTCTACTTGATGAAGCACAAGTCTGAAACATTTGAAAAGTTCAAGCAATTTCAGAGTGAAGTGGAAAATCATCGTAACAAGAAGATCAAGTTCCTACGGTCTGATCGTGGGGGTGAATATCTGAGTTTCGAGTTTGGTGCTCACTTAAGACAATGTGGAATTGTTTCGCAGTTAACACCGCCTGGAACACCATAGCGTAATGGTGTGTCCGAACATCGTAATCGTACTTTGTTAGAGACGGTGCGATCTATGATGTCTCTTACTGATTTGCCGTTATCATTTTGGGGTTATGCATTAGAAACAGCTGCATTCACTTTAAATAGGGCACCATCAAAATCCGTTGAGACGACACCATACGAACTGTGGTATGGCAAAAGGCCAAAGTTGTCGTTTCTTAAAGTTTGGGGATGTGATGCTTATGTCAAAAAGCTTCAGCCTGAAAAGCTGGAACCCAAAGCGGAAAAGTGCGTCTTCATAGGTTACCCAAAAGAGACAGTTGGGTACACCTTCTATCTCAAATCCGAGGGCAAAGTGTTTGTTGCTAAAAACGGAGCTTTTCTCGAGAAGGAGTTTCTCTCGAGAGAATTGAGTGGGAGGAATATAGAACTTGACGAGGTTGTCGAACCTCTCATCCCTCTGGATGGTGGCGCATGGCAAGGGGAAACCTCTATCGTTGCGACGCCGGTTGAGGAGGAAGTTAATGATGATGATCATGAAACTCCAGTTCAAGTTTCTGTTGAACCACGCAGGTCGACGAGATCACGCGCTACTCCAGAGTGGTACGGTAATCCCGTCTTATCAATCATGTTGTTAGACAACAATGAACCTGCAAATTATGAAGAAGCAATGGTGGGCCCAGATTCCAACAAATGGCTAGAAGCCATGAAATCCGAGATAGGATCCATGTATGAGAACAAAGTGTGGACTTTGGAGATACTACCTGAGGGCCGCAAGGCTATTCAGAACAAATGGATCTTTAAGAAGAAGACGGACGCTGACGGTAATGTGACCGTTTATAAAGCTCGACTTGTGGCAAAGGGTTTTTTACAAGTTCCAGGAGTTGACTACGATGAGACTTTCTCACCCGTAGCGATGCTTAAGTCCGTCAGAATCATGTTAGCAATAGCTGCATTTTTCGATTATGAAATCTGGCAGATGGATGTCAAAACGGCGTTCCTTAATGGTTTACTTAAGGAAGGGTTGTATATGATGCAACCCGAAGGTTTTGTCGATCCTAAAAATGCTGACAAGGTGTGCAAGCTCCAGCGATCCATTTATGGACTGGTGCAAGCATCTCGGAGTTGGAACAAACGCTTTGATGAGGTGATCAAAGCATTTGGGTTTATACAAGTGGTTGGAGAATCTTGTATTTACAAGAAAGTGAGTGGGAGCTCTGTGGCGTTTCTAATATTATATGTGGATGAAATATTACTGATTGGAAACAACGTAGAGCTTTTGGAGAGCATAAAAGGTTACTTGAATAAAAGTTTCTCTATGAAGGACCTAGGAGAAGCTGCTTACATTCTAGGCATTAAGATCTATAGGGATAGATCAAAACGCCTGATAGGACTTTCACAAAGCACATACCTTGATAAAGTTTTGAAGAGGTTCAAAATGGAACAGTCCAAGAAAGGGTTCTTGCCAGTTTTACAAGGTACGAAATTGAGTAAGACTCAGTGCCCAGCAACTAATGAAGATAGAGAGCATATGCGCTCCGTCCCCTATGCTTCAGCCATAGGTTCTATCATGTATGCGATGCTGCGCACTAGACCGGATGTTAGCCTGGCCATAAGTATCGCAGGTAGGTTCCAGAGTAATCCAGGAGTGGATCACTGGACAGCGGTCAGGAATATCCTGAAGTACCTGAAAAGGACTAAGGAGATGTTTCTTGTGTATGGAGGTGACGAAGAGCTCGCCGTAAAAGGTTACGTCAATGCAAGCTTTGACACAGATCCGGACGACTCTAAGTCGCAAACCGGATACGTATTTATTCTTAATGGGGGTGCAGTAAGCTGGTGCAGTTCCAAGCAAAGCGTCGTAGCAGATTCTACATGTGAAGCGGAGTACATGGCTGCCTCGGAGGCGGCTAAGGAGGGTGTCTGGATGAAGCAGTTCATGACGGATCTTGGAGTGGTGCCAAGTGCACTGGATCCAATAACCTTGTTCTGTGACAACACAGGTGCCATTGCCTTAGCAAAGGAACCACGTTTTCACAAGAAGACCAGACACATCAAACGATGCTTCAACCTCATCCGCGACTACGTCGAGGAAGAGGACGTAAATATATGCAAGGTGCACACGGATCTGAATGTAGCAGACCCGCTGACTAAACCTCTTCCACAGCCAAAACATGATCGACACCAGAACTGTATGGGTGTTAGATTTATTACAATGTAATTCACATGGTGATGTGAGGGCTAGATTATTGACTCTAGAGCAAGTGGGAGACTGTTGGAATTATGCCCTAGAGGCAATAATAAATATAGTTATTATTATAATTCCTGTATCAAGATAATAGTTTATTATCCATGCTATAATTGTATTGAATGAAGACTCATTTACATGTGTGGATACATAGACAAAACACCGTCCCTAGCATGCCTCTAGTTGGCTAGCCAGTTGATCAATGATAGTCAGTGTCTTCTGATTATGAGCAAGGTGTTGTTGCTTGATAACTGGATCACGTCATTGGGAGAATCACGTGATGGACTAGACCCAAACTAATAGACGTAGCATGTTGATCGTGTCATTTTGTTGCTACTGTTTTCCGCGTGTCAAGTATTTATTCCTATGACCATGAGATCATATAACTCACTGACACCGGAGGAATGCTTTGTGTGTATCAAACGTCGCAACGTAACTGGGTGACTATAAAGATGCTCTACAGGTATCTCCGAAGGTGTTGGTTGAGTTAGTATGGATCAAGACTGGGATTTGTCACTCCGTGTGACGGAGAGGTATCTCAGGGCCCACTCGGTAATACAACATCACACACAAGCCTTGCAAGCAATGTAACTTAGTGTAAGTTGCGGGATCTTGTATTACAGAACGAGTAAAGAGACTTGCCGGTAAATGAGATTGAAATAGGTATGCGGATACTGACGATCGAATCTCGGGCAAGTAACATACCGAAGGACAAAGGAAATGACATACGGGATTATACGAATCCTTGGCACTGAGGTTCAAACGATAAGATCTTCGTAGAATATGTAGGATCCAATATGGGCATTCAGGTCCCGCTATTGGATATTGACCGAGGAGTCTCTCGGGTCATGTCTACATAGTTCTCGAACCCGCGGGGTCTGCACACTTAAGGTTCGACGTTGTTTTATGCGTATTTGAGTTATATGGTTGGTTATCGAATGTTGTTCAGAGTCCCGGATGAGATCACGGACGTCACGAGGGTTTCCGGAATGGTCCGGAAACGAAGATTGATATATAGGATGACCTCATTTGATTACCGGAAGGTTTTCGGAGTTACCGGGAATGTACCGGGAATGACGAATGGGTTCCGGGAGTTCACCGGGGGGGCAACCCACCCCGGGGAAGCCCATAGGCCATAAGGGTGGCGCACCAGCCCTTAGTGGGCTGGTGGGACAGCCCAAAAGGGCCCTATGCGCCAAGGATAAGAAATCAAAGGAAAAAGGAAAAAAAAGGAGGAGGTGGGAAGGGAGGGGGACTCCCTCCCACCAAACCTAGTCCAACTCGGTTTGGGGGGGAGATTCCTCCCCCTTGGCTCGGCCGACCCCCTTGAGGGTCCTTGGACCCCAAGGCAAGGCCCCCTCCCTCCCACCTATATATACGGAGGTTTTAGGGCTGATTTGAGATGACTTTTCCACGGCAGCCCGACCACATACCTCCACGGTTTTTCCTCTAGATCGCGTTTCTGCGGAGCTCGGGCGGAGCCCTGCTGAGACAAGATCATCACCAACCTCCGGAGCGCCGTCACGCTGCCGGAGAACTCTTCTACCTCTCCGTCTCTCTTGCTGGATCAAGAAGGCCGAGATCATCGTCGAGCTGTACGTGTGCTGAACGCGGAGGTGCCGTCCGTTCGGTACTAGATCGTGGGACTGATCGCGGGATTGTTCGCGGGGCGGATCGAGGGACGTGAGGAAGTTCCACTACATCAACCGCGTTCTCTAACGCTTCTGCTGTACGGTCTACAAGGGTATGTAGATCACTCATCCCCTCTCGTAGATGGACATCACCATGATAGGTCTTCGTGCGCGTAGGAAAAAAAAAATTCCCATGCGACGTTCCCCAATAGGAGCTCGTAGTGGTGAGCAGCAATTTGCCGAGCGGGGGACGGGGTTAGAGGCGTACAGGCATAGAGGTGGGCGGCGACCCCTGTTTGTAGCTAGGAGTTGGGCACGTGCGACGAGAGGGCGGCGTCGAGATCCCCTTCATCTCTAGACGATGGGAAGATTGTTGTGGAGGGTGCGGCCATCTGCTACACCTATAGGGGTCGTGCGCTGAGGTGTTGAGATCCCCTTCGGCTCCGGGCGGTCATAATAGAGCTCATTGTCTTTTTCTAGATCCTGCAACACCTTGCGGATCCATGTTCCGGCGCGCGTGGAGATGCCGATCTTCCAGTGTCCGCGATGTCGGGCAGACGTTGATCGGAGGGTTTCGCGCACACTGAAGAACTATAATCGTGCGTTCTACGTGTGCAATGATAAGGGGGTAAGAATCAGGGCAATTTCACCATTTTCGTGGTCGGGATCCTTGAGAAATACGGTTGATTTGTTTGGCGTTCATGCAGGTGAAATGTTTCTTCCTTTGGGTCGATGTTCTTGCCAAGACGTTGATGAATGGATTGCTAGAAGAGCATGAAGAATGGTTGCCCATCCTTCCACAAACGGCAGCGGCCGTAGATCAACCTCCGCAAGAAGAGACGGAGGGTGGAGAATGCAATGACATAGAGTTAGCTTTTGAGCTTAGGAGGTTGAACAAGAAGATTAGGAAGCTCGAAGATCAAGCACAAATACCCATTTGCAATTAAATTGGGGCATTTGTAGGTATGGTAATCACACTGGGTGTAATGTTGAAATTGTATGGAAAGGCATGAATTTGGGAGGAATTTGTAAGGTTGAAATTGTATGAAAAAATGTTGAGAAAGGGAGAAGAAATGTGAAATTCAGAAACTTTGATCAATGAAATGCAGCTCTCTGCTCTGCCTTTTTGTAAAAAAAAAGATTCGTTGGGCCAAATTTAGAGTCGAGAGCCGAGTGTCGGTTAGAATAATGGGTCAACTCCATCCAATTAGGCCCATTCGGGGTGGGAAAATGAAAAGGGTGGATTCTGTGTAAGAAATGAGAAGGGTGGACAATGAACAAAAAAGGTGCGACTGGGACTCGAACCAAAGACCGCGTGGGTTTGTGGCATTTAGAGCTAGGTCAGATAGAAACACTTTGACATGAAAAGGGAAGGAATCTATACATAGTGAGTCCATGGCTTGGTTTAGGATTTAAAGACGCATGTTTGTACTGAATGTTTGGACACGCGTGAGAGTGGTTTTCCTTTTTTGTACTGAATTTTTGGAAACGCATGTTTGCACTGCCACATGATCCCGGTTAGAGTGGTTTTCCTTTGCTTTGTTGATGTAGCACTTGGTTTAGGGTTTGAAGGGAAGAAATCTGCATGTTAGTTCATGACTTGGTTTAGGGTTTAAAGGAAAGAAATCTGCATGCTTCCATGGTCACAAAATCCGTTACAAGCTTAACCACTTGTTGATCTTTGGGCACGAACATTTTTCAACACACACAAATGATCACTTTGGGCACGGAATTTTTTAACACACACAAACGATCTCTTTGGGGACAAACATTTTTGAACACACATAATAACTTAGATAAGATAAGACACAAACCACCGTACCCTTATATAGATGGGTACCCTACATAGATCAGTCCAAGGACACGACACGCTACGTACAACATAGAAAAATAACAAAATAAATATGATAAAACAAAACATGACGAGCTCTGGGCTCGCATCCCTCACTCTGGGCTCGCACCCCTTCTCGAACATCTTCATGTTGACCTTTCTTCCACCTTGGTCGCGCCCCTTCACCACCTTCTTCAACATCACTCCTCGTAGTAGGGAAGGGAGTGCATATGGTTTGCGGTGGGGAAGATGCAGTTGGTATTGGTGAAGATGTTGTACAGCCTGAAGAAGATGGACTTGCAGCCGCAACAAAACACTTTGCCGAGGAGCTCGCGTGCATCGAACGGATTGGTGAAGGTGACGGTGAGTAGTTTGAGGGTGCCGGCGCGGTCATGAACCTCGTTGAGGGTAAACATCCTAGGCGAGCCCCGTGTGAGGTGGGCAAAGCGGGCGGTGAGGAAGTCGCGTGCGAGCTCGACGGACCCCTCCACCTGGATTGCACCCACACACGGAGCGTGCTCTCCACGAGGACGCCCAGCGGGTAGCGCAGCTCCAACATGATAGACTGACGAAGGAAGGTCAGTTTGTTGTACTACATCTTCAGTTGGTGCTTGGGGTTCTCGGAGAGGATGGTGGGCTCGATCGCTTGGGTGTTTGAAGTGGAGAGAGTGGATCTGGCTTGGGTGGTGAGTGGGAGAGGAAGAGAGGCGTATAAATAGGCGTGTTTGTGGTATAGGAAGAGAGAAGGGTTGCGAATGAATGAACGTGCGGTGCGTGTGCGGGTGTCTATCTGGGTGTGTGCGTGTGTATCTGTTACGATTTTACACTGAAACGATGGGACGTGTGTATCTGAGCGTGTGCGCCTCCAAGTCACTATAGTGCATCTGAGTCAAGCGGTGCATGGCCACGTCCTCGCCTCCCGCGCATGCATGTCCACCTCCTCGCCTCCTGTGCATGCACGCCCACCTCCTCGCTTCCCACGCATGCATGCCTACATCGTGTCGCTTCCCATGCATGCAGGCCTGAAAAGGCTGAGACGGGGCATTAACAACGCTCACAAGCCCGGACCGCGAGACGGCCCAACGGTCCATCCAGCACGCCCACTATCCGTGCTGAGAAGAAAAAATGGACAGCCGAATCATATCGCATCTCGCGGATCGCCCTCCACCTCCCTGAAGATTCCTTCTAGAAGTGGATTAGATCGACGGTCCTTGTTCAGCGCTAGGGTTATATCGACGATCACTATTCGCGAGGTTTGGGAGGGGTTTGGAGTCAGTCAAAGATAGGTTTGACCAGAACCGGAATGAGCATATTTTTAGCACATTTTTCATGAATTGAGTTTACTTCGCAAAAGGGCTAATATTGATGACCAAGTTAGAACAAGAAAGTTCACCATAGTTTTGAAAGAATTGCAACATCCAAATAGCATGTCAAATTTGAAGTTTGGTTCAAATTTGATTTTTTGTACAAATTTTTGACATGACTTGCTCAAAACATGTACCATCATTATTGAAACATAGTTCTAACATAGGTCCAACATCATTCAACAGAAATACAACATCATTCATAATGCTTCATATATTTTCATAAATAGCGTTGGGGCTTCTGTTTGATCCTTGAGCTTCTTGCCACCACTTTGCTCCTTGTGCTCATTGTGCTCATTGCTTCTTCTCTCTCCTCTTGGTTGTTGGTACCTTAAGCATCTTCTTCGAACCTATCGCGGAGCTGTACAAAACATAAAGGGTATTGAGATCATGTCAAGTGATAAATGTACATTAGTATTGGCAATATTTACATACCTAGCAGAACTCACAACAATAGAAGATTGGTCACCATTTGGAGCCTCACTTGGATCATCATTTGGAGGATATTTTGGATCATCCTGAAAATCATCATTTGGATCATCGTCAAAATCATGCGGCTGTTGACCATCATCATTTGGAACCTTGTCAAAATCCTCATCTGTTGCAATCGGTTGTTGACAATCATTTTCATCATCTGTTGCAACCGACTGTTGACCAACATTTTCATCGAAGCCTTCATTGAAACACTCTTTGAATGTTGTGTTATCACAATACTTACCGAAATTACCAGACCCACCACACCTTGTGCACTTACGCGTCCTCGCTCCAAGTCCAGCTCCTTCGTTGCGAGGTATGAATTGACTCTTCCTTGGTCTACCTGCTGCTCTCTTCAAAACTGGAGCGCAAAGCTAGAATCAAGGGTCCACTATGTCACATTGTTGTTTTCCCTCGAAAGCAGGTAGGGCATATGCATATGTGGCTTTGAACCTTGCAACAGAGTAGTAATCATGCACATATTGTTGTATGTTCACTGCTGGACCTGAGAGACAAGTGATGATAAACAAGGCATGAATGCATGGCAACCCAGTTATCTGCCATTGCCTACATCTACAAGTTCTAGCTTCTAAATCCGTTGGATATCTCCATTCCCTATTCTCTTTATCCAAAAATGGTACCTCTGTTGTGGTAGCCGAGCAAAGAGTCATGTCCATTTCCAAGCCTGTTGTTTTCTGCTTTAGTTCATTCATCACGGAAGGGATGATAATGTGGCCCATGAATTTTGCCACGACTATTCTTGCACGATAATGAAAGTTTTGCATGTATTATATCCTTATATTGTCAAGAAAATCCACCACATAAAGACCCTTTAGTTTCCGGATCGTTGAGTTGAAAGACTCTCCAAGATTATTATGCACATAGTCAACTTTGCTCAGTTTACTCAATGGGCTTCTGGCCCATAAATTGGAGTGGTGTGTTTCCAAGTATTCCTTCACTTTGGGATTCGTGTATAACTCCCTCAATTAGTAGTTGTGCTTCTTCACACTGCAAGTCAAAGATGTTGGCCATAAATTGTCGGTATACACCTTTTCTTTGTATTTCTTCACAAAATTTACAGCAAGGTGATGCATGCATTCCCTATGCTCTGCTCCAGGGAACAAATTGTCCACTGCCACTTCTAAACCTTTGCACGCATCTGTATGAATTACCAACCCATTGGGATGTGCAATAGCCCGACGCAGATTATGCAAAAACCAAGTCCATCTCTCCTCATACTTTGCTCCATCACACCGTTCGCAACTCAAAATACGAAATTGTTTGCATCAACTACAGAAGCTGCTACTAACTGTCCTTTAAACCTCCGTGTGAGAAAATTAGCACCAATAGCCAAATACGGCCTGCAGCCTGCCAAAAAAACCCGGCAACAAGCCTCAAAGAAGAAGAAAAAACTCCTAAAGCATTCCTTAGTCTTTGTCACTCCCTTGAATGTGTACTCCATGATATGGTGGTCAATATCTACAATACTACATGGGCTGGCCCTCTCCACTTCAGGTTTGAATGAATACAACAATTGAAAACTTTCCTCTAAGTTATCATAAATAGAATCCATAGCATGTTTTTTACTATTGAACACCCTCATGTATGGTAACTCTATCTTGAGCTTGTCTTTGATGTTCTTCTACAATTCCTTTGCACCCACTTGTTGGTTTCCTTTCACCCACTTCCTTACTTCTTCCCCCATCCATCTTGACTTCGCTCTACTGATTGTTTCCTTCCTAAGGGTTGATTCCTGGCATGTGTGCCTAAAAAGGTTCACTTTGACATGAACATTCGTGCTATTTCACATTTTAGATGCGAGCATCCTTCATGGACAACTCTCAGTCGGACGGTGCACTCTGTAACGTACTTGATCGCTCTTGTCAACTTTGAAAGTACGTTCTACCTTCATGCAGTACGTCACAAGTGCATTTCTACACACACTCATGGATGCAAAAATGGGACCTTCTTCCATATGAGGGTTCAAAGGGTCCCATTCAACAGCTGCAAGGTCTTCGTCCTCACCCGCCGTGTCATCCTCCACACAGACGTCATTGTGAGGCTCATCTTGGTTTTCAGCCCGAGGTGCCCATCATTAATTTTGAATAACATCAGAATATAGCCTCTCTTCATCGACTCCAGAATTGCACGCATCAGGCTCCACTTCAAGGGGGACCCTTCTGCCAGTGCCCACTCTTGTCGAGCCAAGAGTTTGTCGTGCACTAACTGAACTGTTCTGGCTAGAGCTGCCATTATGACGACATGGTTCTCCCCAGAAGGTGCACCCGCCATCCTAGGTCCAAATGCCTGCTCAAGCACATCAATTTGCAGCCTCACATGAAAATTCTCTCTCTCCTTATGCTTAGCAAACATGGTAGCGAGCTCTGCATCATTACTAACTTTCACCCATTTATTTTCTTCCCCATCGTAGTATTTGTATCCCACTTCATCAACCAAACCCCAAGGATATTGGCTACAAATTACCTCCCCAAATTGTCTGAAACTCCAATTACAAGCCATTGACAAGAGATAATCGAAACCTCCTTGGAATTTCTTCTTGTTCTTTGCATTCAGGATGTACTGGTCCCTTCTAATGTGCACCAAGAAAGCAAACCGCAACTCCACCCTAACCCACGAAAAACAAAGACACAATCAGCACACCAATAGCAAAATCAACTGCAAACCAATTCGAATCGACTGTTGAAATGCACAAGGAAACTCAATCTAAAGAGGAGGCGTGACTTACCCCTCGGGAACCGAGTCATGGATGCGACGGATGTCCGACCCCATGCCTGCCTCGCCAAATACTCTCGGGTCGCTGCTGCTCGCAATTTCACCCTCGGGTTCACCCTCCTACTTCCTCTTTGTGCACCAGCGCCCCACCTATCAGCGCTTCGGTCGGGCACACGGAAGAAGGCTCCGCTGCGGGTCGAGCAGGTGGCAGGCGCAGTGGCGCAACGAGCACCCCACCCGTGGCGTCGCAGGAAGGTGGCGGTGGAGCAGGACGGTCGCGGCGGTGCAAGTGGTGGCAGCGTTGCGGGACAGCCATTTGGGAGCAGGTGGCGTCGGGTGTGGCCGGTTCAGACCATAGGGTTCGTCGTCGTTGCGCGGTCCCACATGTAAGCTCCGTAGCCACTATCACTAACGCCAACAGACGAAAGGGACTTTAGTCTGGCTATCTAGCCTCATCAAAGTAGATGCGCACAGACTAAGGGCAAAATTGAGCGCGATTGGTAAGTGAGGGCAAAACTGAATACATGGGCAAAACTAAAGGCAAACGGATAATTAACCCATATTATTTACCATGCTCTTAGGGACAGATCTTGGTGACGTGTCCGTTGTTTCCTGAACCAACAATTCCAGAGGCAAGCAGTATTAATGCCGTCGAGTATATATCAGTCAGTTGATTGCTGCACCATGCAATACTAAGAAGCAAATATTTTGAATATGAAACTAGTACTTCCTCTGTATCTAAGTATAACACGTTTTTGAATCTCCAACATAGTACCTGAATGCAACATAATACCAACACCATTCAGCCATGTGACAAAGAAAGGATGACCTTAGCAAACTGAAGCTTGAAACAAAAAATCACGGTAACAAACAAGCAAGCAACAGGCGAGCAGCAATGACTGCTCGGGGCAAAATTTGGGCTTAGCAAAAAGCAGAGACAATGCCAAAAACACGATATCAACAAGCATTCTCACAATGACTCTTGATACAGTTTCAGTTCAAAATTAGTGCACGGGCACACACGACCTCAGCACACCTTAAAGCTGGCCGTACAAGATAACAAGCTCACACCTGTAAGATATGCGAGGCGCATAAACAGCTACTCAGTGTCTTCTTCCACTTATACACATGACAAGAGGCGCTGGTTTCTCTTTCTGACTCTGACGTCCTGGCCAGGTTAAAGCACGACAGTCAACCATTGGTTAATGTTACTTCTCAAGCAAATTGTAGGAGGTTCCCTGATGGAAGGGAGGGTAGCCCATGCCTCGCGACAGAACTTCACGAGCGGCATAGCATCCAGGCCACGTGGGAGCGCTTGCAAACTGCAGCCCCGGGAAGGTATGCTCTAGTGGCAGATTCACTGCGGACACTTGAACATCCGCTTCAAGTGGCGACTCCTCCAGCATCTGATACTGCACACAAGCTGCATTTCCAGACGGCGAATCATTCAGCTGTCCTTCCTCAGGTGGAGAGTTTTCCAGGATATGCTGTCCTTCCTCGGGTGGTGAGTCTTCCATGATATGCTGTCCTTCCTCGGGTGGTGAGTCTTCCATGATATGCTGCCCTTCCTCGGGTGGTGAGTCTTCCAGGATTTGGTACTGAACTCCAGTTGGATGATCGGGTGCAGACGGTGGGTCTCCCAGCCCATGATGCTGGGCATCAGCTGATGTTACCTCGTCACAATCGGCAGGATCAGTTGGTTGCTCGGCAGATACACTTGCATTAATATGATTGAATGCTCGTGGATCGTTGGTAGGCTCATGATCAGAGGTTGGCATGGTTAGGTTTTGTTTCTGAGCACTTCTGCCTGACAACGAAATGCTCATATCAGATTCAGCTGCCCTGTCTGCGAAGTACTCACAAGTTGGAGGGTCATTTCCACCTGGAGTATCATAGTTGCGAGGTTGTCCTGATCGGCCGTTGGTATCCGTCCAGTAGTCACCTGGCGAACTAGTGGTATCATGGTATGTGTCGGCCAACAATTGGTCTATCACGGAGGCATTTGCTTGTTGCTCTTTTTGCATTTCTTCGTCAGGGATGCACGCCTCACACTCGATGCCCATTTCCAAATCGCCACTGATGCTCATATATGCATTGCCTGTGATGTCCCTTTGTGAATCATTATAGCACGGTTTTCTGCTGCAGAGGTGCCCCTTTGATTTAGCAATCTCATTATGTTTCTGAGCAAAATCACTACGGCTCCACAGAGAAAGAGGAGGAGGTGATAGATTCCACTGGTCCATTTGCTTGTTATCAGCATCAAACGATCCAGGCAAATAAAATGACTGCATAATTTTCCAAAAGAAATCATCAGGAGCACAATTCTATCATCAGTGTTGAAGTATATGAGTTCTCAAGGGGAACACTGTCCAAACATACCTTTCCTGCAAGCTGATTAGAATCTTCCCATGTTAGCTCATAAGGTGGGTATTTTTTATCCAGCCTACACATCATCAAGTGTGGAACGTTGTTCGAGATAAGCTATATGGGGATGAATAAAGAGAAAGCAGATGAATAAAGAGAAAGACAGTACCTTTCGGTTTCCTTGGGAACAATAAGAATTATCAGCTTCGGTTTGAAACTTAGGGCTTTGTTGATAAACTGGTTTGCAAGTGAAGCTTTAAACCCAAAAGGAGGATTCAGCCCCATGATCTGAGGATAACAGCAGATACTGAATATATTAAATCTGGAAATTTGCCATAATGGACATGAGCAAAGTAACACAAGCTATACCAATCGGGATCCGGCAGGCAATTCATCTGGTTGAACGGTCATCCAGTCTCGCCTCTCAAAATTGAAATCATTCTGGAGAAATATTTATAATGTTGTATCAGTCCGCTGTGCTGAATAAATTTTTCAGCTAAGGGAGTAGCAAAAGACAATGGGTGTGTGGTTAGGCTCCTATATCTGCAATTAACTAAACTATTAATGATAAAAATGGGTCATGTATAACAAATAGAGAAATGCAAGCACCTTTGGCTGGATGAGATCATAATTTTTATAGAAACAATTCTTTTCAGAAGCTTCAAGCTTTTCCTTCAATAATGTGCTAAAATCATTTGAACCACAGCAGAAGTCAACGACCTAAAAGAATAAGAGACATGCACAGGTCATGATAAACAGCTTCTGTTGGACATATTGCAGTCAATTTTGAATTTGAGACCATAAGATAAGTGGTGTAGCTAATTTCCAGAGTTAAGACAGATAAATGAACAGAAACCAGAATTCATGAATAAAAATAGTCCAAACATGCACAAAATAGTAGATTCATGTCCATTATGGTAGCTAATTTTGAATTACAAGCAGATTCTAGTTAATCCAAGAATGGCAAATAGTCCAAGTAGGTGATCATATTGTATATTACAAAATAGTAGAAATTTTAGTAAAACAAAATCAGTGATGAACGTTTTTGCAGACAAACGTAATGCAATGTTTTATTCAAACATTTGCCTCAGTAAAAGGCATCACCATCTGACTTGGCTGTCTAAGAATGGCAAATAGTCCAAGTAGGTGATCATATTGTATATTACAAAATAGTAGAAATTTTAGTAAAACAAAATCAGTGATGAACGTTTTTGCAGACAAACGTAATGCAATGTTTTATTCAAACATTTGCCTCGGTAAAAGGCATCACCATCTGACTTGGCTGTCTAAGATTGTTACGGACAGAGCATATATGTATAATAACACTGTAGTACAAAAAGTCCATGATTGAATGAGCAAAATAACAGATTGTATGCATGTATGACATGAGATGGAAGTGGACTATATAATAGGGTGCATCACTTATGCGTGTTTACTATGCAAGACATAAGTAGCAAGAACCAAACCAGAAATTTACCGTATCACCACTTTGAACATACCATTGTAGCTTATCTACAATCTGCACAAAATCACCAGAGTTACTTCAGCAAGAAAGATTGAGAATGCAGTCAGGAACAGGAAGTAACCTAGAGTATAGAAAGCTTGAACTAAACTAAACCTTCTAAAGCAAGATAACAAGCACAATTTTCAACAAAAAAAGAGAACACAAAATGAAAGCAGAGATTGAAGAGTAGCCTCTGTACAAAACAAATAATGTGCTGTTTGGAAAAATAGTCTTTATTCGTAAAATTTTGGTACACAAGTATAATTTCAACAGAATACCAGAACTTTAAGAAGAAATACTATTATTAAAAACATGCCCTAAAGAGTATATTGTACTAGTTTTGCACCACCTATTTGGCACCAGCTCCACAAAACATCAGGTGCCTATGCATTTATGCATTTAGATCCTGTGTTGCACCACTTTTTAATCATAAAACCATGTCTCAGAAACAGGTATCTTAATAAACTACCTGCTGACCATTCTTAAGTACAAGGGAACAGTAAGCCATGCTGTTATCTACAGCATTTATCAAATTATGAGCTTCAGATTGCTAATTTAACCCCAAAACTTTTTAACCCTAAATTCTGTTTATGAACAACTGAAACAAAAGTTGATCTAGAACGCGTGTTTTAACATTACAGTAGTCACACAAATTCTTGCATAATAAATATATCTTGGTTTTTCCTTAGAATTCTGTTTATAGCCAACAATAACAAAAAATGATCAAGATGGTTTTTAAACATTAATACTCCTTCCATCTACTAATAGAAGGCCACTTCATATTTTTATGTCTAACTTTGACCATTAATTTTACCAACAAAACTTGAGTCATATGTCATAAAAAGTATGCCATTGGATGCACATTCGAAAGAACTTTTCAATAATATATTTTTATGAGATATATCACATATTTTGTTGACCAAATTACAAGTCAAAGCTTGACACGAAAAACGAAGTGGCCATGTATATAAAAATGGAGGGAGTAGTAGTTACACCAAATTCTTGAATAAGAAATATATTACTCAAGCTTTGTCTCAATGTTTAATACAAAGGGACAGGAGAAGATTCGAGGGAGCAGATTTGTCTAGATTCATAGCAGCAAGATATGGGGTTAGATGATTCAAGGGGAGAGGAGAAGATTAGAGGGAGCAGATTTAGTTGATTCTTGTTTTTAACCCTAAAGAAAAACCCCTCTTTAATCAGAGGGAGGCTTCTACCTACCTCAATATAAGAGATAAAAAAGACTACCAAATATAACCAGCCCCTGAAGGACCGAATCTTACAAAATCCCAACAAATGCTGCTACCTAGTCCAAATTCACAGTTTCAATGCACTTTGTATCTTCATTAATATACTTATAGTGTAATTTGCAGTAAAAAAAAACATGATTGAATATTACCAATCATGTCAACTCATTCATTTTTGTCGTCTGTATATTAAAATGTGCAAGTTCTTTGATCTTTGGGATCAGAAATAAATCTTACTATTGTAGCCAACGTTGGTTACGGAGGTTGTAAGGTGGGATACTTCCTGGACGCGAGGGTCGTCGCCATGTAGGCGCCGTGGTACAGTAAAAGGGTAGTGGGGAAAGATAGAAGACTTAGAGGGGTAGAACAGAAGCATAGGTAAGAACTAGATATTTCCTTGCTTGCCTCCTTACAAGGGAGATACATCGTTATATAGACCCTTTAGGTCAGTTACTGTTCTGGATAATCCAAGACTAGGCTGGGACGCTGGGTGCATCTAAGAGACAACTGGATTCACCAGAACACTATTCAGAAGTGGCAACATGACAAGTTGCTACCAGAAAATAGTGAACAGAAGATAACTCTATATAGCAGGAACAAACAAGAAATATTTTAAATAATGTGTACACCTACCTTCTCTAGCTTGTCCAGTTTTGTGAAATGCCGCCCATAAGATGTATAGCGCGTGCCATGAAGAAACGGGGCAAGATATATATTCAGTTTGTTCTGCACATAATAGTTCATAATATCATGTATATTGCGATCTTCAGCTTAAAATGTTAGAGGAAAAACTGCAAGCATGTATGTCATATCATTACAATAACTCCTAGTATCTGATGTTGCATCCAGCTTATCCCAATGTCTAAATCAGTTATCACAAACAGCAAATTCTACAATCAAAATGCAAGGATGAAACGAATGAACAAATTTGCATATACCTTCCACTTTGCAAGTTGGAAAAGGTCATATGGTGAGCATACATTTTTGGCATCTTCTATATCTGCACCACTTTCTAACATATGAACCGCAGTCTTAACAGCCTGCCAAGAATACACGTCAGCATCAACCAAATCCATGGCACTGCTTCTAAGAAGGTGCAGTAGAGTACCTCAACAGATCTTTCCACCTTTCCCAATGTAACTTTATCAGTATTCTTCATAAATGATGTGTACGTAGACGAAACCACTAGCTGTTTCTGTACATCCTCAATAGTTATATTTGATGATGCTTTCTGTGCAAACTCGTAAATCCTGTGAGACTACCACTAGGTTAGTCTCGGTATTCGTGTTGCAGATTATGGCAATATAAGGAATACAATAGTATTGAAATGCACAAATTGAACAAATACTTGGATACAATGTAATGCAAGGTAGCAGTAACGGCGTTCCCCAGAAATCAGAACATTTAATATGATGGCAGCACATAAACAACTGGGAACAAAGTAAACGTGATGATCCTGCATTTCAAATGTTTTTTGTTATCTTGATTAGGACACATCGACCAAAGATACATAAACATTTTGGCTTCCCAGATCAGCGTTCTGCAAGAATCTAAGTGTTTCCACGAACAGACCTTTCACTCCTCCACGTCATATCATAAACTTATCGAAAATGACAGTTGTTTTGCAACTGCTTATGTAAATTTACAGGGTGGCGTCCAGTGACCCTTAAGCTATTCTTATTGTCATGCACTAACTTTACAATTAAACTTAAACACCAAAATCATCTTAAATCTTAAAGTACAAGACTTTTGGCACCCCCTCCATTCCCATATACTCCCTCCGTTTCTAAATATAAGTCTTTTTAGATGTTTCACTGAAAGACTACATACGGATGTATATAAACATACTTTATAATGTAGATTCACTCATTTTGCTCCGTATGTAGTCCCCTAGTGAAATCTCTAAAAAGACTTATATTTAGGAACAGACGGAGTACAAGCTTTGACTTTTCACACACTGCAATAAACATTCACTAGTACATTCCTTTAGCACATTCTTTACTAAAAAAAATGCAAGCATATAATTTTAATAAAATATTTTGCATGGCAAGTATATACGCTTTTATAAATACTTAACCAATATACTTGAATTTGTAATCAACTGCATCTGAAGATCGTAAACTGATGAATAAAGAACACGGAAGTAAAGAGTTATATTTACCTCGTCGCCGTGTTTATGTCAATCTCAGGAAATGTGCTAATGGGGATCACTGACATAACTGTTTTTTGCATACTTGAATGTTTTGTACCTCCAGGCACATGTTCTTTCTTCCTTTTCGCTATCGCATTGACGGAGGCAGAACAAGTTGATGTACCGAGGGGTCTTTTGCTACTGGATGATGGGACAGGGAGGCAGTCATCAAGGCGTCGAATCTTAACCCTTTTCAATCCATTCACATTGGAGGATTTTTTAGTGATAGGATCATCAGGAAATTTAATATGATCTCTTAAAGGAGTTCGAATTTTTGGATCAATATCGTGCTTGCTGGCCAAAAAAGGGATCTAGTCAGAGAGAGATGCACAAGCATAGCAAGGAAAACTAATTACCTAAAGGAAACAAATCTTACAGGCAATATATTAAGATGCGATTTTTTGGCAGAAGACCGTCCCATGCCCTTTGGAGAAGGCACACACCATTCTCAATTACGTCATCAAAGACGATTTTCCTATTGACAGGCACATACGTATTAGTTTGATCCAAGACAGCATAGTGAATACCAAGTAACAAGGAATGCAAACTAGTCACAAATATGGGAACAAGTTCTCATTGCCTTGGCAAACATCTTCGATGATATGACTTCGGGCACCGCCGGCAAACAGCAAATTGCAGCTCCTTAACCTCCTTGTTTTCACCATATTTACAAACATCGCATTTATGGAGTGGACATGCAAATTTCGCCCCATTGATTATCTTTGTCGTGTACTCAGTTGTTTTTGCTTCATTTTCAGGGAAGAGCAATTGGGCAACACATTTAGCATGATAAAAGTGCCCACAACTTGCTGAAGCACAAGGAAATACCTAGAAGATATAAGAATTCGAGTAAGCGGCCAACTAGTCTGCTTGAAATTTCTCAAAATTATATATTAGGTGAAAGGGGTTTAACCTCAGGAGGATCTGTTTTAGCTGAACTCAACCTGTGACAGGCAAAACATTGATATCTTTCATGTTCACAATTCTTGCACAGAAAAACCTTCATCGCCTGTAGATATGTATAAGCTCATCAAAAGATGCCTCGAATAGGTAAAGAATAGTAAAAATGTTTCACTCCCAAGTGAGGATCAGAATAGATACATCAAACTGATTCCTAGTATAGCCCAATGTTTTGCAATCTTCACTAGCATCTTTTGTTGCATGAAATGATCGCAGGCACTTGCCTTCACAGCTGCATATAGTTTAGCAGAAGCACACATCACTAATCATAATGAGAAACTAAGGTTCAACCTAAAATACTAATGCATGTATTATTATGTAACAGAGACGACAGAACAATTGAATGGAACCAAAACGTGAGTCTTAAAAAAGATACTTACAGTTTGAATGGGACCTACACATTATACATGTATTTGAAGTAACAAAAGGTAAGAACGGATTTAAACAGAAAACGTCCAGAGAATAACGCTTAAGCAGTTAACCCAGCTAGTAAGCGACATGCAGAACAAAGCTTGTAAAAGGTAGTAAGCAGACCAAGTACTGCAGGTGAGCACAAAGTGGAATAAAACATTGAACTGTGATACACATATAACCAGGCATGGTTAGAACTCCGCCATTTTCCTAGAGCTTCCATAAAAAACAACAGGCAATTTATAAGCCAAGCTGCATTCTAAATAAGTTGTAGGTCAAGACATCTCCTTCTTGTTAAACAGCATCGACGTATATATTATTGCATGAATAGAACTATGAAGCTTAGCGACTATGTTCTCTCATAAAGCCATTTCTACCCATAGCAAGTGCATGTTGGTGATTAACAATGGTTTTACTTTGTTTCAAATTCAATAGTTTTAGTAGCGATCCAAAACAAATGGTTGAGAATTCTGTAAAAAAAATGGGCTAAGTCCATAAGAACTATAACTGATTATTTCATTGCATTTTGTTCAGAGCACAAAAAAGAGAAAGCAAATGAACTTGTACCTTGCGATTTCACCACCATTATCACATAAGGCACAAATCAAATCAATGCCGGTGGAACTATCTTCATCAGCAATCTCAGCCATATCTGGTAACAACTGGAAGGTCCTTGTTTCACTTTTTACACCTCTATAAAACCTGTTTAAGCACCACAAAAATATTTGTTTATCTGTACTGTAGAGCCTTACATGTTTCACAACTCACACAAATTGTTTGAGATACAGCAATATTAATGTACCAAACTCAACGTTGGGACTCATGTCAATACTTACCCCAGATCAGCTTCTTACTGAAGTTGCAGAAGGACTATAAGAGAAAAACTAGTGGCTACTAATATTTTTCTGGACTTCCGTTTTGTCCTAATTTCGACCAAGCCAGTACAACAATAAGTTGGAAAAACTAAGTTCAAGAATGAAAGTTGGGAAAACTATATGTAACTTATCGAAGGCTGAAACCTCGTACGCAAAAGGCATAACTACTTTATCTTGGTTTAGGCAGTACTGGCAACAAAACAGAAGCACGATGAAAAATAGGGAGGCAAGCGCAGACATACATGCATGAAGGAATGCCTCTATTTGTGCACGGAAAGTGGATAGACCCCTGGACGGTTAAGACCTCCTAATTTCCCCAGTTTCTTCTCTAAATCTAAAAACAGTCTCAGTTTGTTACGGAGCACTAGTAGCGGAGGGTGTTACAGCGCAGGACCTTCAAACTGCCTGACCCTGAGCCTTACCAGAGAAGATTCAAAAATAATAACCACGAACCCATAAGCCATAAGCCCCAAAAATACAGCAATCGATGCCGTTTGAGAGGACGAGAGATGCAGGAGATATCCGTCGGGCAAACGCACCACCCGGAAACCGCCGCCTGCGTCTCGTCGCCCAACCGTTGAGAGCCTGGATGAGGAGGCGGCGGCGAGCGACGTGAGGAGAATACGAGCGGCCAAGTAGGTCGCGGCGAGCGTCAGCGTCGCGGAAGCTTCCTCGCGGCTCTGCGCCCTCGCCAAACCCCGCCTAAATCCAAGCAAACCCCGCGCCTTTAAGCGGAATAAAATCGCCGTTAAACGAGAAGGGCGCGGCGATTAAGCTCCCCACCAGCGCGGCTACCAGGCATAGCAAACGATACGAATAAATCCGGCCCTTAATTACCAACACACACGCGCGTACGAAACTACCCAATCATGGGCAATGCGACCAACCAACCAAATCAAAACGCCACGCACGGGGAGAACATCCCAAAAAGCAAGCACAAAATATTAACGGAAATAACAACAGCAAAAAAATTGCACCAAAATCACCGCAAAACGCAGGCATTCCCCCCCGCAGATTTCCAGCCGGAAGCGACGCCGGCCGATGAAATCGAACCAACCGATCGCTTACCTCACCGAGCCGCGCGACTCGAGCAGTCAGCCGGTCTGCGCCCCCTAGCTTCGCATCAGAAGGCCGCCTCTTCTAGGGTTTTGATCCCCGCTGCCGCTGGCATAACCCCTTCCTTCCTCCCGCACAAAACCCACATGAGCAACAAAAAAAAAGGGAGCACACGATATTTGGGGGGTGGAAGTGGAAGACGAGAATCTCGCTCACCACACGCACAGGCACAGGCTCTGAGCAGGAGACGTAAAGGGGGAGTGGGAGAGAGAAATGGGGAGGAGAGGAGAGGCGAGGCGAGGCGCTGGTCACGTCCGTTTTATGTTCCGCTCCCTCCCACCGCCTTGCAGGTTGCAGCCGTTCTCTAGCCGTTCCCCGTCACGCACACTGAACCTCCTGCCCCACCACACTTGGGCCCATCTTTCGTAAGAGGGGTGCTCTACTGCAAGGTGAAAGAGTTGGAAAGGGCTCAACGCGGGACCCAACTGTCAGGGGGAGGTGGAGTGGTTGCATTTTTTATTTGAGGGGTTGCATGCGTGGACTGCGACAAGACGAGGTTCAGCGTGATACGGGCCGTAGATTAGCCTAGCCTTTTCGGGCTGCAGGGGATCCGAGGCGTCCGATCCACGATCGAATATTTTTAACGCGTCTGCTGCGCGGGGCCCACCCGCGGGACGCCGGTGTGCACAGAAGGCCGTTGGGCGAAAGGGCCGGACGGCGGGGATCTGATTGTATAATGCGTGGACGGACGAGGTGAGAGGAGCCAGGTGTGGTAGGTGCGCAGAGTTACCGCGCCGGAGTTACTGCGGCGCTCGCTACGCCTGCTTCTTTAGCTCTGCCGGTCTGCCGGGAAAGCCTTTCATCTGCTTTTCCGATCGGGCAGTACTCCTTGTCTTATTTGGCGAAACAGCCATATCTCTTGGCTAGTGACACACGCAAAATCAAACAGGAACCGAGACACGACGAATCTCGCACGTACAGTAATTTTTTCAGTAAATATTTTAAAAATATAAAAAACATGATATTACGATCTCATATCCTTTATCCTTTATTCTTAAATAGTTGTAAAAAAATTTTCTCTTCATGCAACTATGTAACATCAACAAGTCATGTATATAGTCATAAATTATAATTTACGTACTACTAATCTATTCATGCAACCATACCACCTCACCAACCATACATGTTAATTTGTCTCATTTATTTTTATGCGGGTATACGTAGTCATGTCATACATTTTCTTAGCAAAACCTGCATATATTTGTATGTTGTACATTTAAAGCGAGCAAACATATATAGGTCATATGTTACACATTTGGATTAAAAATGGCATCATGTTTGACTTCCTCTATTCTTAAATAGTTATAATAAACTACCTATTTTTTCTCTTCATGCAACTATGTCACATCATCAAGTCATGTATGTAGTCATAAGTTATAATTTATGCATTAATTTATTCATGCAACCATACCACCTCATCAACCATACATGTTAATTTGTCTCATTTATTTTTATGCAGACATACGCGGTTATGTCATACATTTTTGTAGCATAACATGTATATATTTGTATGATGTACATTTAAAGCGAGCAAACATATATAGGTCATAATTTACACGTTTTGATTAAAAATGGCATCCGTTTGACTTCAATACAATAGATTTCGCTTTTGACACAACATTTTGTCACATACTTCATATACTTCATTGCTTTCAAAATATATCCCGAGAGCATTCTTAAATTTGGTTTTGTAATAGTTTTAGTTTTCTAGCATATATTTATGTGTATGTTTTACCAAGGTTTCCACGGCAACGCGCGGGACATCTTCTAGTTTATTCAGATTCTTAAAAAATATAATTTAACTAATTGCATCAAGAAAATCAGTTTATTCAATGTAGTATTGCACACATGACCCTTTTTAAAAAACTTATATTTAAAACAAATCAAGTATTGCATAAACTCGACTTTTGACTAATCAAATAACTTGTTTGTACTTCTACTAACAAGAAGACTCTAGGAGAGTCTGACATAATTTGTACAGCCATGTAAAACGTGTTACTGTCAGATTTATTCAGAAACAAAAAGTCGCAAACATCAGCTTTCGTAAGTGCCTTTGTTTGCATTAGCTTCAAATTCTCTCAGTAAATATTTTAAAAATATAGAAAACACGATATTACGATCTCATAGCCTTTATCCTTTATTCTTAAATAGTTGCAATTCATTATCTATTTTTTCCTCTTCATGCAACTATGTAACATCATCAAGTCATGTATATAGTCATAAATTATAACTTATGCACTAATCTATTCATGCAACCATACCACCTCACCAACCATACATTTTAATTTGCCTCATTTATTTTTATGCGGGCATACGTGGTCATGTCATACATTTTTTAGCATAACTTGCATATATTTGTGAGCTGTACATTTAAAGCGAGCAAACATATATAGGTCATATCTTGCATATTTGGATTAAAAATGGCACCATGTTTGACTTCCTCTATTCTTAAATAATTGTAACCCACTATCTATTTTTTTTCTTCAGACAACTATGCCACATCATCAAGTCATATATGTAGTCAAGTTATAATATATGCACTAATCTATTCATGCAAACATACAACCTCACCAACCATACATGTTAATTTGTCTCACTTATTTTTATGCGGACATACACAGTCATGTCATACATTTTTGTAGCATAACCTGCATATTTTGTATATTGTACATTTAAAGCGAGCAAACATATATAGGTCATATTTTACACGTTTTGATTAAAAATGGCACCCCATTTGACTTCAATACAATAGATTTCGTTTTTGACATAACATTTTGTCACATGCTTCATATACTTTATTGTTTTCAAAATATATCCTGAGAGCATTCTTAAATTTGGTTTTGTAATAGTTTTAGTTTTCTAGCATATATTTATGCGTATATTTTACCAAGGTTCCCATAGCAACGCACGGGGCATCTTCTAGTTTATTCAGATTCTTAAAAAATTATAATTTAACTAATTGCATCAAGAAAATCAGTTTATTCAATGTAGTATTGCACACATGACCTTTTAAAAAAAACTTATATTTAAAACGGATCAAGTATTGCATAAACTCGACTTTTGACTAATCAAAGAACTTGTTTGTACTCCTGCTGACAAGAAGACTCTAGGAGAGTCTGACATAATTTGTACAGTCATGTAAAACGTGTTACAGGATGATTTAGACTTGTCGGGTTTATGCAGAAACAAAAAGTCGCAAACATTAGCTTTCGTAACTGCCATTGTTTGCATTAGCTTTAAATTCTTATTTCCAATTTAAGAGAAATTTAATCAAAACAATCAATTCATGACCATCGTTAAATATGATACACATAATTGCCAAGTACTCCTATATTCACGGCCAACAATCGTCGCATTACATATATTTTGCCACTTAAAATGTCGTTAATCTACATGTTCAGAATATGCAATGTCGCTAATCGGCATTGCTAGCAAGTGGTTCCTAAACTACTCCGTCATCACTATCGTATACTCCTTCGGTCTATGAGTAAGTGCACTTCTAGCTTTTGCTCTAAGTTAAGGTTTTAAAAACTTTGACCAATTTTTTAAAAAATATATATTTATGACACTAAATTAGTATCACTACATCCGTTTTGAAATGTACCTTCATAATATATTAATTTGATGTCATATATGTTACTACTCTTTTTTATATAGTTGATCGAAATTTAAAACTTTGACTTAGGATAAAATGTAGAAGTACGCTTATTCATGAACGACGGGAGTAGTCATCATCTCCGTACGATAACTCATCGATGTAGACAAAGCCCTCATCCTTGGAGTGACGACCATGATTTGATGTTGCTCCTCCTCGTCATTGGTTGCGGTGCCAAAGAGTTGGGAGAGCACCACGACCGTGAGTGGGTCCTCGGGCTCGGGCTCGGGCTCCAACTCAGGTTGGGCCTCGATGGGGACGGGGACAAATGGGGCAACACAGGCAATGGGGGAGATGAGAAAAACATCAGTGTGAGGTTGTCGTTGACGGGAAGATGCCGCCTAAGGCGTTGATCGACGTCGACTGCCATGATTGGAGCTGTAGGCGCCACAGGAGGTGCCTAATCCTCGACGTAGTCACGGGTGTCAGATCCTCAATGGTTGTCTTCGTGGGAGTCGGCATCTCCACACAAGTTGCGGGAGGAGGATGTGGCTATTGCCGCAGTTAGTGTGTCGTGAGTGGGAGTTCGCAATGCATATGCTCGACATGTGGGACATGAGCTTCTCGTCCAACAACACGTCCGACCAATATGATGTCTCCCGACGCGATGACATTGTCGTGAAGAGTGGAGGACCTGGCTAGGTGAGTAGACGGTAAGGATGGGGACCCGACGACTAGGGTTTTGTTGACGTGGATGCCTTACCGCAGTGCTTTCATAGTCGGGGATGGCAAGAAGATGATGCCATGTGGCGTCCATCCTACGGACCGACACGAGAATCTAAGTGAAAGCACATATGCTCCCTTGGTTATTTTGATAATTCATGACAACATACATTGTCTCTTGGACTAACACTTTTACCTAGATATTTTAGGAAAAGTCCATGGAGAGCTATGGCTTAAGGTTTATGCGGAGATGCCCCTGGATGCAAGAAATAAATAATGTTGGCTCAAGCTTCAAGCAATAAGACTCTCCGTTTTATATTTGTGAGAAATCACTTTTGAGTCCAAAGGAGAGCCAATACTATTAAAAGGGGGCGAGGTAGTAAAATGAATTGATTGCTCAAATGCTCAAAGTTAGCCACCAAAACACTCAGTCATTTTTCCAACATATCCACTCTGTCAAATTCCACATACACAAATTCGGTGTCACCAACATTTCCATATCGGACCCATCGAGTTTGACCTTAGGCAGAAACCCTAGCCATTCCCACCAAATCGGTGCAACCGAAACCAAGTCGGTGCTATTGAGTTCAGTGTGACCAACATTCTGTTGCCAAGATACACAAAATCATAATTTCCGAGTTTGAGTATTGGTGCCACCGAGTTTGGCCATATGAACGTTAGTCACCTTTTCGGTGCCATCGAGTTTCAAATATCGGTCTCACCAAGATTCAAAAGTTCACACCTTTGTGCTAGTCGGTACCATCGAGTTTTCAACTTCGGTGTCACCGAGTTTGCCCTTTTGTGTGTAATGGTTGGATTTTGGTTGCCGCCTATATATACCCCTTCACCCACCTCTCATTCGTGGGAGAAGCACTCAGAACACACACTTCACTACCAGGTCCATTTCTGAGAGAGAGCCACCTGCTCATGTGTTGAGACCAAGATATTCCAATCCTATCATTTGAAACTTGATCTCTAGCCTCCCCAAACTGCTTTCCACAAAATCAACCTCTCCTACCCATGCATATTGTTGGGGATATTATCCCACCATGAGACCCGCCCTAGGGGGCTGGGTCAAGATGATGGTGGCTCAACATTCATACTCAAGACGGGCCTTGACCTATGAAGCAAAAGGCACAAGGTGTTTTCCAACGAGAGCCGGCTGCGGCCCAAGACACGAAGAGGGCGACTCATGGCCCATGCGGGAGAAGGGTCGTCACGAGTTTCCTTGCTTAAGGGGCAAGGCGAGTTAGAGACATACCAGGTCACGAATCGTAACGTGACCCGGACTCTTGTAAACCTAGAGCCTCTACGTATATATAAAGGCAAGTCTCTAGGGCTGGTAGATTTAGGTTAGCATCAATCGAGAGGTAGGTCAAGCGAGTCCGCACCCTTGTAATCGATTTCCACAGCAATAAACACATAGCAGGATGTAGGCTTTTACCTCAATCTGAGGGGCCGAACCTGGGTAAAATCGTCTCTTGCTCCCTGCTAACCCATTTGAGTCGCCACATGGTTGCGATGCTCCCACCTCGAAGTCCTCTCAGGAGGACATCTGTTGTGACAAAACCAGGACAGTTGGCGCCCACCGTGGGGAGCGCACGGTGGAGTTGAGTTCTCGAAGGGATCCCTTCCAGGGTTCGAGAGCTACGCGGTCAGCCTCATGAGTAAGAGTCACCGTGAAAGGTACTACATTGACAATTCAAGTTGGGGCCCTGAGGCTGGTTCAATAGAATCAGGATATCGAGTCCCCTTCAGCAAGATTCATGTCTTAATTGGCAAGATCGGAACGCTGGTTCCCGAGCCGGACCTGCACCGACATCGTCGAGCCGGCTCGGCTCGCCCTACCTGCCACATCTCGGATTGGACGGCGTCGCGTCTTCGTCAGCTTCACACAGGGGGCGAGCCTCCTGGATGAACCAGAAGCGGGTGGAGATACCCGTGTCAATTCTGATGGCGAGTCATCAATCGGAGATACTGACTCGATCTGTCCTCTCTATGAGGGAAGGTTGGGCGGTTTCCCTGAGGCGACAATCTCTGAAAGGCCACAGGAACCGTCGCGCCAAGTCACCATCTATATGGCGGGGGCCACAGCGGCTTAGAACCAGCCAAACGCGGTAACCGCCAACTGGGCCAGCGGATCTGGGAAGACGCCGGCCCAGGCTATTGTAACAGCCCAAATGCTTTCTTTCCTCTTTTGTAAACCTTTCCAATTGTGGCAACCTTGTTGAACCTATGTTATGGAGGTGGTTATCATTTCATGTGGTTATCATTTCATGTGCATCTCATGAATCATGCATATCATCTTGTTCTTGTGGTGGTGACTACCTTGGTGATGTGATTGCATGTGTCTTCTGTTGCTATTGTGAAGTGTGGTGTGGGTGCAACAAGGTCCTTAAAATGCTTAGTTGCACCATAGCCCAAAATAAACCCCCTCTCCTTTATATGTTTAGGCAGAATTAAGTTTCTATTTTGGGCCATTAAAAATGTTCATCTTCTTTGGAAATTCTTTTAAATATTTGTGGGTGACAACCCTCACTTATCTGAAGTTTTTTCCTTTTGTTTTAATTTAAAACAGGGATTTATTTAAGAAAACAATTAATTTACTTTGCTCTAAAATGCCTCATCTATTTTTATAAAATAGGAGGAGCATTTTAGAGACTTATATTTATTTTCAGTTTTATTTTTTCCTTCCCTCGCCTTATTGCAAAAACTGGTTGATTTTTTTTTCAAAAAGAGAAAACTAGCTTCCGTTTTAAAAGAGGTGTGAGGGAGTTGGATGGGCTCCTGGCCCATTTCCTTTTTCCCTGGCGCTAGAGCTCACTCCCCTTTCCTTCTTCCTCCTGACAACGTCTCCTCCCGTGTGTGCTTTCCGTCAGACGCGCGAGAGAGTAGAGAGTCTCGTGGCTCACGGACATCGAGGCCGTCCCAATCCACACCTATTTAGTTCCCTCTGCGTGCGTGCCCCGATAGGGTTTCCCTCCTCTTCTCCATCGTGCCGCCAACCTCGTTCCCCTCTCCTTTCCTTCCCCCTCTCAGGTAAGAGATTCAGAGAAGAGAGGCACATGTTCAGAGAGTCCACCGTCGATCCCCGCCGTGTCCTCGTCGTCGGTAGCTGTCCCCGTGGAGACCAAGGGGGTAGGAAGGATGCTGGATCCTCCCTCGTCCCGTTCCCACTAGTAGAGGGGTGGTTCCCCTCCTCTGTCGGCCCATCCTCGTCGTCTTTGTCAGGGTCGGAGCGGAGCAGTGCCGTCGCCGTCGCCCCGCCTCTTCTTCCTTCCTCTCGGCGTCGAGCTCATCCCCGAGAACCCCAGGGTGAGCACCTCATCCCCCTCTTCTTCTTCCCCACACGTAGCTCTCTCCTCACGAGTCGTGGTCGCTGGTGTTGGAAATATGCCCTAGAGGCAATAATAAAATGGTTATTACCATATTTCCTTGTTCATGATAATCGTCTATTGTTCATGCTATAATTGTATTAACAGGAAACAGTAATACATGTGTGAATAAATAGATCAGAATGTGTCCCTAGCAAGCCTCTAGTTGGCTAGCTCGTTAGTCAATAGATGATCATGGTTTCCTGGTCATGGGCATTAGATGTCATTGATAACGGGATCACATCATTAGGAGAATGATGTGATGGACAAGACCCAATCCTAAGCATAGCACTATATCGTGTTGTTCGTATGCTAAAGCTTTTCTAATGTCAAGTGTCTTTTCCTTCGACCATGAGATTGTGCAACTCCCGGATACCGTAGGAGTGCTTTGGGTGTATCAAACGTCACAACGTAACTGGGTGACTATAAAGGTGCACTACGGGTACCTCTGAAAGTGTTTGTTGGGTTGGTACGAATCGAGATCGGGATTTGTCACTCCGCGTGACGGAGAGGTATCTCTGGGCCCACTCGGTAGAACATCATCATGAGCTCAATGTGACTAAGGAGTTAGTCACGCGATGACGTGCTACGGAACGAGTAAAGAGACTTACCGGTAACGAGATTGAACAAGGTATAGGTATACCGACGATCGAATCTCGCGCAAGTTCTATACCGACAGACAAAGGGAATTGTATACGGGATTGATTGAATCCTTGACATCGTGGTTCATCCGATGAGATCATCGTGGAGCAAGTGGGATCCACCATGGGTATCTAGACCCCGCTGATGGTTAGGCCGGAGAGGTGTCTCGGTCATGTCTGCCTGTCTCCCGAACCCGTAGGGTCTACACACTTAAGGTCCGATGACGCTAGGGTTATAGGGAATTGTTATACGAGGTTACCGAAAGTTGTTCGGAGTCCCGGATAAGATCCCGGACGTCACGAGGAGCTCCGGAATGTTCCAGAGGTAAAGATTGATATATAGGATGGATGGTTTTGGACAACGGAAATGTTTCGGGCGTCACCGATAGTGTACCGGGACCACCGGGACCACCGGAAATGGTCCCGGGGGTCCACCGGGAGGGGCCACCAGCCCCAACAGGTAGCATGGGCCAAAAGAGGGAGGGCAACCAGCCCAAAGTGGGCTGGTGCGCCTCCCACAAAGAGACCCAAGGCGCAGGAGGTGAAGAGGGGGGAAACCCTAGGCGCTGGTGGGCCTAAGGCCCACCTAGGAGTGCGCCACCCCCTCCCCGTGCCCTGGCCGCCGCACCTCCCATCTGGGGGGGTTGCCGCACCACCTAGGGTGGGAACCCTAGGGGTGGAACCCCCTCCCCTCCTCCTATATATAGTGGGGGGTTTTGGGGCTGTTTTACACACAGTTTTCTCTCTCCCTCGGCGCAGCCCTGCCCCCCCTTCCTCCTCTCCCACGGTGCTTGGCGAAGCCCTGCTTGGAGACCTTGTCTCTCCATCGACACCACGACATTGTGCTGCCAGAGATCTTCCCCAACCTCTCCCTCCTCCTTGCTGGATCAAGGTGTGGGAGACATCGCCGGGCTGCACGTGTCTTGAACGCGGAGGTGCCGTGGTTCGGCACTAGATCGGAATCACACCGCGATCTGAATTGCCGCGAGTACGACTCCATCAACCGCATTCTAGCAACGCTTCCGCTTAGCGAACTTCAAAGGTATGAAGATGCACTCACCCCTCTCTCGTTGCTGGTCTCTGCATAGGAAGATCTGAATATGGCGTAGGAAAATTTTGAATTTATGCTACGTTACCTCATGTCTACTACGCAACCTTCTCCTTGTAGACGTTGTTGGGCCTCCAAGCGCAGAGGTTTGTAGGACAGTAGCAATATTCCCTCAAGTGGGTGACCTAAGGTTTATCAATCCACGGGAGGTGTAGGATGAAGATGGTCTCTCTCAAGCAACCCTGCAACCAAATAACAAAGAGTCTCTTGTGTCCCCAACACCCCCAATACAATGGTAAGTTGTATAGGTGCACTAATTCGGCGAAGAGATGGTGAAACAAGTGCAATATGGATGGTAGATATAGGTTTTTGTAATCTGAAATTACAAAAACATCAAGGTAACAAATGGTAAAAGTGAGCACGAACGGTATTGCAATGCGTGGAAACAAGGCCTAGGGTTCATACTTTCACTAGTGAAGTTCTCTCAACAATGACAACATAATTGGATCATATAACTAGCCCTCAACATGCAACAAAGAGTCACTCCAAAGTCACTAATAGCGGAGAACAAGCGAAGAGATTATTGTCGGGTACGAAACCACCACAAAGTCATTCTTTCTGATCAATCTATCATAGAGTTCGTACTAGAATAACACCTTAAGATACATATCAACCAGGACCCTAATGTCACCTAGATACTCCATTGTCACCTCAAGTATCAGTGGGTATGATTATACGATATGCATCACACAACCTCAGAATCATCTATTCAACCAACACATAGAACTTCAAAGAGTGCCCCAAATTTCTACCACAGAGTCAAAACGTGTGCCAACCCCTGTGCATAGGTTCCCAATGTCACGAACCCGCAAGTTGAGCACCAAAACACACATCAAGTACTCACATGAATCCACGTGTGCCAACCCATATGCATAGGTTCCCAATTGTCACAAACCCGCAAGTTGATCACAACAGATAGACACGTGCAAGACATACATCAAGTGTTCTCAAAGACCCAATCCTATAAGATAACTCCAAAGGGGAAACTCAATTCATTACAAGAGGGAGAGGGGGAAGAACATCATAAGATCCAACTATAGTAGCAAAGCCCATGGTACATCGAGATCAAGCAATCTCAAGAACACGAGAGAGAGAGAGATCAAACACATAGCTATTGGTACATACCCTCAGCCCCGAGGGAGAACTACTCCCTCCTCGTCATGGAGATCGCCGGGATGATGAAGATGGCCACCGGAGATGGATTCCCCCTCCGACAGGGTGCCAGAATGGGCTCCAGATTGGTTTTTGGTGGCTACAGAGGCTTGCGGCGGCGGAACTCCCGATCTAGGTTTCTTTTTGGGGGTTTCTGAATTTATAGGAATTTATGGTGGTGGAATTGCGTCAGTTGGGCCCACGAGGAGGTCACAAGCCTGCGCGCCACCACGGGGGGGGGGGGGGGGGTTGGCTGCGTGAGGGCTTGTGACTCCCTCGTGGCCCATCTGGCTTCTCCCAAAGCTTCGGGGGTCTCTTTTGGTCCAAAAAAAATCATCGTAAATTTTTTCCATTTGGACTCCGTCTGAAAATGGGCCAAAATCACGGAAAAAACAGAAACTGGCACTTGGCACTGAGTTAATAGGTTATTCCCAAAAAAGATATAAAATAGCATATTTATGGATATAAAACATCCAAAGTTGACAAGATAATAACATGGAACCATCAAAATTATAGATACGTTGGAGACGTATCAAACATCCCCAAGCTTAACTCCTGCTCGTCCTCGAGTAGGGAAGTGATAAAGAATGAATTTTTGATGTTGCATGCTACCTAGCATAGTTGTCCGTTGTAACTTCTCTCACATGACATGAATGTTCAGATCCGTTAGATTCAAAACAATAGTTTGCTACTGACGTAGAAACAATAATAATTCAAGCAAACTAGCAAGGTAATCATGAACTTTCAAAATAACAAGGCCAAAAGAAAGTTATCCCTACAAAAGCATATAGTCTGGCTATGCTCTATCATCATTGCACAATGAATTTAAATCATGCACAACCCCGGATTTGGCCAAGTAATTGTTTCACACCTTTACTTTCTCAAACCTTTTGAACTCTCACGCAATACATGAGCGTGAGCCATGGTTTTAGCACTATAAGTGGTGTGGAGTGTGGTGGAGGTTGCAAGACAAAAAAGGAGAAGATGATCACATTAACTAGGCATATCAATAAGCTGTGGAGATGCTCATCAATAGATATCAATGTGAATGAGTAGGGATTGCCATACAAATGATGCACTAGAGCTAAGAGTATGTGAAAGCTCTTAAAGAAAACTAGTGGGTGTGCATCCAACTTGCTTGCTCACGAAGACCTAAGGCAATTTTGAGGAAGCCTATCATTGGAATATACAAGCCAAGTTATATAATGAAAATTTCCCACTAGCTATATGGTGGTGAAAAAACGAGAGACTCTCAATCATGAAGATCATGGTGCATAATATGCACAAGTGTGGAAAAGTGGTAACATTGTCCCTTCTCTCTTTTTCTCTCATTTTTTTGGTGGGCTCTTTGGCCTATTTTTTTTATAATTTTGGTGGGCTTCTTTGGCCTCTTTTATTTCCTCACATGGGACAATGCTCCATCAATGATGATCATCACACTTCCAACTCAAAACTTAGAGCATCGATGACTCTATATGGAATGCCTTCGGTTGTGTACCGTGGCAATGATCTAGCATGGCATAGACATTAATGGAAACATCATGCTAGCTATCTTGCGATCATGCAATGGCAATGTAGACGTGGTGGCACATGTCATGGTGGTAGTTGCATGTCAATATATCTCGGAATGACTTTGAAAAAGCCATAGTAGGTAGGTATGGTGGCTATTTTGAGGGAGGCTAATGGTGGGTTTTGTGCACCGGCGAAAGTTGCACGACACTAAGAAGATAGTGATGGTGGAAGGTGAAAGTGCATCTAAACCATGGACTCAACATTAGTCATGAAGAACTCATATACTTGTTGCAAAAGTTTTATTTGTAATCGAAACAAAGCATGCAACGCATACTCCTAGGGGAAGGGTTGGTAGGTATAAACCATCGCGCGATCCCGACCGCCACACAAAGGATGACAATCAAAAGACTAATCATGCTCAGACTTCATCACATAGTGGTTCACCATACATGCATGCTACGTGAATCACTAACTTCAACACAAGTATTTCTAGATCCACAACACCTTACTAGCATAACTTCAATATTACCACAACCATATCTCAAAACTAATTGAGAGGAATCAAACTTCTCTAACTATTCAATGCACATGAAGGTGGAAGTTTTCGTATCCCTTTGGATAACTACCCCTTTTGAGACTACTTTCAAAGCATAGATCAACTACCAAGCCACGCACCGTTGTGCTCTAAAAGATATAAGTGAAGCACTTAGAGGAAAAGTATCTAGCTCAAAATATATAAGTGAAGCACATGTGAGCTGAATTGTCTACCAAAGGATATAAGTGAAGCTCGACAAAATCATGGTGAGTGCATGTCTATCTCTCTAGGTGTGCAGCAAGGATGATTGTGATACAACAAAAATAAAATACACCTACGATACAAGATGCTCCAAGCAAAACACATAACATGTGGTGAATAAAAATATAGCCCCAAGTAACGTTACCGATGGATCGAAGACGAAAGAGGGGATGCCTTCCCGGTGCATCCCCAAGCTTAGGCTTTTACGACATCCTTGAATCTCTTGGGGTGCCTTGGGCATCCTCAAGCTTGAGCTCTTGCCACTCTTTATCTCTTTGTCCATAAGAACTTCACCCAAAACTTGAAAACTTCACAACACGAAACTTAAACAGAAATTCGTGATAACATTAGTATGAGAAAGCAAACCACCACTTCCTTAGGTACTGTAGAAAACTTAAACTCTACTTATGCTGATGTTGGGTTACTGAATTTTCAATATTCCATGGCTAATACCCTCCGATACTATCCATAGTTTAATCAAAATAAGCAACCAACTCAACAAAAACAGAATCTGTTAACAGCAGACCAGTCTGTAGCAATCTGTATATTTCGTATACCTATGCCACTCCAAAAATTCTGAAAAATTACAACAGTCTTAAGAATTTGCGGAGCAATCAGCAGCAAAAATAATCAACTTAAAAGCTCTAGCAGAAAAAAAATGGAAATTCTTTTTGTGACCAGAAAGTTTCTGTCTTTTCCAACATGACCAAACGATCATCCCCAAGACTAATCATAACGGTTTTGCTTGGCACAAACGCAAAAATAAACACAAAAAACACAATCATAACAGAATTATGATGGTGTGGAGAAAACAAAACAGAAGCAAAAAAGCAAAGAAATTTTTTATTCATTGGGTTGCCTCCCAACAAGCGCTATCGTTTAACGCCCTTAGCTAGGCATTGATTTCAATGATGCTCACATAAAAGGTAAGGATTGAAACACAACGAGAGCATAATGGAGCAAATGGCTAGCACATTTAAGTCTAACCCACTTCCTATGCATAGGGATTTTGTGATCAAACAATTTATTGGGGCAAAAATCAACTAGCATAGGAAGGCAAAACAAGCATAGCTTCAAAAATTTCAACATATGGAGAGGAAGCTTGATACTATTGCAATAAGTAGAAGCATGTGATCCTCTCTCATAGTATTTTTCAGTAGCATCATGAATGAATTAAACAATATAACCAGCACCTAAAGCATTCTTTTCATGATCTACAAGCATAGAAATTTTACTACTCTCCACATACGGAAATCTATTCTGAAGAATAGAAGTGGGAGTATCGTAAAAGACTTGAGCACTACAAATTGTGTCCACAATGAAAAAGCAAGGTTTAGCAAAGGGGTTTCCGAAAGTATGACAAGTTTTATCATCCCTCTTCTTCAAAACATAAGTATCCTCACAATAATCATCATAGATAGGGGGCATGCTTTCATCAAAATAATTTTGATCATTCAAAGTGGAAGAACTAAAAAGATCATCTTCATCAAATATAGCATCCCCAAGCTTGTGGCTTTGCATATCATTAGCGTCATGGGTATTCATAGAATTCATGCTAACAACATTGCAATCATGCTCATCATTCACGTATTCTATGCCAAGCATTCTATGTAATTCTTCTTTCAGCACTTGAGCACAATTTTCCTTCCCATCATGCTCACGAAAGACATTGAAAAGATGGAGCATATGAGGCATCCTCAATTCCATTTTTTTTGTAATTTTCTAACGAAAGAACAAGAAACAAAAAGATTCGATTGCAAGATCTAAAGATATACCTTCAAGCGCTAACCTCCCCGGCTACGGCGCCAGAAAAGAGCTTCGTTGATGGGATGTTAGCGCCGCTTACCTAGCCTCCCCGGCAACAGCACCAGAAAAGAGCTTGATGTCTACTACGCAACCTTCTCCTTGTAGACGTTGTTGGGCCTCCAAGCGCAGAGGTTTGTAGGACAGTAGCAATTTTCCCTCAAGTGGGTGACCTAAGGTTTATCAATCCGCAGGAGGCATAGGATGAAGATGGTCTCTCTCAAGCAACCATGCAACCAAATAACAAAGAGTCCCTTGTGTCCCCAACACACCCAATACAATGGTAAGTTGTATAGGTGCACTAGTTCAGCGAAGAGATGGTGAAACAAGTGCAATATGGATGGTAGATATAGGTTTTTGTAATCTGAAATTACAAAAACAACAAGGTAACAAATGGTAAAAGTGAGCACGAACGGTATTGCAATGCGTGGAAACAAGGCCTAGGGATCATACTTTCACTAGTGAAGTTCTCTCAACAATGATAACATAATTGGATTATATAGCTAGCCCTCAACATGAAACAAAGAGTCACTCCAAAGTCACTAATAGCGGAGAACAAACGAAGAGATTATTGTCGGGTACGAAACCACCACAAAGTTACTCTTTCTGATCTATCTATCATAGAGTTCGTACTAGAATAACACCTTAAGATACATATCAACCAAGACCCTAATGTCACCTAGATACTCCATTGTCACCTCAAGTATCCGTGGGTATGATTATACGATATGAATCACACAATCTCAGAATCATCTATTCAACCAACACATAGAACTTCAAAGAGTGCCCCAAAGTTTCTACCAGAGAGTCAAAATGTGTGCCAACCCTTGTGCATAGGTTCCCAATGTCACGAACCCGCAAGTTGATCACCAAAACATACATCAAGTACTCACATGAATCCACATGTGCCAACCCATATGCATAGGTTCCCAATTGTCACAAACCCGCAAGTTGATCACAACAGATAGACACGTGCAAGACATACATCAAGTGTTCTCAAAGACTCAATCCGATAAGATAACTCCAAAGGGAAAACTCAATTCATTACAAGAGGGAGAGGGGAAAGAACATAATAAGATCCAACTATAGTAGCAAAGCCCATGGTACATCGGGATCAAGCAATCTCAAGAACACGAGAGAGAGAGATCAAACACATAGCTATTGGTACATACCCTCAGCCCCGAGGGAGAACTACTCCCTCCTCGTCATGGAGATCGCCGGGATGATGAAGATGGCCACCGGAGATGGATTCCCCCTCCGGCAGGGTGCCAGAACGGGCTCCAAATTGGTTTTTGGTGGCTACAGAGGCTTGCGGTGGCAGAACTCCCGATCTAGGTTTCTTTTTGGGGGTTTCTGAATTTATAGGAATTTATGGCGGTGGAATTGCGTCAGTTGGGCCCACGAAGAGGTCACAAGCCTGCGCGCCACCACCGGGGGTGGGTGGGTGGGGGGGGTGGCGGCGTGAGGGATTATGACTCCCTCGTGGCCCATCTGGCCTTCTCCCAAAGCTTCGGGGGTCTCTTTAGGTCCAAAAAAATCATCGTAAAGTTTCATTCCATTTGGACTCCGTCTGAAAAAATGGGCCAAAAACACGAAAAAAAAAACAGAAACTGGCACTTGGCACTGAGTTAATCGGTTAGTCCCAAAAAAGATATAAAATAGCATATTCATGCATATAAAACATCCAAAGTTGACAAGATAATAGCATGGAACCATAAAAAATTATAGATACGTTGGAGACGTATCATTACCCAACAGTGGCATCCGAGCTAGGTTTTCTATGCGTAGATTCTATGCACGAGTAGAACACAAAAGGTTGTGGGCGATGATTTGTCAATTGCTTGCCGCTACTAGTCTTATTATTTTCCGGCAGTATTGTGGGATGAAGTGGCCCGAACCGACCTTACACGTACGCTTACGTGAGACTGGTTCCACCGACAGACATGCACACCGTGCATAAAGGTGGCTAGCGGGTGTGTGTCTCTCCTACTCTAGTCGGATTGGATTTGATGAAAAGGGTCCTTATGAAGGGTAAATAGCTTTGGCATATCATCGTTGTGGCTGTCACGTAGGTAAGAAAGCGTTCTTGCTAGAAACCCAAATCAGCCACGTAAAACTTGCAACAACAATTAGAGGACGTCTAACTTGTTTTTGCAGGGTTTGGCATGTGATGTGATATGGACAAAGTTGTGATGTTGCATGTATGATGTATGAGATGATCATGTTATTATAATAGGTTTCATGACTTGCATGTCGATGAGTATGACAACCGGCAGGAGCCATAGGAGTTGTCTTAATTTATTGTATGAGATGCAATGCCATGTGCTTACTACTTTTACTTCATTGCTAACGGTTAGATATAGTAGTGGTGATAGTAATAGTTGGCGTGACGACTTCACGGAGACACGATGATGGAGATCATGGTGTCACGCCGGTGACAATGATGATCATGCGATGCCTGAAAATGGAGATCGAAAGAGCAAAGATGATAATGGCCATATCATGTCACTATATGATTGCATTGTGATGTTTATCATGTTTTTCATCTTATTGCTTAGAACGACGGTAGCATAATAAGATGATCCCTCTTAAAATTTCGAGAATGTATTCCCCTAAGTGTGCACCATTGCGAAGGATCGTTGTCTCGAAGCACCACGTGATGTTCGGGTGTGATAGATTCTAACGTTCGCATACAACGGGTGTAAGCCAGATTTACACACGCGAAACACCTAGGTTGACTCGACGAGCTTAGCATGTACACACATGACCTCGAATACAAGAGACCGAAAGGTCGAACATGAGTCGTATGGTTGAATACGATCAGCATGAAGTTGCTCACCATGATGACTAGTCCGTCTCACGTGATGATCGGACACGGGTTAGTCAACATGGATCATGTATCACTTAGATGACTGGAGGGATGTCGATTTAAGTGGGAGTTCATACTTAATTTGATTAAGTGAACTTAATTGTCAAGAACTTACTCTAAAAGCTGTCTTTATAAATATTGTAGATGGCCACCGTCAACCTCAATTTCAACGCATTCCTAGAGAAAAACAAGCTGAAAGATGATGGTAGCAACTATGCGGACTGGGTTCGCAACTTGAAGCTCATCCTTGAAGCAGCTAAAAAGGCTTATGTCCTTGATGCACCACTAGGTGACCCTCCCGCTCCCGCAGCAGCCCAGGACATTCTGAACGTCTGGCGAACGCGGAGTGATGACTACTCTCTCGTTAGGTGTGGCATGTTATACAGTTTGGAAACGGGGCTCCAAAGGCGTTTTGAGCAACACGGTGCATATGAGATGTTCCAAAAGCTGAAACTAGTTTTTCAAGCTCATGGCCGTATCGAGAGATATGAAGTCTCCGACAAGTTCTTTAGCTGTAAGATGGAGGAGAACAGTTCTGTCAGTGAGCACATACTCAAAATGTCTGGGTTACACGGTCGTCTGACTTCACTTGGAGTCGAACTTCCGGATGATTCTATAATTGACAGAATCCTCCAGTCTCTCCCACCAAGCTACAATGGTTTTGTGCTGAACTACAACTTGCAAGGGATGGAGAAGACCATTCCCGAGTTGTACTCGATGCTCAAGTCTGCAGAAGTAGAAATCAAGAAAGAGCATCAAGTGTTGATGGTCAACAAGACCACCAGTTTCAAGAAGGCCAAGGGTAAGAAGAACTTCAAGAAAGACGGCAAAGCCGTTGCCGCGCCCGGTAAGCCAGATGCCGGGAAGAAGAAAAAGAATGGACCCAAGCCTGAGACTGAGTGCTTCTATTGCAAGGGAAAAGGTTACTGGAAGCGGAACCGCCCCAAATACTTAGCAGACAAGAAGGCCGGCAATGTTAAAGGTATATGTGATATACATGTTATTGATGTGTACCTTACGAGCGCTCGTAGTAACTCCTGGGTATTTGATACCGGTGTTGTTGCCCACATTTGCAACTCAAAGCAGGAACTGTGGAATAAGCGGAGACTGGCCAAGGACGAAGTGACGATGCACGTCGGGAATGGCTCCAAGGTCGATGTGATCGCCGTCGGCACGCTACCTCTACATCTACCGTCGGGATTAGTTTTAAACCTTAATAATTGTTATTTAGTAGCAGATTTGAGCATGAATATTGTATCAGGGTCTTGCTTAATGCGAGACGGCTACTCATTTAAGTCAGAGAATAATGGTTGTTCTATTTATATGAGTGATATGTTTTATGGTCATGCTCCGCTGGTGAATGGTTTATTCTTGATGAATCTCGATCGTGATGTTACACATATTCATAGTGTGAATACCAAAAGATGTAAGGTTGATAATGATAGTCCCACATACTTGTGGCACTGCCGCCTTGGTCATATCGGTGTTAAGCGCATGAAGAAGCTCCATACTGGTGAATGGTTTATTCCTTGACTTTGAATCATTTGACACATGCGAACCGTGCCTCATGGGCAAGATGACTAAGACTCCATTCTCAGGAATAATGGAGAGAGCGATCGACTTATTGGAAATAATACATACTGATGTGTGTGGTCGAATGAACGTTGAAGCTCGCGGTGGCTATCGTTATGTTCTCACTCTCACCGATGATTTGAGTAGGTATGGGTATATCTACTTGATGAAGCACAAATCTGAGACGTTTGAAAAGTTCAAGGAATTTCAGAGTGAGGTCGAGAATCAACGTGACAGAAAAATTAAGTGTCTACGATCTCATCGTGGAGGAGAATATTTGAGTCACGAGTTTGACACACACCTAAGGAAGTGTGGAATCGTTTCACAACTGACGCCGCCTGGCACACCGCAACGCAACGGAGTGTCTGAACATCGTAATCGCACTTTATTAGATATGGTACGATCTATGATGTCTCTTACCGACTTACCGCTATCGTTTTGGGGATCCCTGGCTACGGCGCCAGGAATAGTCGTGTCGATGGCACCAGGAATCCTTCTACTGCGGCTATGCCTTGAGGGACTTCCTAGGCAAATACGCAAAGGATTCCCGCCGTGGCCTTGGAGCCTTGCGTTGGTGTTACCTCGAAGCGGAAAGGGTGATGTAGCACAGCGGTGGTAAGTATTTCCCTCAGTTTGAGAACCAAGGTATCAATCCAGTGGAGGAGTATCACAAGATCCTGCACAAACACAAAAGCTTGCTCCCAATGCTATGAAGGGGTTGTCAATCCCTTATAGATTGTCCGCCAAGTGAGAACTGAAAGCAACAAAGTAACAAAGCAAAGTAAAAGCGAAAGTGGAAACGATAGATGTGAATAGACCTGGGGGCCGTAGTGTTTACTAGTGGCTTCTCTCGTGAAAGCAAGTAGACGGTGGGTGAACAAATTATTGTCGAGCAATTGATAGAACCGCGCAAAAGTCGTGACGTCATCTATGGCAATGATTATATCTATAGGCATCACGTCCAAAACAATTAGACCGATACTGTCTGCATCTACTACTATTACTCCACACGGCGGCCGCTATCCAGCATGCATCTAGTGTATTAAGTCCAAAAGAACAGAGTAACGCCTTAAGCAAGATGACATGATGTAGATGGACAATCTCATATCAACGACAGAGCCCATCTTATTACCCTTGATGGCAACTACTTAATGTAAGAACCCAAAACCAAGCACTTCTCCCATTGCAATAATCATAGATCTAGTTGGCCAAACAAAACCCAAGACTCAGAGAGACTTACAAGGATATCAAATCATGCATATAAGAAATCAGCAAAGACTCAAATATATATCATAGATAATCTGATCACAAATCCACAATTCATCGGATCTCGACAAACACACCGCCAAAGAAGATTACATCAAATAGATTTCCATGAAGATCATGGAGAACTTTGTATTGAAGATCCAAGAGAGAGAAGAAGCCATCTAGCTACTAACCACGGACCCGTAGGTCTGAAGTGAACTACTCACGAGTCATTGGAGGGGCGATGATGATGATGAAGAAGCCCTCCAACTCCAAAGTCCCCTCCGGCAGGGCGCCGGGAAGGGTCGCTCAGGGAGGCCACAAGCCCTGACACCGCCGCCTCCCCCTTGGTGGCGGAGTGGGGGCTTGTGGGCTCCCTGGAGCCCTCCTGGCTTGGCCCATAGGCCCCCTGATCTTCTTCCGTTCGGGAAAAAAATCATTTCAGGGATTTTATTCCGTTTGGACTCCGTTCCAAAATCAGATCTGAAAAGAGCCAAAAACACAGAAAAAACAGGAACTGGCACTTGGCACTGAATTAATAAGTTAGTCCCAAAAAAGATATAAAAGGTACATAAAACATCCAAAGATGACAAGATAACAACATGAAACCATAAAAAATTATAGATACGCTTGAGACGTATCAATATGCATTAGAAACTGCAGCATTCACTTTAAATAGGGCACCGTCTAAATCCGTTGAGACGACGCCGTAGGAACTATGGTTTGGCAAGAAACCTAAGTTGTCGTTTCTTAAAGTTTGGGGCTGCGAAGCTTATGTGAAGAAACTTTCACCAGAAAAGCTCGAACCCAAAGCGGAGAAATGCGTATTCATAGGATACCCTAAGGAAACTATTGGGTATACCTTCTATCTTAGATCCGAAGGTAAAACCTTTGTTGCCAAGAACGGATCCTTTCTAGAGAAAGAGTTTCTCTCGAAAGAAGTAAGTGGGAGGAAAGTAGAACTTGATGAGGTAATTACACCCCCTCTTGAACAGGAAAGTAGCGCAGCGCGGGAAATTGTTCGTGTGGTGCCTGCACCAACTAAAGAGGAAGTTAATGATAATGATCATGAAGCTTCGGATCAAGCTACTACTGAACCGCGAAGGTCCACAAGGGCACGCTCCGCACCAGAGTGGTACGGCAACCCTGTGATGGAAATCATGTTGTTAGACAACGGTGAACCTTCAAACTATGAAGAAGCAATGGCGGGCCCGGATTCCAACAAATGGCTTGAAGCTATGAATTCCGAGATAGGATCCATGTATGAGAACAAAGTATGGACTTTGGTGGACTTGCCCGATGACCGACGAGCCATAGAAAATAAAAGGATCTTCAAGAAGAAGACTGATGCAAACGGTAATGTAACCGTTTATAAAGCTCGACTTGTCGCAAAGGGTTTTTCGACAAATTCAAGGAATTGACTACGAAGAGACTTTCTCTCCTGTAGTGAAGCTGAAATCAGTCTGAATCATGTTAGGAATTGCCGCCTTTTATGATTATGAAATTTGGCAAATGGACGTCAAAACATCATTCCTTAACGGGAACCTTAAGGAAGTGTTGTATATGATGCAACCAGAAGGTTTTGTCAACCCTAAGGGTGCTAACAACGTGTGCAAGCTCCAGCGCTCCATCTATGGGTTGGTACAGGCATCTCGGAGTTGGAACATTCGCTTTAATGAGGTGATTAAAGCGTTTGGGTTCATACAGGTTTATGGAGAAGCCTGTCTGTACAAGAAAGTGAGTAGGAGCTCTGTAGCTTTCCTCATATTGTATGTGGATGACATATTATTGATGGGGAATAACATAGAGATGTTGGAGAGCATAAAGGCCTATTTGAACAAGAGTTTTTCAATGAAGGACCTTCGAGAAGCTGCATACATATTAGGCATCAAGATCTATAGAGATAGATCCAGGCGCCTCATAGGTCTTTCGCAAAGTACATACCTGGACAAGATATTGAAGAAGTTCAATATGGAAAACTCAAAGAAAGGGTTCTTGCCGGTTTTGCAAGGTATGAGATTGAGTAAGACTCAGTCACCGACCACGGCAGCAGATAGAGAGAAGATGAGTACTGTCCCCTACGCTTCAGCCGTAGGCTCTCTAATGTATGCCATGCTGCGTACCAGATCTGATATAAACCTTGCCATAAGTTTGGTAGGGAGGTACCAAAGTGATCCCGGTATGGAACACTGGACAATGGTCAAGAATATCCTCAAGTACCTGAAGAGGACTAAGGAGATGTTTCTCGTTTATGGAGGTGACGAAGAGCTCGTCGTAAAGGGTCACGTCGATACTAGCTTCGACACAGATCCGGATGACTCTAAGTCACAGATCGGATACGTATATGTTTTGAATGGTGGGGCAGTGAGCTGGTGCAGCAGCAAGCAAGAAGTCGTGGCAGCATCTACATGTGAAGCGGAGTACATAGCTCCTTCAGAAGCGGCTCATGAAGGAATTTGGATGAAGGAGCTCATCACCGACCTTGGAGTGGTTCCAAGCACGTCGGGTCCAATGACACTTTTCTGTGATAACACTGGGGCCATTGCCATTGCCAAGGAGCCCAGGTTTCACCGGAAGACCAAGCACATCAAACGCCGGTACAACTCCATCATACATATTTGTAAAAGTACACACAGATCTGAATATTGCAGACCCGTTGACTAAACCTCTTCCACGAGCAAAACATGATCAACACCATAATGCTATGGGTGTTCGATACATCACAATGTAACTAGATTATTGACTCTAGTGCAAGTGGGAGACTGTTGGAAATATGCCCTAGAGGCAATAATAAAATGGTTATTATCATATTTCCTTGTTCATGATAATCGTCTATTGTTCATGCTATAATTGTATTAACAGGAAACAGTAATAAATGTGTGAATAAGTAGATCACAATGTGTCCCTAGAGAGCCTCTAGTTGGCTAGCTTGTTAGTCAATAGATGATCATGGTTTCCTGTTCATGGGCATTATATGTCATTGATAACGGGACCACATCATTGGGAGAATGATGTGATGGACAAGACCCAATCCTAAGCATAGCACTAGATCGTATTGTTCGTATGCTAAAGATTTTCTAATGTCAAGTGTCTTTTCCTTCGACCGTGAGATTGTGTAACTCCAGGATACCGTAGGAGTGCTTTGGGTGTATCAAACGTCACAACGTAACTGGGTGACTATAAAGGTGCACTACGGGTACCTCTAAAAGTGTCTGTTGGGTTGGTACGAATCGAGATCGGGATTTGTCACTCCGCGTGACGGAGAGGTATCTCTGGGCCCACTCGGTAGAACATCATCATGAGCTCAATGTGACTAAGGAGTTAGTCATGCGATGATGTGCTATGGAACGAGTAAAGAGACTTACCGGTAATGAGATTGAACAAGGTATAGGTATACCGACGATCGAATCTCGGGCAAGTTCTATACCGACAGACAAAGGGAATTGTATACTGGATTGATTGAATCCTTGACATCATGGTTCATCCGATGAGATCATCATGGATCAAGTGGGAGCCACCATGGGTATCCAGACCCCACTGATGGTTATTGGCCGGAGAGGTGTCTCGGTCATGTCTACCTGTCTCCCGAACCTGTAGGGTCTACACACTTAAGGTTCGATGACGCTAGGGTTATAGGGAATTGTTATACGAGGTTACCGAAAGTTGTTCGGAGTCCCAGATGAGATCCCGGACATCACGAGGAGCTCCGGAATGGTCCGGAGGTAAATATTGATATATAGGATGGATGGTTTTGGACACTGGTAATGTTTCGGGCGTCACCGGTAGTGTATCGGGACCACCGGGACCACCGGAAATGGTCCCGGGGGTCCACTGGGAGGGGCCACCTGTCCCAAGAGGTAGCATGGGCCAAAAGAGGGAGGGCGACCAGCCCAAAGTGGGCTGGTGCGCCTCCCACAAAGAGGCCCAAGGTGCAGGAGGTGGAGAGGGGGGAAACCCTAGGCGCTGGTGGGCCTAAGGCCTACCTAGGGGTGCGCCACCCTCTCCCCGTGCCCTGGCCGCCACACCTCCCATCTGGGGGGATGCCGCACCACCTAGGGTGGGAACCCCCTCCCCTCCTCCTATATATAGTGGGGGTTTTGGGGCTGTTTTACACACAGTTTTCCCTCTCCCTCGGCGCATCCCTGCCCCCCTCCTTCCTCCTCTCCCACGGTGCTTGGTGAAGCCCTGCCGGGAGACCTCGTCTCTCCATCGACACCACGCCATCGTGCTGCCGGAGATCTTCCCCAACCTCTCCCTCCTCCTTGCTGGATCAAGGTGCGGGAGACGTCACCGGGCTGCACGTGTGTTGAACGTGGAGGTGCCATGGTTTGGCACTAGATCGGAATCACACCGCGATCTGAATCGCCGCGAGTACGACTCCATCAACTGCGTTCTAGCAACGCTTCTGCTTAGCGATCTTCAAAGGTATGAAGGTGCACTCACCCCTCTCTCGTTGCTGGTCTCTCCATAGGAAGATCTGAATATGGCGTAGGAAAATTTTGAATTTATGCTACGTTACCCGACAACCGGATCGACCTCCGCTTGGCCGGAGCAGTAACGCCATCGAGCTGCCGTTGTGGGCTCCCTCCCGTGGTGTTAGGCACGGGAATGGACCCCCCTGAGGTTCCCGCATCCCCGCCCGTCTCTAGTTTCAGCCGCCGTTGCCGCATCATCGCCGGAGCCGAGCTCCTCCTTCCATGTTCTAGAGGTAGGAGAAGATAGGTTGCCATGTGTTTTAGCCTATCTGGTTCAGAACCCCCTCCTAGCCCAATGGTTCCAGCGCCGTGCCCGACCAGATAGTTCGTGGGTTCGAATCCTTGCCAGTGCCCCTTTTTATTTCATGTTTTCCTACCTGTTGCGAGTAGTAGTGCGGGTAGCTTAGCTTGATAGCCTCCCCTCTATGGTCATATTCGAGGCCGTAGCACATTGGTGTGGTGTCGTGTGTGCAAGCAGGAGGGTAGGGTTCGAATCACCCCTTGGCCCCTTTTATTTTTTCCCTATGTGCAAACTGTGTGTATGTGTGTGCATGTAGCATGTGTAGGTGTATTGTGTGTGTATGACAGTGGATCCAGAGGACCCACATGTCATCCTCTGAGAGGGCCACTGCCAGGTGGACGCCCCTCACTATATATTTTTCTCCATGTGTTGTTTTGTTGTTGTGGAGGTAGTAAGATTTTCCCTAAGGTTGCAACTTATGTTTTTCTTGCCCTGTTTAGAGCCTCATAATAGGTAGAGTGATGTTCTTTTGGGCTGGTTCATAGGTAAATATGGTAGTGGGCGAACCCCTCTACAACATGGGACATATATTTTGTTCATTGGTTATTGCATGATTCTATTACACCTTGTCAAAGTGGGCACTTGACTGAAAATGACAGTTTTGAGAAAAGTTGTGAATTTCACTAAGTCTGGGAATCTGGGGTTATTTTCTTCCCCTGTTGTGTTGTTCATATTTGCTCCTCTGTTGGGAATTAGCCCAAGAAACAAACTAATGTTTGTTTGCTGGCATGTTTGTCTAGCTATCTATCAAATTTCATGCCCAGACACCTCCTGTAGATATCATTTTGGAGGCTGCCAAAATGCTTCACAGCATAAGCAGCTGGTTAAAATCTGTAATTTTCACTAAGTCCCTATCTGTGATATTTTGTCCAAGTTAGAGGTTGTATATCTGCTGATTAGTGATTCCTTTGCCTTAGATTCTTGTTAGAGGTTGTAATGCAGTTGGATGGCTTCAGTTTCATGTCTTGGTTGAATTATTTAGAGGGTTGTAGCTACTGTAGATCTTGTGGTCAAAGTGCTATGTTGCTGTTAAAAACAGATTGGTGTCAAACTGGTTTTTGGAGCTTGTGTGAGCTATGGTTGATGGTTTTGTGTGTTCTCAAACACCATACCACTTGTATTTTGGTGCTTGCTCAGATGGCAACCTGGTTACACCAGTGAGTGCCCATATAATTGTGTTTGTGGTTGTTTTGAGTCCGTAGACCTTCGTAACTTGTTTTGTAGTTTTCGGTTGATCCGAGACTCCGTTCATGATGTTCTTTATAGGATTTTGCATCGTTTTCTCGTGATGCATATGATTATTCCATATTCATGCATGTCAAGATAACTTAACATGAGGTTTTGTCCAGAATATAAACAACTCCTCTAATGCATATGCAAGTGACTAGAATAGTGATGCATGCCCTCTTAATCACACATGCATCATATTGGTTGTTGCATTATGTTTTGCTGATGTTTATTTGCTGTTATCTTATCTTTGGGTAGCATCGGGAACGGAGAGCGAGTACGTGGATTCTGGAGAGTTCGTGCCGGAAGAACAAGAGCAGTTCCAGTCTGAAGAAATCAAAGGCAAGATGACCGTGACCTTGATACCGTTTCTAGCTTTGTTATGCTTAGAGTTGCGTTTCCTTCGATACATGCCCGCTGCCTACCACATGATAGATATTCCATCAAACTTTGCCATGAAACCTCAAACACTTCCCTTCCTAGCAAATATTGTTTGGCTAAGTAGGCTTGCTCAACCACTAACGGATAGCATTGCTAGTTGCAGGTGCCAGCTGGTCCATGTGATAACATGGGCATATTAATATCATTATGTTTAACTGTTATTTAATTAATGCACCTATATACTTGGTAAATAACGGAAGGCCTAGCCTTTTGACGGGTGATTTGTTTCGTTGTTGTCACCTTAGTTTCGGCTACCGGTGTTTTATTCCATAACTGAGCGCTTCTAACACGTTCTGGGTTGTTATGGGGACCCCCTTGATAAATCGTGTAGTGTTAAGACTTGTCTGGCAGGACCCAACTTTGGTATTAATTTGCTAATAACTTAATAATAAAAATGCATAGGGAATAGCTACCCCGAGGATTTAATCAACAACCCGGGCCAGTGCTCCTCATGAGTGTTGGTCCAAACCAGAGCCACTTGCGGGGCCACCCGGGGCAACTCGGGGGATGTCTATCCGGCCACTGTACGTAGTGCTCATCCGTCGTGTCCTGAGAACGAGATACGTGGCTCCTATCGGGATCATCAACACGTCGGGAGGTCTTGCCAGATTTGTCTTACCCGAGCGATATATCTTGCACATTGGGATTCTGGTGAAACTTTGGGTCTCCTCAAAGTTGAGGTTTTCCTCGAAGGAATCCGACGAGATCACGAGTTTTGTGATAGAGGATTACTATGTGGCCTGTGGTAATTTGTGATGGACTAGTTGGAGAACCCCTGCAGGGTTTAATCTTTAGGAAAGCCGTTCCCGCGGTTATGTGGCAAATATGGATATTTTGTTAACATCTGGTTCTAGACAACTTAAAGTAATTCTAGTAAAACTGCCAACCGAGTGCATAACCGTGACTGTCTCCTTCAGAGCTCCTTCTCTCATCGAGAACATGCTGGGGTTATGTTTGACGTAAGTAGGTGTTCAGGATTACTTAGTGATCAACCTAGTCTTCGACCGACTTGCGTAGACCAGCATACTTTTACTCTGAACATCGTAAGGTAGCCACCATATATGCTTAGGTTGCTGCAAACCCATACACTTAACCTTCCTCACCCATTAACTCAGCTAGATTCGATACCAAGTTCATTCGATTGCTGAGTCCTCCTGGCTCACGGTTTACTACAAACACCCACAGGTACAGGTACGCCTGATGCAGGAGATCCCGATGACAGTCAGTTGAAGTGGGAGTTCGATGAGGACAGCGGCATGCTGTACGTGACTTACCCGGAGGACTAGAGGCCGTGGTCATGATCGTGGGGCCAGCATGCGGGATATCATAGCTTTATCTGTTTTCATCTTGTCCATAGCTGAACCATACCATGTTCTGTATAAGCGTGCCTGTATGACTATATGACTATGTTCTTATCAGATGGCAAGTGTATGCCCCACTTGTCACTCTTTCAGTTATGTAATGTTATGATTATCTCGCTTGCGAAACGTGTAGATGCGCCCCTTTCCCTTTTGAGGCCTCACCCCCAAATAAGGAAAGGGCCGCATCTTAGTCGTTACAGCCATGACAGATCTGATGGTTGAGATGTCAAAACTCATGGCAGTAGCCATGACGACTGATAAGCAAGAGGAAGTTGATGCAGAATTAGCCAAACTCCGGGAGGAGATGGCACAGATACAGCACGAGGCCGATGCTAAAAATACCCGGATGGCGGATCAGCAGGCTCAGATCGATGAAGAGGTGGTGCGCTTGAAGTTGGAGGCGTGGCGACTTGAGCGCCAGCGAGTCGCGTCGGATGTTGTTCATTAGAGGAGGCATTAGAGTCGTATCCCGGCCAACCTTAACTCTACTCGCCTATTCAGCAGCCCGCATACGCCCGATGAGGACCATAACTCGCCTCGCCAAAGCAATCCGCAGGTTGAGATTGTCCAGCAGCCAATGCAACCCCCATTGATCTCACAGACGGCTCAACACTTCCAAACACCTCAAGGCCACTTCTCCAACCCGGTGGATAACATGTTGGTTGCGACCCGCCACTTGGAGTCTCTTCCTATTCGTGGAAACACCATGATGGAGGTGGAGGCAAGGAACTCCATCGAGATGCTAAAGACGATGGTGGTCCAGCAGGCGCATTTTTCATACAGTCGTGATCGTCTACACTCCACGCCATAGGCAAGCCATACGGAGAGTCGCCCAGATGATCCTCCAGCGGTTTCCAGCGACGACCATCGACACCAACCTCAAATCAATCCACCCGAGCCGCCGACATCAAATGCTCAGGCGCTTGTCAACGCTACACGAGCCACCCGGTAGGCAGAGGCAGAGGCAGCGACAACATTGGCGGGTCAGGGAGTTCCACCATATGCCGAGCTGGCTCCTCGATGCAGTGGGCAGGGAGGAAGGAATGTAGGTGTCACTTGCCTATCTTTTGCTCTACACAATGAGCGCATGCCCATAGACTTCAAGGGCCCTCGTTAGGTACCCAACTATACACCCGATCTTGAGACAGGGACGTGGGTTGAAAGCTATGAGCTGGCTATGGACATGCTCGATGCTAGCGACGCGGTCTACGCCGAGTATTTCACCATGATGTTGGAAGGACCAGCTCGCATGTGGTTGAAGAATCTACCACCCAACTCCATCAACACTTGGGCAGAACTCAAGAAGCTCTTCGTTAAAAACTTTCGAGGGACCGGCAAGCGTCGGATGGCTATTGTAGATCTTCAACATTGTGTTCAATGGGCGGATGAATCGGCTCATCACTGGATGAGGCGGGTCGCGGAGATTATCCATTCTTTGAATGACATCACAGCGGCTCAGGTTGTGCTGATATTGGAAAAGAACTATCATTTCCACCCTTTGGTGTTGAAACTTGGTCGTCTTAAGCAGAAGGTGCAGGACATGGGTGAGTTGATGGACACCCTTACCAGATAAGCCGAGTCGGATGGCACGAAAGACGTCAGCTCTGATGATGAGAAGGCCGGTGAAGTTAAAAGGGGAGACGGAGTTAAAAGCCACTTTGAAACTCACGGGTGCAACAGTAATCAAGGAGGTCAAGGAAAAAAGAAAGCAGAAATGTTAGAGCATATTTCTCCATATGTAGTTTTTGTAATTGATGACAATTCCTAGGGACTAATGGTTGCCTTAAGTTATATTTATATGATTTTTCCATAGGCACTTCTTGAAGTCCATCTGTTGGGTTCAAGGAGTTCATATGATGACCAAGATGGTATTCAAGGTATTATCCAAAGAATGGTCATAGAGACACAAGGTTGATCAAGATCGTCAGACAAAGAGTAAATCAAGATGATCAACACCCAAAGCGGACAAGATGTATCGAGAGGGATCAAGTGATCCCATGGTATGGTAAGCATTGTCCATTATGTGTTTTGTGTACTAACCCATGGTCTTTTTGAGAGTTCTATGTGGGGGTTAGGTGTGTTTCCATGGGCTTGCGTCAAAAGGAAGATCTCGTACAACCCATGAAGGATGACATCAAGTGGTGATCATCATCAAGATTGCGGTGTGCAAGTTCAAGTGGATCAACACAAATATATCATACTTGAAGCTTGCCGTCCATTGTGGTGGCAATGGACTTGTGAAGATATGTTGAAGAGTGGCTCACCCATAGTGAGTATGGGGGAGCAATCAACTAGTCTTCATCAAGCCAACGCAATCAATAAAGGTGGTCCATCTCGAGGAAGCCAAGATCATCATCATCTAGCCCAAGAGGACGAGGTTCAAGGTATAGGTTTGCCCTTGATAGGTTTCTGTTTTAGGATAGATTGTCGTATTGTCAAGGGGGGCTCTCAAGTGAGTAGCTTGATCGTATCGTTCATTGAGAGCTCAAACCATTTGCATCCTTGCATCATTCTTCTTAGTTCTTGTTTGATATTTCTCTTTGTGAGTTTTATAGCTTACGATCATCTTCATGACAAGCCCGAGTTCATCGAAAACGGAGTCCATATGCATCTTCTATGATGTTTTTGATGTTGGGAGATTGTACCGGTCTTATTCGAAGAAGGCTTCTCACCATTTTCTTAAGGGACTTTTCTCACTTTCTTATTATTGATATTTCCATCAATATTGTGTTAGCCCATGTCCTTAGCTTTCCAACAAACTTGGTTTCGTTGAATTCAGAGTCCGTATGCGAAAGTTAGAGCAGTTTCGGTATCCAGCGGTAGTACCGCTCCTGGTGCCAGCGGTAGTACCACTCCTGTAGCGGTAGTATCGCCCCCGGAGCTGTAGTACCGCCCTCAGAGCGGTAGTAGTTTCTAAATACCGCTCTAGGAGCGATAGTACCGCTCCGGGTGGACGGTAGGACCTCTCTCTGAGCGGTTGTTATTCGTCGGCCTTTTTGCGAAGACTTTCTCTAGAGGTAGTATCGCGAGGGCTAGAGGTAGTACCGCCAGGGCTAGAGGTAGTACTGCCAGGGTCTAGCAGTAGTACAACCAAGGGCTAGCGGTAGTACCGCTGTGCTCGAGCTGTAAGTGGGGGTAACGGTCTGATTTCTTACCCCAATATATAAAGGGGGTCTTCTTCCCCCTTGGACTTATCTATCCGTTGAGCTTGTGTTCTTCCCCCATTGTTGACCTTCTTAGAGCTTCCTAACTCTCAATCCCTCCAATGATTCTTGCTAGTTCTCGAGGGAAAAGAGAGAGGAGATCTAGATCCACATCTCCACCAATCACTTTCTCCTCTATGTGAGGAGAACCCCTTGGATCTAGATCTTGGAGTTCTTTGTGAGCTCCTTGTTCTTCCTCTCATATTTCTCCATTGCTTTTGTTGTTGTGGAGGGATTTGAGTGTGAGGTACTTTACCACTTTGTGTGTTCTTTCCATTGCATGAGTTGCATCGGTTTGAGTTCTCCACGGTGATACGTGGAAGTGAAGTTTGACAAGCCATATTACCTTTTGGTACTTAATACCCTAGAGATTGTTCTTCGTGGATGCTTTGGCGTCCTAGAAGCTTGGTGGTGTCTTGGAGCTCAATCATTGTGGTGTAAAGCTCAGGGCAAGCGTCAGGATCTCCAATTAGGTTGTGGAGATTGCCCCGAGCAATTTGTATGGGTACCGGTAACCGCCCCAAGGGTTGCCATTTGTATGGGTTCGGTGACCGCCCTCAAGGGTCCCTTAGTGGAATCACGACATCTTGCATTGTGCGAGGGCGTGAGGAGATTACGGTGGCCTTAGTGGCATCTTGGGGAGCATTGTGCCTCCACACCGCTCCAACAGAGATTAGCATCCGCAAGGGTGTGAACTTCGGGATTCATCATCGTCTGTGCGTGCCTCGGTTATCTCATACCCGAACACTTTACTTATGCACTTTACTTTGTGATAGCCATATTGTTTATTGTCATATATCTTGCTATCACTTAGTTGTTTATCTTGCTTAGCATAAGTTGTTAGTGCACATAGGTGATGTCACGCCCAATATACGACCCTATCCTCAATGTGGCACGAAGGCCACGTCAGGGATAGAAGCGCATCTCGTTGTGTCGCAAGAATGGATATCATTACAAGTACATGTACTGAAAAGAAGAGATATATAGAATTGGCTTACACTCGCCACAAGCTACATCAAAGTCACATCAGTACATTACATAATCATCAAGAGTAAGAGCAGGGTCCGACTACGGATGAAAACAAATGAGAAAAGAAGAACGACGTCCATCCTTGCTATCCCAGGCTGCCGGTCTGGAACCCATCCTAGATCGATGAAGAAGAAGAAGAAGAAGCAACTCCAAATGATCAATCAACGCGCTCGCATCAAATAACCTTTACCTGTACCTGCAACTTGTGTTGTAGTAATCCATGAGCCATAGGGGACTCAGCAATCTCATTTCCAAAGGTATCAAGACTAGCAAAGCTTAATGGGTGAGGTATGGTTAAGTGGTGAGGTTGCAGCAGCAACTAAGCATATGATATGGTGGCTAACTTACGAGTACAAGAAATAAGAGGGGAAGATCTATGCATAACGGACGTGTCTACTGATGATCAAATGAATGATCCTGAACACCTACCTACGTCAGACATAACCCCACCGTGTCCTCGATCGGAGAAGGAACTCACGAAAGAGACAGTCACGGTTACGCACACAGTTGGCAAGTTTTAATTAAGTTAACTTCAAGTTATCTAGAACCAGTGTTAAACAAAGCTTCCACATTGCCACATAACCGCGGGCACGACTTTCCGAAAAGATTTAACCCTGCAGGGGTGCTCCAACTAGTCCATCAGAAATTACCACAAGCCGCATAGAAATCCTCAATCACGAAGCTCGCGATCTCGTCAGATTCCCTAGTGGAAAACCTAAACTCTGAGATTACCCAAAGCATCACCAGAATCCCGATGCACAAGATATCTCGTCAAAGGTAAAACTAATCCAGCAAGGCCACCCGGTGTGTCGACGAACCCGATAGGAGCCGCGTATCTCGTTCTCAGGACACACCGTCAATGCAAAGTGGACGGGAACCAAACCTCGAGTTGCCCCGTGGTGGCACCGCCGACTGCTAGGTGGGTGGACCAACACTCATGAGGAGAACTGGCCCGGGGGTTGATTAAATATGCTCGGGTTAATTACTCCCTATGCAGTTCACTAGTGATTAGGCAAATATAGTACCAAAGTTGGGCCCTGCCAGACCAGCTTTAATCTAAGACGAATTATCAAGGGGTCCCCATAACAACCCCGATCGTGTTAGGAGCGCTCGTTTATGGAACATAACACCAGTAGCCGAAACTAAGGGGGCAAAGGTGGAACAAAACACCAGGCTAGAAAGGCCGAGCCTTCCACCTTTTACCAAGTATATAGGTGCATTAAATTAAATAGCATTAATATGGTGATATGACAAGGAACCCATGTTATCACATGGAAGCAACTACACCTGCAACTAGCAACGCTAACAACAAGGTTAAGCAAGCAGTAACATAGCCAATCAATGGTTTGCTAGGTCGAACAGGTTGAAGGTTTCATGGCATTGTTGAGAGGCTGATATTTAACAAGTGGTAGGCAACGAGACATAAACGATAGAAGCGATAAACTAGCATGGCAATGATAGTAATGGTATCTGGGGAAATGGTCATCTTGGCTGAGATCCCGCTGAGAAGAAGAATGACTCCGAGAAGTCGACGAACCAACGTAGTTGAACGGGTCCTCACATTCCGACACGCTTGCGGAACTCTATCGAGACGGAGCAAACCGGAAACAAGCATCAACACAGATATTCACCACAGCAAAAGCAAGACATGATGCAAACCCTAATGTGATGCATGCTCAATTCATCGATGCACGGGATGGCATGGCAATTCACCTCACGCAAACACTACACATTAAGTGAAGTTCGATATGCAATGAGTTGCATATCGACGAAACTCCATGATTAATTATTTAATTCACTCCCGATTATTTACACTGCAATATTTAATTGTTGTTAACATGGCAAGGGTGTAGCGATGATCCTACATGGCATCCTAGACGGTTAACACGTGGAACAAAGAACGGAGCTACGGCACAAGAACATGCAACACAAGATTATATGCCATGAATGCGTTATGCATGCAAGTTCAACCACGGCAAGAAGGGAGAGAAGCAGGTGTCGCCACGGTGAGCGAAAGGGGAACTATGTCGGCAATACGGAAACGATGCCACGACAACGTACCTATCCCGATAACTCGTCGAGATATCGTGCCAACAAATTGGGAGCGTTTGCGTGTCGGGAGTACAACGAAAGAGGGACAACGTGCAACTAGCATGGCATCTACAAAACGGACAACATCATGAGTCATACAAACATGCATGTCTAGGTGAAAGATGAAATCGCAGAAGGAAAAAGAAAGAAACATAGGCCGATTTGCAACATAGTGCAGCAACCGAGGAATCTAAGTGTGTGTGAGTGCAAAAAAGAAAGAAAAAGAAAGCATGACAAAATGAGAGCTACATGGGACTTGAACCCAGGATCCCTTGGGTGGAGACTAGGTGCAGTAGCCAGCTCAGCTACACAACGAGCCTGATATAAGACAGTGTATGAGACTAGATGAACTACACCATGGTGCAGGTCAACATAAACTGGCATAAAAATAAATGGGCAAGCTAGGATTCAAACCTTAGATCCTATGTGTGGATTCTGCCGGTGCTACCAGCAGACTAATGAATCATTTGCTAGCACACTTAGACTAGAAAGTAAATAAATATAGACAAAACTGTTGGGGAACGTCGCATGGGAAACAAAAATTTCCTACGCGCACGAAGACCTATCATGGTGATGTCCATCTACGAGAGGGGATGAGTGATCTACGTACCCTTGTAGATCGTACAGCAGAAGCGTTAGTGAACGCGGTTGATGTAGTGGAACGTCCTCACGTCCCTCGATCCGCCCCGCGAACAATCCCGCGATCAGTCCCACGATCTAGTACCGAACGGACGGCACCTCCGCGTTCAGCACACATACAGCTCGACGATGATCTCGGCCTTCTTGATCCAGCAAGAGAGACGGAGAGGTAGAAGAGTTCTCCGGCAGCGTGACGGCGCTCCGGAGGTTGGTGATGACCTTGTCTCAGCAGGGCTCCGCCCGAGCTCCGCAGAAACGCGATCTAGAGGAAAAACCGTGGAGGTATGTGGTCGGGCTGCCGTGGAAAAGTCGTCTCAAATCAGCCCTAAAACCTCCGTATATATAGGTGGGAGGGAGGGGAGGAGGCAGCCTCAAAACTTAAAGGTTTGGCCGAAATTGGAGGTGGAGGAGTCCTACTCCAATCCTACTTGGAGTAGGATTCCACCTTCCCACTTGGAAACTCTTTCCACCTTGTGTTTTTTCCTTCTCAAACCTTATGGGCCTTAGTGGGAACTTATTCCAGCCCACTAGGGGCTGGTTTATCTCTTCCCATAGCCCATGAGACCCCTTGGGGCGTGACACCCCTCCCGATGGTCCCCGGCACCCCTCCCGGCACTCCCGGTACACTACCGATGAGCCCGAAACTTTTCCGGTAATGCACGAAAACCTTCCGGTAACCAAATGAGGTCATCCTATATATCAATCTTCGTTTCCGGACCATTCCGGAAACCCTCGTGACGTCCGTGATCTCATCCGGGACTCCGAACAACATTCGGTAACCAACCATATAACTCAAATACACATAAAACAACGTCGAACCTTAAGTGTGCAGACCCTGCGGGTTCGAGAACTATGTAGACATGACCCGAGTGACTCCTCGGTCAATATCCAATAGCGGGACCTGGATGCCCATATTGGATCCTACATATTCTACGAAGATCTTATCGTTTGAACCTCAGTGCCAAGGATTCATATAATCCCGTATGTCATTCCCTTTGTCCTTCGGTATGTTACTTGCCCGAGATTCGATCATCAGTATCCGCATACCTATTTCAATCTCGTTTACCGGCAAGTCTCTTTACTCATTCCGTAATACAAGATCCCGCAACTTACACTAAGTCACATTGCTTGCAAGGCTTGTGTGTGATGTTGTATTACCGAGTGGGCCCCGAGATACCTCTCCGTCACACGGAGTGACAAATCCCAGTCTCGATCCATACTAACTCAACTAACACCTTCGGAGATACCTGTAGAGCATCTTTATAGTCACCCAGTTACGTTGCGACGTTTGATACACACAAAGCATTCCTCCGGTGTCAGTGAGTTATATGATCTCATGGTCATAGGAATAAATACTTGACACGCAGAAAACAGTAGCAACAAAATGACACGATCAACATGCTACGTCTATTAGTTTGGGTCTAGTCCATCACATGATTCTCCTAATGATGTGATCCCGTTATCAAGTGACAACACTTGCCTATGGCCAGGAAACCTTGACCATCTTTTGAACAACGAGCTAGTCAACTAGAGGCTTACTAGGGACAGTGTTTTGTCTATGTATCCACACAAGTATTGTGTTTCCAATCAATACAATTATAGCATGGATAATAAACGATTATCATGAACTAAGAAATATAATAATAACTAATTTATTATTGCCTCTAGGGCATATTTCCAACAAAAACTAATACGTTGGAGAGGGAAAAAAGCAAGAAAAAGTATGTACCGTTGGGGACTCGAACCCAACATCTCGCAGGCGCAGAACTGCTGCAACAACCAACTAAGCTAGAATCTAATTGTTGACTAACTAGTGCCAAAATAGAGAAACTACACTTGCCGGGAAGGATCTACCAAATAAACACGAAGCTCAACTATGGGGAAGTGCTCACAGCGGGGAACAGGGAGGCCATGGCGGGCTAGGCACGCTAGGTCGTCGGCTGACGCAGGTTCAGCCGAGGTCGCGGCGTGCTCCGACGCAGGAGGCGCGGCGAGTCAACGCGAGCGACCCCATGCTCGCTCGAAGCAGACGCGGGGAGCTGGCTCTGCTAGTCTCCTGAAGAACAGAGATGCCAGCAGGGGTGCACCAGGGTGGGCGACGGGGCGGCATGGATGGGACAGGGAGGCGAGCTTGAGTCAGATCCGGAGGGTCTTGGCATCACGGATCCATTCCTGGTGGTGGCGGCGGCTGGCGTCGCGAGAACGACCGAGGGCGAGCTCCTTGGGGCGTCGTCCATGGAGGTCTGCAGATAAGAAACAAAGGAGAGAGATGAGGCACAGAGAGAGAACCAGAGAGAGGAATAGAAGGAAGAGAGCAGGGAGACGGAGAAGGAAGGGACTCGGATCTGGCCTGCGGAGCTCAGGCTGTCGGCAGCTTGCCGGAACGACGGCGGTCAGGAGGATGCGGGCACGAGGCAGTTGCCTCGATCCAATCTGGATCAAGCGCTGCGGGAGGTCGTGGAAGGTTTTCTAGGACGTCCGATCTGGGATCCATCGGTCCAGATCGAGCAGGGCTTGGCTGTGGTGGTTGGCTGGTTGGTTGGCACAAAAACTGAGGAGCGGTGGCGGCTAGGGATGGGACAACCCTCCTATATTTTAGGGTTTGGTGCTATATATATATATATATAGCTGGGTTAGAGATAGGTTCATTGAACCCTCCGATTTAATCGGGCGGTCGAAAACTACTAGGTTAGGGGGGTCCAATTGACAAACCGATGACGTTTTACGGTTGAACGGAGTTGATCTGGACCGAACGGTTATGACCGCACGATTCGGATTCTAGGAGGTTCGACCTAGGCTGTGCGTAGGGTCAGTGCGCTGTGCAGAGCGGCTAGGCATAGAAGACGGGGGAAAACGGGCAACCCGGTGACAGAGTTTAAAATACCAAAACGTCCGACAATTGACCGGCTATAATGCCGCTATATAATAAACGCCACGGGTAACAAACGAGCTCCGATTGCGATGAAATTTGACAGACGGCCTACCTACACTAAATTAAGACCGCACGCCAAGTTCCAGCGCAATCGGAGAAAGTTTTATACACGTAATAAAAACAAGGTCTTGACGATGTCGCGGGCGCGTGCGTGTGTGGTTGTTCTCGAAACGCTCAACAACGATAACGGAAAGAACCGGCAACTAATAACGGGTGCAGGTTTTGAAAACGGGCGGCAACGGGATGCCAATACAATGCTGATGATGCGACAAATAAAAATAACCACACAACAGAAACGGAATAGAAGGGGAATCTTCTGGAACGCCGGCATCGGGCTGTCACAACTCTCCTACACTACAAGAGGATCTCGCCCCGAGATCCAAGAATGAAAGGGGGAGAGGATGAGAAAGAACAAGAGGTAAAAACTTAGTCGCTTATTTGACAAACGAGTGAAACCAACGATCCTTGAAGGTTGCAAAGCGCTGAGGAATGATATAAGAAAGAAGCAAGAATTCACGGAAAATTTCGGCAACACTTCGGTAGGAAAATGGGACAAAAAATTCGAAAAGAAGAGAGAATTACACAATATTCATAACAAACAACTAAATAGAGCAAGGGACACCATGATCTTGATAAAACAACAAGATTGACCCAAAAGAGCAACATCACAATGCCTCCGGAACAAGAGAATATGAACTAGCTCATACGGAAGAAGAGAATGAAGAGAAAAATGACAACTACTATCTACAATGAACTTGGCAAGCAGCCTTGCACGAAGAATTGAACGGAGTTGTTGGAAAAACAACAATGAAAAGAACAACATATTAGTGGGCTTATGAACACCTTTCAAACTAATGAAGTGACAACCAGCCACTAACAGAAACAAGGATTGATTACGAGAAACAAGATATGAACAATTACTTACACCAAGAGGATACATTGAGAACTTGGATTAATGACAAGCACCATGATAGCACAATCCATAGGAAAAGCTTTAGGTGAAATCCAAACCAAGATAGCTCAACGAAGAAATCATGGGTTAAGAATAATCTCATGATCAAAGGATTGGTGGATTTAATTATCTCATTCTTGAAAGGAAATCTCTTCGAGGCTCCTACACTAACAAGAATGCTATAAAACCACCTCAAGGATAAAGGAAGAACAATTGCACATAGAAATGCAAAAGAAAAGATACTTGAGGTTCTCCAACAAGAATCTTGAAGAGGACTTGAGAATGAATTGAAACCTTGTTGAACCACCATGAAGGACCACCGTATACAAATGAATGATGCAAAGATATGAAGGTAGAAAATAATAAGATTATGACCTTACCAAGATTTAGATGAAGCCTCACGGAGAGAAACTTGATAGAACTTAGAACTCCGGAAAAGAAAAGATAAGAACACTTGAGAAAAGAATTGATATCGTTAGCCACTCCGGAAGAAGAATTGAAATCATTTGATGAAACAAGAATAAGAATTATGTTAAGCCAATCCTTCATCAAGTTAAATTGACGACAATCAATGGATTTAGCATACAACTTATTCCTCTTGAAATAATCTTGAAGAGACAGAGAGATAAATAAAGCACAAAATTGAAGAAATGTTGCAAGAAACACCGGTAAGAATTCACAATTGAATGGGAACACCACGCATTAATGGAGAAACATGAGAATGAAGAGCTCCTGAGCCACCTGAGAGAAAACTTGAACAAGGCACCGGATAATCGAGAGACGAACGAAGAGACAACAATTGAGAAGAATTGAGGATGAAAGCTGAAAGCTGAGAACGAAGAATCTTCTAAAATGATGGCCTTCAGAGGATCGAGAATGAAAACAACTCAGAGAAGCACCGGATAGCATGAAAAAGGATACTCATGATTGACAACAATTAAGATGATGGCACCAAGCTGAAATTGTGAATCTGCAAGAGAATGAACCAAGATTGAGAGAAACACCCCTTCGGTCTTCAATGGAGAAAATGACGAGAAGAACCTCACCAAGAATAACTGAGACACTCCGGAATATAGAAGAATGCAAGGTTGAGCCAAATATGAGAATTAACTCAAATAGATCTTGAAAAGGAATAAGACTGATGAAATTCACAATTACGTAATAGATGAAAGAATTAGAGATCTCCGGAAAGATTAAAAGAGCTATAATAGATCCCGGGAAAAACCTGTGGGTTATGGGCCCACTCAAAGAAATCACCGTTGAAACAACTGATTATAAGGAGAGATATTGCACCGGTATAACGAGAACTAGATGAGGTTGGCACCTCGAAATAATGAAAGATCTGAAAACAAGAAACTACTGGGATATCTTCAACGCTTCAGAAAGAATAGAGATAAATGACAACAGAATACTAGATAAGAATTTCCAACACAAGAAAGTATTACAAGGACGAAAGGAATATGATGAACACGGAGAACTGAATTAAATTCACCGGTAAGGATGACAAGAATGAATAAAGATGAACACGAAGCTCGTGAGAATCTTCACAATGAATCACCGGCTACAAAAAGGAAGAAGAGATAGCGGAAGCATCACTGAATAAGAAGGCACTTGGATGAAATCCAAACACTGAAGAAAAGGGCGGGAGGGCGGGGAAAAACAAGGACAACTTGAGACAGATGAGACAAACTCCGGAAAGAATTGAGAGAATGATCTGCAAAAATTGGAGAGGGTTGAATTCAGTTGCACAGAAGCACACCGGTTGAATGGAATTGATACGATGACTCCGGTTTAAAAGGAATTGACATGACAATCGATAAAGCAAAAGAATTAATACTCTCATAAAAATATGAGAACACCTCTTAGAAAAGATCTGAAATCACCACTTGACATCGAAGCAACACAAATTTGTTGGAAGATCGTCCTATAAGTAACTACTTGAATTCCCACCTATGAATTCCCGAAATAACTGGTCATGCAATCTGGTACACGGATACAAGGAGTAATATCACACAACTCCTATACTAACCCGTCACCTATATCACATCCGTCAACACACAACCAGAATCTCGGACCTTCATCTGCAACAGACCCTCGTTATCACAACGATACAAAGTATGGCAGTACTCCCGAACAATCTGCACCAGTACTGGGGACATCGGGGTTATCTCGCCACTACTAGTATTGAAGCAATTACGAACATCCTTCGTTCTGAGATACTAAGAAATCTGAATGATAACGATGTGCTCAAAAATCCCCTGGAGCTCAACTCCCCTGAAACTCAAAGCAGATAGGAGGCACCAAGACAGAACTCCGTCACATCAGCATCATATAGATTCCAAAAATATCCGCGTGATCCTAAATTTTTTTTGAGTGAGAAGAGGAGTAGAATTAAATTATTACGTCAAGATTCCTCACCAGAGCATAGACGAGGAGAAAAAAGAATCCTACTCTCCGATATATAACTAGACTCAAAGCAGTTTTTCACTAGACTCGACTCGGCCAAGTTCGATCAATCAAGGGGGCTCCTAGGTCGGTACTGCTCTGATACCAACTTGTCACGCCCAAGATGCGACCCTATCCTCAATTTGGCACGAAGGCCTCGTTAGGGATAGAAGCGCATCTCGTCGTGTCGCAAGAGTGGATATCGTTAGAAGTACATGTACTAAAAAGAATATATATATAGAATTGGCTTACACTCGCCACAAGCTACATCAAAGTCACATCAATACATTACATAATCATCAAGAGTAAGAGCAGGGTCCGACTATGGACGAAAACAAACGAGAAAAGAAGAACGACGTCCATCCTTGCTATCCCAGGCTGCCGCCCTGGAACCCATCCTAGATCGATGAAGAAGAAGAAGAAGAAGCAACTCCAAATGATCAATCAACGCGCTCGTGTCAAATAACCTTTACCTGTACCTGCAACTGGTGTTGTAGTAATCTGTGAGCCACAGGGGACTCAGCAATTTCATTTCCAAAGGTATCAAGACTAGCAAAGCTTAATGGGTGAGGTATGGTTAAGTGGTGAGGTTGCAGCAGCGACTAAGCATATGATATGGTGGCTAACTTACGAGTACAAGAAATAAGAGGGGAAGATCTACGCATAACAGACGTGTCTACTGATGATCAAATGAATGATCCTGAACACCTACCTACGTCAGACATAACCCCACCGTGTCCTCGATCGGAGAAGGAACTCACGAAAGAGACAGTCACGGTTACGCACACAGTTGGCAAGTTTTAATTAAGTTAACTTCAAGTTATCTAGAACCAGTGTTAAACAAAGCTTCCACATTGCCACATAACCGCGGGCACGGCTTTCTGAAAATATTTAACCCTGCAGGGGTGCTCCAACTAGTCCATCACAAATTACCACAAGCCGCATAGAAATCCTCAATCACGAAGCTCGCGATCTCGTCGGATTCCCTAGTGGAAAACCTCAACTCTGGGATTACCCAAAGCATCACCGAAATCCTGATGCACAAGATATCTCGTCAAAGGTAAAACTAATCCAGCAAGGCCACCCGGTGTGTCGACGAACCCGATAGGAGCCGCGTATCTCGTTCTCAGGACACACCGTCTATGCAAAGTGGACGGGAACCAAACCTCGAGTTGCCCCGTGGTGGCACCGCCGACTGCTAGGTGGGTGGACCAACACTCATGAGGAGCACTGGCCCGGGGGTTGATTAAATATCCTCGGGTTAATTACTCCCTATGCAGTTCATTAGTGATTAGGCAAATGTAGTACCAAAGTTGGGCCCTGCCAGACCAGCTTTAATCTAAGACGAATTATCAAGGGGGTCCCCATAAGAACCCCGATCGTGTTTGGAGCGCTCGTTTATGGAACATAACACCGGTAGCCGAAACTAAGGGGGCAAAGCTGGAACAAAACACCAGGCTAGAAAGGCCGAGCCTTCCACCTTTTACCAAGTATATAGGTGCATTAAATTAAATAGCATTAATATGGTGATATGACAAGGAACCCATGTTATCACATGGAAGCAACTACACCTGCAACTAGCAACGCTAACAACAAGGTTAAGCAAGCAGTAACATAGCCAATCAGTGGTTTGGTAGGTCGAACAAGTTGAAGGTTTCATGGCATTGTTGAGAGGCTGATATTTAACAAGTGGTAGGCAACGAGACATAAACGATAGAAGCGATAAACTAGCATGGCAATGATAGTAATGGTATCTGGGGAAATGGGCATCTTGCCTGAGATCCCGCTGAGAAGAAGAATGACTCCGAGAAGTCGACGAACCAACGTAGTTGAACGGGTCCTCACATTCCGACACGCTTGCGGAACTCTATCGAGACGGAGCAAAACGGAAACAAGCATCAACACAGATATTCACCACAACAAAAGCAAGACATGATGCAAAGCCTAATATGATGCATGATCAGTTCATCGATGCACGGGATGGCATGGCAATTCACCTCACGCAAATACTACACATTAAGTGAAGCTCGATATGCAACGAGTTGCATATCGACCAAACTCCATGATTAATTATTTAATTCACTCCCGATTATTTACACCGCAATATTTAATTGTTGTTAACATGGCAAGGGTGTAGCGATGATCCTACATGGCATCCTAGACGGTTAACACGCGGAACAAAGAACGGAGCTACGACACAAGAACATGCAACACAAGATTATATGCCATGAATGCGTTATGCATGCAAGTTCAACCACGGCAAGAAGGGAGAGAAGCAGGTGTCGCCACGGCGAGCGAAAGGGGAACTATGTCGGCAAGACGGAAACGATGCTCGATCCAATCTAGATCGAGCGCTGCGGGAGGTCGTGGAAGGTTCTCTAGGACGTTCGATCTGGGATCCAGCGGTCCAGATCGAGCAGGGCTTGGCTGTGGTGGTTGGCTGGTTGGTTGGCACAAAAACTGAGGAGCGGTGGTGGCTAGGGATGGGACAACCCTCCTATATTTTAGGGTTTTGTGCTATATATATATAGCTGGGTTAGAGATAGGTTCATTGAACCCTCCGATTTAATCGGGCGGTCGAAAACTACTAGGTTAGGGGGGTCCAATTGACAAACCGATGACGGTTTATGGTCGAACGGAGTTGATCTGGACCGAACGGTTATGACCGCACGATTCGGGTTCTAGGAGGTTCGACCTAGGCTGTGCGTAGGGTCAGTGCACTGTGCAGAGGGGCTAGGCATAGAAGAGGGGGGAAAACGGGCAACCCGGTGACATAGTTTAAAATACCAAAACGTTCGACAATTGACCGGCTATAGTGCCGCTATATAATAAACGCCACGGGTAACAAACGAGCTCCGATTGCGATTAAATTTGACAGACGGCCTACCTACACTAAATTAAGACCGCACGCCAAGTTCCAGCGCAATCGGAGAAAGTTTTATACACGTTATAAAAACAAGGTCTTGACGATGCCGCGAGTGCGTGCGTGTGTGTTTGTTCTCGAAACGCTCAACAATGATAACGGAAAGAACCGACAACAAATAACGGGTGCAGGTTTTGAAAACGGGCGGCAACGGGATGCCGATACAATGCTGATGATGCGACAAATAAAAATAACCACACAATAGAAACGAAATAGAAGGGGAATCTTCTGGAACGCCGGCATCGGGCTGTCACAGGTGAGCCTAGTTGTTGTAGGTTTTGTGCTTGACAAATTAAACGTTAGTTTTATTCCGCATTTGTTCAAGCCTAAACCGTAATTATTTTAAAGCGCCTATTCACCCCCTCTAGGCGACATCCACGTCCTTTCAATTGGTATTAGAGCTAGGTCTCTCTTTATTAGGTTTAACCACCTAGAGAGTAAGGATGTCGACTAGGGGTTTAGGATTCTGTGACACTCTTAGTTTCAATGGCACAAATTCTGATGTTTGGGTAATTCGCATGCTTAATCACTTTAGGGTCATGGACCCAAACTTGGAGAGAATTGTAAATATGGGTTTTTCTCCTCCAAAGGATTCTCAAAATATATCTTTAGAGGATGAGAAAAACTCTTATCTCAATGCTCAAGCTTCTAATGTGCTTTTTGATGCTTTGAGCGATGTAGTTATATTTCAAATCATGCCATTCCGGGATGTTCATGAGTTGTGGACAAAGCTTCAAGATAAATATGGTATGTCCAAGATTTGTGGGAATGATTGTTCTCTGTCCACCTCCGGTCGTGTGGTCTTCTCAACTTCATCTACTTCACCTACATGTGGATTGCCACAAGGTAATAATATGGTGAGTAGTGGAGATCATTGCAATGATGATAGTGGGCTTATTGTTGATGATCCTTCATCACTATATTATTGCAATGCTTCATCTTTGGGCATTAACACTTCGAGCACTCTAAATGTTTTACATGCTTGTGTTGATAGTCCTTGCATATCATGTAAAAACTGCTTGACTAAATCTCATGATGATATGCTTCCTATATCTTGTTGCCATGATAAAAATGTATATATTTCCTCGAGTTGTTGTGCTAACAATGTAGAGGAAATTCATCACTCCATGGAACAAGATGCGGCCTTGAATGATGCTTCAAGGGATCCTACATCATCATCTATTGTTACTCACTTTTGCCTTATGGATAAGGCTTCAAAGGTATCTCCTACTTTGAATCCCAATGTATCTCATGATGATGATGTTGATGATAATGAGGATGAGAATAATGATGAAGAGAGTGATATTATTGCATCCTTAAAAATTAAGGGTGAAATGATTTTTAAATCTCTTTATAAAAATAAACTTGCTTGTTCAAACTTCTTAGAAATCATGTCTATTTCCACTAAGGGCAAGAAATACATTGAGGAGTTGGAAGCTCATCTCGAGGAGCATGAGGACACCATTGAGACAACGGAAGGTCATGAGCGTGATTATGCTAACGAGATCGCGAAGCTATCTCAAGCTCTTGAAAATGAACAAACCACCAAGGAATCTCTTGAGGAAACCTTTGTTATAGAATTATCTAGATTAAAGGAATCCCATGATAGAGCTCTCGAGGTGGCTAATGATTTTAGAACTAAAAATGATAAGCTTGAAGTTGCACATGCTAAACTCATTGAGGACTATGAGCACCTCGAAAATGGCTCAAGGGCTATTAAGATTTCGCTCATCGAACTCACCGAGTCTCATGCTCAACTTGAAGCTTCATATGCTAAAGAGCTTGCCAAGTTGCCTTCTCCTCTTATTTTTAACAATAATGCTTGTGCTACTAACTCTACTTCTTGTGAAGCATCCATTTTAAAGGAGAATGTTGAGCTAAGGGCTCAACTTGAGTTGCTATCTAGCAATTATGGGAAATTGGAAGAAAGTCATGTAATGCTCACAAGCTCTCATGATGATATTCTAGTATCCCATAATGTGCTAAAATTAGCTCATGAGGCTATTACTACAAAGGTAACATCGAGTGAGCCTCATGTGGACATTAGCACTACTTCTAGTCAAAAAACTATATTGCCATGTGCTAGTCCTCGTAATTCATCTACTCACAATGTTGCTACATCTTGTGATGAATTACTTTCCATGCCTTGTTGCTCTAACAATGAAGCTTATACTCCCTCTAGTAGTTGTGTTGATACTAACCATGTAGAGGAAATCAAACAGCTCAAGGCCCAAGTCACTTCCTTGAAGAAAGACATGGAAAAGAGTCATGAAGGAATGTCCACACTCAACAATGTCTTGTGTGGGCAAAAATCCCCAAATGACAAAGATGGACTTGGATTCAACTCCAACAAGAAGAATAAGTCCAAAAGCTTGAATAAGAAGGGCCAAGAACAAGTCAAGAATTCGGCCAAGATTATTTGATTCAAGTGCAAAATTGAAGGGCACCATGTTATATCTTGCCCACTAAAGAAGAAGCCCCAAAGTCACAAGCAACAAGGGAAACGGCCACAAGTTCAATCACATACTCAACTACAAGTTGAAGAAAGGCCCCTTCCCAAGAAGACCCAAGCCAACACTCCTCATGTTGAGAAATCAATAGGGAAGAAATTAAAGGGTAGATGTTGCTACTTATGTCGTGAGAAGGGTCACTTCGCTTCTTCTTGCACGAGAGGTAATTTATCCAACCCAATCATTATTTATGATATCTATTCTGTTGGGAAGGATAAGATTCGCAATGTGTTTACCAAGTTTGTTGGTACTCAAAGTGGTGTGAAGAAAAGTACCATTTGGGTCGCCAAGCCTATTGTGACTAACCTCTTAGGACCCAACATGGTTGGGGATCAACAAGATCAAACTTGATCAATAGGTGAATATGGAGGACATTAGAGACTTGTATACATAATGAATAATTAAGGGGTCTTCATCATTCATATTATCTCAAGCCAAGTCATTTGGATTACCGAGTTTCTATCTTATATCCAATGTGCCTCCTTATGGTAACTTGTACTTAAACTGTTTACATTGTTAGTTGCTTCCCCCTTTGCATGTTGTGGTTTTGTACCTTGCATGTGTTTGTATGTGTTGTGCTTCCAACTTGCTTATCTTGAGTAATCGAGTATGTGTATGTTGGTTTGCATATCATGTACATGTGAGTCTTGTATTGAGCCTTCTCGCATCTTGTTTGTATCTTTGTTGGCTCTTGTGAGAGATTAATGGATTATCCCATTGTGGGGTAGTGATGTGCTTTGCACACCTCACAATCCTATAAATGTGTATACATGGGGAATACCACTTAGTATTGATATTTCAAGATTATATAGTTTCTATGTGGTATGTCTTACTCACGAGAAATTCAAATTCTATATGGTCCGTTAATTATCTCTTGTTGGTTTTAATTTGCCACTTGTTAATATTGTTGGTTTATCACATTATGGGGGAGTAATATGCTATTTGCATATTACAAGCCTAGAAAATGTGTACATGTGAGGTATTGGCACTTAGTGTTGATATTGTAAATTATCTTGTTCCTAGGTGGCATGTTAGCTCTACAAGTGTCATTTGCTTGCGTTTTATAGGTAAAGATGATCTTGTATATATTTGCGATCTACCAATGAGTATCACTTCCAAAATACTTCTTGTCCTTGACAATTGGTATTCCCATCATATGGTAGGAATTGCTAATCATCTTTACATTGGATTTTGTGTTTTGTTTGCCTTCCTTGCCTCTTGTGGATCTATTTTAACATGTCTAGTGTTTTTATAGATACAGAGAAAGTGATGATCCCATGTTGTGCATTTTGTATTTAAATGCAAATTCTATATAATTCACATCCCTTGGGGGAGCTATCCTATTTTCTTTAGAACACTCTCTTTATTCGCCCATCATAAAATCTTTTGATCCCCATCAAGTGTGTGTTGATGGGAGGCAAGTCTTTCTCTTTATGATGCTTTGTGCCATCATGAAAATTTGTCGAGGGTTTGGTTTGTTGGAACCTAGCTCTCTTTTGGAAACTAGATACCTCGTGTTTGTTTTCCTTCAATTGGTATCTTGTTTCCTTTTATTTGATATGTGTAAATGGATATCTCATTCCTTGAGGTATCTTTTAATTGATATCCTTCAAGTGATAGTTTTTCGTTTGGTATCTTATTATCACTTGAGACCTTGTCTTTTGGTGTATTATCAACTTTGTGTTGAGTTGATTCTTGAAAGCCTTGAGCATGCATATTTACTATATATAGCTTCTTTTGCTTGCTTTCTTTCTTTGACCCAATATATAGGGGAAACTCCACCTTGTCATAAATTGGCTACAGTGTGCATGAAATTCAAATTCATATCTATGTGCACATATGTATATTTGGTTTTCTAACTCTTTGGTCCCAATGAGCTTGGGCACCATTTTGTTTGTTTTGTTGTTCCAGGAACAATTGGAGATGCGTTGGATGCTCGGCTCACCTATAAGGAAGGTGTTGAGACCATGTGATTATTGGAGGCAAGTTAGGATGATCAACGAACAACTATCTACTACATCAATCCAATGTTGTCTCGGTAACAAATATCTACTTCATGCATTCATTTCTTGCAAAGGCCCAAACCTGTCTTTTCTTTTCCAGGTTGCATCATGACATGAATCTCTTGATTCGTTCTTGTAGTACTTGTTTCCTTTCTCAAAGCATCCGAACGATGACGTCTTACACTACCACAAAATTACCATGTAGAAACATTTTATTTAAGACGCTTTTATATTCGTCTCATAGTAGAGAACAAAGTGGTGCGTAGAGACGTTGCTAGGGATGATGTATAAATCGTATCATTTCTTTTTTACTACTCCACGTGTAGAAAACCCTCAATGCTGTGCCTCAGGCCCAGCCTATGACTATAACACACAATAAAAATTGTTTTAGAAAAACACCCCACGCCTCCTCCCACCCCGAGCAGATCAGAGACGTGCAAAACCTAACACCGCCGCCAGTTCTCACCACGGCACGCCGCCGTCCGTCGCGTCGCCCTCTCTTCCACCTGATCCTCTCTCCAGCGTCCACTCTCCCAGAATCACTACTTAAGGTTGATGGAGTGCTAAAATTTTAACCTTTGCAACCTCACTTCCATGGAAGCCCGGAGCAGGAGGCTCTTCTAATGACCCAGGCACGACATGGCGACTGCTGCTACTGGTGAACTCTGGTTCAATCCAACGACTTCTGGCTTGTGTAGCTCGTGTGTGGCTGGATGCCTGGATTGCTGGTTCACACATCGCCAAATCATCAGGTTTGTTCACACATACATGTTCGGGAAAATTTGATGGCACGGTTGACTTTCCCTCCTTTATAGCATGTTGGGGAATTTTTTACTATGTGTGTGGTTCAGTGTTAGTATAACATGTCATCAGATTTGCCGAGGCTAGGCTTATACAGTTTTAGGCTGCTATTGGTATGAAGCTTCGTTACTATCCCAATGAAGTCACAAGGTACCAAACCTCAACCAGATTTGTCCCTCTCGTGAACACTGATTATGTTGGATGTATTACAAGTACGGATATGGTTTTCTAATTCATTTTGGTTGGCTATTGATTAACCAGATGATGATAAAATACACTAATCCTTGTGAAGATTTGTCAATTGCATCTCCAAGCGGGATGAGAATACCGCGTATGACAAGCTAGGAAGGAACTTTTTGAAGCGGGATTTTGTTCTATGTAGTTTGTAATCTTATACTTTGGCTAAATATACATATTATCAACTGAGAAATATCTATTCTGATATCCACCTATACCACTGGAAATAAAAATAAAAATCGTATTATATTTTCTAATTTATCAAGTTGTTTCTTATAATTTAGTTGTGACCTTCGTTTTCACAACTGTTGTGTCATGTCCTTTTTTTAGGTTTCTAGCCGTCGTTCATGGATTTCACTTAGAATAATGACTTCTGAACAACGACTAGAGTTACTGCAAAATATTTGAATCTCAATAAGAAGGGATGCTTCACATGTTTAATCTGACCTGTACTACCACACCTCACTTTATTTTGTTATAAGAACTATAACTATTGGTACTAACTTCTAATGCATGTCTACATGTTGTTTAGTACTCCCTCCGTTCCAAAATAAATGTCGTTGATCTAGTACAATATTTGTACTAGTTTAGTACTAAATCTGCAACACTTATATTGGAACGGAGGGAGTATTTTTTTGTGTGTAGGAATGCATTATGCAAGCAAGAAGGTGGAAAACGAAATGACAGGTGTGCACTACATAGTAGCTACCAGCCTTATTGGATTTTATCACAGGAAATTGTATGTATTGCACGCGGTATTAAGGGTGCATCTAATTAAAAGAAAACTAGTCATGTTCCTTTTAGTATATGTGGCATTTCTCAATGATCTGATATTTTTAAAGGAGCTGCTGAGTATTTCGACATTTAGCCCTATGCTACAGAAAATTAAACTATGTAATCACTTAAATAATCATTATAACAAATGGTGCTGCATTATTAATGCTGCCCTTGATGGTAAAACACTGGCATATGTACTTTAGTTAATAGTTGTGCAATCGTTCTGTTACTTCTTGATGGTTGAGGGTGGGCATGACTGAACATCTATCAAGTCCCATTTTGGTTATGAATCATCCACCTGTCTTCACTAGCAAGTCCACACTTACGTGTAGCATCCTATATATGGAACTTAAATTATATTATCTATTTACCTTTGAAAAGAGCAAAAATTGATCCAAGATAGCATACCACTTTTCTATGTGAACTTATAAAAGATATCTCGTTCTCATGAGGCATTATTGTAATATATGTGGCTATTCCAGAATAAAATATCATGCAAGTTGAGTAGCATTATTTACTCTTCGTATGTATATATTCATATACATCGTAAGTTTCTCATATTGGGTTGGATGTCAAAAAGTGAGACTTAATAGTGAAGTTTTTTCTAATTAATCTATTCTTGTTTCATTTACTTTTTCTTTGGACTACATTGTTCTTCGATTCTTGCAGCAAGATAGAAAAAATACCATGGAAACCACGGCGTGCACATGTACTACCATCTGGATGAGAACAACTTGATTGTAGATAGATTCCAACCAATTAGAACATAATGTATAGGAGTTGCTGGACTTTGTCCAATCAATTCTCCTTTTGTAATGAATCTACAGTTCAGTTGTAACATATTGTTTTTCTGAAGAAATAAAGATGTTTTCTTTCCAAGAGCACATATTATCTTGTATTGGTTTAATAGAAATATATGCTCCTCTTGATATGCAGTGGCAATTTTAACTATCCCAAACGAACAGGAAAAAGTTTCCAAAAAAGGTAAGATATATTTAAAAGAAACTATAGTACAACTACTTAGGACATAATAAAGCAGCTCAACTAAGATAGAGACCATTAGTAACGGCTTGTTCCAAAACGTCTACATGTGTAGTACACTCGTTTTTATAAACGTCTCATTTTCTTCTAGACACGTTTACATTCCGTCTCTACATGTTTTGAGACGGTGCGTGAGGAGACGCTCCTAAGACGCTTTACCTAACATCTCTACACACGTGTAGAGATGAAATTTAGCGCCCCTAATAAACAAATTAGACGTCTCTACAGGGCTATTTTGTTGTAGTGTTATTGCTAGTTTGGATGTCTTTGATGTTCGTATGTTGGAAGTTCATATTGTACAATAAAAAAATATTAGGCCATGTGCTATGTTTCCAAGCACAGATCTTATTGATATATTTATGACTTCCTTTTGGATATCTTGTTTGCTCCTTCTTGTAACCATTTCGTGTGTACATCCTTCTTTGTGGATATATATCATCATGATTGTCTTCTACTTAGAATCTTTTACACATGAGAGAAGTTACATCTCTAATTGATATCCTCTTTTCTTTCACGTCCACCGTTGCATTTCCTTTTCCAATTTTGGTGGCTTCGTGAAAGGATTTGTCTTGAGTGCGTATCTTATTTTCCTACATCTTGATGCATTCTTTGGTTGTGAAGATTATTTTTCCTCATGCTTGTCTTGATGATGGTTTTGCCATTTCGATTGGTATCCCTCCTCTTGACAAGGTTCTTATTTCCTATCTTCACCATGGGTTGTGGCAAGCGTTGGTTCTTATTTTGTTTATCAGTAAGCTTGTGAACCCATTTTCTAGTATGTGTGTGTGGGAATGATATGTCTTGCACTTTGTTTCTCATTTCATCAAGACTATGTTGATGAGTAATGCTCATCCTTATCTTAGTCTTCTCAAGTGCTTTGCCATGACTCACACACATTATTTTGGTTGAGCCTATTCTTAAGTTGCTTCTTTTACATGTTGCTCAACCATTTGTTTTGTGCAAGTGATATGCTTATTGTCTCATCTATATTCTTGCACTCGTTATGTGTTTTTATTAATTTTGGGGGAGCAACGATCCTATTTTGTGCACTTGTATCAAATGCAAAAATCTCTTATTAGTGCACAAATCATGGGGAGCTTCTCTAGTTTTGATAAAACACTCCGTTGCCTTTATCATAATATATTTTATTCATGTGGTTCGAAGGACCATATGATTGTTTGTTCCATCTGGTATCTTTTGATTGCTTGCCTCTATTTTTGTATGTCCTTGTGGCATACGATCCTTTTATTTGCAATCTTTGGGCCCTCGATTATAGTTCGTTTTCCTCCAACTTCTTATCATTGTATATGTGTATTTCTCTGCACTCATTTCTTGAGAAGTACACACTTTTTGGAGGACCATCTACTATATTGGCTTTCTAAACTTTTTGTCCATTTGGCAATCGATGCCAATGGGGGAGAAGTTTAGAGAGTTTAGTTTGGTTATGCTTAGAGGGTTTTTCTTTTATTGCATAAGCATTTACATCTTGTACGCATGCATTATTGCTTTGCATGTGTGTGCTTGGTTATGCTTATTTCCTTATATAAACTCTCTCTAAGTGGTTGTCATCAATTACCAAAATGGGGGAGATTGTTAGAGCATATTTCTCCATATGTGGTTTTGGTAATTGATGAAAATTCATATGGACTAATGGTTTCCTTAAGTTATATTTATAGGATTTGTCCATAGGCACTTCTTGAAGTCCATCTGTTGGGTTCAAGGAGTTTATATGATGACCAATATGGTATTCAAGGTATTATCCAAAGAATAGTCATAGAGACACAAGGTTGATCAAGATCGTCAGACAAAAAGTAAATCAAGATGATCAACACACAAAGTGTACAAGATGTACCGAGAAGGATCAAGTGATCCCATGGTATGGTAAGCATTGTCCATTATGTGTTTTGTGTACTAGCCCATGGTCTTCGTGAGAGTTCTATGTGGGGGTTAGGTGTGTTTCCATGGGCTTGCGTCAAAAGGAAGATCTCATACAACCCATGAAGGATGACATCAAGTGGTGATCGTCATCAAGATTTTGGTGTGCAAGTTCAAGTGGATCAACATGAATATATCATGCTTGAAGCTTGCCATCCATTGTGGTGGCAATGGACTTGTGAAGATATGCTGAAGAGTGGCTCACCCATAGTGAGTATGTGGGAGCAATCAACCAGTCTTCATCAAGCCAACACAATCAAGAAAGGTGGTCCATCTTGAGGAATCCAAGATCATCATCATCTAGCTCAAGAGGACGAGGTGCAAGGTATAGGTTTGCCCTTGATAGGTTTTCTGTTTTAGGATAGATTGTCGTATTGTCAAGGGGGGCTCTCAAGTGAGTAGCTTGATCGTATCGTTTGTTGAGAGCTCAAACCATTTGCATCCTTGCATCATTCTTCTTGGTTCTTTCTTGGTGTTTGTGTTTGTGAGTTTTAGAGCTTATGGTCATCTTCATGACAAGCTCGAGTTCATCAAAAACAGAGTCCATATGCATCTTCTATGATGTTTTCGATGTTGGAAGTTTTTACCGGTCTTATTTGAAGAAGGCTTCTCACCATTTTCTTATGGGTCTTTTCTCACTTGCCTATTGTTGATATTTCTATCAATATTCTGTTAGCCCATGTCGTTAGCTTTCCAACAAACTTGGTTTCGTTGAATTCGGAGTCCGTATGCGAAAGTTAGAGTAGTTTCAGTATCCAGCGATAGTACCGCTCCTGGTGCGAGCGGTAGTACCGCTCCTGTAGCGGTAGTATCGCCCCCGGAGCTGTAGTACTACCCCCGGAGCGGTAGTAATTTCGAAATACCGCTCCCTAGCGGTAGTACCGCTCTAGGAGCGGTAGTACCGCTCCGGGTGGGCGGTAGTATTGCTTCGGGACGGTAGTACCTCTCTCTGAGCGGTTGTTCTTCGTCGGACTTTTTGCGAAGACTTTCTCTAGAGGTAATACCGCCAGGGTCTAGCGGTAGTACCGGCAGGGCTAGCGGTAGTACCGCTGTGCTCGGGCTGTAAGTGGGGGTAACGGTTTGATTTCTTCCCCCACTACATAAGGGGGTCTTCTTCCCCCTTGGACTTATCTATCTGTTGAGCTCGTGTTCTTCCCCCATTGTAGACCTTCTTAGAGCTTGCTAACTCTCAATCCCGCCAATGGTTCTTGCTAGTTCTTGAGGGAAAAGAGAGAGGAGATCGAGATCCACATCTCCACCAATCACTTTCTCCTCTATGTGAGGGGAACCCCTTGGATCTAGATCTTGGAGTTCTTTGCGAGCTCCTTGTTCTTCCTCTCATATTTCTCCATAGCTTTTGTTGTTCTGGAGGGATTTGAGTGTGAGGGACTTGACCACTTTGTGTGTTCTTGCCATTGCATGAGTTGCATCGGTTTGAGTTCTCCACGGTGATACGTGGAAGTGAAGTTTGAGAAGCCATGTTACCTTTTGGTACTTAATACCCTAGAGATTGTTCTTCGTGGATGCTTTGGCGTCCTAGAAGCTTGGTGGTGTCTTGGAGCTCAATCATTGTGGTGTAAAGCTCCGGGCAAGCATCGGGATCTCCAATTAGGTTGTGGAGATTGCCCCGAGCAATTTGTACGGGTACCGGTAACCGCCCCCAAGGGTTGCCATTTGTACGGGTTCGGTGACCGCCCTCAAGGGTCCCTTAGTGGAATCACGACATCTTGCATTGCGAGAGGGCGTGAGGAGATTACGGTGGCCTTAGTGGCATCTTGGGGAGCATTGTTCCTCCACACCGCTCCAACGGAGATTAGCATCCGCAAGGGTGTGAACTTCGGGATACATCATCGTCTCCGCGTGCCTCAGTTATCTCTTACCCGAATCCTTTACTTATGCACTTTACCTTGTGATATCCATATTGTTTATTGTCATATATCTTGCTATCACTTAGTTGTTTATCTTGCTTAGCATAAGTTGTTGGTGCACATAGATGAGCCTAGTTGTTGTAGGTTTTGTGCTTGACAAATTAAACATTAGTTTTATTCCGCATTTGTTCAAGCCTAAACCGTAATTATTTTAAAGTGCCTATTCACCCCCCCTCTAGGCGACATCCACGTCCTTTCAAGCAAGATGACGTGTTTGATTTCGTTGCTAATGCCAGTACCGGGCCCAGGAACCAGCGTCAGAACATTGGTTAGGGCGGCTTTCAGGACCGGGGTTTTAGCGGAAGGAAGAGGCGCAATTATGAAGAGCTGCTCAAGGGTCCTTGCCCTAAGCATAGTACCCCAGGTGCCCCGTCTACTCACTCTTAGGAAAACTGTTTTGTAACGCAGAAATTCCGTCTTCAGGCGTCCTGGGACCACCAAGGAGGTAACGAGGGTGCCCAGCAGTGTTAATTTGGCACGAGCGGATCACGAGGTGGCTCGTTCAGTGATTTTCTTAACCCAGGTCCTCAAGGGCGAGGCGGCTCACATAACAATGGTGGATAGTCATCTGGCCAAGGTAATCGACAGTATAATGACCAGGGCAGTTTTCAGCAGCCAAACAACCAGGGCCGCTTTCAGAGCAATCCTAAGCAGTTGAATGGCGGGCAATATCATGTCTCCACCACTAGTACTTGTAGAAGGGATAAGAAAACAAAGCAGAGGGCCATCAATATGGCTGAGCCGACGGTTTCCAGATACTTAAACTGGTCTGAACAGCCTGTCACGTGGAGTAGAGCTGATTACCCACCTCAGATTGATAACCCTGGCGACTTGGCGTTGGTGGTGGCGCCCCAGGTTGGGGGGTACACGCTTTCTAAGGTACTCATGGTTGGAGGTAGCAGTATCAACATCCTATACTATGACACCTTCCATCAGATGAACTTTGATTAGAAGGACTTGATGCCTTCAACTACGGGTTTTCATGGCATTGTTCTGGGCAAGTCGACATATCCTGTTGGGCGGATCAAGTTGAATGTAGCTTTTGGTGATGAGTCCAATTACAAGAGTGAGTCATTGATGATTGAGGTGGTCAAAATTAAAAGTCCTTATCATGCGTTGTTCAGGCGGCCAGCTTATGCCCGCTTCATGGCCCGACCGTGTTATGTGTACCTTAAGCTTAAAATGCTTAGTCTCAAGGGCACCATCATAGTTAATGGGGATCGAAAGATAGCTCGGGAGTGCGAAGAAGGAGATGCCGCATATGTTGAGTCGGCGTGCGCTGCCGAAGAGTTGAAATTCCACAAGGCCAATATGGACCCAGCTGACATCAGCCCGCTCAAAAAGCCAACGGTTGATTCTGAGCCACCCCTTAAGTTCAAGCCGACAGATGATACCAAACAAGTTGATTTCATCCCTGGCGACTCTTCCAAGCAGTTTACTATTGGGAGCGGCTTGGATCCCAAATAGGAAAGCGCGCTCATCGAATTCATCCGTGAGAATCGGGACATCTTCGCATGGGAACCTTCTGACATGCGAGGAGTACCGAGAGAATTGTTGAGCACCATCTCAATGTAGATCCCAAGATGAAGTCGGTTCGTCAGTATCTTCGTTGTTTTAATGAGGAGAGGCGTAAAGCAGTTGGAGAAGAAGTCGCCCCGCTCTTGGCCACTGGGTTCATCGTCGAGGTTTTTCATCCTGAGTGGTTGGCTAACCCGGTCTTAGTTCTCAAGAAGAACGACACTTTTCGCATGTGCATCGACTATACATACCTCAACAAAGCTTGTCCGAAGGATCCTTTTTCCCTTCCACGTATCGATCAAATCATTGACTCTATGGCGGGTTGTGAGCGTTTGTGCTTTCTGGATGCATATTGTTGTTATCACCAGATCAAGATGGCCAAGGAAGACCAGGAGAAGACGACAATTATCACCCCTTTTGGTGCTTTTTGCTATGTCTCAATGCCTTTTGGACTCAAGAGCGCGGGGGCGAGTTATCAACATTGCATTCAAAATTGTTTAACATCCAGATTGGACGTAATGTCCATGCTTATGTCGATGACATCATGGTGAAGTCACAGAAGAAGGAGAAACTTCTAGGCGATCTCAAGGAGACGTTTGACAGCCTCCTGGCATATCAAATGAAACTTAACCCGACCAAGTGTGTGTTTGGGGTTCCTACGGGAAAATTACTGGGATTCCTAGTGTCCGAGCGTGGCATTGAAGCTAACCCGAACAAGATCAAGGTGATAACTTCGCTTGGGAAGTCGACTAACATTAATCAGGTCCAACGTATGGCGGGTCGTCTTGCGGCACTGAGTCGTTTCATAAGTCGCCTTGGTGAGAAGGCCATCCCTCTTTATCAGTTGCTTAGGAAAACGGATCACTTCATCTGGACCGATGCGTTTAATGAGGCTTTCGAGGCCCTTAAGAAGCAACTTGATGAGCCGCCCGTGCTGGCAGCCCCGGCTGATAAAGAGCCAATGCTCTTGTACATTGCTGCTAACTCTAAAGCGGTGAGTGTAGCGGTGGTTGTTGAACGCAAGGAAGAAGGCATGGAATATCCTGTTCAGCGGCCAATATATTTTGTCAGTGAAGTGTTCTTTGGGATTTTCATGGCAAGCCGGAAGTTGAAGCACTACTTCCTGAAGCACCCAATAAGTGTGGTCAGTTCTGTGCCAATTGGGGACATTATACAGAACTGAGAAGCCACTGGGCAGATTGCTAAATGGGCAATAGAGCTTGGTCCTCATCATGTGAAGTATATGCCTCGCACAGCCATAAAGTCTCAAGCTCTGGTGGACTTTATCAACGATTGGACCGAGTTATAGATTCCAGAAGATAGGCCTGATAACACATATTGGACTATTCATTTTGATGGCTCTAGGCACTTGGAAGGCTCGGGAGGTGGAGTGGCGTTATCATCCCCAAGAGGTGACAAGTTTTGCTATGTTCTGCGACTCATGTTTCCTTGCACCAACAATGTGGCTGAGTATGAGGCGTTGCTCCATGGGCTCAGGATAGCGAAGGAGACGAACCTGAGCCAGGTCAGGTGCTCAGGCGACTCAGATTTGCTGGCTCAGCAAGTATCAGGAACCTGGGATTTTAAAGATCCATTGATGGCGGCTTATAGGCGTGCGGTAACCGAGGTGGTGGGTTATTTCCATGGCTACCAGGTTTATCATATTGCTCGTCGACAGAACAAGGCGGCTGATGCTCTATCCCGACTCAGATCACAACGTAAGCCCGTTCCCCCAATGTGTTCTTGGATGTCTTACATAACCCTTCTGTGAAGTTGCTTTCTCAAAAAGACATAGCGGTTCCTGACCCGGAGTCACAGTTGGTGGCGGCTCTCTGGGCAATTCCTGACTGGACGGTACCTTACATGGCTTATCTAGCTCGAGGCGAGTTGTGAGCTGATGAAATTATTGCTAGACAAATCATGCGGCGGTGCAAGTCCATGGTAATACATAAAGGCGAGTTACACAAACGAAGTACTTGTGGGGTTTTCCAGCGCTGTGTTTCGCCAGAAAAAGGGTGAGATATTCTAAATGAGATACATGCGGGCGACTGTGGACATCACGTCGGGCACGATCTTTGGTGTTAAAAGCTTTTCTCCATGGTTTCTACTGGTTGACAGCTCATGTCAATGCAGAGGATATAGTGTGCCGATGTGATGGATGTCAAAAGTTTGGACGTCAAGTAAATGTGCCAGCTCAGGAGTTGCGCATGATCCCAATTACATGGCCTTTCGCAGTTTGGGGGCTCGATATGGTTGGCCCGTTTAAAATGTCTTCCGACAAAAACACCCATCTGTTGGTGGCGGTTGATAAATTTACCAAGTTGGTTGAAGCAGAGCCGGTGAGCAATTGTGAGGCAGAGACGACAGTCAAGTTCCTCAAGAAGCTAATTTTCCGTTTTGGTTATCCCCACAACATCATTACTGATAATGGTACTAATTTGTCTAAGGGGGGCAACGAAGGAGTTTTGTCAACGAGAGCATATCCCGCTTGATGTATCCGCAGTGTCTCATCCATAGTCCAATGGTCAAGCTGAGGAGGCTAACCAAGAAATCTTGCGTGGAATCAAGCCTCGGCTCATGGTTCCTTTGCAGTGCACTCCGAGTTGTTGGGTCGAACAACTTCCTTCTGTACTTTGGAGCATCAGAACAACACCAAACAGATCCACTGGTTACACTCCTTTTTTCCTCGTCTATGGGGCTGAGGCAGTTCTTCCAAGCGATATAAGGCATGATTCTCCCGGAGTCGCCACGTACGTAGAAGCCGACAATGACCAAGCACATCAAGATTCTTTGGATGCTCTGGAGGAGGAGCGTGATTTAGCCGCAGCATGATCAACTATCTACCAACAAGACGTGCGTTATTACCACAGTCGATGGGTCAAGAGCCGGGTCTTTGAGGAGGGCGACTTAGTGCTTCGACTGATTCAAGGTCATACTAGCATGCACAAGCTCTCGCCTCCGTGGGAAGGACCTTTCATCGTCAGCAAAAACCTTAGCAACGACTCTTATTACTTGATTGATCTTCACCCTCACAAGCTAACCTCGGAGGAAGAGACAACCCGCTCGTGGAACATTGCTCATCTGCGGCCTTACTACACTTAGAGCCATTGGATCCTTATCCATGTACATAGTTCATTATTTGTGTACTCTTTATATCACATCAATAAAGCCGACGCCCATGAAATTCGAGGTCTCTACCGTTTCAGCCTATATGTTGAGCATGAGTCTTTATTGATTAAACAAGCCGCCCAAGAGAATGATTCGCCGCTAACGAGGCCATTCAAACATGGACGCTTGATACATCTCCATCGTATCTACTTTTCCAAACTCTTTTGCCCTTGTTTTGGACTCTAATTTGCATGTTTTGAATGGAACTAACCTGGACTGACGCTATTTTCAGCATAATTGCCTTGGTGTTATTTTTGTGCCGAAATCAAAGTTCTCCAAACGTCCTGAAAATTTACGGTGAGCAGTTTGGAAAATAAGAAAAATATCTGCGCCAAGTTCCACCTGAGGGGGTGGGCCAGTGGGCCAAGCCCTGACTCCGCCACCACCCCCCTTGTTCGGGTGGGCAGGCTTGTGGGGCCCACACGGCTCTGCCGCCCCCAACCTCAGGTCTATAAGTCCCCTTTCGTCCCAAAAAAAGAGAAGATTTCGACGCGTTTGCGATACGGAGGTGCCGCCACCACCTGTTCTTCATCTGGAGGGCAGATCTGGAGTCCGTCTTGGGCTCCGGACAGGGGAAATCGTCGCCATCGTCATCATCAACCTTCTTCCCTCTCCAATTCCATGAAGCTCTTCGTCGTTCGTGAGTAATCTATTCGTAGGCTCGCTGGGCGGTGATGAGTAGGATGAGATCTATCATGTAATCGAGTTAGTTTTGATGGGGATTGATCCCTAGTATCCACTATGTTCTGAGATTGATGTTGCTACTACTTTGCCATGCTTAATGCTTGTCACTAGGGCCCGAGTGCCATGATTTCAGATCTGAAATTATTATGTTGTCACCAATATATGTGTGTTTTAGATCCGATCTTGCAAGTTGTAGTTGCCTACTATGTGTTATGATCCGGCAACCCCGGAGTGACAATAACCGGAACCACTCCCGGTGATGACCATAGTTTGAGGAGTTCATGTGTTCACCAAGTGCTAATGCGTTGGTCCGGTTCTTTATTAAAAGGAGAACCTTAATATCCCGTAGTTTCCTTTTGGACCCCGCTGCCACGGGAGGGATGGACAATAGATGTCATGCAAGTTCTTTTCCCTAAGCACGTATGACGACACACGGAATGCATGCCTACATCACATTGACGAACGGGAGCTAGCCACATATCTCTCCGTGTTATAGCTGTTGCATGATGAATATCATCCAAACAAATCACCGACCCATTGCCTACGACTTTGTCCTACTGTTCCTACTGCTGTTACTTGTCTTGCTCTGCTGCTGCTACTACTGTTACTTGTCTTGCTCTCCTGCTGCTACTACTTTTGCTACTGCTGTTACTTGTTTTGTTCTGCTACTACTGTTGCTACTCTTGTCGCTTGCTACTGTTGCTACTTGCTGTCACTACCGCTGTTCCTTGCCACTGCCGTTACTCGCTACTTTGCTGTTACTACTTTGCTCGCAGATACTAATCTTTCAGGTGTGGTTGAATCTGATAAATTCAGCTGCTAATACTTGAGAGTATTCTCTCACCTCCCGTCGTGCAAATCAACAAATTTGGGTCGAATACTCTACCCTTGAAAACTGCTAGGATCCCACGCGCTGGTGGCCGTCAACAACATTCTTCTAGTTTCGATTGCCGGGGAGTGCTAGCAGCATTCTTCTGGTGCCGTTGCAAGAGGATGAACAGTTGACATCAAGCATTTTTCTGGCGCCGTTGTCGGGGAGGTATTTGTTGGAATTATGCCCTAGAGGCAATAATAAATATAGTTATTATTATAATTCCTGTATCAAGATAATCGTTTATTATCCATGCTATAATTGTATTGAATGAAGACTCATTTACATGTGTGGATACATAGACAAAACACCGTCCCTAGCAAGCCTCTAGTTGGCTAGCGAGTTGATCAAAGATAGTCAGTGTCTTCTGATTATGAACAAAGTGTTGTTGCTTGATAACTGGATCACGTCATTAGGAGAATCACGTGATGGACTAGACCCAAACTAATAGACGTAGCATGTTGATAGTGTCATTTTGTTGCTACTGTTTTTCTGCGTGTCAAGTATTTATTCCTATGACCGTGAGATCATATAACTCACTGACACCGGAGGAATGCTTTGTGTGTATCAAACGTCGCAACGTAACTGGGTGACTATAAAGATGCTCTACAGGTATCTCCAAAGGTGTTAGTTGAGTTAGTATGGATCAAGACTGGGATTTGTCACTCCGTGTGACGGAGAGGTATCTCGGGGCCCACTCAGTAATACAACATCACACACAAGCCTTGCAAGAAATTTGACTTAGTGAAAGCTGCGGGATGTTGTATTACGGAACGAGTAAAGAGAATTGCGGGTGAACGAGATTGAAATAGGTATGCGGATACTGACGATCGAATCTCGGGCAAGTAACATACCGAAGGACAAAGGGAATGACATACGGGATTATATGAATCCCTGGCACTGAGGTTCAAACGATAAGATCTTCGTAGAATATGTAGGATCCAATATGGGCATCCAGGTCACGCTATTGGATATTGACCGAGGAGTCTCTCGGGTCATGTCTACATAGTTCTCGAACCCGCAGGGTCTGCACACTTAAGGTTCGACGTTGTTTTATGCGTATTTGAGTTATATGGTTGGTTACCGAATGTTGTTCGGAGTCCCGGATGAGATCAAGGACGTCACGAGGGTTTCCGGAATGGTCCGGAAACGAAGATTGATATATTGGATGACCTCATTTGATTACCGGAAGGTTTTCGGAGTTACCGGGAATGTACCGGGAATGACGAATGGGTTCCGGGAGTTCACCGGGGGGGGGGGGCAACCCACCCCGGGGAAGCTCATAGGCCTTGAGGGTGGCACACCAGCCCTTAGTGGGCTGGTGGGACAGCCCAAAAGGGCCCTATGCGCCTAGGAAAGAAAATCAAAGAGAAAAAAAGAGGAGGTGGGAAGGGAAGGAAGGACTCCCACCCACCAAACCAAGTCCAACTCGGTTTGGGGGGGGGGGAGCCTTCCCCCTTGGACTCGGCCGACCCCCTTGGGGCTCCTTGAGCCCCAAGGCAAGGTCCCCTCCCTCCCACCTATATATACGGAGGTTTTAGGGCTGATTTGAGACGATTTTTCCACGGCAGCCCGACCACATACCTCCACGGTTTTTCCTCTAGATCGCGTTTCTGCGGAGCTCGGGAGGAGTCCTGCTGAGACAAGGTCATCACCAACCTCCGGAGCGCCATCACGCTGCCGGAGAACTCTTCTACCTCTCCGTCTCTCTTGCTGGATCAAGAAGGCCGAGATCATCGTCAGGCTGTACGTGTGCTAAACGCGGAGGTGTCGTCCGTTCGGTACTAGATCGTGGGACTGATCGCGGGATTGTTCGCGGGGCGGATCGAGGGACGTGAGGACGTTCCACTACATGAACCGCGTTCACTAACGCTTCTGCTGTACGATCTACAAGGGTACGTAGATCACTCATCCCCTCTCGTAGATGGACATCATCATGATAGGTCTTCGTGCGCGTAGGAAAATTTTTGTTTCCCATGCGACGTTCTCAACAGTGGCATCATGAGCTAGGTTCATGCGTAGATGTCTTCTCGAGTAGAACACAAAAGTTTTTGTGGGCGGTGATGTGCGTTTTGCTGCCCTCCTTAGTCTTTTCTTGATTCCGCGGTATTGTTGGATTGAAGCGGCTTGGACCGACATTACTCGTACGCTTACGAGAGACTGGTTTCATACGCACGAGTAACCCCGTTGCTCAAAGATGACTGGCAACTGTCGATTTCTCCAACTTTAGTTGAATCGGATTTGACCGAGGAGGTCCTTGGATGAGGTTAAATAGCAACTCATATATCTCCGTTGTGGTGTTTGCGTAAGTAAGATGCGATCCTACTAGATACCCATGGTCACCACGTGAAACATGCAACAACAAAATTAGAGGACGTGTAACTTGTTTTTGCAGGGTATGCTTGTGATGTGATATGACCAACGATGTGATGTGATATATTGGATGTATGAGATGATCATGTTGTAATAGAAAATATCGACTTGCACGTCGATGGTACGGCAACCGGCAGGAGCCATAGGGTTGTCTTTATACTAACGTTTGTGCTTGCAGTTGCGTTTACTATTTTGCTAGGATGTAGCTTTAGTAGTAATAGCATGAGTAGCACGACAACCCCGATGGCAACACGTTGATGGAGATCATGGTGTGGCGCCGGTGACAAGAAGATCGTGCCGGTGCTTTGGTGATGGAGATCAAGAAGCACGTGATGATGGCCATATCATGTCACTTATGAATTGCATGTGATGTTAATCCTTTTATGCACCTTATTTTCTTAGAACGACGGTAGCATTATGAGGTGATCTCTCACTAAAATTTCAAGACGAAATTTTGTTCTCCCCGACTGTGCACCGTTGCTACAGTTCGTCGTTTCAAGACACCACGTGATGATCGGGTGTGATAGACTCAACGTTCACATACAACGGGTGCAAAACGGTTGCGCACGCGGAACACTCGGGTTAAGCTTGACGAGCCTAGCATGTGCAGACATGGCCTCGGAACACATGAGACCAAAAGGTCGATCATGAATCATATAGATGATATGATTAGCATAGGGATGCTTACCACTGAAACTATACTCAACTCACGTGATGATCGGACTTGAGCTAGTGTAAGTGGATCATGAACCACTCAAATGACTAGAGAGATGTACTTTTTGAGTGGGAGTTTAGCATATAATTTGATTAAGTTAAACTCTAATTATCTTGAACATAGTCTAAAGTCCACTTTGAATATATTTGTGTTGTAGATCATGGCTCACGCTACAGTCATCCTGAATTTTAATACGTTCCTAGAGAAAGCTAAGTTGAAAGATGATGGAAGCAACTTTGTAGACTGGGCTCGTAATCTTAAGCTAATCTTACAAGCTGGGAAGAAGGATTATGTCCATAATGCTGCGCTAGGAGATGAACCACCCGCTACGGCTGATCAGGATGTTAAGAACGCTTGGTTAGCACGTAAGGAGGACTACTCAATAGTTCAATGTGCAGTCTTGTATGGCTTAGAACCGGGACTTCAACGTCGCTTTGAGCGTCATGGAGCATTTGAGATGTTCGAGGAGTTGAAGTTTATCTTTCAGAAGAATGCCCGGATCGAGAGGTATGAGACCTCCGATAAATTCTATGCTTGCAAGATGGAGGAAAACTCGTCTGTCAGTGAACATGTGCTCAAAATGTCTGGGTACTCAAACCGTCTAGCTGAGCTGGGGATTGAACTCCCGCAAGAGGCTATCACTGACAGAATCCTTCAATCACTGCCACCAAGCTATAAAGGCTTTGTGTTGAACTACAACATGCAAGGGATGAACAAGTCTCCCGGCGAGTTGTTTGCGATGCTGAAAGTCGCAGAGTCTGAACTTCGTAAAGAGCATCAAGTGTTGATGGTGAATAAGACCACTAGTTTCAAGAGAAACGACAAAGGCAAGAAGGGTAATTCGAAGAAGAGCGGCAAGCCTGTTGCCAATCCGACGAAGAAACCCAAAGCTGGACCTAAGCCTGAAACGGAGTGTTACTATTGCAAGGGTATGGGTCAGTGGAAGCGTAATTGCCCCAAGTATCTGGCAGATAAGAAGGCGGCCAAAGAAAAATCAGGTATATTTGATATACATGTTATTGATGTGTACTTAACCGGCTCTCGTAGTAGTGCCTGGGTATTCGATACCGGTTCTGTTGCACATATTTGCAACTCGAAACAGGAACTGCGGAATAGACGAAGGCTGGCGAAAGATGAAGTGACAATGCGTGTAGGAAATGGTTCCAAGGTTGATGCAATCTCCGTCGGCACAGTTTCACTTCAGTTACCATTAGGATTAGTGATGAACTTAAATCATTGTTATTTAGTGCCTGCGTTGAGCATGAACATTATATCTGGATCTTGTTTATTGCGAGACGGTTACTCTTTTAAGTCAGAGAGTAATGGTTGTTCTATTTCTATGAGTAACATCTTTTATGGTCATGCACCTAATGTGAGAGGATTGTTCATATTGAATCTTGATAGCGATACGCATATACATAACATTGAGACCAAAAGAGTTAGAGTTAACAATGACAGCGCCATATTTTGTGGCACTGCCGCTTAGGTCATATTGGTGTAAAGCGCATGAAGAAACTCCATGCTGATGGACTTTTGGAGTCACTTGACTTTGATTCACTTGACACGTGCGAACCATGCCTCATGGGCAAGATGACTAAGACTCCGTTCTCCGGAACAATGGAGCGTGCAAGTGACTTGTTGGAGATCATACATACCGATGTGTGTGGTCCGATGAGCGTGGAGGCACACGGCGGATATCGTTATTTTCTCACCTTCACTGACGATTTGAGTAGATATGGTTATGTCTGCTTGATGAAGCACAAGTCTGAAACATTTGAAAAGTTCAAGCAATTTCAGAGTGAAGTGGAAAATCATCGCAACAAGAAGATCAAGTTCCTACGGTCTGATCGTGGGGGTGAATATCTGAGTTTCGAGTTTGGTACTCACTTAAGACAATGTGGAATCGTTTCACAGTTAACACCGCCTGGAACACCACAGCGTAATGGTGTGTCCGAACGTCGTAATCGTACTCTATTAGAGATGGTGCGATCTATGATGTCTCTTACTGATTTGCCGTTATCGTTTTGGGGTTATGCATTAGAAACAGCTGCATTCACTTTAAATAGGGCACCATCAAAATCCGTTGAGACGACACCATACGAACTGTGGTATGGCAAAAGGCCAAAGTTGTCGTTTTTAAAGTTTGGGGATGTGATGCTTATGTCAAAAAGCTTCATCCTGAAAAGCTGGAACCCAAAGCGGAAAAGTGCGTCTTCATAGGTTACCCAAAAGAGACAGTTGGGTACACCTTCTATCTCAAATCCGAGGGCAAAGTGTTTGTTGCTAAAAATGGAGCTTTTCTTGAGAAGGAGTTTCTCTCGAGAGAATTGAGTGGGAGGAAGATAGAACTTGACGAGGTTGTCGAACCTCTCACCCCTCTGGATGGTGGCGCAGGGCAAGGGGAAACCTCTGTCGTTGCGACGCTGGTTGAGGAGAAAGTTAATGATGATGATCATGAAACTCCAGTTCAAGTTTTTGTCAAACCACGCAGGTCGACGAGACCACGTGCTGCTCCAGAGTGGTACGGTAATCCTGTCTTATCAATCATGTTGTTAGACAACAATGAACCTGCAAATTATGAAGAAGCAATGGTGGGCCCAGATTCCAACAAATGGCTAGAAGCCATGAAGTCCGAGATAGGATCCATGTATGAGAACAAAGTGTGGACTTTGGAGGTACTACCTGAGGGCCGCAAGGCTATTCAGAACAAATGGATCTTTAAGAGGAAGACGGACGCTGACGGCAATGTGACCATTTATAAAGCTCGACTTGTGGCAAAGGGTTTTTCACAAGTTCAAGGAGATGAGACATTCTCACCCGTAGCGATGCTTAAGTCCGTCAGAATCATGTTAGCAATAGCTGCATTTTTCAATTATGAAATCTGGCAGATGGATGTCAAAACGGCGTTCCTTAACGGTTTCCTTAAGGAAGAGTTGTATATGATACAACCCGAAGGTTTTGTCGATCCTAAGAATGCTAACAAGGTGTGCAAGCTCCAGCGATCCATTTATGGACTGGTGCAAGCATCTCGGAGTTGGAACAAACGCTTTGATGAGGTGATCAAAGCATTTGGGTTTATACAAGTGGTTGGAGAATCTTGTATTTACAAGAAAGTGAGTGGGAGCTCTGTGGCGTTTCTAATATTATATGTGGATGACATATTACTGATTGGAAACAACGTGGAGTTTTTACAGAGCATAAAGGATTACTTGAATAAGAGTTTCTCTATGAAGGACCTAGGAGAAGCTGCTTACATTCTAGGCATTAAGATCTATAGGGATAGATCAAAATGCCTGATAGGACTTTCACAAAGCACATACCTTGATAAAGTTTTGAAGAGGTTCAAAATGGAACAGTCCAAGAAAGGGTTCTTGCCAGTTTTACAAGGTACGAGATTGAGTAAGACTCAGTGCCCAGCAACTGATAAAGATAGAGAGCATATGCGCTTCGTCCCCTATGCTTCAGCCATAGGTTCTATCATGTATGCAATGCTGTGCACTAGACCGGATGTTAGCCTGGCCATAAGTATGGCAGGTAGGTTCCAGAGTAATCCAGGAGTGGATCACTGGACAGCGGTCAAGAATATCCTAAAGTACCTGAAAAGGACTAAGGAGATGTTTCTCGTGTATGGAGGTGACGAAGAGCTCGCCGTAAAAGGTTACGTTGATGCAAGCTTTGACACAGATCCGGATGACTCTAAGTCGCAAACCGGATACGTATTTATTCTTAATGGGGGTGCGGTAAGCTGGTGCAGTTCCAAGCAAAGCGTCGTAGCAGATTCTACATGTGAAGCGGAGTACATGGCTGCCTCGGAGGCGGCTAAGGAGGGTGTCTGGATGAAGCAGTTCATGACGGATCTTGGAGTGGTGCCGAGCGCACTGAATCCAATAACCTTGTTCTGTGACAACACGGGTGCCATTGCCTTAGCAAAGGAACCACGGTTTCACAAGAAGACCAGACACATCAAACGACGCTTCAACCTCATCCGCGACTACGTCGAGGGAGAGGACATAAATATATGCAAAGTGCACACGGATCTGAATGTAGCAGACCCGCTGACTAAACCTCTTCCATGGCCAAAGCATGATCAACACCAGAACTATATGGGTGTTAGATTTATTACAATGTAATTCACATGATGATGTGAGGGCTAGATTATTGACTCTAGTGCAAGTGGGAGACTGTTGGAATTATGCCCTAGAGGCAATAATAAATATAGTTATTATTATAACTCCTGTATCAAGATAATCGTTTATTATCCATGCTATAGTTGTATTGAATGAAGACTCATTTACATGTGTGGATACATAGACAAAACACCGTCCCTAGCAAGCCTCTAGTTGGCTAGCCAGTTGATCAAAGATAGTCAGTGTCTTCTGATTATAAACAAAGTGTTGTTGCTTGATAACTGGATCACGTCATTAGGAGAATCACGTGATGGACTAGACCCAAACTAATAGACGTAGCATGTTGATCGTGTCATTTTGTTGCTACTGTTTTTCTGCGTGTCAAGTATTTATTCCTATGACCGTGAGATCATATAACTCACTGACACCGGAGGAATGCTTTGTGTGTATCAAACGTCGCAACGTAACTGGGTGACTATAAAGATGCTCTACAGGTATCTCCGAAGGTGTTAGTTGAGTTGGTATGGATCAAGACTAGGATTTGTCACTCCGTGTGACGGAGAGGTATCTCGGGGCCCACTCGGTAATACAACATCACACACAAGCCTTGCAAGCAATGTGACTTAGTGAAAGCTGCGGGATCTTGTATTACAGAACGAGTAAAGAGACTTGCGGGTGAACGAGATTGAAATAGGTATGCGGATACTGACGATCGAATCTCGGGCAAATAACATACCGAAGGACAAAGGGAATGACATACGGGATTATATGAATCCTTGGCACTGAGGTTCAAACGATAAGATCTTCGTAGAATATGTAGGATCCAATATGGGCATCCAGGTCCCGCTATTGGATATTGACCGAGGAGTCTCTCGGGTCATGTCTACATAGTTCTCGAACCCGCAGGGTCTGCACACTTAAGGTTCGACGTTGTTTTATGCGTATTTGAGTTATATGGTTGGTTACCGAAGGTTGTTCGGAGTCCCGGATGAGATCACAGACGTCATGAGGGTTTCCGGAATGGTCCGAAAATGAATATTGATATATAGGATGACCTCATTTGATTACCGGAAGGTTTTCGGAGTTACCGGGAATGACGAATGGGTTCCGGGAGTTCACCGGGGGCGGGGGGGGGGGGGGGGGGGGGAACCCACCCCGGGGAAGCCCATAGGCCTTGAGGGTGGCACACCAGCCCTTAGTGGGCTGGTGGGACAGCCCAAAAGGGCCCTATGCGCCTAGGAAAGAAAATCAAAGAGAAAAGAAAAAAAAGAGGAGGTGGGAAGGGAAGGAAGGACTCCCACCCACCAAACCAAGTACAACTCGGTTTGGGGGGGGGAGCCTTCCCCCTTGGACTCGGCCGACCCCCTTGGGGCTCCTTGAGCCCCAAGGCAAGGTCCCCTCCCTCCCACCTATATATACGGAGGTTTTAGGGCTGATTTGAGACAATTTTTCCACGGCAGCCCGACCACATACCTCCACGGTTTTTCCTCTAGATCGCGTTTCTGCGGAGCTCGGGCGGAGCCCTGCTGAGACAAGGTCATCACCAACCTCCGGAGCGCTGTCACCCTGCCGGAGAACTCTTCTACCTCTCCGTCTCTCTTGCTGGATCAAGAAGGCCGAGATCATCGTCGAGCTGTACGTGTGCTGAACGCGGAGGTGCCGTCCGTTCGGTACTAGAATGTGGGACTGATCGCAGGATTGTTCGCGGGGCGGATCGAGGGACGTGAGGACGTTCCACTACATCAACCGCATTCACTAACGCTTCTGCTGTACGATCTACAAGGGTACGTAGATCACTCATCCCCTCTCGTAGATGGACATCATCATGATAGGTCTTCATGCGCGTAGGAAATGTTTTGTTTCCCATGAGACGTTCTCAACAGTATTGCTATATTCTCTGAGTCACTTCGGATTTATATCTGCTGATCACTATGAAGAATCTGAAGGATCCGAAGACCAAAGTCTTGCCCTCAACTACGAGGGGAGGTAAGGAATTGCCATCTAGCTCTGCACTTGATTCACCTTCAGTTATGAGTAAGTTTGCGACATCACCTCCTGCTAGAAATCTTGATATGTCGCCTGTGCTTGATGATGCTTATGATGCTACTGCTAGAGATGCTATGCTTGATACTATGCTTGATGCTATGCCTGATACTGCTAGAGATGCTATGCTTGATACTGCTTTGCCTGATGATGCTAGAGATGCTATTTTGCCTGATGATGCTATGCTTGATACTGCTAGAGATACTACTTTGCCTGATGTTCCACTAGGAGTGTTCCTTGATGCTCATATTGCTAGAGTTACTGCCAATGCTCGTGATGCTTCTGATACTGCCGATACTATTGAGATAGAACCTGCTTTTGCTCCTGCTAGATCTAGCTCTCCTAGATATGAATTGCCTAATATACCTGAGGGTTACGTTATGGAGGGAGAGATAGCTGAGGATTTTCTTGCGTGTAAGGATGCCTATGACGCTGAGAAATTACTTGCCAAGTGGAAGGAAAAATCTCGGGAAGCTAAGATGAAATATGACCCGAAGTTTTCCACTTCACCTATCTTTATCACCGATAAGGATTATGAATTCTCTGTCGACCCTGAGATAATCTCTCTAGTCGAATCTGATCCTTTTCATGGTAATGAGTTTGAGACGGTCATAGCCCATCTTGCCAAACTACACGATATAGCCACCCTTTTCACTAATGAGGAGAAGATCCGCCACTAATATATCCTTAAGTTGTTTCCTTTCTCTCTAAAGGATGACGCTAAAGTCTGGTTCACCTCTCTTGCTCCTGGATATGTGTGTAGTCCCCAGGAGATGGTATATTACTTCTGTGAGAAATATTTCCCTGCCCATAAGAAGCAAGCTGCCTTGCAAGAAATATATAACTTTGCTCAACTCCAAGAAGAGAGTCTTCCACAAGCTTGGGGGAGGCTCATCCAGCTACAGAATGCTTTGCCTGATCACCCTCTTAAGAAGAACGAGATACTTGATATCCTCTATAACAGACTTACCGATGCCTCTAGAGAGCACCTAGATAGTTGTGCCTGTTGTGTTTTTAGGGAACGAACTGTAGAACAAGCTGAGACTCTACTGAATAACATCTTGATCAACGATAATGCTTGGACTATTCCCGAACGACCTCCTAAGCCAACTCCTAAGAAAAGAGGTATTCTATTCCTCAGTCCCGAAGATATGCAAGAAGCCAAGAAATCTATGCAAGAGAAAGGCATTAGATCTGAAGCTGTCAAAAATCTACCACCTATCGAAGAGATCCATGGTCTCGATAACCCGATACAGGTAGTAGAAGTGAATTCTCTGCGTAGGTTTGATGAGAGTGATATTCCTTTTGACAAACCTGCTAGCCTATGCTTTGATGAATTTGACAACTTTGTTGCCAAACAACAGAGTTTCAATGATTATGTTAGCAGACATTTGGAACAAAGTACTCGTATGCTTAGCAATTTAAGTGCTTGTGTAGACAGAAATGTCAATGATCTGAAGCTTCTGAGTAAACATGCCTCTATGATTACTACTCAGGTAGAACAAGTACTTAAAGCTCAAAATGACTTGCTCAATGAATTAAATGACAACTCTGTCAGAGTCATTACTAGAGGAGGCAAAATGACTCGGAACCTTTGTATCTTGAAGGTCATCCTAAGAGAATTGATCAAGATTCTCAAGGAATCAAGGCTGATACACCCAATCATCCTAAGGAGAAGAAAGAAGGATGATAGAAGCCTGCATGCCAGTTCACCAAATACTGTCACACCGGAAGAACCTAATGATATTTCTGCGTCTGATGCAGAAACACAATTTGGTGATGAACATGAACCTGGTGACAATATGGACAGTGATGTTCATAATAATGCTCAACCTAGCAATGATGAGGATGTGGAGATTGAGCCTACGGTTAATCCTCATAACCCACAACCTAAGAAATACGACAAGAATGACTTCACTTCTAGGAAGCATGGTAAAGAAAGGGAGCCATGGGTTCAGAGACCTATGCCCTTTCCTCCTAAGCCATCCAAGAAAAAGGATGATGAAGATTTTGAGCGCTTCGTTGAGATGATAAGACCCATCTTTCTGCAGATGCGGTTAACTGATATGCTCAAGATGTCTCCGTATGCCAAGTACATGAAAGATATCGTGACTAATAAACGGAAGATACGAGATCTTGAGATCTCCACCATGCTTGCCAACTACACTTTCAAGGGTGGAACTCCTAAGAAACTTGGTGATCCCGGAGTGCCAACTATACCTTGTTCCATTAAAGGAAACTACGTAAGAACTGCCTTATGTGACCTTGGAGCCGGTGTTAGTGTTATGCCACTCTCTCTTTATCATAGACTTGACTTGGATAAGTTGAGACCCACTGAAATTTCTCTGCAAATGGCCGAAAAATCAACCGCTTTCCCTATCGACATTTGCGAGGATGTGCTTGTTATGCTTGCTAACACCACTATCTTAACAGACTTTGTTATCTTGGATATTCCCGAGGACGATGCCATGGCTGTCATCCTCGAAAGACCCGTTTTAAACACTGCAGGGGCTGTTATGGATTGCAACAAAGGCAATGTCACTTTCCATGTCAACGATAATGAGCACACAGTGCACTTTCCGAAGAAATGATATCAAGTACATTGCATCAATGCTATCGAAAAGACTTCATTGATACTTATTGGGAGCTTTGAATGCCCTATTCCTCGTGTCAAGATGAAGTATGATTTGCTTGTTGGGGAGATACATATCCCCATTGAGGTGACTTAGTGGCTATTTGAAAATTATCCATTCTCTCTTGCGATTCAAGAAAGTTTTGTCATAAGGATTTGATCAATCCCATTGACAGATTTCTTTCGATGACTATGAAAAGGATGAATCAAAGAGTCACATACCTCTGTTTTGAGCTTTCCTTTTCTGTTGCTTAGAAGAAAAATGATAGAATTAGTTTAGTTTTTCCTGTTTTCTGTTTTAGCGTCCCGGAGAAAAACACCTCGAAAATAAAAGTTCCCCGATGGTCCTGAAAATTTAGCATGATTTTTTCTGGAATTTTTGAAAATTTCTGGGCCTGTGAGCTGGCCTGGGGGCCTGACCAGTGGGCCACAAGCCCTGCCACCGCCACCTACCCCCCTGGTGGCGGAGTGCAAGCTTGTGGGGCCCACAGGGACCCCCTCCACTCATTCCAGCTCTCTGCCTCTTCTTCCACCTCTAGAAAAAAATTGTTTCGCAGCTCAAACCCGTGTTCTTGCTCATTCGGCTGTGATTTTCGATCTCCTTGCTCAAAGCACCATTCTCCGAACCGTTTTGGGGGAAATTACTCCTTGGTTAGTGACTCCTCCATTGGTCCAATTAGTTTTTGCTCTAGTGCTTTATCCTTCGCGTATTCTTGCTACCTTGGTGACCCTGTTCTTGAGCTAGAAATGTTGATTTTAGCTGGTCCCAAGTAGTTTTAGCGCGTGATACGGTCTCTAGGCACTAGTAGGAGTAGTTGCTACAAGTTGGGTTAATCCTTATTCACTTTTCTTTCAAAGTCTCTCAAAATTTCAGAATTTTTCAGAGCTAGAAAAAGGAAAAGATGAGGAGGTTCTTGAGAGGCTCTTCAAGCCGTAACCCCAAGGAGGATGAGAAGAACCACCCCAAGTACGTAGTTCCTCGAGTCATAGAAGTTCGAGTGTGCGAGTGGCCAAGTGATGGCGCGCCGCCGGACTGTATGAAGACTTTTATTACTTGGTGGAGAACGCAGGTCTTACTGCGTTCGTTGAAGATAAGTGCTCACAATACCTCCTCCTCACCAATATTTTCGTTCAAAGCTTCAACTTTTATCCGAGGAAGAATGCTCCCATGGTTGAGTTCATGATATACGATGTCCCTCAGTGCATGACGCTACAAGATTTTTGCAATGTATGCAAATTACCTTATGTTCGGGATATCCGTGACCCTCGTCCACGGGACTTGGAGGATTTCATTGGTTCTATTACTGTTGGAGAGGAGAGAGGAGTGTCTCGCGCTAGAATTTCTAGCATACATTTTCCTGTGCTTCGGTACTTCTCATTATTTGTGGGAAAATGTTTGATTGGCCGTGGGGAGGCTAGATCATTTAGTTCTCCAGACCTTGCAGTTTTGCGCGAAGGCCTTTATAACGATAAGACTTATAGCTTGGGCGCTATAGTAGGTCAACGGTTGAACCTGAACCATTCTAAAGGTGTCGTCTATGGAGGTATCTACGCTACCCGTATTGCCAGACACTTTGAGATACCCATTAGACTGGGAGAGGAAGGAGAGATGCTTTTCCCTGAGAAATATCTAGATTATGACAGCATGGTTCGCCGTGATTTTCTGGATAGAGATGCTAGTAGACGGATGATTTATAACCTGGTGTTTAGTCAGGGTACTCGAGAGACTATTACTTTGCCTGCTCCTTCTTTGTTCGATCTTCATGCAGGCAGGTACACTATTATGCCCGCGGACATCTACGCATATTGGGGCTTGGCCCAACCACAGGCGCCCGTGCCCGAGCCGCCAGTCGAGTACCAGACACCAGTTTATCAGTGGGAGCCAGAGGAGCTCACACAGCAGTGGCATCCACAGTCTGCTCCGGAGTATCTTGGAGGTGGTTATTTCCCACCTTGGGAGTAGACCAAGCTAGGCCAAAAGCCTAAGCTTGGGGGAGTACGTGTTCTCACTGACTTTACACTCATGCTTATGCTTTCACTTTGTTAGCCGGTGTTTACACTTTGCCACTATATTATCCATGCTAGTTTATTTTTGTTTTCTTGTTTTCTTGTTTTGTGTCCTTTTGAGAAAACCCAAAAAGATTTTCTTTCTTCTTTTGCTTGTTGGGAGCTTTCCCATGTAAATAGTTTTCTTTTTCTTTGTGTCAAGGTAGAAGATATTGGTTACAATGTTTAGTGGTTCTTGCATGCATACGTGTTTAGCTTTCAAAGAGCCATATCACTTTGTCTTCTCCTTTGTGTTTGCCTGCAGATTCAGCTTAGTCCAATGCGCTTATTATCGTTTTCATCGTTCGATCGTGCAAATGAAAGGCAACAATGATGATATATGATGAAGTGACTGAGACTGAAAAGTTGGTATGAACTCTATCTATTTTGTTTTTGTAAATACGACTAGCTTGCCATGCCTCATTCAGCTTTGTTGTGAGGGAACCATGTTTGCAATGACAACTTAGAGATCATAGCTTCTGATGCCATGCTTATTTAGCTGAGAGCTTATAATGGTTTGTCTTGAATGCCAACATAGATTTTGAGATGACTGTGACGAAGTATGATAGGATGGTATTCTCCTTTGAATGATTCAAGTGGCTTGACTTGGCGCATGTTCATGCATGTAGTTGAAACAAAATCAATTTAGCCTCTATGATGTTCGTGTTCATGGTGATTTATATCATGTTCATGCTTGCATTTGATGTTAGTCAAACTCATTGCATCTTGATGACTTTTGTCGCTCTCTAGTTGGTCGCTTCCTAGTCTTTTGCTAGCCTTCACTTGTACTAAGCGGAATACTGCTTGTGCATCCACTTCCACAAACCCAAAAGTTTTTCCATGAGAGTCCACCATACCTACCTATTTGCGGTATCCACCTGCCGTTCCAAGTAAATTTGCATGTGCCATTCTCTAAACCTTCAAGAAATAATCTGTTTTGCATGCCCGAACCGCTCATGTGGTGACAGAGGGCTATTGGTATCTTCCATGCTAGGAGTGTTATCCTTGACATGTGTTTATACACTGTCATTCACGAGAAAGGGGCCAGTAATTGGAATGCCCAGTTCCACGCTTAAATCAAAAACATAACTGTAAAACAAGACTCCCCCCGGATTGATGTTAGTATGGACGGTACCCGAGGATTCGGCTAGCCATGGAGTGTGATTGATTGGTGGTGGGGGAGTTAAAACTTTACTTTTCTGTTTGGGAACCGCCTATAGCATGAGTAGCATGGAAGATATTGAGAACTCTTGGTCATTGCGTTGACAATAAAAGCATGCCACCCAAAATTATTATCTCTGTTTTCAAAGCTTGAGCTTTGGCACCTCTGCAAATCAATGCTTCCCTCTGCGAAGGGCCTGTCTATTTATTTTCCCGTTGAGTCATCCTCCTCTTATATAAGCACCAATTAGAGAGCACCTCTGTCATTTATATGCTTTGCTTTTGATTGATATTGAGTATGACTATGACTGGATCTTCGTTGCTATGAATTACAATGTTTAGTCAGCCTTGATCTTTGAAAGTGCTCTGCATTTATGTTTTGCGGTCTCAGGAAGAGCTAGCGAGATACCACCTATTCATATTGCTTCATGCTTGTTTTGATTGAAGTGTTGGTATTTGAAACTCATTATTATTTGCTCGTTAGCTGATTATGCCATTGATATTAGTTTACCGTGAGACCTTTGTGTCATTTGCTTATGTGGTTAACTTGTGATCTTGCTGAAATTCTGGTTATGAGTTAGACATAGTTGCAACAACAAGATCAAACAGAGTTTGTCAAAGTTTTTCTTTCTCTCTCAGTTTGTCAACTGAGTTGCTTGAGGACAAGCACGGTTTTAAGCTTGGGGGAGTTGATACGTCTCCATCGTATCTACTTTTCCAAACTCTTTTGCCCTTGTTTTGGACTCTAATTTGCATGTTTTGAATGGAACTAACCTTGACTGACGCTGTTTTCAGCAGAATTGCCTTGGTGTTATTTTTGTGCAGAAATCAAAGTTCTCCAAACATCCTGAAAATTTACGGGGAGCAGTTTTGGAAAATAAGAAAATATCTGCGCCAAGTTCCACCTCAGGGGGTGGGCCAGTGGGCCACAAGCCCTGGCTCCGCCACCACCCCCTGGTGGCGGTGGGCAGGCTTGTGGGGCCCACACAGCTCCGCCGCCCCCAACCTCAGGTCTATAAGTCCCCTTTGGTCCCAGAAAAAAAGAGAAGATTTCGACGCGTTTGCGATACGGAGGCGCCGCCACCACCTGTTCTTCATCTGGAGGGCAGATCTGGAGTCCGTCTTGGGCTCCGGACAGGGGAAATCATCGCCATCGTCATCATCAACCTTCTTCCCTCTCCAATTCCATGAAGCTCTTCGTCGTTCGCGAGTAATCTATTCGTAGGCTCGCTGGGTGGTGATGAGTAGGATGAGATCTATCATGTAATCGAGTTAGTTTTGATGGGGATTGATCCCTAGTATCCACTATGTTGTGAGATTGATGTTGCTACTACTTTGCCATGCTTAATGCTTGTCACTAGGGCCCGAGTGCCATGATTTCAGGTCTGAAATTATTATGTTGTCACCAATATATGTGTGTTTTAGATCCGATCTTGCAAGTTGTAGTTACCTACTATGTGTTACGATCCGGCAACCCTGGAGTGACAATAACCGGAACCACTCCCGATGATGACCATAGTTTGAGGAGTTCATGTGTTCATCAAGTGCTAATGCGTTGGTCTGGTTCTTTATTAAAAGGAGAACCTTAATATCCCATAGTTTCCTTTTGGACCCCGCTGCCACGGGAGGGATGGACAATAGATGTCATGCAAGTTCTTTTCCCTAAGCACGTATGACGACACACGGAATGCATGCCTACATCACATTGACGAACGGGAGCTAGCCACATATCTCTCCGTGTTATAGCTGTTGCATGATGAATATCATCCAAACAAATCACCGACCCATTGCCTACGACTTTGTCCTACTGTTCCTACTGCTGTTACTTGTCTTGCTCTGCTGCTGCTACTACTGTTGCTACTATTGTTACTTGTCTTGCTCTGCTGCTGCTACTACTGTTGCTACTGCTGCTACTTGTTTTGCTCTGCTGCTACTGTTGCTACTCTTGTCGCTTGCTACTGTTGCTACTTGCTGTCACTACTGCTGTTCCTTGCCACTGCCGTTACTCGCTACTTTGTTGTTACTACTTTGCTCGCAGATACTAATCTTTCAGGTGTAGTTGAATCTGATAAATTCAGCTGCTAATACTTGAGAGTATTCTATCACCTCCCTCGTGCGAATCAACAAATTTGGGTCGAATACTCTACCCTCGAAAACTCCTACGATCCCACGCGCTGGTGGGCGTCAACAACATTCTTCTAGTTTCAATTGCCGGGGAGTGCTAGCAGCATTCTTCTGGTGCCGTTGCAAGAGGAAGAACAGTTGACATCAACGCTATTAGTATCAAAGAGAGCGAGTCACCCTATTGTGATCATTCAAATATAGATACTAATAAGCCAAAGAGGACCAAGTGCCATGATGCACGGTTCAAACATAGGCGCCAATGTATGATAATGAACGATAAAAACCGGCTTACTTGGGGGCTACTAATCCCCTGGTTTTTTAGAAGTAATAGCATTCTATTCTGCTATCCTATGCCCGTTTTTCCTTGATCATAGGTCACTTGGGGGCTTCTGACTCATTGAGTCCCGCCTTAATACCCTCTTGGCTAGCGAAAAATTAATGAATTACAATGGCTATACTGGACTGTATGTTTTGTGACCCGCCCATAAGCCCCGTGTACTCTTGGCGAGTCAATCCAATCTTGGACCCTGAACTTCCAAATTTAAAAACATTGAGGTGCTTGCAAGAGCGTGTTGGAAATATGCCCTAGAGCGTGTTGCAAGACCCTGAACTTCCAAATTTAAAAACATTGAGGTGCTTGCAATCTTGGACCCTGAACTTCCAAATTTAAAAACTATTATATTTCTTTGTTCATGATAATCGCTTATTATCCATGCTATAATTGTATTGATCGGAAACACAAATACATGTGTGGATACATAGACAAAACACTGTCCCTAGTAAGCCTCTAATTGACTAGCTCGTTGATCAAAGATGGTTAAGGTTTCCTAACCACAGACAAGTGTTGTCACTTGATAACGGGATCACATAATTAGGAGAATGATGTGATGGACAAGACCCAAACTATAAACGTAGCATGTGATCGTGTCATTTTGTTGCTATTATTTTTTGCGTGTCAAGTATTCATTCCTATGACCATGAGATCATGTAACTCACTGACACCGGAGGAATACCTTGTGTGTATCAAATGTCGCAACATTACTGGGTGACTATAAAGGTGCTCTACAGGTATCTCCGAAGGTGTCCGTTGAGTTAGCGTGAATCAAGACTGGGATTTGTCACTCCATGTGACGGAGAGGTATCTCAGGGCCCACTTGGTAATACAACATCACATATAAGCCTTGCAAGCAATGTGAGTAAAGTGTTAGTCACAGGATCTTGTATTACGGAACGAGTAAAGAGACTTGCTGGTAAAAAGATTGAAATAGGTATAGGGATACCGACGATCAAATCTCGGGCAAGTAACATATCGAAGGGCAAAGGGAATGGTATACGGGATTATATGAATCCTTGTCAGAAAGGTTCAACCGATAAGATCTTCGTAGAATATGTAGGATCCAATATGGACATCCAGTTCCCGCTATTGGATATTGACTTGGGAGTGTCTCAGGTCATGTCTGCATAGTTCTCGAACCCGCAAGGTGTGCACACTTAAGGTTCGGTGACGTTTTGGTATAGTTAAGTTATAGGTGCTGGTGACCGAAGTTTTTTTCGGAGTCCAGGATGAGATCATGGACGTCACGAGGGTTTCCAGAATGGTCTGGAAACGAAGATTGATATATAGGATTGTTGCATTTGGTTTTCAGAAAGATTTCGGGCATTGTCGGCAGTGTACCGGGAGTGACGAATGGGTTCGGGGTTTCACCGAGAGGGGCCACCCACGTGGGAGAGAACCTAATAGGCCCATGGGTGGTATGGTATAGCAGCCCTTAGTGGGCTGGTGTAGCCAGCCCAATAGGGCTTTTTCTGCCAAGGAGAAAAACAATGCAAAAGGAAAAAAAGAGAGGAGGTGGGAAGGAAGGAAGGGACTCCTCCCTCCAAACCGAATTGGAGGAGGATCCCTCCTCCTCCCACTTTGGGCGACGCCCTAGAGGCTCCCTTGAGCCTCAAGGCTAGCCCCTCCCATCCTCCTATATACTATAGGTCTTAGGGTTTTTGAGACACAACTTTGCCACGTGCAACCCTAAACCTCTACTTCGTAGTTCTTCCTCTAGACCGGATTTCTGCGGAGCTCGGGCGGAGCCCTGGAGGAATAGATCATCACCATCACCGGCACGCCGTCACGCTGCCGGAGAACTCATCTACTTCCCCATCTCTCTTGCTGGATCAAGAAGGCGGAGATCGTCATCGAGCTATACGTGTGTTGAACGCGGAGGCGCCGTCCGTTCGGTGCTAGATTGGGACGGATCGTGGGACGACGGTGATTTAAATCACGAAGCTATTCCACTACATCAACCGCGTTTCTTAACGCTTCCCTCTTAGCGATCTACAAGGGTATGTGGATCCGATCTCCCTCTCGTAGATGAACATCACCATGATAGGTCTTCCTGTGCGTAGGAAATTTTTTGTTTCCCATGCAACGTTCCCCAACAGTGGCATCATGAGATAGGTTCATGCATAGATGTAATCTCGAGTAGAACACAAAAGTTTTTGTGGGTGTTGATGTTCGATTTGCTGCCCTCCTTTGTCTTTTCTCGATTTGACGGTATTGTTGGATTGAAGCGGCCCAGACCAACCTTACTCGTACGCTTACGAGAGACCGGTTTCATCGACTAACATGCAACTTGTTACATATAGATGACTGGCGGGTGTCTGTTTTTTCAACTTTAGTTGAATCAGATTTGACCGAGGCGGTCCTTTGAGAAAGGTTAAATAGCAATTTGCATCTCACCGTTGTGGCTTTGCGTAAGTAAGATGCGATCATACTAGATACCCATAGCAGCCACGTAAAGCATGCAACAATAAATTAGAGGGCGTCTAACTTGTTTTTGCAGGGTATGCATGTGATGTGATGTGGCCAAAGACATGACACGATATATTGGATGTATGAGATGATCATGTTGTAATTGTTAAATATCGACTTGCACGTCGATGCTACGGCAACCGGCAGGAGCCATAGGGTTGTCTTTAAACTAACGTTTGTGCTTGCAGATGCGTTTACTATATTGCTAGGTTGTAGATTTAGTAATAATAGCAAAGATAGTACGACAACCTCGATGGCGGCACGATGATGGATATCATGATGATAGAGATCATGGTGTGGCGCCGGTGACAATGAAGATCATGCCGGTGCTTTGCTGATGGAGATCAGGAAACACAAGATCATGGCCATATCAGGTCACTTATAAATTGCATGTGATGTTAATCCTTTTATGCACCTTATCTTGCTTAGAACGACGGTAGCATTATAAGGTGATCCCTCACTAAAATTTCAAGATAAAATTGTGTTCTCCCCGACTGTGCACCATTGCAACAGTTCGTCGTTTCGAGACACCACGTGATGATCGGGTGTGATAGACTCAACGTTCACATACAACGAGTGCAAAACAGTTGCACACACGGAACACTCGGGTTAAACTTGATGAGCCTAGCATGTACATACATGGCCTCTGAACACAAGAGACCGAAAGGTCGTGCATGAATCATATAGTTGATATGATCAACATGGAGATGTTCACCACTGAAACTATACCCAACTCACGTGATGATCGTACTTGAGTTAGTCGATTTGGATCATGCGCCACTCGAATGACTAGAGGGATGTCTATTTGAGTGGGAGTTCTTAAGTAATGTGATTAATTGAACTAACTTTCATGAACATAGTCAAAAGGTCTTTGCAAATAGTGTTGTAGCTTGCGTTGTAGCTCTACTTTTTTTAGATATGTTCCTAGAGAAAATTTAGTTAAAAGATGATGGTAGCAATTATGCGGTCTAGGTCCATAAACTAAGAATTGTCCTCATTGCTGCATAAAGGGCTTATGTCCTTAATGCACTGCTCGGTGTGCTGCACCTCGAGCGTCGTCTGTGAATGTTGCGAACATCTGACATACACGTTTTTGATGACTACATGATAGTTCAGTGCATAATGCTTAAACGACTTAGAATTGGGGCGCCAAAGACGTTTTAAAACGTCACGGAACATATGAGATGTTCCAAGAGATGAAATTGGGATTTCATGCTCGTGCCCTTGTTAAGAGGTATGAGACTTCCGAAAAGATTGTTTGTCTACAAAGTAAAGGAGAAAAGCTCAATCGTTGAGCATGTGCTCAGATTGTTTGAGTGCAACAGTCGCTTGAATCAAGTGGGAGTTAATCTTCTAGATGAGATAGTGATGGTTCTCCAAAGTCACTGCCACCAGGCTACTAGAGCTTCGTGATGAACTATAACATATCAAGGATAGACATGATGATCCTTGAGCGATCCACAATGTTTAACACTGCGAAAGTAGAAATCAAGTAGGAGCATTAATTGTTGATGGTTAGTAAAACAACTAGTTTCAAGAAGGGCAAATGGCTAGAAGGGATACTTCATGAAACGACAAACCAATTGCTGCTCTAATGAAGAAAACCAAGGTTGAATCCAAACCCGAAACTAAGTGCTTCTGTAATGAGGGGAACGGTCACTGAAGCGGAACTACCCTAGATACTTGGTAGATAAGAAGGCTGGCAAAGTCCACAAAATATATTGGATATATGTGATATTGATGTGTACTTTACTAGTACTCCTAGTAGCACTAGGGTATTAGATACCGGTTTGGTTGCTAAGTGTTAGTAACTCGAAATAAAAGCTTCGGAATAAATAGAGACTAGCTAAAGGCGAGGTGACGATGTGTTGGAAGTAATTCTAAGGTTGATGTGATCAAACATCGCACGCTCCCTCTACCATCGGGATTGGTGTTAAACATAAATAATTGTTATTTGGTGTTTGCGTTGAGCATGAACATGATTGGATCGTGTTTATTGCAATACGATTATTCATTTAAAAGGATAATGGTTATTCTATTTGCTTGAATAATTACCTTCAATGGTTTATTGAAGCTCGATCGTAGTGCTACACATGTTCATAATATTAATGACAAAAGATACAAAGTAGTAATGATAGTACCACTTACTTGTGGCAGTGCCACTTGAGTCATGTTGGTGTAAAATGCATGAAGAAGCTCCATGCTGATGGATCTTTGTACTCACTCATTTTTGAAACGTTTGAGACATGCAAACCATACCTATTGGTATAAACGCATGAAGAAACTCCATGCAGATGGATCGTTTGGACTCACTTGATTTTGAATCACTTGAGACATGCAAATCATACCACATGGGCAAGATGACTGAAGGCTTCGTTTTCCAGTGAGATGGAACAAGAAAGTAACTTGTTGGACGTAATACATTTTGTATGTGTGCAGTCCAATGAGTGTTTAGGCACAGAGTGGATATCGTTATGTTCTTACTTCACTCACGATTTGAGTAGATACATGAGTATTTACTTGATGAATCAGAAGTCTGAAATATTGAAAAGTTCAAGGCTATTTCAGAGTGAAGATCACCGTGACAAGAGGATAAACTGTCTATGATATGATCATAGAGATGAATATCTGAGTTGCGAGTTTTGGTACACAGTTAAGACAATGTGGAAATTGTTTCGCAATTCATGCCACCTAGAACAACATAATGTGATTGTGTGTCGGAACGTCATAGCCGCGCCCTATTGTATATAGCGCATACTATGATGTCTCTTATCGAAATACCACTATCATTTTGGGTTAGGCATTAGAGACAACCGCATTCACTTTAAATAGGGCACCACGTAATTCCGTTGAGATGACATCGTATGAACTATGGTTTGGAGAAACCTAAGTTGTCGTTTCTTGAAAGTTTGGGGCTATGCCGCTTATGTGAAAAAGTTTGAGTCTGATAAGCTCGAACCCAAAGCGGATAAATACATCTTCATAGGATATCCAAAATAGTTGGGTACATCTCCTATCTCAGATTCGGAAGCAAAGTGTTTATTTCTAGAAACAGGGTCCTTTCTCGAGGAAAGGTTTCTATCAAAAGAATTGAGTGGGAGGGCGGTGGAACTTGATGAGGTTATTGAATAGTCACTACAACCAGTGTGTAGCAGGGCGCAGGAAGTTGTTCCTATGGCGCCTACGCCAATTGAAGTGGAAACTGACGATAGTGATCATTAAGCTTCGGATCAAGTTACTACAAACCTCGTAGGTCGACAAGGTCACGTACAACTACAGAGTGGTACGGTAAACCTGTCTTGGAGGTCACGCTGTTGAACAACAATGAACCTACGAGCTATGGAGAAGCGATGGTGAGCCCGAATTCCGACAAATGGCTGGAGGCCATGAAATTCGAGGGAGATCCATGTATGAAAACAAAGTATAGACTTTGGAAGAACTACTTGATGGTCCTGAGACTGTTAAGTACAAATGGATTTTTTTTTAAAAAGACAGTCGATGATGCTGAAAGTCACCATTAAGAAAAGCTCGACTTGTCGCAAAGATGTTTCCGACAAGTTCAAAGAGTTGATGAAAAGACCTCGATGACGCCTAGAGGGGGGGGGGTTGAATAGGCTATTTAAAAACTTCTTCAGATTTGGCTTAACCTAATGCAAAAATAAACTAAGAGGGTACTTGTCAAGCACAAATCCTAAATGCACTAGGCACTGCAACGTGTATCAACAACACGATCTACCAAGATGGACACAATACAGTTACTAACGAGCACAAGTAAGTTACACAAACTTACTTGAGCTATATCACACGACAAGTAGGTGAACGACACAAGATACTAGATCACGCTATATCACACGATATATCAAAAGCTGCAAGTGTGAACGTGTGGATATAGAGGGTATGCTTGAATGATTAATCTTGTACAAGAAATAGCCAACACAATATAATGAGCACAAACAATATGCAATGTATGTATGCTCAAGTAACACAAGTAAACCACAAGTAAGGAGTTAGGGTTAAGGATAACCAAGGTCATTGATACGAAGATGTATCCGATGTTCACTTCCTTGGAGGGAAGCTAGTCACCGTTAGAGAGGTGGATGTTACCACGAAGGCACACCAACGCCACGAAGGCTCACCCTATTCTCCCTTTGAGATAACACCACGAAGGCGTTTCTCAACCACTAGTGGTAAGCCTTTGAGGTGGCTTCCAAACCCTCACAAAATTTTCCGGGGGTAATCACACAGATTGATTCCTCTCCGAAGAACTCCTACCACCTAGGAGTCTCCAACCTCCAAGAGTAAAAAGATCACGGGGAATGCTCAAAACTTGCTCAAATCTCAAATAGCTTGGGTTGAGAGAAGGAGAGGGAGACGATCTATCTTTTGATTGGAACAACTCTCAAAGGGGCTCACAAATGCTCTTGGGATCTAAGATTTGGTGTGTGCAAATGTGTGTGAGGTAGAAATGTGTTCTTATGAGGACATGGCTGTGTTGGACACCCTCTCACGAAGTGGGAGGGGGTATATATAGTGGGGAGTGTAAAAACAGCCGTTGGGGACACTTTAAGTCACACATGGTTCGGACATCCGGCAGTTTACGGAAGTCCGGGCGTCCGCAAGGGGTCGGTCGTCCGAGAGCTGTAGATATGTCTGGAAACACTTTGAGTAGTACAGGGATCGGACATCCAAAGAAGGCCGGAAATCCGAGTTATTCGACTCAACTTCTTGTGGTGCAAGGTTCCGGATTTCCGAAGGGGTCGGACGTCCGGCCCTTGGACGTCCGGAGGGAGCCGGAAATCCGAGTTATAGAGGTCACGTTCTTCTGGTGCAGGGCTCCGGATTTCCGAAGCTGGTCGGTCGACCGGCCCGCGGATGTCCGGAGGGAGCCGGAAATCCGAGTTATAGGGCTCAAGTTCTTCTGGTGCAGGGCTTCGGATTTCCGAAGCCTGTCGGTCGTCCGACCCTTGACCGGCCCTCGGACGTCCGGAGGGAGCCGGAAGTCCGAGACATTAGACCTGTTTTGAGATAGGAACAGAGTAGAGAATATGTGGTATTGAGCAGAATAGTGGATATCTAGTTTGAGCAAGTTCATCACAAAAACCTGTGATCCCCTCTTAATAGTGCGGGATCCCTAAAGACTCAAGAATTGGAAAAGGGATACCGATGATCCATACTTGAGTGTGTACTTTTATTCGCTGATCATCACTCCGCACCGCTAACATCAAAGTAACTGATACCTTGAGTTAGCCCTTTCACTTGAGCTTGATGTTGTTGTTCCTTCTTGGCTCAATGTTGAAAGCAAGACATGATGAAGTCTTCAAGTAGCTCTCGCATACACAATGTGGAAAGCCTAGCTTATATATTTATCTTCATTTGTCCACCATGTGAACATCCAGAAGGATCAAGCATGTAGTGCTCAGGAATGCTTATCTTGATCTTGTCCTTGTTAGCACATGAGCTTGTCCTTATCAACACATGATCATTCACAATAGCTTAAAAAGGGTTAGTGATTAATTATCTATATGTGTGTTGTCAGCAACACCAAAACACGATTAAGGGCATGACTGCAGTTTCAATCTCCCCCTTTTTGGTAGTTGATGGCAACATACATATATCTCTCAACAATAGTAATAGACATGTGTGGCTTAGGAGAGTTTTGTTACGATGCTTATGAAGCTCCCCTTTATTATATGCATAGTAAAATAGGTAAGTGCGAGAGCTCCCCCTTAATGTGTGCATTGAAGATAATAGCATGATATAACACCATAATAGTTCAACAATACATAGCATATCATATGAATCAATAGGATAGCATAAAACTCATCATCATATGACACAACGATAATATCGTGATATCTCATCACCACATGATAGTTCAACAATACATCATCCATAGGTGATGGCATAGCACACCATCCATAAGTATCGTTACATGATGATACATCATTAAGTTCGACATAATACCTCATACCATACATTGTGAGAGGAACTAAAATCGAAAACTAAGATAAGATAATGTTCTCCCCCTTTGGCATCAAGGACCAAAAAGGAGGGAAAATCGGCAATGCTATCACATACTCAAGGATCACCCTCATCAATATCATCATTAGTCAGGCATCATCCTCAACATCATCATCCTCATCATCAGGCAGACCACTGCCACCAGCCTCGTCAAGAAAATCAGCCCACTCAGGACCAGATGGGAAGCCAAAGTCAGAAGGAGGAGCAGCAGGAAGGGCCTCATCATCACTCACATCAAGAGCGCCCAAGTCTCTCAGACGAGCCTCGAGGGCATTCTTGGAGGAGACTAGGCGAGAAACCACATCATGCGTTTGACCACACTGGAAAGAGACAGCCTTCATCATAGCAGAATGTGCCTTGCCAATGAATTTGGCAAAGCGACCGAGAGGAGCGGAGCTAGATGAGGGGGTTGCTGACCGGGCAGCAGTGCGGCGAGTGGATGTGGAGGATGGGGTTTTCTTGGGAGCATAGTTATCCGCCATGTGAGCGGGGATGACCCACTTGTGATGTGTGTGAGTGACAGCAACAGAGAAATCAGCGACATGATTAATAAGAGCCTGGATGAAGGGGGCATGAGGGAAAGCTCGCTTGTATTGAAAACTAGCAAGTCGAATCTCATGCCATAGAAAGTGAGGCACATTAATTTTGCTCTTGGGGTGCTCGTACAAGTGTGACATGATGTCAATACAGTAGCCACTACAAGAGCCCTTATCACCCATCTTGGGATAGATGGTGCGGATAAGGCACTGAAAGATGATAAAGTAAGGTGAACGCCAGATGGATACCTGGTTAAGATCCTTCATGCGTTCAGCCGCATCAAGCTCACGGAGTGGTTTGAGGAGATACCCACACGCCTCAATGGACTTAGGTGCATGGTTAGGATCATTCCTATGTATTTTGAAGCCGGAGTTGGGGAAACCAAGTGTGGCAACAAACGTATCATAAGAAGCTGTGAAGCGAACGTCAGAGGTGATCCAGCTAACAGTGTGATTTGGAGCAAAGAAGCATGTGGCATAGAACTGGTGAATGGCAGCAGCGTTAAAATCACGATGAAAAGCAAACGGGGCAGCAAGCCCCGATGCCTCAATAAGCTCAATGGCACCCGAGTATTTCGCGGGGTGCATGCGAATATGCTCAAGATCTATGAAGTGATGAACAGAGAGACCCTTAGGAACTATGACTGTAGTAAAAATGTCCGCCTGGACGTGTGTGCGGAAACGTGAGTCCGTAGAGTCACGTACGACAGAGAATTGATCAATGTCGCGGCGGAAAGTGAGGTATGAAGACTTGGCAAGCGTGGTGACGTTCGTGACTTCACGACCTAAGGTAGCAGGGGGTTCAAGTGAGATGCGACGAGCTTCACCTGCGGGCTGAGCAGGAGGAGGTGGTGGCATATAGGACGCCCTGCGAGTCCCGGGCTTTGGCATGGACCTCCGATCGGCGGGCTGGTCAGCACGGTCCTCGGCGGCAAGCTCATCCTCGAAGTCAGAGCCATCACCATCAGACGACAAGGGGAGTTGTGGAGACGGAGGACGCCGGGCAGTCCGTTTGAAGGGACGACGTTGCCCTTCCGAGTCCGACCCCGTGCCAGTAGGGGCACGAGCGGATGAGCCAGCAACGTCCTTCCGGGCGGCGTGCTTAACCCTGGGCATGATGCACAACAATCTACACGGATGGAAACCCCAAATGAGGAACGAACATGGTCAAACCATATGAACGAACACGTGGACTTGGGAGAGAGGGGACGAAATGCGAGGGGAACGGAGGAGATACCTACAGATGGATCCCGCGGAGGAAGAATAGGAAGAAGAGAAGGATCCGCGGAGGAGATCAGGCAGATCTCGGGAGTGGCGGCGCGGGCGAGTGCTCCTGGTGCTGGTGGCGGCGGCTGCAGGGGAAAAAAGGGGGCGCGTGAGGGCTAGGGCAAAGCCCAGCCCCGCGCCCATCTATTTATAGGCCCCGATGTGTCGGACGTCCGACAGGCGTCGGATGTCCGGAGAGGATTTTGCCATCGGACGACCGACACTGGTCGGACGTCCGGAATGAGGTTAGCCGCCGGACGTCCGAGACACGTCGGACGACCGAGAGAGAGGAGGAGGCAGAGGCTGATTCTGGAATTCTTGATGATGAGGTGATACTAAGTATTCTCGCATGTGTAGCAGCCAAAGGGACCTCTCAACTAACATATTTTGGACATGGTCTGATGTAAGTCTTTTAATACGATTACTACGATAAATGTGGGTCCAAAATACGTCAAACGCATGAGTGCATAGAATCATGCACAAGTTATCCTCTTATAAGAGCAAGGCACATGACACAAGGGTCATGGCACAAATTTGTCTCATTCATATGACCATGAAGAGCTAAGAGAACACCAACACTAAGCATTTCATCAATGTGATTGACAAGGACATGCAGGAAATTACAAAGTGGAAAAGTATTGTGTTCATGCCATGATGCAATCTACACAGTGTTGACTCTAATATTGTACATGCATGAAGTAAATACTTGTTACCGGAAAAGCATTGGTATGGCGTAGAAGTAGCCGAGTCCTGTCTTGACTCTAATTTCTTCGTGACTAGCACCATCCTTTTTTGAGAATAAGTCAAGATAGAAATGCTTCTCCAAAGTACCTAAACCACCAATTAAGCACAATATGGTCCCCAAACTTATTGGGTCCGAAGTAGTTAGTCCAACTACAATATATATATAGGGTAAGATCACTCAATTATGTGCATATAGATATAAGTTTTACTTTCAAGGACACCCTAACCTTTTTAATGGATACGTCTAATTTACCATATACATATATTGGATCAAAGATACGATAGACACGGCATGTGCATCTACACATAGTAGATATGCCTACACAATCCTATCAAAATCCAAGGATATACAATTTGGACAAATGAACACATAATTTTCTATTACAGAACATTCATGTCATCCAAAATGGATCAGGGTGACAAATCAACACATGGTAGCACCCCAAGTTCAACACATGAACTGGTCAAGGCATCAAGCCATGTAAGGCATGCATTTTGCACAACCTTACATGCATGTCTCACCCCAGTAGATTTATAAGTGTAGGTAATATGATTATAACTCCCACAACATTATGAAATAAGTAGTGCGAGCTCTACCGGGAGACACATGAATTTCTCGGCACGTTATGTAGGTCAACTTAAGATAGAGCCGAAATAAAATGACCATGAAAAACACTACCAAGCCAGAGATACCATGTGTGAGAGAACACAATGACATTTAGAGTTATCAGTGGAGGTAGGTGCCAAACGAGCACAAGAATCGTTTTATACTTACACAAGTGTGATATGGGAGTTCAACCATAAGCATAATGTTTAGATGACATACGTTAACATCCCAATTAGTTAGATCATAGTGTGGAGAATTAATTCGAAGACGAAGCAAGACGAAGCGACGTGACCCTTCTCACGACATAAGTAGCAACATCTACCCTTTGTTTTCTTCCCAGTTGATTTCTCACCTCGGGGAGTGTTGGCTTGGTTCTTATTGGGAAGAGGCCTTCCTTCAACTTGTAGCTGAGTGTGTTATTGAGTTTGTGGCCGCTTCCCTTGTTGCTTGTGGCTTTGAGACTTCGTCTTCAGAGGGCAAGATCTAACATGGTGCCCTTTAACTTTGCACTTGAAGCAAATGATTTTGGCCGAATTCTTAACTCGTTCTAGGCCACTCTTGTTCTTGTTTGAGTTTACTCCAACATCATTTTTGTCATTCGGAGATGTTTGCTCACACAGGACGTTGTTGAGTGTGGACATCCCTTCATGACACTGTTCCAAGTCTTTCTTCAAAGAAGTGACTTGGGCCTTGAGCTCTTCGATTTCCTCTGCACGGTTAGTTTTAATGCAAATACTAGAGGAAGTGTAAGTTTCATTGTTAGAGCAACAAGGCAAGGAAAGTAATTCATCACACGAGGTAGCAACATTATGAGTGGACGAATTACGAGGATTGGCACATGGAGATATAGTACTTTGATTAGAAGTGGTGCCATTGTCCACCTGAGGCTCACTTGATGTTACCTTGGTGATGATAGGCTCATGAGCTAACTTTTGCACATTATGGGATGTTAGAAGATCGGCATGAGAGCTTGTGAGCATTACATGGTTTTCTTCCAACTTCCCATAATTGCTAGTTAGTAAATCAAGTTGAGCATGTAGCTCAACATTCTCCTTCAATGTTGATACTTCAAAAGAGATAGGGTTAGATATACAAGTATCATCAACAATATGAGGAGAGTAAGTGGCGATTAGAGACTTCTCATGAGTAGATTGAAGCTCCTCATAGACCTTAGAGGTTTTGATGAGCTCTCCCTTGACATTCTTGCAGTCAAGGAGAAGGACCTCAAAATCCTTTTTAAGTTTATCATGAGCAACTTCAAACTCTCCTTTTGAAGATCTTAAGTCTCTACATGCTTGGTGACTCTTCTCAAGTTCATGTTCAAGTTGTTCACTTTTAGCTTGTTCATGATTAAGTGAATCATTACAATTTTCAAAGTAAGCAAGAATATCTTGGAATCTTTGAAGAGCGTTATTTTTGGCTTTATGAAGAATTTTACTGATCACATAGATGTTTTCAGTCAAGTCATCATCATCATCCTCATCGCAAATATCATCGTTATTGCACAGGGAAGATGATACCTCATTATTACCTCTTGCCATGAGGCACATGTGAACTGGAGGAGTTGATGATGATTCTTTTGGTGAATCAGATTCTTCATTAGTCAAAAGTACTTTATATTTCTTGGTTTCCCCTAAATGATTAGTCATAGAACAACTAAGTAGAAACAAGATATTTTGATCAAGAGGACACGGGAAAGCAGGCATATCACCACAGACATTTGTCGAGGGATCTTTAGGTATAATGCATGACCTATCAGCACAATAATTTACACTATGTGTCGTGGTTTTGTCACGGCAGATGTCCTCGTGAGAGAACTTTGGTGGGAGGCCATCACAACCATGTGGCGACTTGAAGGGGTTGGTCGGAATCGAGAGACGCGAGTTTACCCAGGTTCGGCCCCTCCGATGGAGGTATAAGCCTACGTCCTGCTTGTGTTCCATTGATGGAGATGATGATTTTGATTACAAGGGTGGAGACTCGCCACCTCTAATCTCGTGGGTGTCTAATCTGTCTTGTCTAGACCTAAGTTGTGAATCTTGTCCCTCTTGGGGCGCCTTACCCCTCCTTATATAGGTGGAAGGGGTAGGTTTACATGTAGAGTCCTTCTAGGAGTAGGAATAGGACTAGTCTCTCTTGAATCCTAATCCAGGTCTTGTTTCCTTCTTACGGGAGTCTTTCCTCTTCTTGGGCCTTCTATGTGAGTCGGCCCTTCTGGCCTCTCTATGAGTCGCCTTATGCCAGGGTGTACGTCGGGCCTTGGACCTTCGTCATTTATCTAAGCCACCTGTGGGGACAAGTATGAGTCACCCGCCAGGTCACTGCTGAGTCGTCGGTGAGTCGCCAAGTCCTTTGGCGGGTCATACTCCAAGACGGGTTACACTGCGGGGTATATCCCCGACATTAGCCCCCAAGGTTAGCTTGAATTTATTCATGGTATGCTCCTGAAATAAGAATAGTAAATAATTTAAGGGGCCGACTTGCTCCTCTGGCCGGCTTGATTTACTGAAGTGGCTCCTTGAAAAATCCAGGTTTCTTCGAGCCGCCTTTAATCATCTCGTAGGTACGTGTCATTTGCAATAAAATATATATATGCCATTGAGTCGGCCTCCAATGCTTTGGCTTGATGAAAATTTGGGGAATAAAAAAATCCACACAATGTTGAACCAACTTCTCTTGCTTCGGCGGATTATGATTGACAATGGCGGGTCATGATTGCTAATGGCGGGTCATGATTATTGGTGGTGTCTCGTCAAACAATTGAACTCCAATTGACTATGTCAAATCATTGGGGATAAAGAAATCCGTGTGATGTTGAGCCGGTCTTTCAGTGCTTCAACTAGATAAAATTATGTTGAACCGGTCTCCCAATACTTCACCTTCATGACAGAATGAAATGTGCTCTTCAATTTTTTTGATATATCCATATTACCTGTAGCCCCCAAGGGCCGGGTCATCAGTGTGTGATATGTCGGGTCTTCAATTTGAACCTCATGATCTATGAAACAACTTAGTGCTGTAGCCCCCAAGGGTCGGGTTGTCTTGCCTGCAGCAACCTGGGACTTTAGAAATTATGATCTGAATAGTGTAACCCCCAAGTGACGGGTCGATTGCTTGCGGCGACTCGGGACTTCCATGTTCTTCTCTTGAATAAAGAGCGGTATGTAGCCTTCCAAGGCCGGCTTATCTCCTTGAGGTAGCCGGGTCTGTTGATGATGTCATGATTTGAAAAGCGGATTGCATTAGCCCCCAAGTGTCATGGTGTATGCTTGCAGCGACATGGGACTTTCATACTTTGATGTAATCTTGATTTGAATAATGTAGCCCCCAAGTGTCAGGTTGTGTGCCTGCAGCGACTCGGGGCTATTCCTTCCATTGTAGAATAAAATCATATCCACTCTGTGAGCTGATGATGCCTTTGTGACAAAAGAAATCCTTTACCGTGGTTGCAAAGCATATATATCCTTGAGAAATCCATATGTTTGAGAAATCCAAGGGCCGGTCAATTAGATGACTCGGCATTATATGTGATAGGGCGGCTCTTTGACAATAGTCAATTCTTCCGAACTGGCTTTTAAAAACCCCAATAATATAACATTGGTTATGATAAACCATGATAAAAATCCAGCCAAATTGGCTATTCAAAGATTTATTTGCACCTGCAAGAATTCATGCTTTGACCCGGTTTGAAGACCGGCATGATTTGTATGTATGATGTGTGATGCAATGCAATATGATGCATGTAAATAATAGCAATTTCGTCGGCTCATAAGGTCGTGACAGGATGGGGCGAGTCAGAAAGCTCGAGCACGCACACCCTAAAATGCAGGTTTCGTCGGCTCATAAGGTCGCGACAGGATGAGGCGAGTCAGAAAGCTCGAGCACACACCCTAAAATGCAGGTTTCGTCGGCTCATAAGGTCGCGACAGGATGAGGCGAGTCAGAAAGCTCGAGCACACACCCTAAAATGCAGGTTTCGTTGGCTCATAAGGTCGCGACAAGATGGGGCGAGTCAGAAAGCTCAAGCGCCACCCTAGAATGCAGGTTTCGTCGGCTCATAAGGTCGCGACAGGATGAGGCAAGTCAGAAAGCTCGAGCACACACCCTAGAATGCAGGTTTCGTCGGCTCATAAGGTCGCGACACGATGAGGCGAGTCAGAAAGCTCGAGCACACACCCTAAAAGGCAGGTTTCGTCGGCTCATAAGGTCGCGACAGGATGAGGCGAGTCAAAAAGCTCGAGTACACACCCTAAAATGCAGGTTTCGTCGGCTCATAAGGTCGCCACAGGATGGGGCAAGTCAGAAAGCTCGAGCACACACCCTAGAATGCAGGTTTCGTCGGCTCATAAGGTCGCGACAGGATGAGGCGAGTCAGAAAGCTCAAGCGCCACCCTAGAATGCAGGTTTCGTCGGCTCATAAGGTCGCGACAGGATGGGGCGAGTCAGAAAGCTCGAGCACACACCCTAGAATTGAGGTTTCGTCGGCTCATAAGGTCGCGACAGGATGAGGCGAGTCAGAAAGCTCGAGCACACACCCTAAAATGCAGGTTTCGTCGGCTCATAAGGTCGCGACAGGATGAGGCGAGTCAGAAAGCTTGAGCACACACCCTAAAATGCAGGTTTCGTCGGCTCATAAGGTCGTGACAGGATGGGGCGAGTTAGAAAGCTCAAGCGCAACCCTAGATGATGGTTTCGCCGGCTCATAAGGTCGGGACAGGATGGGGCGAGTCAGAAAGCTCAAGCGCCACCCTAAGATGATAATTTTTCTGTAATGACCCGTGGTTCTTGAATTATTCATCCCAGTTGAGTCTACCGAGCCATGTCCATGTAGCCCCCGAGTCTTAAGTCGACTCAAGGAGGCGGCTTGAGAGTCTCCATACTTGATTGTGGCATAAACCGGCAGAGAAAAGATACTGGTACTCGCTCCATCTCCGAGATATAAAGCCACTGCACCGGCAAGTTGATGTTCTCCGAACCGTGAGGGTGGCGACTTGCGTCCTTCTGTTAGGCGGCTCGTATAGGCGAGCTCGGCACCGGTGTGTTGACATAATCCGGGCCGTGAGGGCGGCATCTTGAATGCGGGAGTTGTCTGGCATTTTGGCATGGACTCGAGAATCGGCCGCGGCATTGTAAACCGCCTTTGATCATGCGGACGTGAGAGTTGGCCACGATATTGTAAGTGGCCTTGGTCGCGTGGGTATGAGAATTCGCCGCATCATTGTAAACCGTCTTGGTCGCGCGGTCATGAGAGTTCACCGCATCATTGTAAGCCGCGACAGATAGGGAGTCGCCCGAGGCATTGATTCTGACACAAGTTTCATACTAGCAATATTGCGCCGCCTTTTTAATGAGTAATTGTCCTGTACATAAAAATAATGTATGCCAGAGTGATTGTTCTCGGATGAAATATATGCAAAACAAAAACACATAGGATAAATATCACCTGATAATTTCATCGGACGAGTTTAAACGACGTGCAAACAAATTTTCGTCGGCACACAAAGACTTCTGGACTGTCATGGCGTAAATGGACAGTAGCTCGACGTGAAATTGTTTTTTCTCCATTGAATCAACCTCCTTGTCTTGTCGAAGCTGTTTTTCCAGTGCTTTCTGGTCTAATTCCTTGGCAGGTCCTCTTGTAGACAAACGATTTTAAGCTATCCGACGGTCCTTGTTCAGACTAAACTCAAGCATGCTATCTGTTCCCCTTGATACGGCTCGTATGTTTGACCCGCCACAAATGGAGTCAGGTAGGAACTGATGCAGCGACAGGCCGTGGTGGTCGAGCCAGCGTAGGCGCGCGCGAGGGCGGCTGAAGTGGCGCGTGCACACGAGGCGAAGTAGAGCCGGCCAGGGCGAGGCGCTGGGAGCGGGCGCCGGCAAAGCCGGCTGGGGCGACGGTGGCGGCGACTCGCATGGGCACAGCGGAGGCGGAGGTAGAGCCAACGCGGTGGGTCGCGGCACAACAGCAAGGAGAGCTGGAGCCGACGCGGCGGGTCGCGACGTAGCGGCAAGATGAAGTGGAACCGACGCGGCGGCTTGCGGCACAGCAGCAAGGCAAGGCGAAAGTGGAGGCCAGGTGACTCAAAGTCGAGGTCAAAACGAAACAACCTAGAGTGGCTCCAGTGGGAGAGGCGAGTCTAGCGAGGACTTACGGGTAGACGGGAGGAGCGTGCGGCAGGCCAGGGATTCCAGCAGCGGCAACAGGTGTGCGGCCGTGGCGGTTGATGGCGGAGGCGCGGCGTGGTGGAGGGAAATGACTCGGAGCGACGCGGCGGCTGGCTCAGGCCTGCGGCAGCAGAGCGAGGCCGACTTGGAGTGACCCGGCGGCCGGCTCGGACGCGCGGCAGCGGAATCCGTCTTTGATCATGGCCGGCGTATTTGGAGTGAAGGTGACCCGGCGTGTCGGAGCAGGGGTGATCCGGCAGGTCGAGGTGGAGCGCGGCAGTAGCGCAGGCAAGTCGCGGTGGCGGCTCAGCCGGGTGGCTCGTCAGTGTCGGCCCGCTGGTATGATCGCATCCAGTGCAGCGGAGCCAGCTGATATGGCGCGGCGAGTCAGCGTCGGGTGGCATGGCGACGATGGTATGTGCGGCGGTGTCAGCGACTTGGACGCGCAACGAAGGCAGGGTGAGCGCGGAGGTAGGTGTCTGTAGCTCCCGGGGTTTGCCACGGCGGCTTGAGACGCGGTCGAGTCCGGCTCGGATACGCGGTGGCAGAGGCGGGCGCAACGGGGCCAGTCCGGCTCGGATGGGCAGCGGTGCAAGGTGAAGCAAGGCGACTTGGAAGGTGCAGCGGACGGTGATGCTGTAGATGGATTTCCTGTCAATCTCGTAGGAAGCGGCGGCAGAGTCGACATAGCTTGCAACTTCTTTTTGGCGTGATCTCCCTTTTCCTCTGCATGATGATTGCCTTTTCACGTGCAAGATCATGTAACACAGCAGATTTGTTTGATCTCTTTCCTGCTAAGCTTTACGTGGCATAGAGAATACGTAGTATGCTGGGTCTTCATGCTAAACATCCACGGGTGGTAAAACTTTTAAGTTGTAGTGGAATACAGCTACCTTGAAAGTCGGAACTTGATCTGTATGGAGCAGCAGCGGAACTCGGTGAGTACGGATGCACCCTCGTACAACAACTTTGCAGTCGAATAGGTCTTGGTCAAACGTGGCTGTAGCGGCGACTTGATGAATCGTAGGTCAACAACAACGTATAGACCGCAACCCTAATTTTCTCACGCTCAACATCATCCGCGACGTAAATCCTTTCACTTGATTCTTCTTCATCCAACAAATCACGAGTATCTTGATCCCTGAAGATATCCCTCCAAGAACACAATTCCACCGTGCGATAAGCCCCACGGTGGGCACCAACTGTCGTGGTTTTGTCACGGCAGATGTCCTCGTGAGAGAACTTAGGTGTGAGGCCATCGCAACCATGTGGTGGCTTGAAGGGGTTGGTCGGAATCGAGAGACGCGAGTTTACCCAGGTTCGGCCCCTCCGATGGAGGTAAAAGCCTACGTCCTGCTTGTGTTCAATTGATGGAGATGATGATTTTGATTACAAGGGTGGAGACTCGCCACCTCTAATCTCGTGGGTGTCTAATCTGTCTTGTCTAGACCTAAGTTGTGAATCTTGTCCCTCTTGGGGCGCCTTACCCCTCCTTATATAGGTGGAAGGGGTAGGTTTACATGTAGAGTCCTTCTAGGAGTAGGAATAGGACTAGTCTCTCTTGAATCCTAATCCAGGTCTTGTTTCCTTCTTACGGGAGTCTTTCCTCTTCTTGGGCCTTCTATGTGAGTCGGCCCTCCTGGCCTCTCTATGAGTCGCCTTATGCCAGGGTGTACGTCGGGCCTTGGACCTTCGTCATTTATCTAAGCCACCTGTGGGGACAAGTATGAGTCGCCCACCAGGTCACTGTTGAGTCGTCGGTGAGTCACCAAGTCCTTTGGCGGGTCATACTCCAAGCCGGGTTACACTGCGGGGTATATCCCCGACACTATGTGTGGTGGTAGATATGCTCGTGTCCATGGAGGCTATGACATTTTCATCAACATGTATTTCTTCACTCACCATATCGTTACCTTGTGAGATTGAAGATGCTGAGGTGTGCAAGCAATCGAATATGGAAGTAGTGGTGGACTCTTTATGATCGAAAAGAGTGAAGAGCTCATGCACCAACTCCTTCATCATAATATCGTCTTCATCAAGATTGGACCCACCATATATATCTTCAAGTTTAGTCCAAACTTCATGAGCTGACTTGCAAGTCGAGATAGACTTAAACACTTTAGGACTTATGGTTCGATGAATGGCAAGAAAAGCCTCACACTCAAGATACATTTCATTAGTAGATGAAGATGGATCATTCCTTTTGTAGGCAATCCCTACAAGAACAATTCGTAAAGTATTTGGGCCCATGGCCCGAAAGTGATGAAGCACACAAATTCTCCATAGGGTATAATTTGTGCCATCAAAGTCAAGTGTGTCATTGTGCACTAATCCAATAGTCAACATCGATACTCTCTAGGCCGTGAAACCTAATTAAAGAGAGACCTTGCTCTGATACCAATTGAAAAGACCTCGATGACGCCTAGAGGGGGGGGTGAATATGCTATTTGAAAACTTCTTCTGATTTGGCTTAACCTAATGCGGAAATAAACTAAGAGGGCACTTGTCAAGCACAAATCCTAAATGCACTAGGCACTGCAACGTGTATCAACAACACGATCTACCAAGATGGACACAATACAGTTACTAACGAGCACAAGTAAGTTACACAAACTTACTTGAGCTATATCACACGACAAGTAGGTGAACGACACAAGATACTAGATCACGCTATATCACACGATATATCAAAAGCTGCAGGTGTGAACGTGTGGATATAGAGGGTATGCTTGAATGATTAATCTTGTACAAGAAATAGCCAACAAAATATAATGAGCACAAACAATATGCAATGTATGTATGCTCAAGTAACACAAGTAAACCACAAGTAAGGAGTTAGGGTTAAGGATAACCAAGGTCACTCAGACGAAGATGTATCCCGATGTTCACTTCCTTGGGGGGAAGCTAGTCACCGTTAGAGAGGTGGATGTTACCACGAAGGCACACCAACGCCACGAAGGCTCACCCTATTCTCCCTTTGAGATAACACCACGAAGGCGTTTCTCAACCACTAGTGGTAAGCCTTTGAGGTGGCTTCCAAACCCTCACAAACTTTTCCGGGGGTAATCACACGGATTGATTCCTCTGCGAAGAACTCCTACCGCCTAGGAGTCTCCAACCTCCAAGAGTAACAAGATCACGGGGAATGCTCAAAACTTGCTCAAATCTCAAATAGCTTGGGTTGAGAGAAGGAGAGGGAGACGATCTATCTTTTGATTGGAACAACTCTCAAAGGGGCTCACAAATGCTCTTGGGATCTAAGATTTGGTGTGAGCAAAAGTGTGTGAGGTAGAAATGTGTTCTTATGAGGATATGGCTGTGTTGGACACCCTCTCACGAAGTGGGAGGGGGTATATATATTGGGGAGTGTAAAAACAGCCGCTGGGGACACTTTAAGTCACACAGGGTTCGGACGTCACGCAGTTTACAGAAGTCCGGGCGTCCGCAAGGGGTCAGACATCCGACAGGGGTCGGTCGTCCGAGAGCTGTAGATATGTCTGGAAACACTGTGAGTAGAACAGGGACCGGACGTCCGGAGAAGGCCGGAAATCCGAGTTATTCGACTCAACTTCTTCTGGTGCAAGGTTCCGGATTTCCGAAGGGGTCGGACGTCCGGCCCTCGGACGTCCGGAGGCAGCCGTAAATACGAGTTATAGAGCTCACGTTCTTCTGGTGTTGGGCTCCGGATTTCTGAAGCTGGTCGGTCGACCGGCCCGCGGATGTCCGGAGGGAGCTGGAAATCCGAGTTATAGGGCTCAAGTTCTTCTGGTGCAGGGCTTCGGATTTCCGAAGCCTGTCGGTCGTCCGACCCTTGACCGACCCTCGGACGTCCGGAGGGAGCCGGAAGTCCGAGACATTAGACCTGTTTTGAGATAGGAGCAGAGTAGAGAATATGTGGTATTGAGCAGAATAGTGGATTTCTAGTTTGAGAAAGTTCATCACAAAAACCTGTGATCCCCTCTTAATAGTGCGGGATTCCTAAAGACTCAAGAATTGTAAAAGGGATACCGATGATCCATACTTGAGTGTGTACTTTTATTCGCTCATCATCACTCCGCACCGCTAACATGAAAGTAACTAATACCTTGAGTTAGCCCTTTCACTTGAGCTTGATGTTGTTGTTCCTTCTTGGCTCAATGTTGAAAGCAAGACATGATGAAGTCTTCAAGTAGCTCTCCCATACACAATGTGGAAAGCCTAGGTTATACATTTATCTTCATTTGTCCACCATGTGAACATCCACAAGGATCAAGCATGTAGTGCTCAGGAATGCTTATCTTGATCTTGTCCTTGTTAGCACATGAGCTTGTCCTTATCAACACATGATCATTCACAATAGCTTAAAAAGGGTTAGTGATTAATTATCTATATGTGTGTTGTCAGCAACACCAAAACACGATTAAGGGCATGACTGCACTTTCAGTTGACTATGATGAGACTTTCTCACTCGTAGCGATGCTAAAAGTCTGTTGGAATTATGTTAGCAGTTGCTGCATTATTTATGAAATATTGGACATAGGATGTCAATACATTGTTTCCTCGACGGTTTGCTTGAGGAAAGGTTGTATGTGATACAACCAGAAGGGTTTTTTGATCCTAAGGGTGCTAACAAGTATGCAAGCTCCAGCGATCCTTCTATGGACTGGTGCAAGCATCTCGGAGTTGGATATACGCTTTGATGATCAAAGCTTTTTGGTTTATACAAGGTTTGTGAGAAGCTTCTATTTCCAAAGAAGTGAGTGGGAGCACTATAGAATTTCTGATAAGTATATGTGGTTGACATATTGTTGATCGGAAGTAATGTAGAAATTCTGGAAAGCATAAAGGGTTGTTTGAAAGGAGTTTTTCAAAGGAACACTTGGATAGAGCTACTTGAACATTGAGCATCAAGATCTATAGAGATAGATCAAAACGCTAAATAGAACTTTCAGTGAAATGCACGCCTTGACAAGTTTTTGAAGGAGTTCAAAATAGATCAGCAAAGAAGGAGTTCTTGGCTGTGTTGTAAGGTGTGAATTTGAGTAAGACTCAAAGCCCGACCACGGCAGAAGAAAGAGAAAGGAGGAAGGTCGTCCCCTATGCCTTAGCCGTAGGCTCTAAAGTATGCCATGCTGTGTACCGCACCTGATGTGTGCCTTGCCATAAGTCTGTCAAGGGGTACAAAGAGTGATCCAGGATTGAATCACTGAATAGCGGTAAAAGTTATCCTTAGTAACTAATGGACTAAGGAATTTTTCTCGATTATGGAGGTGATTAAGAGTTCATCGTAAAAGGTTACGTCTATGCAAGCTTTGACACTAATCCGAATAACTCTAAGGAGTAAAGCGGATTCGTATAGTAGAGCGGTCATTTGGAATAGTTCCAAATGGCACGTAGTAGCAACATCTACAGGATAACATAAAGATTTGTAAAGCAGACACAGATCTGAAAGGTTGAGACTCGTTGACTAAAACCTCTATCACAAGTAAGACGTGATCAAACCCCAGAACTGTATGGGTGTTGGATTCGTTAAAATTACATAGTGATGTGAACTAGATTATTGACTCTAGTGCAAGTGGGAGACTGCTGGAAATAAGACCTAGAGGCAATAATATATTAGTTATTATTATATTTCTTTGTTCATGACAATCGTTTATTATCCATGCTTTCTTCTAGCTTATGCCAATCAACATGATATAACTCTCTACGAAATGGATATTAAAAGTGCCTTTCTCAATGGAGAAATTGAAGAGGAAGTTTATGTTAAACAACCTCCTAGTTTAGTGAACCCTAAGAAACCTGATCATGTTTACAAACCTCGTAAAGCTTTATATGGTCTTAAACAAGCACCTAGATCTTGGTACAAATGCCTAAAGAAGTTTCTCATTGAAAATGGTTTTGAGATTGGCAAAATTGATGCAACCTTATTCACAAAAAGAGTAAATGGCGAACTATTTGTTTGTCAAATATATGTGGATGATATTATCTTTGGCTCTACTAACCCACATTTTAGTGAAAAGTTTGGAAAGCTGATGTCAGATAAGTATGAGGTGTCCATGATGAGTGAATTGAAGTTCTCCTTGGATTGCAAATCAAACAATCCAGAGAAAGTACGTTCATCTCTCAAACCAAGTACACCAAGGACTTGATCAGGAAGTTCAACATGCAAGAATGCAAAGGTATGAGAACCCCCATGCCTACTAGTGGACATCTTGACCTCACTAAGGATGATGCACCCGTTGATCAAGAGGTCTATCGATCAATGATCGGATCATTGTTATATCTATGTGCCTCTCGTCCTGATATCATGCTAAGTGTTTGCATGTGTGCCCGCTATGAAGCAACACGTAAGGAGTGTCATCTATTAGTTTTGAAAAGGATAGTGAGATACCTTATACATACACCAAGCTTTGGCATATGGTATCCTAAGGGATCTTCCATTGATCTTGTTGGCTATTCCGACTCAGACTATGCTAGAGACAAGGTTGATAGAAAATCCACCTCGGGTACATGTCAATTTCGTGGGAGATCTCTTGTCTCTTGGACATCCAAGAAACAAAACTCAATATCCTTATCAACTACCGAAGCTGAATACATTGCCGCTGGATCATGCTGTGCTCAATTACTATGGATGCCTCAACGCCTAAGGATTATGGCATTCATGTTTGTGTGACAATGAAAGTGCTATAAAGATTGCATATAATCCCGTGCAACATTCTAGAACCAAGCACATCCAAGTGCGACATCATTTCATCTGTGATCATGTTGTCAAAGGAAATATCGATCTCAGGCATGTTTGTACTGACAATCAACTAGCTGATATTTTCACCAAACCACTTGATGAGAAAGTGTTCTGTCATTTGAGGAGTGAGTTGAACATCATTGATGCTTCAAACTTGTGCTAGACTCACTCGGATGCATGCAAGGGCATGAGCTTGACTGACTGTTCCTTGATGCCATTGATATGCCTATCTTATGTCTTGGAAACTATGCTCCCTTGTATTGCATCTAACCTTTTGTAGGTACTTGGAAGAAATACACTCCACAAGATTTCAAACCGACTCTCATGAAAAAGCAATCTTGACATGTCCAAGTATAAACAACTTTTTCTTCGGAGATGAAGGAAGAAGACAATGAAATCATATCCTTGACAATTCTATGATAATGATTTTCACTCATGTCATTTGGATGTATTATGTTCTTCCTTGCATGACTAACCATTGTAGGTGAAAAGTGAACCAAAACGTCATGGACAGCGCCCAACTCAAGATGATCTTCATCAACTTTGAGCATCCACAACAAATTCACCTACATGCTACGTCATCAACATCACTCGAAGCTATGTACTCATATCCTTGATAAAGCTCTACACCAAATCATGGTGTACCACAACTCAAGTGATATGAAGACATTGAAATGCTTAATCAAAAAATGGCAACCAAATTTCGCGATTAATGATGAGTATGACCTATGATCAAGCATCCTTGCTTGACTCCTCAAGTCAAATACTCTAATATAGGTGACCTAGTCACCGCCCCACATCTAGATGGAGAAAATCGTATGGTTCACGTTTGATCTTTCACATTCTTAAAACCATTCCACTCTCATCTATATGTGTGCACTATCAAAAAAATAATATCTCTTGTCTCTTATTCTTCTTACTTTTGTTTAACTATCTCAGTTGGAATTATCATTCTTTTGGACTCTTGACCTTTTGAAACAATTATTTCAGTCAGCCTATTTTTTGTTAAAGAGTTGACTATCATTGCAACTCGGTTTCGTCGTATTGGGAAATTTGGTCCAACCGATTTCTCCAAGAGGCCTAAATATCAATCTTGGTTCTACCGAATCATTATGCCTCGGTGACTCTGGTTTTTCTGACTTTGTTGCTTTGATAATTTCTTCCGGACTATTGTCTTAGGGGGAGACAACTTCTCTAGGGGGAGAAAAATCTCAGTGATCCCATGCAATATAAGAGTGAGAATCCTCTAGGATCCCTAACTTATGGGGATATCATTCAAGGAACTCTTATCCATACCTAAGGGGGAGAACATTCAATGAACCCTACAAAATATCTAAGGGGGAGAAAAGACAAATTCTAGTAACCGTTACAAAAGAGAGAAGCATCCAGGATCCTCTTTTTCTCTCTCAATGAGCCCTCACCCTCTGACCTTTCTTTTTGGTAATTGTGCCAAAGGGGGAGAAATATCGTCAAAGCTTCCATTCAGTGAACCTGTTTATAGGGGAGAAATACTATCAAATACTATCAAGAAGCTTATACCAAAGAGGGAGCAACAACACTAAGGGGAGATACATGTATCAAACCTTACACATTAAGGGGGAGAGAGATAAATACCGTTTCAATTGGCTTTATTGGTTTGAACTTATTTTCCCTACCTACTCCCAATATCTACGTGCCATGATGCAGGGGGAGAGGAAACTTCACATACTCATTTTTAGGGGATAAAAAGGTTCTTATTCCTTGGTGACATATTCTTTCATTAAATCCTATCTTAACTATGTCTTAAATTTCTTAGTACTTTTGAATTTCTTTGCATCTTTACAACAGGGTACTCTTGTGTTATCTAACATTTGTTTTCCCAAGTGTACTCCTATGTCAAGACGCTCAAGATCCTCAAGGTAAGTATATGCATAATATCCTTTTCATGATGTCCTCTTGTTTCTTGCTCATATTGTTTGCAAGAGGGAGTCTTAAACATGGGAGTCTTTCACTCACATATGTTTGATGCATATAGCCAAGACTCCTATGACTTCTCTTGTCCTTCTACCTTGTGTGTGCCCATGCATTCCAAAGCAACTATCCTTTAAAGGGATTGCAAACATTTAGGGGGAGCTTGTACTAGTCATATTTCCTTCAAAGCTATCATATCCTTATGAGTATCTTTATTTGAAGCTTTGATTATATGTTGTCATCAATTACCAAAAAGGGGGAGATTGAAAGCACATATGCTCCCATGGTGATTTTGATAATTCATGACAACATACATTATCTCTTGGACTAACACTTTTACCTAGATATTTCAGGAATAGTCCATGGAGAGCTATGGCTTAAGGTTTATGTGGAGATACCCCTGGATGCAAGAAAGGAATAATATTGGCTCAAGCTTCAAGCTAGAAGACTCTTCATTTTATATTTGTGAGAAATCACTTTTGAGTCCATAGGAAAGCCAATACTATAAAAAGGGGGCGAGGTAGTAAAATGAACTTATTGCTCACAAGCTCAAAGTTAGCCACCAAAACACTCAGTCATTTTTCCCACATTTCCACTCTATCAAGTTCCACATTCACAAATTTGGTCTTACCAACATTTCCACATTGGACCCACCGAGTTTGAACCTCATACAGAACTCTAGCCATTCCCACCAAATTGGTGCAACCGAAATTGCATCGGTGCTACCGAGTTTGGGTGACCAACATTCTGTTGCCAAGATACACAAGATTGGAATTTCCGAGTTTTAGTAACGGTGTCACTGAGTTTGGCCATCTGACTGTTAGTCACCTTTTCGGTGCCACCGAGTTGTATATATCGGTCTGACTGAGATTCAAAATTTCACACCTTTAGTGCTAGTCGGTACCATCGAGTTTCCAACTTCGGTGTCACCGAGTTTGCTCTTTTGTGTGTAACAGTTGAATTTTGGCTTCTACCTATATATACCCCTTCACCCACCTATCATCCGTGGGAGAAGAACTGAGAACACACACTTCATTTCCAAATCCATTTTCTGAGACAGAACCACCTACTCATGTGTTGGGACCAAGATATTCCAATCCAATGACTTGAAACTTGATCTCTAGCCTCCCCAAACTGCTTTCCACCAAATCAACCTTTCCTACCCATGCATATTCCGTGAGAGATTGATTTGTGTTGAGGAGACTATCTTTAGAAGCACAAGAGAAAGGAGTTCATTGATCTACCAGATCTTTTACCTTTTGGAGGGTGGTGCCTCCTAGATTGGTTAGGTGTCGCTTGGGAGCCTCCTACTTCATGTTGTGGAGTTGAACCAAGATGTTTGTAAGGGCAAGGAGATCGCATACTTCTGAAGATCCACCATGAGTAAGGCTAGTCCTTTGTGGATGGAAGCCGTGGTGGGATAGAAAAGTCTGCTTCTTTGTGGACCCTCCATGGGTGGAGCCCTCCGTGGACTCTCGCAGCCGTTACCTTTCGTGGGTTGAAGTCTCCACTAACATGGATGTACGATAGCGCCACCTATCGGAACCATGCCAAAACTCGCCGTGTCAACCTCATGCGTTTGATCTCCTGATACGTCTCCGTCGTATCTACAATTTTTGATTGTTTCATGCCAATATTCTACAACTTTCATATACTTTTTGAACTTTTTATACTATTTTATGGACTAACATATTGATCTAGTGCCGACTGGAAGTTCCTCTTTGTTGCATGTTTTTTGTTTCACAGAAAATCCATATCATACAAAGTCCAAACGGGATGAAAACTTACAGAGATTTTTTTGGAATATATGTAAATTTTGGGAAGTAGAATCAACAGAGTGCGGTGCTCGAGGGGCCCACAAGCGAGATGGGAGCGACCTGGGGGGTAGGGCGCGCCAGGCTGGCTTGTGGTGACCCTATAAGGCAGTTGGTGCCCTTCTTTTACCGCAGGAAATCAAATATCCGGGTAAAAAACGTTTTAAAATTTCAGCCCAATCGGAGTTACAGATCTCTGGGAATATAAGAAAGGGTGAAACGCCAGAATGTGGAACGCAAAAAACGCAGAAACAGAAAGAAACATAGAGAGAGAGAGATCCAATCTTGGAGGGGCTCTCGCCCCTCCGCCGCCATGGAGGCCAAGGACCAGAGGGAAAAACCTTCTCCCATGTAGGGGGAGGCCAAGGAATAAGAATAACTAGGGGGGCTCTCCCCCCTCTCTCCTGGTGGCACCGGAATGCCGCCGGGGCCATCATCGTCATGGCGATCTACACCAACAACTTCGCCGCCGTCATCACCAACTCTCTTCCCCTCTATGTAGCGGTGTGATACGTCTCCAACGTATCTATAATTTTTGATGGTTCCATGCAATTATCTTGTCAACTTAGGATGTTTTATATGCATGAATATGCTATTTTATATCTTTTTTGAGACTAACCTATTAACTCAGTGCCAAGTGCAAGTTTCTGTTTTTTCCGTGTTCTTGCCTTTTTCAGAAAAGAATATCAAACGGAGTCCAAATGGAATAAAACTTTCGTGATGATTTTTTTGGTCCAAAAGAGACCCCCGAAGCTTTAGAAGATGGCCAAAAGAGCCACGAGGGCGTCACAAGCCCAGGAGGCGCGCATCCCCTAGGCCGCGCCTAGCAGGCTTGTGACCTCCTCGTGGTCCCAACCGACTTAATTCCACCGCCATAAATTCCGATAAATACAGAAACCCCCCAAAAGAAACCTAGACCGGGAGTTCCGCTGCCGCAAGCCTGTGTAGCCAGCAAAAAACAATCGGGAGCCCGTTCCGGCACCCTGCCGGAGGGGGAATCCATCTCCGATGGCCATCTTCATAATCCCGGCGATCTCCATGACGAGGAGGGAGTAGTTCTCCCTTGGGGCTGAGCGTATGTACCAGTAGCTATGTGTTTGATCTCTATCTCTTGTGTTCTTGAGATGTCATAATCTCGATGTACCGCGCGCTTTGCTACTATAGTTGGATCCTATGATGGTTGATACGTCTCCAACGTATCTATAATTTTTTATGGTTCCATGCTATTATCTTGTCAACTTTGGATGTTTTGTATGCATTTTATATCTTTTTTGGGACTAACCTATTAACTCAGTGCCAAGTGCTAGTTCCTATTTTTTCTGTGTTTTTGACCCTTTTCAGACAAGAATATCAAACGGAGTCGAAATGGAATAAAATCTTCGGAATGATTTTTTCCGTAACAGAAGATACGCAGGGAACTTGAGAACCAAGGCAAAGGGTCCCGGGGGAGGCCACAAGCCCCTGGCCTCAGCCTGGGGGGGCGCGCCTAGCAGGATTGTGGGCCCCCCGTGGCTCCTTTGTCGTACTTGTTCCGCCTATATATTCCCTAAAAATCTGAAACCACGGGAGAGAGCCACGAAAATACTTTTCCGCCGCCGCAAGCTTCTGTCTCCGCAAGATCCCATCTGGGGACCGTTCTGGTGCCCTGCCGGAGGGGGGCTTCGGACACGGAGGGTTTCTTCATCAACACCATTGCCTGTTTGATGATGCGTGAGTAGTTCACCACAGACCTTCGGGTCCATAGCTAGTAGCTTGATGGCTTCTTCTCTCTCTTGGATCTTCAATACAAAGTTATCCATGATCTTCATGGAGATCTATCCGATGTAATCTTATTTTGATGTGTGTTTGTCGAGATCCGATGAATTGTGGATTTATGATCGGATTATCTATGAATATTATTTGAGTTTCCTCTGATCTCTTATATGCATGATTTCGTATCCTTGTAATTCTCTTCGAGTTGTGGGTTTCGTTTGGCCAACTTGATCTATAATTCTTGCAATGGGGGAAGTGCTTGGTTTTGGGTTCATACCATGCGGTGTCCTCACCCAGTGACAAAAGGGTTAGCGAGGCACGCATCATGTTGTGGCCATCAAGGGTAAAAAGATGGGGTTTATATCTATTGCATGAATTTATCCCTCTACATCATGTCATCTTGCTTAAGGCGTTACTCTATTTGTTATGAACTCAATACACTAGATGCATGCTGGATAACGGTCGATGTGTGGAGTAATAGTAGTAGATGCAGACAGTATCGGTCTACTTGTCTCGGACGTGATGCCTATATGTATGATCATTGCCTTGATATCGTCATGACTTTGCGCGGTTCTATCAATTGATCAACAGTAATTCGTTCACCCACCGTAATACTTGCTATCATGAGAGAAGCCTCTAGTGAACAATATGGCCCCCCGGGTCTACTTCACTTCATATTTTCAGCTCTACACTTTCGCTTTGTTGCACTTTTCGCCTTCAGATCTCACCTTGCAATCAATTGTGAAGGGATTGACAACCCCTTTATAGCGTTGGGTGCAAGTTTGTTGTTTTTGCGCAGGTACTTTGGAGACTTGCCTTGATACTCCTACTGGATTGATACCTTGGTTCTCAAACTGAGGGAAATACTTATCGCTACTTTGCTGCATCACCCTTTCCTCTTCAAGGGAAAAACCAACGCAAGCTCAAGAGGTATCAAGAAGAATTTCTCGCGCCGTTGCCGGGGAGGATCATGTCAAGAATAGTCTCCCGTCAACGTGCCAATTTCTCGCGCCGTTGCCGGGGAGTATCAAGTCAAGAATAGTCTTCCTTCAACGTGTCAATTTCTGGCACCGGGGACTATTCTAAGTGAAGCTTATCCAAGTAACTATCGCAAACTCATCTCTTGCATTTACTTTTTTGCCACTCGTTTTCCTCTCTCCCACTTCTGAAAAAACAAAAATTACATTTTTTTGCCTTTTTCGTTTGCCCTTTTCTTTCGCTTGCTTTCTGTTCGCTTGTGCGTTTGTGTGCCTGCTAACACCTGTATGGCCTAACCAAAGGATTACGATGCTTACTATAAAAGGTTGGAAGAGACTGAAACTAGTGTTAAAGGCTTCACGTCTACACAGTTTGATTATAATAGTTACTTTCATAGAGAACTAAGGGAGCAAATTTTTTTATGGCTTTTATGAATAAAGAAGTTGATGATATGTCCAAAGAATTCCTTGCGCTAAATTCTCAGTTTGCTCGTCTTGAAAAATTGGTAGGCCAGATTTCTAATAAACATGCTACCTTAGTCAATAAAATGCCTGCCAAACCTGAAATATGTGATGAGAATCACGAAGATCTTAAAGTGCTTGGTGTGACTCCCATTGAATCCTTGTTTTCTAATGTCAAACCTAATGATGATGGGGCTGGATATGAATCCACTTTGGTTGAGAAACGCCCCAATGATTCGGAGTCTATCTATCTTGATGCTAAAAGCATTGAAAGTGGAGTAGAGGATATCAAAACTTTGAGTAGTAATGAAATTACTACTTTGGATTTCAAGGAATTCAATTATGATAGTTTCTCTTTGATTGAATGTATTTCCTTGATGCAATCCATGCTAAACTCTCCACACGTTTATAGCCAAAACAAGGCTTTTACCTATCTTATCGTCGATGCTATGATGAAATCTCTTGAAGAGAAACTTTAGTTGGAAGTTTCTATTCCTAGAAAACTTCAGGATGAGTGGGAACCTACTATCAAAATCAAGATAAAAAACTATGAATGCAATGCTTTTTGTGATTTGGGTGCTAGTGTTTCCGCCATTCCAAAGTCTTTATGTGATGTTCTAGGCTTCAATGAGATTGATGAGTGCTCTCTTAATTTGCATCTTGCGGATTCTACTGATAAGAAACATATGGGAAGTATCAATGATGTTCTTATTATTTCAAATAGGAACTATGTACCGGTAGATTTCATTGTGCTTGATATTGATTGCAATCCGACATGTCCTATCATTCTTGGTAGACCTTTCCTAAGGACTATTGGTGCTGTCATTGATATGAAGGAAGGGAATATTAGATTTAAATTTCCATTAAAGAAGGGCATGGAACATTCACTAGAAAGAAAATAAGATTGCCTTATGAATCCATGATGAGGGCTACTTATGGTTTGAGCACCAAAGACGACGATACTTGATTCTATCGCCTTATGCCTAGCTAAGGGTGTTAAACAATAGCGCTTGTTGGGAGGCAACCCAATGAAATTATCTTTGCCTTTTGTTTTTTGTTTTGTTGTGTCCACACCATCATAATTGTGTTATGATTGTGTTTTTTTGCGTTTCTTTTTGTGTTTGTGCCAAGTAAAACCTTTATGACTAGTTTTGGTGATGGTTGTTTGACCTTGCTGAAAAAGACAGAAACTTTGCGCTCACGAAATTATTTTTAATTCCTATCCAGAAAGAGATTTTGAGTTGATTCATTTTGCTGCTGGTTGATATGCCAATTTCCATAATTTTCATAATTTTTCAGAATTTTTGAGATAGCAGAAGTATACGAAGTATACGAATTGCTACAAACTGGTCTATTTTTGACACATTCTGTTTTTGTTGTGTTGATTGCTTATTTTGATGAAACTATGGATAGTATTGATACGTCTCAAACGTATCTATAATTTTTGACGGTTTCATGCTGTTATCTTGTCAACTTTGGACGTTTTATATACCTTTTATATCTCTTTTGGGACTAACTTATTAATTCAGTGCCAAGTGCGAGTTCCTGTTTTTTCTGTGTTTTTGACTCTTTTCAGATCTGATTTTGGAACGGAGTACAAACGGAATAAAATCCCCCAAATAAATTTTTCCAGAATAGAAGAAGATCGGGGGACTTGAGGGCCAAGGCAGGAGGCCCACAGGGAGCCCACAAGCCCTGACGCCACGGCCAGGGGGGGCCACGGCTACCAGGCTTGTGGCCTCCCTGGAGCTCCCCTGCCCTAGCTCTTTGGCCTATATATTCCCTAAAATCCCATAAAAAATCCGGGCATCCACGAAACCACTTTTCCGCCGCCGCAAGCTTCCGTTTCCGCGAGATCTCATCTGGAGACCCTTCCCGGTGCCCTGCCGGAGGGGACTTTGGAGCTGGAGGGCTTCTACATCAACATCATCGCCTCTCCAATGACTCGTGAGTAGTCTACTTCAGACCTACGGGTCCGTAGTTAGTAGCTATATGGCTTCTTCTCTCTCTTGGATCTTCAATACAAAGTTCTCCATGATCTTCATGGAGATCTATCTGATGTAATCCTCTTTGGCGGTGTGTTTGTCGAGATCCGATGAATTGTGGATTTGTGATCAGATTATCTATGAATTATATTTGAGTCTTTGCTGATTTCTTATATGCATGATTTGATATCCTTGTAAGTCTCTCCGAGTCTTGGGTTTTGTTTGGCCAACTAGATTTATGATTCTTGCAATGGGAGAAGTGCTTGGTTTTGGGTTCATACCGCGCGGTGACCTTTCGCAGTGACAGAAGGGGCAGCAAGGCACGCATCGTGTTGTTGCCATCAAGGGTAACAAGATGGGCTTTCATCATAGATTTGAGATTGTCCATCTACATCATGTCATCTTGCTTAAGGCGTTACTCTGTTCTTATGAACTCAATACACTAGATGCATGTTGGATAGCGGTCGACGTGTGGAGTAATAGTAGTAGATGCAGAAAGTATCGGTCTACTTTTTTTGGACGTGATGCCTATATATATGATCATTGCTATAGATAACGTCATGACTTTGCGCGGTTCTATCAATTGCTCAACAGTAATTCGTTCACCCTCCGTCTACTTGCTTTCATGAGAGAAGCCACTAGTGAACACTACGGCCCCCGGGTCTATTCACAACTATGGTCTCCACTTTTACTTTTACTTTGCTTTGTTTCCTTTTTGCTTTCAGTTCTCACTTTGCAAACAATCTATAAGGGATTGACAACCCCTTCATAGCATTGGGTGCAAGCTCTTTGTGTTTGTGCAGGTACTTGTGACTTGACGCGATCCTCCTACTGGATTGATACCTTGGTTCTCGAACTTAGGGAAATACTTACCGCCGCTGTTCTACATCACCCTTTCCTCTTCAAGGGAACACCAACGCAAGGCTCCAAGGCCGCGGGGGAATCCTTTGCATATTTGCCAAGGAAGTCCCTGTAGGCATAGCCATCAGCAGAAGGATTTCTGGCACCGTTGCCGGGGAAGGTCTGTTGTTGCCGTAGCAGAAGGATTTCTGGCGCCGTTGCCGGGGAGAGATCAAGTCAAGATCTATCCAAGTAAGTGGCACAAACTCATATCTTGCATTTACCTTTTTTGCCAGTTGCCTCTCGTTTTCCTCTCCCACACTTCACATTTGCCGTTTTCATTTGCCTTTCTCCTTTGCCGTTTTCATTTGCCTTTTGCCATTTTCCTTTGCCAGTTTTCTTGCTTGCTTGTGTTCTTGTTTGTTTGTTGAAGTCATCATGGCTGAAAACACCAAACTTTGCGACTTCTCGGATACTAATAATAATGATTTTATTAGTACTCCGATTGCTCCCGCCACTAGTGCGGAATCATATGAAATCAACGCTGCCTTGCTGAATCTTGTTATGAAAGAGCAATTTTCTGGCCTTCCTAGTGAAGATGCCGCATCCCATCTTAATACTTTCATTGAACTTTGTGATATGCAAAAGGAGAAAGATGTGGATAATGATGTGGATGATTATACTTTCATTGAAGCTTTTTCCGTTCTCTTTGCTAGATCGCGCAAAAACTTGGTTTTCTTCTTTGCCTAAAAATATTATCGATTCTTGGAATAAGTGCAAAGATGCTTACATATCCAAGTATTTTCCGCCGGCTAAGATTATCTCTCTCCGTAACGATATCATGAATTTAAAGCAACTTGATCATGAACGCGTTGCACAATCTTGGGAGAGGATGAAGTTAATGATTAGAAATTGTCCGCTCATGGCTTGAGTTTGTGGATGATTATACAAATCTTTTATGCTGGTTTGAATTTTGCTTCTCGAAATATCTTGGACTCCGCCTCAGGTGGAACGTTCATGGAAATCACGTTAGGAGAAGCTACAAAACTCCTAGACAATATCATGACCAACTACTCTCAGTGTCACACTGAAAGGTCACCTGCTAGCAAAAAGGTACACTATATAGAAGAAATTAACTCGCTTAGTGCTAAGATGGAGGAGTTGATGAATTTGGTTGCTAGTAGAAATGGTCCTTTAGATCCTAATGAGATGCCACTATCTTCCTTGATTGAGAGTAGCAACGCTAGTTTGGACGTTAATTTTGTTGGTAGGAACAATTTTGGCAACAACAGCGCTTTTAAAGGAAACTATGTTCCTAGGCCTTTTCCTAGTAACTCCTCTAACAATTATGGCAATTCGTACAACAACACTTATGGAAATCATAACAAATTACCCTATGATTTAGAGAGTAATATCAAAGAGTTCATCAACTCTCAAAAGATTTTAAATTCGTCCATAGAGGAAAAACTACTCAAAATAGACGATTTGGCTAAGAGCGTTGATAGGATGTCTTGTGACATTGATGCTTTGAAAGTTAGATGTGCCCTTCCTAAGGTTAACTTGGATGAAACTCTAAAATCTATGCGTGTGTAACATCCCAATTTTCCTAATCGGGAATGTTATACATTGTAGCTAAGCATCTATGCATATTGATTTAAATAAAGTTTGCATTTGAATTCTTTCGACTTTTGCCTTTTGCATTTCTATTTTTTGTTCACACGAGAAATGCCGGGAAATAATCTCTTGCACGCAAGAGAGAGAGCGGAGGAAAATGACCCTCCAAAATGTGAGGCAACTCTGAAATATTTGGAGCCAAGAAAGCCAAAGTTTTATCGTGAAAATAATTGCCAAAAATAAAAACATTTTTTTAAAAGTTTTTATTTTTTCCTTGGAAAAATGTTAATCGAGTAGAGGATATTTTTCTGATTTTTTTGGTATATAATACCCCTATTTTAGGATTTTATTTACCTGCCTTTTTTTGTTTTACTTCCTATTTTAGAAAAATAGGAAAGGTAGTTTTTTTTAGAAACCGCACCGGCGCCAGATAGGCCTTGTGGGCCAAATGGCACTGTAGCCGGGATCCAGATCCCCTTCGGATCGGCCGACCGACCGAGCCCCCCCAGCACCCCTCTCCTTGCTGCGTGGGACCCCCCTTGACCGACCCCAGCCCGAGCCGGCCCCCTTCCTTCCTCCTTCTTCCCTTACCTTCCCAAAACAAATCAGGGATTGCCACGTGTCTGTTAGTATTTGTTTTCTTTTTCTGTTTATTTCCCAAAACAGAGAAAGTTTCAAGTTTGTTTTGATCATAGCTTTTGAACTCGAATTCCAATGGAGTTGAAACTTGTTCCAGTAGATCACAAATTGTCTGTAGTTTTTAAAAACATATAATTTGTCTATGTTTGAAATTTTCAAATTTGAATTAGATCAGATTTAGTTTAAAACTTGTTTTGCTTATTCCAGGAGTTTAAAAAATGATTTTGGTTTGATTCTTTTTGCTACTGCTTCCTAGTGATTATATCTTCCTATGGTATAAGTTTCAAATGTTTTTAAATATTTTTACTTGGGTTTTTAACAGAAACAAGTTTCTGCCTTAGTGACGTGTAGTGAATTCTTTCACTTAGGCCATAGCAACTATTTACTTGTGATGTTATTGTTACTTGTAGTTGGATTGTAGTGCTTATGGTGTGTATTTGTTTGTATCGGTAGATCACCCGGAGTGCGAAGCTTGTTACTTAGAAGCGCTCGATCAAGACAACTATCATCAAGGCAAGTCATTTTGATCATACTATTTCCTACGTTTTTTCGATGCATGGTAGTTTCACCTTTCTTTGCCCAATTGCATGCTGCTTAGGTACTTGGAAATTTTAGTATAGGTTGTAGTATCATGTGGTAGGCACACAACAACCCCGATACTTGGCCCCGGGACGACAAATTTCATATTGCTACGCTTGAGTAGACGGGATTTCGGTTGAGTGCATAACACGAGTGATGCGAGGTTGATTAAATAATCAAGACCGGTTAAGACAAGATTTTCAAGACCTCGGATGCAATGCAACTCTTGGTGAAGGATAGTTGATCGGCTCCCTGGAGAAACCAGTGGATGATCCGGGATGCTGGAGACGACCATGACATCTTGCGGAAAGCTTCACCCAGGCTCGAAGAGACGGACGGAGGCTTCAAGACCCAAGGCTTACCTGCACAACCACAAGTCATTATGGGATCTGGCTTGGTTGGACAACGCGGCGACTCTGGATAGGCGGTGCTAGCAGATGTAGAAGAACGGTAGGATTGGATGGGCACCGACAGGGATTCAGAGGGACCCGTTGAAAGACCATGTTTTGATCATCCGGTCTTCAAACACCCTGAAGTGCGAGGACATACTCGGAGGCGATCAAATCTTGTGGGGAACGTGTGCAAAGCTCTGTAGAGTGCCCAACCTAATCGATTAGCCGTGTCCACGGTCATGGACAACTTGAGCCAAAGGCATTGAAATTCCCCTGAACTCTCGACACAACTTAATAATGATGTGGGTATTAACAACAAACTCGGGTACGAGAATTGGTTGGCGGAACCATCTCGTTAACAACAAACAATGTAGTAATATTTTGCTTCCAGCCCCTCTTGTTGTAGGATAAAATTGGCTTTATGCAAAACTTATAGCCCCACCTGCCAAATATGCATGTAGAGATAGTTGATTATTAATTTTTACCCCTCTCTTGATGACTTGCCGGCATATTCCATATGCTGGCCTACACGGCTGCAACGTATCATGTTGCAGAGTACTTTTCCAACCAGGAGTGAGGCTACGATCTACGCTCAGCGACATGCCCTGGAGTCGGATGGACTCATTTACCTGATGCTTCCGCTAGTCTTCGTTAGATATCTCATGAGATGGCCTTCAGCCACTTTATTGTAATCCATTATTGTAATAAAGTACTCGTTATGAGATTTCGATTAATAAAGTTGTGTGATTGAACTCTTGAATATATACATTAATGTACTGAGTATGTACCAGCATGATCTTGGGATGGTACGGAAACACCAGAGGCTTGACTCGTCTTGAGTCGGGTCGCTACAGAAATGGTATTCAGAGCACACGCTGACCGTAGGACGTAACCTCTAGGAATGGAAAGCCTTAGGAAGAAAATTATTTTCTTATGTCTATAAATCCTCTATTTCCTTTTCTGATCATTTCTAACTTCTCTCCGATTTTCCAATGTTTTAGATGGCCACCTTCATCCCCATTAAGTTCACAGAGTTTTGCCAGCCCGACGCCACTATGCCTTTCGGAAAGGAGCTGGTACAGATCACCAAGGACTTGAGGATTGCTCTGCCGACAATCACAGGGAAGCCGACTTCGTCTTACCCGGAGGATTCATGCTACAGGTTCGAGGTGCATGTTCCCGGAAGGACATTCGAGCCGCGCACCGAGCCTGTGGATTTCAAGTTCATCGCACCCAACTGGATTCTCGGAAGGGACATGGCAGTCCATTGTGCACTCGAAGGTATCAAGGAAGAGTACATAGTCTGCCCTATTTCACGGGACCTATTCACGGTATCCCGGAGAAGAGAAGATGGAGAAATCATCTCAAGCAAGACCAAGGACGCTCTCCTGTCCTATGCCCAGGCCTTGGAGAAGCACAGCGGGACTCTGGAGCATCGTGTGATCAAGGACGCCAGGAAGATCAAGCAACTGTCGCTCCGTGAACTCGAACTCGAAGAAGTGGCCCGGGAAGCCCACTATGAGCACGAACTGGAGGTGAAGGACTTTCTGGAGAGGATCGAGAAGCTGAAGACTCGAGTTGCATACCTGGAGGAGGAACTGGACATGGGCGAGAACCTTCATCCCGAAGGTGACGTAGCCCCCTTGATCAGCAATGACGAGGACTATGAAGAAAGCTCCACCAAAGGACCCACCACCATGCTTTTCTGAGGAGGACACTTAGACTAGACCACCAAATTTATTTAATCATTAAACGCTCAGGCCGATGTTTAGGTTATCGAATTTTGTATCCCCGTGAGAACCTTTGTGATGGTATTGAATAAAATGTGTGGTGTGATACTTGTTTGTTGCATTTCATATGGGTAGTGTAATTACTCTTAGATCATTGTTCTATGCTAATCTCACCCTGTCGTGGGTATAAGCCTGACAGTAGATGTGTAAGGTACGAAAAGGATGGGCAAAGCCTTAGCTACGGCGAGGTTGTATGAGTTCAGGCCCCTCTACGGTGGAGGTAATAGCCCTACGTCTCAGTGCTCAGGGAGCTTGTTGTCGAGTGGAAATATGGAATACAATGAGTTGCTAACCCCTGTACCAGCGGGGGAGGGTGGCTTATAAAGAGTGCGCTACCCTCCACAACGGTTCCGGCAAAGGGGTGGAGTAGTGGCGATTGAATGCATACGTTACATGTAACGTATGCCCTAAATGCTAATAAATGCACCTGGAAACGTACGACCGTTTCCCTCCAGGGAGGTTACGATGTACCGAGTGGTAGCCAGTCGGTTAGCTTGATATCCTCCCAATGCTAGTCTCCGATTGGATAGCTGAGGACCTGTTACCGACTGGATGATGGGGAGTCCTTAATTCAGTCGGAGCTGACTAAGGGCCTTGTCCTTTGTGAAGGGTAGTCCTTGGGTAGGACCTACAGGGCAGGCCTATGACCCTACCCTAGGACTATAACCCCATCATTAGTCCCCGAATGGATTGGGGTTGGAACGACGAAGCGATGTTTGAAGTTTGGATCCGACTGGAGTGGGCTTGGCTTGGGCGTTGCTTGCCTCAATCCATTTTATCTTTTCTGACCAACGATCCGAGTGGAAGTACTCGCGGAACAGACTGTCGAAAGACAGTAGATGTGTAGGGTACGAAAAGGATGGGTAGAGCCTTAGCTATGGCGAGGTTGTATGAGTTCAGGCCCCTCTACGGTGGAGGTAATAGCCCTACCTCTTAGTGCTCAGGGAGCTTGTTGTCGAGTGGAAATATGGAATACAATGAGTTGCTAACCCCTCTACCAGCGGGGGAGGGTGGCTTATAAAGAGTGCGCTACCCTCCACAACGGTTCCGGTACAGGGGTGGAGTAGTGGCGATTGAATGCATACGTTACAGGTAACGTATGCCCTAAATGCTAATAAATGGACCTGGAAACGTACGACCGTTTCCCTCCAGGGAGGTTACGATGTACCGAGTGGTAACCAGTCGGTTAGCTTGATATCCTCCGAATGCTAGTCTCCGACTGGATAGCTGAGGACCTGTTACCGACTGGATGATGGAGAGTCCTTAATTCAGTCGGAGCTGACTAAGGGCCTTGTCCTTTGTGAAGGGTAGTCCTTGGGTAGGACCTACAGGGCAGGCCTATGACCCTACCCTAGGACTATAACCCCATCATTAGTCCCCGAATGGATTGGGGTTGGAACGACGAAGCGATGTTTGAAGTTTGGATCCGACTGGAGCGGGCTTGGCTTGGGCGTTGCTTGCCTCAATCCATTTTATCTTTTCTGACCAACGATCCAAGTGGAAGTACTCGCGAAACAGACTGTCGGAAGCCGAGTGCTTCCGCGGCATCTTTTGACGCGACCGGTCAACTGACAGCGGTGGATTTTCTGGGATCTCAAATTTCGGGTTCCGCGCGCTCAGCGGGGATGACGCCATCGCGCTCGAGTAGCGCGTGACGCCTCGATTCTCGCGCCTTCAACCTCTCCACTAATATCGCCGCAGTGAGTCGGGGGATAAGGTTTCGGGCCCACCTGCCAGCGACCCAGTCGGAACACTACTTAAATCTCGGCGGCGAGGGTTCTTCGTTATGCTCGCCGAATCTCTTGCCTTCGCCTGCTCCGTCTCTCTCGCCACCTCTAGCGCCTCTACACTCCTCCCTCCTCCTTCCTCCCGCGGGTTCGCAGTTTCCGCCATGACCAAGGGTCAGACCAGCAAGATGGAGGCGAGGAAGAAGAAGGGGAAGGCGGCGGCTCCTGCTCAACGGCGGCAGCGGCCGCTGCCGGCGGGGTGGATTCAAGGCGACTTCCTCCCCTCCACGGTGATGGAGGGGGATCTGCTGCAGCTGGTTGAGCACGGGATGATCGTGCACAAGTCTTGGAGGCTGCCGGCGGAGAACGAGGTCGAGCCGGCGCCTCGGTAGGGGGAGCGCGTCTTGCTGCTCAGCCACGTCTATCGAGGTTTCTCCTTGCCCCCGCATCCTTTCTTCAAGGGCATCATGAATCACTTTGGGGCACAACTTCACCACTTTCCCCCGAACGCCATTGCTCATCTCTCTGCTTTTATAGTTCTGTGCGAGTGTTTCATTGGCTGTCCTCCCCAGTGGGGGCTGTTCAAGCACATATTCTCTGCTAGATCCCAAACCATCAAACGACTCAGCCAGTCGGATGATAAAACACATCTTCTCCAGCTCTGCGGGGGCCTAGGTTTCCAGAAAAAGAGTCGGAGCAGTTATCCTGCCCTCCAGCTAAGTGAGTCGGTGAGGAACTAGCAGTCGACGTGGTTCTACTGCCAGGATATCGCCTGTCCGAATGCTTCGATAGGGCTGCCTCCCTTTAGCTTAGATCGGCCCGCCCCACCTAAGCAACTCGCGCTCACGAGGGTGGAGAAGAACGACATCCAACCTCTGGTCGGGGCGCTTGTAGATGTCGTCAGGAGGGGGGTCACTGGCATAGACTTGCTGGAGGTCTTCCTCGGTCGGCGTATCCAACCCCTGCAGGCTCGCGACCATGCCATGTGGCATTATACAGGGCCCGAGGATTCCACTCGGACCAACGTTGTGGGCGTGACTGAGGAGAAGGTGACCTCGTGGGTGCTCCAGATCACAGGCTCCTGCGAGAATCCCAAAGGATCTAGGCGAGTGAAGCCTTTCTGCGCGGATAATCCTCCTCCAAATCAGGTGAGTGGCACTTGTCGACTGCTCCTAACTGTCTTAATCTTATCGTTTGCTTGAATCTCTGTGTGACGTCTGATGTCGCCGACTGAATTTTATGCAGGAGTGGACCAACTGGTTTTCTTCCGTCTCGAACGGGAACCCGGCCGAGGAGGAGGAAGGCAGCCAGGAAGGCAGCGTGGAGAGCGCCGAATATGTCTCCGACAGCGGGGAGTCGGAGGAAGAGACTAGCGAGGAAGAGGAGGAAGACGAAGAGCAGGACTCGCCGCCTCCGCAAACAGAGCATCGGACCAAGCGCCGACACGAGCCTGCCGTTCCCTCGGCCCCTCCAGCATCTTCGAGTGCTCCGCCCACTGCCCCGGTGGTCCCGACTGCTCGGAGCACAAAGAGGGTCAGGGATGCTGCCGCTGAGCCTGCGGGTCAGCCTTCCAAGGCGGCCAAACCGAGTGGGTCCAAACCTCGGAAGGCTCTGCCGCAGATGAGGGTTGCAGTCCCCGTCACCTCCATGTAAGTGTATTGATCTTCTAATTTCTTCTGATATCCGAGTGAATTCCTGTTCATTGGTCGAATGGATTTCACTCGACAGAGTCGCTACTTCTGCCACCTCTCCGGCGCGCCAGGAGGATGACCCCATGGACACGGACAACGTCGTCTCGTCCGAGCCAGGTGCGTTGTAGTGACTTCGAGTGTTTTATTCTATCATAAGTTCTGCCTCTTTCTTTTTCTGAGATCTTGCGTCGTTCGATCTATCAGGGGCGATTTGCGTGGACGAGGGCGATCAGGGGAGAGCTGAATAGGCTGCGGAGCCCGTTCTTGAGGCTGCTCCGCCTGTTGCTGCTCTCGCCGCCGACGTGCCGCCAACTGAACCGGCGCTGGTGGTTGATGTGCCGACTGGAGCGGACCTTGGGATGCCTCAGGAACTTCCGATGATGCCACGCTCGTCGAATGTCGAGTTCAACATCCAGCGTCTCCCGGAGGAGCAGGTGGGAGCGGCCAAGGGAGCCATGGTGCAGGCGAAGCTGATGGCTGGAGAAGCCAAGAGGGCCTACGACTCCGTTGCGTCCTTGTACCAGCGAAGCTTGGAGCTGCGGGATGATATTCGAGTAAGTGGGCTAGTAAGTATTTACTTTTCTCTTGTAACCCACTGGGTGTTTTTGGATAGCATCTGTTGTTTGCAATGGGTTAACTCTGAGTGAACCCAGTGGGTGTAGTCCCCGAGACTTCTGTCGAGTGCTTGCACCGGCAGTTGTCTTTATACATATTGTCTTTGTTTTGGTCAGGTCTGTAAATAACATGACTGAGTGCGAGTAGTTGTGGCACTCGGAGTGCACTTATTGTAAGAGTCCCCGAGAGTAATTTGTACTCAGGTCGGGTAGTATTGGCCTCGTAGGCGTAGGTGGTAACATGCATCTCAATAGGGCGGGCCTGCTTGAGTTGCATGCCAGTGGGGTCACTCTTAGTGAACCCACTGGGTGTAGTCCCCGAGGCCGCTGTCGATTGCTTGCGTCGGCACGGGTCTGAAGAACTTAGCCTTTTGTTGTTGGATTTTCTGATTGTCCCTTGGTGTTTGCTGGCAGAAAACTTGTGAAATGGGAACAACCTATGAGACTCTCAGGGCGGAGAAGAATCAGTTAGCTGGTGAGCTTGATGCGGCGCTGCTTGCAATGGCTGGCATGAAGGATGCTCTGGCGGGATGAGAGAAGTCATTGGAGCAGGCTCGCGAAGCGAACAGGGTGTTGACTGAGGAAGTTGAAAAGATGGGGAAACAAAGGACTGCTCTGATGGGACAAATGGACGTAGTGAACAAACGGTGCAGAGCACAGGAGAAATACGTCAGCGACTGGGCTCGGCAGATGATGACGCGTCTGGCTGGTAAGTCCTGCTTTTTCCGAGTGCTTGTGTTATGCGCGTCACACTCGGTGCTTATTGTTTGCTTGTCCTGTTGTCATAGATTTTTGCTTTGACGCTGAAGCTGAAGCAGCTGATGTGGAGCGGTCGATTCTCGAGAACGTTCCACTCGGCGAGGACGCCAATCGGGATCTGCTCTGTGCGCACATCCGTGTGGGCAAAGTTGGTCCTTTCATCGGTCGACTGAGAGAAGTCGTCGGCCGAATCGACAAGGAGGTTTGGCTAGAAGATGAGTCGCGGCAGGAGATGGAGAACCTGATGACTCGACTGGAGGAGATTCCGAACCGAGTGCAGTCGTGGAAGAAATCTCAGCTCGTTGTGGTGCAGATGTTGCTCTATCCCTGGTCCGAGTCCATTGCAAGGAGGTGCGCGAAGAGAAGTTGAAGACGTTGAAGGTGGCCAACAGGAAGAAACTTCGATTCGAAGACTTCATGGAAACCTTCCTTGAAAGTGCCACCCACATCACCGACGGTATTGATCTGGACACGTTCGTAGAGCCCTCCAGTCCTGGTGTTAATCCAGATGATGCGTAAGAACACTTTTATCCTTGATATGCCGAGTGTTGATCTGTAAGAAACTTTGGCCACAGCTGTTGGCCGTCACATTCTTGTTTCGGTGTGGGTAAGCTTGATCCACACCGAGCCACTATCTTTGGTTGAACTTTGAATCGAATCTTTTGCTCTTCTGTTAAAATTTTGACTCGAGTTTTTGTTTGGTGTTTCTTGGTGAAGCCAAAGGCAAACATTCGGAACATGTCAATTGTCTTGACATCTGCATGAGCCTCATTGAGGGTCCGTGGAATTTCCGATTCCCCGAGTGTACCTGTAGGATACAGTCGAAGGCATGTGGGTGCTTAGGCGATTCTGCATCGCAGCTAAGCCCCCGAGTGTGACGTTAAGTGCACACTCGGAGAAAGTTAATACTTAGGAGATTCTGGGTCGCAGTCAAGTCCCCGAGTGTGACGTTAAGTGCACATTCGGAGAAGGTTAATACTTAGGCAATTCTGGATCGCAGCTAAGTCCTCGAGTGTGACGTTAAGTGTACACTCGGAGAAGGTTAATACTTAGGCGATTCTGGATCGCAGCTAAGTCCCCGAGTGTGACGTTAAGTGCACACTCGGAGAAGGTTAATACTTAGGCGATTCTAGATCGCAGCTAAGTCCCCGAGTGTGATGTTAAGTGCACACTCGGCGAAAGTTAATACTTAGGTGATTCTGGATCGCAGCTAAGTCCCCGAGTGTGACGTTAAGTGCACACTCGGAGAAAGTTAATACTTAGGCGATTCTGAATCGCAGCTAAGTCCCCGAGTGTGACGTTAAGTGCACACTCGGAGAAAGTTAATACTTAGGCGATTCTGGATCGCAGCTAAGTCCCCGAGTGTGACGTTAAGTGCACACTCGGAGAAAGTTAATACTTAGGCGATTCTGGATCGCAGCTAAGCCCCCGAGTGTGACGTGAAGTGCACGCTCGGAGAAAGTTTATACTTAGGCGATTCTGGATCGCAGCTAAGCCCTCGAGTGTGACGTGAAGTGCACACTCGGAGAAGGTTAATACTTAGGCGATTCTGGATCGCAGCTAAGTCCCCGAGTGTGACGTTAAGTGCACACTCGGAGAAAGTTTATACTTAGGCGATTCTGGATCGCAGCTAAGTCCCCGAGTGTGACGTTAAGTGCACACTCGGAGAAAGTTTATACTTAGGCGATTCTGGATCGCAGCTAAGCCCCCGAGTGTGACGCTAAGTGCACACTCGGAGAAGGTTTATACTTAGGCAATTCTGGATCGCAGCTAAGCCCCCGAGTGTGACGTTAAGTGCACACTCAGAGAAAGTTTATACTTAGGCGATTCTGGATCGCAGCTAAGCTTTTTTTTTTGAGACCGGAGTCTGTGACCTCGGAAGAACTTCGAACGTGCAAAAACTCAATCTGCTTTATATTATTTCACCAATACTTGTTCTTTACATTGCTTCAGTCGACGATCACGTGTAGAAGCGCTTCAGGAGGTCTCCGTTCCATGCTCGCGGTTCGTCTATCTCCCTGTCGACGTTGTAGAGTCTGTATGCCCCATTATTCAGCACCTTGGAGATGATGAAGGGTCCTTCCCAGGCAGGAGCCAACTTGTGAGGTCTTTGTTGATCTACTCGGAGCACCAGGTCGCCTGCTTGGAACGTATGACTCCTGACGTGTCGCGCGTGAAAACGCCGCAAATCTTGTTGATAAATGGTTGAGCGAGTCAGTGCCATCTCGCGCTCCTCCTCTAAACGATCCACTCCGTCTTGCCTTTCTTGTTCGGCTTCAGCTTCGGAGAAGAGTTCGACTCGTGGCGCATTGTGAAGCAAGTCACTCGGAAGGACCGCTTCTGCTCCATAAACGAGGAAGAACGGTGATCACCCTGTAGATCTATTCGGGGTTGTGCGGAGTCCCCAAAGCACTGAAGGTAGCTCGGTAACCCAAGCACCAGCGGCATGTCCTATCTCTCGCAGGAGTCTGGGCTTCAAACCTTGCAAAATAAGTCCGTTCGCCCACTCTGCTTGCCCATTGGACTGCGGGTGCGCCACGGAAGCAAAGTCCACTCGGATACCTTGGCTTGTACAGAAACCTTTGAATCTGTCCGAATCAAAGTTTGTCCCGTTGTCCGTGATTATGCTGTGAGGTACACCGAATCTGAAGATGATGTCCCTGACAAACTTGACGGCTGTTGAGGCGTCGAGCTTCTTGATGGGCTTGGCTTCGATCCATTTCGTGAACTTGTCGACTGCCACCAACAGATGTGTGTATCCACCTTGGCCTGTCTTGAATGGGTCGACTATATCTAATCCCCACACTGCAAACGGCCACACGAGGGGGATCGTCTTCAACGCAGATGTCGGTTTGTGGGACTTGTTGGAGTAGAACTGGCAGCCCTCACATCGGTCAACCATATCTTTAGCCATCTCGTTAGGCTGCAGCCAGAAGAAACCAGCCCTGAATGCCTTGGCGACGATTGCTCTCGAAGAACCATGATGACCGCAGGTCCCCGAGTGAATATCCTCCAGAATCAGCTGCCCCACCTCTAGGGAGATGCATCGTTGAAGAACGCCTGAGATACTTTCTTTGTACAATTGGCCATCAATGACAGTGAATGACTTCGACCTGCGGACTATCTGCCTGGCCTGGACTTCGTCTTCTGGTAGTTCCTGCCTCAGGATATATGCAATGATCGGCACAGTCCAATCGGGGATGACGGCAAGAATCTCCATGACCAGATCAACCACAGCAGGTACATCGACTTCAGTCGGATCCGTTGAACTCTTTGGTTGTACCGGCTCCTCTGTGAAAGGATCTTCTTTGACTGAGGGGAGGTGGAGGTGCTCGAGGCAGACGTCACTCGGGACTGGTCTCCGAGTGGATCCGAGTTTTGCCAACTCATCAGCTGCTTGGTTCTTCGGTCTTGGAACATGGTGAAGTTCTAGACCTTCAAACTTCTTCTCAAGCTTCCTCACTGCATTGCAGTATGTAGTCATGGTGGGGTTTCTGACGTCCCACTCTTTCATCACTTGATTGACCAGCAAATCCGAATCGCCGTAGACCATCAGGCGACGGACGCCGAGTGAGATGGCCATACGCAACCCGTAGAGGAGAGCTTCATACGCTGCCTCGTTGTTGGAGGAATCGAAGTGTATCTGTAGCACGTACTTGAGCTTGTCGCCCTTTGGTGATATGATCACAACGCCAGCGCCGGAGCCATTCAACATCTTGGACCCATCGAAGAACATTGTCCAATGGGCCGAGCAGATGTGGGTCGGTTGCTGTTGTTCTACCCATTCTGCTATGAAGTCAGCCAGAGCTTGAGACTTAATAGCTTTCTTGGCCTCGAACTTGATATCACAGTATAGCATCTCCATCGCCCACTTCGCCACTCAGCCTGACGCGTCTCGATTGTGGAGAATTTCCGACAATGGTGCATTAGAAACGACAGACACCGAGTGGTCTTGGAAATAATGAGCCACCTTCTTCGCAGTCATGTAAATCCCGTAGATAAGTTTTTGATAGTGGGGATACCTCTGCTTGGAAGGAGTCAGGACTTCAGAGATGTAGTACACTGGCCGCTGAACTTTGTATGCTTTGCCTTCTTCTTCTCGTTCGACTGTAAGAACAGTACTGACGACTTGATTTGTAGCCGCGATATACAGAAGAAGGGGCTCTTTACTGAGCGGAGCAGTAAGAACCGGCTGGGTGGAAATGAGGACTTTGAGGTCGTCGAATGTGACTTGGGCTTCGTCTGTCCACTCGAAGGTATCTGATTTCTTCATGAGTCGGTACAGAGGAAGCGCTTTCTCGCCGAGTCGACTGATGAACCTGCTCAAAGCCGCTAGGCAACTTGTGAGCCGTTGAACATCGTGTATTCTGACCGGCCTCTCCATTCGGACGATGGTCCCGATCTTTTCGGGGTTGACATCGATCCCTCGTTCGGAAACGAAGAAACCGAGTAACTTTCCGCTGGGAACACCGAATGAACATTTGGCGGTGTTGAGCTTGATATCATACCTACGAAGGTTGGCGAATGTTTCTGCCAAGTCAGTCAGCAGGTCGGAACCTTTGCGTGAGTTGACTACGATATCATCCATATACACCTCCACAATCCGACCGATCTGGTCGAGGAGACATTTTTGGATCATGCGCATAAAGGTAGCTCCTGCATTCTTCAAACCGAATGGCATAGTGATGTAGCAGAAGCACCCGAATGGGGTGATGAAGGCTGTTTTTAACTCGTCGGGACCATACATAAGGATTTGATGATAGCCCGAATAGGCATCCAGAAATGACAGACGCTCGCAACCCATAGTCGAATCGACAATTTGATCTATGCGGGGGAGCGGAAAATGGTCCTTCGGACAGACCTTATTGAGATGTTTGAAGTCGATGCACATTCGGAGCGACTTGTCCTTCTTGGGCACCATGAAAACATTCGCGAGCCACTCGGAGTGGTGAACCTCGCGAATGAATTTGGCCGCCAGCAGCTTGGCCACCTCTTCCCCGATTGCCTTCCTCTTGTGCGTGGCGGACCGGCGCAGGCGCTCTCGGACGGGCCGAGCGGTGGAATCCACGTGCAGTCGGTGCTCAGCCAACTCCCTGGGTACACCTGGCATGTCAGAGGGTTTCCATGCGAAGATGTACCAGTTCTCACCGAGGAATTGGGTGAGCTCGGCTTCCTATTTAGGATCGAGGGTGGTGGAGATGTTCGTCGAGGCAGCAATGGCATCCGTCGGGTGGATGCTGACCTTCTTCGTCTCTCCCGCCGACTGAAATGAAGACTCTAAAGCTGGCTTCTTCGAGCGCATCACGTCGGCGGGGTCGACTGTTTTCTTGTACTTGTCCAGCTCGAGGACGGCCATCTGCTGGTCGGCGATTCTTGATCCCTGCTGCAGACACTCTTCAGCCCGCTGCCGATTGCCTGTGATGGTGATCACACCCTTCGGGCCTAGCATCTTTAGCTTCAGGTATACGTAACATGGACGGGCCATGAAACGCGCATACGCTGGGTGACCCAGAATTGCGTGATAAGCGCTCTGGAAGTCGACCACTTCGAACGTCAGCTTTTCCTTGCGGAAGTTCTTGTTGGAGCCGAAAACGACGTCCAACGCAATCTGGCCGAGTGACTTGGCCTTCCGTCCAGGGACGACTCCATGGAACTGCATGCTGCTCTCGCTGAGTTTGGACATCGGGATGCCCATCCCCTTGAGTGTGTCGGCGTACATGATGTTCAAGCCGCTGCCGCCATCCATGAGGACTTTGCGCAGTCGGACTCCTTCTACCATCGGGTCGACGACCAGAGCCTGTCTCCCCGGGGTGGGTACATGTGCCGGATGGTCCGACTGGTCGAAGGTGATCGCAGTCTGAGACCATTTGAGGAACTTGGGGTTGGTAGGGGTGGCCATGTTCACCTCTCTGTTCACCAGCTTCAGTCGGCTCTTGCTCTCGACGTGAGCGAAAATCATGAGGGTTGCATGGACTTGGGGGAACGGATCCTCCTTATCCTCCTCATCCTGTTCATGGTCCTTCTCACTCAGTTGCCCTTCGCTGAAACCCTGGATCAGGAGGCGACACTGTCGAGTGGTATGCTTCGCATATATGGGGTTGCCCTCTTCATCCATCTTCGTATGAACCGGACATGGCTGGTCCAGGATGGGGTTATTGAACTGCTTCTTCTTGGGGGGTGAACTAAGCCTTCCCTTTGCCCTTGAACTTGGCATTGGTTACGGTCGCAGCTTCTGCTTGCGGAGCGGTCGGAGCTTTCTGCTTCTGCTTCCGAGTGTTGCCCCCATCTCCATCAGCGACTATATTGTGCTTGCCGCTTCGGATGCGGTCCTCTTCTTCGCCATTTGCATAGCGTGTTGCTATCTCCATCATCTTGCTCATGGAGATGTCGCCTGTTCGGCCGAATTTCAGGTACAGATCCCTGTACCGCACGCCTGCCTTGAAGGCGCAGACTGCTTGATGCTCGGTGACGTTCTCCACCGTGTGGTAGAGAGTTGTCCAACGCTGGATGAAGTCGCGTAGGGGCTCATTCTGCTTCTGGACGCACGGCTGGAGCTCCACGAGGCCAGCAGGGCACTTGCACGTCCCTTTGAAGGTCCTGATGAACACCCGGGCCAGATCTGCCCAGCTATAGATGCTTGAGGGGGCCAACTGGTTCAGCCACGCTCGTGCCGAGCCGTCGAGCATCAGAGGGAGGTGCTTCATGGCGACATGGTCGTCTCCTCCTCCGATATGGACTGCCACTCGGTAGTCATCCAGCCATGTTCCTGGCTTGGACTCTCGTGTAAACTTGCTAATTCCCGTCGCCAATCGGGAGTTGGGAGGGATGTCAGCCGAACGGATGGCTCGACTGAAACACTCGGGACCAGAAACGATGGCCCTGCTTCCACTTGGACGGTCAATATCGCGACCATCATGGTGGGCCCGGCCTCTGTCGACCCTCCGCTGGGCGGTATGCAGTCTTGCGTCGGGCCTTGGGTCGTAAGTGTCACCGACTGAACGCCGATCATCATGATGTCGGGGCCCGTAGGGCCCACCCCGTGGAGGGGTGCGTGAACGGCGGTGATCTTCGTGATTTATGGAACGGCTGCCTCCTGTGTGCCGCTGATGGGAACCTGGGATGTGAACTGACCGATGCGTATTCACATGAACAGAACTATTATAGATCCTGTTGTGCGACTGGGAGACCGCTGAATTCTGCTGCTGCGCCGTGTGCAACAGGGCTCGGATCTGCTCAATCCCTCTACAGCCTCTGAATCAGTCGGCTGGAGGGAATCGGCTATCTTGGCAGCCGCAGCCAAGTTGAGGAGGGGTGTGCGGAACATCTCCACGTTGCTCCGCCGAGTGTGCCGACTGGGAGAACGGCGAGGCGGACGATGCGCGCCGGACGCTTCGCCGATCTCGTGCTCGTTCCGGCCAGCTTGACGGGGGTCTTCATGGGAATTGGCCATGTGTACTTCTGCTGCAGGCCCGCGACCCGCGTACTCGGAAGGAAACTCAGTTGGAACCGAGCCCTAGCGCTGGGATGGCGGGGCAACCACAACTGACTCAAGAACCGCCACTTGTGAAGATGCGTTCTGGCGTGCCTGGGCGTGTCGCACCCAACACTCGAGCCGCGGACGGCGGGACCACTTGATGCGGCGCGTGACGGCGGTGTAGGTCGACACCGGAGCCGACTACTGGAGAAGAAGAATGCCACGGGCGCCGGCAAAGAAGTCGAGGGGCGCATCCCGAAGCCACGCCGAATCGTCGACGATGAAGGAGAGAGCGCCGAAGAAGATCTGGTGACCCATGCTCGAATCTCCACCGGACAACATGACGAAAGGAAGTAGTCGCAATCTCGCTGGAAGTCCCTTAGACGCCTGCCCCACGGTGGGCGCCAACTTTCGTGGGTATAAGCCTGACAGTAGATGTGGAGGGTACGAAAAGGATGGGCAGAGCCTTAGCTACGGCGAGGTTGTATGAGTTCAGGCCCCTCTACGGTGGAGGTAATAGCCCTACGTCTCAGTGCTTAGGGAGCTTGTTGTCGAGTGGAAATATGGAATACAATGAGTTGCTAACCCCTCTACCAGCGGGGGAGGGTGGCTTATAAAGAGTGCGCTACCCTCCACAACGGTTCCGGTACAGGGCTGGAGTAGTGGCGATTGAATGCATATGTTACAGGTAACGTATGCCCCAAATGCTAATAAATGCACCTGGAAACGTACGACCGTTTCCCTCCAGGGAGGTTACGATGTACCGAGTGGTAACCAGTCGGTTTGCTTGATATCCTCCCAATGCTAGTCTCCGACTGGATAGCTGAGGACCTGTTACCGACTGGATGATGGGGAGTCCTTAATTCAGTCGGAGCTGACTAAGGTCCTTGTCCTTTGTGAAGGGTAGTCCTTGGGTAGGACCTACAGGGCAGGCCTATCACCCTACCCTAGGACTATAACCCCATCACACCCCTCTACAAACATTAGATGCTTCCGAGACGTGCCCCTACTTCCAACTTTCCGCCGGAACTCACCCAGTTGATTCAGCAACAGAATACCCTGATGCAGCTGATCATCCAGAACCAGAACAATAACGACAACCATCATCCACCCCAGGCCGACAATCTCACCCGTTTCCTGAGGTTGAACCCTCCGACTTTCTCCAGCAGCATTGAGCCCATTGTGGCCGATGATTGGCTCCGCAAGATGGAGCGGGAACTTATCACTGCTGGTTGTACTGAAGCTGAGAAGGTGCCCTTTGCCGCATTTCAACTTGAAGGCCCTACAGCTGCATGGTGGGAGAACTACACCACCACATACCCCATTGCTGGAGTCACTTGGGAGCAGTTCAAGCAAGCCTTCCGTACCGCACATGTCTCAGCTGGTGCAATGAGTCTGAAGAAGCCTGAGTTTTGCAACTTACGCCAGGGAAATCGCTCTGTGGCTCAGTATGTCGATGAATTCAGCATGCTCGCCCGTTATGCACGTGGAGATGTGGCCGATGATGCGGCCAAGCAGGAAAAGTTCTTGGAGGGACTCAATGATGAGCTGAGCATTCAGCTGACTGTAGCCACGTTCAACAACTACCAGGAGCTGGTAGATAAGGCCCTCATCTTGGAGGGGAAACACCAGCAGATGGAGAACCGCAAGCGGAAGTATGGGAATGGAAAGTTCAACTCCGGCACTCAGCAGAAGCCTCACTACACCCCCCATTCAGGGTATACCGGGACTGGATCCGGTAAGTTTGGAGGACACGTCCAGCATAACCACCCAGTGCACAACCATGGAGGCCACAACCATGGAGGAAATGGGAACCACCGCAACAACAGCAACTTCAAGAATGGCGGTAATGGCACTCAGCAGCATTCAGCTCTAGCTCAGAAGGATCTGAATCACATCACCTGCTTCAAGTGTCAGAAGACGGAACACTATGCCACTGAATGTCCCCAGAACAAGCAGGGAAATGGAAACAGCAACGGCAACTCTGCAGCAAAGAAGCCCAATCCTTTTCCTCGAGATCAGGCGAATCACATTGATGTTGAAGAGGTCTGTGATCACCCCAATACTGTGGTTGGTAAGTTATTGCTAAATTCACGTCCAGTATTGGTACTTTTTGATTCTGGTGCAACGCATTCATTCATATCAAGGGTAGTTGTGGAAAAGTATAGTTTGCCAACTAGAACCCTCAGCCAGCCTATTAAGGTTAGTTCCCCAGGAGGCATGATGACAGCCGGGATAGGATGCCATGCTTTGAGTCTCAACATCGGGAACCATAATTTTCCCACCGACCTCATCGTATTAGAGTCCCAGGGATTGGATGTAATCCTAGGCATGGATTGGTTGGCCAAGTATGAAGGGAATATTGATTGTGACCTTAAGTCTATTTGGCTCACCACCCCCGAGAAAAAGCGGATTAAGTACGTGTCTCAGCGCCCGACACGGAGTAAACAAGTGAACTCTCTCACGGGAGTAGTCCAGGAGAAAGTACCGATTGTATAGGAGTACCCAGATGTATTTTTGGGGGAATTACCGGGCATGCCACCTGATAGAGAGATTGAGTTCCTGATTGAGCTATTACCCGGAACAACCCCGATATCCAAGAGACCCTATCGGATGCCCGCAAATGACTTGGTAGAAATCAAGAAGCAAATTAAGGAGTTGTTGGACAAAGGGTATATTCGCCCAAGTTCTTCGCCTTGGGGAGCCCCAGTGCTCTTGGTTGAAAAGAAGGATAAGTCCTTGAGAATGGTTGTCGATTATCGTGCATTGAACGAGGTGACCATCAAGAACAAGTACCCCTTGCCGATGATCAATGATCTGTTTGATCACTTAGTTGGAGCCCGAATATTCTCCAAGATCGATCTTCGATCCGGGTATCATTAGTTGAAGATTCGTGAACATGATATACCCAAGACAACCTTCACCACTCGGTACGGCTTGTATGAGTACACGATCATGTCATTTGGACTGACTAATGCTCCGGCCTATTTTATGAAACTGATGAACAAGGTATTTATGGAATACTTGGACAAGTTTGTCGTGGTGTTCATCGATGGCATGCTGATATTCTCCAAGAACGAAGAGGAACACAAGGAACATCTGCGTCTAGTTCTGGAGAAACTTCGAGAGCATAAGCTGTATGCAAAGTTTAGCAAATGTGAGTTTTGGTTGAAGGAAGTCGGATTCCTCGGACACGTCATCTCAGGACAAGGAATAGCAGTGGACCCTGCCAAGGTCGCAGCAGTTACCGAATGGGTAGCACCCACTTCAGTCAAGGAGATCCACAGTTTCCTCGGACTTGCCGGATATTACAGGAGGTTCATTGAAAATTTCTCAAAGATCGCCAAGCCCATGACAGAGTTGTTGAAGAAGGAATCCAAGTATGTTTGGACTGAGGAATGTGAACTCAGTTTTCAAGAGTTGAAGAAATGTCTGGTTACAGCCCCAGTGCTGATATTGTCGAACATTTGGAAGGATTTCCAGGTCTACTGTGACGCTTCTCGTCAAGGACTCGGAGGAGTGCTCATGCAAGAAGGTAAAGTTGTAGCCTATGCATCCAGACAGCTTAGACCCCATGAGTTGAATTACGCCACACATGACTTGGAACTAGCAGCCGTAGTGCACGCTCTCAAGACTTGGAGACATTTCCTGATCGGAAATAGTTGTGATGTTTACACCGATCACAAGAGCCTGAAATATATCTTCACGCAGAAGGAGTTGAACCTCAGACAGAGGCGATGGCTAGAATTGATCAAGGACTATGACATGAAATTGCATTATCACCCAGGCAAGGCAAATGTTGTAGCCGATGCGTTGAGCCGCAAGAGTTATGTGAACACACTCATAGCAGGAGGATTACCCCAGGAGTTAGCTGATGACCTCCGAGAGCTCAAATTGGAAATAGTTCCAAGAGGATTTGTTGCCACGCTGGAAATTCAGTCCACTTTGACAGAAAAGATCCGCGACGCACAGAAATCAGACAAGGAGATAGCTGAGATTAAGCAGAAAATGAAAGACGGGAAGGATAAAGGTTTTCATGAGGATGAACACGGAACTTTATGGTTTGAGGATCGCATCTATGTGCCCAATGATCCCGAACTCAGGAAGTTGATACTTCAGGAGGCCCATGATTCCCCGTACTCGATACACCCCGGCAACACCAAGATGTATCTAGATCTGAAAGAAAGTTTCTGGTGGACAGGAATGAAGAAAGACATTGCCGAGTTTGTAGCAATATGCGATGTTTGTCAGCGAGTAAAAGCCGAGCATCAGAAGCCAGCAGGTTTACTCCAACCTTTGCCGATACCCGAGTGGAAATGGGAAAAGCTTGGTATGGACTTCATCACAGGATTACCCAGGACCCGTTCTGGCTATGATTCTATTTGGGTTGTGGTCGATCGTTTGACCAAGGTAGCTCACTTCATTCTTGTGAAGACTACTTACACGAGTGCCAAGCTGGCCAAGATATATATGACCAGGATCGTATGTCTGCACGGAGTACCTAAGAGCATTGTGTCAGATAGAGGGACTCAGTTCACATGAAAATTTTGGCACCAATTGCATGAAACCTTGGGAACGAGATTGGAGTTCAGTACAACTTTTCACCCATAGACAGATGGACAGACCGAGAGAGTCAATCAGATTCTGGAGGACATGTTGAGAGCTTGCGCACTAGACTATGGGTCTAGTTGGGATGACAATTTGCCTTATGCCGAGTTCTCATACAACAACAGCTACCAGACCAGTCTGAAGATGGCCCCTTTCGAAGCTCTATACGGAAGGAGGTGCAGAACACCGTTGATGTGGGATGGAGTTGGAGACCGACAACTTTTTGGTCCCGACCTTATCCGAGGTTCTGAAGAGAAGGTCAAGCTAATTCATGACCGACTCAAGATAGCTCAGTCCAGGCAGAAAAGTTATGCTGACAGCAAACGTAAGGAAGTAACATACGAAGTGGGAGACCGAGCATATCTTCGGGTGTCTGCACTTCGAGGAATCAAAAGATTTGGTGTGAAAGGAAAGTTAGCACCCCGATTCATTGGCCCCTACAAAATTCTTGGGCGTAGAGCCGAAGTTGCATATAAACTGGAACTGCCGGAAGGATTGTCCGAAGTTCATGATGTCTTCCATGTTTCCGAGTTGAAGAAATGCCACGCTGAGATGGCCGATGTTCCGTTGAGAGATACAGTGCCCCTAGAGGCCATACAGCTTGACAGTGATCTGACGTATGAGGAGAAACTCGTCAGGATTCTCGAGACTGCCAACAGAGTTACCCGCAACAAGATCATCAAGTTCTGCAAGGTGTTGTGGAGCCACCACACCGAGGAAGAAGCCACCTGGGAACGAGAAGAGGATCTTCGTCGAGACCACCCGCACCTATTTTCTAGCCAACCCGAATCTCGAGGGCGAGATTCATCTTAAGGTGGGTAGGTTTGTAACATCCCAATTTTCCTAATCGGGAATGTTATACATTGTAGCTCAGCATCTATGCATATTGATTTAAATTAAGTTTGCATTTGAATTCTTTCGACTTTTGCCTTTTGCATTTCTAGTTTTTCTTCACACGAGAAATCCCGGAAATAATCTCTTGCACGCAAGAGAGAGAGCGGAGGAAAATGACCCTCCAAAATGTGAGACATCTCTGAAATATTTGGAGCCAAGAAAGCCAAAGTTTTATCGTGAAAATAATTGCCGAAAAGAAAAACATTTTTTTAAGTTTTTATTTTTGCCTTGGAAAAATGTTAATCGAGTAGAGGATATTTTTCTGATTTTTTGGTATATAATACCCCTATTTTAGGATTTTATTTACCTGCCTTTTTATTTGTTTTACTTCCTATTTTAGAAAAATAGGAAAGGTAGTTTTTTTAGAAACCGCATCGGCGCCAGATAGGCCCTCTGGGCCAAATCGCACTGTAGCCGGGATCCAGATCCCCTTCGGATCGGCCGACCGACCGAGACCCCCCAGCTCCCCTCTCCCTGCCGCGTGGGACCCCCCCCCCCTGAACGACCCCAGCCCGAGCCGGCCCCCTTCCTTCCTCGTTCTTCCCTTACCTTCCCGAGCCCGAGCTCCTTCCAAAGCTCGCCGGAGCCGATCCCCTCTCCCGGATCTCTGTCCCCTTACCTTCCCCGAGCCCCCTAGCCCCCTATATAAAGTCCCTCTGCCACCGCACCCCGTTCCCCACCTCGCCGCCCCAGCCCTCGCCCCACGCCGCCCCCACGCGAGCTCGCCGGAGCACCGAGCCCGGCCGAAGCCCCAGCCGCTCCCCTGCTCGCCCGACCCCTCCCCTCGCCTCGCCGCCACCGCCACCGGACGCGGGAGCTTCGCCGCCGCCTCCCCAAGCCCTCGGCCGCCGTTGGGACTCACTGGAGCCGCTTCCCCGACTCCTCTCCGCCTCGGCCATCGCCGGAGACCTCACCGGAGCGCCTCCACCTCGCTGTAAGCCCCTACCTCCTCCGTAGCCGTTGGATCCAAAATACACGCTATAAATTAGATCACGATACCCCTTCGGTTTTTAAGTAAAAACCCGAACGGTTTTCTGCCCCACTTATTATTTAGCCATAGATTTTGTTATACTTCGACCGTTTGCTCATTCTACCCGCAGCACACACCCCCGCACCAAATCAGGGATTGCCACCTGTCTGTTAGTATTTGTTTTCTTTTTCTGTTTATTTCCCCAAACAGAGAAAGTTTCAAGTTTGTTTTGATCATAGCTTTTGATCCCGAATTCCAATGGAGTTGAAACTTGTTCCAGTAGATCACAAATTTTCTGTAGTTTTTAAAAAACATATACTTTGTCTATGTTTGAAATTTTCAAATTTGAATTAGATCAGAATTAGTTTAAACCTTGTTTTGCTTATTCCAGGAGTTTAAAAAATGATTTTGATTTGATTCTTTTCGATACTGCTTCCTAGTGATTATATCTTACTGTGGTATAAGTTTCAAATTTTTGTAAACACTTTTACTTGGGTTTTTAACAGAAACAAATTTCTGCCTTAGTGACGTATAGTGAACTCTTTCACTTAGGCCATAGCAACTATTTACTTGTGATGTTATTTTTACTTGTGGTTGGATTGTAGTGCTTATGGTGTGTATTTGTTTGTATCGGTAGATCACCCGGAGTGCGAAGCTTGTTACTTAGAAGCGCTCGATCAAGACAACTATCATCAAGGCAAGTCATTTTGATCATACTATTTCCTACGTTTTTTCGATGCATGGTAGTTTCACCTTTCTTTGCCCAATTGCATGCTGCTTAGGTACTTGGAAATTTTAGTATAGGTTGTAGTATCATGTGGTAGGCACACAACAACCCCGATACTTGGCCCCGGGACGACAAATTTCATATCGCTACGCTTGAGTAGACGGGATTTCGGTTGAGTGCATAACACGAGTGATGCGAGGTTGATTAAATAATCAAGACCGGTTAAGACAAGATTTTCAAGACCTCGGATGCAATGCAACTCTGGGTGAAGGACGGTTGATCGGCTCCCTGGGGAAACCAGTGGATGACCCGGGATGCTGGAGACGGCCATGACATCTTGCGGAAAGCTTCACCCAGGCTCGAAGAGACGGATGAAGGCTTCAAGACCCAAGGCTTACCTACACAGCCACAAGTCATTATGGGCTCTGGCTTGGTTGGACAACGCGGCGACTCTGGATAGGCGGTGCTAGCAGATGTAGAAGAACGGTAGGATTGGATGGGCACCGATAGGGATTCAGAGGGACCCGTTGAAAGACCATGTTTTGATCATCCGGTCTTCAAACACCCTGAAGTGCGAGGACATACTCGGAGGCGATCAAATCTTGTGGGGAACATGTGCAAAACTCTGCAGAGTGCCCAACCTAATCGATTAGCCGTGTCCACGGTCATGGACAACTTGAGCCGAAGGAATTGAAATTCCCCTGAACTCTCGACACAACTTAATAATGATGTGGGTATTAAAAACAAACTCGGGTATGAGAATTGGTTGGCGGAACCATCTCGTTAACAACAAACAATGTAGTAATATTTTGCTTCCAGCCCCTCTTGTTGTAGGATAAAATTGGCTTTATGCAAAACTTATAGCCCCACCTGCCAAATATGCATGTAGAGATAGTTGATTATTATTTTTTACCCCTCTCTTGATGACTTGCCGGCATATTCCATATGCTGACCTACACGGCTGCAACGTATCATGTTGCAGAGTACTTTTCTGACCAGGAGTGAGGCTACGATCTACGCTCAGCGACAGGCCCTGGAGTCGGATGGACTCATCTACCTGATGCTTCCGCTAGTCTTCGTTAGATATCTCATGAGATGGCCTTCAGCCACTTTATTGTAATCCATTATTGTAATAAAGTACTCGTTATGAGATTTGGATTAATAAAGCTGTGTGATTGAACTCTTGAATATATACATTAATGTACTGAGTGTGTACCAGCATGATCTTGGGATGGTACGGAAACACCAGAGGCTTGACTCGTCTTGAGTCGGGTCGCTACAGCGTGTCTCCATGAATGAGAGCAAAGAAAGAACCGCCCAAATTCGCGCTAAGCATGAATGGTTTAAAAGGGTGCATTCTAGTGATGCAAATCACGAAGATCTTAAAGTTCTTGGTGTGACTCCTCTTGAATCTTTGTTTTTGCGTGTCAAACCTATTGATGAAGGGGCTGGATATGAATCCACTTTGGTTGAAAAATGCCCCAACGATTCGGAGTCCACCTATCTTGATGATAAAGGTGTGGAGAGTGGAGTAGAAGAAATCAAAATATTGGGTAGTAATGAAACTCCCACTTTGGATTTCAAGGAATTCAATTATGATAGTTGCTCCTTGTTTGAATGCATTTCCTTGATGCAATCCATTGCAACCTCTCCACATGCTTATAGCCAAAGCAAAGCCTTTACCGCACATATCGTAGATGCTATGATGAAATCTCTTGAAGAGAAACTCGAATTAGAATTCTCTATACCTGGAAAACTTCATGATGAGTGGGAACCTACTATCAAAATCAAGATAAAAAACTATGAATGCAATGCTTTGTGTGATTTGGGTGCTAATGTTTCCGCGATTCCAAAGTATTTATGTGATATTCTTGGTTTTCATGAGATTGAAGAGTGTTCTCTTAATTTGCATCTTGCGGATTCTACTGTCAGGAAACCCATGGGAAGGATCAATGATGTTCTTATTGTTGCAAATAAGAACTATGTACCCGTGGATTTCATTGTACTTGACATAGATTGCAATCCTTCATGTCCCATTATTCTTGGTAGACCTTTCCTAAGGACTATTGGTGCTATCATCGACATGAAGGAAGGGAATATTAGATTTCAATTTCCTCTAAAGAAGGGCATGAAGCATTTTCCTAGAAAGAAAATAAGATTGCCTTATGAACCTATGATGAGGGCTACTTATGGTTTGAGCACCAAAGATGACTATACGTGATTCCATTAACTTATGCCTAGCTAAGGGCGTTAAACAATAGCGCTTGTTGGGAGGCAACCCAACGAATCTATCCTTTTTATTTCTGTTTTTTGTTTCTCACACTTTCATAATTCTTTTATGATTGTGTTTTTTGTGTTTCTTTTGCGTTTGTGCCAAGTGAAACCGTTATGATTAGTCTTGGGGATGATCGTTTGGTCATGCTGGAAAAGATAGAAACTTTCTGCTCAGGAAAAGAATTTTCATTTTTTTTCTGTAAGAGCTTTTGAGTTGATTCCTTTTTGCTTCTGATTGCTACGCAAATTCTTCAGACTGTCGTAATTGTTCAGAATTTTTGAAGTACCAGAAGTATACGAAGTATACATATTGCTACAGACTGGTCTGCTGTTAACTGATTCTGTTTTTGTTGAGTTGGTTGCTTATTTTGATGAAACTATGGATAGTATCGGGGGGTATTAGCCATGGAATATTGAAAAATACAGTAACCCAACATCAACATAAGTAGAATTTAAGCTTGCTACAGTACCTAAGGAAGTGGTGATTTGCTTTCTTATACTAATGATATCACAAGTTTCTGTTTAAGTTTCGTGTTGTGAAGTTTTCAAGTTTTGGGTGAAGTTCTTATGGACAAAGAGATAAAGAGTGGCAAGAGCTCAAGCTTGGGGATGCCCAAGGCACCCCAAGTTGTTTCAAGGATGCCGAAAAAGCCTAAGCTTGGGGATGCCCCGGGAAGGCATCCCCTCTTTCGTCTTCAATCCATCGGTAACGTTACTTGGGGCTATATTTTTATTCACCACATGTTATGTGTTTTGCTTGGAGCGTCTTGTATCGTAGGAGTCTTTTATTTTTGCTGTGTCACAATCTTGCTTGCTGCACACCTAGACAGAGAGACATGCACTCACCGTGATTTTGTCGAGCTTCACTTATATCCTTTGGTTAGACAATTCAGCTCACGTGTGTTTCACTTATATCTTTTGAGCTAGTTGATTTTGCTCTATGTGTTTCACTTCTATATTTTAGAGCAGGGAAGCGCGTGGCGTGGTAGTGCATCTATGCTTTGAAAGTAGTCTCAAAAGGGGTAGTTATCTAAAGGGATATGAAAACTTCCACCTTGATGTGCATTGAGTAGTTAGAGAAGTTTGATTCTTCTCAATTAGTTTTGAGTTGTGGTTGTGGTAATATTGAAGTTATACTAGTCAGGTGTTTTGGATCTAGAAATACTTGTGTTGAAGTTAGTGATTCCCATAGCATGCACGTATGGTGAACCGCCGGTGCATAAAACCACCATTAGCCTCCCTCAAAACAGCCACCATACCTACCTACTATGGCTTTTACAAAGCCATTCCGAGATATATTGCCATGCAACTACCACCATGACATGTGCCACCACTTCTACATTGCCATTGCATGATCATAAGATAGCTAGCATGATGTTTGCATTGATGTCATGCCATGCTAGATCATTGTCACGGTACACTACCGAAGGCATTTCATATAGAATCATCATTGCTCTAAGTTTTGAGTTGTAAGTGTGATGATCATCATTGATGGAGCATTGTCCCATGTGAGGAAATAAAAGAGGCCAGCGAAGCCCATTTACAAAAAGAGGCCAAGGACGCCCACAAAAAAAGAGGCCAAAGAGCCCACCACCATAGAGAGAAGGGACAGTGCTACTATCTTTCCACACTTGTGCTTATTAAGCACCATGATCTTCATGATTGAGAGTCTCTCGTTTTGTCACCACCATAGAGCTAGTGGGAAATTTTCATTATATAACTTGGCTTGTATATTCCAATGATGGGCTTCCTCAAAATTGCCTTAGGTCTTCGTGAGCAAGCAAGTTGGATGCACACCCACTAGTTTTCTTTAAGAGCTTTCACATACTCTTAGCTCTAGTGCATCATTTGTATGGCAATCCCTACTCATTCACATTGATATCTATTGATGAGCATCTCCATAGCTCGTTGATATACCTAGTCAATGTGACCATCTTCTCCTTGTTTGCCTTGCAACCTCCACCACAGTCCATTCCACTTATAGTGCTAAAACCATGGCTCACGCTCATGTATTGTGTGAGAGTTGAAAAGGTTTGGGAAAGTAAAGGTGTGAATACAATTACTTGGCCAATATCGGGGTTCTGCATGATTTAAATTCGTTGTGCAAGGACGACAGAGCATAGCCATACTATATGATTTTGTAGGGATAACTTTCTTTTGGCCTTGTTATTTTGAAAGTTCATGATTACCTTGCTAGTTTGCTTGAAGTATTATTGTCTCCACGTCAGTAGCAAACTATTGTTTTGAATCTAACGGATCTGAACATTCACGTCACATAAGAGGAGTTACAAAGGACATCTATGCTAGGTAGCATGAAAGCATCAAAAATTCATTCTTTATCACTTCCCTACTCGAGGACGAGCAAGAGTTAAGCTTGGGGATGCTTGATACGTCTCAAACGTATCTGTAATTTTTGATGGTTTCATGCTGTTATCTTGTCAACTTTGGATGTTTTATATACCTTTTATATCTTTTTTGGGACTAACTTATTAATTCAGTGCCGAGTGCCAGTTCCTGTTATTTCTGTGTTTTTGACTCTTTTCAGATCTGATTTTGGAACGGAGTCCAAACGGAATAAAATCCCCGAAATAAAATTTTCTAGAACAAAAGAAGATCGGGGGACTTGAGGGCCAAGGCAGGAGGCCCACAGGGAGCCCACAAGCCTTGACGCCGCGGCCAGGGGGGTGGGGCGCGGCCACCAGGCTTGTGGCCTCCCTGGAGCTCCCCTGCCCTAGCTCTTTGGCCTATATATTCCCTAAAATCCCTGAAAAAATCAGGGCGTGCATGAAACCACTTTTCCGCCGCGGCAAGCTTCCGTTTCCGCGAGATCTCATCTGGAGACCTTTCCCGGTGCCCTGTCGGAGGGGACTTTGGAACTGGAGGGCTTCTACATCAACATCATCGCCTCTCCAATGACTCGTGAGTAGTCTACTTCAGACCTACGGGTCCGTAGTTAGTAACTAGATGGCTTATTCTCTCTCTTGGATCTTCAATACAAAGTTCTCCATGATCTTCATGGAGATCTATCCGATGTAATCCTCTTTGGCGGTGTGTTTGTCGAGATCCGATGAATTGTGGATTTGTGATCAAATTATCTATGAATTATATTTGAGTATTTGCTGATTTCTTATATGCATGATTTGATATCCTTGTAAGTCTCTCCGAGTCTTGGGTTTTGTTTGGCCAACTAGATCTATGATTCTTGGAATGGGACAAGTGCTCGGTTTTGGGTTCATACCGTGCGGTGACCTTTCCCAGTGACAGAAGGGGCAGCAAGGCACACATCATGTTGTTGCCATCAAGGGTAACAAGATGGGCTTTCATCATAGATTTGAGACTGTCCATCTACATCATGTCATCTTGCTTAAGGCGTTACTCTGTTCTTATGAACTCAATACACTAGATGCATGCTGGATAGCGGTAGACGTGTGGAGTAATAGTAGTAGATGCAGAAAGTATCGGTCTACTTGTTTTGGACGTGATGCCTATATATATGATCGTTGCCATAGATAACGTCATGACTTTGCGCGGTTCTATCAATTGCTCGACAGTAATTCGTTCACCCTCCGTCTACTTGCTTTCATGAGAGAAGCCACTAGTGAACACTACGGCCCCCGGGTCTGTTCACAACTATGGTCTCCACTTTTACTTTTACTTTGCTTTGTTTCCTTTTTGCTTTCATTTCTCACTTTGCAAACAATCTATAAGGGATTGACAACCCCTTCAAAGCGTTGGGTGCAAGCTCTTTGTGTTTGTGCATGTACTTGTGACTTGACGCGATCCTCCTACTGGATTGATACCTTGGTTCTCAAACTGAGGGAAATACTTACCGCCGCTGTGCTACATCACCCTTTCCTCTTCAAGGGAACACCAACGCAAGGCTCCAAGGCCGCAGGGGAATCCTTTGCATATTTGCCATGGAAGTCCTTGTAGGCATAGCCATCAACAGAAGGATTTCTAGAACCGTTGCCGGGGAAGGTCTGTTGTTACCGTAGCAAGTATCGGGGGGTAGTAACCATGGAAAAGTGAGAATACAGTAACATAACACCAATATAAATAGAAATTAAGTTTTCTACAATACCTAAAGAGGTGGTGGTTTGTTTTCTTATGCTAATGATATCACGAGTTTCTGTTTAAGTTTTGTGTTGTGAAGTTTTCAAGTTTTGGGTGATGTTCTCATGGACAATGGATAAAGAGTGGAAAGAGCTCAAGCTCGGGGATGCCCAAGGCATCCCAAGCCAAATTCAAGGACACCAAAAATGCTAAACTTGGGGATGCCCCGGGAAGACATCCCCTCTTTCGTCTTCAATCCATCGGTAATGTTACTTGGAGCTATATTTTTATTCACCACATGATATGTGTTTTGCTTGGAGCGTCGTGTACTATAGGAGTCTTTTATATTTGTTGTGTCACAATCATCCTTGCTGCACACCTTTTTGAGAGAGACATCCACTCATCGTGAATTTGCTAGAATACTCATTGAGCTTCGCTTATATCTTTTGAGTTAGGCAATTTAGCTCGCATGTGCTTCACTTATATCTTTTGAGCTTGATAACTTTGCTCTAGTGCTTCACTTAGATCTTTTTAGAGCACGGCGGTGTCATATTTTGGAGAAATAAGAACTCTCGATCTTCACTTATATCCTTTGAGAGTGCTCTCTCTGGGTAACTTGGTAATTGGCTTGTGCTATGAAAGTAGTCCTAAAGATGATAGGCATCCAAAGAGGATATAATAAAAACTTCCATATTCATGTGCATTGATTATAAAGAGAAGTTTGATTCCTCTCAATTAGTTTTGAGACATGGATTTGGTAATATTACAGTTATGTTAGTAGGGTGTTGTGAATCTAGAAATACTTGTGTTGAAGTTAGTGATTCCCGTAGCATGCACGTATGGTGAACCACTATGTTAGGAAATCGGAGCATAATTGATTTATTGATTGTCATCCTTTGTGTGGCGGTCGGGACCGCGCGATGGTTTACACCTACCAACCCTTCCCCTAGGAGTATGCGTTTAGCACTTTGTTTTGATTACTAATAAAACTTTAGCAATAAGTATATGAGTTATTCATGACTAATGTGAGTCCATGGTATAGATGCACTTTCACCTTCTACCATTGCTAGCCTCTCTAGTGCCGTGCAACTTTCGTCGGTGCACAAAACCACCATATACCTTCCTCAAAACAGCCACCATACATACCTATTATGGCATTTTCATAGCCATTCCGAGATATATTGCATGCAACTCCCACCGTTCCGTCTCATGACTTGTGCCGATACTTTCATATTGCCATTGCATGATCGTAAGATAGCTAGCGAGATGTTTCAATGTCATATGCTAAGCTAGATCGTTGCACATCCCGGTACATTGCCGGATGCATTTCCTATAGAGTCATCATTGCTCTAAGCATTGAGCTGTGAGTAAATAAATGTGTGATGATCATCACTATTGGAGCATTGTACCATGTCAAAAAAATGAAAAGAGGCCAAAGTTGCCCATGCAAAAAAATATGAAAAGAGGCCAATGAGCGCAAACAAAAAAAATGAGATAAAAAGGGAGAAGGGACAAAGCTACTATCTTTTTTCCACACTTGTGCTCCATAATAGCACCATATTATTGATGATATAGAGTCTCTCGTTTTGACACTTCCATACACTAGTGGGAATCTTCATTATATAACTTGGTTGTATATTCCAATGACGGGCTTCCTCAAAATTGCCCTAGGTCTTCATGAGCAAGCAAGATGGATGCACACCCACTAGTTCTCCTTTTGAGCTTTGACACACTCGTATCTCTAAGTGCATCCGTTGCATGGTAATCCCTACTCATTCACGTTGATATCTATTGATGGGCATCTCCATAGCCCATTGATACGCCGAGTCAATGTGACCATCTCCTCCTTTTTGCCTTACAACCTCCACCACACTCTATTTCACCTATAGTGCTCATATATTGCATGAGATTTGAAAAAGGTTTGAGAAAGTAAGAGTGTGAAAACAATTACTTGGCCAATACCGGGGTTGTGCATGATTTAAATTCGTTGTGTGGGGATGATGGAGCATAGTGAGACTATATGATTTTGTATGGATAACTTTCTTTGACCTTGTTATTCCGGAAGTTCATGATTACCTTGCAAGTTTGCTTGAAGTATTATTGTTTTCATGTCAATAGGAAACTATTGTTTTGAATCTTACGGATCTGAACATTCATGTCACAAGAAAGAAGTTACAAAGGACAAATATGTTAGGTAGCATTCCACATCAAAAATTCAGTCTTTATCACTTCCCTACTCAAGGACGAGCAGGAGTTAAGCTTGTGGATGCTAAATACGTCTCCAATGTATATATAATTTTTGATGGTTCCATGCTATTATCTTGTCAACTTTGGATGTTTTGTATGCATTTTATATATTTTTTGGGACTAACCTATTAACTCAGTGCCAAGTGCGAGTTCCTGTTTTTTCCGTGTTTTTGACCCTTTTGAGAGAAGGATATTAAACGGAGTCCAAATGTAATAAAATCTTCAGAATGATTTTTTCCATAACAGAAGATACGCAGGGAACTTGAGAACCAAGGCAAAAGGTCTCGGGGAGGCCACAAGCCCCCTAGCCGTGGCCGGGGGGGGGGGGGGGGGGTTGCCTACAGGCTTGTGGGACCCTCGTGGCTCCTTTGGCCTACTTGTTCTCCCTATAAATTCCCTAAAAATCTGAAACCACGGGAGAGAGCTACGAAAATATTTTTCCGCCGCCGCAAGCTTCTGTCTCCACAAGATCCCATCTGGGGACCGTTCTGGTGCCTTGCCGAAGGGGGGATTCAGACACAGAGGGCTTCTTCATCAACACCATTGCCTCTCCGATGATGCGTGAGTAGTTCACCACAGACCTTCAGGTCCATAGTTAGTAGCTAGATGGCTTCTTCTCTCTCTTGGATCTTCAATACAAAGTTCACCATGATCTTCATGGAGATCTATCCGATGTAATCTTCTTTTGCGGTGTGTTTGTTGAGATCCGATGAATTGTGGATTTATGATCAGATTATCTATGAATATTATTTGAGTTTCCTCTGATCTCTTATATGCATGATTTTGTATCCTTGTAATTATCTTCGAGTTGTGGGTTTCGTTTAGCCAACTTGATCTATAATTCTTGCAATGGGAGAAGATCTTGGTTTTGGGTTCATACCGTGCGGTGTCCTCACCCAGTGACAGAAGGGGTAGCGAGGCACGCATCACGTTGTTGCCATCAAGGGTAAAAAGATGGGGTTTATATCTATTGCATGAATTTATCCCTCTACAACATGTCATCTTGCTTAAGGCGTTACTCTGTTTGTTATGAACTCAATACACTAGATGCATGCTGGATAGCAGTCGATGTGTGGAGTAATAGTAGTAGATGCAGACAATATCGGTCTACTTGTCTCGGACGTGATGCCTATATGTATGATCATTGCCTTGGATATCGTCATGACTTTGCGCGGTTCTATCAATTGCTCGACAGTAATTTGTTCACCCATCGTAATACTTGCTATCATGAGAGAAGCTTCTAGTGAACACTATGGCCCCCGGGTCTACTTCACTTGATATTTTCAGCTCTACACTTTCACTTTGTTGCACTTTCCGCCTTTAGATCTCACCTTGCAATCAATTGTGAAGGGATTGACAACCCCTTTATAGCGTTGGGTGCAAGTTTGTTGTTTTTGCGCAGGTACTTTGGAGACTTGCCTTGATACTCCTACTGGATTGATACCTTGGTTCTCAAACTGAGGTAAATACTTACTACTACTGTGCTGCATCACCCTTTCCTCTTCAAGGGAAAAACCAACGCAAGCTCAAGAGGTAGCAATGTTCTTCCCCCTCTCCCTTCTTGTAATGAATTGAGTTTCCCCTTTGAAGTTATCTTATTGGATTGAGTCTTTAAGAACACTTAATGTATGTCTTGCACGTGTCTATCTGTGGTGATAATGGGATATTCATGTGAGTACTTGATGTATGTTTTGGTAATAAACTTGTGGGTTTCATGACATCGGGAACCTTGCATATGGGTTGTCACACGTTTTGACTCTCCGGTAGAAACTTCGCGGCACTCTTTGAAGTCCTATGTGTTGGTTGAATAGATGATTCTGAGATTATGTGATGCATATCGCATAATCATGCCCACGGATACTTGGGTCTTGGTTGATATGTGTCTTAAGGTGTTATTCTAGTACGAACTCTATGATAGATTGAACAGAAAGAATAGCTTCGTGTTATTTTACTACGGACTCTTGAATAGATCGATCAGAAAGAATAACTTTGTGGTGGTTTCGTACCCGACAATAGTCTCTTCGTTTGTTCTCCTCTATTAGTGACTTTGGAGTGACTCTTTGTTGCATGTTGAGGGCTAGTTATATGATCCAATTATGTTATCATTGTTGAGAGAACTTCACTAGTGAAAGTATGAACCCTAGGCCTTGTTTCCAAGCATTGCAATACTGTTCGTGCTCACTTTTACTATTAGTTACCTTGCTGTTTTTGTAATTTCAGATTACAAAAACCTATATCTACTATCCATATTGCACTTGTATCACCATCTCTTCGCCGAACTAGTGCACCTATACAACTTACCATTGTATTGGGTGTGTTGGGGACACAAGAGACTCTTTGTTATTTGGTTGCAGGGTTGCTTGAGAGAGACCATCTTCATCCTACGCCTCCCGCGGATTGATAAACCTTAGGTCACCCACTTGAGGGAAAATTGCTACTGTCCTACAAACCTCTGCACTTGGAGTCCCAACAACATTTACAAGGAGAAGGTTGCGTAGTAGACATCAAGCTCTTTTCTGGCGCCGTTGCCGGGGAGGTTAGCGCTTGAAGGTATATCTCTAGATCTTGCAATCGAATCTTTTAGTTTCTTGTTTTATCACTAGTTTAGTCTATAAAAGAAAACTACAAAAAATGGAATTAAGGTTGCCTCATATGCTTCATCTTTTTAATGTCTTTCGTGAAAATGATGGGAAGGAAAATTGTGCTCAAGTGCTAGAAGAAGAATTACATAGAATGCTTGGCATAAAATATGTGAATGATGAGCATGATTGCAATGTTGTTAGTATGAATACTTTGAATATCCATGATGCCAATGATGATTGCACCATTCATGATGAAAATGTTTCCTATAAGCATGCCGATTTCTGTGGAGTGCCTAGAGTTTGCAAATATATACCAAATAGGGAAAATAGATTTTGTAAGAGGCATAAGTATTTAGAAACTAAATGGTTGCATGAAAGGCTAGCTTATTGTGCTGAAGAATTTTATTTTCTTCGCATTACTTGTGATCTTTGCAATGAAAGAGGTCATTTTAATTTCCAATGCAAATTCTTTCATGATCAAGTGGTATCCAAAAATTGTGATAACTTCACTACCCTCGAGCATCGTAATGAACTTAGTCTACTTTTGGGGTATGAACACATGAAACATAAAACTAAGAGCCTTCCAGATTGGGCTATCATGAAAGTGCTTGATTTTGATCTATAAGAAATTTATTTTTATTGTGCGGTGAATTGCATTGAGAATCCCTACATTGCCAATTACTTAAAGAGAAGGAAACAAATAGAAGATAAAGATAATACTAATGAAGGGGAAGAGGTTTCCCAATACCCTCCTATTATTTCTTATGATGAATCAGGTAACGAGGAGGAGCTTTCTATTCAACCAACCTCTCCAAAAAGAAGCTTGGAAGAATTAAGTAAATCTTCACATGGGGTGAAGAAGAAGAAAAGAACAAAAAGTAAAGGTAAAGAGGTATCTCTCCCAAATAATGGTACTCCCACTACTATTGACGAGAATACATTTCCTTATGTGGAGAGTAGTAAAATTTCTATGCTTGTAGATCATGAAAAGAATGCTTTAGGTGATGGTTATATTGTTGAATTCATTCATGATGCTACTGAAAATTATTATGAGAGAGGATCATATGCTTCTACATATTGCAATAATATCAAGATTCCTCTCCATGTGTTGAATCTTTTGAAGTCATGCTTGTTTTATCTTCCTATGCTAGTTGATTCTTGCTCCAATAAATTGCTTGATCACAAAATACCTATGCATAGGAAGTGGGTTAGACTTAAATGTGCTAGTCATATGCTCCATGATGCTTCCATTATGTTTCAATCCTTATCTTTTTTGTGAGCATCATTGAAATCATCATGCCTAGCTTGAAAGGCATTAAAGAAAAGTGCTTGTTGGGAGACAACCCAATATATATCCTTACTGTTTTTGTGTGTTCACATGATTAAGCTATTGTATTAATCATGTTTTATTGCCTTAGTTTCAATAAAGTGCCAAGTAAAACCTTTATGATTAGTTTGGGTGATAGTTGTTTGATCATGCTGAAAAAGACAGAAACATTGCGCTCACGAAATCATTTCTAATTTCTATGGAGAGAGTGATTTTAGGTTGATTCTTTTTGCTGATGATTGATATACAAATGGCCTTAGTTTTCATAATTGTTTCAGAATTTTTGGAAGTGCACAAGTATGGTTAGAATTCAGATCATTACAGACTGTTCTGTTTTTGACAGATTCTGTTTTCAATGCATAGTTTGCTTGTTTTGGTGTTTCCGTAGAATTATAAGTCTAGTTTTGACAGTACCCAAGTGATTGATTTGCTCGGTATCATACTAACCCATCTCACGAAGTTCCGTTAAGTTTTGTGTTGTGAAGTTTTCAAGTTTTGGGTAGAGTTTTGATGGACTATGGAACAAGGAGTGGTAATAGCCTAATCTTGGGGATGCCCATGTCATCCCAAGTCAAATTAAAGGACACCAAAAAGCCTAAGCTTGGGGATGCCACGGGAAGGCATCCCCTCTTTTGTCTTCAATCCATCGGTTACGTTACTTGGAGCTATATTATTATTCACCACATGATATGTGTTTTGCTTGGAGCGTCGTGTATTATAGGAGTCTTTGCTTTTTGTTTTGTCACAATCATCCTTGCTGCACACCTTTTTGAGAGGGACATGCACTCATTGTGAATTTGCTAGAATACTCAATGAGCTTCACTTATATCTTTTGAGTTAGGAAATTTAGCTCGCATGTGTTTCACTTATATGTTTTGTGCTAGATAATTTTGCTCTAGTGCTTCACTTTAATCTTTTTAGAGCACAGCGGTGTCAAATTTTGTAGAAATAAAACTCTCGATCTTCACTTATATCTTTTTGAGAGTGCTCTCTCTAAGTAACTTGGTAATTGGCGTGTGCTATGAAATTAGTCCTAAATATGATGGGCATCCAAAGAGGATATAATAAAAACTTCCATATTCAAGTTCATTGATTAGTAAGAGAAGCTTGATTCCTCACAATTAGTTTTGAGATATGGATATGGTAATATTAGAGTCATGTTAATAGGGTGTTGTGAATCTAGAAATACTTGTGTTGAGGTAGTTATTCCCGTAGCATGCACGTATGGTGAACCGCTATGTTAGGAAGTCGCAGCATAATTGATTTATTGATTGTCATCCTTTGTGTGGCGGTCGGGATCGCGCGATGGTTAACACCTACCAACCCTTCCCCTAGGACTATGCGTTTAGCACTTTGTTTCGATTACTAATAAGAACTTTCACAATAAGTATATGAGTTCTTCATGACTAATGTGAGTCCATGGTATAGATGCACTTTTACCTTCCACCATTATTACCCACTCTAGTACCACGCAACTTTCGCCGGTGCACAAACCCACCATATACCTTCCTCAAAACAGCCACCATACCTACCTATTATGGCATTTTCATACCCATTCCGAGATATATTGCCATGCTACTCCCACCGTTCCGTCTCATGACATGTGCCGTCACTTTCATATTGCCATTGCAAGATCATAAGATAGCTAGCGAGATGTTTCAACGTCATACGCTAAGCTAGATCGTTGCACATCCCGGTACACTGCGAGAGGCATTTCATATAGAGTCATCATTGTTCTAAGTATTGAGTTGTAAGTAAATAAAAGTGTTATGATCATCATTATTAGAGCATTGTCCCATGTGAGGAAATAAAAAAATGAAAATCGAGGCCAAAGAGCCAAAACATAAAATGAAATGAGATAAAAAGAGAGAAGGGATAATGCTACTATCTTTTTCCGCACTTGTGTTCCAAATAGCACCATGTTCTTCATGATAGAGAGTCTCTTGTTTTGTCACTTCCATATACTAGTGGGAATTTTCATTTTATAACTTTGCTTGTATATTCCAATGACGGGCTTCCTCAAAATTGCCCTAGGTCTTCATGAGCAAGCAAGTTAGGTGCACACCCACTAGTTTTCTTTTTGAGCTTCCATACACTTATAGCTCTAGTGCATACGTGGCATGGCAATCCCTAATCATTCACATTGATATCTATTGATGGGCATCTCCATAGCCCATTGATACGCCGAGTCAATGTGATCATCTCCTTATTTTTGCCTCACAACACTACAGGAATTAGCTTCTTTGCCGTGTGCCATCACAGATGGCAAAGAGTAATCCACACACGGCAAAGAGTAATCCACAGACGGCAAAGAAAACTCCTGTCGGCAAAATTTTTGTGTCAGCCTACGACGGCATTGTAGCTTCTATGCCGTCAGCCTCACCGAAGCGGACGACAAAGAGCTTTGCCATCAGCTTTTCATAAGAGCAGTCGGCAAAGAGGTCGAGACGACAGCCGACAGGCGTTGCCTTCGTTAGGGGATAACGGAGGCTTTTGCCGTCTGCCTCGCCCTCTTCTTTGCCATCTGCCTTGCCCTCTTCTTTGTCGTCTGCCTCCACCTCCACTCTTTGCCATCTGCCTCCACCTCCTCCCCCCTCCACTCTTTGCCGTCTGCCTACCCATCCCCCCCTCCTCTGTGCCCTCTTCTTTGCCGTCTGCCCCCCAAGGAAGCAGACGACAAAGAGACTATATGGACACCCAGGGAGCACAGCTGGGTGCCATGTGGCACCTTTGCCATCAGTCAGCTGATGGCAAAGGCCTTTGCCATCAGCTGGCAGACGGCAAAGAGCCTATATTGTCACATTTTTGTTTATTTTTTCTATTTCACATCACATATATATAATTCATAGCACATATATGATAAATAGGTCACAACACATATATGATATACATATAAAGCTCATCAATGCCATTTGTTCATCAACGTACATCCCATATATCAAAAGAACCAACACATACAAAGTTTCATCCATATATACATACATACAGTTGCACATATATTGTTCATCCATATATACATATACATATAGTTCCACATTGTTCATCAACTCAAATAAAAACGGTAACTAAAGCACTCCAATGCCAGCTTCCATGCATGTAGTACATCCAATCTGCAAAATGGGAATAAGAAAGTCAGAAGAAGAAGAACAACAACATATATATGACAAATAAGCTAAATTGAAGAAAAAACATAAGAAGCAAGAAGAGAAGAAGGAGAAGAAAAAACAAGAATAAGGAGGAGGAGAAGGAGGAGGATGAGGAGAAGGAGAAGGAGAAGGAGGAGGAGAATAGGAGAAGAAGAAGGAGAAGGAGGAGGAGAATAGGAGAAGAAGAAGGAGAAGAAGAGAAGAATAAGGAGGGAAGAAGAAGAAGAATAAGGAGGGATCCTTCTCCTCCTCCTTCTTCTCTTCTTCATCTCCTCCTCCTTCTCTTCTCTTCTCTTTCTCTTCTTTTTTTGTTTTTCCTTTTCATTTCTCCTCTTCTCCTCTTTTTGGAGCTAAATTAGCTAACTATGTCTTTTTGGAGCTAAATGGGCTAATTATGTCATTGTTGGGGAAATTTAGGCAAGGATAATATGAAAGAGGAGAAGAAAGAGGAGGAGGAGAAGAAGAAGAAGAAATAAAGAAGGAGGAGAAGGACTAGAAGGTCCTTGGCCTTCTCCTCCGTCTCCTCCTCCTTCTCCTTCTTCTCTTCTTCTTCTCCTCCTCCTTCTTCTCCTTCTCCTTCTCTTCTCTTTCTCTTCTTCTTTTTGTTCTTCCTTTTCATTTCTCCTCTTCTCCTCTTCTTGGAGCTAAATTAGCTAACTATGTCTTTTTAGAGCTAAATGGGCTAATTATGTCACTATAGAGGAAAACAAGCTAAGTATATAGTATTAATGAGCTAACCAAGATTCTTATGCCATTTTGAGCTTATAATGTCTTGTTGGAGCTAAATGGGCTAATTATGTCATTGTTGGGCAAATTAAGGCAAGGAGAATATGAAAGAGGAGAATAAAGAGGAGGAGGATAAGAAGGAGGAGAAATAAATAAGAAGGAGGAGAAGGAGGAGGAGGAGGAGGAGAAGGACAAGAAGGTCCTTGGCTTTCTCCTCCTTCTCCTCCTTCTCCTTCTTCTCTTCTTCTTCTCCTCCTCCTTCTTCTCCTTCTCCTTCTCTTCTCTTTCTCTTCTTCTTTTTGTTCTTCCTTTTCATTTCTCCTCTTCTCCTCTTCTTGGAGCTAAATTAGTAACTATGTCTTTTTGGAGCTAAATGGGCTAATTATGTCATTATAGAGGAAAACAAACTAAGTATATAGTATTAATGAGCTAACCAAGGTTATTATGCCATTTTGAGCTTATAATGTGTTTTTCGAGCTAAATGGGCTAATTATGTCATTGTTGGGGAAATTAAGGCAAGGAGAATATGAAAGAGGAGAAGAAAGAGGAGGAGGAGAAGAAGAAGAAGAAATAAAGAAGAAGGAGGAGAAGGAGGAGGAGGAGGAGAAGGACTAGAAGGTCCTTGACCTTCTCCTCCTCCTCCTTCTTCTCTTCTTCTTCTCCTCCTCCTTCTTCTCCTTCTCCTTCTCTTCTCTTTCTCTTCTTCTTTTTGTTCTTCATTTTCATTTCTCCTCTTCTCCTCTTCTTGGAGCTAGATTATCTAACTATGTCTTTTTGGAGCTAAATGGGCTAATTATGTCATTATAGAGGAAAACAAGCTAATTATATAATATTAATGAGCTAACCAAGGTTCTTATGCCATTTGGAGCTTATAATGTCTTTTTGGAGCTAAATGGGCTAATTATGTCATTGTTGGGGAAATTAAGGCAAGTAGAATATGAAAGAGGAGAAGAAAGAGGAGGAGGTGGAGAAGAAGAAGAAATAAATAAGAAGGAGGAGAGGGAGGAGGAGGAGGAGAAGGACTAGAAGGTCCTTGGACTTCTCCTCCTTCTCTTCCTTCTCCTCCTCCTCCTCCTCCTCCTTCTCCTTCTTCTCATCTTCTTCTCCTCCTCCTTCTTATCCTTATCCTTCCCTTCTCTTTCTCTTCTTCTATTTGTTGTTCCTTTTCATTTCTCCTCTTCTCCTCTTCTTGGAGCAATATTAGCTAACTATGTCTTTTTGGAGCTAAATGGGCTAATTATGTCATTATAGAGGAAAACAAGCTAAGTATATAGTATTAATGAGCTAACCAAGGTTCTTATCCATTTTGAGCTTATAATGTCTTTTTGGAGCTAAATGGGCTAATTATGTCATTGTAGGGGAAATTAAGGCAAGGAGAATTATGAAAGAGGAGAAGAAAGAGGAGGAGGAGAAGAAGAAGAAGAAATAAAGAAGATGGAGGAGAAGGAGGAGGAGGAGGAGGAGAAGGACTAGAAGGTCCTTGGCATTCTCCTCCTTCTCCTCCTCCTTCTCCTCCTCCTCCTCCTTCTCCTTCTTCTCTTCTTCTTCTCCTCCTCCTTCTTCTCCTTCTCCTTCTCTTCTCTTTCTCTTCTTCTTTTTGTTCTTCCTTTTCATTTCTCCTCTTCTCCTCTTCTTGGAGCTCAATTAGCTAACTATGTCTTTTTGGAGCTAAATGGGCTAATTATCCCATTTTAGAGGAAAACAAGCTAAGTATATAATATTAATGAGCTAACCAAGGTTTTTATGCCATTTCGAGCTTATAATGTCTTTTTGGAGCTAAATTGGCTAATTATGCCATTGTTGGGGAAAATTAAGGCAAGGAGAATATGAAAGAGGAGAAGAAAGAGGAGGAGGAGGATAAGAAGAAGAAATAAAGAAGGAGGAGAAGGAGGAGGAGGAGGAGAAGGACTAGAAGGTCCTTGGCCTTCTCCTCCTTCTCCTCCTCCTCCTCCTCCTCCTCCTCCTTCTCCTTCTTCTCTTCTTCTTCTTCTTCTTCTTCTTCTTTCTTTTCATTTTTCCTATTTATTCTCCTCTTCTCCTCTTCTTGGAGCTCAATTAGCTAACTATGTCTTTTTGGAGCTAAATGGGGTAATTATCCCATTTTAGAGGAAAACAAGCTAAGTATATAATATTAATTAGCTAACCAAGGTTCTTATGCCATTTTGAGGTTATTATGGCATTTTGGAGCTAAATGGGCTAATTATGTCATTGTTGGGGAAATTGAGGCAAGGAGAATATGAAAGAGGAGAAGAGAAACTTACCGTAGTGGTCATCAAGGAGGAGAAACACCTGGAGAAGGGTCGTGCGACGCCCCTTGGGAGTTATTCTCCAGAAAATATATTTTGCAATGTCTCAGTTAGCATGATGACACTCAATTATTAATACTAGTTTATAATGAAACTCACCGTGCCAATCGAAGAGAAGACGGGCATCGGCGGAGGGACTTGACCGCTCTTCTCGCACATACCCTGAAGAGTGGGTCGTATTAGTTAGTAATGAAACAGATCCCAGAAGCATGGCTTGTGAGTCCAGGAGTGTTTTGAATTATGCCCCTTGAAATACCCTGGACGCTTTGGATCATGCTCAAAGGCGTTTAACTGATCCAGGATCTATTGGTCTGTCAACGCAGGTGGTGCCAAGTTTTTGACAACTTTACCTTTGGTAAAGTTCTTCTTGTCTTTTCTGAACTGATGGTCAGGATCCAGGAACTGTCTATGCAAGTCAAAGCAAGAATACTTCCGACTCTCCTGCAACCAATGAAACTGAAGAGCTGCCTTGCATTGGGGGCACGTGAACGTTCCATGCACACACCATCCAGAGAATAGTGCATACGCCGGCAAGTCATGCATAGAGTACAGGTACCACACATGCATTTTGAAGTTTTGTTTTCTAGCGGCATCGTATGTCTTGACCCCATTATACCAAGCTTCTTCCAATTCATCCTTAAGTGGCTGCAGGTACACATTCATATTCTTCCCCAGATAATTGGGCCCTGGAATTAAGAACGTCAGAAATATGTTCTTTCTTTGCATAATCTGTCCGGGGGGGGGGGGGGAGATTGAGTGGAATGACAAATACAGGCCAACAACTATATTTGGTTGCCATCATGCCGAAGGGATTAAAACCATCCGTGGCGATGCAGACTCGAGGATTCCTTGGATCTGCCGCTTTATCATGATGCAATCCATCAAAATGTTTCCACGCTTCCCCATCCGATATGTGTACCACCATCTTATTCCCATCCGCATCTAGTTCGGTTCTTTTGCCCAATTTGTGCCATGTCATCTGTCTGGCTGTCTCTTCGACCACAAAAAGACGGTGAAGTCTTGGTACGATTGGCATATACTGAAGAACACTAACTGCGATTTTGGTCTGCCTCTTCTCACCCATACCGTTGTCTACCACAAGATACCTGCAAGACTCGCAATTGGGACAATAGTCCAAGTGTGCATACTCCTTCCTAAATAAGACACATCCTTTCTCACATGCATCTATCTTCTCATAGGGCATCTTAAGTACACGAAGTATTTTGTCCGACTGGTACAGGTTTGCAGGCATGACATGGCCTTTGGGTAGGAAGCGTCCAAATAGTGTCATCATCGCGTCGTAGCATTCTATTCCCAAGTTGAACTGAGCCTTCAGAGCCATTACTTGTGCAATTGCATCCAGCTGACAGAACTCAGTGTGCTCATGGAGAGGACATTTTGAAGACTCCAACATTTCATAAAAGGCCTTTGCAGATTCCTCCATCTCATCTTCCGAATCCCGAGCATCATCAAAGTCTTGCACCATGTCTTCGATCACGGTACCATGCTCGTCGGTGCGACGACGGACCACCTCAGCTCTTGTGCGTTGTATAGACTCACCATGAAATGTCGACACTGTATAATTAGGCTTAAAACCCCTCCTCTGTAGGTGTTTACTCATTACAGCCTCTGTCGTCTTTTTATAGTTGTCACATCCAGGACAGGGGCAATAGTTTCTTTCCTCGCCATTTGCGAATGCGGCTTTCACAAATTCCTTTGTTTTTACAAACCATTCTTTCGTCATCTCTTTCTGACTAGGGTGACCGGTATACATCCATGCACGATCACTCATCTTGCCTAGCTAGTAAAGACAGAAGAAATATATTTATATATAATTTAGCATTTATATTCATTGGTTAATCAGGTTCGCCATTTTTATTACGTCCAGGCAACCTACACGCTAATAGGTAAAGATAGGTCCTAATCCCACCCGAGTATGTGTAGATTGGGTTCGTTTTCCCATGCTCTGCTCCGGATCCAACGCAAAATTTCTGCAGCACCTCCCCGCTGTTCTCCCGATACACGTCTCCACAATAAATAGAGATGATGTGCATACGGAGAACAACAGGGAGGCACTGATGAAATTCCGCATCGGATCCAGAGCACAGCATACGGGAAAACTAACCCAATCTACACATCCTCGGGCTATCCATGGATAATGTTGGACAATTCGAAAGGATGGCGGTTATAAATATGCAAAGACATGCATATTTATAGATGTCGCCCTTTCGAACGGGAGACGCATACTGGTCACGCATACTGACAAAAAAATTTAGTTACCTAAATCTAGAAAGTTTCATTCGGAAACCGAGCCACAGTAAATGAAGGGGCGTGGAGGAGATGAAATTTGTACTGACCCACGAATGCAGGGGCGGAGCTCGTACAACGCACGGGGAGGTCTTCGCACAGCAGACCTCACAGCGACGAGATAACTATCACATGTAAATGCACCCGATCAACACAAATATGCTAATTATGTCATTTTAGAGGAAAACAAGTTAAGAATATAATATTCATGAGCTAACCAAGGTTTTTATGCTATTTTGTAGCTAAATGGGCTAATTTTCTCATTGTTGGGGAAATAAGGTAAGGAGCATAAGAAAGAGGAGAAGAAAGAGGAGGAGGAGGAGAAGAAGAAGAAATCAAGAAGAAGGAGAAGGACGAGGAGGAGAAGAAGGAGGAGAACAAGGAGAAGGTATTTTTCTTCTCTTCTTCTTCTTCTTCTTCTTCTTCTTTCTTTTCATTTTTCCTATTTCTTCTCCTCTTCTCCTCCGGTTGGAGCTAAATTATCTAATTATGTCTTTTGGAGCTATATGGGCTAATTATGTCATTTTAGAGGAAAACAAGCTAAGAATATAATATTCATGAGCTAACCAATGTTCTTATGCCATTTTGGACTTATTATGGCATTTTGGAGCTAAATGGGCTAATTATGTCTTATTCTCTTCTTCTCTTCTTCTTCTCTTCTTCTCCTTCTTGTTTTTTTCTTCTCCTCTTCTTCTTCTTCTTCTTCGTCTCCTCCTCCTCCTCCTCCTCTCCTCTTCTCCTCCTCCTCTTCTTCTACTTCTTCCTCTTCTTTCTATTAAGCTAACTAACTAACTAACCTAACTAACCAAGCTAACTAAACCTATCGCTAAACCTATACAACACTAAACAGGAAAAAAAATAACAAAAACATAATCTACCACTAAGTAACTAAAAAAGAATCTAGCTACCACTAATTAACAAAACATAATCTACCACTAAACTACCTACTAAATCTACTAATTAACTAACTAAATCTACCAACTAACTAAACTACCAACTAACTAAAGATAATCTACCAACTAACTAAACTACCACTAAATCTACTAATTAACTAACCTACCAACTAAACTATATATACCACTAAATCTATTAATTAGTAAAAACAGAAAAAAAATCACCTTGGTTAGTAGTGGGCAGCCGGGGCGGTGACGGTCGGGGCGGTGGGTGACCTGGCCGGAGCTGGTGGAGGAGGGGTCGCGGGGAGGAGAGGGCACCAGAGCGAGGGGTGGTAGGGAGGAGGGGGTCATATGGAGGAGGAGGCGGTGGTGGAGGAGGGGGCGGTGGTGGAGGAGGGGGTCACAGGGAGGAGGAGGGGGCGAGCTCCGGCGGCGGGTCATAGGGAGAAGGGGGCGGTGGGGGGGGGGGGGGGCGCTGCCGGGGGGCTGTGGGCACCGAGGCGGCGGCGCCGGGGATGGTGGGGCGCGCTGCTGGGGGGCTGTGGGCACCGGGGCAGCGCCTGGGGGCTGCGGGGCGGCGACGGGGGCGGCGGCGGCGGCGCGACGGTGGTGGCGGCGGTGTGGGTCGGGGGAGGAGAGAGAGAGAGAGGGTCGGGGTGGGGGTGGGACGGCCGTTAGTAGATTCATGAACTTTGTCGTCTGCTGGTGGACGACAAAGGGTATATATTCTTTGTCGTCTGCCTCTGGCATCTTTGCCGTCCGCCAGCAGACGACAAAGAAGGGCGTAGGTTGACCTAATGTTTCCCCGGCCAGATGAGCATATTTGTCGTCTGCTGGCCCCTTCTTTGTCGTTTGCGGCAGACAGCAAAGAATTGACTGCTGGCAAAGACCTTCTTTGGCATCACGAAGTTCTTTGCCATCTGCTTACTGGGAGCTGACGGCAAAGACACTCTTTGCCATTAGCTAGCAGACGGCAAAGATTTGGCAGACGACAAAAAACTAATTTCCAGTAGTGCAACCTCCACCACACTCTATTCCACCTATAGTGCTATATCCATGGCTCACCCTCATGTATTGCGTGAGAGTTGAAAAAGTTTGAGAAAGTAAGAGCGCAAAAACAATTTCTTGGCCAATACCGGGGTTGTGCATGATTTGAATTCGTTGTGTGGGGATGATGGAGCATAGCTAGACTATATGATTTTGTAGGGATAACTTTCTTTGGCCTTGTTATTTCAAAAGTTCATGATTACTTTGCTAGTATGCTTGAAGTATTATTGTTTTCATGTCAATAGTAAACTATTGTTTTGAATCTTACGGATGTGAACATTCATGCCACAAGAAAGAAGTTACAAAGGACAAATATGTTAGGTAGCATTCCACAAAAAAAATTCAGTCTTTATCACTTCCCTACTCGAGGACGAGCAGGAGTTAAGCTTGGGGATGCTTGATACGTCTCCAACGTATCTATAATTTTTTATGGTTCCATGCTATTATCTTGTCAACTTTGGATGTTTTATATGCATGAATATGCTATTTTATATCTTTTTTGGGACTAACCTATTAACTCAGTGCCAAGTACCAGTTTCTGTTTTTTCCGTGTTTTTGACCTTTTTCAGAGAAGAATATCAAACGGAGTCCAAATGGAATAAAACTTTCGCGATGATTTTTTTGGACCAAAAGAGACCCCCGAAGCTTTGGAAGAAGGCCAGAAGAGCCACGAGGGAGTCACAAGCCCAGGAGGCGCCCCCCTAGGCCGCGCCTAGCAGTCTTCTGACCTCCTCGCGGGCCCAACCGACGTAATTCCACCGCCATAAATTCCTATAAATACAGAAACCCCCAAAAATAAACCTAGATTGGGAGTTCCGCCACCGCAAGCCTCTGTAGCCACCAAAAACCAATCGGGAGCCCGTTCCGGCACCCTGCCGGAGGGGGAATCCATCTCCGGTGGCCATCTTCGTCATCCCGGCGATCTCCATGACGAGGAGGGAGTAGTTCTCCCTCGGGGCTGAGGATATATACCAGTAGCTATGTGTTTGATCTCTCTCTCTCGTGTTCTTGAGATGTCATGATATCGATGTACCGCGGGCTTTGCTACTATAGTTGGATCCTATGATGTTCTTCCCCCTCTCCGTTCTTGTAATGAATTGAGTTTCCCCTTTGAAGTTATGTTATCGGATTGAGTCTTTAAGAACACTTGATGTATGTCTTGCATGTGTCTATCTGTGGTGACAATGGGATATTCATGTGAGTACTTGATGTATGTTTTGGTGATCAACTTGCGGGTTTCGTGACATCACAAACCTATGCATAAGGGTTGGCACACGTTTTTACTCTCTGGTAGAAACTTCGGGGCACTCTTTGAAGTCCTATGTGTTGGTTGAATAGATGATTATGAGATTGTGTGATGCATATCGTATAATCATGCCCACGGATACTTGATGTGACAATGGAGTATCCAGGTGACATTAGGGTATTGGTTTATATGTGTCTTAAGGTGTTATTCTAGTATGAACTCTATGATAGATTGAACAGAAAGAATACCTTCGTGTTATTTTACTACGGACTCTTGAATAGATCGATCAGAAAGAATAACTTTGTGGTGGTTTCGTACCCGACAATAATCTCTTCGTTTGTTCTCCTCTATTAGTGACTTTGGAGTGACTCTTTGTTGCATGTTGAGGGCTATTTATATGATCCAATTATGTTATCATTGTTGAGAGAACTTCACTAGTGAAAGTATGAACCCTAGGCCTTGTTTCCAAGCATTGCAATACTGTTCGTGCTCACTTTTACTATTAGTTACCTTGCTGTTTTTGTAATTTCAGATTACAAAAACCTATATCTACTATCCATATTGCACTTGTATCACCATCTCTTTGCCGAACTAGTGCACCTATACAACTTACCATTGTATTGGGTGTGTTGGAGACACAAGAGACTCTTTGTTATTTGGTTGCAGGGTTGCTTGAGAGAGAACATCTTCATCCTACGCCTCCTGGGGATTGATAAACCTTAGGTCACCCACTTGAGGGAAAATTGCTACTGTCCTACAAACCTGTGCACTTGGGGGCCCAACAACGTCTACAAGGAGAAGGTTGTGTAGTAGACATCACCGTGTAACACCCCTTTTCCCCACTGTAATCTCTACTTAAACATGGTTCTCAATGCTATACATTGTTTCCCAATGATGTATGGCTGTCCTATGATGTTTGAGTAGATCTGTTTTGTCCTATGGGTTGATTGATGATCATGATTGGTTTGAGTTGCATGTTTTATTATTGGTGTTGTCCTATGGTGCTCTCCGTGTCACGCAAGCGTGCGGGATCCCCACTGTAGGGTGTTGCAATGTGTTCATGATTTGACTATGGTGGGTTGCTTGAGTGACATAAGCATAAACCCGAGTAGGTGGGTTGTTGCATATGGGAGTAAAGAGGACTTGATACCTTATAATGCTATGGTTGGGTTTTACCTTAATGATATTTAGTAGTTGCGGATGCTTGCTAGAGTTCCAATCATAAGTGCATATGATCCAAGTAGAGAAAGTATGTTAGCTTATGCCTCTCCCTCATATAAAACTGCAATAATGATTACCAGTCTAGTTATTGATTTCCTAGAGACAAATAACCTTCTTGTGACAAAAAGATCTCTACTAAGACCAGCTTAGTTGTCTATTTATCTTAGCTGCCCCTAGTTTTATTTACATGTTCTTTATTTTCTTGCAAACCTATCATATCACGCCTACAAAGTACTTCTAGTTTCATACTTGTTCTAGGTAAAGCGAACGTTAAGCATCCATAGAGTTGTATCGTTGGTCGATAGAACTTGAGGAAATATTTGTTCTACCTTTAGCTCCTCATTGGTTTCCACACTCCTACTCATCGAGAAAGGCTACAATTGACCCCCTATACTTGTGGGTTATCAATACCTTTTTCTGGCGCCGTTGCCGGGGAACAAAAGCGGAGCAATATGCTTGTTTTCTTTATCACTAAGTAGATTTTATTTGTTGTTTAGCATGTTTTCTATCTTTAGATATGGGTAGGAAACGCAAAATACCAAAAACAAGATGTACTTGCTACTCCAAAAGTTGAGGAATCACTAGTGTTCCGTACCATCGAAGAATATTACTTGGGTCATCTTCGATCCAGTTATGCTCGTGTTGAAATCCCAAGTAGATTAGTTGAGGGCAAATCATTAAATGGTCATGCTTATTATGTGTGACACCGCTTATCTTAAAAAGGGGATCTTTTATGGCATCATGTTAATACTTTGCAATGCTATGCTTGTAATTATGCGAAATTTATGATTTTACTTGTTGTTCTGAAGACCCTAAAAACACCTTCCCTATCAATGTGAGTTTAAAGATAATGGAATCGTATCATCTTATGCCAAGGGTGTTTATAATTACTATGATATTGAGCAAATTGAAGAATTTGTTGCTTTTAAGGGTCCCTATGAAATTGCTTCTTTGATTGAAAAGTATGATGCTACTCTGTACAAAACTGAAAGTTTTGCCATACTTAAATATTTCTATGAAAACTATGGTTCTAATGCTTATGTTAAGCCGTATATTGAGGCCTCCTCCGCTATCCAAGGTGAGACTAATATTTTGCAGGAATGTATGGAAGAAGAAATGGACGACACTGTGAGCTCATTGGATGAAAAAGATGAGGAGGAGAGCGAAGAACAAAAGGAGGAAGAGCGGATTAGCTACCCATGCCCACCTTCTAATGAGACTAACTTTCAACTCATACATTGTTTAATTTCCCTTCATGCTTACCGAAGGATGAATGCTATGATAATTGCTATGATCCCTTGGATTCATTTGAAATACCCCTTTTTGATTAACTTGATGCTTGTGGACATGATGCCAATATGGATGATGATTATGGAGATGAAATTGCTATAGTTCCTTATGTTAAGAATGAAATTGTTGCTATTGCACCCACACATGATAGTCCTATTATATTTTTGAATTCTCCCAACTACACTATATTGGAGAAGTTTGCACTTATTAAGGATTATATAGATGGGTTGCCTTTTACTATTACACATGATGATTTTGATAGATATAATATGCATGTGCTTGCTGCTCCTACTTGCAATTATTATGAGAGAGGAACTGCATCTCCGCCTCTCTATGTTTCCAATACAATAAAATTGCAAGAAATTGTTTATACTATGCATCGGCTTTTACTTTGTGCGCATGAATTGTTCTTTTATGACATTCCGATGCATAGGAAGAGAGTTAGACTTCATTGTTGTGTGATATATGTTACTTTGTGCTCACTACTAAATTACCAATCATTGTTTATTAAAATTGGCTTTGGTATACCTTGGGATCCAGGTGGATCAATTACTTGAGCATTAATGGCTTTAAAGAAAGCGATGCCACGGCGACAACCTGGAAGTTTTAGAGAGTCATTTTATTCTATTGTGTGCTTTTATGTAGTTTTAGAAAATAAAAATAAAGAGGGGAAGCTGATACTTCTCCGACGTATCTATAATTTTTGATGGTTCCATGCTATTATTATGTCAACTTTGGATGTTTTATATGCATGTTTGTGCTATTTTTGGGACTAACTTATTAACTCAGTGCCAAGTGCTAGTTTCTGTTTTTTCCATGTTTTTGACCTTTTTCAGAGAAGAATATTAAACGGAGTCCAAACGGAATAAAACCTGCGGGGTGATTTTTTCCATAACAGAAGATACGCAGGGGACTTGAGAACCAAGGCAAGAGACTTCGGGGGAGATCACAAGTCCCCTAGCCGCAACCTGGGGGGGCGCCTGGCAGGCTTGTGGGCCCCACGTGGCTCCTTTGCCCTTACTCTTTCGCCTATAAATTCTCTAAAATTCCAAAACCAAAGGAGAGAGCCACGAAAATACTTTTCCGCCGCCGCAAGCTTCTGTCTTCGCAAGATCCCATCTGGGGCACGTCCTAGTGCCATCCTGCAGGGGGATTAGGACACGAAGGGCTTCTTCATCAACACCATTGCCTCTCCGATGATGTGTGAGTAGTTCACCACAGAGCTTTGGGTCCATAGCTAGTAGCTAGATGGCTTCTTCTCTCTCTTTGATCTTCAATACAAAGTTCTCCATGATCTTCATGGAGATCTATCCGATGTAACTTTCTTTTGCAGTGTGTTTATCGAGATACAATGATTTGTGGATTTATGATCAGATTATCTATGAATATTATTTGAGTCTCCTTCTGATCTCTTATATGCATGAGTTATGGGTTTCGTTTGGCTAACTTGATATATAATTCTTGCAATTCGAGAAGTGCTTGATTTTGGGTTCATACTGTGCGGTATCCTCACCTAGTGACAGAAGGGGTAGCGAGGCACGCATCATGTTGTTTCCCTCAAGGGTAAAAAGATGGGGTTTATGTCATACTGCATGAATTTATCCCTCTACATCATGTCATCTTGCTTAAGGCGTTACTCTGTTTGTTATGTAGTCAATACACTAGATGCATGCTGGATAGCGGTCGATGTGTGGAGTAATAGTAGTAGATGCAGAAAGTATCGGTCTACTTGTGTTGGACGTGATGCCTATATTGATGATCATTGCCTTATATATCGTCATGACTTTGCGCGATTCTATTAATTGCTCGACAGTAATTCGTTCACCCACCATAATACTTGCTATCATGAGAGAAGCCTCTAGTGAACACTATGGCTCCCGGGTCTACTTCACATCCTATATTCAGATCTACAAAATTACTTTGTTGCACTTTTCACCTTCAGATCTCACCTTGTAAATAATCGTGAAGGGATTGACAACCCCTTTATAGCGTTGGGTGCAAGTTTGTTTGTTTTTGCGTAAGTACATTGGTGCCTCATCTTGATACTCCTATTTGATTGATACCTTGGTTCTCAAACTTAGGGGAATACTTATCGCTACTTTGCTGCATCACCCTTTCCTCTTCAAGGAAAAAACCAACGCAAGTTCAAGAGGTAGATAGAAGGATTTCTGGCGCCGTTGCCGGGGAGTATTCCAGTGAAGCATATCTACAAAGTACTTCTCGCAAACTCATCTCTTGCATTTACATTATTTGCCTTTTGCCTCTCGTTTTCCTCTCCCCCACTTCTGAAAAAACAAAATTTTCAAAAATATTTGCCTTTTTCGTTCGCCCTTCTCTTTCGCTTGCTTTGTGTTTGCTTGTGTTGCCATGTGCCTTCTTTTTGATTGCATCTTCACTTGCTAAAAATCTATTGATATGGATACTCATCCACTTGCTAATCTTTTCAAGAGATCCAATTATGTTGAACCAATTGCTAGTCAGTTTTGTGCACTAGATTATATTTATGAAGTTTTGCTTGAGATGCGTGAATGTGAAAATTTTGAGGAAGAAATTTATGAAGTGATTCACTAGGGCTCCTTGAATGAAAAGCATGATTGCAATGGTTTCACTATGAATTCTATTAATGTCAATCATGCTAAAAATATTCAAAACCCTAAGCTTGGGGATGCTAGTTTTGCTATGTCCACTACTTATTGAAATGATCATGATTGGGGTGATGATTTTTCTTATGATCTTGAAAATTTGTTTAAGCCTCATGATGAATACAATATTGATAATAATGCTTGCAATAATATTGAAAGTGGGTTTGGAGAAGTCATGACTTTAGTTGATGATAATCCCACTATTTTTGAAGAGCGTCAACTTTGCATGCATGTGGATCATGAAATGAATATCCTTTGTGATAGTTATATTGTTGAATTTGAATATGATCCCACATGTAATTATTATGAGAGAGAAAAATATTGTGGTAGAAACTTTCATGTTACTAAATTACCTCTCGTTATGTTGAGATTGATATTGTCTCTTTCTTCTTCCTTGCATATGGTAGTTATTGCTTGTCTTGATAATTTGTTTTCCTATAAAATGCCTATGAATAGGAAGTATGTTAGACTTAGATATGTTTGTCACATGTTTCATGATGCTCTCTTCGTCTCCGATTGCTATCTTTTATGCAAGCATCATTGAATTGTCAATGCCTAGCTAAGGGCGTTAAACGATAGCGCTTGTTGGGAGGTAACCCAATGAATAAATTCATTTTTTCTTTTCACTTTCTGTTTTGTTGTGTCCACACCATCATAATTATGTTATGTTTGTGTTTTTTATGTTTTAGTTAGTGTTTGTGCCAAGTAGAACCTTTATAATCAGTTTTGGTGATGGTTGTTTGATCTTGCTGAAAAAGACAGAAACTTTGTGCTCACAAAATGATTTTTAATTCCTATCGAGAAAGAGCTTTTGAGTCGATTCTTTTTGCTTCTGGTTTATACACAAATTGACCTAATTTTCATAATGTTTCAGAATTTTTGGGATACCAGAGGTATACGAAGTATACAGATTGCTACAGACTGGTCTGTTTTGGACAGATTTTGTTTTTGTTGTGTTGATTGCTTATTTTGATGAAACTATGGTTAGTATCGGGGGGTACTAGCCATGGAAAAGTGAGAATACAGTAATATATCATCAATCTAAATGGAAATCAAGTTTACTAAAGTACCTACAAAGTTGGTAGTTTGTTTTCTTATGCTAATGATATCACGAGTTTCTGTTTAAAGTTTTGTCTTGTGAAGTTTTCAAATTTTGGGTGATGTTTTTATGGACAATGGAATAAAGAGTGGAAATATCTTAAGCTTGGGGATGCCCATGTCATCCCAAGCCAAATTCAAGGACACCAAAAAGCCGATGCTTGGGGATGCGACGGGAAGGCATCCCCTCTTTCGTCTTCAATCCATCGGTAACGTTACTTGGAGCTATATTTTTATTCACCACATGATATGTGTTTTGCTTGGAGAGTCGTGTATTATAGGAGTCTTTGCTTTTTGTTTTGTCACAATCATCCTTGCTGCACACCTTTTTGAGAGGGACATGCAATCATTGTGAATTTCCTAGAATACTCAATGAGCTTCACTTATATCTTTTGAGTTAGGCAATTTGGCTCGTATGTGCTTCACTTATATCTTTTGAGGTAGATAACTTTGCTCTAGTGCTTCACTTAAATCTTTGTAGAGCACGGCGGTGTCATATTTTGCAGAAATAAAAACTCTCGATCTTCACTTATATCTTTTTGAGAGTGCTCTCTCAAGTAACTTGGTAATTGGCGTGTGTTATGAAATTAGTCCTAAATATGACAGGCATCCAAAGAGGATATAATAAAAATTTCCATATTCAAGGGCATTGATTAGTAAGAGAAAATTGATTCCTCACAATTAGTTTTGAGATATGGATATGGTAATATTAGAGTTATGTTAGTAGGGTGTTGTGAATCTAGAAATACTTGTGTTGAAGTTAGTGATTCCCGTAGCATGCACATATGGTGAACCGCTATGTTAGGAAGTCGGAGCATAATTGATTTATTGATTGTCATCCTTTGTGTGGCGGTCGGGATCGTGCGATGGTTAAAACCTACCAACCCTTCCCCTAGGAGTATGCGTTAAGCACTTTGTTTCGATTACTAATAAAACTTTCGCAATAAGTATATGAGTTCTTCATGACTAATGTGAGTCCATGGATTATACGCACTCTCACCCTTCCACCATTGCTAGCCTCTCTAGTACCGTGTAACTTTCGCCGGTGCACAAACCTAGCATATACCTCCCTCAAAACAGCCACCATACCACCTATTATGGCATTATCATAGCCATTCCGAAATATATTGTCATGCAACTTCCACCGTTCCGACTCATGACATGTGCCATCACTTTCATATTGCCATTGCATGATCGTAAGATAGCTAGCGAGATGTTTCAACGTCATATGCTAAGCTAGATCATTGCACATCCCCGTACACTGCCGGAGGCATTTCCTATACAGTCATCATTGTTCTAAGTATTGAGTTGTAAGTAAATAAAAGTGTGATGATCATCATTACTAGAGCATTGTCCCATGTGAGGAAATAAAAAAAGAGGCCAAATATGCCCACCAAGAAAATGAAAAAAAGAGGCCAAAGAGCCCAAACAAAAAATGAGAGAAAAAGAGAGAAGGGACAATGCTACTATCTTTTTCCACACTTGTGCTTCAAAATAGCACCATGTTCTTCATGATAAAGAATCTCTTGTTTTCTCACTTCCATATACTAGTGGGAATTTTCATTATATAACTTGGCTTGTATATTCCAATGATGGGCTTCCTCAATTTCCCTAGGTCTTCGTGAGCAAGCAAGTTGGGTGCACCCACTAGTTTTATTTTTGAGCTGTCACACACTTATAGCTCTAGTGGATCCGTTGCATGGTAATCCCTACTCATTGACATTGATAACTTTTGATGGGCATCTCCATAGCCCATTGATACGCCGAGTCAATGTGACCATCTCCTCCTTTTTTCCTCACAACCTCCACCACACTCTATTCACCTATAGTGCTATATCCATGGCTCACGCTCATGTATTGCGTGACAGTCGAAAAAGTTTGAGAAAGTAAGAGTGCGAAAACAATTACTTGGCCAATACCAGGGTTGTGCATGATTTAAATTCGTTGTGTGGGGATGATGGAGCATAGCCAGACTATATGATTTTGTAGGGATAACTTTCCTTGGCCTTGTTATTTCAAAAGTTCGTGATTACTTTGCTAGTATGCTTGAAGTATTATTGTTTTCATGTCACTAGTAAACTATTGTTTTGATCCTTATGGATCTGAACATTCATGCCACAAGAAAGAAGTTACAAATAACAAATATGATAGGTAGCATTCCACATCAAAAATTTGATCTTTATCACTTCCCTACTCGAGGACGAGCAGGAGTTAAGCTTGGGGATGCTTCATACGTCTCCAACGTATCTATAATTTTTGATGGTTCCATGGTATTATCATGTCAACTTTGGATGTTTTATATGCATGTTTATGCTATTTTTGGGACTAACTTATTAACTCAATGCCAAGTGCCAGTTTCTGTTTTTTCCCGTGTTTTTGACCTTTTTCAGAGAAGAATATTAAACGGATTCCAAACAGAATAAAACCCGCGGGATAATTTTTTCCATAACAGAAGATACGCAGGGGACTTAAGAACCAAGGCAGGAGACTTCGGGGGAGATCACAAGCCCCCTAGCTGCGGCCTGGGGGGCGCCTGGCAGGCATGTGGGCCCCATGTGGCTCCTTTGTCCTACCTCGTTCACCTATAAATTCTCTAAAAATCCAAAACCGAAGGAGAGAGCCACGAAAATACTTTTCCGCCGCCGCAAACTTCTGTCTCCGCAAGATCCCATCTGGGGCACGTTCTGGTGCCCTGCCAGAGGAGGATTCGGACACGGAGGGCTTCTGCATCAACACCATTGCCTCTTCGATGATGTGTGAGTAGTTCACCACAGACCTTCGGGTCCATAGCTAGTAGCTAGATCGCTTCTTCTCTCTCTTTGATCTTCAATACAAAGTTCTCCATGATCTTCATGGAGATCTATCTGATGTAACTTTCTTTTGCGGTGTGTTTGTCGAGATCCGATGAATTGTGGATTTATGATCAGATTATCTATGAATATTATTTGAGTCTCCTCTGATCTCTTATATGCATGATTTCGTATCCTTGTAATTCTCTTCGAGTTATGGGTTTCGTTTGGCCAACTTGATCTATAATTCTTGCAATGGGAGAAGTGCTTGGTTTTGGGTTCATACCGTGCGGTGTCCTCACCTAGTGACATAAGGGGTAGCGAGGCACGCATCGTGTTGTTGCCATCAAGGGTAAAAAGATGGGGTTTATCTCATATTGCATGAATTTATCCCTCACATCATGTCATCTTGCTTAAGGCGTTACTCTGTTTGTTATGAACTCAATACACTAGATGCATGTTGTATAGCGGTCGATGTGTGGAGTAATAGTAGTAGATGCAGAAAGTATCGGCCTACTTGTCTCGGACATGATGCCTATATGTATGATCATTCCCTTAGATATCGTCATGACTTTGCGTGATTCTACCAATTGCTCGACAGTAATTCGTTCACCCACCGTAATACTTGCTATCATGAGAGAAGCCTCTAGTGAACACTATGGCCCCCGGGTGCACTTCACATCCTATATTCAGATCTACAAAATTACTTTGTTGAACTTTTCACCTTCAGATCTCACCTTGCAAATAATCGTGAAGGGATTGACAACCCCTTTATAGCGTTGGGTGCAAGTTTGTTTGTTTTTTCGCAGGTACATTGGTGCCTCATCTTGATACTCCTATTGGATTGATACCTTGGTTCTCAAACTGAGGGAAATACTTATCGCTACTTTGCTGCATCACCCTTTCCTCTTCAAGGGAAAAACCAACGCAAGCTCTAGAGGTAGTAGAACCTAAAAATTTTTCAAAAAGAAAAGTGAAAGTGAGAGAGACGAGCATTGTTAAAATGGGAGCATGCCTTGAACTTCATTCATGCCCATGGAAACCTTGTGAATCTTAATTACAGAAACTTTTCAACAAAAATAATTATCCTCTTGTATAAATCCATTGTATTAAAAAAATGTGCCAAGATTTGCCTTTAGGATGATTAGATTGCTTATTTGGTGTGTGTAGTGCAAAAAAAGAAACTTTAGCTGTAATGCAAGAATTTACATTTTTTGCTCAATGTCAAAAGTTTATGAAATTTTTACACAGTACTGCTATGAAAATTTGTTATCTCATCTAAGTTTTCAGAATTTTTAGAGTTACAGAAGTATGGTGAATGTACAGATTACTACAGTCTGTCATGTTTTTGACCGATTTTGTTTTTGATGCATTGTTTTGCTTGTTTTGATGAAACTATCGATTTTATCGGTGGTATAAGCCATGGAAAAGTTATATTACAGTAGATATAATGCAAAAACAAAATATGAATTGGTTGGCAACAATAGTTAAAGTTGTAATTTGCTTTATTATTACTAACGGATCTCACGGGGGTTTTGTTAAGTTTTGTGTGATTGAAGTTTCCAAGTTTTGGGCGAGATCACGATGGATGAACGAATAAGGAGTGGAAAGAGACTAAGCTTGGGGATGCCCGAGTGACCCCAAGGTGATATTCAAGGACTCCCAAGCAACTAAGCTTGCGGATGCCCCGGAAGGCATCCCCTCTTTTTTCTAACAACCATCGGTAATTTTACTTGGAGCTATATTTTTATTCGTCACATGATATGCATAAATCTTGGAGCATAGTGTGCTTTTTATTTTAATTTTAATAATGCACCATTTTGGTATGAGAAAGTACTTGGTTGATTTATAGAAGTCTCTTTGCACCTCACTTATATCTTTATAGAATGCTTTATAGAATGGCTTTATAGAATGCTTCATGCGCTTCACTTATATCATCTGAAGTTTGGATTGCATGTTTCTCTACACATAGAAACTGCCATTTGTAGAATGCTCTTTTGCTTCACTAATATTTGTTAGAGCATGGACACATCTTTTGTAGAAATAATTAAACTCTCATGCTTCACTTATATCTATTTAGAGAGTTAACATGAGTTGGTCATTCACATGGTTAGTCATAAAATTGTACATAAAACTTGTATATCACTGAATATGTTATGTTTGATTCCTTGCAATAGTTTTGCGACATAAAGATGGTGATATTAGGGTCATGCTAGTGAGTAATTGTGGATTGGTAGAAATTTTTGTGTTAAAGTTTGTGATTCCCGTAGCATGCACGTATGTTGATCCGTTATGTGAAGAAGTCGGAGCATGATTTATTTATTGATTGTCATCCTTTGTGTGGAGGTCGGGATCGCGCGATGGTTAATACCTACCAACCCTTCCCTAGGAGCATGTGTGTAGTACCTTGTTCCGATGACTAATAAATTTTTGCAATAAGTATGTGAGCTCTGTATGACTAATGTTGAGTCCATGTATTATACGCACTCTCACCCATCCACATTTGCTAGCCTATCTAGTACCGCGCAACTTTCGCCGGTGCATTAAGCCAACCTTCCGCAAAACAACCACCATATACCTTCCTCCAAAACAGCCACCACACCAACCTATTATGGCATTTCCATAGCCATTCAGAGATATATTCCCATGCAACTTCCACCATTCCGTTTATTATGACATGCACCATCATTGTCATATTGCTTTGCATGATCGTGAGATAGCTAGCATGATGTTTTCATGGCTTGTCCGTTTTTAGATATCATTGCTACACTAGATCATTGCACATCCCGGTACACTATCGGAGGCATTCATATAGAGTCATATTTTGTTCTAGTATCGAGTTGTAATTCTTGAGATGTAAGTAAATAAAAGTGTGATGATCATCATTATTAGAGCATTGTCCTATGTGAGGAAAGAATGATGGAAGCTACGATTCCCTCACAAGTTGGGATGAGTCTCCGGACTTTATAAAAAATAAAAGAGGCCGTAGAAGCCCATATAAAAAAGAGGCCAAAGAAGCCCACCAAATAAAAATAAAAATAAAATAAAAAATGAGAGAAAAGAGACAAGGGGCAATGTTACTATTCCTTTTTCCACACTTGTGCTTCAAAGTAGCACCATGATCTTCATGATAGAGAGTCTCCTATATTGTCACTATCATATACTAGTGGGAATTTTTCATTATAGAACTTGGCTTGTATATTCCTGTGATGGGCTTCCTCAAATTTCCCTTGGTATTTATGAGCAAGCGAGTTGGATGCACACCCACTTAGTTTCTTTTTGAGCTTTCATACACTTACAGCTCTAGTGCATCCGTTGCATGGCAATCCCTACTCGCTCACATTGATATGCCTAGTTGATGTGAGACTATCTCCTTATTTTTGTCTTCTCCACAATGTCCACCATATTCTGTTCCACCTATAATGCTATATCCATGGATTACGCTCATGTATTGCGTGAAAGTTGAAAAAGTTTGAGAATACTAAAGTATGAAACAATTGCTTGGCTAAAACCGGGGTTGTGCATGATTTAATACTTTGTGTTATGACGATGGAGCATAGCCAGACTATATGATTTTGTAGGGATAACTTTCTTTTAGCCATGATATTTTGAGAAGACATGATTGGTTTATTAATATGCTTGAAGTATTATTGTCTTAATGTCAAATGATAGACTATTCCTTGGAATCACTCATGTCTTCATATTCATGCCATGATTAGATTATATGATCAATATTATGTTTGGTAGCATTCCACATCAACAATTATCTTTTTTTATCATTTACCTACTCGAGGACGAGTAGGAATTAAGCTTGGGGATGTGATAAGTCCCAAACGTATCTATAATTTTTGCTTGTTCCATGATCTTTTGGGTGACATTGTTATATGTTTTGCTACACTTTTATATCATTTTACACATATTTGGACTAACCTACTAACTCATTGCAGACAGTGCGAATTTCTGTCTGCTGATGTCTTTTTTGCAGGGGCTTTTACCCAATTTTCCAAAGCCAGAAAAAATCCAGAAATATTTATATAAAAAAATCAGCGAAATAGAAGCTTCACGATCACCGAAGGAGGTCCAGAGGGGGGCTAGGGGCCTCCTAGGCGGTCTGCTGGCATGGCCAGGCCCTAGGCCGCATGAGGAGGTTGCCTGGTTGGGCCCCACCTCCTCTGGTGCCCTCCTTTGGCCTATATTTAGTGTTCCATGAGGTAACCCTCACAGACAATCTGGAATCGTGAATTTCTCCATCGTTCCGCCGCCGTAGCACTTCCGAGATTGGGAGCGTTAGGAGACCTCTTCTCGACACCCTACCGGAGGGAGGATTGACCTCTGGGAGCTCCTCCACCACCATGTAGGCCTCCCGGATGTGCCGTGAGTAGTTTCCCTTGTACCATGAGTCCATGACCAGTAGCTATGTGATGTCTTCTCTCCAATCTTGTGCTTCAACGATTAGTCCTTGTGAGCTGCCCTACATGATCAAGGCATCTATGTAATTCTCTTGCTATTGCTATGCTCGGTTTGTTGGGATCCGATGGATTATGAGATTATGTTCAGATTGTTATGAGTTATATATTTTATTATCATTTTATATTATGTTCCTTAGTGATTCATGCATGTTCGCCGTTGCTTTTTATTGCTTTGGCCAAGTAGTACATCGTAACTCCAAGAGGGAGCGTTAGCATGATTATGGGTTCGGGCCCCTCGATGTCTAGCTTGTGTGACAGAAACATGAGACTAGGGGATGTGCTTGTTGCCACCAGGGAGAAAACAACGGTGCTTGTGACCAAGGTTGCAAGGATTGTTTACCTTACGCATAGTTCGTTAATGCAGTTGTCCGTTGCTTTAAGTTACACTTTGGGTGGGGCTCACAACTTAATACCGGAGAGTTGTTCTGGACAGATATCTCAAGGTGGATGATTAGTAAGTAGATGCTGATGAATAAACGGTCCACTTGTCTTGGCTTATTGCCCATTACTATTGAACCTCTAACTATCAAGGAGCATAATTAGCATTGCGGTGCGATCATAATTCTGTCAATTGCCCAACTGTGATTTGTTTACCCTAGCATAGTTGTTTATCGTCTTTTGGGAGAGAGACATAACTAGTGAACGTCATGTGACTCCGGTACATATCACCATCATTGCTTACACCTCCACCATTTACCTCTTTCATTTACTTTTCCGTTGCAATCACTATTACCTTCCCGCTTGTGTTTTGATCCTTTGCAAACTACAAGGCTGGAAATTTGACAGCCTCTCTGTACTCATTGGGAGCAAAGTTATTTGTTGTGTGTGCAGGTCCACATCTTCTGCTAGCGCCAGGGTGGAAGACACCTACTTGTTGATCCTAGGAGTCCTCTTGGTTCGATAAACCTTTTAGTTTCAGTGCGAGGGAAATTTGCTGCTGACTACATCTCCACTTTCCATTTGGGGTCCAACGACGGGCGAAAAGCATATACATCACCCCGTCATCAAGCGAATTTCTGGCGCCATTGCCGGGGACTCCACTCTTCAAGATAGGGGAGTTTCACACTATCTTTTACCTTTGCTTTTTAGTCTCGTTAGTTTTCTTTCTAGTTTTTGCTTTAGAGTCCTATACCAAAAACGACAAAAAAATTAGTTACTTTGCTCTTGCTTGTTGCTGCTGCTATGGGTTCCACAGAGAACACCAAGTTGTGTGACTTCACTAGTCACAACAATAATGACTTTATCTGCACTCCTATTGCTGCTCCCGCCAGTGGAGCCACGTCCTATGAGATTAAACCTGCTTTGCTTAACCTAGTTATGAAAGATCAATTCTCCGGTGCTGGAGATGATGCTGCCTTGCACTTGAAATTTTTTGTTGAGCTCTGTGATATGCAAAGATATAAAGAAGTAGATGGTGATATTGTTAAACTTAAGCTTTTTTCCTTTCTTCTTGAGAGGAGGAGCTAAAGTGTGGCTTCAGTCTTTGCCTAGGAATAGCATAGATTCTTGGGATAAGTGCAAATATGCTTTTATTGGGAAGTATTACTCGTGTGCTAAGATTATCCAGTTGAGGAGTAACATTATGAATTTTAGGAAATTGGATAATGAACATGTTGCTCAAGCTTGGGAATGTATGAAATCTCTTCTTAAAAATTGCCCTACTCATGGTTTGACTACTTGGATGGTTATCCAAACTTTTTATGCATGATTGAACTTTACCTCTTGAAATCTGTTAGACTCGGCCACGGGAGGAACCTTTATGTCAACTACACTTGGTGCTACCACAAAACTATTGGATGAGATGATGACAAATTATTCTCAATGGCACACCAAGAGAGCTCCAACAGGTAGGAAGGTAAACACTGTTGAGGAGATTTCCTCCCTTAATGATAAGGTTGACATGATCGTGACTCTACTTACTAAGCAAGCTCTTATTGATCCTCATGATGTTCCTTTAAATTCTTTGGTTGATCAAGAAAGAGAGCAAGTTCATGTTAATTTTATCTCTAGGAAGAACTTCAATAACAACGCCTATAGAAGTAATTTTGGTACCAATCCTAGACCGTTCCCATCCAACAACTATGTTAACAATAACAATTGTCCTAGCACCAAAAACTCCACTTCTTAATTAGAGAGCATGCTTAAAGATTTTATCACTTATTTAAATTCCTTCAACAAGAGTGTATAAGAGAAACTAGATAAATTATATTGTCTCTCTTTGAAGGTGGACAACATAGCTCGTGATGTAGAGATGCTTAAAATTAGAACTTCCCCACTTGAGGAAAGAAACACCACACCCATGAATGCTATCGAAGTCCAAATTAATGAGAACATAAGAATGCTAGCCAAACTTAAAGTGAGATGTGCTACACAAAAGGAAGATGAAGAGAGAATTAAGAGCCTTCCTAAACACACTACCATTGCTACTATACAAGTTGTTGAGGATCTCAAAACTTTTAACACCCATTGCACTCCTAGTCCAAGTGGACCTATTAATGGTGATGCTAATACCTCAACTATAAGACAAGAAGGTCCTATGAATTTAGGGACTACCGAAAGAATGACCCTAGATCACATTACTACCACTTTAATTAATGGTAGTAACTTTGATTGACAATTGTAGTCTCTCCGAAGTCATCACCTTTTTGCAAAGAATGGCTACAGACCCCCACACTAGTACACTTAATATTGCCTTCACCGAGAATATTACCAATACTCTTATCAAAGCTAGGGAGGAGAAGCTTAATCTAGAGACTTCTATTCCTAGGAAGCTAGAATATGGTTGGGATCCTATGGTCAAAATTAAATTGAACAATATATCTTGCTTTTCGTTGTCTGATGTTCAAGCTAGTGCCATCGTTATGCCCAAAAGAATGTATGACATGCTTGATTGGAAACCTTATGATCCATGTTCTTTGGGTGTTAGTCTTGTTGATTCTTCCATAAAGAAACCTTTAGGGAGAATTGATGATGTTCTTATTACTGTCAATGATAATTATGTGCCCGTTGATTTTCTTATTATGGACATTGAATGTGATCCTTCATGTCCAATTATTTTGGGACGTCCTTTTCTCCACACCGTTGGTGCTATCATTGACATGAAAGAGGGAATTGTTAAATTCCAATTTCCTCTTAAAAAGGGAATGGAACACTTCCCTATAAAGAAGGTTAAGTTACCTTATGAGTCCGTTACACGGGCAAGCTATTCTTTTGGAGTTGATAACACTTGATCTTCTTGCATTATGCCTAGCTCAAAGGCATAAAAGAAAGCGCTTGTTGGGAGGCAACCCAATATGTTTTTACTTTCTGTTTTAGTGGTCTTGATGTGTGTTAAAACTGTAGCAACATCATTGTATCTTTATTGTTAAGCTTTGTGCCAAGTTATAGCCTCTGATTGCAAGAAAGTTCAAAAATTGTGACATGCTGTCCAGAAACAGATTCTCTCTGCTTGATGGAAAAATTTGCCAAAAATCACCAGGTCATCTTTTTGATCTGAATGTTTTTTACAGCATGCTATATATAATTTTCTTTCTGGCATATGTTCTGACTTTTTTGATTTGAGTTGCAGAAGTGCCCTGAATAAATTATTTACTACCTATTGTTCTGTTTTTAACAGATTCTGCCATGTTTTTGTGTTTTCATGGTTTTGCGAATCCTAAGCAAGATTTTTATTTGCAAAAATCTTTTGGCATTCATGAGAAGAAGTATCTTTTCATGAGAATCTTTATTTCCAGCATGTATTGAATTATTGTATTAAGGGAACTAACTACTCTAATCAGCTTATGATGAGTTTTGTATGAAGGGAGTTTTCAAGTATTGTGATGGGAGAGATGATGAAAGAAGATAAAGGAGTGTCAAACGATCAAGCTTGGGGATGCCCCATGCATACCAAGAAATATTCAAGGAGACTCAAGCGTCTAAGCCTGGGGATGCCCCCGTGGATCCCCTTCTCTATCAACAATCATCAGGTCGTCCATCTCCATGCTATATTTTTATCACTTCATATGATATGTGCTATGCTTGGAGCGTCCCACTATTTTCTTTTTAGTTTGTTTTAGTTTTTCTTGATACTCAGAACAATTTGGAACCTAGCCTACCTTGTTTGGGAGAGACACACGCTCCGTTCCACTCTAGAACACAACATAGGTTTTCATGCTTATTCTTTTTGTGTGTTCTTCATCTTTTCGTAGCTACTATTAAGCTTAGCTCTTAGTTTTCATGCTTATCTTCTTAAGAGATTTTATTTAGGTTGATTTTGGAAATCTCTTGAGTTATCATGCTTATCTTGTTTAGAAAGTTGGCTTGTCGCACTAAGTTGTGTGTCTTGCATAAGTAGGTAACTAAGGTTGCTATTTAAGTATAGTAGTAACTTGCAATAGTTTTGAGGTATTGATTTGAGTAATGTTTGGACTACTGGTACCAAGAGCTTGAGCCTATTAGTGATAGGTGTCGTATTTTGGGAAATCCGTGTGTTTTTCAAAAATTAGAAAATTAGTTGAGAACTCTAGATACTAAATTGATCGCTTACCTCTGGAGGGGTTGGAATATATAGAGTACCCTCACGTTACCATGAGTCGAGGATGCACAAGGATAACAAAACCCCCAAAAATTCCTCCTCGGGGTACTTGTCTCTTTGTGAATTTCCTCACTAGATAGAGAGTTATGATAATAAGTGTATGAGTTCTTCGGAATAATGTGAGTATTTGATTGTTGGCACTTCCACCATCTATATTTTGCTAGCCTCTTCGGTGCCGTGCATTGCCCTTCTCACATTGAGAGTTGGTGCAAACTTGGATGCTACATCCAAACCCATGACATGATACGATCTGTGATACATAAGCCTCATTATATCTTTCCTCAAAATAGCCACCATACCTACCTATTAAGGCATTTTCATAGCCTTTCCGAGACACATTGCCATGTAACATCCATCATCTCATGACTTGATCTTCATGTCATACATGCTTTTGCTTGATCATAGAGCCGCATGCTAGTTGGGCCTTGCCCTCATTACTGCTACATGACGAGCTAGTATCATTGCATATCCTGCTACACTGGCAGAGGCATATATTTGCATACATCATGATAGTTTTCACTTGTGTTTATGTTGAGTACTTCTTATAAAGTGTGATGATTTTTCTTTCTATTCATGTAAAATATAGAGTGTTGCCTGTAAGTGAGGAAAAGATCCCAAAGAGGACAAACAAAAGATCCCAAAGAGGACAAATGAGAGATAAAAAGAAAGACCCAAAGAGGCCACAAAATAAAAAAAAAGAGAAAAATAAAAAGAAAAAATAAATAAAAAGAGAGAAGGGGGCAACACTACTATTCCTTTTGAAAGATCCACACTCGTACTCCATTACTATATTGGTACTACATTGAGATTATCATTCATGCATAACTATGTGGGGATCCTTACACTATAGAACTTGGTTTGCATATTCCAATGATGAGCCTCCTCAAATGAGCTCTAGGTCTTCATGAGAAAACAAGTTGGATGCACCCCCACTAGTACCATTGGAGAGATTACTTTAGCTCATATGTGCATCCGTTACATGGCAATCCCTACTCCTCACATCATATCTATCGTTTGGCTTTCTCTCGCCTATGGTTGTCCTTATTGATATAGTTTCACACCTTTTTGTATTCCTTCCCCATCATTATTCTATTTGCCATCTTAAGTGCCAACATATCTTGCTTACGCTCATCCATTGCATGAGTGCTCAAAGTCGAAAGGGAGAGGATCATTTTAACTTGTGCCTGACAAGTGGTCTGGGGATGAGTCAAAATAAGATTCCAAAGGGGACTAAGTGTGAGGTTTTGTAGATTGAGTTCTCAATTAAAATATATTGTATCTCTGAAACCATATCCCATTACTTGCACGCAAACACCATTTGGAGACATTCGAGTCACGGACAGCGAGAGCTCTTGCACCTTTATGTTCTTACTTTGCTAAATTCAATACTAGATATAGACTCTTGTTTGTTATTGTCTCGCCTTGAATTGCATATCTCACTTGCTTTACTTTGAAGTCTTATATGTGTGTTAGCATGTCGCCACAGAAATTATTGTGTTATCATTTATCTACTCGAGGACGAGCAAAAATTAAGCTTGGGGATGTTGATACGTCCCAAACGTATCTATAATTTCTGCTTGTTCCATGATCTTTTGGGTGACATTATTATATGTTTTCCTACACTTTTATATCATTTTACACATATTTGGACTAACCTACTAACCCAGTGCACCCAGTGTCAGTTTCTGTCTGCTGATGTCTTTTTTGCAGGGGCTTTTACCCAAATTTCCGAAGCCCGAAAAAATCCAGAAAAATATATAAAAATATCAGTGAAATAGAAGCTTTGGGATCACCGAAGGAGGACTAGAGGGGGGCCAAGGGCCTCCAAGGCGGCCTACTTGCGCGGCAAGGCCCTAGGCCGGGCCAGGAGATCGCCTAGCTGGGCCCCACCTGATCCGGTACCCTCCTTTGGCCTATATTTAGTATTCCGTGAGGAAACCCTCGTAGACAATTTGGAATCGCAAATTTCTCCATCGTTCGCCGCCACAGTGCTTCCGAGATCGGGAGCGTCAGGAGACCTCTTCCCGGCACCCTGCCGGAGGGAGGATTGACCTCCGGGAGCTTCTCCACCACCATGGACGCCTCCCGGATGTGTCGTGAGTAGTTTCCCTTGGACCATGAGTCCATGACCAGTAGCTATGTGATGTCTTCTCTCCAATCTTGTGCTTCAACGATTAGTCCTTGTGAGCTGCCCTACATGATCAAGGCATCTATGTAATTCTCTTGCTATTGCTATGCTCGGTTTGTTGGGATCCGATGGATTATGAGATTATGTTAAGATTGTTATGAGTTATATATTTGATTATCCTTTTATATTATGTTCCTTGGTGATTCATGCATGTTCTTCGTTGCTTTTTATTGCTTTGGCCAAGTAGTAGATCGTAACTCCAAGAGGGAGCGTTATGCATGATTGTGGGTTTGGGCCCCTCGATATCTAGCTTGAGTGACAGAAACATGAGACTAGGGGATGTTCTTGTTTCCACGAGGGATAAAACAACGGTGCTTGTGACCTAGGTTGCAAGGATTGTTTACCTTACACATAGTTCGTTAATGCAGTTGTCCATTGCTTTGAGTTACACTTTGGGTGGGGCTCGCAACTTAATACCGGAGAGATGTTCTGGATAGATATCTCAAGGTGGATGATTAGTAAGTAGATGTTGATGAATAAATGGTCTACTTGTCTAGGCGTATTGCCCATTACTATTGAACATCTAACTATCAAGGAGCATAATTAGCATTGCGGTGCGATCATAATTCTGTCAATTTCCCAACTATGATTTGTTTACCCTAGCATAGTTGTTTATCGTCTTTTGGGAGAGAGACATCACTAGTGAACGTCATGTGACTCTCGTCCATATCACCATCATTGATTACACCTCCACCATTTACCGCTTTCATTTACTTTTCCGTTGCAATCACTATTACCTTCCCTCTTGTGTTTTGATCCTTTGCAAACTTCAAGGCCGGAGAGATTGACAACCTCTCTCTACTTGTTGGGAGAAAAGTTATTTGTTGTGTGTGCAGGTCCACGTCTTCTGCTAGCGCCAGGGTGGAAGACACCTACTTGTTGAGCCTAGGAGTCCTGTTGGTTCGATAAACCTTACAATTTTTGTGTGAGGGAAATTTGCTGCTCACTACATCTCCACCTTCCACTTGGTGTCCAACAAGGGGCGAGAAGCATATACATCACCTAGTCATCAGGATGCTGTTACGTCTCCGTCGTATCTATAATTTTTGATTGTTTCATGCTAATATTATACAGCTTTCATATACTTTTGGCAACTTTTTATACTATTTTTGGGAGTAACATATTGATCCAATGCCCAGTGCCAGTTCTTGTTTGTTGCATGTTTTTGTTTCATAGAAAATCAATATCAGAAGAAGTCCAAACGGGATAAAAACTTAAGGATATTTTTTTGGAATATATGTGAAATTTGGGAAGTGTATTCAAAAGAAGGCGGTGCCCGAGGGGCCCACAAGCCAGAGGGGCGAGACCTGGGGGGTAGGGCGTGCCAGCTGGCTTGTGGCCACCCTGTAAGGCGGTTGGTGCCCTTCGTTCGCCGCAGCAAAGCTAATATCTGGATAAAAATCGTGTTAAAATTTCATCCCAATCGGTGTTACGGATCTCCGGGAATATAAGAAAGGGTGAAACTCCAGAATTAGGAACGCAGAAATAGAAAGAAACAGAGAGAGAGAGATCCAAAATCGGAGGGGCTCTCGCCCCTCCGCCGCCATGGAGGCCAAGGACCAGAGGGGAAACCCTCCTCCCATATAGGGGGAGGCCAAGGAAGAAGGAGAAGGAGGGGGATCTCTCCCCCTCTCTCCCGGTGGCACCGGAACACCGTCGGGGCCATCATCGTGATGGCGATCTACACCAACAACTTCACCGCCATCATCACGAACTCTTTTCCCCTCTATGCAGCGGTGTAACACCCCTTCTCCCCGCTGTAATCTCTACTTAGACATGGTGCTCAACGCTATATGTTATTTCCCAATGATGTATGGCTATACTATGATGTTTGAGTAGATCCGTTTTGTCCTATGGGTTGATTGATGATCATGATTGGTTTGAGTTGCATGTTTTATTATTGGTGTTGTCCTATCGTGCTCTCCGTGTCGCACAAGAGTGAGGGATCCCCGTTGTAGGGTGTTGCAATGTGTTCATGATTTTCCTATGGTGGGTAGCTTGAGTGACAGAAGCATAAACCTGAGTAGGTGGGTTGTTGCATATGGGAGTAAAGAGGACTTGATACCTTATAATGCTATGGTTGGGTTTTACCTTAATGATCTTTAGTAGTTGCGGATGCTTGCTACAGTTGCATATGATCCAAGTAGAGAAAGTATGTTAGCTTATACCTCTCCCTCATATAAAATTGCAAGAATGATTACCGGTCTAGGTATCGATTGCCTAGGGACAAATAACCTTCTTGTGACAAAAAGATCTCTACTAAGGCCAACTTAGTTGTCTCTTTATCTTAGCTGCCCCTAGTTTTTGTTTACGTGTTCTTTATTTTCTTGCAAACCTATTCTACCACGCCTACAAAGTACTTCTAGTTTAATACTTGTTCTAGGTAAAGCGAACATTAAGCGTGCGTAGAGTTGTATCAGTGATCGATATAATTTGAGGGAAAATTTGTTCTACCTTTAGCTCCTCATTGGGTTCGACACTCTTACTTATCGAGAAAGGCTACAATAGATCCTCTATACTTGTGGGTTATCATCTCCCTACCTTAATCCTCTACATTACACGTCCATGTTTTATTTTTCGTTGCTATACTCTTAGAACTGCATGTGTAGGGTGACCTAGACTTGTTAGAACTGTTAAATTTCTACTCTCCTAGAAATTAGGTTAGTCTAGAATTTTTATCTTGACAAATAGTCTATTCACCCCCTCTAGACACATCTTCTATAGATCCCTTAGTGATTTGTACATTGTTGATTTCTCTAAGATATCCAAACCCCGTACATGTCTTATCGCAAAATCTTCTCAAGGTTGGTTATGGCATAGAAGGCTTGGACATGTTGGTATGTGTAATCTTGATAAACTTATCAAATGTGATCATATTCTTGGTGTTAAAGATGTTATATTTGACAAAGATAGACTTTGTAGTGCTTGTCAAGAAGGAGAACAAGTTGGTGGAAGTCATCCCGTGAAGAACATCATGACCACAAGAAGACCCCTCGAGATGCTGCACATGGATCTCTTTGGTCCCAATGCTTACAAGAGTTTCGGTGGAACTTCTTATGGTTTAGTCATTGTTGATGATTTTCCCACATTTATGTGGGTGTTCTTTCTCAATGATAAGTCACATGTACAAGTAATCTTCAGGAACTTTGCTCGGAAAGCTCAAAACCACTTTGAAGTGAAGATCAAGAAGGTTCGAAGCGAGAATGGAACAGAGTTCAAGAACACTAATGTGGATACTTTTCTTGACGAAGAAGGTACCTTACATGAGTTCTTGGCGACGTACACACCTCAAAAAAATGGAGTTGTTGAGAGGAAGAACCGGACGCTCATAGAGGCTGCGAGAACGATGCTTGATGAATACAAGACTCCAAGACACTTTTGGGCAGAAGCCGTGGAAATAGCTTGTCATGCCATAAACCGACTCTGCCTGCACAAGCTTCTCGGTAAAACGACATACGAGCTACTCACCGGTAATAAACCCCAAGTTGGATACTTTCGAGTATTCGACTCTAAGTGCTATATTCTTGATAAGCATCGTCGATCTAAATTTGCACCTAAATCTTATGAAGGTTTCCTTCTTGGTTACGGATCAAGCTCTCACGCCTACCGTGTCTACAACAACTTCACTCAAAAAGTTGAAGAGACGGTATATGTGAAGTTTGATGAGACTAACGGTTCACAACTCAAACAATTGCCAATTGGTATAGGAGATAAGGAACCTTCAGAAGCTATCAAAGATTTGTCCATTGGAAAGATTCGTCCCATGGAGGTGAACGAAAGCACTTCATAAACTCAAGTGGAAGCTCCTACCTCACGTCAAGGCGAACCGCAAAATGACATGGAAGCATCCACAAGCGGAACACGACATGATGAAGAAGAGGAAGAAGTACATCGCGATGATCCACCTCAACCTTCCTCACCACCACCTCAAGGAGAAGATGGCGCCAACGACAATGCTCAAGATGATGATGAAGAAGAAGAAGCTCTTCCACCAAACAAGAAGAAGCTGTCAAAAGTTAGAGCGAGAGTGGATAGAGATCATCTGCTGAAACAAACCTACAACGACATAAACAACGGAAGAATCACTCGCTCTAAATCTCGATTAGCTAACTTTTGTGAGCATTATTCTTTCATATCTAGCATTGAACCCTTGAAGGTAGAATAAGCTCTCCAAGATCCATACATCTAAATGGCATACGAGCTACTCACAGGTAACAAACCCCAAGTTGGATAATTTCGGTATTCGGCTCTAAGTGCTAAATTCTTGATAAGCATCGTTGGTCTAAATTTGCATCTAAATCGTATGAAGGTTTCCTTCTTGGTTACGGATCAAACTCTCATGCTTACCGTGTCTACAACAACTTCACTCGAAAAGTTGAAGAGACGGTAGATGTGAAGTTTGATGAGACTAACGGTTCGCAAGTCGAACAATTGCCAATTGATATAGGAGATAAGGAACCTTTGGAAGCTATCAAAGACTTGTCTATTGGCAAGATTCGTCCCATGGAGCTGAAGGGAAGTACTTCATCAACTCAAGTGGAAGCTCCCACTTCAAGTCAAGGCACACCGCAAAATGACATGGAAGCATCCACAAGCGGTACACGACATGATGAAGAAGAGGAAGAAGTACATTGTGATGATCCACCTCAACCTTCCTCACCACCACCCCAAGGAGACAATGACGTCAACGACAAAACTCAAGATGATGAAGATGATGAAGAAGAAGCTCCTCCATCCAACAAGAAGAAGCTATCAAGAATTAGATAAAGAGTGGACAGAGATCATCCGTTGAAACAAATCTATGGTGACATCAAAACGGGAGAATCACTCGGTCTAAATCTCGATTAGCTAACTTTTGTGAGAATTATTCTTTCATCTCTAGTATTGAACTCTTGAAGGTATAAGAAGCTCTTCAAGATCCGGATTGGGTAAACCCTATGCACGAAGAGCTACACAACTTCGAGAGGAACCAAGTATGGACACTTGGTGAAAAACCTGAAGGCGAGCAGAATATCATTGGTACAAGATGGGTGTTTCAGAACAAGCAAGATGAAGATGGAGAAGTTGTACGCAACAAAGCACATTTCGTAGCCCAAGGATACACGCAAGTCGAAGGTATGGACAATGGTGAGACTTATGCTCCTGTTGCTAGATTTGAAGCCGATCGTATTCTTCTAGCTTATGCCAATCACCATGATATAACTCTCAACCAAATGGATAGAAAAAGTGCCTTTCTTAGTGGAGAAATTGAAGAAGAAGTTTATGTTAAGCAACCTCCTGGTTTTTTGAACCCTAAGAAACCTCATCATGTTTACAAACTTTGTAAAGCTTTATATGGTCTTAAACATGCACCTACAGCATGGTACAAATGCCTAACAAAGTTTCTCATTGAAAAGGGTTTTGAGATTGGTAAAATTGATGCAACCTTATTCACTAAAAGAGTTAATGGCGAACTATTTGTTTGTCAAATATATGTGGATGATGTTATCTTTGGATCTACTAACCCAATTTTCAGTGAAAAGTTTGGAAAGCTGATGTCAGAGAAGTATGAGATCTCTATGATGAGTGAACTGGAGTTCTTCCTTGGTTGCAAATCAAACAATTGAGAGAAGGTACGTTTATCTCTCAAACCAAGTACACCAAGGACTTGATCACGAAGTTCAACATGCAAGAATGCAAAGGTATGAGAACCCCCATGCCTACTAGTGGACATCTTGACCTCACTAAGGAGGACAAACCCGTTGATCAAAAGGTTTATCGATCAATGATTGGATCATTGTTATATCTATGTCCCTCCCATCCTGACATCATGATGAGTGTTTGCATGTGTGTCCGCTATCAAGGCGCACCTAAAGAGTGTCATCTATTGGCTATGAAAAGAATAATGAGATACCTTATACATACACCAACCTTTGGCATATGGTATAACAAGTGATCTTGTTTTAATCTTGTTGGCTACTCCGACTCGGACTATGCTGGAGACAAGGTTGATAGAAAATCCACCTCGGGCACATGCCAATTTCTTGGGAGATCTCTTGTCTCTTGGACATCCAAGAAACAAAATTCGGTATCCTTATCAGCTGCCGAAGCGGAATACATTCCTGTTGGATCATGTTGTGCCCAATTACTATGGATGAATCAAATGCATAAGGATTACGAAATTTATGTTAGAAAAGTTCCATTGTTGTTTGACAATGAAAGTTCTATTAAGATTGCCTATAATCCTGTGCAACATTCTAGAAGAAAACACATCTAGGTGCGACATCATTTCATTCGTGATCGTGTTGCCAAAGGAGATATTGATCTCAAGCATGTTCGTACTAACAAACAACTAGCTGATATCTTTACCAAACCACTTGATGACAAAGTGTTCTATCATTTGAGGGGTGAGTTGAACAACATTGATGCTTCAAAGTTGAGCTAGACTCAGTCGGAAGCATGCAAGGGCATGAGCTTGACTGACTATTCCTTGATGCCATTGATTTGATTATCTTATGTCTTGGAAACTATGCTCCCTTGTATTGCATTTAACCTTTTGTAGGTACATGGAAGAAATGCACACCACAAGATTGCCATAAACTCCAATCAAAAGCTATCTTTACATGGCCAAGTATCAACAACCCCTCTTCGAGGATGAAGGAAGAAGACAACAAAATCATATCCTTGACTATCATTTGATGAAGTTATTCACTCTTGTCATATGTATATATTATGGTCTTCCTTGCATGACTAACCATTGCAGGTGAAAAGTGAACCAAAACAACATGGATTGCTCCCAACTCAAGATGATCTTCATAAACTTTGAGCATCCACAACAAGTTCACCTACATGCCACGTCATCAACATCAGTCGAAGCTATGTGCTCATATCTTTGATAAAGCTCTACACCAATTCATGGAGTGAAGCAACTCAAGAGATGTGAAGATATTGAAAAGCTTAATCGAAAAATGGTAACCCCATTTCACGCTTAACGATGAGTATGACATATGATCAAGCATCTTTGCTTAACTCCTCAAGTAAAATACTCTAATATATGTGACCTTGTCACCACCCTACATATAGATGGAGATCTTTGTATGGTTCACATTTGACCTTTCACACTCTTAGAACCATTCAACTCTCACTTACATGTATGTATATATTTTATATTTCTAAAAACTCAAAAACACAACAAAAATTGCTTTCTTTGTTTTTCTTTCACTTTTGTTTCTATTAGTGTGTTCTTCTACAATTGGAAACTTGAAACAAATCTCCCAACCATCCTATTTTTCTGTTAAAGAGTTGACTATCATTGCAACTCGGTTTCACCGAATTGGGAAACTGGTCCAACCGATTTCACCCAAGAGGCCTGAATATCATTCTCGGTTCTACCGAACCATTTTGCCTCGGTGACTTCGATTTTTCTGACAAAATTTATTGCTCTGAAAATTTCTTATGAACGTATAATTTAGGGGGAGAAAACTTCTCTAGGGGGATAAACACCTTAGTGATCCCATAACATATAAGAGGGAGAATCATCTAGGATCGCTAACATAGGAGGAGATAATTCAAGGAACTCTTATTCATTCCAAAGGGGGAGAAAATACAAATTCAAGGAACCCTTGAAAAAGAGAGAAGAATCCAGGATCCCTTTCTCTCAATGAGCCCTTACCTTCTGACCTTCCTTTTGGTAATCAATGCCGAAGGGGGAGAAATAACAAAGCTTCAATTCAATGAACCTATTTATAGGGGATAAATATCACCATGAAGCTTATACAAAAGAGGGAGATACAACACTAAGGGGATATATTTGTTCCTAAAGGGAGACGTATCAAACCTTACACATTAAGGGGGAGAGAGATAAATATGGCTTTATTGGTTTGAACTTGTTTTCCCTGCCTACTCCCAATATCTATATGCTATGATTCAGGGGGAGAGGAAACCTTACATATTCATCTTTAGGGGAGAAAAGTTCTTGTTCTTTGGAGACATATCCTTTACCAAAACCTATCTTCAACATACCTTGAATTTCTTGGTATCTTTGAGGCTCTTTGCATATTTACAACAGGGTACTCTTGTGTTATATAACATTTGTTTTCCCAAGTGTACTCCTATGTCAAAACGCTGAACATCCTCAAGGTAAGTATATGCATCATATCCTTGTTCATGATGACCTCTGATACGTCTCCAACGTATCTATAATTTTTGTTTGTTCCATGCTAATATATTATTTATTTTGGATGTTTTATATGCATTCATATGCTATTTTATATTATTTTTTTGGACTAACCTATTAACCTAGATCCTAGTGCTAGTTTATGTTTTTTCCATGTTTTTGAGTATTGCAGATAAGGAATATTAAACGGAGTCCAAACTGAATAAAATCTCCGGAATGATTTTTCTTGGACCAGAAGAAACCTACCAGACTTGGAGAAGGGGGCAGGAGACCTGCCGGGAGAAGAGAAGCCTGCACGGCGCGCCCTGGGGGGGGGGGGCGCCCCTGGCTTCTGCCCTCCCTGCAAGCCTCCTAACCCTAATCTTCATCCTATAAATTCCCAAATATTCCCCCAATACCAGAACGACAACAAAAAAATACTTTTCCGTCGCAGTTAGCCTGTGTTACCCTGAGATCCAATCTGGGAGCCTTTTCCGATAATTTGTCGAAGGGGGAATCGATCATGGAGAGCATCTACATCAACTCCATTGCCTCTCCGATGATGCGTGAGTAGTTCAACACACACCTAGGGGTCCATAGCTAGTATCTAGATGGCTTCTTCTCTCTCTTTGTTCTTCAATACCATGTTCTTCATGATCTTCATGGAGATCTATCCGATATAATACTCTTTTACGGTGTATTTGTCGAGATCCGATGAATTGTGGGTTTATGTTCAGATTATCTATGAATATTATTTGAATCTTCTCTGAATTCTTATATGCATGATTTCATATCTTAGCAAGTCTCTTCGAGTTATTGGTTTGGTTTGGCCAACTAGATTGGTAATTCTTGCAATTGGAGAAGTGCTTAGTTTTGGGTTCAATCTTGCGGTGTCCTCACCCAGTGACAAAGTAGGGGTAGCGATGCACGTATTGCATTGTTGCCATCGAGGATAAAAATATGAGGTTTTCATCATATTGCTTGAGTTTGTCCCTCTACATCAGGTCATCTTACCTAATGCGTTATTCTGTTCTTCATGAATTAATACTCTAGATGCAGACAAGAGTCGGTCGATGTGTGGAGTAATAGTAGTAGATGCAGAATTGTTTCGGTCTACTTGGCATGGTCGTGCCTATATGAATAATCATTTCCTTGGATATATTCATAATTATTCACTTTTCTATCAATTGCTCGACAGTAATTTGTTCACCCACCGTATTATTTTCCTTCATGAGAGAAGCCTGTAGTGAAACCTATGGCCCCCGGGTCTATTTTTCATATTATACTTTCAGATCTATAAATAAAAAATACCAAAAATATATTGCTGCCATTTATTTACTTTTGTTTTACTTTTAGTTCTAGCAATCTTTTATATTTATCTCTATCAGATCTCATCCTTGCAAATAACCGTGATGGGATTGAAATCCCCCTTTTAGCGTTGGGTGCAAGTGTTTGATTGTTTGTGTAGGTGCTCAGATCGGGGCCTTGCTTGTTCGTCCTACTGCATTGATACCTTGGTTCTCAACAAACCTAGGGAAATACTTATCTACTTTGTTGGATCACCCTTTCCTCTTCAAGGGAAAACCAACACAAGCTCAAGAAGTAGCAAGAAGGATTTCTGGCGCCGTTGTCGGGGAGGAAACATAGCAAGATCAAGCCTACCAAGTACCATCACAAAATCGTCTCTTGCATTTACTTTATTTGCCATTTACCTCTCATTTTCCTCTCCTCCACTTCTAAAACAATTTTCAGAAAATACCAAAAAGATTTGTCTTTTTATTCGCCCTTCTTCCCTTCATCTTTTCGTTTGACTTCTTATGTGCTAGATTGCTTGCTTTGTCACGATGACTCAAGAGAATACCAAGTTATGTGATATTTCCACTACTAATACTAATGATTTTATTAGTACTCCAATTTCTCCCGCCACTAGTGCAGAATCTTATGAAATTAATGCCACTTTGCTCAATCTTGTTATGAAAGAACAATTTTCTGGCCTTCCTAGTGAAGATGTCGCATCCCATCTAAATACTTCCGTTGAGATGTGTGATATGCAAAAGAAGAAAGATGTGGATAATGAAATTGTTAAATTGAAGCTATTTCCTTTCCCACTATGAGATTGTGCTAAAACTTGGTTTTCATCTTTACCTAAAAGTAGTATTGATTCATAGAATAAGTGTAAAGAAGCTTTTATTTCCAAGTACTTTCCGCCCACTAAGATTATCTCCCTTAGGAATGATATAATGAATTTTAATCAACTTGATCATCAGCATGTTGTACAATCTTGGGAGAGCATGAGACTAATGATTAGGAATTTCCCTGCGCATGATTTGAGTGTATGGATGATTATACAAATTTTTATGCAGGATTAAATTTTCCTTCTCGAAATCTTTTAGATTCTGCCGCGGATGGTACTTTTATGGAAATCACATTAGGAGAAGCTACTAAACTCCTAGATAATATTATGGCAAATTACTCTCAATGGCATACCGAAAGATCTCCTACTAGAAGAAATAAATACTTTGAGTGAAAACATGGATGAATTGATGAAATTGTTTGCTAGTAAGAGTGCTCCTATTGATCCCAATGATATTCCTTTGTCTTCTTTGATTGGAAATAATAATGAATCTATGGATGTGAATTTTGTTGGTAGGAACAATTTTGGCAATAACGCCTATAGAGGTAATTTCAATCCTAGGCCGTTTCCTAGTAATTCCTACAACAATTCTTATGGAAATTATAATAAGATGCCCTCTAATCTTGAGAATAATATTAAAGAATTTATTAGCTCGCAAAAAGGTTTTAGTGCTATGATTGAAGAAAAATTGCTCAAGATTGATGATTTGGCTAGGAACGTTGTTAGAATTTCTCTTGAGATCGATTCTTTGAAAATTAGATCTATTCCACACAAGCATGATATTAATGAGTCTTTAAAAGCTATCATAATTTCTATTGATGAGTGTAAGGAATGAACCGCTAGAATACGTACTAAGCGTGAATGGCTTGAAAAGGTGTGTTCTCGTGATAATAATGATGAAGATTTTAAAGTGATTGATGTGACTCCTTGATGACCCACAAGTATAGGGGATCAATCATAGTCCTTTCGATAAGTAAGAGTGTCGAACCCAACGAGGAGCCGAAGGTTGTGATAAACGGTTTTCAGCAAGGTAATAACAACAAGCACTGAAAGTAGCGGTAACAAGTGATCGTGTAGTGAGGTGAAACGTAGAAGGTGAAAAGTAACAAGTAACAAGTAGTAGAAACGGTGCAGCAAAGTGGCCCAATCCCTTTTGTAGCAAGGGACAAGCCTGAACAAAGTCTTATAAGAGGAAACGCTCCCGAGGACACACGGGAATTTCTGTCAAGCTAGTTTCATCATGTTCATATGATTCACGTTCGTTACTTTGATAGTTTGATATGTGGGTGGACCGGCGCTTGGGTACTGCCCTTACTTGGACAAGCATCCCACTTATGATAAACCCCTCTCGCAAGCATCCGCCACTACGAAAGAAGAATTAATACGACGTCTAACCATAGCATTAAACTAGTGGATCGAAATCAGCCCCTTACGAAGCAACGCATAGACTGGGTTTAAGATTCTGTCACTCTAGCAACCCATCATCTACTTACTACTCCCCAATGCCTTCCTCTAGGCCCAAATATGGTGAATTGTTATGTAATCGACATTCACATAACACCACTAGAGGAAAAGACAACATACATCATATCAAAATACCGAACGAATACCAAATTCACATGACTACTATTAGCATGACTTATCCCATGTCCTTAGGAACAAAAGTAACTACTCACAAAGCATAATCATAATCATGATCAGAGGTGTAATGAGTAGCATCAAGGATCTGAACAAAAACTCTTCTACCAATTAATCCAACTAGCATCAACTACAAAGAGTAATCAACACTACTAGCAGCCTTGCAAGTACCAATCGGAGTCGTGAGACGGAGATTGGTTACAGGAGATGAACTAGGGTTTGGAGAGGAGATGGTGCTGATGAAGATGTTGATGGAGAGGACTCCCCTCCGATGAGAGGAGTGTTGCTGATGACGATGGCGACGATTTCCCCCTCTGGGAGGGAAGTTTCCCCGGCAGGATCGTCTTGCCGGAGCTCTAGATTGGTTCTGCTCAAGTTCCACCTTGTGGCGGCGGAAAATCCATGAAAAAGCTCCGCCTGATTTTTTTTTCCGAACGAAACCCTTCATATAGCAAAAGAGGGGGGCCAGTGGGCCACCAGGGTGCCCACAAGCCCTGTTGCCGCGGTGAGGGGGGTAGGCCGCGGCCACCAGGCTTGTGGGCCCCTGGCAGCTCCCCTCTGGCACTTCTTTCACCCAATATTTTTTATATATTCCCAAAAAATTCCTCGTTGATTTTCAGGGCATTTGGAGTTGTACAGAATAGAGGACTCAGACTTGCTCCTTTTCCAGTCCAGAATTCCAGCTGCTGGTATTCTCCCTCTTCAAATAAACCTTGCAAAATAAGAGAGAAAAGGCATAAGTATGGTACCACAAAGTATAATAACAGTCCATAAAGCGATAAATATAAACATGAAAGCATGATGCAAAATGGACGTATCAACTCCCCAAGCTTAGACCTCGCTTGTCCTCAAGCAAAAACCAAGATCCATAAACATGTCCACATGTTTACGGATGAAGGTGTCGAAAAAACATAATACGAACATGAGGGCATCATGATCACACATAGAACATCAATACATCATAAAGATTCTTATGGGAATGTAACAATTCCTTCACAAAGCAAAGTATAAAACAAAAACCTTACCGAGAAGTAGCCAAGAACAGTCCATAGTCATTGAAGCAATTGCAATTTATCATATCATCAGAAAGAGTCAAATAAGAGCTTGTAAAGCAAATCCACATACTCAATCATCTCTTTTGTTTTCCTCAATTGTTACAACTCACGTGGTACTCATGGTATCAAAGTTTCAGTTGGACACAGAGAAAGATAGGGGCTTATAATTTTGCCTCCCAACCATTTACCTCAAGGGTAAAGTCAACATTAATAAAGCATAAGTACTCACCTCCAAGTTGATATACGAATATAGATCTTTCCCTAGCATATGACGTTCACCAAGACGAAGGCAAAAGAGGGAATTGGTGAAGATCAGCATGACTCTTTCAAGGGAAAAAAGTAAAGGTAGAAGATAGGCCCTTCGTAGAGGGAAGCAGAGGTTGTCATGCGTTTTTGAGGTTTGGATGCGTGTCCTCTTAGTGCGGAGGAACATCCCTTTATATTTCCCCTTGTGATAAAGAACTTTATTATGCAGTCTGTCGCTTTTATGTCTTCCTCATCACAGGTTCGTATAAAGATTATTTTCCACACACTAATAGATCATACATATTAGAGAGCAATTTCTATTGCTTGCACCGATGACAACTTACTTGAGGGATCTTATTAAATCCATAGGTAGGTATGGTGGACACTCATGGCAAAACTGGGTTGAATGTTTATGGATGCACAAGTAGTATTTCTACTTAGCACGGAAGTTTTGGCTAATATGAGGTGGAAGCAATCGTCACATTCTAAGGGATCTCTATTCATATAGCATTGTTTGGAATCAAGCAAACATAATTCATTATGTTGTCTTCCTTGTCCAACACCTACTTCTAAGCATGTAATAGTTTGGTGAGTGCTCACAATTGTAAAAAGTGTCTAAGATGGTACATTTAAAAGTGAACCTCTCTTTCCTTATTACTTCTTATTAATTGCAACAATGACTGGGGTCTATGTTGGTCTATTCTCAACAAGTTTCAATCATCATACTTGTTATATGTGAAGCTATCACTTTCCATAAGATCATCTCATGATCTTTCATGCTATCGTTCTTTTCATACTTTTGATCACGACACAAAACAAAGCCCTTGACTAAGATACTCTTTATTATATAGCTCGCAAGCTCGAATACATCGGGGGAGACACAAGGCAAATGACTCAAACTAAACACTAAAGACTTAATCCACTAAGAGAAGAAATAAAAACTGAAAAGGAAAGAACTAAAACAAAGGTAAAAGCAAAAGATATAAAGGTGATACGATACCAGGGCAACTCCCCCAAGCTTGGGAAAAGCCAAGGGGGTTGCCCATACCAATGCTTAATTGTCTTCCTTTGGTGGTGATGGTGGTGGAGTTGCAACATGAGTTTGATCCTCCGTCTTCCAAGGCATAGGTGCTCCATCATGGTAGGATGAACGAGTCGCCGGAATCCTCAAATCTGCAGCCAACCGTATTGATTTAAATCTATACTCATACTCACAGTTTTGGTTCTGCAGGTCATAGATCTGGCCCTGTAGTTGATCAACCCTGTCATAGAGCCTGGAGAGGTGCTTCCCAATGTCAATGGCATCCATCTTGTGTTTGCTGGTGCACTTCGCGATCATCATGTGGTTGGCGTTGAGTCCACGCTCCACCATCCCTTGGCACTTGAAGACTTGTTGCTCCATTGCTTCGAGCCTCGTCTCCATGCTTCCGGTCTTCTTAGGCCCCTCAACATCATGGATGTGCAACATCCCCTCACTCATCTTGATAGATTAGGGTGCTGCAACACTTCCGCGAGGTAAGGATTGATGACCTTCTCAAAGATCTTGTCCTTAGGAGCTTTTGGGGAAGTCATGACGATCTAGATCTACAACAGAAACAGGCTTGAAACGAAAACAGAGGAAAACTGCGCGATACGGAGATCAAAACCCTCGGGCGTATATATAATGATTTTTTCTAGACCAGAAGGAGTGCTCCGCAAGAAAACGGAGTCCGGGAGGCACACGAGGTGCCCACAAGCCCTGTTGCCGCGGCCAGGGGGGAGGTCGCGACAACCAAGCTTGTGGCCGCCTCGTGTGCTCTACGGACTGCTTTTTATTTTTCTAATTTTCCATAAATTTCAAAACGGAGAAAATTTCCTACTGGAAAAGTTTCGGAGTCCAATTACTTACCGAAACACATACCTCTTCGTTTTCACGGTCTGAATCAGGCTGATAAACATCCCTTATGTACTCCTCTGGAGTTATGATATTGATGATATTGGTCTAAACATTTATGGGAGTACGAGAGATATAATGCTTGATTCTTTGCACATTTACCACTCTAGGAAAATTACCTTCCGTGTTATTGATTTTGATGGCACCGGAACGATATACTTCCTCGACAATGTAGGGACCTTCCCATTTAGAGAGAAGCTTGCATGCGAAGAATCTTAAGCGAGAATTGTATAGCAGGACATAATCCCTTACATTGAACTCTCGTTTTTGTATTCTTTTATCGTGCCATCTCTTAACCTTTTCCTTGAACAACTTGGCATTCCCATATGCCTGGGCCCTCCATTCATCTAATGAGCTGATATCAAACAACCGCTTCTCACCGGCAAGTTTGAAATCGAAGTTGAGCTCTTTGATTGCCCAATAAGCTTTGTGTTCCAGCTCAAGATGTAAATGACAGGCTTTACCGTAAACCATTTTATACGGCAACATGCCCATGGGATTCTTATAAGCAGTCCTATAAGCCCATAGTGCATGGTCAAGTTTGCTAGACCAATTCTTTCGAGATCTATTGACAATCTTTTGTAAGATCAATTTGATCTTCCTATTACTCAACTCCACTTGACCACTAGACTGAGGATGATAAGGAGATGCAACTCTATGGTTGACATCATACTTAGCGAGCATCTTGCGGAAAACACCATGAATGAAGTGTGAACCGCCATCAGTCATCAGATATCTAGGGACTCCAAATCTTGGGAAAATGACTTCTTTAAGCATCTTTATAGGTGTGTGGTGATCAACATTTCTAGTGGGGATAGCTTCTACCCACTTAGTGACATAATCCACGTCAACTAAGATGTGAGTATACCCGTTGGAACTCGGGAAAGGTCCCATATAATCAAAGCCCCATACATCAAATGGTTCAATGACAAGTGAATAGTTCATAGGCATTTCCTGGCGCTTACTGATGTTCCCTATTCTTTGGCATTCGTCACAAGATAAGACAAACTTACGGGCATCCTTGAAGAAAGTGGGCCAATAGAAACCTGATTGCAATACCTTATGAGCAGTTCTGTCTCCACCATGGTGTCCTCCGTAGGCCTCGGAATGACACTTCTGCAGGATCTATCCCTGTTCATGTTCACGCACACAACGTCTAATAACACCATCTACTCCTTCCTTATAAAGGTGAGGATCATCCCAAAAGTAGTGTCTCAAATCAAAGGAGAATTTCTTCTTTTGCTGGTAGGTGAAACTGGATAGTATGTATTTGGCTACGATATAGTTTGCGTAATCAGCATACCACGGTGCACTATTGAAGTGCGGATGACACTCAATTGCTCATCACGAAAGCTGTCATCAATAGGTCGTGGGTCATCAAGGACATTCTCTAGCCTGGACAAGTTATCTGCTACAGGGTTATGAGCACCCTTTCGGTCAACAACGTGCAAATCAAATTCCTGTAGCAGGAGAACCCATCTGATTAGTCTAGGCTTAGCGTCCTTCTTCTCCATAAGGTACTTAATAGCAGCATGATCAGAGTGAATAGTGACTTTGGAGTCAACTATATAAGATCTGAACTTTTCACATGCAAACACGACTGCTAAAAACTCCTTCTCTGTAGTAGCATAATTTCTCTGGGCACTGTCTAGAGTTTTACTAGCATAGTGAATGACATTCAACTTCTTGTCAGCTCTTTGTCCTAGAACAACACCAACAGCATAATCACTAGCATCGCACAAGATTTCAAAGGGCAAGTTCCAATCAGGTGGTTGAACAATAGGTGCGGTTATCAAGGCCTTCTTAAGTATTTCGAAAGCTTCCTCACAATCCTCATCAAAAACAAAAGGAACATCCTTCTGCAAGAGGTTGGTAAGAGTCCTAGAAATCTTAGAGAAGTCTTTAATGAACCTTCTACAGAAACCAGCATGACCTAGGAAAATTCATATACCTCTGATATCTGTGGGGAAAGGCATTTTCTCAATTGCATCAACCTTAGCCTTATCAACTACAATGCCTTTCTCAGAGATTTTGTGTCCTAAGACGATGCCTTCATTAACCATGAAGTGGCACTTCTCCTAGTTCAAGACGAGGTTGGTATCTTTGCATCTCTGTAAGACTCGATCAAGGTTGCTGAGGCAATCGTCAAAGCAAGAAACCGTAAACAGAGAAATCATCCATGAAAACCTCAACAATCTTTTCACAAAAGTCAGAGAATATTGCCATCATACATCTTTGAAAGGTGGCAGGTGCATTGCATAAGCCAAAAGGCATACGTCTATAAGAAAAGGTACCGAAGGGGCAGGTGAAAGTGGTTTTCTCCTGATCAGATTGTGCAACAGGTATTTGTGAGAAACCTGAATAACCGTCTAGAAAGCAGAAGTGTGTGTGTTTAGATAGCCTTTCTAGCATTTGGTCGATAAACGGCAAAGGATAATGGTCTTTCCTTGTTGCCTTGTTCAGTTTCCAGAAGTTTATCACCATCCTATAGCTAGTAATAATCCTCTATGGGATTAGTTCATTCTTATCATTAGGAACGATGGTGATACCTCCCTTCTTAGGTACGCAATGTACCAGACTTACCCAATCACTATGAGCAACATGATAAATGATTCCTGCTTCCAGAAGCTTTAATATTTCTTTTCTCACGACCTCTTTCATCCTCGGATTTAATCTCCGTTGATGATCAACAACTGGCTTAGAATCAGGATCGGTTTTAATCTTGTGCTGACATAGAGTTGGACTAATACCCTTAAGATCATCAACAGTATATCCAATAGCAGCACGGTGCTTCCTCAAAGTTTTTAATAACTTCTTCTCTTCGTGATTCGAGAGGTGAGCACTAATAATAACAGGATATATCTCCTTCTCATCAAGATAGGCATACCTAAGAGTATCTGGTAACTATTTTAGCTCAAACACAGGACCACCCTTTGGTGGGGGAGGATCCTCAAGTAGTTCAACAGGTAGATTATTCTTGAGAATAGGATATTGTTCTAAAATAATTTTATCCATCTCATCTCTTTCATCCATATGCATATCATTTTCATGCTCAAGCAGATATTGCTCTAAAGGATCCGTAGGAGGTACGACAATAGAGGCAAGAGCAATGATTTCATCCCTACCAGACGACTCTTTTTCATGAGGTTGTCTTCCAAACTTGGAGAAGTTAAATTCATGAGACACACCCTCGAAACTAACAGTGACAGTCTATTTTATGCAATCAATATGAGCATTGACAGTGTTGAGAAAGGGTCTACCAAATATGATGGGACAAAAGCTATCTTGTGCAGTAGCAAGGATGAGGAAATCAGTAGGATACTTCGTCTTACCACACAGGACCTCTACGTCTCTCACAACCCCCACAGGGCAGATAGTGTCTCTATTAGCTAGCGTAATAGTGACATCAATGGGTTCTAACTCAGCAGGTGCAATCTCATCTTTGATTTCGTCATATAGGGACCGGGGTATTGCACTAACACTAGCACCCATATCACATAAACCATGATAACAGTGATCTCCTATCTTGACAGAAACAACAGGCAGGCCAACTACAGGTCCGTATTTGTCTTTCACGTGAGGTTTAGCAATTCTAGCGAAGTCCTCACAGAATTTGGTAACATGCCCGTCTATGTCTTCGGCTAAGAGATCTTTGATAATAGCAACACTAGGTTCAACTATAATTTCCTCAGGGGGTGCAAGTGGTCTAATGTAACTCCTACGTATCAGAGTTGGAGCTTTAGAATAATCCTTTTTCCTAGGAGGGTAAGGTGGTTTCTCAGCGTAGGCACAAGGAACAATATGATCACTAAAGGCAATGACTTTCTCTTCAACTAGATTGGGTTTAACTATGTTGACTTCTATAGGAGGATGATACTTAAACCACTTCCCTTTGGGAAGATCAATACGAGCAGCAAAAGATTCACATAGAGAAGCTACTATCTCCGAGTCAAGTCCATACTTAGCGCTAAAATCTCTAGCAGTGCTTGTTTCAACAAAATATTTAACGCAATCAAACTGGAAATTCATACCTAACTCCTTACCTTCTTCAAGCTCCCAATCTTCAAAGTTACGTTTGATTCTTTCCAATAAATTCCACGTGTGGTCAATATCCTTCTTCATAAAAGAACCGGTACAAGAAGTGTCAAGCATGGTACGATCTTCATGAGAAAGCCGAGCATAAAAGTTTTGAGTGATAATTTCTCTCGAGAGCTCATGATTTGGGCATGAATATAGCATTGATTTAAGCCACCCCCAAGATTGAGCTATGCTTTCCCTGTCACGAGGCCAAAAGTTATAAATATAATTCCGATCACAATGTACTAAATGCATAGGATAAAACTTTTGATGAAATTCCAATTTCAACCGATTGTAGTCCCATGATCCAGTATCATCACATAGCCTATACCTTGTCAACGCCTTATCCTTCAAAGATAAAGGAAATACTTTCTTGTTTACCTGATCCTCGAGCAAACCTGCAAGCTTAAATAAACCACAAACTTCATCTACATAGATTAGATGCAAGTCTGGATGTGATGATCCATCTCCTGTAAAAGGATTAGCGAGCAGTTTCTCAAGCATACCCGAAGGAATTTCATAAAAGATACTTTCAGTAGGTACCTCAGGTTGAGGAGCAACCCCTCGTGCTTCCGTTCGTGGTGAAGATACCCCGAACAAATTCCTCAAAGGAACAGTTTCCATAGTGACAAGTGACAATAAATTTCAGCACAATATATAAATGTTTCCTTACCAAATTCCACTTACCAAAGGCGCTTCCCTTCCCGACAACGGTGCCAGAAAATAGTCTTGATGACCCACAAGTATAGGGGATCAATCGTGGTTCTTTCGATAAGTAAGAGTGTCGAACCCAACGAGGAGCAGAAGGCTCTGATAAGCGGTTTTCAGCAAGGTAATAACTGCAAGCACTGAAAGTAGCGGTAACAAGTGATGGTGTAGTGAGGTGAAACGTAGCACGTGAAAAGTAACAAGTAGAGGAAAAGACAACATACAGCATATGAAAATACTGAACGAATACCAAATTCACATGACTACTATTAGCATGACTTATCCCACGTCCCCAGGAACAAAAGTAACTACTCACAAAGCATATTCATAATCATGATCAGAGGTGTAATGAGTAGTATCAAGGATATGAACATAAACTCTTCCACCAAGTAATCCAACTAGCATCAACTACAAAGACTAATGTACACTACTAGCAACCTTACAAGTACCAGTCGGAGTCGCGAGACGGAGATTGGTTACAAGAGATGAACTAGGGTTTGGAGAGGAGATGGTGCTGATGAAGATGTTGATGGAGATGAGCCCCCTCCGACGAGAGGAGTGTTGGTGATGACGATGGCGATGATTTCCCTCTCCGGGAGGGAAGTTTCCCCGACGGGATCGTCCTGCCGGAGCTCCAGATTGGTTCTGCTCATGTTCCGCCTCGTGGCGGCGGCAAAATCCACGAAAAAACTCCGCCATGATTTTTTTTCGGACGAAACCCTTCATATAGAAAAAGAGGGGGGCCAGTGGGCCACCAGGGTGCCCACAAGCCCTGTTGCCGCGGCCAGGGGGGTAGGCCGCGACCACCAGGATTATGGGCCCCTGACAGCTCCCCTTTGGCACTTTTTTCGTCCAATATTTTTTATATATTCCCAAAAAATTCCACGTTGATTTTCAGGGCATTTGGAGTTGCGCAGAATAGAGGACTCAGACTTGCTCCTTTTCCAGTCCAGAATTCCAGCTGCCGGTATTCTCCCTCTTCAAATAAACTTTGCAAAGTAAGAGAGAAAAGGCATAAGTATGGTACCGCAAAGTATAATAACAGTCCATAAAGCGATAAATATCAAGATGAAAGTATGATGCAAAATGGACGTATCACTCCTATCGAATCTTTGTTTCATAATATTAATCTTGAAAAAGATGGGACTAGAGAAGAGTCAACTTTATTTAAAAGGCATCCCAATGATTCTGAGTTTATAGATGTTAATGCTAAGATTGATAAAAGTGGGATTGAAGAGGTCAAAACTTTAAATAGCAATGAACCCACTCTTTTGGTTTTCAAGGACTTTAATTATGATAGTTGTTCTTTGATTTATTGTGTTTCCTTGTTGCAATCCATGTTGAATTCTCCGCATGCTTATAATCAAAATAAAGCTTTTACTAAACATACTGTGGATGTTATGATGAAATCTTTTGAAGAAAACTTGAGTTGGAAGTTTCTATATCGAGGAAGCTTTATGATGAGTAGGAGCCTACTATTAAGATGACAATTAAATACTATGAGTGCCATGCTTTGTGTGAATTGATATTTGCTCTTTAAATTTGCATCTAGCGGATTCTACAATAAAGAAACCTATGGTAAGGATTAATGATGTTCTTATTGTTGCAAATAGGAATTATGTGCTCGTAGATTTCATTGTTCTTGATACAGATTGCAATCTTACATGTCCTATTATTCTTGGTAGACCTTTCCTTAGAACTATTGGTGCAATTATTGATATGAAAGAAGGAAATATTGGATTCCAATTTCCATTAAGGAAAGGCATGGAGTAGTTTCATAGAAATAAAATCAAATTATGAGATCTATTATGAGATCTACTTATGTACTGCATACCAAAGATGACAATACCTAGATCTATTGCATTATGCCTAGCTAGGGGTGTTAAACAATAGCGCTTGTTGGGAGGCAACCCAATTTTTTTTTATGATTTTGTTTTTTGCTTATGTTTTTGAGTGTTGCACACATTATTACCTCTGTAATAATTGTGTTTTCTTGTTTTAATTAGTATTTGAGCCAAGTAGGACCTTTGGGATGCTCTACGATGTTTGCAAGTTGATTTTGCTAAAAAAACAGAAACTTTCGCCCTCAGTTCAGGAATTTTGTAAGCTCACTAGAACGTGTTTTTGATCTAACATTTTTACACAAGATTGATATACAAATTGCCCTGATTTTCGTAATGTTTCAGAATATTTCGAGTTAGATAAGTATTCCAAGTTTATAGATTGCTACATACTATTCTATTTTTGACAGATTCTGTTTTCTTTGTGTTGTTTTCTTATTTTGATGAATCTATGGGTTGTATCGGGGGGTACTGCTACTTCTCAAACAACAGCGCCAGAAATTGACACGTTGACGGAGACTTGCTTGCGTTGGTTTTTCCCTTGAAGAGGAAAGGGTGATGCAGCACGGGAGCAGTAAGTATTTCCCTTAGAACCAAGGTATCAATCCAGTAGGAGAATCTCGTCAAGTCCAGAGTACTTGCGCAAACACAAAAGAGCTTGCAGCCAACGCTATAAAGGGGTTGTCGATCCCTTCAAGATTTATTGCAAAGTGAGATCTGAAGGCGGAAAGTGCAACGAAGTAAAAGAGTAAGGCTGAAAATATGGTGTGAAGTAGACCCGGGGGCCATAATGTTCACTAGAGGCTTCTTTCAAAATAGAAAATATTACGGTGGGTGAACAAATTACTGTCAAGCAATTGATAGAACTGCGCAAAGTCATGACGATATCTAAGGCAATGATCATAAAAACAGAATCTATCAAAAACAGACCAGTCTCTAGCAATCTGTATACTTCGTATACTTCTGCTACCTCAAAAATTCTGAAAAATTACGACTGCCTCGGAAAAAGGCATATCAACCAGCAGCAAAAAGAATAAACTCAAAATCCCTTTTTGAATAAAAATGAAAAATAATCTCGTGAGCGAAAATTTTCTGTCTTTTTCTAGCAGGATCAAACAACCATCACCAAGACTAGTCATAAAGGTTTTGCTTGGCTCAAACACAAAAAGAAACACAAAAGACACTATCATGATGGTGTGGACGTAACAAAACAGAAAGAAAAAGATAAATTCATTGGGTTGCCTCCCAACAAGCGCTATTGTTTAACGCCCTCAGCTAGGCATAAAGCGATAGAATCACGTATCGTCGTCTTTGGTGCTGAAACCATAAGTAGCCCTCATCATGGATTCATAAGGCAATCTTATTTTCTTTCTAGGAATTGCTCCATGCCCTTCTTTAAAGCAAATTGAAATCTAATATTCCCTTCCTTCATATCGATGATAGGACCGATAGTCCTTAGGAAAGGTCTACCAAGAATAATAGGGCATGTAGGATTGCAATCAATGTCAAGCACAATGAAATCCACGGGTACATAGTTTCTATTTGCAATAATAAGAACATCATTGATCCTTCCCATGGGTTTCTTGACAGTAGAATCTGCAAGATGCAAATTAAAAGAACACTCCTCAATCTCATTAAAACCCAGAACATCACATAAAGACTTTGGAATCGCGGAAACACTAGCACCCAAATCACACAAAGCATTGCATTCATAGTTTTTGATTTTGATTTTGATAGTAGGTTCCCACTCATCATGAAGCTTTCTAGGGATAGATACTTCCAATTCAAGTTTCTCTTCAAGAGATTTTATCATAGCTTCGACGATATGATCGGTAAAGGCCTTGTTTTGGCTATAAGCGTGTGGAGAGTTTAGCATGGATTGCATCAAGGAAATGCATTCAATCAGGGAGAAACTATCATAATTGAATTCCTTGAAATCCAAAGTGGTAATTTCATTACTACTCAAGGTTTTAATATCTTCTACTCCACTTTCAATGCTTTTAGCATCAAGATAGATGGACTCCAAATCATTGGGGAATTTCTCAACCAAAGTGGATTCATATCCAGCCCCATCATCATTAGGTTTGACACAAGACTACAACAATCACCTTCTTTGCCGTCTGCCATCACAGGCGGCAAACAAAAATACCCGGACGGCAAAGACAATCCCACAGACGGCAAAGATTGTCACGGCCGGCAAATTTTCTGCGTCAGCCTACGACGGCATAGGACCTTCTTTGCCGTCTGCCCCCCCAAAGCGGACGGCAAAGCTCTTTGCCGTCAGCTTTCCTAAGGAGAATTCGGCAAAGAGTTTGGGACGGCAGCCGAGAGGTGTTGCCTCCGTTAGGGGTTAACGGAGCCTTTGCCGTCTTCTTTGCCGTCTGCCCTCTTGACTATCTTTGTCGTCTGCCCTCTTGACTATCTTTGTCGTGTGCCCTCTTGACTATCTTTGCCGTCTGCTTCCTCGACAATCTTTGCCGTCTGCCCCCTAGACTATCTTTGCCGTATGCCTTGTCCTCCCCTCTCTCCACTTTTGTCTTCTGCCCCCTCCTCTGTGCCCTCTTCTTTGCCGTCTGCCCACCCAGCAGGCAGACGGCAAAGAGACCATATGGCCAGCTGCTACTGCCCAGGTTGCACAGCTGGGCGCCACGTGGCACCTTTGCCGTCCGCTGGCTGACGGCAAAGACCTTTGCCACCAGCTGGCAGACGGCAAAGAGCCTATATTGTCACATTTTTATTTATTTTTTCTATTTCACAGCACATATACATATAATTCAGAGCACATATATCATAAATAGATCACAACACATATATGATATACATATAAAGCTCATCAATGCCATTTGTTCATCAACGTACATCCCATATATCAAAAGAACCAACACATACAAAGTTTCATCCATATATACATACATATAGTTGCACATATATTGTTCATCAACACATTGTTCATCAACACATACAAAGAACCAACACATTGTTCATCAACTCAAATAAAAACGGAAACTAAAGCACTCCAACGCCAGCTTCCATGCATGTAGTACATCCAATCTGCAAAATGGGAATAAGAAAGTAAGTAGAAGAAGAACAACAACATATATATGACAAATAAGCTAAATTGAAGAAGAAAGAGAAGAAGCAATAAGAGAACAAGGAGAAGAAAAACAAGAAGGAGGAGGAGGAGGAGGGGAAGGGGAAGGAGAAGGAGAAGGAGGAGGAGAAGAAGAAAAAAGAAGAGAAGAAGAAGGAGAAGAAGGAGGAGAAGAAGGAGAGAAGAAGAAGGAGAAGAAGGAGGGCTCCTTCTCCTTCTCCTTCTCCTTCTTCTTCTCCTCCTTCTTCTCTTCTTCTCCTCCTCCTTCTTCTTCTTCTCCTCCTCCTCCTTATTCTTCTCCTTCTCCTTCTATTCTTCTTATCTTCTTGTTCTTCTTCTTCCTTCTCCTTCTTTTTGAGCTAAATATTCCAATTATGTCATTTTAGAGGAAAACTAGCTAAGTATATAATATTCATGAGCTAACCAAGGTTCTTATGCCATTTTGAGCTTATTATGGTATTTTGGAGCTAAATGGGCTAATTATGTCATTGTTGGGTTAACTAAAGCAAGGATAATATGAAAGAGGAGAAGAAAGAGGAGGAGGAGGAGAAGAAGAAGAAATCAAGAAGAAGGAGGAGGAGGAGGAGAAGGAGGAGGAGGAGAAGGATAGAAGGTCCTTGGCCTTCTACTCCTCCTCCTCCTCCTCCTCCTCCTCCTCCTTCTTCTCTTCTACTTCATCTCTTCTTCTTCTTTCTTTTCATTTTGCCTATTTCTTCTCCTCTTCTCCTCTTGTTGGAGCTAAATTACCTAATTATCTTCTTTTTGAGCTAAATATTCCAATTATGTCATTTTAGAGGTAAACAAGCTAAGTATATAATATTCATGAGCTAACCAAGGTTCTTATGCCATTTTGAGCTTATTATGGTATTTTGGAGCTAAATGGGCTAATTATGTCATTGTTGGGTTAATTAAAGCAAGGATAATATGAAAGAGGAGAAGAAAGAGGAGGAGGAGGAGAAGAAGAAGAAATCAAGAAGAAGGAGGAGGAGGAGGAGAAGGAGGAGGAGGAGAAGGATAGAAGGTCCTTGGCCTTCTCCTCCTCCTCCTCCTCCTCCTCCTCCTCCTCCTTCTTCTCTTCTTCATCTCTTCTTCTTCTTTCTTTTCATTTTGCCTATTTCTTCTCCTCTTCTCCTCTTGTTGGAGCTAAATTACCTAATTATCTTCTTTTTGAGCTAAATATTCCAATTATGTCATTTTAGAGGAAAACAAGCTAAGTATATAATATTCATGAGCTAACCAAGGTTCTTATGCCATTTTGAGCTTATTATGGTATTTTGGAGCTAAATGGGCTAATTATGTCATTGTTGGGTTAATTTTGGAGCTAACCCTAGCCGCGACGGCGCCATCTCGCCGGCGCGTCCGCTCCAGCCCTCGCTCCCCTCCTCCCTGCCCTTACAACCTACGCCGGAGGCCCGGTAGGAACCCTAGTCCAACCAATTTGGTATCCAGAGATTCCAGGCTGATCATGTCGCTCCCTCCACCACCGCCGCCACTCAACACCACCACCGCCCCCGTGCCGCAAACCACCACCACCGCCCCGCTGGGACCCAACCCCCGTCGCCGAGCGTCGCCCCCACTACCTACGGGCCGCCGTCGCTGCCGTGGGCCACCCCGGCCTTCCAGCCACTCCACGGAGGGGCGCCGCCGCAGCTGCTGCTGCAGCACTACCACGCCGCGGGCACTCCCTGGCCGGTGTGGCCGGCCACCACCGCGCCGCTGGGGGGGCTGCCCCACCAGTCGCTACTGGCCACCACGGCGCAGGCTCCGGCGCCGCAGCAGCAGCCGCCCCCGCCATCGACAGCAGCACCTCCAGCGCCCCGAACCACCGGTCGGTCCCTGCACCAGGTGCAGTTCCCGTCATCGCCATCGCCAATTCCCGCGTGGGCAGCCGGATCATCTTCGGGTCCGATCTATACCCAGGCACAGGCACTGCAGCAACCGCCCGGACGGGGCGGCCGCCAGCTCAGTCGACCCGTGCCGACCCTTCCAGCACCAGGCCGGCCTCCGCCAGCCGCAACGGCCACACCTCCGGCCGCCACACGGACCTTCCGCAGGTTATCCCCGGCCGAGCAGCAGGAGCGTCGACGTCAGGGTCTCTGCTTTAACTGCGATGAGCCCTACACGCCGACACATGTCTGCCCCCGCCTCTTCTACTTGGAGACGGTCGACTACACCGAGGCGGACGAGAGGAACGACGCACCAGACCCGGCCGCAGATTCTACGGCGACGGCCTGCGTCGTCTCTCTCCACGCCCTCGCCGGCATCCGCCATGAGCGGACCATGTTGCTGCCCGTGACAATCCATGGCGAGCAGCTGGTCGCCCTGCTGGATACGGGCTCTACTCTTCTTATTCTTTTCTTATTTTCCTTTTGCCTTTTCCTTTTATTCCTTCTTATTTTCCTTCTTCTTCTTCTTCTTTTTATTCTTCTTCTTCTCCTCCTCCTCCTCTAGCTCTTCTTCTTCTTCTCCTTTTTTCTTCTTCTACTTATTCTTCTTCTTCTACTTTTTCTTATTTTCTTCTACTAAACAGGAAACTACCTACTAAATCTACTAATTAACTAACAGAAACTACCTACTAAATCTACTAATTTATTCTTCTTCTTCTTATTATTATTTTATTTTTTCTTTTTTCCTCTTATTCTTCTTCTCCTTCTTCTTGTTTTCTTCTCTTCTTCTTCTTCTTCTTCTTCTTCTTCTTCTTCTTCCTATTTTCTTTTTTCCTCTTATTCTTCTCTTCCTCTCCTATTTTTCTTCTTCTTCTTCTTCTTGGTTCTTCTCCTTCCCTTCCTTTTCCTTCTTCTTCTTATTTTTTCTTCTCCTTTCTCCTTCTTCTTCATATCCTTTCTCCTTCTTCTTCTTCTTCTAAACCTAAACTAACTAAACCTAAACTAAAACTAAAACTAAAACTAAAACTAAACTAAAACTGAAACTAACCTAACTAAAACTGAAACTAACCTAACTAAATCTGAAACTAACCTAACTAAAACTGAAACTAACCTAACTAAACCTAAACTAAAACTGAAACTAAAACTAAACTAAAAGTAAGAACTAATTAAACAAAAACTATTAAAAAAAGAAAAAACAGAAACTTACCAGGGGCCGGGGAGGAGGGCCGCACGGGGAGGAGGGCGGCGGTGGAGGAGGGTGCAGGGCGGCGGTGGGGTGGGGTGGGGAGGTGGGGTGGGGGTGGCGACGGCGGCGGCGGCGGCGGGGGCGCAGGGAGGAGGAGGAGGGCCGCAGGGGGGGCGGAGGGCGGCGGTGGGGTGGGGAGGTGGGGTGGGGGTGGCGGCGGCGGCGGCGGTGGGGCTGCGGCGGTGCTGGGGGCCGGGGGCTGCTGCGGCGGCGCTGAGGGGAGAGCAGTGAGAGAGAGTGCGTGGGAGAGAGGAGAGAGGTGGGGTGCGCGGCGACCGTTAACGTTTGGGGGGTCCATCCCCTTTGTCGTCTGCCACTGATCCCCTTTGCCGTCCGCCACGGACGGCAAAGCTAGTCAGGGAGACGGCAAAGGGGTGGGTGGGGCCGGGGTGGGACGGGGAGAGAGGAGGGGTGGGGTGGGATAGCTTTGCCGTCTGCCATCCCTACCTTTGCTGTCTGTCAACAGACGGCAAAGAGGTGGCTGATGGAAAATATGTATTTTGCCATCAGCCTCCTCTTTACCGTCTGGTTTTTGCCAACGCACGGTAAAGAGGTTCTTCGCCGTCTGCTGGCTGATGGCAAAGATTTGGCAGACGACAAATATAGGAATTCCAGTAGTGATTCTTATCACGAGAACACGCCTTTTTAAGCCATTCATGTCTAGCACGAATTTGGGCGGTTCTTTCTTTGCTCTCACTCATGGAAACACGCATAGCTTTCAAAGTTTCATCCATATTGATCTTGGGAGGAGCACATCTAACTTTGAAAGCATCAATATCACTAGACATTCTATCAACGCTCCTAGCCAAATCGTCAATTTTGAGTAGTTTTTCCTCTATGGACGCATTGAAAATCCTTTGTGAGTTGATAAACTCTTTGATATTAGTCTCTAGATCAGAGGGTAATCTATTGTAATTTCCATGAGTATTGTTGTAGGAGTTGCCAAAGTTATTAGAGGAGTTACTAGGAAAAGGCCTAGGAACATAGTTTCCTCTAAAAGCATTGTTGTTGCCAAAATTATTCCTACCAACAAATTTAATGTCCAAGCTAGTGTTGCTACTCTCAATCAAGGAAGACAAGGGCATATCATTAGGATCTAAAGGATCACTTCTACTAGCAACCAAATTCATTAACTCATCCATCTTTGCACTTGACGAGTTAATTTCTTCTATAGTGTGTACCTTCTTACTAGTAGGTGACCTTTCAGTGTGCCACTGAGAGTAGTTCGTCATGATATTGTCTAGGAGTTTTGTGGCTTCTCCTAACGTGATTTCCATGAACGTTCCACCAAAGGCAGAGTCCAAGATGTTTCTAGAAGCGAAATTCAAGCCAGCGTAGAAGATTTGTATAATCATCCAAAGACTCAAGCCATGAGCGGGACAATTTCTAATCATCAATTTCATTCTCTCCCAAGATTGTGCAACATGTTCATGATCAATTTTCTTAAAATTCATGATATCATTATGGAGAGAGATAATCTTAGCCGGCGGAAAATACTTGGATATGTAAGCATCTTTGCACTTATTCCATGAATCAATACTATTTTTGGGCAAAGACGAAAACGAAGTTTTTGCTCGATCTCGCAACGAGAAAGGAAAAAGCTTCAATTTAATCACATCATTATCTACATATTTCTTCTTTTGCATATCGCAAAGCTCAATGAATGTATTAAGATGGGATGCGGCATCTTCACTAGGAAAGTCGGAGAATTGCTCTTTGATAACAAGATTCAGCAAAGCAACATTGATTTCATATGACTCTGCACTAGTGGCGGGAGCAATCGGAGTACTAATAAAATCATTATTATTAGTATTCGAGAAGTCACAAAGTTTGGTGTTTTTAGTCATGGTGACTTTAGCAAGCAAGCAAGCACACAAGCGAACAAAGAGCAAGCGAGAGAAAAGAGCAAACGAAAAAGGCAAACGAAAAAGGCAAATATTTTTTTTTGTAAATTTTTGTTTTTCAGAAGTGGGGGAGAGGAAAACGAGAGGCAAAAAAAAGTAAATGCAAGAGATGAGTTTGCGACACTTACTTGGATGAGTTCTTGACTTGATCCTCCCCGGCAATGGTGCGAGAAATCCTTCTCCTACTTCTCAAACAACAGCTCCAGAAATTGACACGTTGACAGAGACTTGCTTGCGTTGGTTTTTCCCTTGAAGAGGAAAGGGTCATGCAGCACAAGAGCAGTAAGTATTTCCCTCAGTTTGAGAACCAAGGTATCAATCCAGTAGGAGAATCTCGTCAAGTCCAGAGTACCTGCGCAAACACAAAAGAGCTTGCACCCAACGCTATAAAGGGATTGTGAAGTAGACCCGAGGGCCATAGTGTTCACTAGAGGCTTCTCTCAAAATAGCAAATATTACGGTGGGTGAACAAATTACTGTCCAGCAATTGATAGAACCGCGCAAAGTCATGACGATATGTAAGGTAATGATCATACATATAGGTGATAACCCACAAGTATAGGGGATCGCAACAGTTTTTGAGGGTAGAGTATTCAACCCAAATTTATTGATTCGACTCAATGGGAAGCCAAAGAATATTCTCAAGTATAAGCAGTTGAGTTGTCAATTCAACCACACCTGAAATATTTAGTATCTGCAGCAAAGTATCAGTAGCAAGGTAGTGTGATAGCAGCAGTAGCAACAGTAACCAGTAGCAGCAAAGTGACAGCAGTAGCAGCAAAGTAACAGCAGTAGCAACAGAGTAACAGTACCAGCGGTGATAGCAGTAGCGGCAAAGTAACGTAGCAAGGACCAGTAGGAAAAGACTCATAGGCATTGGATCGATGATGATGATTATGCCGGATGTTATTCATCAGGCAACAATTATAACACGGAGAGATATGTAACTAGCTCCAGTTCGTCAATGTAATGTAGGCATGTATTCCGTATGTAGTCATACGTGCTTAGGGAAAAGAACTTTCATGACATCTATTGTCCGTCCCTCCCATGGCAGCGGGGTCCTAATGGAAACTACCGGATATTAAGGTTCTCCTTTTAATAAAGAACCGGACCAACGCATTAACACTTAGTGAATACATGAACTCCTCAAACTATGGTCATCTCCGGGAGTGGTTCCGGCTATTGTCACTCCGGGGTTGCCGGGTCATAACACATAGTAGGTGACTACAACTTGCAAGATAGGATCAAGAACACACATATATGGGCGACAACATAATAGGTTCAGATCTGAAATCATGGCACTCGGGCCCTAGTGACAAGCATTAAGCATGGCAAAGTAGTAGCAACATCAATCTCAGAACATAGTGGATACTAGGGATCAATCCCCGTCAAAACTAACTCGATTACATGATAGATCTCATCCAACCCATCACCGTCCAGCCAGCCTATGATGAGATTACTCACAAACGGTGAAGAGCATCATTGAATTGGCGATGAAGGAAGGTTCATGATGACGATGGCGACGATCTCCCCTCTCCGGAGCCCAGAACGAACTCCAGATCTTCCCTCTAGATGAAGAACAGGAGGTGGCGGCGCCTCCGTATCGTAAAACACTACGAACTCTTCTCCTTTAATTTTTTCCGGGCGAAAGGGACTAAATAGACCTGAGATTGGAGGCGGTGGAGCAACATGGCCCCCACAAGCCTGCCATGCGCGGCCAGGGGGGCCTGCTCTTGGTGGGCTTGTGGGCTCCACGCTCCACTTCCTCCGTTGATTCTTGCACGAGTATTTTTGATATATTCCACAAAAATTCTCCGTAAATTTTCAGGTCATTCCGAGAACTTTTATTTCTGCCCAAAAACAACACCATGGCAATTCTGTTGAAAACAGTGTTAGTCCGGGTTAGTTCCATTCAAATCATGCAAATTAGAGTCCAAAACAAGGGCAAAAGAGTTTGGAAAAGTAGATAAGATGGAGACGTATCAATAGGCCTCACGTCCGAGACAAGTAGACCGATACTTTCTGCATCTACTACTATTACTCCACACATCGACCGCTATCCAGCATGCATCTAGTGTATTGAGTTCATGACGAATAGAGTAACGCCTTAAGCAAGATGACATGATGTAGAGGGACAAAATCAAACCAATGATGAAAACCCCATATTTTTACCCTTGATGGCAACAACACGATGCGTGCCTTGCTACCCCTTCTGTCATTGGGTGAGGTCACCACACGGTATGAACCCAAAACCAAGCACTTTTCCCATTGCAAGAATCATAGATCAAGTTGGTCAAACAAAACCCACAACTCGAAGAGAATTACAAGGATATGAAATCATGCATATAAGAGATCAGAAGAAACTCAAATAAGATTCATAGATAATCTGATCATAAATCAACAATTCATCAGATCTCAACAAACACACCGCAAAACAAGATTACATCGGATAGATCTCCATGAAGATCATGGAGAACTTTGTATTGAAGATCCAAGAGAGAGAAGAAGCCATCTAGCTACTAGCTATGGACCCGTAGGTCTATGGTGAACTACTCACGCATCATCGGAGAGGTCATGGTGTTGCTGAAGAAGCCCACCGTATCCAAATCCCCCCTCCAGCAGGGCACCAGAACGTGCCCGAGATGGGATCTTGCGGATACAGAAGCTTGCGGCGGTGGAAAAGTACTTTCGATGATCTCCTGATTTTTTTGGAATTATTGGGAATATATAGGCAAAAGACCTAGGGCAGAGGTGGCCCAGGGAACCCACAAGCCTGGGAGGCGCGCCCCCCTGGCTGCGGCTAGGGGTCTTGTGGGGTCCCTGGTGCCCCCTGCCTTGGTTCTCAAGTTCCCCGATCTTCTTCTGTTTCGGAATAAATCTTTTTGGAAGTTTTGTTCCGTTTGGACTCCATTTAAAATCCTCCTCTGAAAAGGGTCAAAAACACGGAAAAAAAGGAACTGGCACTTGGCACTGAGTTAATAAGTTTGTCCCAAAAAAGATATAAAAGGCATAGAAAACATCCAAAGTTTGACAAGATAATAGCATGAAACCATCAAAAATTGTAGATACGTTGGAGACGTATCAGGTACAAACCATGGAGAAGTTAGAATACAGTAAATATTACACCAATATAAATAAATAATGAGTTCACAACAGTACCTAAAGTGGTGATTTATTTTTCTTATACTAACGGATCTCATGAGTGTTCTGTTGAGTTTTGTGTTGTGAAGTTTTCAAGTTTTGGTAAAGATTTTATGGACTATGGAATAAGGAGTGGCAAGAGCCAAATCTTGGGGATTCCCAAGGCACCCCAAGCCATATTTAAGGATACCAAGAAGCCTAAGCTTGGGGATGCCCCGGAAGCCATCCTCTCTTTCGTATTCAATCCATCAGTAAATTTACTTGAGGCTACATTTTTATTCACCACATGATATGTGTTTTGCTTGGAGCTTCTTCTATGATATGAGTCTTTACTTTTTAGTTTGCCACAATCATCCTTGCTGCACACATATTTTGAGAGAGACACTCTGAATCGTGAATTTATTAGAATACTCTATGTGCTTCACTTATATCTTTTGACCTAGGAAATGTTGCTCTAGTGCTTCACTTATGTCTTTTAGAGCACGGTGGTGTTTTATTTCATAGAAATTATTAAACTCTCGTACCTCACCTATATTATTTTGAGAGTATTTTAAACAACATGGTAATTGGTTTAGGTTATGAATTTAGTCCTAATATAATGGGCATCCAAGAGGGATATAATAAAAACCATTCATATTAAGTGCATTGAATATGATAAGAATTTAATTCCTTGCATATAATTTTGAGATATGAAGATGGTAATATGAGAGTCATGCTAGTAAGTAATTGTGAATTGGAAGAAGTACTTGTGTTAAAGCTTGTGATTCTCGTAGCATGCACGTATGGTGAACCGTTATGTGATGAAGTCAGAGCATGATTTGTTTAATGATTGTCAACCCTTGTGTGGAGGTCGGGATCGCGTGATGGTTAACTCCTACCAACCCTTCCCCTACGAGCATGCGTCTAATACTTTGCTTTGATAACTAATAGGCTTTTGCAATAAGTATGTGAGTTCTTTATGACTAATGTTGAGTTCATGGATTATACGCACTCTCACACTTCCATGTTTGCTAGCCTCTCTAGTACCGTGCAACTTTTGCCGGTACATTAAATCCACCTTCCTCAAAACAGCCACCATATACTTTCCTCAAAACAGCCACCATATCTACCTATTATGGCATTTTCATAGCCATGCCGAAATATATAGCCATGTAACACCACCGTCCCATTTTTTATGACACGCACCATTACTTCTATATTGCTTATAGAGTCATATTTTGCTCTAGATATCGAGTTGTAATCTTTGAGTTGTAAGTAAATAAAACTATGATGATTTGCATTATTAGAGCATTGTCCCGTGTGAGAAAAGGATGATGGAATCTATGATTCCCTCACAAGTTGGGATGACTGTTCGAAGTTTGGAAAAAATAAAAGAGGCTAGCGAAGCCCATAAAAAAAGAGGCCAAAGATGCCCACCAAAAAAAATGAAAAAAATGAGAGAAAGACAGAAGGGACATTGCTACTATCTTTTTCCACACTTGTGCTTCAAAGTAGCACCATGTTCTTCATAGAGAGTATGCTATTTTGTCACTTTCATATAACTAGTGGAATTTCATCTTTTGCACAACCACTTAGTTTTGTTTTTGAGCTTTCATACACTTATAGCTCTAGTGCATTTGTTGCATGGCAATCCCTACTCACTCACATTGATATCTATTGACGGGCATCTCCATAGCCCGTTGATATGCCTAGTTGATGTGAGAATATCTTCTCCTTTTTTTTCTTGCAACTTCCACAATATTCTATTTCACCTATAGCGCTATATCCATGGCTCAAGCTCATGTCTTGCGTGAGAGCTGAAAATGTTTGAGAACATAAAAAGTGTGAAACAATTGTTTGACTTCCATCGGGGTTGTGCATGATTTAGATACTTTGTGTGGGGAAGATGGAGCATAGACACATCATATGATTTTGTAGGGATAACTCTCTATGGCCATGTTATTTCGGGAGGACGCAATTGCCTTGTTAGTATGCTTGAAGTATTATTGTTTTTATATCAATATTAGAATTTTGTTTTGAATCTTATGGATCTGAATATTCATGCCACAATAAAGAATATTACATGGATAAATATGTTAGGTAGCATTCCACATCAAAAATTCTGTTTTTATCATTTACCTACTCGAGGACGAGCAGGAATTAAGCTTGGGGGTACTTGATACGCTCCAACATATCTATAATTTTTGATTGTTCCATGCTATTATATTATCTGTTTTGGATGTTTTATATGCATTAATATGATATTTTATATTTTTTTGGGTCTACCCTATTAACCTAGATCCTAGTGCCAGTTTTTGTTTTTTCCATGTTTTTGAGTATTGCAGATAAGGAATATTAAATGGAGTCCAAACGGAATAAAATCTCTAGAATGATTTTTCTTGGACCAGAAGAAACCTGCAAGACTTGGAGAAGGGGGCAGGAGACCTGTCGGGACACGACAATCTAGCAAGGCACGCTCTAGGGGGGCGCCCCTAATTAGTCTCTGTCCTATAAATTCCCAAATATTCCTCCAATACCAGAACGACACCAAAAAAATACTTTTCCGGCGCCGGGAGCCTCTGTTCCCGTGAGATCCAATCTAGGAGTCTTTTCCAATTATCCCTCGGAGGGGGAATCGATCACGGAGAGCATATACAACAACTGCATTGCCTCTCCGATGATGCACGATTAGTTCACCACAGAACTACAGGTCCATAGCTAGTATCTAGATGGCTTCTTCTCTCTCTTTGTTCTTCAATACCATGTTCTTCATGATCTTCATGGAGATCTATCCGATGTAATACTCTTTTACGGTGTATTTGTCGAGATCCGATGAATTGTGGGTTTATGTTCAGATTATCTATGAATATTATTTGAATCTTCTCTGAATTCTTATATGCATGATTTCATATCTTAGCAAGTCTCTTCGAGTTACTGGTTTGGTTTGGCCAACTAGATTGGTAATTGTTGCAATGGGAGAAGTGCTTAGTTTTGGGTTCAATCTTGCGGTGTCCTCACCTGGTGACAAAGTAAGGGTAGCGAGGCACGTATTGCATTGTTGCCATCGAGGACAAAAAGATGGGGTTTTCATCATATTTCTTGAGTTTATCCCTCTACATCATGTCATGTTACCTAATGCGTTACTCTGTTCTTCATGCACTTAATACTCTACATGCAGGCAGGAGTCGGTCGATGTGTGGAGTAATAGTAGTAGATGGATAATCGTGTCGGACTACTTGACACGGACGTGATGCCTATATGCATAATAATTGCCTTGGATATCTTCATAATTATTCACTTTTCTATCAATAGATCGACAGTAACTTGTTCACCCACCGTATTATTTTACTTCATGAGAGAAGCCTATAGTGAAACCTATTGTCGGGACCCCGATCCTAAGTCATAAGAACCCAGCCTGTAACACATCACATCACTTTGCGCCCTCACACACGGTAAACTCCACGGCTGCCACCTTACCTTGGCCGGGACCATTTGCGTCTTTTGGCTCACGTATATGAATATGTTGCTACCATTCAAATGACAAAGAACCCGGGTCAACATGACTAGTTATAAACCCCAGCGGTACAACCGTATAGGGACAGACATACATAACCCAGCAAAGCAGGTGCCTGTCGTCAGCGTGTGTGGACGAGTCGTAGCAAGCTACAAGGACTCCATTACATCACGTGACATTTCCCCGAGGGGATAGACACAACAGCAAAGAAGGATACATGCCGGTCAATCAATGTGTTCCGAGCAGTAGCAAACTACCAAGGCTCGATGGAATCACAAAGAGGCATTTCCCTGTAAGGAGTACTACTAAAGGCAAACAACTAGGTGTCGAATCCCACACATATAATGCATTTCAAACATACACACATTATGCACGATATGTGTAGATACAACATGGCATCACAACATAACTCTATGACTCAAGCATTTATTAAAGACTCATAAAAGTCAACATAGTATGATATTACAAACAGGGGTCTCGTGACCCAACACTCAAGTCATACAAACAACAAGCGGAAGCAATTCATGTCTGGGTACAGACATCTACTAAAAGTGGCTGGAAGAGCCTGAAAAGCTACTACGACCCTACCAAAGGAGCCAGACCTCTGTGTGGGATTCCCAAGCTATTCCGGTCAACATCGAGCACATCGCGTAGAACCTTTTAATGAGTCTAAGATTTCTCTGCAAAACATAAATAAAGCAACCGTGAGTACAAAGGTACTCAGCAAGTCTTACATCAGAACTATCTACATATGCATCATGTTTCAATGAAGGGATTGTGGGGTTTGATTGCAGCAAGCCAGCTTTGACTCTTGGCTAACATGTACTACGACTACAAGTTCTTTCTTTGAGGTGGGATAGCGCACACGAGTCCACATATTCACCAATTCAATACACCACTATGGATCCACTCTCGTCTCCCTACGAGAAGGCCTTCCATAGCACTCACACTTATCTTGCATGTTTTAGAGTATCCATTTAAGTTCTCTATGTACCACGTAATGTTTCCAAGTAGTCCATAACCGAGGACGTGGCTATTCGAACAGATTGAATCACCCTGCAGGGGTATACTTCTTCACACATGCTCCCACCACTTAGCACCATATGCACGACATGCATCTCGGCAACCTTCAAGCGGAAGCACTGGCGTGGGTGTCGGCGATGACCGTTAACCACACAAGACCCTAGTCCAGGTTTATCGCCTATTTGAGACTGAACCCGCAAGGAAGTCCGGCCGAGGATTCCTCTACGGCTCCAAACGATGCGCGCAGGGTTCCCAAGCCCACCATTCGGGTGCCACTTGGTACACCGTGCCACTGTGTATCTACCGTAGTGAAGCCTACCCCGTTGGGCAGAGCTAAACACGGCCGCCAACACTTTTCCTACAAACACCAGAAACTAATTGCAACTCCTGGACAGAGATCTAGGCAATTAATAAGCCGAGCGGGGTCATATTTCAGGGCCCAATGCATGGTAGTATCTTGTCTTGGATAACACACACAGAACTCAGTTCTTAAGGACAGTCCCAATGAGACAACCCGCCATGTACTCCTACATGGCCTCTCATCGCTACCTTTACCAAATCAGATTCACACCTTTACTCTCACACTGTAGGACATGAACACAACCATTCCGATACATCATTCAGATGGATCAGACCCGACACGACTCTAAGCATAGCAGGCATTGTAAACAAGCATGGATGAGTAAGCACAACAAGGCTCAAGCAGTTGCTACTCATGCTAAGTGGTTTCAACTATTTACTGTGACAAAATCAGGTCATGCAGAGGAATGGGTTCAACTACCGATAACATGTACAGTTGAATCGTGTTTGTCCTAATGCAGTAAAACAGAGAGTAGGAGCGAGGGAGTGGGTTTATTTCAATATGCTCAAGGGGGGTTTGCTTGCCTGACACGTCTGAAGATAGCAATGAGTCTTCATCAATGTCAACGATCACATCGTCGGAAACATCGTTTAGCGAGGGGGAACAACACCGACAAACAAGAAAGAACAACAATTACTTCACGGAAATGCAACACTATGATGCATGCTCAAGACATGAAATGAAAGGTGGCAGGGCTAATGTGGCTATCATTTCTTAAGTTGAAGTTGGTTTGAATTAGGATTCAAACATCACTTCAAGACGGGTATCTTTCCAAGTACCCTTATAATTGATTCGACCTGATGCTCAAATCAAATTGTTCCAACATGTATGGAGTTAGTATTTTGAGGTACTAATTTGCATTGACCAATGTTTGAGCATAGTAATTGAAGTGGAAATCAAATAAGTATCAATTTCCAACTCCAAACTATTTATTAAATTTACCCCATTCATCATTTTGCCTATTTGGTGTTGTTAACTTTTTCAAACATGCATGAAAATGCCGTAATCAGATTCCTTGGATTTTTCTGATACTTTTTCATATATAAATTATTTTCATCCGAGTTATATTTTAATTTCTATGATTTTTACAAGTTTTAGCAATTTCCTGGATTTATTAAAATCAAAAAAGCTTTATTGCGTCAGGCTGATGTCATCCCTGCGTCAGCAGGTCAACCAGCCGGTCCAGGTCAAACCCTGACAGCGAGGGCCCACCAGTCAGTGAAATAGGGCTAATCCCCGGTCAAACCTAAGACTAACTAGGCTTTGACCCCTGTGGGGCCCTCTATCAGTGACTGGGGGGGTTATTAGAGGTTAAATAGGTCTAAACTAATCCCTGACCGATCGGGCCCACATGGCAGTGGCTCGGGCCGGCGTGGTCGACACCGGCGACCAACAGAGCGACGGAGGCTCGCCGGAATCGCGACATCGGCGTCCATTCAGGACGCGGATGGGTGCAAGGGGTTACTGGGGGTGCGTTGCATCTTTTGGTGGCAGCTAAGTGGCTGGAGGGGCACCGGAGGTATGCCGGTGACGAGCCTAAGCGGCGGCGGGGTTCGGCCGTGGCGGGGAGTGGGGCTACGGGGTATGGGAGAACGTGGAAAGAGAGGGGAAAAGACGGCGAGCTCACGTCGGTTCCATTTGCGGTGACGGGGAGGTCGGGGTCGCGTCGGAGGGGGTGAATCGATGGAAGGGGGCCGGCGGCCGGAGGGGAAGAAGACAACGGCGATGGCGACAACAGGGGTCGTTCGGGCTCGATTCCAATGGCGAGGAGGAGCAGGGCGTCGAGGCGGTCCTTCTGAGCTTCTCAGAAAGGCGAGGGGAGGTCTGTGGCCACGTGGGCGACGAACGGCGACGAGCTCGCTCGGTGGTCGCGGAGAGGGAGCTAGGGGAGAGGAGAGACGCATGCGAGGAGAGGAAAGAGAGGAGGGCACCTCGGGGCTTCTCAGCACGAGGAGATAGGGTCGGAGGGGGGGGGCCTCTAGCGCGAAGCAGGAGGTGGCCGTACCTCCTGTGCGCTTGCCACGCCCTCGTGCCTACTGGCACGAGGTTGAAGAAGGCGGCAGGGAGGTGGGCTGGGCGAGGCGAGGAGCGCAGGTTAGTTTTTCTCTCACTTTTCCTTTTTCTTTTTTTTTATTTCTTTCTGGCATTTAGGTTTAGGATTTTAATAAACATTTAATCATTTTATAAAACCCTAAAATAATATTATGTGTCAATGATAAAAATAAGCAATGCCACATAATAGTTTCAACATTTTGTAAAACTAGGAAGTATTGGAAATCAATTAATTAATTGATTTCAGTGGCTTTTGAGTTTAAAATAAAATGCCAAAGGTATTTTTAAAAAGAAAACCAATCGTAAATTGTGTTTTCCAAGATTTATCAAAAATGATGGACTTTTATGGAGGCCATTTTGGGTTCATTGATTTGTCACCACTTTGAATGGTTTTGCATATAGAGTTGCTAGGATTTTTCTCTTGTTTTTCCATTTCACTTCTAATGCAATAATGAAGATATGAGCACAACCTTGCTATTCATCAAAGGGGTAACTAGGGATGTGACACCTATGGCCCCCGGGTCTATTTTCCGTATTATACTTTCAGATCTATAAACCAAAAATACCAAAAATATATTGCTGCCATTTATTTACTTTTGTTTTACTTTTAGTTCTAGCAATCTTTTATATCTATCTCTATCAGATCTCATCCTTGCAAATAACAGTGTAGGGATTGACAACCCCTTTTTAGCGTTGGGTGCAAGTGTTTGATTGTTTGTGTAGGTGCTAAGATTGGGGCCTTGCTTGTTCCTCCTACTGGATTAATACCTTGGTTCTCAACAAACCGAGGGGAATACTTATTTACTTTGCTGCATCACTCTTTCCTCTTCAAGGGAAAACCAACACAAGCTCAAGAAGTAGCAACCTCCTGTTTCTTGCACATACTGTTTGCAAGAGGGAGTCTTGAACATGGAACTTCTTCATTTACATATGTTTCATGCATATAGCGAGGATGTCTATGACTTGTCTTGTCCTTCTACCTTGTGTGTGCCCATGCATTTCAAAGAAACTATTCTTTAAAAAAAATTACACGCATCTAGGGGGATCCTGTACTAGTCATGTTTCTTTCACAACTGTCATATGCTTGTGATTATCTTTATTTGAAGCTTTGATTGTATGTTGTCATCAATTACCAAAAAGGGGGAGATTGAAAGCACATATGCTCCCTCGGTGATTTTGATAATTCATGACAACATACATTTTCTCTTGGACTATCACATTTACCTAGCTATTTTAGGAAAAGTCCATGGAGAGCTATGGCTTAAAGTTTATGTGGAGATGCCCCTGGATGCAAGAAAGGAATAATGTTGGCTCAAGCTTCAAGATAGAAGACACTTCATTTTATATTTGTGAGAAATCAGTTTTGAGTCCATAGGAAAGCCAATACTATTAAAAGGGGGTGAGGTAGTAAAATGAATTGATTGCTCAAATGCTCAAAGTTAGCCACCAAAACACCTAGTCATTTTTCCCACATATCCACTCTGTCAATTTCCACATACACAAATTCAGTGTCACCAAAATTTCCATATCGGACCCACCGAGTTAGACATCAAACAGAAACCCTAGCCATTACACCAAATCGGTGCTACCGAGTTCAGTGTGACGAGAATTCTGTTGCCAAGATACACAAAATCGGAATTTCTGAGTTTGAGTATCGGTGCCACCGAGTTTGGCCATCTAACCGTTAGTCACCTTTTCGGTGCCACCGAGTTTCATATATTAGTCTCACCAAGATTCAAAAGCACACACCTTAGTGCTGGTCGGTACCACCGAGTTTTCAACTTTGGTGTCACCGAGTTTGCCCTTTTACCCCTTCACCCACCTCTCATTCGTGGGAGAGGCACTCAGAACACACACTTCATTGCTAGATCCATTTTCTGAGAGAGAGCCACCTGCTCATGTGTTGAGGCCAATATATTCCAATCCTACCATTTGAAACTTGATCTCTAGCCTCCCCAAACTGCTTTCTACCAAATCAACCTCTCCTACCCATGCATATTCTGTGAGAGGGTGATTTTTGTTGCGGATACTATCTTGAGAAGAACAAGAGCAAGGAGTTCATTGATCTACCACATCTATTACCTTTTGGTGGGTGGTGCCTCCTAGATTGGTTAGGTGTCGCTTGGGACCCTCCTACTTCTTGTTGTGGAGTTGAACCAAGATGTTTGTAAGGGCTAGGAAATCGCCTACTTCGTGAAGATCTACCGTGAGTAAGGCTTGTCCTTCATGGACAGAAGCCGTGGTGGAATAGACAAGGCTACTTCTTTGTGACCCTCCGTGGGTGGAGCCCTCCATGGACTCTCACAACCGTTACCCTCCGTGGGTTGAAGCCTTCAATAACATGGACGTACGATAGCGCCACCTATCGGAAGCATGCTAAAAATCACCGTGTCAACCTCATGTGTTTGATCTCCCTACCTTACTCCTCTACATTACACTTGCATGTTTTACATTCCGCTGCTATACTCTTAGAACTGCTTGTGTAGGGTGTACCTGACTTGGTATAACTGCTAGATTTCGACCTTCCTTGAAACTGGGTTAGTTTAGAAATTTGATCTTGACCAGTAGTATATTCACCCCCATCTAGACACATCTTCTATCGATCCCTCACCCAGGGGCACAGAGCTTCAAAACCCACTCATGGGCGAACAAGAAGAAGATAAAAAATGCCTCCCACACAGATGGTTGGCGATGGAGTGTGCTGCAACCCGGGCCTTCACAATCTTCACATATACTTCCTCTTTTTAAAAATATAAGTATTTCTAGAAACTCCACTATGTACTACATATGGATGTATATAGACATATTTTAGAGTGTAGATTCATTCATTTTGTTTCATATGTAGTTTGTAGCGAAATTTCTACGAACACTTATATTTAAGAACAAAGGGCGTACGAGGTTATGTTTGGAGTGAGTTCAACAAATTTTAACAAACACCGCCGGAAAGGTGACTCCCTAGAGTATATTTTACGTATGTGCTAATCGTTATACTAGCGGTTATTTTTTGCAAGAGTTGTTCTAACAACACAGTGACTCTAAACCAAATCCACACACCAAAGCTTTGTAGAAATTGACATGAAATTTCGGAGGGGCCGAGGACGGTATAGATTTGGTTTACTCGCTTGACTCGAGGTCAACACACAACATCAGATATTGATAAAACTTTCTGGTTCGGGAAAGAAACCGGAACCTCGCGGGTATTGCTCAGGACGGCAAAATTGACAAATTTGATCCTGAATGCAAAAAAATCATAAACTAGATTGCGTTTGAATTTTTTCGCTCAGCTGACCCTTTTGTGTGGCGTCCGATGCTTAGGCGCCACACTACATTGTGTGACGCTTTAGCCGTAGGCGCCACAGCCTCAGCCACGCCGGCGTCGGGCCCCACCTCACCCTAGTAGTGTGGCGCCTTAGCCGCACGCATTGCACTTATGACAGTGTGGCTCCGAGCACTTAGGCGCTACAATGACACTTATTCAACCGTGGGCCAGCCCTCCCCAACCTCACCCACTCGTTTTCTGCTTCCCAGAGGCCGTCGGTGGCTGCCTCATCTCCTCCTCGCAATCCTCACTTCCAAATCCTCCAGATCTGTGGATTTCTTCTGTGGATTTATACCCCAAATCGGTCTAGAAGTTAATCTCTTCCATTTCCAATCTTTCTATCCAAATATTGTTGCAAAATTTTCAAATTTGTATAATTAGGATGAGAGCCATGTTTTGCTTGGATTCGAAATTTATAAGAGAAGTTAGTTGTGATTTATGATTCCTAGATGAGTAGACGAGTATTTAGGATTCCTAGATAAGTAGATGATTATGTAGGATTCGTAGATGAGTATTTAGGATTCGTAATTTATAATACTCGTTTATTTTATATTTGCTAGATGATTATTTAAATTGTTAGATGACTATTCCTATATGAGTAGATGATTGTTCAAATGAGTATTCTTGTATAATTTTTTAGATGAATATATATTAGATGTTTTTTTTGTAATATGTAGGATGGTGTGGCTTTTGAATGATGCATATGACGTTGACCACCGGACCTATTTGATGCCGGAGAAGCGGATAGTAACTACAACATACTATTATCTTCAAATATCATGTATTTATTTAAAAAGATCAAACCGTAATCATATCACTTATATGTTTGCAGAAGCTTATTCCCTTGAAGATTCGGTCTCATGGGGCATCAACTGTCATGTCGTACGATGAGCGGTACACACCAGACATCGAGATGACATGACTCCTTCCATTCATTCATCTTGTGAGCCGGTCAACACCCAACCTGAATGCTGCGGAAATCACTTCACTTACTGATCGGTGGAGGCCGGAGGCCCATAGTTTTCACCTCCAGATTGGAGAGATGATCGTGACTCTTCAAGATGTTTCCGTGATCACTGCACTTCCAATTGAGGGGAAGCCTCATTGTATGAGCACTGATTCTGAGGGATGGCGGCAACAAATGGACGCCCTTATTGGTATGTCACCTCCAAAGCCGTAGGCAGAAGATGGAGGGGAGAAAGATAGAGTCACGGCTAGCACTCCTTTCACTTGGATTGCACCCAACTTTGCTCATTGTCATGAGGACGCCAATGACGATGTGGTCCAGACTTATGCTCGCCTGTACATGTGGTATGTTATCTCTACGACTATCTTCGCTAACGACAATGGCAAGACTGTTCAATGGATGTGGGTGAAGGCGTTGACAGTAATTCGCTTACCGCCGAGCAGGTAAACATCACCGAGCTGACTCCCTAAACGAAATGAAAATGAATGGTGCCTTTTTGTGTTGTGTTGTAGGTGGAATGGCAGCCATATGGTGCCGGGGCAAGCTTTGGTGATGCACACACGTTCCAGCTCAATCCAATATGCTTGCAGGAAAAACATCTTTGGCTAATGTGTTGCCCACTAATATGCAATTGGGCGGTTGAGTTTCATCTCCCGCATCGTGTGTTGCATCAGTTTGGGTTGTTTCAGGGTCACTCGCCGGAGTGGGTGGACACGGATGCACAACTTCACAGGTAACAAAGCATGCACAATAAAGAACTATGTTCGAGCTGAGTGTGGTGCGAGCTAATAATGAGGTATGTAAAAAGCAGGTTGGATAGGAGGAGGCAGCGAAAGATCAAAGATTGGAATAAGCATCATAAGAAGTATGTCACCATGTTTGAGAAAAGTGTGGAGGAAGCTAGGAGAAAGCTAGGAACCCAGGTCCGCGAGCATTGTCCACTTGCGATCAACAACTACGTCAGATGGTTTCAGGAGAATACTCGAGTGGATATTTGTCCGCCGGCTTTTCACGAGGACATATTGGAAGACCCCACTTGATTCGATGAACTTGCCCATGGCGAATACAACAGGCTAATTCGTGAAGGGTACCAAACACTTTTTGCTCCAGTGCTCAACTTAGTAGTAAGTGTGCTCCCCTATGTTATCTATGAACATTACTACATATCTTTGCTTGCCTTACATGTCATTTTCGTGTGATCATAGCGCAAAGAGATCAAGAAACAAGATGATGAAACCGAGGCTATTCTGGACACAACACATAGAGGAAAAAAGGAGAATCTGCACTTCGATTTTTCATCAAGGTGTTGTGTCATAATTCACAATTTGTCGAGCAGTGCAACATTTAGTACATTCTATATCTCATTCATCTTTCAATCTTACAGAAACGGGGCTAAAAGTTGTGTCGCTTATCCAACATTTTAGGTTGCCTTGACCCCAAATATTCTGAACCGTCGAAATCCGGTTCATCTCATAGGAATACTCTAGAGAATTCAAATACATCAGGAGCTCGTATGGACGATGATGACATTACCTCAGCAGTTCATTTAGAGGATGATGTGTTCTCTCCAGAGGTATGCCATACCCATCATAGAATCTGCACTTTCAACTCTTCATACAACCCTAAATGATGATGATACTATTTTTATATTGAAGGTTCACGACGACATGACGTTGGAGGCTTTCCAACGCTCTGATTACATGTTGAAGCCTAGGAGGGTATTTAAGCGGTACTCACCGGACGACTATGCGAACAAAGGAAAGAAGCAGGTCTCCGAGGGCTCGCGTATGATAGAAGACGTGACAAGGATGAGAGGTATGGATGATGACAATGATGATGAGTTGGATGAACTGCAACCTACTGTGAGAATGAAGCTACCTTCTAAGCGGGGACGAGGCCACAAGACGCCATGAACGGAGTAGTAGTGTTGTGAGAACGATGCTACCTTTTAAGTTGTTTAACTAGTAGCAATGTTTGTCTCTGGTTTAACTCGTTGATGAACTTGTATTATAATGAAATCAAACTTTTGGTTCTAATGGAAATTATATTAAGCTTATTATTTGTTGTCGCTCTCTGGTTCAAATGGAACTTTTTGTTAATCTCCGTTAAAATGCTATATGTTAATCTCAAGTTGCTAATGTGTGTTCCTGTGAAATTTGGCAAGTATGACACCTATATGAAGGGCGCCACACATGTGCAACGCCTAACAGGAAGGTGCCACGCAAAGATGCCAGTCTTTGTTACTATGATGTTTCACATGTGTGACGTCTATGTGAAGGGCGCCACACCATTTGGCATGTGTGACGCCTAGGTGTAAGGCGCCACACTAAGTTGCCACTCTTTCTTACTGCGATGTTTCAAATCTGTGACGCCTATGGAAAGGGCGCCACACCATTTGGCATGTGTGACGCCTAGGTGTAAGGCGCCACACACTCAAAACTGTAGTGAAGTTTACCACATCCACATCATAATTTATCACAACCACATCATAATATATCACATAATATGACATCATAATTTATCCAACATAGCAAATCATAATTTATCTCAGCAACACATAGAGGATTTTCATAATAGAGGAGTTTTATAGTAGACAAGTTCCAAATAACAAAGCATGCATGTCGACAAGGTTCAATGACACAATAGGTTGAAAGATGAAAGAGCTCATGATGAAAAGAAGCAGCACGCTCTATTGTGTCGAGCAAGGACCCTTTCCCTTTTTCTTCTTCCTCTCTTCTTCCTCTTCCTCTTCCCATTTGCGCATTTTTGAAGCCTCTTTCATCACCCTCTCCGTGAAGTGTTGATGCTCCAGCTCTCTCCTTGTTGCATTCTGTGCGGTCAACTTCTTATGGTTTGCTACAAAATTCCTTTGACGTTTTTCCATCATCTTCTTGTGCTCCTCCTTCATCCGCTTTTGGTAGTTGTAGTAATCAAGCATTATTTTCAGGTCCTCCTTCCTTGCCGCTTCCCTCTCCTCTTGCTTCTTAATCTCTGCTTTGGTTGTGTCCTACTCTCTCAACTTCTTTGCAGCCCACTCCCACAACCCCTGCTCCTCACCGACTGCATCCTTGTCCTCCACCCACTCCGATGTTGGCTGGTTGGGTTTCGACGGCGCCATACCTACAAAAAAATAGCAACATAATAGTTAGTAAAACAACGATAGTACATGGTTAACATAGAAGGGAGCATTAAAAACAACATGAAAAAGATAAGTAAATAGTGTGACATATGGAAATGGTCCTCGTAGGTATCCACACATACCAATCCTAGTAAGTCCATGAGCTCTCCCACCCCTACCTCTAGGACCAGCACACACTATCCCATGAGCACGTCCTCTATATGTCCAAGTCGGCTAGGAACATGTTGGCTAGGAACATGTTGACTAGGAACTTGTTGGGTAGGAACTTGTTGGCTACTACTTGCTTGGCTAGGACCTTGTTGGCTAGTACTTGCTTGGCTAGGACCTTGTTGGCTACTACTTGGTTGGCTTGACCTTGAATAATTATTTGACTTCTTCTTACGGTTGGTACACCTTCTTGTGTTGTGCCCTCTTCCACCAAACTCTCCACAATGTGATCTCCTAGTAAGCTCTTCGAATTGGTTGTTCCCCATTTCTCGGCCACCACCATGGCCCCATCCATCCATGTCTTCTCTAAACGCTTTGTCTTTCGTCTTCCCCATTTGACCACCTTCCATTCCGTGTCGGGCCATAGTTGAAGCTCATGATACTCTGGCCATTGTGATTGGTCAAAGTATGGTTCAAATCTAGGAGCCCATGTATGCTTCATGGTCATGATAGAGAACTCGGTCTCCCTCACGGTTAGTGGATGGTTGACATCCACATTCCTAGTGTGAGCTGCCGTGTACAACTGCGAGCATGCGAGATGAATCAACCTTGGCCTCCCGCAAGAGCAATCACACAATGATAAAGATACCTTGAACGCCCAATTTCTGTGTCGCTGGCCATCGTTTGTCGTTCCTCCGGGCTCATTCACTTGGTACGTCCAATCCTCGTTATTGTACAATGTAGCTGTTTGGGAGTCAGCCTTCTGTGATTGAAATTTCATCCATTTGTTAACCTTTGGTGGGAACTTGTACTTGTACTTTTTCTTGTTCTCTCCCGCAATCTGATCATCCGTTTTAGTTGAGCACCTTAGAAAGTATGCTCTCAACTTGTCGAATGTGTATTGAACTATTGCCATCACCGGCAACGCATGGACACCCTTCAGCACCCGGTTGAAGCATTCTGCCATGTTTCTTGTCATTTGACCGTATCATCGGCCATATTCATCATAAGCTCGTGCCCACTTTGGCCTAAGTTGAATGTGCGTGTTGAGAAACCCAAGACCCCCTGCATCAAGTTTTTTGTTTGCAACCAAAGCGTAGTACAATCTCGCAAATTGTTTGTCGGAAAAAGCTTGACAACATTCTTGAAGATCATCCGTCAACTCCTTGCTACCAAATGCTTGGTAGAAGTTTGCACAGAAATGCCTCATGCACCATCGGTGGTGCAAAGGAGCATGCCCAAGAATGACAATGTCAGCCGTGTTAAGTATTCCTGGATGGCCATCCAATATGACACAGATTTCCCTTTCAGACGGTAATAGCTTGGTTCTCAAAATAAGCAAGAATCATTCCCAGTTAACATTGTTCTCCGCCTCAACCAAAGAAATACCCAAAGGCAACAACCAGTTATGGTATCATTTCCTATTGCAACCAACAGAGTGCCCTTGAATTGTTCGGTCAAGAACGTGCCATTGATCGAGATGACCAGCCGGCAGTGCTGAAAAGCCCTCACACATTGCTCAAATGCCCAAATGCATGGCCGAATACACGAACCTTCTTTCCATTGTGAATCCTTGTTTTCTACCCATACGGCTCGACCACATGAACCATGCCCAGGTTAGTGGCGGCAATAGCTCCCAAAAACTTAGGTAGTTAGTTGTATTGTAACATCCCAAATTTGGAATGTTAATAAAATTATTAGATTGATTGTTTGTTCGCTAGAGTGATTGAAAGCTTGAGTGAAATTTGAAAACTTTTCAAAACTTTTGAATGAGAGGGAATAAAATGACTTTCCCCTTTTTCCTGTGAATTCAAATTCATCCTTTTTTTAAAATCAGTGAGAGGAGATAGCATGACTTCTTAAACTATAAAGAATTTGAATCAAGGTGGCATTGGAATTCCTTTCGATTATGCTTTGCATTTTGTTTCTTGCTCACTCACGGAATGCTGGAACCATATCTTGTCAAGCAAGAAAAAGAGAGGAGAAACATGACCCTCCAAAACCCGGGGATATTCTTTGAAATATTTGAGCTATGAAACCCAAGATTTATTTGAGAAAATATTTGCAAAAAGACATAAAGCATTTAGGGATTTTCTAAAAAATATTTTTTTTGAAGTATTTATTTTGGTAGTGGAAAAATGACCATCTTTTTGGATTTATTTTTCTGAAAATTTTAATATATTATACCTCTATATTCCGAGGATATTTTATTTCCTTTTAATCGTATTAATTCCTGTTTTAATAAAAAGGGAAAGAGATCTCTTATTTTAGGAATGTACTTGGGCCACGTTAGGAAACGCATCAGGCCGAGATACCCCTTCTTCTTCCTCCTCTCGTTCCCTTCCTTCCCAGGCAATGGCAGAAGCTTCGTGGAAGCTTCCCTCCCCCGATTCGCGAGATATGTTGCCTCCCCTCGCCTCCCACCACCCCTATAAGAGAGCCCCGACTCTCCTCGTTCCATTTTCCCCATCACCTCGCCTTCTCCCTGCTCGTAGCCACGGCGCCACCATCCTCATCTTCCTGTCAAGAACGGAGTACAGTAGGTCTCGTGGCGCTTCCCCATCACCCCTGCCAAGCCTCTCCAGTGCCCCACCCCCTGCCGTGCTACTCCTCCGCCGATTCCCCACCCCGCCGGCGATCTCCCCACCTCGCCGAAGCAGCCACCTCGCCGGAGTTCTTCCTCTATGTCAGCCACGGTGAGCTTCATAGAAATCCCGTCACAGTTTTTTTCAGAAAAAGAGCAAACTTTTCAAATTCATATCTATTAGTCTATAACTCCAAATTAGGTGATTCTTTTTCGATGGATCACAAATTTTATGCAGTTTCTGTAGATATATAATTTGTCTATGTTTGGATTTATAAAAATTGAGTTAGATCAGATTTGAATTAAAGCTTGTTTTGCTTATTCCGGGAGTTTAAAAATAGCTTTTAATTTGATTCTTTTTGCTGCTGCTTCCTATTGATCATATCTTTCTGTAGTTTAAGTTTCAATTTTTTTTAAAATATTTTTAATTGGGGTTTTTACCAGAACAGATTCTGTTTTAGTTCTTTCAGGATTATAGCTATTTCTTTTTCTATATTTGTTTTTAAATTAGTTTCTTTTATATTTGAGAAAGTTTATATTTGGTTTTCTGTTAGATAACAGTAGGTTCTCAACAAGTTTTTATTTTTATTTTATTTATCATGAAATCAATTCTAGTTCCCTAATAACTTGCAATTGATTTCTCTACTGTTTCAAATCCCATTTGGAAATACTTTCAAATAGTTTTGTGAAAAATACTTTATTTTATCTTAGTTAAATTTATATCTTAGTTCCCTGTTATTTAAGTATTTTATTTTTCTGTTAGACAAAAACTATTTAGTGTTTGACGTAGTAGAAGACTCCCTAGTCTTATTTGAAGTTTCCTTCGGATTCTTATTCGCTCTCTACTTTGTTTTGATTGCTAGAATGATTGCTAGTATGAGTGCTTACGTGAATGATATGGTTGTTATATAGATTTCATCGGAGAGTGACGAGTAGCCTATAAAGTTATTCCTTGAGAACGAAATTTTTTCTTCGTCAACATCACCACGCAAGTCACTTTGATCATACTATCACCTATGTTTTTCTATGCATGGTAGTTCCACCTTCCTATACCCAATTGCATGTTGAGTAGGTACTTGGAAATTTTGGTTACATATTGTAGTATCATGTGGTAGGCACCCAACAACCCAGTTATTTGGCCCGGGATGACAAATTTCATATTGCTATGCTTGAGTAGATGGGATTCTGGTTGAGAGTTTATCACGAGTGATGCGAGAATAATTTAATAACCAAGACTAGTTAAGTCAAGACTTTTCAAGACCTCGTGATGAAATGCAACTCCGGGTGAAGGACGGTTGTTCGGCTCCCTGGAGAAAACAGTGGATGACCCGGGATCCTGGAGACGCGCCATGACATCTTGCGGAAAGCTTCACCCAGGCTCAAATAGACGGACGGATATTTTCAAGACCCAAGGCTTACCTGCACATCCACAAGTCATTATGGGCTCTGGCTTGGTTGGAGAACGCGGCGACTCTGGACAGGCGGTGCCAGCAGATGTAGAAGAACGGTACGATTTGGATGGGCACCGACAGGGATTCAGAGGGACCCGTTGAAAGACCATGTTTTGATCATCCGATCTTCAAACACCCTGAAGTGCGAGGACATACACGGAGGCGATCAAATCTTGTGGGGAACGTGTGCAAAACTCTGCAGAGTACTCAAACCTAATTGATTAGCCGTGTCCACGGTCATGGACAACTTGAGCCAAAGGAACTGAAGTTATCTAGAATTCTCAACACCATTTATATATTTGATGTGGGTAATATTGATAACTTGGGTACGAGAACTGGTTGGCGGAACCATCTCATTAACAACCAACAACATAATAATATTTTGCTTTTAGCCCCTCTTGTTGTAGGAGAAAATTTGCTTTACGCTAAAAACTTATAGCCCCACCTGCCATATATGCATATAGTATAGATGATTACTTTTCACCCCTCTCTTATGTGACTTGCCGGCATATTCAATATGCTGACCTACACGGCTGCAACCTATTATGTTGCAGATATTTTCCTCGACGTGTAAGAGTATGATTCAGGGTTACGGTCCGCACTCAACTTGCCGTTGGTGTTTATTGGGACTCCACTCCCTTGACTATTTCCGCTGAGATATTTAAGGTATATATCAGTTTTACGCTATTTACATGTGATTGCACTTTGATATATACATTGATGTACTGTGTGTGCCAGCATACTGATCCAGGGATGGCACAAATACACAGAGGCTTGACTCGTTTTGAGTCGGGTCGCTACAGAAATGGTATCAGAGCACATGTTGACTGTAGTACGTGACCCTACAAACTCGAAATTTCTTAGGAAAGGATCTCTCATATTTTTTATTTTCAACAACACCTTTTACTTCTCATCTCTTCTGATTTGATCGAATGTTCCCTCTCACCTCAAATAGTTAGACAATACCCTTACCCCTTTGACCACATGAAGGATCAACTGAGTCCCACTTCAAAGTAAAGAGGATTTCATCATGCATTGAAGAATTGAAGCTGCACCAATTGAAGACTCTCAAGACCCGAAGAATTCGAAGACCCTGAAGCGTTCGAATATTTGTATGACCATTAGAAGTCCAAACCCCTGTTATATACCCATGTTTAATACGATGATTTGTGAGCCGTCATTGGTGTGTGTTTTTCGACAGCCACAAATAAAACATATTCTCAAAAATATTGTTTGTACTGTGTGTATCTTCCTCCCTCTCTTACCCGTCTCATCCCCAAAACCTCAACCCTACCAGATGAAGTATGAAGCTGGACTTGTAGTCTCTGGACCAATGACCCAGCTGGAGGCTGAAATATGGATTCAGAACATGGAGAACCACTTCGGGAGCAACTTGATCTCAAGGAAGTATGAAGTGGAACACGCTCTCAAGTACTTTACCCAAAGTGCTGCAATATGGTGGAAAATGCATCATGCCATACAAGGATTTAGTGGAGCACAAACTTGGGACGAATTCAAGAAGACTCTGTTAAGATCCCGTCTTATTCAGAAGTGCTATGATATTCCGAAGAAGAAGACTTGTGCATGCAAGGTCTGTGGAGAAATAGGACACACCCAGGAGGAACACAAGTATGGATGCACTCATTGTGAAGAAAATCGCCCAGCTGAGGAATGCCCAACTAGTCAGGTGACTTGTTTCTTGTGTGAAGGAACTACCCACTACCCAGCGGCGTGTCACATTTACCCCAAGTATGCCTGATACCCATAGACCCCGGGACTAACAAGGATCAAGTACTATCTTTTTGAAGAAGGAAACTTGTATCAGCAAACGTTTTCTTAGGAGCATACGACAACCCGAGAGTGGTGAAGAAATAATAGATGTTTTGTTCAGCTTGCAGAACCAGTGGTTTATCCGAACTTCGTTCGTGGACAAGAGAAACTCTGCAATGCTTGTGAGGATGCCCAAGTGTTAGAGTACGAGATTCACTAAACCTTATACAAGGTAATGATTTCAGTGCGACATGGTTTGGCCACCATGACGACTTACTATTATCATTCTCTTGCTATTCGGAATGGTAAATCTGAGAGACTTACCCATAGTGAGAGACGACGTTCTTTGAAGCTTTTGTTTAAGCCTTAGAATGGTATGATGAAGGCCCCATGTACATGGCAATCGTTATCACGCGTCGGACATTTTACGGTGAGGGTGAAGCCAAGACCCTTCTCTCCGCAGGATAACCACAAATGGTAGACCACCATGAGAATCATCGATAGGTTATTTAGAATGGTCACGAGACTTGTCAGTTAAGAAGACCCAGTGACGGAAGAATCTTATATCAACCGAAGAACCCTCAATTTTGATGGAAACATTGTGAATATAATGGAAGAACTTCACCAAAGAAGTTACCATGAAGAATGTGACGAGCGAGATGCCAAGACCCCAGAGGATTTCTAAAAATTTGAGCGACCAATAACTCTCATTTTAAGTGTGGTAGCACCCCACTTTGGAGGAGACTAGATTTGTTAGAAGACCCCCCAAACCATAACCTTTTCTTTCTAGCCTCTTCGAATCTCGAGGACGAGATTCATTTTAAGTGTGGTAGGTTTGTAACATCCCAAATTTTTGAATGTTAATAAAATTATTAGATTGATTGTTTGTTTGCTTGAGTGATTGAAAGCTTGAGTGAAATTTGAAAAATTTTCAAAACTTTCGAATGAGAGGGAATAAAATGGCTTTCCCCTTTTTCCTGTGAATTCAAATTCATCTTTTTTTAAAAATCAGCGAGAGGAGATAGCATGACTTCTTCAACTATAAAGAATTTGAATCAAGGTGGCATTGGAATTCCTTTCGATTTTGCTTTGCATTTTGTTTCTTCCTCACTCACGGAATGCCGGAACCATATCTTGTCAAGCAAGAAAAAGAGAGGAGAAACATGACCCTCCAAAACCCGGGGATATTCTTTGAAATATTTGAGCTATGAAACCCAAGATTTATTTGAGAAAATATTTGCAAAAAGAAATAAAGCATTTAGGGATTTTCTAAAAAACATTTTTTTGAAGTATTTATTTTGGTAGTGGAAAAATGCCCATCTTTTTGGATTTATTTTTCTGAAAATTTTAATATATTATACCTCTATATTCCGAGGATATTCTATTTCCTTTTAATCGTATTAATTCATGTTTTAATAAAAAGGGAAAGAGATCTCTTATTTTAGGAATGTACTTGGGCCACGTTAGGAAACGCATCAGGCCGAGATACCCCTTCTTCTTCCTCCTCTCGTTCCCTTCCTTCCCAGGCAATGGCAGAAGCTTCGTGGAAGCTTCCCTCCCCCGATTCGCGAGATATGTTGCCTCCCCTCGCCTCCCACCACCCCTATAAGAGAGCCCCGACTCTCCTCGTTCCATTTTCCCCATCACCTCGCCTTCTCCCTGCTCGTAGCCACGGCGCCACCATCCTCATCTTCCTGTCAAGAACGGAGTACAGTAGGTCTCGTGGCGCTTCCCCATCACCCCTGCCAAGCCTCTCCAGCGCTCCACCCCCTGCCGTGCTACTCCTCCGCCGATTCCCCACCCCGCCGGCGATCTCCCCACCTCGCCGAAGCAGCCACCTCGCCGGAGTTCTTCCTCTATGTCAGCCACGGTGAGCTTCATAGAAATCCCGTCACAGTTTTTTTCAGAAAAAGAGCAAACTTTTCAAATTCATATCTATTAGTCTATAACTCCAAATTAGGTGATTCTTTTTGCATTGGATCACAAATTTTATGCAGTTTCTGTGGATATATAATTTGTCTATGTTTGGAGTTATAAAAATTGAGTGAGATCAGATTTGAATTAAAGCTTGTTTTGCTTATTCCGGGAGTTTAAAAATATCTTTTAATTTGATTCTTTTTGCTGCTGCTTCCTATTGATCATATCTTTCAGTAGTTTAAGTTTCAATTTTATTAAAATAGTTTTAATTGGGGTTTTTACCAAAACAGATTATGTTTTAGTTCTTTTAGGATTATAGCTATTTCTTTTTCTATATTTGTTTTTAAATTAGTTTCTTTTATATTTGAGAAAGTCTATATTTGGTTTTATGTTAGATAACAGTAGGTTCTCAACAAGTTTTTATTTTTATTTTATTTGTTATCATGAAATCAATTCTAGTTCCCTAATAACTTGCAATTGATTTCTCTACTGTTTCAAATCCCGTTTGGAAATACTTTCAAATAGTTTTGTGAAAAATACTTTATTTTATCTTAGTTAAATTTATATCTTAGTTCCCTATTATTTAAGTATTTTATTTTTTGTTAGACAAAAACTATTTAGTGTTTGACATAGTAGAAGACTATCTAGTCTTATTTGAAGTTTCCTTCGGATTCTTATTCGCTCTCTACTTTGTTTTGATTGCTAGAATGATTGCTAGTATGAGTGCTTACGTGCATGATATGGTTTTTATATAGATTTCATCGGAGAGTGACGAGTAGTCTATCAAGTTATTCCTTGAGAACGAAAATTCTTCTTCGTCAACATCACCAGGCAAGTCACTTTGATCATACTATCACCTATGTTTTTCTATGCATGGTAGTTCCACCTTCCTATACCCAATTGCATGCTGAGTAGGTACTTGGAAATTTTGGTTACATATTGTAGTATCATGTGGTAGGCACCCAACAACCCCGTTATTTGGCCCGGGACGACAAATTTCATATTGCTATGCTTGAGTAGACGGGATTCTGGTTGAGAGTTTATCACGAGTGATGCGAGAATAATTTAATAACCAAGACCGGTTAAGTCAAGACTTTTCAAGACCTCGTGATGAAATGCAACTCTGGGTGAAGGACGGTTGTTCGGCTCCCTGGAGAAACTAGTGGATGACCCGGGATCCTGGAGACGCGCCATGACATCTTGCGGAAAGCTTCACCCAGGCTCAAAGAGACGGACGGATATTTTCAAGACCCAAAGCTTACCTGCACAGCCACAAGTCATTATAGGCTCTGGCTTGGTTGGACAACGCGGCGACTCTGGATAGGCGGTGCCAGCAGATGTAGAAGAACGGTAGGATTTGGATGGGCACCGACAGGGATTCAGAGGGACCCGTTGAAAGACCATGTTTTGATCATCCGGTCTTCAAACACCCTGAAGTGCAAGGACATACACGGAGGCGATCAAATCTTGTGGGGATCGTGTGCAAAACTCTGCAGAGTACTCAAACCTAATCGATTAGCCGTGTCCACGGTCATGGACAACTTGAGCCAAAGGAACTGAAGTTATCTGGAATTCTCAACACCATCTCATTAACAACCAACAGCGTAGTAATATTTTGCTTTTAGCCCCTCTTGTTGTAGGAGAAAATTTGCTTTACGCTAAAAACTTATAGCCCCACCTGCCATATATGCATATAGTATAGATGATTACTTTTTAGCCCTCTCTTATGTGACTTGCCGGCATATTCAATATGCTGACCTACACGGCTGCAACCTCTTATGTTGCAAATATTTTCCTCGACGAGTAAGAGTACGATTCAGGGTTACGGTCCGCACTCCACTTGCCGTTGGTGTTTATTGGGATTCCACTCCCTTGACTGTTTCCGCTGAGATATTTAAGGTATATATCAGTTTTACGCTATTTACATGTGATTGCACTTTGATATATACATTGATGTACTGTGTGTGCCAGCATACTGATCCAGGGATGGCACAGATACACAGAGGCTTGACTCGTTTTGAGTCGGGTCGCTACATGTATGCTTGCTCGCAATCACCATACAACATCTTGAACGTGTATTGCTTCGCTTTCCATGCCTTCTCGTATTTCACCTGGTAGTGAAAGAGGGCTTTCACAAGGTCTTGTACGCTTTTTATGCTCATTGTAGGAAGAGAGGATATGGAGTTGGAAAGCCTATAAGCAATGAACTTGGAGGTGAGTTGTCTATGGTTTTGGGACGAAAGCTTGCCATCAACACTCTTGCCCCGGCACAGGTGAGGTATACAACTCACAATGTTCCATCTGGGCCCTCCTTTCCATGGTCTTGCACGGACAATCCATGGACATCCTGAATCCTGACATGCAACCGTGTAACGTGGCTTCTTGTTCGAATGAAAACCTTTATGCAAATGATAATGCGTAACCGAATATTCATCCAACCACATCTTCAGTTCGAGGAATGTTTCAAAATTTGACCCCGGCAAAATAATATTCTTCCCATGTTTGTCCCGGTGAGAAGTTGGCCTAACTCCAAACAATATGCCTTTGCCTCTGTCAACCACGACTTCTTTTGCAATACTTAGATCCTCGAACAATGGTGTCCGGTGATCCCTCCCTAATACCTTCATGAAAGCTTCAACCTCCTTTTCCATGAAACCTTCCTCATCAACTTCTTCATCGGGTCCGTCATTGTTCAACTCTGATGCATAGCCACGTGAGTACGGAATTGAATGGTCCATTGCCTGTTGCAAATTATATTTTTCCAAATCACCAAGGCTGTTGTCATGGAGAACAATATCATCATTCTCATCATCATCATGCTAATTATTCTCCTCTAGCAATGGTTCCTGTTTGATATTCGAATGTTGGATCAATGTTGTCCTCGATTGTTGGGTCAAAAGAGGTTTAATGTTGGCCTCTTCGTTGATCCGTGGAGGACTAGCATCAACAATCAGAGAGGCAACCCGGTTCAAATCCAAGTGCAAGTTATGATCATTTTTATGGCAAATAACTCTAGAGCCTTGTCTAATGATTCGGCCACGTATCCTTGTATGCAAGCCAACATTGCTCGGAGTTGACACGCATGGTCTTCCAACGAATGTGCATTCCAAATCCCACATTATGCCTACCATCAAACTCAACAACATAACTTGGGTCCATCCAATTCAAATCCTTTTGGACTTGTTCCAACAACTTGGCATAGCTAGGACAACAATCAAACACCATGTCAAGCTCATCCGGGTCCGGATCAATATTGCCTTTTAAAAAGGCATCCTTGTCCATGTGATGAACATAAACACATTTTCTTCCCATCCCTAATGTCACATCCCTGATCCCCATTAGGGTTTAGCAAGTTTGAGCTCATATTTTCTTCCATTACATTTTAAGAATTTGAATTGCACTCAAGGACGGAAAAGAAATCCAAAGAAAAGTAAAGAAAACGAAAGCAAAACCATAGCCACCTTTTATTCAAAAGAAATCCAACCATTTTCAAAATCAATGAATCCAAAATGGCCATAAGAAAAGTTCATCTTTTCTGATAAATGTTGAAAACAAAATATCAGAGATGAAACATATTTTCAAACTACTTTTGGTACTTTAAATTTAAGTTAAAAGCTACTGAATTCAATTAAATTTTTGGTTTCAAATAATTTAAAGTTTCCAAAAATGTTGAAAACTTTATGAGTGGTTGGAAATATTCCAACTAACACTCTCATATTTTTCAAACTATTTTAGGAATAGTTTGGAACCAAAAACAAATGAAACAAATAATAGAAAGAATAAAACAGAAACAGAAAAGAAAAGAAATGCAAAAAACCTTACCTGTCGCTTACATGGCCTAGGCCCAGCTGCTCCCCGTCGTCTTCCTTGCCAGCGAGCAGCAAGAGGTGGCCGCCGCTCGCTCTGGCGCGGCCACGCACCTCTGCGTCTTCCTGGCCGCCGTGTCGCGCTGGCATGGAAGGGATAAGCTCCCCGAGGCCTCCCCGTGCTCATCCCCCCTCTCCATTCGCCCCTGCTCTCTCTCCCTCTCGGCCGCCATGACCGCAAGCTTGAGCTCGAGCTCGCCATCGCACCCGCCTCTCTTCCTCTCACCTGAGCTGCGCGTTAGCTTCGCCATGATCCCTTGAAGCTTTCCAACCAGTCGATCGACGCCGAGAAGCTCTGAAACCCCGTGAAGCCACCATCTTCCTCCTCGGGTCACCGGAGCTCGCTGCCGTCGTTATCCCTCCTGAAGCCATCCCCGAGCCCACTCTCGACGCCTGTGTAGTCCCCGTGAGCTCAGGGTTCCTTCCCCCAAGTTTTCCCCCTCGATCCCTTGCTCTAGGCCCCGATTCCACTGGAGCCCCATGAGATCCGCCGTAGGACCTCGTCGCCGGTAGCTCTCCGGTGATCGGCTGGTCCATCTGAGGCCACCAATGGCTTCGGTGCATCGTGTAGATGTTGTAGGAGCCCAGCCTCGTGCGTAATGCCCTCTGTTTCAATGTTCCCGACATAGCCCGAGCTTCGGCCGCCGCCAAGCTCATCGCCGGTGTCATCTCCGGCCATCTTAGCCTCGGTTCTTTGCAGAAATGGAACTGCGGCTGAATGCTGGTTCGTTCGGTGCCCTCCGCGTGAAGTTTGGTCGCCGAAATGAGATTCCCGAGCCCCTCCGTCGTCTCTGTGGTCGCCGGAGGCTCACCGCCGGCGAGATCGATCTCGCCGCCGGTGGAACTGACCCCCCTGAGCCTATGACATGTGGGGCCAGCCCCTGGCTAATTAAGTTTAGGATTAATAAAATAATTATTTAAATAAAAACCTAAAGAGCCACTGACATGTGGGTCAAGCACTGTTAAATACCTAATTAAATTTAAACTTAACTAAAAACTGGCTAGAGTCACTCACCAGTGGGTCCCACTGGTCTAGTTTGATTTTCAACAGCCAGATTGACCTGCTGATGTCATGCTGATGCAATAAAGCCTTTTCTATTCAAAAATAATTCCAGAATAAGTTCAAAACTTTGGAAATTCATAAAAAATTGAATATAACTCCAAATTTGACAAATAACATATGAAAAAGCATCAGAAAAATTCAAGGAATCCAACGGTACTATTTTGTTGCATGAAAAACAAAGTTATGAAACAGCATCAGGTCAAATCAATTAAAAGAATTTGATAAATTGTAATTCAAATGATATTTGAATTATGATTTCAAATCAAGATCACCCCAAAGGGTTCTGCTAGTCATCTCAAACCATGCTACATTGCATTTCATGCATCATTTTGTTGCATATGTTTGATATTGATTGATTGTTGTTAGTCCGGTAGGCTCCGCCCCTCCGGATACGTCTGATTATCCGACTGACGGATATCACCCCTCTGCTGAGCAACAAGGCAAGCAACCATTTTGATCATCCCGATAAATGCCATGTTCTCGCTCCTGCTCTTACTTATTGCATTAGGTCAAAATGGTTTCACTACTTTTATCACGTTAGTTGAACCCACTTCCTTTTCATGACATGTCCTTGTCATAGTAAATAGCTGAACCTTGCAACCTAGCATACCTGGTAGATGCTTGAGCCATGATGTGCCTTATCCTGCTATGCATGCTATGCTTAGAGTTGTGTATGGTCTGTCATGTGGGTGATGAACAGGATCGTGAGAATGTGTTCAGTGAGTAAAGGTGGTGTGTTGAACCTGATTTGGTAAAAGTACCGGTGAAAGGCTATGTAGGAGTACATGGCGGGTTGTTTCATTGGAACCGTCCTTAGGAACTGACTTCCGTGCATGTAATCCAAGACAAGATACTACCACATGTTGGGCCCTGAAATATGACCCCGCTCGACTTATTAACTGCTTAGTACTTGGTCCAGGAGTTGCAAGTAGTTTCTGGTGTTTATAGTCATGCTGGAGGCCGTGCATGGTGCTGACCTTAGAGGTGGACTACCACGGTGTACCAAGTGGCACCCGGATGGTGGGCTTGGGAACCCTGCACAGATCGTTTGGGGCCGTGGCGGAAACCTTAGCCGGACTTCTGTGCGGGTTAACCTCAGATAGGCGATAGACCTGGACTAAGTATTAGCATGGTTAACGGTCGTGGCCGACTCCCTCGCTGGGCTTCCCCTTGAAGGTTGCCGAGGTGCATGACGTGCACATGGCGATAAGTGGCGAGAGCGTGTGTGAAGAAGTACACCCATGCAGGGTTATGTTCTATTCGAATAGCCGCGTCTGCGGATATGGACTACTTGGAAACATATGTTGTTCATAGATAACTATAATGGCTACTCATTAAATTGTCAAGATAAGTGTGAGTGTCGTCGACCGCATTTCCATAGGGAGACGGAATGATTCCACGATGGAGTATTGTTATGGTGTTAGTGGACCCGTGTGCAAGAAACATAATTGTCAAAACTATTTAAAAATGCAAGTTGTCTAGCCAAGAGTCAAATGTTGGCTTTCTGCATGAAACTCCACAACTCCTTGATGATACATTGCATGAGTAGAGAGATTATCCTAAAGTCTTGCTGAGTACATTTGTACTCACGTTTGCTTAATAATTTGTTGCAGAGGTTGTTAATGACCCTAATGGAGGGTTCTACCTAGACATCGACGACGACGAGTAGCTGGTATCCCATGTACGATATGGCCCTAGGATGGGTCTGTAGATAGTCAGGCCATGTGCCTCTATCTTTCCATCTGTCTGTACTCAGACAGTTTGAATCTTCCGCTAGCTTGTAAGACTTTGTGTGTATGAATTGTGATGATGGGTCGTGAGACCCCTATCTGTGTAATATTGTGTGTGTGGCTCGTCTGAGACTTCTAAATAAAGTTTGTATGTTTATGGTTATGTTGTGATACCATCGATGTATCTGTACATATTGGTATGTCATGCGTACGTGTGTTGTACTTGATATGTATGGGGTTCGAATACCTAGTCGTATGCCTTAGTAGCACTCCTTACGGGGAAATGCCCCTTTGTGATTCCATCGAGCCATGGTAGTTCGCTACTGCTCCGGACACATCGGTTGACCGACATGTGTCCTTCTTAGCTGTTGTGTCTGTCCCTTTGGGAAATGTCACGCGTTGTAATGGAGTCCTTGTAGCTTGCTACGACTCGTCTACGTTCGCTGATGACCGACACCTGCTTTGCTGGGTCATGTATGCCTGTCCCTGTACGGAACTGCCGCTTGAGTTTATGACTAGACATGTTGATTCGGGTTTTTTGACATTGAATTGCTAGCGACACAATTGCATACGTGAGTCAAAAGGCGCAAACGGTCCTGGCTAAGGTAAGGCTGCATCTGTGGGGATAACCGTGCATGAGACCGCAAAGAGATGTGATGTGTTACAAGCTAGATTCCTATGGCTTAGGATCAGGGTCCCGACAATGTTGGTATCAGAGACTGACTGACTGTAGGATTACTAAGCCAAACTGGTCGAAGTTGAGTCTAGAATTACTTTAGTTATATATAAGGGAATTGTTTGTGGAAGGGAACGTAAGACTTTTGCTTTTCTTCTCAAGTTATTCTATTCTGGTCATTCTCGTCTTTTCTCCAGGGATTAAGGACTAGGTTACTTATCTTTCTCTTAGGCTCGTGTTTCTGATCTGTAGGTGATAGGACAACGAGTCGAGAGTTACTTCGGTTTTTTTTATTTCAAGGAAAAGGAAGTAAGTTTTGATGACCATGGAATTGAACTTGATAGTTGAGTGGTTATGCTATCCTATCTTTGTGGGTTGTCTCAAAATTGTTTTTGAGCATTTACAGCCATTATGCTGCCCAATTTTGTCTTCAGAGCTCTAATGCTTTTTGTATTACTTTCTATTTTTACATGCCTGGCCGTCCTTCTCGTCAGGTGGTCCGTCTAACTAGGTGCATTGATGTGCCGGGTCACACGACCATGCTAGTCAGGATGATGTCAGTATCCGGTTACCGTTGGTACCCAGAGTACACAGTGGAGGAGTAGTACCGGGATTTTAATCAGAGTCAGTACCTCTGCACTGTAAGGGTATTCCCAGATTACCCTGGAGCTGAGGAGCCAAACCATTGGTCTTATGGATTGGGGGTCACTGTTGACATGGTAGTACAAGACGCTGCCTATTCAATGCTGACCATCATGAGGGCCAGACATGCACTGCTGCAGAATTCAGAGTTCTGCTATGTTCCTTCCTCTCAGCCAGGAGAAGAAGGATACCTCAGTGGGGTCTACTTTGATTCCTCTATGGAGGATCCGCTGCTGTAGTCCACTGCCGAGATGCTAGAGAATAGAGACACGGATGCTCGTGCCCTTCGTATGGAGCTCTATGCTACACGTGCCCGTCTGTGGACGGTTTTGGCACAGCTGGCACCTGTAGTCCAGACAGGGTATGGAGATATGGAGATGCTGAACCCTGTCAGGATCCATCTTCCGGCTCATGTTGACTGGCCTGCTATAGGAGGAGTCACCCCTCTTCGGGGACCTCTACTACCACCAGTCAGAGGACCAAGGCCACACCCGTGTCCTTATGGATTCCAGGGGTCTCAGGTTGGAGTATTTCCTGATCCGCAGGTTGAGCTCCCAGGTCATGGAGGCAACCTCTATGAGATGTTCTATGCGGATACTGAACCCGTGAGTGGAAGGATAGCATGGTAGTATTTATACTTCCACAGTCCTGTGTGTCTTGTGGGGTATGCTTATGTTGAAAGATGAATTCTGGATGCATAGATAAATAATATATAGGAAGCTTGGAAGCCTCTGATGAGTAGTGTCATATTTTTAGTAGTTTGCTCTCCGGTTAAGCTTGTACTGAACTATGTAATGGTGTGTAAGAACCATGGTGTATATATAGCAGTTGCTTGTTACCATGTTGTTCGGATGTTCATTTCCGCATTCCATGGGTTCAGTGCATTCTTAATCCATAGTTAGTATTGATCTTGATATTGGTCTAAGCTGTGAGTTTGTTTGTCAGGATGGTGTTCACCAGGTTAAACCGTGCCCCTGCTCATGAGCAAGGAGAGGGTAGTCAAGCATCGCAGGAGGAACTGCCTCACCCGCCCTCTCTGGCGGAAGTTATGCTTGAGGCAGAAAGAAACAAAAGGGAGACCAACCGTCTGTTAGAGCGTATTGAGCAAAATATGGCTCGTCAGCCTAGGAATGATGCAGTGTCCCTCAATGACTTTGTGAAGCTGAATCCTCCGAAGTTCCATCACTCCGTCGATCCCCTCGACGCTGATGAGTCGTTGTGCAGTATATCGCGCAAGATTCGCTCTGCAAATGTTTATGAGGCCGGCAAGGTGACCTCTGTGGCGTACTTTCTGGAAGGACCCGCCAATCTATGGTGGGAGATCTTTGAAGCTATGCGTCCTGCTGAACCAGTAGCCACATGGGCAGACTTTAGTGGAGCCTTCCATCTGCACCATATTCCAGAGGGTCTGATGGACAGAAAGAGAGAGGAGTTATGTGCATTCACCCAGGGAAAATTGACCGTGGATGCCTATAGCCGCGAGTTCGGTAACCTCGCCCGCTATGGAACTAAGGAGGTGTCAACTGACGCCAAGAAGCAAGCAAGATTCCGTAAGGGTCTGAGCCCGGAACTTCGTCGTGATTTGCGCCTCCACGAATATACAAACTTTCAAGCTCTTGTCAACAAGGCGATCAGTGCTGAGACTGGTCATACCGACTATGAAGCCACAAAGAAGCACTCCCGTTACTCTGGCTCGTCATCTGGTTCTGTGTTTCCGAAACGCAGGCTGTGGGTTCCAAATAGTTCTCTGCCGCCAAGATATACCCCGAGGCCATCCTATGTGGCGCCTCAGGCGAATCACACCAACCATCCAGCAAAAACCTATGGTGGTCCAGCTAGCAATGCTACACCACGTGCCAATCAGGTGATCTGCTACAAGTGTGGAGAACCAGGGCACTATTCCAGAGAGTGTCCTCAGAATATGGGTGCCAAGCAACCCGGAAAGTCCGTTGGGCAAGGCAAGTCGGGCAAAGCTTACTATGTGAAGCCAACTCCTGCACGTGGCCGTGTGAACTATGTTTCAGCAGAAGAAGCTGCACAGGATCCCGAAGTCATACTAGGTACGCTCCTTGTTAATCATCACCCAGCGTCTGTTCTTTTTGACATTGGGTCATCTCATTCCTTCATTTTAGAAAGTTATGCACAGTTGCATAACATGTCTTTCTGTATTATGCCAATCCCATTGGTTGTCCAAACCCCTCGTAGTAAGTGGCGAACCTCCAAAATAACCTTTGATAATGAAATTCTAGTAGACATGCTAGTTTTTCTAGCATCTTTGATAGCCCTGAAATCTTTGGATATCAATATCATCTTGGGTATGGACTGGATGTCAGCTCACTATGCCAAGATTCATACTCATTCTAGAAATGTTCAGCTTACCCATCCCTCGGGTGAGATAGTCAATGTCTCTACTCGAGTTGCCAAATGCCAACTCTATTCCCTCAACGCCAACCCACTTCCAGAACTTGAAGACATTCCGGTAGTCCGTGACTTCCCGGATGTTTTTCCAGAGGAACTGCCAGGAATCCCACCTGACAGAGATGTAGAGTTTGTGATAGACCTTGTTCCGGGAACTGTTCCAATAGCCAGAAGACCTTATAAGATGGCACCCTTGGAGCTAGCCGAACTTAAGAAGCAATTAGATGAGGCCTTGAATAAAGGTTTAACTCGTCCTAGCTCTTCTCCTTGGGCTTGTCATGTCCTCTTCGTCAAGAAGAAAGACGGAACGGGTCGGATGGTTGTAGATTATCGACCAGTTAATCTGGTCACCATAAAGAACAAGTATCCGCTCCCCAGGATCAACGGCCTGTATGATCAGCTCGCTGGATCCTCAGTCTTCTCCAAAATGGATTTGAGGTTGGGTTACCATCAAATCAAGATCAAGAACGGGGACATTCCAAAAACGGCTTTTGTCACTCGTTATGGCCAATACGAGTACACCGTCATGTCCTTTGGTTTAACCAATGCCCCAGCCACCTTTTCTCGCTTGATGAATTCAATCTTCATGGAGTATTTGGATAAATTCGTCGTAGTATACCTCGATGATATTCTCAGCTACTCAAAGAACGAACAAGAACATGCCGAGCATCTAAGGCTGGTATTGATGAAACTTCGAGAGCATCGCCTTTATGCCAAGGTTTCAAAATGTGAATTTTGGTTACCAGAAGTGACCTATCTAGGTCACGTAATCTGTGGTAAGGGTATTGCTGTCAACCCCGAGAGAGTTCAAGCTGTCCTTGATTGGACTCAACCTGAATCGGTTAAGCAAGTGAGGAGTTTTCTTGGTCTAGCGAGCTATTGTCGCCGCTTTGTCGAGAATTTCTCCAAGGTTGCAAAGCCTCTAACCGAACTCCTCAAGAAAGATAAAAAGTTCGAGTGGACACCACAGTGTGAGCATAGTTTTCAGGAACTGAAAAGACGCCTGACTTCCGCACCTGTGTTGTTACCACCAGATTTCTCTAAGGACTTCGTTATCTACTACGACGCCTCGCGACAAGGATTAGGTTGCATTCTCATGCAGGATCGTCATGTGATTACATACGCATCTCGACAGTTGCGTCCACATGAGGATAATTATCCCACACATGATCTTGATCTTGCAGCAGTAGTCCATGCACTTAAAACCTGGCGACATTACCTTCTCGGTAATCGTTGCGAAATATTCACTGATCACCAAAGTCTGAAATATATCTTCACCCAGCTGGATTTGAATCTCAAGAAAAGACGGTGGGTTGAGTTGATCACGGATTACGACTTAGGGATAACTTACACCCCGGGGAAGGCCAATGTTATGGCTGATGCACTAAGTCGTAAGTCTTATTGTAACAATCTAATGCTACAATGAGGTCAACCACATCTCTATGAGGAATTTCGGAAGTTAAATCTTCACATTGTTCCTCAAGGATTCTTTTCTACCCTGGTGGCGAAGCCTACTCTGAAGGATCAAATCATAGCTGGCCTGAAGCGTGATAAGGGTATATCCCGGATCAAGGAGAATATTATTAGCGGAGACGCTAAGGAATTCTCCATGAATGATCAAGATGTTGTGTTCTTCCAGAATCGTCTAGTGGTTCCTAAGAATCCACATCTAAGGCAGTTAATCCTTATGGAGGCTCATGATTCTCCTCTCACCATTCATCCTGGTAGTACTAAAATGTAGCAGGACCTACGCCAGAGGTTTTGGTGGACTAGGATGAAGAGAGAAATTGTTGAGTTCGTTGCTAACTGCGACGTTTGTCGTCGAGTTAAGGCAGACATCAAAGGCCTGCTTGCACCCTTCAACCTTTAGCTATTCCTGAATGGAAATGGGATAAAGTCAGTATGGATGTCATCACCGGATTTCCCAACACCAAGAAAGGAAATAATGCTATCTTTGTGGTCATTGACCGTCTTTCCAAAGTAGCTCATTTTTTCCAGTTCGTGAGAGTATAACACCTAACCAGCTAGCAGAGTTATATATCTCTCGAATAGTGTCTTTTCATGGTGTTCCTATGGATATTAACTCGGACCGTGGAAGGATCTATACTTCTCGCTTCTGGGAGAGTTTTCAGAATGCCATGGGGACTCACTTATCTTTTAGCACTCCTTTCCATCCTCAATCAAGTGGTCAAGTAGAAAGAGTGAATCAAGTCCTAGAAGATATGCTCCGAGCTTGTGTTATATCATTCGGTATGAATTGGGAGAAGTGCCTTCCATTCGTCGAATTTGCCTATAACAATAGTTATCAATCAAGCTTGGGCAAAGCTCCTTTTGAAGTTCTCTATGGACGAAGATGTCGAACCCCTCTTAATTGGTCAGAAACCGGAGAGAGGCAACTCTTTGGTCCGGATATGATCCAGAATGCAGAAGAGCAAGTTCGCATTATTCGTGAAAAGTTGAAAACAGCCCAGTCTTGTCAAAAGAGCCAATATGATCGTCATCATAAGGCTGTGACCTTTGAAGTTGACGAGAAGGCTTACCTTCGGGTTACACCTTTGAACGGAACCCATCGTTTCGGTATCAATGGCAAGTTGGCTCCTTGTTATATCGGTCCTTTCCGCATTCTTGCCAAACGGGGACAAGTTGCCTACCAATTGGAACTTCCTCCGCATCTTTCCAAGGTTCATGATGTATTCCACGTCTCGCAACTCAGGCGTTGCTTTTCGGATCCTATCCGCGAAGTGGACCACAAAACGCTTGATCTCCAAGATAACCTTTCATACCGAGAATACCCTGTGCGTATTCTTGATCAAGCTGAGCGTACCACTCGACGTTGAAACCTCAAGTTTCTTAAAGTTCAATGGTCAAATCATTCTGAAAAAGAAGCAACATGGGAAAGAGAGGATTGTCTCCGACTTGAGTACCCCGCGCTATTCCCGACGACTTCCAAATCTCGGGACGAGATTCCTTTGAGTGGGGGTGAGTTGTCACATCCCTGATCCCCATTAGGGTTTAGCAAGTTTGAGTTCATATTTTCTTCCATTGCATCTTAAGAATTTGAATTGCACTCAAGGAAGGAAAAGAAATCCAAAGCAAAGTAAAGAAAACCAAAGCAAAACCCTAGCCACCTTTTATTCAAAAGAAATCCAACCATTTTCAGAATCAATGAATCCAAAATGGCCATAAGAAAAGTTCATCTTTTCTGATAAATGTTGAAAACAAAATATCAGAGATGAAACATATTTTCAAAATACTTTTGGTACTTTAAATTTATGTTAAAAGCTACTGAAATCTATTATATTTTTGGTTTCAAATAATTTAAAGTTTCCAAAAATGTTGAAAACATTATGAGTGGTTGGAAATATTCTAACTAACACTCTGGTATTTTTCAAACTATTTTAGGAATAGTTTGGAGCCAAAAACAAATGAAACAAATAACAGAAAGAATAAAACAGAAACAGAAAAGAAAATAAATGCAAAAACCTTACCTGTCGCTTACCTGGCCCAGGCCCAGCTGCTCCCCTTCGTCTTCCTTGCCAGCGAGCAGTAGGAGGTGGCCGCCGCTCGCTCCGGCGCGGCCACGCACCTGTGCGTATGCCTGGCCGCCGCGTCGCGCTGGCGTGGAATGGATAAGCTCCCCGAGGCCTCCCCGTGCTTATCCCCCCTCTCCATTCGCCCCTGCTCTCTCTCCCTGTCAGCCGCCATGACCGCAAGCTTGAGCTCGAGCTCGCCGTCGCTCCCGCCTCTCTTCCTCTCTCCTGAGCTGCGCGTTAGCTTCGTCGTGATCCCGTGAAGCTATCCAACCAGTCGCTCGATGGCGAGAAGCTCTGAAACACCGTGACGTCGTCATCTTCCTCCTCGGGTCCCCGAAGCTCGCCGCCGTTGTTCTCCCTCCTCAGGCCATCCCCGAGCCCACTCTCGATGCCTCTGCACTCCCTGTGAGCTCAGGGTTCTTTCCCCCAAGTTTTCCCCCTCAATCAGTTGCTCTAGGCCCCAATTCCACCGGAGCCTGACGAGATCTGTCGCGGGACCTCATCGCCGGTAGCTCTCCGGTGATCGGCTGGTCCATCTGAGGCCACCAATGGCTTTGGTGCATCGTGTAGATGTTGTAGGAGCCGAGCCTCGTGCGTAATGCCCTCTGTTTCGATGTTCCCGACATAGCCCGAGCTTCGGCCGCCGCCAAGCTCATCACCGACGTCATCTCCGGCCATGTTAGCCTTGGTTCTTTGCAGAAATGGAGCTGCGGCTGAGTGCTGGTTCGTTTGGTGCCCTCCGCGTGAAGTTTGGTCGCCGAAATGAGATTCCCGAGCCCCTCCGCCATTTCTGTGGTCGCCGGAGGCTCACCGCCGGCGAGATCGACCTCGGCGCCGGTGGAACTGACCCCCCTTAGCCTATGAAAGGTGGGGCCAGCCCCGTGGCTAATTAAGTTTAGGATTACTAAAAATAATTAATTAAATAAAAACCTAAACAACCACTAACATGTGGGTCGAGCACTGTTAAATACCTAATTAAGTTTAAACTTAACTAAAAATTGGCCAGAGTCACTGACCAGTGGGTCCCACTGGTCAGGTTTGATTTTCAATGGCAGATTGACCTGCTGATGTCATGCTGATGCAATAAAGCCTTTTCTGTTTAAAAATAATTCCAGAATAAGTTCAAAACTTTGGAAATTCATAAAAAATTGAATATAACTCCAAATTTGACAAATAATATATGTAAAAGGATCACAAAAATTCAAGGAATCCAATGGTGCTATTTGCATGCATGAAAAACAAGGTTATGAAACAGTATCAGGTCAAATCAATTAAAAGAATTTGATAAATTATAATTCAAATGATATTTGAATTATGATTTCAAATCAAGATCACCCCAAAGGGTTCTGCTAGTCATCTCAAACCATGCTACATTGTATTTCATGCATCATTTTGTTGCATATGTTTGATATTGATTGATTGTTGTTATTCCGGTAGGCTCCGCCCCTCCGGATACGTCTGATTATCCGACTGACGGATATCACCCCTCTGCTGAGGAACAAGGCAAGCAACCATTTTGATCATCCCGATAAATCCCATGTTCTCGCTCCTGCTCTTACTTATTGCATTAGGTCAATATGCTTTCACTGCTTTTGTAACGTTAGTTGAACCCACTTCCTTTGCATGACCTGTCCTTGTCACAGTAAATAGTTGAAACTTGCAACCTAGCATACCTGGTAGATGCTTGAGCCATGATGTGCCTTATCCTACTATGCATGCTGTGCTTAGAGTTGTGTATGGTCTGTCATCTAGGTGATGAACATGATCGTGAGAATGTGTTCAGTTAGTAAAGGTGGTGTGTTGAACCTGATTTGGTAAAGGTACCGGTGAAAGGCTATGTAGGAGTACATGGCGGGTTATTTCATTGGAACCGTCCTTAGGAACTGAGTTCCATGTATGTAATCCAAGACAAGATACTACCACATGCTGGGCCCTGAAATATGACCCCGCTCGACTTAATAACCGCTTAGTACTCGGTCCAGGAGTTGCAAGTAGTTTCTGGTGTTTATAGTCATGCTGGAGGCCTTGCATGGTGGTGACCTTAGAGGTGGGCTATGATGCGGTAAGAAGTGGCACGGTGTACCAAGTGGCACCCGGATGGTGGACTTGGGAACCCTGCGCACATCGTTTGGGGCCGTGACGGAAACCTCGGCCGGACTTCCGTGCGGGTTACCCTCAGATAGGCGATAGACCTGGACTAAGTATTAGCGTGGTTAACGGTCGTGGCCACCTCCCTTGCTAGGCTTCCGCTTGAAGGTAGCCAAGGTTCATGACGTGCACATGGCGATAAGTGGCGAGAGCTTGTGTGAAGAAGTAAACCCCTGCAGGGTTATGATCTATTCGAATAGCCGCATCCGCGGATATGGACTACTTGGAAACATATGTTGTTCATAGATAACTATAATGGCTACTTATTAAATTGACAAGATAAGTGTGAGTGTTGTGGACGACATTTCCGTAGGGAGACGGAATGATTCCACGATGGAGTATTGTTGTGGTGTTAGTGGACTCGTGTGCGGAAACATAATTGTCAAAACTATTTAAAAATGCAAGTTGTCTAGCCAAGAGTCAAATGCTGGCTTTCTACATGAAACTCCACAACTCCTTGATGATACATTGCATGAGTAGATAGATTATCCTAAAGTCTTGCTGAGTACTTTTGTACTCACGTTTGCTTAATAATTTGTTGCAGAGGTTGTTAATGACCCTAATGAAGGGTTCTACCTAGACATCAACGACGACGAGTAGCTGGTATCCCAGCTACGATCTGGTCCTAGGATGGGTCTGTAGATAGTCAGGCCATGCGCCTTTATCTTTCCATCTGTCTCTACTTAGACAATTTTAATCTTCCGCTGGCTTGTAAGACTTTGTGTGTATGAATTGTGATGATGGGTCGTGAGACCCCTATCTGTGTAATATTGTGTGTGTGGCTCGTCTAAGCCTTCTAAATAAAGTTTGTATGTTTATGGTTATGTTGTGATGCCATCGATGTATCTATACATATTGGTATGCCATGCGTACGTGTGCTGTACTTGATATGTATGGGGTTCGAATACCTAGTCGTATGCCTTAGTAGCACTCCTTACGGGGAAATGCCCCTTTATGATTCCATCGAGCCATGGTAGTTCGCTACTGCTCCGGACACATTGGTTGACCGGCATGTGTCCTTCTTAGATGCTATGTGTGTCCCTTTGGGACATGTCACGTGTTGTAATGGAGTCCTTACAGCTTGCTACGACTCGTCTACATTCGCTGATGACCGACACCTGCTTTGTTGGGTCATGTATGCCTGTCCCTATACAGAACTGCCGCTCGAGTTTATGACTAGACATGTCGATCCAGGTTCTTTGACATTGGATTGCTAGCGACACAATTGCATACGCGAGTCAAAAGGCGCAAACGGTCACGGCTAAGGTAATGTTGCAGCCGTGGGGATAACAGTGCATGAGACCGCAAAGAGTTGTGATGTGTTACAGGCTAGATTCCTATGGCTTAGGATCGAGGTCCCGACACCTAAACAACATAACATACAATATTTTGTATAAGCAATCATCCAAATACTACAAAATCTGCATAATAAAAAAACCTAATCCTAACATCCAAACAACCATAATCCTAACCCCATCATACCCCTATCCCCAACACAACCATAATCCTAACATCCAAACAAATCTAATCCTAACCCCATCATACCGCTTATCCTAACATACAAACAAGTGCAACAATATCATACACATCCTAAATTTCATGAAGAACTAGGGTTTCCTCACATTTGCAAAAAAGTGAGCAAATGAGATTTTTTTGGATGAGAGGGAGGGGATCGGGGGAGATTACGTTAAGGGAGGGATTGTAGATGAAATATCTGGACCAAACCTTCAGATCTACTTGATTTGGGGTGGGATTTGAGGAAGGGGGAGAGGGGAACTCGAGGGAGAACTCTCTCTGGTGATGGAGGTGAATGACGAGGGGTGAGGGAGGGCTGGCCCGCGGTTGGATAAGTGGGGGTGTGGCGCCTAAGCGCTCGGCTCCACACTATCGTAAGTGTAACGCCTGTGGCTTGGGCGTCACACTGCTGGGGGAGAGGTGGGGTTGGACGCCAGCATGGCCGGGGGTGTGGCGCCGACGGCTAGGGCTCACACAGTGCAGTGTGGCGACTAAGTGTCGGGCGTCAAAAAAGGGTCATCCGAGCGAAAGTTTTTCAAACGCAAACCAATTTGTGATGTTTTGCGCCCAGGGGTCAGATTTGTCGATTTTGCCACTCAGGTCACCTACCATGTGTAAATAGTACACCATGTGGATGGTGCTTGATGGGACAACGCCTATACTCCAAGGATGAGAAGCCATGCAAAGTTGCAGCGTGTGTTCCCTTTTTCCTATGAGACAAGGCTATGTTGCTGCTTTAGACTTACAACAACTCAAACTAGCCAATCCAAACAGTGTGACCGCTTTTGTTTGGGTTGAAACAAATGTAAACATCGGTTTAACACGTGAATCCAAATTCAAAACATGTCTGTATCAAAGCATTTTAGGCCTAAATAAGCGTCTGCACGGATATGAAATGGAGACGCCGCACATTTCTACGGTATCCGCCTGGCTCACCCATCGGCCGGCCAACCACCACCCGTGGTCATATTAAATACAACAACCCATCTTGGACATGTGCGCCAGTGAGTGGAAGTTATGGGAGGCCATCCTTTTTAAATTCATGTGTGCGAGGGTCCGACCTCTTTCACTTCCACTTCCTTTCCCCGTCCACATCCGGCCCCACGTGCTTCCTTGCCGGTGACAGGAAAATTCTAGCGGCAAGGGCAAGTGGAAGATGACCCCCCACACCGGCTCGTCCCACGCGCCTCATCCTCCTTTGTTGCCGCCTGCAGCGTTGTTGCGGCGTCCAACACCACCACGCCAATCCCTCGGTGCCGAGAGTGGTCAGCCGAAGAAGGAGGACGTCTATCAGGTCGCGTTGGCGGCGGCCATGCAGAGCTCCATTGACGAGACCCAGCGCAAGGAGGAGGAGGAGGATGTTGTGTACCAGGATAGGCCGGCGGAGGCCCTTGACATGGAAACAAACCATTTTTATTTATTTACACTTTTTCCTACATTTTTCCTCCCTTTTGTATTGTTTTTGTTTTTGTTTTTCTAGTGAGATTACTCGGCTGATCAGAGTACTATAGTTATCGAGGGTATGTGTTTGATAACTTTTTTCTCGGGGTCAAAGTTATCATAATGTTTGTATATTAGTTATCAAAGTTACTATTCTATTCACTCGCAAGTTATGAGATCTACAAGGAGTAAGTTATTATGCTATTTACCCAAAAGTTACCGAGGTATGTTTTTAACAAAAATTTCCTCTACGTCAAACTTATTATAGCGTTCTATATAAGTTATTAAGCGCGCGGTGCATAAATTATCATGCTACTTTCATATAAGTTATTGGGGGTATGTTTTCAACAAATCCCCCTCCTCCCTCTTGGATGGAAATTATAATGAAGTTCTTATGCAAGTTATCAGATCTAGGATGAGTAAATTATCATGCTATTAAGAAAGAAGTTACGGGGGTATATTCTTGACAACCTTTTTCTCGGGGTCAAAGTTACAATGTCGTTCATATGCGAACTATGAGATCTTAGGCAACTAAATTATCATGCTATTTACTGAAAAATTATCGGGGGTATGTTTCCAATAACTTTTCCCTCTCGATCAAACTTATGACAATGTTGTATGCAAGTTATCATGTCCGCGGTGCATAAGTTATTGTGACACCCCCAGCTTAATCGTACGCTAATCATACACGCAAATGTGTATGACTAAGATTAGGGACTCACGGGAAGATATCACAACACAACTCTAGACACAAATTAAAGTCATACAAGCTTGATATTACAAGACAGGGGCCTCAAGGGCTCGAATACATAAGCTCGGATCCACACGAGTCAGCGGAAGCATAAAATATCTGATTACAAACATAGAAAACAAGTTTGGCCTTGAGAAGGCTACCACAAACATAACATGATTCGAAAGAGGCGAGGCGTCCTGCATGGGAACCTCCTAACTACGCTTGGTCGTCAACGGCCACCAAGTAGTAGTAGGCTCCATCGGGGTAGTAGTCATCGGTGAGATCCGCCATCTCCTCAGCTCCATCATCTTGTTGCGGTAGTCGTATCAAGAGGAAAGGGTAAGCAAAACAATGGTGAGTACTCACCCAAAATACTCTCAAGACTGACATATGAACTATGTTAATTATGCATCAGTATCAAAGGAAGGGGGCTATATCTTTGGACTGACTTCAGAAATGATAGAATAGAGGAGGAAGACCTAGCCCTATAAAAGACAAGCATCTTCACTGTCTTGCAGCATTAGAAGAGTAGAGATCAGTAACACACATATAGTCATATTGTTGCAGCAAGTTTAATTAAGTCATGCCTAGAGATCCTTTCTCTACTCCCTACGAAAAAGCAATTTCGGAGCAAATCATTCAAGTTAAGTCACAGTTCTAGTTGTATTATATCGGGATACAACTCCAAGGCGTCCTATTACCATGGACACGACTATCCAAATAGTTCAATCATCCCTACAGGGAGTGCACCACATTTCCCAACACGCTCGATCAACACCGACCGGAAACACTTTCCTAGGTCATGCTCGGACTCGAGAAAGTTCAACACGTCATAGCCCTACCTAGGCTCAACAGAGAGGCTAGCCTGCTGGTCTACATCCTAAGCGCGCACTGGTCATGGGCCCATCGTCCTTTCCACTCCTGCACGTTGCAAGGGCGATCGAGGTCAGTCCTAGCACCTCTTATACAAGATCAATGCTTAAGCGGACAACTCGAGCACGCACCACTCCAATGCTGACGTCCGACGGGCTTCGGCTAATACAACGATGTTGAGTGCCCATAACTGTCCGAGTGTGAAGTTTAGTGCAAAAAGGGTCAATCGACCAACTCAGAACAAATACCCAATCCCATTAATGTTTTGTTAACTACAGCGACGATTAGCGATCCACGATAGGTGGTCCCATTGCCCCGTCTCGAGGACGTGTGGCAAGGGCCAACAATGCCCGACCGCGCCTCGTCACAATCATGCGGGTATCCACCCACACCACACATTTCATCATGTTCCAATAGCAAGTGAAAGTAACAGTGTGTCTATAACATGTGAGGAATCCGAGGTATCACCCTTGATGGATTCCAATCGATGTAAACATCAAAGTGACCAGGGAGGAATTACCCTCGATGGTTCACGCTTGAGGGGTTGCATGACAGAGTCATTATCGGAAGTGGTGAAGGAGGAATCACCTTCATAATCCACCTCTAGTTAACTACACTACAAAGTTAACATCAGAGTACATTGCAAGGTATCACCATTGGTACTCGATAGTAGCTCTACAGGGCCATAGAACTAAGGGGATGTGAAGTGATGTGACGGGTCATGGCTTGTCAATCGGATGATCGAGTCTTCGGGTCTCCAAGTCGTAGAGTCTTCGATGATGAAGTAGGGGCAACTCGGACTAAGTGGGGTCACTAAGAATCACTAATCCACCTATACTAAGCATCTGATATGTAGTAGGGTACAATAATAGTTTAATAAAAACAAGCTATACATCAGAATAGAGCTATCTACGATAGTAGCAAAATCTAATGGAATGATCAATGGGGGTTTTCTTGCCTTGTTTCTCTGCTCTGAAAGGATGGTCGTCACGGGGGTAGTATTACTCGGAAGCAACGTCTAGCAGAGAGAAGAGGGGGAAGAAACAATAAATAAAAGCAAGCAGGTGCATCACGATGCATGCCATGGCAATATGAAGTGCTCGACATGAGCTAACGCAACACTACACGTCATGGACGGAGCGGAAAATATCTAACAATATTTCTCGGGTCTCTCGCTACTACCAAATAGATGAATTGGAGAGGAAAGTTCCATGTTCATCATGCTAGGAGCATGTGAGAGATGAATAGAGAGCGTATTTGGATTCATGGAATTTTTTGAGTAACTTTCATATATAAAATATTTTCATGTGACTTATAGATTATTTTATATGATTTTTCAAAGTTTTTAATTATTTTATCAAATGGACAAAATTATTTAGGATAATGCTTATTGCATCAGCATGACCTCACTGTGACGCCAGCAGTCAACGGGGCTACTCACTAGTTAAACCTCACCACTAGGGCCCTATGTCATAGACAAAGGGTTTTAACATGGTTTTATTTTAATCCAATTAACTAAATTAGGGGTTGGGCCCACATGTGAGTGACCATTTAGTCAACTTAATTAGTTTAGTTAATTAACAATTTTATTAGAGGTTAATTTAAGCATGGGCCCATATGTCATAGGCTTAGTGGGGTTGGTCCACTAGGAGTGACTTTCTAGTGCGCACTAAGGAGCTGACCAGGTCAACTGGTCAACTAGGGCAAGGGGACCATAGGTTAGTGGCACTCGGAGGTGGCCCCGTCGGCGAGGTCAGCTCTGGCGACCGGAGGCATCGCCGACGACCATGAAATGCGATGGAGGGGTTCGGGCAGCGGCGGAAAAGCGCCAGAAGCCACCGTTCGACCCGACATTGGTCGGAATCGAACGCGGGGATCGACCCGCATCGATCTGGGGTGGTGGCCATGGCTGCGGAGGACGACATCATTACCGGTGACGGGTTTTGCAGCTGCGGTGTTCGGGCGACGTTGGGGAGTGGGCTATGAGGCGCGGGGAGGGTCGTACGCGCATGCATTTGGCCACTCCAAGCTCTAGGAGCTAGAAGAGGGTCAGTTGCGGCCTACGGCTGCCGTGGTGTTGGCAGCAAGCTCGCCGGCGGCAATGCGCTCGGGTCATGATGGCTTCCAACAAGGAGGGCGCACGCGAGGCCATGAAGAGGGCGAAGGACCGGGAGTTACAATGCTCCTATAGACGTGTAAAGGTTGCTCGGGGAGGTCTCGGTGCGGTCGGATCAACGGCGAGGGGCGATGGGGGGATGCAGTAGCCGCGAGCTTGCGTGCGTGTGCGAGGGAGAGGAGGAATACGCCGGTGGATCTCCCCTACATGTTGGGGTGGTGAGGAGGGCACGGTGGCCGTGGCTATGTAGCGCCCATCACTGTGGGAGGAGGGGAAGCACAACGGTACTATCAAGGAGAGGGAGAGGGTGAGGGGGATATGGGGGCAGCTATGGTTCAAGGGCGGTCGCAGATGTCTATGCACGCTTCTATTCTTGCAGACTATGTTGGGCCTCCAAGCGCAGAGGTTTGTAGGACAACAGCAATTTCCCTCAAGTGGATGACCTAAGGTTTATTGAACTCAGGGAAGTAGAGGTTGAAGATGGTCTCTCTCAAGAAACCCTGCAATTAAGATACAAGAAGTCTCTTGTGTCCCCAACACACCTGATACGATTATCAGTTGTATAGGTGCACTAGTTCAGCGAAGAGATGTTAAAAAACAAGTGATATGGATGGTAAGACAAGGTATTGTAAATCTGAAATAAAAATGGCAGCAAGGTAGCAAGTGAAAAAAGTGAGCATAAACGTTGTAACAATGGTGAGAAACAAGGCCGAGGCTTCATACTTTCACTAGTGGCAACTCCCAACAACATTAACATAGTCTAATCACATGATATTTCCACTAAAACATGCAATGGTGACGTACTCGGAGGTCATTCCATTGTGATCAAGAGAGGACAAGAATTATGTAGGGCTACAAAAGCACACGTCAGAGTTCATAGTTCTCATCTATGGATTTCCCAATGTCACCGCGGCCATCCAAAGAGAGTACCACAATCACCACAACGTATCTCAAGGATAGTCAAAGACAAGCACCAAGAGACTCTCAATCTTCAATCAATTCACAAAATAGGAAATCACTCATGAAAATATTCTTCTAATCCATGTCCTCGGGGATTATACTAGATAAGATCAAATGAGTACATCCATCCAATACATAGAAGAAGGGGAAACATCATGGGATCACCCTAGGTTAACATAGCGTATGATCAAAATCGAGATCACATCATGGGAGAGAGAATTAACCACATAGCTACTATAGAAGACCTCAGCCCTGCTACCTCTTGAGCTTGCGTTGGTTTTTCCCTTGAAGAGGAAAGGGTGATGCAGCACAGTAGCAGTAAGTATTTCCCTCAGTTTGAGAACCAAGGTGTCAATCCAGTAGGAGTATCAAGAGAAGTCACCAATGTACCTGCGCAAAAACAAACAAACTTGCACCCAATGCTATAAAGGGGTTGTTAATCCCTTCACGATTAATTGCAAGGTGAGATCTGAAGGTGGGAAGTGCAACAAAGTAAAAGTGTAGAGCTGAAAATATGATGCGAAGTAGACCCGGGGGCCATAGTGTTCACTGGAGGCTCCTCTCATGATAGCAAGTATTACGGTGGGTGAACAAATTACTGTCGAGCAATTGATAGAATCGCGCAAAGTCATGATGATATCTAAGGCAACGATCATACATATAGGCATCATGTCCGAAACAAGTAGACCAATACTGTCTGCATCTACTACTATTACTCCACACATCGAACGCTATCCAGCATGCATCTAGTGTATTAAGTTCATAACAAACGGAGTAACGCCTTTAGCAAGATGACATGATATAGAGAGATAAATTCATGCAATATATATAAACCCCATCTTTCTACCCTTCATGGCAACAACACAATACGTGCCTCGCTACCCCTTCTGTCACTAGGTGAGGACACCCCACAGTATGAACCCAAAACCAAGCACTTCTCCCATTGCAAGAATTATAGATCAAGTTGGTCAAACGAAACTGACAACTCGAAGAGAATTAGAAGGATACGAAATCATGCATATAAGAGATTAGAGGAGACTCAAATAATATTCATAGATAATCTGATCATAAATCCACAATTCATTGGATCTCGACAAACACACCGCAAAAGAAGATTACATCGGATAGATCTCCATGAAGATCATGGAGAACTTTGTATTGAAGATCCAAGAGAGAGAAGAACCATCTAGCTACTAGCTATGGACCCGAAGGTCTGTCGTGAACTACTCACGCATCATCGGAGAGGCAATGGTGTTGATGAAGAAGCCCTCCGTGTCCGAATCCCCCCTCCCGCAGGGCACCAGAACGGTCCCCAGATGGGATCTTGCGGAGACAGAAGCTTGCGGCGGCGGAAAAGTATTTTCGTGGCTCTCTCTGGCAGTTTTAGATTTTTGGAGAATTTATAGGTGGAAGAAGTAGGGAAAAGGAGCCACGGGGGGGGGGGGGGGGCACAAGCCTTCTAGGCGCGCCCCCCAGGCAGTGGCTAGGGGACTTGTGACCTCCCCCGGGGTCCTTTGCATTGGTTCTCAAGTCCCCTGTATATCTTCTGTTATGGAAAAAAATCATTCCACAGGTTTTATGCCGTTTGGACTCCGTTTAATATTCCCCTCTGAAAAATGTCAAAAACAAGGAAAAAATAGAAACTGGCACTTGGCACTGAGTTAATAGGTTAGTCCCAAAAAGGATATAAAATAGCATATTCATGCATACAAAACATCCAAAGTTGACAAGATAATAGCATGGAACCATCACAAATTATAGATACGTTGGAGACGTATCAAGCATCCCCAAGCTTAACTCCTTCTCGTCCTCGAGTAGGGAAGTGATTAAGACTGAATTTTGATGTGGAATGATACCTAACATATTTGTCCTTTGTAACTTCTTTCTTGTGGCATGAACGTTCAGACCGGTAAGATTTAAAACAATAGTTTACTATTGACATGAAAACAACAATACTTCAAGCAAACTAGCAAAGTGATCATGAACTTTTGAAATAACGAGGCCAAAGAAAGTTATCCCTACAAAATCATATAGTGTGGCTATGCTCCATCATCCCCACACAACGAATTTAAATCATGCACAACCCCGGTATTGGCCAAGTAATTGTTTTTGCACTCTTACTTTCTCAAACCTTTTTGAACTCTCACGCAATACATGAGGGTGAGCCATGGATATAGCACTATAGGTGGAATAGAGTGTGGTGGAGGTTGTGAGGCAAAAAGGAGGAGATGGTCACATTGACTTGGCATATCAATGGGCTATGGAGATGCCCATCAATAGATATCAATGTGAATGATTAGGGATTACCATGCAACGGATGCACTAGAGCTATAAGTGTGTGACAACTCAAAAAGAAAACTAGTGGGTGTGCACCCAACTTGCTTGCTCACGAAGACCTAGGGAAATTGAGGAAGCCCATCATTGGAATATACAAGCCAAGTTGTATAATGAAAATTCCCACTAGTAAATGGAAGTGTCAAAACAAGAGACTCTCAATCATGAAGAACATGGTGCTATTGAGAAGCACAAGTGTGGAAAAAGATAGTAGCATTGTCCCTTCTCTCTTTTTCTCTCATTTTTTTGTTTGGGCTCTTTGGCCTCTTTTCATTTTTTTGTGGGCATCTTTGGCCTCTTTTTTTAAATTTTTTTATATTTTCTCACATGGGACAATGCTCTAATAATGATGATCATCACACTTTTATTTACTCACAACTCAATACTTAGAGCAATGATGACTCTATAGGAAATGCCTCCGGCAGTGTACCGGGATGTGCAACGATCTAGCTTAGCGTATGGCGTTAAAACATCTCGCTAGCTATCTTACGATCATGCAATTGCAATATGAAAGTGACAGCACAAGTCATGAGACCGTACGGTGGGAGTTGCATGGCAATATATCTCGAAATGTCTATGAAAATGCCATAATAGGTAGGTATGGTGGCTGTTTTGAGGAAGGTATATGGTGGGTTTGTGCACCGGCGAAAGTTGAGCGACACTAGAGAGGCTAGCAATGGTTGAAGGTGAAAGTGCATCTATACATGGACTCACATTAGTCATGAAGAACTCATATACTTATTGTGAAAGTTTTATTAGTAATGGAAACAAAGTGCTAAATGCATATTCCTAGAGGAAGGGTTGGTAGGTGTTAACCATCGCGCGACCCCGACCGCCACACAAAGGATGACAATCAATAAACCAATTATGCTCCGAGATCCTAACATAGCGGTTCACCATACGTGCATGCTACGGGAATCACTAACTTCAACACAAGTATTTCTAGATTCACAAGACCCTACTAACATAACTCTAATATTACCATATCCATATCTCAAAACTAATTGTGAGGAATCAAACTTCTCTTACTAATAAATGCACTTGAATATGGAAGTTTTTATTATATCCTCTTTGGATGCCTATCTTCTTTAGGACTACTTTCATAGCACACACCAATTACCAAGTTACTTAGACAGAGCACTCTCAAAAAGATATAAGTGAACATCGAGAGTTTTTATTTCTTCAAAATATGACACCGCCGTGCTCTAAAAAGATCTAAGTGAAGCACTAGAGCAAAGTTATCTAGCTCAAAAGATATAAGTGAAGCTCAATGAGCATTCTAGAAAGTTCACGATGAGTGCATGTCCCTCTCAAAAAGGTATGCAGCAAGGATGATTGTGACACAACAAAAATAAAAGACTCCTATAATACACGACGCTCCAAGCAAAACACATATCATGTGGTGAATAAAAATATACCTCCAAGTAACGTTACCGATGGATTGAAGACGAAAGAGGGGATGCCTTCCCGGGGCATCACCAAGCTTAGGCTTTTTGGTGTCCTTGAATTTGGCTTGGGATGCCTTGGGCATTCCCAAGCTTCAGCTCTTTCCACTCTTTATCCCATTGTCCATGAGAACATCACCCAAAACTTGAAAACTTCACAACACAAAACTTAAAAAGAAACTTGTGATATCATTAGCATAAGAAAACAAACTACCAACTCATTAGGTACTGTAGTAAACTTCATTTCTATTTATATTGATGTTATATTACTGTATTCTCTATTTTCCATGGCTCGTACCCCCGATACTAACCATAGTTTCATGAAAATAAGCAATCAACACAACAAAAACAGAATCTGTCAAAAACATACCACTTTGTAGAAATCTGTATACTTCGTATACTTCTGGTATCCCAAAAATTCTGAACAATTATGATAATTAGGGCAATTTGCATATCAACCAGCAGCAAAAAGAATCAACTCAAAATCTCTTTCTGGATAGGAATTTAAAATAATTTCGTGATCACAAAGTTTCTCTCTTTTTCAGCATGATCAAACAACCATCACCAAAACCAATCATAAAGGTTTTACTTGGCACAAACACAAAAAGAAACACAAAAAACAAAATGATAACAGAATTATGATGGTGTCGACACAACAAAACAGAAAGGAAAAAAGCAAAGATAATTTCATTGGGTTGCCTCCCAACAAGCGCTATCGTTTAACGCCCTTAGCTAGGCATTGATAATTCAATGATGCTCACACAAAAGACAAGAATTGAAGCACAACGAGATCATCATAAAGCATGTGAAAATCACATCTAAGTCTAACATACTTCCTATGCATAGGCATTTTATAGGAAAACAAATTATCAAGACAAGCAATAACTACCATATGCAAGGAAGAAGAAAGGGACAATATCAATATCAACAATACGAGAGGTAATTTGGTTAGAGGAAAGTTTCTACCACAATATTTTCCTCTCTCATAACAATTAGTTGTGGGATCATATTCGAATTCAACAATATAGCTATCACATAGGATACTCTTTTCATGATCCACATGCATGCAAAGTTGACGCTCTTCAAAAATAGTGGGATTATCATCAACTAAAGTCATGACTTCTCTAATCCCACTTTCAATATTATTGCAAATATCATAACCATCATGAGGCTTAAATTTTTTTTCAAGATCATAAGAGAAATTATTACCCCAATCATGATCATTGAAACAAGTAGTGGACATACCAAAACTAGCATCCCCAAGCTTAGGGTTTTGCATATTTTTAGCATGACTGCCATTAATAGAATTCATAGTGAAACCATTGCAATCATGTTTTTCATTCAAGGAGCCCTCATTAATCACTTCATAAATTTCTTCATCACAATTTTTAGATTCACTCATCTCAAGCAAAACTTCATAAAGATAGTCAAGTGCACTCAACTCACTAGCAATTGGTTCAACATAATTGGATCTCTTAAAGAGATTAGCAAGTGGATGAGGATCCATATCAATAGATTTTCACCAAGCGATGATGCAAGCATATTGAAGGTACATAGCACACAAGCAAAGGAAAGGAAAATGAAAAAGGCAAGTATTTTTGTAAATTTTGTTTTCTCATAAGTGGGGGAGAGGAAAACGAGAGGCAAAAAGTAAATGCAAGAGATGAGTTTGCGACAGTTACTTGGATAAGCTTCACTTAGAATAATCCCTGGTGCGATAGATTGACATGTTGGAGGAAGACCATTCTTGACTTGATGCTCCCCGGCAACGGCGCCAACAATCCTCCCCGGCTACGGCGCCAGAAATCCTTCTTGCTACCTCTTGATCTTGCGTTGGTTTTTCCCTTGAAGAGGAAAGGGTGATGCAGCACAGTAAGAGTAAGTATTTCCCTCGGTTTTGAGAAACAAGGTATCAATCCAGCAGGAGAATCACGCCAAGTGTCCAAAGTACCTGCACAAACACAAACGAGCTTGCAACCAAGGCTATAAAGGGGTTGTAAATCCCTTCAAGATTGGTTGCAAAGTGAGATCTGAAGGCGGAAAGTGCAACGAAGTAAAAGTGCAAGGCTGAAAAATATGATGTGAAGTAGACCCGGGGGCCATAGTGTTCACTAGAGGCTTATCTCATGATAGCAAGTATTACGGTGGGTGAACGAATTACTGTCGAACAATTGATAGAATCGTGCAAAGTCATGATGATATCTAAGGCAATGATCATACATATAGGCATCACGTCCGAAACAAGTAGACCGATACTGTCTGCATCTACAACTATTACTCCACACATCGACCACTATCCAGCATGCATCTACTGTATTGAGTTCATGACGAACAGAGTAACGCCTTAAGCAAGATGACATGATGTAGAGGGATAAATTCATGCAATGGATATAAACCCCATCTTTTTACCCTTCATGGCAACAACACGATACGTGCCTCGCTACCCCTTCTGTCACTAGGTGAGGACACCGCACGGTATGAACCCAAAACCAAGCACTTCTCCCATTGCAAGAATTATAGATCAAGTTGGCCAAACGAAACCCACAACTCGAAGAGAATTACAGGGATACGAAATCATGCATATAAGAGATCAGAGGGGACTTAAATAATATTCATAGATAATCTGATCATAAATCCACAATTCATCGGATCTCGACAAACACGCCGCAAAAGAAGATTACATCGAATAGATCTTCATGGATATCATGGAGAACTTTGTATTGAAGATGCAAGAGAGAGAAGATGCCATCTAGCTACTAGCTATGGACCCGAAGGTCTGTGGTGAACTACTCACGCATCATCGGAGAGGCAATGGTGTTGATGAAGAAGCCCTCCATGTCCGAATCCCCCCTCCGGCAGGGCACCAGAACGGCCCCCAGATGGGATCTTGCGGAGACAGAAGCTTGCGGCGGCGGAAAAGTATTTTCATGGCTCTCTGTGGCAGTTTTGGATTTTTAGAGAATTTATAGGCAGAAGAAGTAGGGCAAAGGAGCTACGGGGGGCCCACAAGCCTGCTAGGTGCGACCCCCCCAGGTCGCGGCTAGGGGGCTTGTGACCTCCTCCGGGGTCCTTTGCCTTGGTTCTCATGTCCCCTGCGTATCTTCTGTTATGGAAAAAAATCATTCCACAGGTTTTATTCCGTTTGGACTCCGTTTAATATTATTCTCTGAAAAAGGTCAAAAACACGGAAAAACTGAAAGTGGCACTTGGCACTGAGTTAATAGGTTAGTACCAAAAAAGATATAAAATAGCATATTCATGCATACAAAACATGCAAAGTTGACAAGATAATAGTGTGGAACCATCAAAATTTATAGATACGTTGGAGACGTACCAGGCCTTGAGGAGGAACTACTCCCGCATCATGCAGGGAGGAAGCAACCTCGATGCAGATGAATCTGGGGGCACTTCCTCGTCTCGGAAGGGTGCCCGCACAGGAATTCTGGTCCCCCAAAACTTGTTGGCGATGGCAGCGGAGATCGGAATTGCTTTTGGAGAAAAGGGTTCGGGAATCAGCGTTTCCTCCACGGGGGTAAAAATAGGAGCCAAGGTAGGGCACCAGAAGAGGTGGGCCCACCCAGGTGACCTATGGGAGCGGCCAGGAGGTAGGCCGCCTGGGCAAGCCCTGGATCCCCTCCGGCCCACCTTTGGTGCTCCGAAAGCTTCCGTCACGCTGATTTTTATATATTTTTCTTGGGATTTTTGGGACTGTGTAAATTGGGGTAGAAGACCCTGCAAAAAAGACATCAGCAGACAGAAACTGGCACTGGGTGCACTGAGTTAGTAGGTTAGTCCAAATATGTGTAAAAATGTATGAAAGTGTAGCAAAACATATAACAATGTCACCTAAAAGATCATGGAACAAGCAGAAATTATAGATACGTTTGGGATGTATCAACATCCCCTAGCTTAATTCGTGCTCGTCCTCGAGTAGGTAAATGATAAAAAAAATAATTTATGTGGTGACCTGCTAACACACATATAATAACTTCAAAGTAAAGCAAGTGAGATATGCAATTCAAGTCAAGACAATAACAAGCAAGAGTCTATATCTAGTATTGAAACTAGAAAAGTAAGACCATAAAGGTGCAAGAGCTCTCACTCTCCGTGACTCGAATGTCTCCAAATGGTGTTTGTGTGCAAGAAGTGGGAGATGGGTTTAGGGCATAAACATATTTTTTTAATTGAGAACTCAATCTACTAAAACTTCACACTTGGTCTCCTTCGGAATCTTATTTTGACTCGTCCCCACACCACTAGTCAGGCACAAGTCAAAATGACCCTCTCCCTTTAGACTATGATCACTCATGCAATGGATTAGTGCAAGCAAGATATGTTGGCACTTAGGATGGCAAAGAGAATAATGGTGGGGAAGGAAGACAAAAAGGTGAGAAAGGCTCACATCAATGAGGACAACCATAGGCGAGAGAAAGCCTAATAATAGATATGATGTGAGGAGTAGGGATTGCCATGCAACGGATGAACATATGAGCTAAGGTAAGCTCTCCAATGGAACTAGTGGGGGTGCATCCAACTTGCTTGCTCATGAAGACCTAGAGCTCATTTGAGGAGGCTCATCATTGGAATATACAAGCCAAGTTCTATAGTGTAAGGGTCCCCACATAGTTATGCATGAATGATAATCTCTATGTAGTACAAATATAACAATGGAGTACGAGTGTGGATCTTTCAAAAGGAATAGTAGTCTTGCCCCCTTGATACGTCCCAAACTTATATATAATTTTTGCTTGTTCCATGATCTTTTGGGTGACGTTGTTATATGTTTTGCTACACTATTATATCATTTTACACATATTTGGACTAACCTACTAACTCATTGCACCCAGTGCTAGTTTATGTCTGCTGATGTCTATTTTGCAGGGGCTTTTACCCAATTTTTCGAAGCCCGAAAAATCCAGAAAAAATATATAAATAATTAGTAAAATAGAAGCTTCCGGATCACCGAAGGAGGGCCAGAGGGGGGCCACGGGCCTCCCAGGTGGCCTGCTCGCGCGGCCAGGCCCTAGGCCGCGCCAGGAGGTTGCCTGGGTGGGTCCCACCACCTCCGGTGCCCTCCTTTGGCCTATATTTAGAGTCCCGAGAGGAAACACTTACAGACTTTCTGGAATCGCAAATTTCTCCATCGTTCCACCGCCGCAGCGCTTCCGAGATCGGGAGCGTTAGGAGACCTCTTCCCGGCACCCTGCCAGAGGGAGGATTGACCTCCAGGAGCTTCTCCACCGTCATAGACCCTTCCCGGACGTGCCATGAGTACTCCTCCTTGGACCATGAGTCCATTACGAGTAGTTATGTGATGTCTTCTCTCCAATCTTGTGCTTCAATGGTTAGTCCTTGTGAGCTGCCCTACATGATCATGGAATCTATGTAATTCTATTGCTATTTCTATGCTCGTTTTGTTGGGATTTGATGGATTATGAGATTATATTCAGATTGTTATGAGTTATATATTTGATTATCCTCTTATATTATGTACCTTAATGATTCATGCATGTTCTCCGTTGCTTTTTATTGCTTTGGCCAAGTAGTAGATTGTAACTCCAAGAGGGAGCGTTATGCATGATTGTGGGTTCATGCCCCTCGATGTCTAGCTTGAGTGAGAGAAACATGAGACTAGGGGATGTGCTTGTTGCCACCAGGGAGAAAACAACGGTGCTTGTGACCACGGTTGCAAGGATTGTTTACCTTATGTGTAGTTCGTTAATACAGTTGTCCGTTGCTTTGAGTTTACACTTTGGGTGGGGCTCGCAACTTAATACCGGAGAGATGTTCTAGATAGATATCTAAAGGTGGATGATTAGTAAGTAGATGTTGATGAATAAGCAGTCTACTTGTCTTGGCATACTGCCCATTACTATTGAACCTCTAACTATCAAGTACCATAATTAGCATTGCGGTGCGATCTTAATTCTGTCAATTGCCCAACTGTGATTTGTTTACCCAAGCATAGTTGTTTATCGTCTTTTGGGAGAGAGAAATCACTAGTGAACATCATGTGACTCCGGTCCATATCACCATCATTGCTTACACCTCCATCATTTACCGCCTTCATTTACTTTTCTGTTGCAATCACTATTACCTCCCCGCTTGTGTTTGATCCTTTAAAAACTACAAGGCCGGAGTGATTGACAACCTCTCTATACTCGTTGGGAGCAAAGTTATTTGTTGTGTGTGCAGGTCCACTTCTTCTGCTAGCACCAGGGTGGAAGACACCAACTTGTTGAGCCTAGGAGTTCTCTTGGTTCGGTAAACCATAAAGTCTCCGTGTAAGGGAACTCTGCTGCTGACTACATCTCCACCTTCCACTTGGGGTAACCAACGAGGGGCGAGAAGTATATCCATCAACTCGTCATCACCCCTTTTCTCTTTTTATTTTTTTCACTTTTTTTGTGGCCTCTTTGGATCTTTCTATTTATCTCTCATTTGTCCCCTTTGGGATCTTTTCATTTGTCCTCTTTGGGATCTTTTCCTCACTGAAGGGCAACACTCTATGTTTTACCAGAATAAAAAGAAGATCTTCACACTTTATAAGAAGTACTCAACATAAAGACAAATAAAAACTATCATGATGTATGCAAATGTATGCCTGTGCGAGTGTAGCAGGATATGCAATGAAACTTGCGCATCATGTAGCAATAATAAGGGAAGGCCCAACTAGCATGCGACTTCTCGATCAAGCAAAAACATGTATGACATGAAGATCAAGTCATGCGATGGTGGATGTTGCATGGCAATGTATCTCGGAAAGGCTATGGAAATGCCTTAATAGGTAGGTATGGTGGCTGTTTTGAGGAAGGATATAATAAGGCTTATGATGACATAGCGTATCATGCCAAGGGTTTGGATGCACCGGTGAAGTTTGCACCAACTCTCAAGATGAGAAAGGGCAATGCACGGTACCAAAGAGGCTAGAAAAATATGAATGGTGGAAGTGCCAACAATCGAATACTCGCATTAGTTCGAAGAACTCATGCACTTATTATCGGTAACTCTCTATCTAGCCAGGAAATTCACAAAGAGACAAGTACCCCGAGGAGGAGTGTTTGGGGGTTTGGTTATCCTTGCGCACGCTCGACCCATGATAACTTGAGGGTACTCTATATATTTGATGGCTTGGTGTGGCAGTCTCTTCAGGGGAAGCGCAGACCCACACGCGGCGGCTCCTCCCTCCGGCTTGGTCGCGGGCTGGCGGCGCTCTCGTTGCTGCAACCGCTTTTCTAGTTCGAGGGAGTAAAGCACATTGAGCTCGCCAACTGCCCGTCCTTCTCGCCTGTGCATCCTCTAATCATGCAACGTGGGTGGGCCACCTCCCCGTTGATTAAGTGCACATGCAGCTCACAGGAGAAGGAAACATAAGGGAGTAAATCTCATAACTCTATGAGGAGTTATTTGGCTGCCTCATTAAGCGCCTCATCAGGTGAGCCAAAAAATGCGAGGTAATCCTGCATGCATGCATAATGACTTTAATTGTTACAAAATAGCATCCGTGCATAACTCTATGAGGAGTTATTTGGCTGCCTCATTAAGCGCCTCATCGGGAGAGCCAAATAAAACGCCAGGTAATCCTGCATGCATGCATAGCATCTTTAATCATTACAAACTAGCATCACGACACTTAGTCCATCCAAAAAATTCATACCTACGCTTGCAACTAACTTGCAGGATGGCTCATCGGTTATCGTCTTCGGACAACAATTAATCGGGCGGACATTCCGTTCGAACCGTGAACACGAAGACACACAAATGAAATTTGCTTACAAACAATCAACATGCAGTCAGTCGGTCACTCTGTTGAACACGTCTGCATCAGTCGGCCGCCCTGTCGTCACTCAGCCAGACACATCTGCATCAGTCGGCCGCGCAACGCGTCGTCACTCTGCCACACACGTCTGCATTAGTCGGCCGCCCTGTGCGTTGCCACACCACCGGATACGTGTGCACCAGTTGGCTGCCTCGCTGCAACGTCAAGCGCTCACCGGTAACTTGTACAGAGTGAGCAAGACACAACTACACCATATGACGTCCACTCGAACAGTCAGCATGCACTCGGCCGCTTCGTGCGCCATCAGTCAACCGGACATGTCGTCATCATTAGGCCGCCCCATGCACTGTTGCTCAGCCGAACACGTCTTCATCATTCGTCCGTCCCATGCGTCATCGCTCAGCCGGACGCGTCTTCATCACTCGGCCGCCCCGTGCACCGTCGCTCAGTCGGACGCGTAGTCATCATTCGGCCGCCCCGCGCGTCGTCTCTCAATCGAACACGTCTTCATCATTCAGACGCCCCGAGCGTCACCAGTCGGTGAAACACATCTTCATTGCTCGGCCGCCCCGTGTGCTGCCGATCAGCTGGGTGCGTATTCATCACTCGACCGCCCCATGCGTCACCGCTCAGTGAAACACGTCTTCATCACTCAACTGCTCCGTGCATCGCCACTTCGTGAAACACGTCTTCATCACTCGGCCGCCGCGTGCGTCGCCACTCGGTGAAACACGTCATCATCACTCGGCCGCTCCACGCGTCACCACTTGGTGAAACACATCTTCATCAATCAGCCGCTCGTGCGCCGTCAGACAACTAAGTCATTCTTCACACACTGCATTCAGTTAAATATTTATTTTCGCAATACCGAATGTAAGTAAGTCACACATGACGTTCACTCGGAGGCCACACCACCGAGTGTACCTTTGCTCTCGGTTGTTTATTTTCATGTCGGAACACTTCACTTACGATTCATTTGGGTCGAGTACTCAAACATGTTCAGTCGAATACTTCACTCCTTTATACGCTTGTTGGTTTCGAACCAGCAATGACCTGGCTCACCCAACGGGTGGAAACGGGTGTTATTTACGCAAATGATTTAAGCAAACTCATTATACTTCGAGAAATTTTTACGTTGGCTTGTGCTATATGTTGGGGAACGTCGCATGGGAAACCAAAAATTTCCTACATGCACACAAGATCTATCCATGGTGATGACCATCTACGAGAGGGGAGAGTGCAGCTACATACCCTTGTAGATCGCTGAGCGAAAGCGTATATAACGCGGTTGATGTAGTGGAACATCTTCGCGATCCAAATCGCGGCCCGTCTCCTGATCTCATCACGATCCTTCGCGATCTAGCACCAAACGAACGACACTTCCGCGTTCAGCACACGTACGGCTTGATGACGTCTCCTCCTTCTTGATCCAGCAAAAGAGGAAGGAGAAGTAGATGGGATATCAACCAGCATGACGGCATGGTGGAGATGATGGTGGAGCAGTGCCAGCAGGGATTCGCCAAGCGCTGTCGGAACCGATCTCAGGAGAAAACAGAGTTATGGGAGAGGTAGGGGTGCCACCGGAGCATGGGAATTGGTGTGCTCAGCCCCTCCCTCTCCCCCACTATATATAGGAGGCTAGGAGGAGGGTTGGGTTGCAGTGCTAGCCCCTCCACGGAGGGGCGTGGGCCTAGGGAGGTTTCCTCTCTCCCCAAGGCACCTAGGAGGTGCCTTCCCCTTTTGGGACGATTCCCTCCCAACCGCATGGGCCCTTGGGGGCTGGCCCAACAAGGCTTGGACACACCCTTACAGCCAATGCACGTACTAGGGGCTGGAGGGACTCTTTAGGACTCCTCCGAGACACTCTAGAACCTTTTGGGACCTTCTAGATGCTTCCCGGTACAATACCGGTAAAACCCAAAACTTTCCCGGTAGCCAAAATAGGACTTCCCATATATAAATCTTTAACTCCGGACCATTCTGGAGCTCCTCGTGACATACGGGATCTCAGCAGGGACTCCGAACAACATTCGGTCACCAACATACATAACCCAATACTAATCTATAGAGCACATTTATTGTCACCGAGTTACGTTGCGACGTTTGATACACACAAGGTATTCCTCCGGTGTCCGGGAGTTGCATGCTCTCATGGTCATAGGAACAGATATATTGACACGCAGAAAGAAGTAGCAATAAACTGATACGATCATATGCTACGTTTGTAGTTTAGGTCTTGTCGATCACATCACATTCTCCTAATGATGTGATCCCGTTATCAAATGACATCTCATGTCTATGGCCAGGCAACCTTGACCATCTTTGATCAACGAGCTAGTCAACTAGTGGCTTACTAGGGACGGGGTGTTGTCTATGGATCCACACATGTATTTGAGTTTCCAATCAATACAATTCTAGCATGGATAATAAACGATTATCATGAACAAGGAAATATAATAATAACCAATTTAGTATTGCCTCTCGGGCATATTTCCAACATTCTCCCACTTGCACCAGAGTCAGTAATCTAGTTCACATCACTATATGATTGTAATGAATCTAACACACATACAGTTGTGGTATTCTATCATGCCTTGCTTGTGAGTGAGGTTTTTAGTCAACGTGTCCAAAACATTCAGATCCATGTGCTCTTTTACAAATCTCTATGTCGTACTGTAGATACTTCTACCACGCTTCACTTGGAACAATTCCAAACGAGTGCTCCACTATACGAATCTGGTTTACTAGTCAGAGTCATCCGGATTAGTGTTAAAGCTTGCATCGACATAACCCTTTACAACGAACTCTTTAATCAGCTCCATAATCGATAAAAAAATCCTTAGTCCACTAGTTACTAAGGATAACTTTGACCGTTGTCCAGTGATCCATTCGTGTATCACCCTTGTACCCCTTGACAATCTCATGGCAAGACACTCATCAAGTGCAGCACACAGCATGGTGATAACACACAAGTATAGGAGATCTATCGTAGTCCTTTCGATAAGTAAGAGTGTCAAACCCAACAAGGAGCAGAAGGAAATGACAAGCGGTTTTCAGTAAGGTATTCTCTGCAAGCACTGAAATTATCGGTAAGAGATAGTTTTGTGATAGGGTAATTCGTAAAGGGTAGCAAGTAACAAATGTAACAAAGGTGCAGCAAGGTGGCCCAATCCTTTTCGTAGGAAAGGACAAGCCTGGACAAACTCTTATATAAAGCAAAGCGCTCCCGAGGACACATGAGAATTTCTGTCAACCTAGTTTTCATCATGCTCATATGATTCACGTTCGTTACTTTGATAATTTGATATGTGGGCGGACTGGTGCTTGGGTGTTGCCTTTACTTGGAAAAACCTCCCACTTATGATTAACCTCTCTCACAAGCATCTGCAACTATGATAGAAGAATTAAGATAAATCTAACCATAGCATGAAACATATGGATCCAAATTAGCCCCTTACGAAGCAACACATAAACTAGGGTTTAAGCTTTTATCACTCTAGTAACCCATCATCTACTTATTAATTCCCAATAATTTACCCTAGGACTAAATAATGGTGAAGTGTCATGTTAGTCGACGTTCACATAACACCACTAGGGGAGAGACAACATACATCTCATCAAAAAATCGAACGAGCACGAAATTCACATGATTACTTATAACAAGACTTATCCCATGTCCTCAAGAACAAACGTAATTACTCACAAAGCATATTCGTATTCATAATCAGAGGAGTATTAATGATCATTAAGGATCTGAACATATGATCTTCTACCAAGTAAACCAACTAACATCAACTAGAAGGAGTAATCAACACTACTAGCAACCCAGAGGTACCAATGTGTGGTTTTGAGATAAAGATCGGATACAAGAGATGAACTAGGGTTTGGAGAGGGGATGGTTGTGATGAAGATGTTGATGGCGATTGAGCCCTTCTCGATGAGGGGATCGTTGGTGATGACGATGGCTTCGATTTACCCCTTCGGGAGGGAAGTTCCCCGGTAGAACACCTTCGCCATTGCCCTAGATTGGTTGTGCCCAAGTTCTGCCTCGAGACAGCGGTGCTTCGCCCCGAAAGTTCTGATATGATTTTTTCCAGGTCAAAACCCTACATATAGCAGAACATGGGCACCGGAGGCCTGCCAGGGGGGCCACAATCATGTAGGGTGCGCCTAGGGCGGTCGGCCGCGCCCCCTCCCTTGTGGCCACCGGGTGGGTCCCCTGACGTATTTCTTTTGCTCAATATTTTTTATATATTCGAAAATAATTCTCCGTAAGTTTTCAGGACTTTTGGAATTGTGCAGAATAGTTCTCTCAGAGTTGCTCCTTTTCCGGTCCAGAATTTCAGGTGCCATCATTCTCCCTCCTCATGTAAACCTTGTAAAATAAGAGAGAAAAGGCATAAGTATTGTACCATAATGTGTATTAACAGCCCATAATGCAATAAACATCAATATAAAAGCATGATGCAAAATGGATGTATCAACTCCCGAGGCTTAGATCTCGCTTGTCCTCAAGCGGAAGTCAAATTCGATAAATATGCCAACATGTTTAGAGATAGAGGTGTCGATAAAATAAAATATGGACATGAAGGCATCATGGTTATCTTTAGAACAACAACACATATTGACATATAATTTCTTGTGCTAGAGAAACAATTCATTCACAAGGTAAAATATGAATCAAGAGCTCTATTGAGGACTAACAAACTATGATCTCAGTCGTTGAAGCAATTCCAATTTATCAAAACATAGGAAAGAGTCAATATAAGAGCTTGTAAAGCAAATCCACATACTCAATCATATTATAGTCTTTCATAATTGCTAACACTCACGCGGTACCTATGAGGTCAAAGCTTCAATCGAACATAGAGAAAGATAGGGGCTTATAGTTTTGCGTCCCAACTATTTACCTCAAAGGTAATGTCAACAATAATAACTCATGATCACCCACATCCGAGTGGATATATGTGTCTAGATCATTCCCCAACACACGACGCTTGCCAAAAGATAAAGGCGAAATAAAGGAAATGGTGAAGATCACCATGACTCTTGCATAAAGGTAAGTACTAGAGAGTAAAGGTAACAAATAGGCCCATCAGGGAGGGAAGCATAGGATGTCATGCGCTTTTATAGTTGGATGCACAATCCCTTAATGCAAAAGAACGTCACTTTATATGGCCCCTTGTGATAAAGAACTTTATTATGATGTCTATTGCTTTTATATTTTCTACTTCCTCCATTCCTAAATATAAGTCTTTAAAGAGGCTTCATTAGTGGACTACATACTCATGTATATAGACATATTTTAGAGTGTAGATTCATTCATTTTGCTCCGTATGTAGACTCCTAGTGAAATATCTTAAAAGACTTATATTTAGGAACGGAGGGAGTATATCACAAGTTCATACAAAGTTTATTTTCCTCACACTAATAGATCACACATATTTAAAAAGCAATTTTTATTGCTTGCACCGATGACAACTTACTTGAAGGATCTTACTCAATCCATTGGTAGGTATGGTGGACTCTCAAGGCAAAACTAGGTTAAAGGTGTTTGGATGCTCAAGTAGTATCACTACTTGGTGGAGAAGTTTTTGGCTGATATGGGGTGGAAGCAAGTGACACATGCTGAAGGATCTATAACCATATAACTTCTATTCGGAAATAAGAAAACATAACTCATTATATTGTCTTCCTTTCCAACATCAACTTCTTAACATATAATATTTAATGAGTGCTCACAATCATAAAATATGTCCAAGATAGCATATTCATATGTGAACCTCTCTTTCTTTATTACTTCCTTTTAATTGCAACAATGACCAATAGCTTTGTTTGTCAACTCCCCCAAGCTTGGGACAAGCCAATGGGAGTGCCCATACACATGTATTTAGTTGTATTTCTTAGGAGGTGGTGATGTTCGAGTTGTTCGTGAGGTTGGAGGCTTGTCCTCCGTCTTCCAAGGCATGGGCTCACCATCGTAAAAAGATGAACGAGTCTTTGGGATCCTCAAATCTGCAGCTTTCAGTCATTCTCTTAAATCTATATTCATACTCACAGTTGTGGATTTGCAGGTCATAGATCCGGGCTTGGAGATGCTCAATTTTCTCATAAAGCTTCAAGACGTGCTCCCCAATGTCCTTGGCATCTAGCTTGTGCTTATGGGTAAACTCTGCGATCATCTTGTGATTGGCATTGAGACCTCGTTCCGCCACCCCTTGGCACTTGAAGACTTGTGGCTCCATTGCTTCGAGCCTTGTCTCCATGCTTCCAGTCTTATTTGGCCCCTCAACATCATGGATGTGTAGCACCTGCTCATGCATCTCAATGGTTTGAGGGTGTTGCATCACCTACGCAAGGTAGGGGTTGATAACCTTCTCAAAGAACTTGTCCTTCGAAGCACTTGAAGACGTCATGTTGATATAAATCTGCTGCAGAAATAACTCAAAACGAAAATAGGATATATTGTCGTGATATGAACGTCAAAACCCTCGGGAGATTATATAATGAATTTTTACCGACCCGAAAGAGTATACCACAAGAAAACAAAGTCCAGAGGGTACACGGGGAAGCCACAAGCCACAAGGGCGCGCCGAGGGAGATTATTAAATATTCCAAAACTGATAAAAAAATGCCATTGGAAAAGTTTCGGAGTCGGTTTGTGTGGGGACCCCAACTTACGAGTCGAGATCGCCGAATGAACGTGCTTAGTGATCCCAGAGATCAATGCTCACCGAACACACATATACTGAATATTAAGAGTCTTACATCCAACATACCGTTTGATACAACAAATGACCATCATGGTCAAGTCTCACATAGGTAGGGCCTATAAGGCCAATCATACAGATACATCTACTAGCGGAAATCTTCGTAATAAATGGGAGCCCATGCCATCAGCCTTCACCAACAGGCATTCTGACTGGGAAGCTTCCTAGTTCGCGTGTCCTTCTTCGATGACGAATTCTTCTCCAAACTCTGGTTCCTCCATGTCTGGTCAATAACATAACAAGTGGTAAGTGAGTGAGTACTTTGAATGTACTCGCAAACAGCCCATGATATGGATAATGCAGTTGGTACGATAATAAAGTAATATGCAGACTTTGCGGAAAGCAAATTTTTCTTAAGGATATGCATGGTCAATTACTTGTATGGATATGCATCATAATCTAGATGGTATTCATACGAGCAGGTTACAGATATCAACATGTCTGCTAAGGGCTGAACACTTCGGGTTCACCCGATATGCCAAGTCACCAAATTTGACCATATCAACTCTTTCATATCGCACAATAAACACACACACGCACACTTGGTTTATGCGGAAACAACTAGATGTAGTTTAAGCAGGATTACCCAACTATCATTGACCGTGGACACGACTATTCGAATAGTTTTACACTCTACAGAGGTTGTACGTTGTACCCACGAGATCTGGGAAAATTCTGTGTCATCCATGACTCGCGGTATATAACATACCCAAGGTAAGTACCCGATCATTGTCTTTCCCCTAACGATACTAGACAAAAAGTCCACTTGATTGGTACCCAGACCACATGATGTACGTCTTACGAGTACCGACTCTAGACCGTATCATCCATGCGGAGACCAACGGTGTGTCCGGAACACATAAAAACGACATAGTCGACCTACCTGCACTACTAGAAAAAGGTTTATCCCTAATATCTCTACTAGTGGCGCACCATGATGGTGGTGCGCCAGTGCTATATAGCAGTGGCACACCAGAATCACGTGCGCCATTGCTATGTTTTTACTAATGGCGCACCACATGAGCAGTGCGCCATTGCTATTTTTTTGGTCCATCCCCCCCACCAGACATAGCAATGGCGCACCACACCTAGGTGCACCACTGCTATGCTACATAGGAGTGGCGCACCTGGGCGTGGTGCGCCATTACTAACGTCACACACACACAAACACACACACACACACACACACCCGTGGATCGCATTTTAGGTTTAAAATAATAAAAGAAAATGATAAAATATTCAAAAAAATTGAAAAAAATAGATGCCCATGTGTTATGTGTTCTAGTTGTTAGGAAAATAAACAAACATGAATTTTGAATTTTTTTGCAAAAGGCCGACGTGTTTCGGTAAAATGGTCGTAACTTTTGCATACGACCTCCGATGAAAAAGTTTTTTATATGAAAAATCATCTACTCGAAAAGTTACATCGGAATTCAATCGAGGGACCCCCGTTGAAGATTTTTAGAATCCCCAAAAACTTAACAGAAAAAAGTTATGATGCTTTTAAGATCTGGAGGCAATTTTTTTTGAAAAAAATGCAAAAAATAAATAAATAAGCAATGTCGCACCTTATGAATAATGCGCCACTACTATTTTCCCGCCTTCACGATTCAAAAAAAAATCAAAAAAATTAAAAAAATTAGCAATGGCGCATGAGTGAATAGTGCCCCACTACTATTTTCCCGCCTTCACAATTCAAAAAAAAACAGCAATGGCGCACCAGTGCAAGGTGCGCCACTACTAAGTTGGGACAACAGTTTAAAAGGGTCGGCCAGCCACTTACACATTAATTATTCTCCTCCTCTCCTCCACTCCATCTCCTCCTCTCCTCCTATCCTCCACTCCATCTCCTCCTCTCCTCCTCTCCTCCACTCCATCTCCTCCTCTCCTCCTCTCCTCCACTCCATCTCCTCCTCTCCGGCGACCTCCTCCTCCAAGGTATGGCACCCGCAGGGTATGGGTACGGGTGGAGCCTCCCCATACCCTTACCCGCCCCATCTGATATTACCCATCACTATCACCCATACCCGTCAACGGGTACAATTTTTTCCCATACCCGTTACCCGACAGGGTAGATGGGTACCCGCGGGTAAAATTACCCATATTTCAATTAAAAAACTTATAGTTATAAACTGCATTGTATCGTATAGTTTACAAAGATAGATTATAACTACAACACATACTTATAAAACAACATCATATAGTCATAAACAACACATAGGCATACACTTCCAATTCATAAATTATTGACATCGTATAGATTGTAGAGATAGTTTTGAGTTTACATAGATTTTATATGGGTTCATGGGTATATGAGTATGGGTTATATGATCCCATACCCATACCCGCTCTACCCGATGGGTTTCAGATTTTCCTATTTATATACCCATGGGTAAATTTTTGTCCCATACCCTTACCCTAATAGGGGTTTTACCCGCAGGGTACGTGGGTAATGGGTACCCATTGCCATCCCTACCTCCGCCTCATGGTGCTCCTCCTCCGGCGACCTCCTCCTCCTCACGATGCTCCTCCTCCGGTGACCTCCTCATGGTGCTCCTCCTCACGGTGCTCCTCCACCGGCGACCTCCTCCCTCCTCTCCTCCTCACGGTGCTCCTCCTCCGGCGACCTCCTCCTCCCTCCTCTCCTCCTCACGGTGCTCCTCCTTCCTCTCCTGCTCACGGTCCTCCTCCTCCTCTCCGGGGACCTCCTCCTCCCTCCTCCCCGGATCCTCATGGTCTCTCCTCCCTCCTCTCCTCCTCACAGTCTCTCGTCCCTCCTCCTCTACTTCCGGCGACATATGGAGCTCCCCCGGCACAAAGAACATACCAGATCCAGATCGAGAATGAAATTTGAAAAAAATTCAAGCAACAAAAAAGAGCAAAAAAACAAGCCAAAAAAATGAGCCAGATCTAGATCCAGATCCAAATTCAAAATTCAAAAATAGCTAAGGCGCACGGTGGGGGTTAGACAGTGCGCCACTACTATTTTCCCGCCTTCAAAATTAGAAAAAAATCAAAAAAATTCAAAAAAAAGTTACCAGTGGCATACCAGAGGTGCGCCATTAGTATTTGTTACTAGTAATAGCGCACTACAAGGTGCGCCACTTTTACTTGCAATACTAATGGCGCACCAGGGGTGCGCCATTATTATTTGTTACTAGTGGCGTGGTAATAGTGGTGCACCTGTAGTGCGCCATTAATAGCAAAAACTGGTGCGCCAGTAATATCCTTTATTCTAGTAGTGCAGGTACGACCCCATCACGAGAGTGACCACATATCACTCCCACCACTAGTAATGTGGCCTCTTTACTAGCACCGACCAAAGTAGTCAACAAAGAGCCATCCCATAAAGGGGTATCGTGGTCGCACCTGTAAGGTTGGGACGGTCACACATCATAAATCTAATACCATTTCCAAAACCACTCACACAAAACATTCCCGGTGCACCACTTCTTTCACAAGTGGTCACCTAACTCAACATCATCACCCTCGGGCATCAGTGGCACCCGAGGGGGTTTTCGTAAAACCTTTGATATCAACTTGTGTTACCATCATCATGCACATGCTCTTTCTATGCGTAACCCCACTGTATACTTGTCAATATATTATCAACGCCACCCACATAGGTGGTAGGGTCATGCTCAATGCAAGTGCTCCACATGAGCTATCGGAAACTCCATGCTCGGGGTGTACCGATCATCCTTAACTATATGCATCGGAGTAGAGTAACCAATGTGTCATGCATAGAAGTATTTTCTTAGACATGATCAAAGGGTTGCTTGCCTTGATCAGCTAGGTATTCGGGGTCTTCGGGGTCTTCAGGTCTAAGTCCTTCGTCGAACGCGGAATCTATCGTCGTAATAATAGTAATAAAATAAGAAGATCATTCAAAAACACAACACAAACTCACTTTAAAAATGTTATCCTATGCTGATAAATCTTTATTATAGTTTTAAAAATGTTTGTTTCTGGTTTTGATGCAAAAAGGTATTTTTAAAACCAAATTAACAGAGGCTAAAATATTTAAACTAGGCATTTTAATTAAAGCTATGTATCAAAGTTTTTACAAAAAATTGGTGCAACAACACTAATAAATATTTAAATTTGATTAATTATTTAATTTTACAAAAATGATTTAGAATCAACAAAAAAATAAAAGGGAAAAGGGCTTAACCCTGGCCTGGCTCGGCCGGCCCAACTAGCCAACCCGCCAGCTAGCCAGCCAATAGCCGAGGTGCGTGCGCGTCGTGAGGTTTAAACCTGATGCGCGGGCCCCTGCGGTCAGCGGTAAAGGGAGGAGAGAGGGGGAGAGACTGGCCACCGATAGGTGGGGCATGCCTGTCGGGGTCGTCTTCCTGCTCTGGACAGAGGGGAGCGGAGGCACGCCAGCGGCAATTCCGACGCCTTCGAGGCCAGGTGACGGTAGGAACGACACCGTGGCATCGTGACCTACCTGCTGGTGGTCAAATGAATGACGGGGAGGCCCTGGGTCACCGGCGACGTGGTGGCCGTGATGGAGGTGCTACGGCTGGTGGTGGAGTTGGGTGCTATGTCCAAGGAAATGCTCGGGGAAGAGGTGGGGAGGCTTGCTGAGCTCTCTACAGTCACGGAGGAGGTGAGAGGAGCATGAGAGCTGTCCTGTTGCCCGAGATCGACGGAGCTTTGAAGTGGCGGGTCCTTGGTCGATCTCGAGCACCAGAGCTCTTTCTGCTCGGACGGGGTGGCTAAGGCCTCAATTGAGGGTCTGGAGGAGTGGTGTGTGGTGCTAGAGTGAAGGGGGAGGGCCTATTTATAGGCCAGCAATGGTGCACCGAGCAGGGGAGCGCCGGTGGTTTCACCATGGCTGCAGGAGAGGGAGAGAGGGCTCGGGGTTGATACCACGGTTTCACGGATGTGGTTTGAGACCCCACAGACTCAACGAGACAGAGGAGGCTCAGTGCGCGCGTGCTGCGGGGCCGTGCTTTCTCGGCCAAATCTGGTACGCGCGGGCACGCGTCACCCTGGTCAGCAGAGAGAGGGAGTAGGGGCCGTGCGGCTTTCCTGAGTCAGGAAGTTTGTCGGAGACGCGGAGAGACACCGAGGGGAGGTGAGAACCGGCCGAGGCTGGCCACCTTTGCCTCGAGTGCACCCTGTAGTGTGCCCAGATCGCAGATTTGGCATGCCACGGCATGCCGGCGCGCTTTGGGTGCTTTGGCCCTGTCTGGTGTGTCTGGGGGGTTGGCTTAGATGCCCCTTAGCCGTTTGGGAGCCGAGGGTCTCACTGCTGGTCAAAGGAAGTGCTTGGAGAGGAGGTGTTAGCCTTGATTCAGAAGCTAAATTGGGGATTTTGGATTACCTGCTTGGAACCAGAGAGGGGCCACTCGTGTGCAGTTGAGGAGTGGTGTTGGTAGCTTGCACTAAGAGTTTAGTGGAAAGAGAGTGGGTGTAGAGGTTGTTAAGTGTTGTTTCACCATACTGGCAGAAGGTGTTTGATATGTGTTTGGGGTAGTTAACCTCCACCGCTCATGCTTAAAGTTAACAAGATTGGGTTTCATGCAAAAGTAGGATGCTCCACCAAATTTGAGCTCCATTGGACAAGTTTGACAGGGCAAACTTGAAATCACCCCCAAATAGGTAGTTCTGTCCTTTTAAAAGAGAATGTGGGTGAATTAATACCCACAAATCCAATTTTTGGTAGGGTCTCCTCATTTCGGGTGTTGAGCACTCTCGCAAAATTTCAAATCATTTGGATAAACTTTGCTATGTAAAGTTGCTACAACTTGATTCTGGATAGGGAAGGTTTTAGGAATATTTGGTGAACCAAACCACTATGAAATGAGGTGAAACTTGGCATGAGCACCAAATATAGCTTGGGAAGCATGCTAGAATTTTTTGGGAATTTATTGAAAATATTTCCTTTGGAAATATTTCAAAAGGTCAAAACAAACAGAATAGGTTTTCAAGGATTTGCTAAAATATTTTGAACATAAATAGGGGTTGAAAATCTTATGTATGGAAAATATATGTCTTGTGAGTATCTCCAAATTTTCTCAGATTTTTCTAAGGCAGAAAATAATTTTCCATTCGGAAATATCATTTCTAATCTCAAAAAAGGACATGCAAATAAAATAGAAAAATATTTTATAAAATAATTATTTTATGACCTTGGGGAGTTACAATAGTGCCAAAATCATAATACAATCTTTGGGTGGAGGCACTCCCTTGGAATCAGGGACTTGCAGTGCAAACCCAAAGCAAGGTTTTGAAATAGTCAAGAATGAGAAAAGGATCTTTTGGAAATACCAGGTTATAAAAATACTGTTTTTGGATCCACTCACTCAAGCATACACACAAAAAATGGCAATCATGGCACTCATAGTACTTGGTTAAAAGTTTTAATAAACTCGGGTTTTTGAAGAGACTATAGTTGAAATAAGGTAAAAACATGGTGTGACAGACCTATCCCCTTACAAGAATCTCATCCCCGAGATTCCTAAGCTAGGTGCTAAGAAGGTACGGAAATTCGTATCGGAGATAGTCTTCATGCTCCCATGTTGCTTCTGCTTCGGTGTGGTTGCTCCACTGAACCTTGAAGTACTTGATGGTTCGGCTCCTGGTACAACGCTCGGCTTCATTGAGGACACAGATCGGCCTATCGCGATAAGTGAGGTCAGGTTGAAGGTCAATGGCTTGATGGTCGATGTCCTTATAAAGATCTGGACGGTTTGGTGCGTGAAGGCACTTCTGAAGTTGTGACATGTGGAAGACGTTGTGCACACCCGAAAGTTTCGGAGGTAGCTCTAACTAGTAAGCAACTTATTCACGCCTTGTCGTGATCTTAAAATGTCTAATGAACCTTGGAGCAAGTTTCCCCTTGACATGGAAACACTTAGTTCCCTTGAGAGTTGTGATGCGAAGGTACACCTGGTCTCCGGGGTTGAACTCCACTTCTCCGTGGTGAGAATCTGCATAGCTCTTCTATCGCAACTTGGCTCCTTTCAAGTGCTCCCTGACAAGTTGCACCTTGTCTTCTGCTTCATGAAGAACGCCTAGCCCGAAAATCAATCCTTAACCAGTTTCGGACGAGTTGAGCGTGGTGCGGCACTTTCATCCGTATAGCACTTCAAATGGGGCCATCTGGAGACTGGACTGATAGCTGTTCTTGTATAAGAACTCAGCGAATGGCAGATAGTCTTCCCATTTGGTCCCATGTGCTAAGACATAAGCACGGAGAATATCCTCAAGTATCTGATTCACTCGCTCCGTTTGTCCGCCCGTTTGCGGGTTGAAGGCGGTGCTGAAAGAGAGCTTGGTTCCCAGAGCTGCTTGGAACTTCTTCCACGATCTTGAGGTCAACTACGTGCCTCGGTCGGATACAATCTCCTTGGGAACTCCATGGAGGCTCACAATATGCTCAATGTAGAGGCTAGCCAGCTTGTCACTACCATAAGTGGTGCTGACTGGAATGAAGTGAGAGACCTTGGTCAGATGGTCGACAATGACCCATATGGAGTCATGGCCTCTGTTGGACCTAGGTAGACCGGTGACGAAGTCCATGCCGACTCGGTCCCACTTCCATTTGGGCACCTGGATAGGTTGCAGTAGCCTAGTAGGTTGCTGGTGCTTAGCCTTGACACGCTCGCACACATCGCACTTGGCGATATAGGAAGCTATTTCCCTCTTCATGCCATGCCACCAGAATCTTTCCCTGAGGTCTTGATACATCTTCGCCCCACCGGGGTGAATTGAGTAGGGTGTGTCATGGGCTTCTTGCAAGATTAAATTCTTGAGTTCAGCCTTGTTTGGTACGCATAAACGTTTCCCGAACCACACGACTCCTTGTTCATCCACTGAGAATTATGGGGCCTTGCCTTCCTGGATCTTCTTCTTGATGCCTTCAATGCTCTTGTGTCCCTTCTGGGCCTCTTTGATGTCGTCTTCCAGAGTGGGTTTGACTTCGAGGTGGGATGGTTCAACCAGCTCCAACCCGAAGCTCCCCAGCTCGTCATATAGGGCGGGTAGCCTTTCCTTGATTATAGCATTCAAGGTGCACGCCTTCCGACTCAAGGCGTCGGCCACCACATTGGCCTTATTGGGGTGGTATTTAATGCTAAGGTCGTAGTCTTTGATCAGTTCCAACCATCTTCGCAGCCTCATATTCAACTCCCTTTGAGTAAAAATATACTTCAGACTCTTGTGGTCGGTGTATATTTCACATTGCTTCCCCAGAAGGTAATGTCGCCATATGTTCAGGGCATGCACCAGTGCTGCGAACTCGAGGTCATGAGTGGTGTAGTTCTCCTCATGCGGAAGCAGTTGCCGTGACAGGTAAGCCATGACCCTGTCGTCTTGCATTAGGATGCCATCGAGCCTGATTCTTGAGGCATCACAATATATCACTTACTCCTTGTTGATATCTGGAGTAGCCAGTACCGGGGCGGTAGTTAATCTCTTCTACAGTTCCTGGAAGCTTTCTTTGCACTCTGGCGTCCATTCAAACTTCTTGCCCTTCTTCAAGAGCTGAGTCATGGGTCGGGCGATGCGGGAGAACCCTTCCACGAACTTGCAGTAGTATCCCGTGACTCCAAGGAAGCTTCTGAGTTCCTTCACATCGATTGGCGACTCCCTGTTGGTTACCGTGGTAATCTTGGAAGGATCAACTGCTAATCCGTTTGCCGTCATGGTATGACCCAAGAATCCAACTTCGTGCAGCCAGAATTTGCATTTGCTAAACTTGGCAAAAAGTTGGTGCTCTCGAAGCTTTTCCAACATTAACCTCAAGTTTTGCTCATGTTCTTGTTCGGACTTGGAGAAGATTAATATGTCATCGATGAAGACGACAACAAACTTATCCAGGTATTCCATGAAGACTTTGTTCATGAGGTACATGAAGTATTCTGGGGCATTGGTTAACCTGAACGACATGACTGTGCACTCGTATAGGCCGTACAGGGTCACGAATGTCGTCTTAGGTATGTCCTCTGGTCGGATCTTCAGCTCGTAATATCTAGATCTGAGGTCGATCTTGGAAAATACCTTGGCACCATTTAACTGGTCAAATAGGTCATCAATTTTCGGGAGTGGGTACTTGTTCTTTATCGTGACTTCACTGAGGGAACGGTAATCGACGCAGAGCCTGATAGTCCCATCCTTCTTGGACACGAATAGAACACATGATCCCCAAGGTGATGCACTCGGACGGATGAATACTTTCCTGAGTTGCTCATACAACCGCTTCTTCAATTCTGCCAGCTCTTCGGATCCCATCCTATAGGGCTTCTTATAGATAGGCCTTGACCCGGGCATGAGCTCAATGATGAAATCGATGTCTCGGTCTGGAGGCATCCTAGGTAGCTCATCAGGAAAGACATCCAGGTATTCGCATACTACTGGTACTCGGTCCAACTCTTCTTCCAAAAGGCAATTAACCTGAGGGACTTGAGTGGAGGTAGGTTCAGGGACACACTTGACTTTGACCCCTTGGTCACTTGTCATGGTAATAGCCTTTTTGGCGCGGTCCAGTATGCTTTGGTTCGTGGCCAACCAATCCATACCAAGGATCATGTCCAAGCCTTGCGACTTAAGGATCATGAGATGTGCTATGAAGCTTATCCCATTGATGTTGATCCCGACTCCTCTACATCCTAGGTTGGTCCTTAGCACTGCTCCTCGGGTATGTACTACCATTTTTAAATTGAGGAGGGTAGGCTTCAAACGACAATAAAACAATACTGCTGCTGGGGTGGAGTTGACGAGGAACATACCCAAAATGCAGCCCGGGTCCTCCTGGCTTCATCCGCGGAGATGTGATTCATGCGTCCCCTGCTGAGGTATTGCCGGTTACGGGGAGCTTGGTTCCTGCTTGGCGCCGCATGATCTTGTCCTTGATTAGGCGCATTGGGGCGCGGTGCATCGGGTTTCTTGTTGGGGCATGATACATCCATTTTGCATCATGCTTTCATGTTGATATTTATCGCTTTATGGACTGTTATTATACTTTGTGGTACCATACTTATGCCTTTTCTCTCTTATTTTGCAAGGTTTATTTGAAGAGGGAGAATACCGGCAGCTGGAATTCTAGACTGGAAAAGGAGCAAGTCTGAGTCCTCTATTCTGCGCAACTCCAAATGCCCTGAAAATTAACGTGGAATTTTTTGGGAATATATAAAAAATACTGGGCAAAAGAAGTGTCAGAGGGGAGCTGCCAGGGGCCCACAAGCCTGGTTGCCGCGGCCTACCCCCCTGGCCACGGCAACAGGGCTTGTGGGCACCCTTGCGGCCCACTGGCCCCCCTCTTTTGCTATATGAAGGGTTTCGTCCGAGAAAAAATCAGGGTGGAGCTTTTTCGTGGATTCTCCGCCGCCACGAGGCGGAACTTGAGCAGAACCAATCTATAGCTCTGGCAGGACGATCCTGCCGGGGAAACTTCCCTCCCGTTGCGGGAAATAGTGGCTATCGTCACCAACACTCCTCTCGTCGGAGGGGAGTCATCTCCATCACCATCTTCGTCAACACCATCTCCTCTCCAAACCGTAGTTCATCTCTTGTAACCAATCTCCATCTCGCGACTCCGATTGGTACTTGTAAGGTTGCTAGTAGTGTTGATTACTCTTTGTAGTTGATGCTAGTTGGATTACTTGTTGAAAGAGTTTATGTTCAGATCCTTGATGCTACTCATTACACTTGTGATCATGATTATGATTATGCTTTGTGAGTAGTTACTTTTGTTCCTGAGGACATGGGATAAGTCATGCCGATAATAGTGATGTGAATTTGGTATTCGTTCGGTATTTTGATATGTTGTATGTTGTTTTTCCTCTAGTGGTGTTATGTGAACGTCGACTACATAACACTTCACCATATTTGGGCCTAGAGGAAGGCATTGGGGAGTAGTAAGTAGATGATTGGTTGCTAGAGTGACAGAAGCTTAAACACCAGTCTATGCGTTGCTTCGTAAGGGGCTGATTTGGATCCACTAGTTTAATGCTATGGTTAGACGTTGTCTTAATTCTTCTTTCGTAGTTGCGGATGCTTGTGAGAGGGGTTAATCATAAGTGGGATGCTTGTCCAAGTAAGGGCAGTACCCAAGCGCCGGTCCACCCACATATCAAACTATCAAAGTAACGAACGCGAATCATATGAACATGATGAAACTAGCATGACAGAAATTCCCGTGTGTCCTCGGGAGCGTTTTTCCACTTATAAGACTTTGTTCAGGCTTGTCCCTTTCTACAAAAGGGATTGGGCCCCTTTGCTGCACCGTTGCTACTACTTGTTACTTGTTACTTTTCGCTTGCTACGTTTCACCTCACTATACCATCACTTGTTACCGCTACTTTTAGTGCTTGCAGTTATTACCTTGCTGAAAACCGTTTATCAGAGCCTTCTTCTCCTCGTTGGATTCGACACTCTTACTTATCGAAAGGTCTACGATTGATCCCCTATACTTGTGGGTCATCAAGACTCTTTTCTGGCGCCGTTGCCGGGGAGGGAAGCGCCTTTGGTAAGTGGAATTTGGTAAGGAAACACTTATATACTGTGCTGAAATTTATTGTCACTTGTCACTATGGAAACTGTTCCTTTGAGGAGTTTGTTCGGGGTATCTTCACCACGAATGGAAGCACGAGGGGTTTCTCCTCAACCTGAGGTACCTAGTGAAAATATCTTTTATGAACTTCCTTCGGGTATGCTTGAGAAACTGCTGGCTAATCCTTTTACACGAGATGGATCATCACATCCAGGCTTGCATCTGATCTATGTAGATGAAGTTTGTACCGGTTCTTTTATGAAGAAGGATACTGACCACAAGTGGAATTTATTGGAAAGAATCAAACCTAACTCTAAACATTGGGAGCTTGAAGAAGGTAAGGATTCAGGTATGAATTTCCAGTTTGATTGCGTTAAATCTTTTGTTGAAACAAGCACCTCAAGAGATTTTAGCGCTAAGTATGGACTTGACTCTGAGATAGTAGCTTCTCTATGTGAATCTTTTGCTGCTCATGTTGATCTTCCCAAAGAGAAGTGGTTTAAGTATCATCCTCCTGTAGAAGTCAACATAGTTAAACCCAATCTAGTTGAAGAGAAAGTCATTGCCTTTAGTGATCCTATTGTTCCCTGTACCTACGCTAAGAAACCACCTTACCATTCTAGGAAAAAGGATTATTCTAAAGCTCCAACTGTGATACGTAGAGGTTACATTAGACCACTTGCACCCCCTGAGGAAATTAGAGTTGAACCTAGTGTTGCTATTATCAAAGATCTATTAGCCGAAGACATAGACGGGCATGTTATCAAATTCTGTGAGGACTCCGCTAGAATTGCTAAACCTCACGCGAAAGACAAATACATACCTGTAGTTGGCCTGCCCGTTATCTCTGTCAAGATAGGAGATCACTGTTATCATGGTTTATGTGATATGGGTGCTAGTGTTAGTGCAATACCCCGGTCCCTATATGATGAAATCAAAGATGAGATTGTACCCGCTGAGTTAGAACCCATTGATGTCACTATTACGCTAGCTAATAGAGACACTATCTGCCCTGTGGGAATTGTGAGAGACGTAGAAGTCCTCTGTGGTAAGACGAAGTATCCTACTGATTTCCTCGTCCTTGTTACTGCACAAGATAGCTTTTGTCCCATCATATTTTGTAGACCCTTTCTCAACACTGTCAATGCTCATATTGATTGCATTAAACAGACTGTCACTTTTAGTTTCGAGAGTGTGTCTCATGAATTTAACTTCTCCAAGTTTGGAAGACAACCCCATGAAAAAGAGTCATCTGGTACGGATGAAATAATTGCTCTTGCCTCTATTGACGTACCTCCTACGGATCCTTTAGAGCAATATTTGCTTGAGCATGAAAATGCTATGCATATGGATGAAAGAGATGAGATAGCTAAAATTGTCTTAGAACAATATCCTATTCTCAAGAATAATCTGCCTGTTGAACTGCTTGGGGATCCTCCCCCACCAAAGGGTGATCCAGTGTTCGAGCTAAAACAGATACCAGATACTCTTAAGTATGCCTATCTTGATGAGAAGGAGATATATCCTGTTATTATTAGTGCTCACCTCTCGAATCACGAATAGAATAAGTTATTAAAAACTTTGAGGAAGCACCGTGTTGCTATTGGATATACTCTTAATGATCTAAAGGGTATTAGTCCCACTCTATGTCAGCACAAGATTAAAACCGATCCTGATTCTAAGCGAGTTGCTGATCATCAACGGAGATTAAATCCGAGGATGAAAGAGGTCGTGAGAAAAGAAATATTAAAGCTTCTGGAGGCAGGAATCATTTATCCTGTTGCTCATAGTGATTGGTAAGCCTAGTACATTGCATACCTAAGAAGGGAGGTATCACCGTCGTTCCTAATGACAAGAATGAACTAATCCCACAGAGGATTATTACTGGCTATAGGATGGTGATATACTTTCGGAAACTGAACAAGGGAACTAGGAAAGACCATTATCCTTTGTCGTTTTATCGACCAAATGCTAGAAAGGCTATCTAAACACGCACACTTCTGCTTTCTAGATGGTTATTCAGGTTTCTTGCAAATACCTATTGCACAATCTGACCAGGAGAAAACCACTTTCACCTGACTTCTTCATGGGGTTGTCTTCCTTTTGGCTTTTGTCTTATGCAATGCACCTGCCTTTTGGCTTATGCAATGCACCTGCCTTTTGGCTTATGCAATGCACCTGCCACCTTTCAAAGATGTATGATGGCAATATTCTCTAAATTTTGTGAAAAGATTGTTGAGGTTTTCATGGATGATTTCTCCGTTTACGGTTCTTCCTTTGACGATTGCCTAAGCAACCTTGATCGAGTATTACAGAGATGCAAAGATACCAACCTCGTCTTGAACTGGGAGAAGTGCCACTTCATGGTTAATGAAGGCTTCATTTTAGGACACAATATCTCTGAGAAAGGCATTGAAGTTGATAAGGCTAAGGTTGATGCAATTGAGAAAATGCCTTGCCCCACAGATATCAGAGGTATACAAAGTTTCCTAGGTCATGCTGGTTTCTATAGAAGGTTCATTAAAGACTTCTCTAAGATTTCTAGGCCTCTTACCAACCTCTTGCAGAAGGATGTTCCTTTTGTTTTTGATGAGGATTGTGAGGAAGCTTTCGAAATACTTAAGAAGGCCTTGATAACCGCACCTTTTGTTCAACCTCCTGATTGGAACTTGCTCTTTGAAATCATGTGCGATGCTAGTGATTATGTTGTTGGTGCTGTTCTAGGACAAAGAGTTGACAAGAAGTTGAATGTCATTCACTACGCTAGTAAAACTCTAGACAGTGCCCAAAGAAACTATGCCACAACGGAGAAGGAGTTTTTAGCAGTCGTGTTTGCATGTGAAAAGTTCAGATCTTATATAGTTGACTCCAAAGTCACTATTCACTCTGATCATGCCCCTATTAAGTACCTTATGGAGAAGAAGGACGCTAAGCCTAGGCTAATCAGATGGGTTCACCTGCTACAGGAATTTGATCTGCATATTGTGGACCGAAAGGGTACTGATAACCCTGTACCAGATAACTTGTCCAGGCTAGAGAATGTCCTTGATGACCCACGACCTATTGATGACAGCTTTCTTGATGAGCAACTGAATGTCATCCGCACTTCACATAGTGCACCGTGGTATGTTGATTACGCAAACTATATCGTAGCCAAATACATACCACCTAGTTTCACCTACCAGCAAAAGAAGAAATTCTTCTTTGATTTGAGACACTACTTTTGGGATGATCCTCACCTTTATAAGGAAGGAGTAGATGGTGTTATTAGACGTCGTGTGCCTGAACATGAACATGGACAGATCCTGCAGAAGTGTCATTCCAAAGCCTACGGAGGACACCATGCTGGAGACAGAACTGCTCATAAGGTATTGCAATCAGGTTTCTATTGGCCCACTCTCTTCAAGGATGCCCGTAAGTTTGTCTTGTCTTGTGACGAATGCCAAAGAATAGGGAACATCAGTAAGCGTCAGGAAATGCCAATGAACTATTCACTTGTCATTGAACCATTTGATGTCTGGGGCTTTGATTATATGGGACCCTTCCCGAGTTCCAATGGGTATACTCACATCTTAGTTGCTATGGATTACGTCACTAAGTGGGTAGAAGCTATCCCCACTAGCAATGTTGATCACCACACCTCTATTAAGATGCTTAAAGAAGTCATTTTCCCAAGATTTGGAGTCCCTAGATACTTGATGACTGATGGCGGTTCACACTTCATTCATGGTGTTTTTCGCAGGATGCTCGCTAAGTATGATGTCAACCATAGAGTTGCATCTCCTTATCATCCTCAGTCCAGTGGTCAAGTGGAGTTGAGTAATAGGGAGATCAAATTGATCTTACAAAAGACCGTCAATAGATCTCGAAAGAATTGGTCTAGCAAACTTGACGATGCACTATGGGCTTATAGGACTGCTTATAAGAATCCCATGGGCATGTCGCCGTATAAAATGGTTTACGGTAAGGCCTGTCATTTACCTCTTGAGCTGGAGCACAAAGCTTATTGGGGAATCAAAGAGCTCAACTTCGATTTCAAACTTGCTGGTGAGAAGCGGTTGTTTGATATCAGCTCATTAGATGAATGGAGGGCCCACGCATATGAGAATGCCAAGTTGTTCAAGGAAGAGGTTAAGAGATGGCACGACAAAAGAATACAAAAACGAGAGTTCAATGTAGGCGATTATGTCCTGCTATACAATTCTCGCTTAAGAATTTTCACAGGCAAGCTTCTCTCTAAATGGGAAGGTCCCTACGTTGTCGAGGAAGTATATCGTTCCGGTGCCATCAAAATAAATAACACGGAAGGTAATTTTCCTAGAGTGGTAAATGGGCAAAGAATCAAGCATTATATCTCTGGTACTCCCATAAATGTTGAGACCAATATCATCAATATCATAACTCCAGAGGAGTATATAAGGGATGTTTATCAGCCTATTTCAGACCCTGAAAACGAAGAGGTATGTGTTTCGGTAAGTAATTGGACTCCAAAACTTTTCCAATAGGAATTTTTCTCCGTTTTGGACTTTATGGAAAATTAAAAAATAAAAAGCAGTACAGGGAGCGCACGAGGCGGCCACAAGCTTGGTTGTCGCGGCCTCCCCCCTGGCCGCGGCAACAGGGCTTGTGGGCACCTCGTGTGCCTCCCGAACTCCGTTTTCTTGCGGAGCACTCCTTCTGGTCCAGAAAAATCATTATATATACGCCCGAGGGTTTTGATCTCCGTATTGCGCAGTTTTCCTCTATTTTCATTTCGAGCCTGTTTTCTACCACAGATCTAGGTCAAGATGTCTTCTCAGGATTCAGAGCGGGAGAGCTATGTGGCTGATTACCTTGCTAACCCCAAGGTCTATGGGGACTTGGAACCATATGGCTGGACCACTGACGAGGAAGAGGACTATCATCCCAAGGGGAAGGAACAAACGAGTTCCGATGAAGAGGAGGCTCCTCTACCTCAACTTGGACGCACTCATGTGGATTTCAAGAAGTCAAGCCTCCCTGACCGAAGGAAGAAGCCTAAGACCTTCTTTATCCCTTCTCGTTTCTTGCAGGAGAGTAAGAAGGAACTTTGCCATAGAGTGTTGAAGCTTGAGGAGGAAAAGACGATCCGAGGGAGCAGAACTTTATGCTCAAGTGGAAATTAGACAAGCTCAAGACTGCTTCAACAACTCCACCACCATCACCACCAAAGGAAGACAACTAAGCATTGGTATGGGCAACTCCCTTGGCTTATGCCAAGCTTGGGGGAGTTGCCCTGGTATCGTATCACCTTTATATCTTTTGCTTTTACCTTTGTTTTAGTTCTTCCTTTTCAGTTTTTATTTATTCTCTTAGTGCAATAAGTCTTTAGTGTTTGGTTTGAGTCTTTTGCCATGTGTCTCCCCCGATGTATTCGAGCTTGTGAGCTATATAATAAAGAGTATCTTAGTCAAGGGCTTTGTTTTGTGCCGTGATCAAAAGTATGAAAAGAACGATAGCATGAAAGATTATGAGATGATCTTATGGAAAGTGATAGCTTCAGATATAACAAGTATGAGGATTGAAACTTGTTGAGAATAGACCAACATAGACCTCAGTCATTGTTGCAATTAATAAGAAGTAATAAGTAAAGAGAGGTTCACATATAAATATATCATCTTAGACACTTTCTATAATTGTGAGCACACACCAAACTATTACATGCTTAGAAGTAGATGTTGGACAAGGAAGACAACATAATGAATTGTGTTTGCTTGGTTCCAAACAATGTTATATGATTAAAGATCCCTTAGCATGTGACGATTTCTTCCACCTCATATTAGCCAAACTCCCGCACCAAGTAGAGATAGTACTTGTGCATCCATAAACCTTCAACCCAGTTTTTCCATGAGTGTCCACCATGCCTACCTATGGATTGAATAAGATCCCTCAAGTAAGTTGTCATCGGTGCAAGCAATAAAAATTTCTCTCTAATATGTATGATCTATTAGTGTGTGGAAAATAAGCTTTATACGAACCTGTGATGAGGAAGACATAAAAGCGACAAACTGCATAATATAAAGTGACGTTCCTCCGCACTAAGAGGACACGGATCGAAACCTCAAAAGCGCATGACAACCTCTGCTTCCCTCTGTGAAGGGCCTATCTTATACCTTTACTTTTTTCCCTTGTAAGAGTCATGGTGATCTTCACCAATTCCTTATTTAGCCTTTTTCTTGGTGAACATCATATGCTTGGGAAAGATCTATATTCATATATCAACTTGGAGATGAGTACTTATGCTTTATTATTGTTGACCTTACCATTGAGGTAAATGGTTGGGAGACAAAATTATAAGCCCCTATCTTTCTCCGTGTCCAACTGAAACTTTGATACCATGAGTACCACGTGAGTTGTAACAATTGTGGAAAAAAAAGAGATGATTGAGTATGTGGATTTGCTTTACAAGCTCTTATTTGACTCTTTCAGATGATATGATAAATTGCAATTGCTTCAATGACTATGGACTGTTGTTGGCTACTTCTCGGTAAGGTTTTTGTTTCATACTTTGCTTTGTGAAGGAATTGTTACTTTCCCATAAGAATCTCTATGATGTATTGTTGTTCTATGTATGATCATGATGCCCTAATGTCCGTATTATGTTTTATCGACACCTTCATCCCTAAACATGTGGACATGTTTATGGATCTTAGTTTTCGCTTGAGGACAAGCGATGTCTAAGCTTGGGGGAGTTGATACGTCCATTTTGCATCATGCTTTCATGTTGATATTTATCACTTTATGGACTGTTATTATACTTTGTGATACCATACTTATGCCTTGTCTCTCTTATTTTGCAAGGTTTATTTGAAGAGGGAGAATACCGACAGCTGGAATTCTGGACTGGAAAAGGAGCAAGTCTGAGTCCTCTATTCTGCGCACCTCCAAATGCCCTGAAAATCAACATGGAATTTTTGGGAATATATAAAAAATATTGGGTGAAAGAAGTGTCTGAGGGGAGCTGCCAGGGGCCCACAAGCCTGGTTGCCGCGGCCTACCCCCCTGGCCGTGGCAACAGGGCTTGTGGGCACCCTGGCGGCCCACTGGCCCCCCTCTTTTGCTATATGAAGGGTTTCGTCCGAGAAAAAAACAGGGTGGAGCTTTTCGTGGATTCTCCACCACCACGAGGCGAAACTTGAGTAGAACCAATCTAGAGCTCCGGCAGGACGATCCTGCCCAGGAAACTTCCCTCCCGGAGGGGGAAATCGTCACCATCGTCATCACCAACACTCCTCTCGTCGGAGGGGAGTCACCTCCATCAACATCTTCATCAACACCATCTCCTCTCCAAACCCTAGTTCATCTCTTGTAACCAATCTCCGTCTCGCGACTCCGATTGGTACTTGTAAGGTTGCTAGTAGTGTTGATTACTCTTTGTAGTTGATGCTAGTTGGATTACTTGGTGAAAGAGTTTATGTTCAGATCCTTGATGCTACTCATTACACCTGTGATCATGATTATGATTATGCTTTGTGAGTAATTACTTTTGTTCCTGAGGACATGGGATAAGTCATGCTGATAATAGTCATGTGAATTTGGTATTCGTTCAGTATTTTGATATGTTGTATGTTGTTTTTCCTCTAGTGGTGTTATGTGAACGTCGACTACATAACACTTCACCATATTTGGGCCTAGAGGAAGGCATTGGGGAGTAGTAAGTAGATGATGGGTTGCTAGAGTGACAGCAGCTTAAAACCTAGTCTATGTGTTGCTTCGTAAGGGGCTGATTTGGATCCACTAGTTTAATGCTATGGTTAGACGTTGTCTTAATTCTTCTTTCATAGTTGCATGTGCTTGCGAGAGGGGTTAATCATAAGTGGGATGCTTGTCCATGTAAGGGCAATACCCAAGCGCCGGTCCACCCACATATCAAACTATCAAAGTAACGAACGCAAATCATATGAACATGATGAAACTAGCATGACGGAAATTCCCGTGTGTCCTCGGGAGCGTTTTTCCTCTTATAAAACTTTGTTCAGGCCTGTCCCTTGCTACAAAAGGGATTAGGCCACTTTGCTGCACCGTTGCTACTACTTGTTACTTGTTACTTTTCGCTTGCTACTTTTCACCTCACTATACCATCACTTGTTACCGCTACTTTGAGTGCTTGCAGTTATTACCTTGCTGAAAACCGTTTATCAGAGCCTTCTTCTCCTCGTTGGGTTCGACACTCTTACTTATCGAAAGGACTACGACTGATCCCCTATACTTGTGGGTCATTAGGGCACTGCCTTGAGTAGTGCCCAGTCTGACCACATCCAAAGCAGGTAACCTGCCCTGGAATGTTGGGCTTGACTCCACTGTCGTTGGGCGGATTGATCGCTAGCTTGGGGTTGGCATGCTTCTGGGGTTGGTAGTTCTGGCGGAACGTTGGTGCCTTATACTATTGTTGCTGATAGATAGGTTTTCCCGGGGCGGATTGCCACGGACGTGCCTTCTGGTTACTGGAACCTCCATTACCCATCAGCTTATGCTTGCGGGTGTAATCTATCGCACAACGCTTATCTTACAGCATGAGGGCCTTGTTTACCAGATCGCAGAAGGTCCGGCATTCACAGACAACAAGCTGATAGCGAAGCAACTGCTGAAGTCCTTCCATGAAGCGTTCCACCTTCGCAGTTTCAGTGTTGACGTCTTCTGGTGCATACCTTGAAAAAAGGTTAAACTTTTGGATGTACTCCTTGACTGTCTCGTTGCCTTGCCTCAGAGCTCAGAATTCCCACTTCTTAATGGTCATCATTCCAGGGGGATTTGAGCGGCACGAAATCCTTCTTCGAAGACAGTCCAAGAGATAGCCTATCCTTCCCGCATGATTTGGAACCCGTCCCACCAAGCCCTAGCCGTGCCTCCGAGACAGTGAGAAGCATAAAGGACTTTCTCGTGGTCGTCGGTGCATTTAACCAGTGCGAGGAGGTCTTCAATGGTGCGGATCCAGTCATCAACATCCAAGGGTTCAGTTGTCTCCGTGAATATGCGAGGCGTAGTCCTCATAAACAAATACAGAGAGAACGACCGTTGTCATTTCCATTTTGCGGCGGATTGTTCACTAATACTTGAGCCAACTGCTGGATGGCGGCATTGTTGGCTTGATGTTCCTATCGGAGAGCCTGGAGGAACTAAGCCAAGGTGATGCTCTCTGGAGGATGCGGCGGCAGGGGAATGTCGCCTTGCTGCTGCTCGGGGTGATCTCAAGCTTGGGCAGACCCACCGGTTCCTGGTTGCTGGCTAGAACTGCCAGTGCTGGGTTTGTCGAAGGTGCTGGTGCGCGTAGAAATCACCATCGTGTTTGGGAGAAGATAGGTGCTACTTCTCAAACAACAGCGCCAGAAATTGACACGTTGATGGAGACTTGCTGGCGTTGGTTTTTCCCTTGAAGAGGAAAGGGTGATGCAGCACAGGAGCAGTAAGTATTTCCCTCAGTTTGAGAACCAAGGTATCAATCGAGTAGGAGAATCTCGTTAAGTCTAGAGTACCTCCGCAAACACAAAAGAGCTTGCACCCAACGCTATAAAGGGGTTGTCAATCCCTTCAAGATTGATTGCACACTGAGATCTGAAGGCGGAAAGTGCAATGAAGTAAAAGTGTAAGGTTGAAAATATGGTGTGAAGTAGACCCGGGGGCCATAGTGTTCACTAGAGGCTTCTCTCAAAATAGCAAATATTACGGTGGGTGAAGAAATTACTGTCGAGCAATTGATAGAACCGCGCAAAGTTATGACGATATCTAAGGCAATGATCATACATATAGGCATCACGTCCGAGACAAGTAGACCAATACTTTCTGCATCTACTACTATTACTCCACACATCGACCGCTATCCAACATGCATCTAGTGTATTGACTTCATGACAAACAGAGTAACGCCTTGAGCAAGATGACATGATGTAGAGGGACAAACTCAAACCAATGATGAAAACCCCATCTTTTTATCCTTCATGGCAACAACACGATGCGTGCCTTGCTACCCCTTCTGTCACTGGGTGAGGTCATCGCGCGGTATGAACCCAAAACCAAGAACTTCTCCCATTGCAAGAATCATAGATCAAGTTGGCCAAATAAAACCCACAACTCGAAGAGAATTACAAGGATATGAAATCATGCATATAAGAGATCAGAAGAAACTCAAATAAGATTCATAGATAATCTTATCATAAATCTACAATTCATCGGATATCGACAAACACACCGCAAAATAAGATTACATCGGATAGATCTCCATGAAGATCATGGAGAACTTTGTATTGAAGATCCAAGAGAGAGAAGAAGCCATCTAGCTACTAGCTCTGGACCCGTAGGTCTATGGTGAACTACTCACGCATCATCGAAGAGGTCATGGTGTTGATGAAGAAGCCCTTCGTATCCGAATCCCCCCTCCGGCAGGGCACCAGAACGTGCCCCAGATGGGATCTTGCAGAGACAGAAGCTTGCGGCGGCGGAAAAGTACTTTCAATGATCTCATGATGTTTTCTGGAATTTTGGGAATATATAGGCGAAAGAATTAGGACACAGGTGGCCCAGGGATCCCACAAGCCTGGGAGGCGCGGGCCCCCTGGTCGCGGCTAGGGGGCTTGTGGGGTCCCTAGTGGTCCCATGCCTTGGTTCTCAAGTTCCCCGATCTTCTTCTGTTTTGGAAAAAATCTTTTTGGAAGTTTCATTCCGTTTGGACTGCGTTTAAAATCCTCCTCTGAAAAGGGTCAAAAACATGGGAAAACAGGAACTCGCACTTCGCACTGAGTTAATAAGTTAGTCCCAAAAAAGATATAAAAGGCATACAAAACATCCAAAGTTTGACAAGATAATAGCATGAAACCATCAAAAATTATAGATATGTTGGAGAGTATCAAGCATCCCCAAGCTTAACTCCTGCTCATCCTCGAGTAGGGAAGTGATAAAGACTCAATTTTTGATGTGGAATGCTACCTAACATAATTGTCCTTTCTAACTTCTTTCAAATCCGTAAGATTCAAAACAATAGTTTGCTATTGACATGAAAACAATAATACTTCAAGCAAACTAGCAAGGTAATCATGAACTTTCGAAATAACAAGGCCAAAGAATGTTATCCCTACAAAATCATATAGTCTGGCTATGCTCCATCATCCTCACACAACTAATTTAAATCATGCACAACCCCGGTATTGGCCAAGTAATTGTTTTTGCACTCTTACTTTCTCAGACTTTTTATAACTATCACGCAATACATGAGCGTGAGCCATGGATATAGCAATATAGGTGGAATGGAGTGTGGTGGTGGTTGTGAGACAAAAAAAAGGAGGAGATGGTCACATTGACTCGGCGTATCAAAGGGCTATGGAGATGCCCATTAATAGATATCAATGTGAATGAGTAGGGATTGCCATACAAAGGATGCACTAGAGCTATAAGTATGTGAAAGCTCAAAAGGAGAGCTAGTGGGTGTGCATCCAACTTGCTTGCTCACGAAGACCTAGAGAAATTTTGAGGAAGCCTATCATTGGAATATACAAGCCAAGTTATATAATAAAGATTCCCACTAGTATATGGCGGTGACAAAGGAGGAAGCTCTCAATCATGAAGAACATGGTGCTATTATGAAGCACAAGTGTGGAAAAAGATAGTAGCATTGTCCCTTCTCTCTTTTTCTCTCTCTTTTTTATTTGGGCTCTTGGCCTCTCTTTTTTATTTGGGCTCTTCGGCATATCTTTTTTATTTACTCACATGGGATAATGCTCTAATAATGATGATCATCACACTTTTACTTACTCACAGCTCAAAACTCAGAACGATGATGACTCTATAGGAAATGCCTCCGGCAGTGTACCGGGATGAGCAACGATCTAGCTTAGCGTATGACGTTGAAACATATCGCTAGCTATCTTACGATCATGCAATGGCAATATGAGAGTGACGGCACAAGTCATGAGACGGAACGGTGGGAGTTGCATGGCAATATATCTCGGAATGGCTATGAAAATGCCATAGTAGGTAGGTATGGTGGCTGTTTTGAGGAAGGCATATGGTGGGTTTGTGTACCGACGAAAATTGCGCGGCACTAGAGAGGCTAGCAATGGTGGAAGGTGAAAGTGCAGCTATACCATGGACTCACATTAGTTATGAAGAACTCACATACTTGTTGTGAAAGTTTTTATTAGTAATCAAAACAAAGTGCTAAACGCATACTCCTAGGGGAAGGGTTGGTAGGTGTTAACCATCACGCGATCCCGACCTCAACACAAAGGATGACAATCAATAGATCAATTATGCTCCGACTTCCTAACATAGCGGTTCACCATACGTGCATGCTACGGGAATCACTAAGTTCAAGACAAGTATTTCTAGATTCACAACACCGTACTAACTTAACTCTTAATATTACCAAATCCACGTCTCAAAACTAATTGAGAGGAATCAAAACTTCTCTTTCTACTCAATGCACAAGAAGATGGAGGTTTTTGTATCCTCTTTGGGTACCTATCACCTTTGGGGACTACTTTCATAGCACAAGCCAACTACCAAGTCACGCACTGCCGTGCTCTAAAAGATCTAATTGAAGCACATAGAGCAAAATTATCTAGCTCAAAATATATAAGTGAAGCACAATGATCATTCTAGCAAAATCATGATGAGTACATGTCTCTCTCAAAAGGTGTGAAAAAAGGATGATTGTGACACAACAAAAAGAAAAGACTCCTATGATACAAGACGCTCCAAGAAAAACACATATCATGTGGTGAATAAAAATATAGCTCCAAGTAATGTTACCGATGGATTGAAGACGAAAGAGGGGATGCCTTCCCGGCGCATCCCCAAGCTTAGGCTTTTTGGTGTCCTTGAATTTGGCTTGGGATGCCTTGGGCATCCCCAAGCTTGAGCTCTTTCCACTCCTTATCTCTTTGTCCATGAGAACATCACCCAAAACTTGAAAACTTCACAACACAAAACTTAAACAAAAACTCGTGAAATCATTAGCACAAGAAAACAAACTACCACCTCTTTAGGTACTGTAGCAATCTTGATTTCTATTTATATTGGTGTTAGATTACTGTATTCTCACTTTTCTATGGCTAGTACCCCCCGATACTATCCATAGTTTCATCAAAAGATGCAACCAACTCAACAAAAACAGAATCTGTCAAAAACAGACCAGTCTGTAGCAATCTGTATACTTAGTATACTTCTGTTACCTGAAAAATTCTGACCAATTACGACTGCGTGGGAAAAAGGCATATAAACTAGCAGCAAAACGAATCAACTCGAAAGCTCTTTCTGAATAAAAATGAAAAATAATCTCGTGAGCGAAAAGTTTATGTCTTTTTCCAGCTGGATCAAACAACCATCACCAAGACTAGTCATAAAGGTTTTGCTTGGGTCAAACACAAAAAGAAACACGAAAGACACTATCATAACAGGATTATGATGGTGTGGACGCAACAAAACCGAAAGAAAAAGATAAATTCATTGGGTTGCCTCCCAACAAGCGCTATTGTTTAACGCCCTTAGCTAGGCATAAAGCGATAGAATCACGAATCGTCGTCTTTGGTGCTGAAACCATAAGTAGCCCTCATCATGGATTCATAAGGCAATCTTATTTTATTTCTAGGAAAATGCTCCATGCCCTTATTTAAAGGAAATTTAAATCTAATATTCCCTTCCTTCATATCGATGATAGCACCATGTAATCGGTAAAGGCCTTGTTTTGGCTATAAGCATGTGGAGAGATTTGCATGGATTGCATCAAGGAAATGCATTCAATCAATGAGCAACTATCATAATTGAATTCCTCTAAATCCAAAGTAGTAATTTCATTACTACTCAAGGTTTTAATATCTTTTACTCCACTTTCAATGCTTTTAGCATCAAGATAGGTGGACTCCGAATCATTGGGGCGTTTTTCAACCAAAGTGGATTCATATCCAGCCCCATCATCATTAGGTTTGACACCAGAAAACAAAGATTCAATAGGAGTCACACCAAGAACGTTAAGATCTCCGTGATTCTTATCACGAGAACACGCCTTTTTAAGCCATTCATGTCTAGCACGAATTTGGGCGGTTCTTTCTTTGCTCTCACTCATGGAAACACGCATTGCTTTCAAAGTTTCATCCATATTGATCTTGGGAGGAGCACATCTAACTTTCAAAGCATCAATATCACTAGACATTCTATCAACGCTCCTAGCCAAATCATCAATTTTGAGTAGTTTTTCCTCTATGGACGCATTGAAAATCTTTTGTGAGTTGATAAACTCTTTGATATTACTCTCTAGATCAGAGGGTAATCTATGTTAATTTCCATGAGTATTGTTGTAGGAGTTGCCAAAGTTATTAGAGGAGTTACTAGGAAAAGGCCTAGGAACATAGTTTCCTCTAAAAGCATTGTTGTTGCCAAAATTATTGCTACCAAAAAAATTAACGTCCAAGCTAGCGTTGCTACTCTCAATCAAGGAATACAAGGGCATATCAGTAGGATCTAAAGGAGCACTTCTACTAGCAACCAAATTCATTAACTCATCCATCTTAGCACTTAACGAGTTAATTTCTTCTATAGCATGTACCTTCTTACTAGTAGGTGACCTTTCAGTGTGCCACTGAGAGTAGTTCGTCATGATATTGTCTAGGAGTTTTGTGGCTTCTACTAACGTGATTTCCATGAACGTTCCACCAGAGGCGGAGTCCAAGATGTTTCTAGAAGCGAAATTCAAGCCAGCGTAGAAGATTTGTATAATCATCCAAAGACTCAAGCCATGAGCGGGACAATTTCTAATCATCAATTTCATTCTCTGGCAAGATTGTGCAACATGTTCATGATCAAGTTGCTTAAAATTCATGATACCATTACGGAGAGAGATAATCTTAGCCGGCGTAAAATACTTGGATATGTAACCATCTTTGCACTTACTCCAAGAATCAATACTATTTTTGGGCAAAGACGAAAACCAACTTTTTGCTCGATCTCGCAACGAGAAAGGAAAAAGCTTCAATTTAATCACATCATTATCCTCATCTTTCTTCCTTTGCATATCGCAAAGCTCAATGAAGGTATTAATATGGGTTGCGGCATCTTCACTGGGAAGGCCGGAGAATTGCTCTTTCATAACAAGATTCAGCAAAGCAACATTGATTTCGTATGACTCCGCACTAGTGGCGGGAGCAATCGTAGTACTAATAAAATCATTATTATTAGTATTCGAGAAGTCACAAAGTTTGGTGTTTTCAGTCATGGTGACTTCAGCAAGCAAGCAAGCACACAAGCGAACAAAGAGCATGCGAGAGAAAAGGGCGAACGAAAAAGGCAAACGAAAAAGGGAAATATTTTTTTGTAAATTTTTGTTTCTCAGAAGTGGGGGAGAGGAAAACGAGAGGCAAAAAAGTAAATGCAAGAGATGAGTTTGCGACACTTAGTTGGATAAGTTCTTGACTTGATCCTCCCCGGCAATGGCGCCAGAAATCCTTCTGCTACTTCTCAAACAACAGCGCCAGAAATTGACACGTTGACGGAGACTTGCTTGCGTTGCTTTTCCCTTGAAGAAGAAAGGGTGATGCAGCACAGGAGCAGTAAGTATTTCCCTCAGTTTGAGAACCAAGGTATCAATCCAGTAGGAGAATCTCGTCAAGTCCAGAGTACCTGCGCAAACACAAAAGAGCTTGCACCCAACCCTATAAAGGGGTTGTCAATCCCTTCAAGATTGATTGCAAAGTGAGATTTGAAGGCGGAAAGTGCGACGAAGTAAAAGTGTAAGGCTGGAAAAATGGTGTGAAGTAGACCCGGGGGCCATAGTGTTCACTAGAGGCTTCTCTCAAAATAGCAACTATTACGGTGGGTCAACAAATTACTGTCGAGCAATTGATAGAACCGCGCAAAGTCATGATGATATCTAAGTCAATGATCATACATATAGGCATCACGTCCGAGACAAGTAGACCGATACTTTCTGCATCTACTACTATTACTCCACACATCGACCGCTATCCAGCATGCATCTAGTGTATTGAGTTCATGACGAATAGAGTAACGCCTTAAGCAAGATGACATGATGTAGAGGGACAAACTCAAACCAATGATGAAAACCCCATCTTTTTACCCTTGATGGCAACAACACGATGCGTGCCTCGCTACCCCTTCTGTCACTGGGTGAGGTCACCACACGGTATGAACCCAAAACCAAGCACTTCTCCCATTGCAAGAATCATAGATAAAGTTGGCCAAAGAAAACCCACAACTCGAAGAGAATTACAAGGATATGAAATCATGCATATAAGAGATCAGAAGAAACTCAAATAAGATTCATAGATAATCTGATGATAAATCCACAATTCATCAGATCTCGACAAAACACCGCAAAAGAAGATTACATCGGATATATATCCATGAAGATCATGGAGAACTTTGTATTGAAGATCCAAGAGAGAGAAGAAGCCATCTAGCTACTAGCTATGTACCCGTAGGTCTATGGTGAACTACTCACGCATCATCGAAGAGGTCATGGTGTTGATGAAGAAGCCCTTCGTATCCGAATCCCCCCTCCGACAGGGCACCAGAACGTGCCTCCCTGGCCGTGGCTAGGGGGCTTGTTGGGTCCCTCGTGGCCCCCTGCCTTGGTTCTCAAGTTCCCCGATCTTCTTCTATTTCGAAAAAATCTTTTTGGAAGTTTCGTTCCGTTTGGACTCCGTTTAAAATCCTCCTCTGAAAAGGGTCAAAACACGGAAAAAACAGGAACTGGCACTTGGCAGTGAGTTAATAAGTTAGTCCCAAAAAAGATATAAAAGGCATACAAAACATCCAAAGTTTGACAAGATAATAGCATGAAACCATCAAAAATTATAGATACGTTGGAGACGTATCAATAGGTCAATATTTCAAAGTGGTCGGCGGAATCATAAGGGATGACGATCCTAGATAAGGGTTTTTGGTACAGTGCAAGTGTGTGAGACAACAAAAAGGTTTGAGGAACCTAATGCAACTACTTAATTAAAACAAGTGATGCAGACGCTTACATGATGCCTAAGGCAGAAATGCGGCTTGCATCAAAAACATGAACAGGAAGCACACAACACTCGTGTTTCTTGATAACCCACAAGTATAGGGGATCGCAACAGTTTTCGAGGGTAGAGTATTCAACCCAAATTTACTGATTCGACTCAAGGGGAAGCGAAAGAATATTCTCAAGTATTAGCAGTTGAGTTGTCAATTCAACCACACTTGAAAGATTTAGTGTCTGCAGCAAAGTATTAGTAGCAAGGTAGTATGATAGCAGTAGTAGCAACAGTAACCAGTAGCAGCAAAGTAATAGGAGTAGCAACAGAGTAACAACAGCTGCAGTGACAGCAGTAGCGGCAAAGTAATGTAGCAAGGACCAGTAGTAAAAGACTCGTAGGCATTGGATCGATGATGGATGATTATGCCGGATGCTATTCATCATGTAACAGTTATAACACAGAGAGATATGTAACTAGCCCCCGTTCGTCAATCTAATGTAGGCATGTATTCCATATGTAGTCATACGTTCTTAGGGAAAAGAACTTGCATGACATCTATTGTCCATCCATCCCGTGGCAGCGGGGTCCTAATGGAAACTAAGGGATACTAAGGTTCTCCTTTTAATAAAGAACCGGGCCAACGCATTAACACTTGGTGAGTACATGAACTCCTCATACTATGGTCATCTCCGGGAGTGGTTCCGGCTATTGTCACTCCGGGGTTGTCGGGTCATAACACATAGTAGCTGACTACAACTTGCAAGAAAGGATCTAAAACACATATATTATGGCGACAACATAATAGGTTCAGATATGAAATCATGGCACTCGGGCCCTATTGACAAGCATTAAGCATGGCAAAGTAGTAGCAACATCAATCTCAGAACATAGTGGATACTAGGGATCAATCCCCATCAAAACTAACTCGATTACATGATAGATCTCATCCAACCCATCACCGTCCAGCAAGCCTACGATGAGATTACTCACGAACGGTGAAGAGCATCATGGAATTGGCGATGGAGGAAGGTTGATGATGACGATGGCGACGATCTCCCCTCTCCGGAGCCCAGAACGGACTCCAATTCTGCCCTCTAGATGAAGAACAGGAGGTGGCGGCGCCTCCATATCGTAAAACGCGATGAATCCTTCTCTCTGATTTTTTTTCCGGACGAAAGAGGCTAAATAGAGCTGGGTTGAGAGGCGGTGGAGCGTCGCGGGCTCCAAAAGCCTGCCAGGCGAGGGTAGGGGGGGCGCGCCTGGTGGGCTTGTGGGATCCACGCTCCACGTCCTGTGCTAATTCTTGCGCCAGTATTTTTCATTAATTCCAGAAAAATTCTCCATAAATTTTCAGGTCATTCCGAGAACTTTTATTTCTGAGCAAAAACAACACCATGGCAATTCTGCTGAAAACAACGTTAGTCCGGGTAAGTTCCATTCATATCTTGCAAATTAGTGTCCAAAACAAGGGAAAAGAGTTCGAAAAAGTAGATACAACGGAGACGTATCAACTCCCCCAAGCTTAAAGCCTTGCTTGTCCTCAAGCAATTCAGTTGACAAACTGAAAGAGACAAAAAGAAAAACTTTGACGAACTCTGTTTGATCTTGTTGTTGCAATTATGTCTAACTCATAACCACAAGCAAACCACATAAGAAAATGACATCTAGGTCTCACGGTAAACTCATATCAATGGCATAATCAACTAGCAAGCAAATAATAATAAGTCTCAAACGTCAACACTTCAATCAAGGCAATCATGAAGCAATATGAATAGATGGTATCTCGCTAGCTCTTTCTGAGACCGCAAAACATAAATGCAAAGCACATTCAAAGACCAAGACCTGACTAAACATTGTAATTCATGGCAATGAAGATCCAGTCACAGTCATACTCAACACAGTTAAAAGCAAAGCATAAAAATGACAGAGGTGTTCTCTAATTGGTGCTTTTATAAGAGGAGGATGAGTCAACAGGAACATAAATAGACAGGCCCTTCACAGAGGGAAGCATTGATTTGTAGAGGTGCCAGAGCTCAATCTTTGAAAACAGACATAATAATTTTGGGTGGCCTGGTTTCATTGTCAATGCAATGTCTAAGAGTTCTCATCATCTTCCACCCTACACATGCTATAGGCTGTTCCCAAACAGAAAATTAAAGTTTTGACTCCCCCACCACCAATCAATCACACTCCACGACTAGCCGAATACTCGGGTGCCGTCCATACCAACATCAATCCGGGGGGAGTTTTGTTTGAACTTATCTTTTTGATTTCAGCATGGAACTAGGAATTCCAATTATCGGCCCCTTTCTCGTGAATGATAGTGAATAAACACATATCGAGGATAACCCGCCTAGCATGGAAGATACTCATAGCCCCCTGTCACCACATGAGCGGTTCGGGCATGCAAAACAAATTATTTCTTGAAGGTTTTAGAGAGTGGCACATGCAAATTTACTTGGAACGGTAGGTAGATACCGCATATAGGTAGGTATGGTGGACTCATATGGAACAACTTTGGGTTTATGGAAGTGGATGCACAAGCAGTATTCCCGCTTAGTACAAGTGAAGGCTAGCAAAAGACTGGGAAGCGACCAACTAGAGAGCGACAACAGTCATCAAAATGCATTGAGATTAACTAACATTGAGTGCAAGCATGAGTAGGACATAAATCACCATGAACATAAACATCATAGAGGCTATGTTGATTTTGTTTCAACTACATGTGTGAACATGCGCCAAGTCAAGCCACTTGAATCATTCAAAGGAGGATACCATCCTATCATACTACAACACAGTCATCTCAAAATTCATGTTGTCATCCAAGGTAAACCATTATAAGCTCCTAGCTAAATAAGCATGGTATCAGCAACTATGATCTCTAAGTTGTCATTGCAAACATGTTTCTCTCACAACAAAGCTGAATCAGGCACGATGAGCTAGTCATATTTACAAAAACAAAATAGATCGAGTTCATACCAGCTTTTCCAGGCTCAGTCACTTCATCATATATCATCATTATTGCCTTTCACTTGCACGACCGAACGATGTGAACAATAATAAGCATGCTCGTGCATTGGACTAAAGCTGGAATCTGCAAGCAGACACAAAGGAGAAGACAAAGTAATATGGCTCTTTAACAGATAAACAGATATGCATGTGAGAGCCACTAAACATTGTAACCATGGTCTTCTACCTTGACCCAAAGAAAAGAAAACAATTTACACGGGAAAGCTCCCAACAAGCAAAATAAGGACAAGAAAATCTTTTTGGGTTTTCTCAAACTAGACAGATACACGAAAAGAAAACAAGAAAAAGAAAATAAACTAGGATGGATGATACAGTGATAAAGTGTGAACACCGACGAACAAAGTGAAAGCATAAGCAAGAATGTAAAGTCGGTGAGAAACACGTACCCCCCCCCCCAAGCTTAGGCTTTTGGCCTAAGTTGGTCTACTCCCAATGATGGTCCTGGCGACACCCAAAATCATAATGGGGGTTGTACGGGAGCGCTGCAGCCACTGCCTGAATAGCTGCCTCACGGAGACGAGCAGCCTTTGCCTCCCTCTCATACTCCTCTCCCTATCCTCTGGTTATGTAATATCTCCGTTTTACCTAAAAGTCAAAGAAGGCAGGAGCAGGAAGGGTAATATGGAAAACACACTGCCGGTTAAATATCAAACGGTATAGGAGGGGTTCATCATCCCTCTCAAGGAACTGGTAGTGTGTCAAAGCGACACGGTCAAGGAAAGTTGTATGGAGCGGGGGATCTCCTTCGCGGATGGGCACTCCAAGAAAATTTGATATGCGAGTGGCATAGATCCCACCAAAGAAATCCCCTTCATTAGCATTATTATTCACCCTCCTTGCTATTATAGCTCCCATGTTGAAAGTTTTATCACCCGTTACTGCGCTGTTAAGAATACTAAGGTCTGGTGCGCACAGGTGACAATGCTCAATCTTTCCATTAATGCATCTGCCTATGAAGAGGGCAAAGTAATTCAAGGCAGGAAAATGAATGCTCCTCATGGTAGCCTGCATAATATATCTAGTTTCTCCAACAGTTACACCCGAGAAAAAACTCTCTAACCGAAGATTTAGGAGGATCATTGAGGCTACCCCAAATAGGTATCTTGGAAATTCTATTGAAATCCTCTAAATCCATGGTATACGATTTGTCATAGAGATCAAACAGTACCGATGTGTCACGGCGAGCTAAAATTTTTATTGTATGAACAAAAGAGGCAGTGAGAGCAACATATTGTTCGCATTTATCGGAGATGAATTCTTCGAGTTCGACGTTGTGAACAAGTGCATCAAACTCGTCTTTGAAACCTGCCTCAATCATGAATTCATCGAAAGGCCATTCACATGGTTGTACCTGTGCGTCCCTTGGTTGGTAAGGATCGGGCTCCCGAATCGCAAGATGGGGACCTCTCTTGCTTGAGGAACCACCGTGATAGTTTCTCCTAAACATCTTCCTTTTCTGAAATTTTCAGTGACCCAAAGGAAAATTGAACAAGGCTCAACTAAACTCGTAGCAACTACTCCAACAAGTGCCTAGAGGCCATATTACGCATCAAAACCACTTGGGACCAGCTAAAATTAGCATGCAAAACTCAAGAACATGGTCACCAAGGAAGCAAAAATACGCGAAGTATAAGGCACTAGAGCAAAAACTAATTGGACCAATGAAGGAGTCACTTACCAAGGAGTAATCGCCCCAAAACCGTTCGGAGAATGGTGCTTTGAGCAAAGAGATCGAAAATCCCAGCAAGAGGAGCAAGAACAGGGTTTGAGCTGCGAAACGATTTTTTCTAGAGGTAGGAGAACCAGATAAGAGCAAGAATGAGTGGAGGGGATGCACGTGGGCCCCACAAGCCAGGTAGGCGCGGCCAGGGGGTGCCCGCGCCTCAAGGGCTTGTGGCCCACTGGTGCAGCCCCCAGACAAGCTCTTTGTCTCAGTATTTTTCAAGAAATCCAGAAAAAATCATACTTGATTTTTAGGACGTTCGGAGAACTTTTATTTTCGGGGTACTCTTCTACCGGACGCTAAAACAGAAAACAGGGAAAACTAAACTAAACCTATCATTTTTTTTCTAAGCAACCAAAGATGAAAGCTTAGAACAGAGGTTGTGACTCCTCGATTCATCCATCTCATGGTCATCGAAAGAAATCCGTCGATGAGGTTGATCAAGTCTCCTTGACAAACTTTTTCGAATCGCAAAAGAGAACCGAGAATTTTTGAATAGTCACTAGGTCACCTCAATGGGGATATGTATTTCCCCAACAAGCAAATCATACTTCATCTTAATAGGAGGTATAGGGTATTCATAGCTCCCAATAAGAATCGATGAAGTTTTTTTGGTAGCATTGACGCAATGTACTCGATACTGTTTCTTTGGAAAGCGCACCGTATGCTCATTACCGTTGACATGGAAAGTGACATTGCCTTTGTTGCAATCTATAACAGCCCCTGCAGAGTTTAAAAAGTGTGACCGCCATGGCATCGTCCTCGGGGATATCCAAGATAACAAAGTCTGTTAAGATAGTGACATTGGCAACCACAACAGGCACATCCTCGCAAATGCCGATAGGGAAAGCAGTTGATTTGTCAACCATTTGCAGAGAGATTTCAGTGGGTGTCAACTTATCCAGTTCAAGTCTACGATAAAGAGAGAGAGGCATAACACTAACACCGGCACCAAGGTCGCATAAAGCAGTTCTAACGTAGTTTCCCTCAATGGAGCAAGGTATAGTGGGCACACCGGGATTTCTTAGGAGTTCCACCCTTGAAGTTATAATTAGCGAGCATGGTGGAAATCTCAACCTCAGGTATCCTCCTCTTATTAGTCACAATATCTTTCATGTACTTAGCATAGGGAGACATTTTGAGCATATCTGTCAAACGCATTTGCAGAAAGACAGGTCTGATCATTTCAACAAAGCGCTCAAAATCCTCATCATCCTTTTTCTTGGATGGTTTGAGAGGAAAGGGCATGGGTTTCTAAACCCATGGTTCCCTTTCTTTACCATGCTTCCTAGCAGTGAAGTCATTCTTAGCGTATCTTCTATTCTGAGGATGTGGGTTATCAAGATTAGCAGGTTCAATCTCCACATCCTTTTCATTGCTAGGTTGAGCATCTTCATGAACATCACTATTGATATCATCATTAGGCTCATGTTCATCACCAGATTGTGTCTCAGCATCAGAAACAGAGGCATCGTTTGGACTCTCAGGGGTAACAACATCTGGGTTGCTAGCGTGCAAATCCCTATCATCTTTCTTCTTCTTTCTAGGATGACTAGGTGCATCAGTGCTAACTCCTTGAGAATCTTGTTCAATTCTCTTAGGATGACCCTCAGGATACAAAGGTTCCTAGGTCATTCTACCGCCTCTAGTGACGACTCTAATGGAATTGTCATTCAACTCATTGAGCAAGTCATTTTGAGCCTTAAGTACTTGTTCTACTTGAGTTGTAACCATAGAGGCATGTTTACACAAGAGCTTAAGATCATTGACATTTCTGTCCACACAAGCACTTAAATGACTAAGCATACGAGCATTTTGTTCCAATTGTCTGCTAACATAATCATTGAAACTCTGTTGTTTGGCAACAAAGTTATCAAATTCATCCAGGCATAGGCTAGCAGGTTTATCAAAAGGAATATCACTCTCATCAAACCTACACAGAGAATTTACTTCTACTACCTATATCGGGTTATCAAGACCATGGATCTCTTCGATAGGTGGTAGATTTTTGACATCTTCCGATTTAATGCCTTTCTCTTGCATAGATTTCTTAGCTTCTTGCATATCTTCAGGACTGAGGAATAGAATACCTCTTTTCTTTCGAGTTGGCTTAGCAGGTGATTCGGGAATAGTCCAAGCATTCTCATTGCACAAGATGTTATTCAGTAGAATCTCAGCTTGTTCTACGGTTCGTTCCCTAAAAACACAACCAGCACAACTATCTAGGTGGTCTCTAGAAGCATCGGTAAGTCCATTATAGAAGATATCAAGTATTTCATTCTTCTCAAGAGGGTGACCAGGCAAAGCATTCAGTAGCTGGACAAGCCTCCCCAGGCTTGTGGGAGACTCTCTTCCTCAGCTTGAGCAAAGTTCTATATTTCCTACAAGGCAGCTTGCTTCTTATGGGCAGGGAAATATTTCTCAGAGAAGTAGTAGACCATATCTTGGGGGCTACACACACAACCAGGAGCAAGAGAAGTGAACCAAGTCTTAGCATCATCCTTTAGCGAGAAAGGAAACAGCTTGAGGATATAGTAGTGGCAGATCTTTTCCTCACTAGTGAATAGGGTGGCTATATCCTGCAGTTTGGTAAGATGGGCTACAACCGTTTCACACTCATAACCATGAAAAGGATCAGATTCGACCAGAGTGATTAACTCAGGGTCGACACAGAATTCATAGTCCTTATCGGTCACAAAGATATGTGAAGTAGCAAACTTCGGGTCATATTTCATCCTAGCATTTAGAGATTTTTCTTTCCACTTGAGCAGTAGTTTCTCAACATCATAGCTATCCTTACATGCAAGAAAGTCCTCAGCTATCTCTCCCTCCGTAACATAACGCTCAGGCATAACAGGCAATTCATGTCAAGGAGAGCTAGTCCTAGCAGGCAAAATAGCAGGTTCTACTTCAATAGTATCAGCAGTTTTAGAAGTATCATCACATCTAGCAACAACTCTAGCAATTTGTGCATCAAGGAATGCACCAAGTGGCAAAGCAGTATCAAGCATAGCATCATCAGGCAAAGCAGTATCAAGCATAGCATCATCATAAGCATCATGGGCAACAGAAGTAGCATCATCAAGCACAGGCGACATATCAAGATTTCTAGCAGGAGGTGGTGTCGCAAACTTACTCATAACTGAAGGTGAATCAAGTGCAGAGCTAGATGGCGGTTCCTTACCTGTCCTCGTAGTGGAGGGCAAGATTTTAGTTGTTGGATCTGTCGGATTCCTCATAGTGACCAGCAGACATCAATCCCAAGTGACTCAGAGAATATAGTTGTGCTTCCCCGGCAACGGCGCCAGAAAAACGTCTTGATAACCCACAAGTATAGGGGATCGCAACAGTTTTTGAGGGTAGAGTATTCAACCCAAATTTATTGATTCGACTCAAGGGGAAGCGAAATAATATTCTCAAGTATTAGCAGTTGAGTTGTCAATTCAACCACACCTGAAAGATTTAGTGTCTGCAGCAAAGTATCAGTAGCAAGGTAGTATGATAGCAGCAGTAGCAACAGTAACCAGTAGCAGCAAAGTAACAGCAGTAGCAACAGAGTAACAGGAGCAGGAGTGATAGGAGTAGCGGCAAAGTAACGTAGCAAGGACCAGTAGTAAAAGACTTGTAGGCATTGGATCGGTGATGGATGATTATGCCGGATGCTATTCATCATGTACCAGTTATAACACGGAGAGATATGTAACTAGCTGCCGTTGATGAATCGAATGTAGGCATGTATTCCATATGTAGTCATACGTGCTTAAGGAAAAGAACTTGCATGACATCTATTGTCCATCCCTCCCGTGGCAGCGGGGTCCTAATGGAAACTACGGGATATTAAGGTTCTCCTTTTAATAAAGAACTGGACCAACGCATTAACACTTGGTGAATACATGAATCCTCATACTATGGTCATCTCCGTGAGTGGTTCCGGCTATTGTCACTCTGGGGTTGCCGGGTCATAACACATAGTAGGTGACTACAACTTGCAAGAAAGGATCTAAAACACACATTTATTGGCGACAACATAATAGGTTCAGATCAGAAATCATGGCACTCGAGCCCTAGTGACAAGCATTAAGCATGGCAAAGTAGTAGCAACATCAATCTCAGAACATAGTGGATACTAGGGATCAATCCCCGTCAAAACTAACTCGATTACATGATAGATGTCATCCAACCCATCACCGTCCAGCAAGCCTACGATGAGATTACTCACGAACGGTGAAGAGTATCATGGAATTGGCGATGGAGGAAGGTTGATGATGACGATGGCGACGATCTCCCCTCTCCGGAGCCTAGAACGGACTCCAGATCTGCCCTCTAGATAACGAACAGGAGGTGGTGGCTCCTCCGTATCACAAAACGCGATGAATCCTTCTCTCTGATTTTTTTCCGGACGAAAGAGGCTAAATAGAGCTGGATTGAGAGGCGGTGGAGCGTCGTGGGCTCCACAAGCCTGCCAGGCGCGGCCAGGGGGGGCGCACCTGGTGGGCTTGTAGGCTCCACGCTCCATGTCCTCTGTTGATTCTTGCGCCAGTATTTTTCATTAATTCTAGAAAAATTCTCCGTAAATTTTCAGGTCACTCCGAGAACTTTTATTTCTACGCAAAAACAACACCATGGCAATTCTGCTGAAAACAGCGTTAGTCCGGGTTAGTTCCATTCAAATCATGCAAATTAGAGTCCAAAACAAGGGCAAAAGTGTTCGGAAAAGTAGATACGACGGAGACGTATCAGTTCTCATGAACCGATACATGGATTCGACTTCACAGGGGAGACTCCTAACTTGCCTAAGACATTCCTCTAAGCACCAAATTGCTCGGTCTCGTATGCAGGTTCTACAGGGTCTTCGTCTTCATCCTCGTTGGTGTCTTATTCCTTCAGAGGTGTGGGGGACGGAAGAGGTCCATCACGGTGTTGCTTTGTCGATCAAGCAGTGAGGAGTTCAGTGTACTCTTTCGCGGTCAGATGGCGACTCTCTATAGGAGTGGCTTGGGGCAGTGGTATTCCTCCTCGGACGGCAACGGTAGACTGCCCTCCGGGTGCTCCTTCCATCTTGACCTTGCTGGTCTTCTTCTTTTCAAAGCGAAGTAGATCCTTGACTTGGTGTAGTTCTTGGTGAAGCGTCACTAATTCCTTGATCAGAAGATGATTCAGGGTGTCGCCCGAGAGGCTGTAGTAGGTCTGAAACATGAGTGGCGTCCCATCCTTCGGGGACGGGTTGAGTGTCCAGCTCCTGTCAAACCCATCCTTAGCAAAAGTCAGGTGACGAGTCTCATTGGCCATCTTCGGTAGGACATCGTGGAGATGCACGAGTGCCTCTCGTGCTGCTGTCTCCACTGCCAACACTAGGTTCTCCATGTGTGGTCCTTCAAAGAACCAACTAGCTGGGGAGTCGTCTGCCTTCACTATCACGTCTACATGATATTCCTTTGTGTCGGTGTTGACCCAGCGCTCGTGGTAGAGCAAAATGGGTGTGCGGCGTACTTGACTCTTCTCCAGGCTATCTCCCAAAAGCAAGGGACAGCCAGTTTCGAGATGCGTCTCAGGTACAACGGCCATCTACAAGGTTTTTAGGAGAGGGTTAGAAGTTTATGGGTGGTATGAAGTGGTAGTAGGGTGCAGAAATCTCAAGTTTAAGGGTTGAGTGTGCCAATCGTCTCGGCTATCGTCCATGCTACCAAAGGCTTCCTACAGTCAGGATGGCTCTGATACTAGCTCTGTGAAGACCTCGAATTATGAGTCGAGATCGCCGAATGAACGTGCTCAATAATCCCAGAGATCAATGCTCACCGAACACACTGATACTGAATATTAAGAGTCTTACACCCAACGTACTATTTGATACAACAAATGACCATCACGGTCAAGTCTCACATAGGTAGGGCCTATAAGGCCAATCACACCGATACATCTACTAGCGGAAATCTTGGTAATAAACGGGAGCCCATGCCATCAGTCTTCACCAACAGGCATTCTGACTGGAAAGCGTCAAAGTTCGCGTGTCCGTCTCCGATGATGAATTCTTCTCCAAACTCCGGTTCCTCCATGTCTGGTCAATAACATAACCAGTGGCAAGCGAGTGAGTACTTTGAATGTACTTGCAAACAGCCCATGATATAGATAATGCAGTTGGTACGATAATAAAGTAATATGCAGACATTGCGGAAAGCAAATTTTTCTTAAGGATATGCATGGTCAATTACTTGTATGGATATGCATCATAAGTTAGATGGTATTCATAAGAGCAGGTTACGTATATCAACATGTCTGCTGAGGGTTGAACACTTCGGGTTCACCCGATATGCCAAGTCACCAAACTTGACCATATCAACTCTTTCATATTGCACTATGAACACACATGCACACACACACACACATACACACACACAAACACAAACACACACACACACACACACACACTTGGTTTATGCGGAAACGACTGGACGTAGTTTAAGCAGGATTACCCAACTGTCCTTGACCGTGGACACAACTATGCGAATATTTTTACACTCTGCAGAGGTTGTACGCTGTACCCACGAGATCCGGGAAACTTCCATGTCATCCACTACTCACGATATATAACATACCCGAGGTAAGTACCCGATCATTGCCTTTCTCCTGGCGACACTAGACAAAGAGTCCACTAGATTGGTGCCCAGCCCACATGATGTACGTCTTACAAGCACAGACTCTAGACCGTATCATCCATTCGGAGACCAACGGTGTGCCCAGAACACGTAAAAACGGCATAGTCGACCTACCTGGTACGACCCCATCACGAGAGTGAGCACATATCACTCCCGCCACTAGTAATGTGGCCTCTTTGCTAGCACCGACCAAAGTAGTCAACAAAGCCCCGTCCCATAAAGGGGTATCGTGGTCGCACATGTAAGGTTGGGACGGTCGACACATCATAAATCTAATCCCATTTCCGAAACCACTCACACAAAACATTCCCGATGCAACACTTCTTTCATAAGTGGTCACCTAACTCAACATCATCACCCTCGGGCATTAGTGGCACCAGCGGGGTTTTCGTAAAACCTTTGATATCAACTTGTGTTACCATCATCATGCACCTGCTCTTTCTATACATAGCACTTGTGTCTACTTGTCAATATATTATCAGTGTGACCCTCATAGGTGGTAGGGTCTTTCTCAATGCAAGTGCTCCAGAGGAGCTATCGGAAACACCATGTTGGGGGTGTACCGATCATCCTTAACTATATGCGTCGGAGTAGAGTAACCAATGTGTCATGCATAGAAGTACTTTCTTAGACATGGTCAAAGGGCTGCTTGCCTTGATCAGCTAGGTATCCCGGGTCTTCGGGGTCTTCTGGTCCAAGTTCTTCGTCGAACATGGAATCTATCTCGTAATAATAGTAATAAAATAAGAAGCTCATTCAAAAACAAAGCACAAACTCACTTTAAAAATGTTATCCTATTCTGATAAATCTTTATTATAGTTTTAAAAATGTTTTTCTGGTTTTGATGCAAAAAGGTATTTTTAAAACCTAATTAACACGGGATAAAATATTTAAACTAGGCATTTTAATCAAAGCTATGTATAGAAGTTTTTACAAAAAAATGGTGCAACAACACTAATAAATTCTTCACATGTTTAAAAGAATTGTGTTGGAAAAATATTTAAATTTGATTAAATAATTAATTTTACAAAAAACATTTAGAATCAGCATAAAAAGAAATGGGAAAAAGGGCTTAACCCTGGCTTGGCTCGGCTAGTGGCTGAGTCGGCCCAACTAGCCAATCGGCCAGCTAGCCACCTAGCAGCCGAGGTGCATGAGCGCCGTGAGATTTAAACCTGAAGCGCGGCACCCTGCGGTCAACGGCAAAGAGAGGAGAGAGGGGGAGATACTAGCCACCGACAGGTGAGGCATGCTTGTCGGGGTCGTCTTCCTCCTCTGGACACAGGGGAGGGGAGGCACGCCGGCGGCGATTCCGATGCCCTCGAGGCCAGGTGAATGAATGACGGGGAGGCCCTCGATCACCGACGATGTGGTGGCCGCGGGGGAGGTGCTATGGGTGGTGGTGGAGTTGGGTGCTACAGGTAGGGAAATGCTCAGGGAAGAGGTGGGGAGGCTTGCTGAGCTCTCTACAGTCACAGAGGAGGTGAGAGGAGCGCGAGAGCTGGCCTGTAGCCCGAGAACGACGGAGCTCCGAAGCAGCGGGGCCTGAGTCGATCTCGAGCACCGGAGCTCTTTCTGCTCGAACGGGGTGGCTAGGGCCTCGATTGAGGGTCTAGAGGAGTGGTGTGGAGTGCTAGAGTGAAGGGGGAGGGCCTATTTATAGGCCAGCAACAGTGCACCGCGCAGGGGAGCGCTGGTGGTTTCACCATGGCTGCAGGAGAGGGAGAGAGGGCTCGGGGTTGATACCACAGTTTTGCGAACGTGGTTTGAGACCCCAGAGACTCAACGAGAGAGAGAGGAGGCTCGGTGTGCGTGTGCTGCGGGGCCGTGCTCTTCTCGCCGAATCTGGCGCGTGTGGGCACGCGTCGCCCTGGTCAGCTGAGAGGGGGAGAAGGGGCCTTGGGGCTGCCCTGAGTCAGGAGGTTTGTCGGAGACGCAGAGAGGCGCTGAGGGGAGGTGAGTATCGGCCAGGGCTGGCCTCCTTTGCCTCGGGTGCGCACTGTAGCGCGCCCAGAGCGCGGATTTGGCATGGCACGGCATGCTGGCGCGCTCTGGAGTGCTTTGGCCCTGTCTGGCATGTCAGGGGGTTGGCTTAGATGACCCTTAGCTATTTGGCAGCCGAGGGTCTCACTGCTAGTCAAAGGAAGTGCTTGGAGAGGAGCTGTCAGCCTTGATTCAAAAGCTAAATTGGGAATTTACGTTTACCTATTTGGAACCAGAGAGGGGCCACTCGTGTGCAGTTGAGGTGTGGTGCTCGCAGCTTGCACTAAGAGTTTAGTGGAAAGGGAGTGGGTGTAGAGGGTGTTAAGTGTTGTTTGACCATATTGGCAAAAGGTGTTTGACATGTGTTTGGGGTAGCTAACCTCCACCACTCATGCTAAAAGTTAACAGGATTGGGTTTTAGGCAAAAGTAGGATGCTCCACCAAATTTGAGCTCCACTAGACAAGTTTGATAGTGCAAACTTGAAATCACCCCCAAATAGGCAGTTTTGTCCTTTTAAAAGAGAATGTGCGTAAATTAATCCCCACAAATCCAATTTTTGGCACGGTCTCCTCATTTGGGGTGTTGAGCACTCCTGCAAAGTTACACGCCATTTGGACAAACTTTGCTATGTAAAGTTGCTACAACTTGATTCGGGACACGGAAGGTTTTAGGAATATTTGCTGAACCAAACCACCTTGAAATGAGGAGAAACTTGGCATGACCACCAAATATAGCTTGGGAAACATGCTAGAATTTTCTGGGAATTTATTGAAAATATTTCCTTTGGAAATATTTCAAAAGGTCAAAACAGACATAATAGGTTTTCAAGGATTTGCTCAAATATTTTGAACCTAAATAGGGGTTGAAAATATTATGTATGGAAAATATATGTCCTCTCAGTATCTCCAATTTTTCTCAGATTTTTCTAAGGCAGAAAAATAATTTTCCATTCAGAAATATCATTTCTGGCCTCAAAAAGGACATGCAAATAAAATAGAAAAACATATTATAAAATAATTATTTTATGACTATGGAGAGTTATAATAGTGCCAAAATCAGAATACAATCTTTCGGTGGAGGCACTCCCTTGGAATTAGGGACTTGCAGTGCAAACCCAATGCAAGGTTTTGAAATAGTCAAGAATGAGAAAAGGATCTTTTTGGAAATACCAGGTTATAAAAATATTATTTTTGGATCCACTCACTCAAGCATACACACAAACAATGGCAATCATGGCACTCATAGCACTTTCTTAAAAAAATTAATAAACTCAGGTTTTTGAAGAGACTACAGTTGAAATAAGGTAAAAACAAGTTGTGACAGTTTGCTTACCATAACGCATACCTATTCCTTTTCGGAGTCTGAAACATTCTGATATGTCTCCCTAATGTACTCCTCCGGAGTTATGGTATTGATAATATTGGTTTCAACATTTATGGAAGTACCTAAGATATAATGTTTGATTCTTTGCCCATTTACCACCTTTGGATTTGTGCCTGCGACGTTGTTGATCTTGATGGCACCGGAACGATATACTTCCTCAATAATGTAAGGCCCTTCCCATTGAGAGAGAAGTTTTCCTGCAAAATATCTTAAACAAGAGTTGTATAGCAAGACATGATTACCTACATTGAATTCACGCTGTTCTATCCTTTTATCTTGCCATCTCTTAACCTTTTCTTTAAACAACTTGGCATTCTCATAGGCATGGGTTCTCCATTCATCAAGTGAGCTAATGTCAAATGACCTCTTCTCACCAGTAAGTTTGAAACTATAGTTAAGCTCTTTAATTTCCCAATAAGCTTTATGTTCTAGCTCTAGAGTTAAGTGACATGCTTTACCATAAACCATTTTATAGGGAGACATACCCATAGGTTTTTTTAAGCGGTTATATAAGCCCATAATGCATCATCAAGTTTCTTAGACTAATTCTTTCTAGATCTATTAACGGTCTTCGGCAAGATCAATTTAATTTGTCTATTTCTCAATTCTACTGGACCACTAGACCGAGGATGGTAAGGAGATGAATTCTATGATTAACATCATACTTAGCAAGCAATTTAAGGAAAGCACCATGAATAAAGTGTGAACCACCATCAGTCATCAAATATCTAGGGACTCCAAATCTAGGGAAAATAACTTCTTCCAGCATTTTAATAGAAGTGTTATGATCGGCACTACTAGTTGGAATAGCTTCTACCCACTTGTAACGTAATCAATAGCAACTACAATACGAGTATACCCGTTTGACTTTGGAAAAGGTCCCAGATAATCAAAACACCAAAAATCAAATGGTTCAATAACAAGAGAGTAATTCATAGGCATTTATTGACGTCTACTAATATTACCAATTCTTTGACATTCATCACAAGACAATACAAACTTACGAGCATCCTTGAAGAGAGTAGGCCAATAAACCCAGATTGTAATACCTTGTGTGCAGCTCTATCTCCAGCATGGTGTCCTCCGTTGGCCATGGAGTGACACTGGTGTAGGATTTGTTCCTGTTCATGCTGAGGTACACAACGTCTAATAATACCATCTACTCCTTTCTTATGAAGGTGGATCATCCCAAAACTAATGTCTTAAATCATAGAAGAACTTTTTCTTTTGTTGGTATGTGAAACTAGGCGGTATAAATTTAGCAACAATGTAGTTATCATAATCAGTATACCAAGGAGCATTGCGCGAAGCATTTATGACAGCTAATGTTTCATCAGGAAAGCTATCATCAATAGGTAGTTGGTCATCAAGAACATTCTCTAATCTAGACAAGTTATCCGCTACGGGGTTATGAGCACCCTTTCTATCAATAATATGCAAATCAAATTCTTGTAGCATAAGAACCCATCTAATTAGTCTATGTTTGGCATCTTTATTTTCCATAAGGTATTTAATAATAGCGTGATCAGTGTGAACAGTTACTTTGGAATCAACTATATAAGGTCTTAACTTATCACAAGCAAACACAACTGCTAAAAATTGTTTTTCAGTGGTAGCGTAGTTTCTTTGAGCATTGTCTAGAGTTTTACTAGTATAATGGATAACATTTAATTTCTTATCAACTCTTTGTCCTAGAACAACACCACCGACATAATCACTAGCATCACACATAATTTCAAAGGGTAGGTTCCAATTAGGTGGTTGAGCAACAGGTGTAGTGATCAAGGCTCTCTTAAGAATTTCAAATGATTCTACACAATCATCATCAAAAAAGAATAGAACATCTTTTTAAATATTAGTCAGAGGCCTATAAATCTTAGAGAAGTCTTTAATAAACCTCCTATAGAAACCAACATGACCAAGGAAACTTCTTATACCTTTGATATATGTAGGAGACAACATTTTTTCAATAGCATCAACTTTAGATTTATCAACTTCAATACCTCTTTCGAAGATTTTGTGTCCCAAAAAAATGCCTTCACTAACCATAAATTGACACTTCTCCCAATTCAAGACAAGGTTAGTTTTCTCACATCTCTACAAAACTCGATCAAGGTTGCTCAAGCAGTCATCAAAAGAAGTTCCATAAATAGAAAAATCATCCATGAAAACCTCAACAATCTTTTCACAAAAGTCAGAGAATATAGCCATCATATATCTTTGAAAGTAACAGGTGCATTGCATAAACCGAAAGGCATACGTCTATAAGCAAAGGTACCGAAAGGGCAAGTAAAAGTGGTCTTCTCTTGATCCTCTTTTGACAAGGGTATTTGAGAGAAACGAGAATAACCGTCTAGAAAGCAAAAATGTGTATGTTTGGATAGTCTTTCTAGCATTTGATCAATAAAAGGTAGAGGGTAATAATCTTTCCTGGTAGCTTTATTTAATTTCCTAAATCAATTACCATTCTATATCCTGTAACAATTCTTTGTGGGGTCATTTCATTTTTATCATAAGGAAGTACGGTAATACCTCCCTTTTTAGGGACACAATGAACGGGACTAACCTATCTACTATCAGCAATAGGATAAATTATACCTGCCTCTAGAAGCTTTTTTATTTCATTCCTTACCACTTCCTTCATTTTAGGATTTAACCGTCGTTGGTGATCAACAACTGGTTTAGCATCAGGCTCCATATTAATTTTGTGCCGACATAGAGTGGGACTAATGCCCTTAAGATCATCAAGAGTATATCCAATAGTAGCACGGTGCTACCTTAGATTTTTCAATAATCTCTTTTCTTCATGCTCTGAAAGATTAGCACTAATAATAACAGGATATATGTCCTTTTCAGGAAGATAACCATACTTCAGAGTATCAGGTAATTGCTTAAGCTCAAACATGGTATCACCCTTGGGTGGAGGAGGATCCCCAAGTATCTCAACAAGAAGTTTGTGTTTCAAAATAGGCTGCTGATCAAAGAAAATCCTATCTATTTCATTCCTTTCATTCATATGCATATCATTTTCATGGTCTAGCAAATATTGTTCTAAGGGATTAGTAGGAGGCACAGTGATAGAAGCGAGACCAATAATTTCATCTTAACTAGGCAATTCTTTTTCATGGGGTTGTCTATGAAATTTAGAGAAATTGAACTCATGAGACACATCCCCAGAACTTACAGTAACAGTTTCTTTCTCACAATCAATCTTAGCATTAATAGTATTCAAGAAGGGTCTACCAAATATAATGGGTAAAAAACCATCTTGTGGGGAACCAAGAACAACAAAATTAGTAGGATACTTTATTTTCCCGCACAAGACTTCAACATCTCTAACAATCCCAATTGGTGCAATAGTATCTCTATTGGCAAGCTTAATGGTAACATCAATTTCTTCTAATTCAGGTGGTGCAATATCATTCATAATTACATGGTATAAGGTAAAGGGAATTGCACTCGCACTAGTTCCAACATCACATAAGCCATGATAACAATGATCTCCTATTTTAACAGAAACAACAGGCACACCAACAATAGGTCTATGTTTACCTTTAGTATCAGGTCTAGCAGTTCTAGCAGCTTCATCACAGAAATGAATAACATGCCCATCAATATTATCAACCAAGATATCTTTAACCATAGCAATACTAGGTTCAACATTAATTTGTTCAGGGGGGCATAGGTGTTCTAGCACAACTCTTACGAACCATAGTTGAAGCCTTAGTATGTTCCTTTATTCTAATAGGAAAGGGTGGTTTGTGAATATAAGTAGTAGGAATAACAGGATCAGTATTATAAATAATAGTTTCTTCTTCAACTTTAATAGGTTCAACTACTTTAACTTGAATGGGAGGATGATATTTAAACTACTTCTCCATGGGGAGATCAACATGAGCAGCAAAAGATTCACAGAAAGAAGCTACTATCTCAGAGTCAAGTCCATACTTAGTGCTAAAATCACGAAAAGCATCGGTGTCTATAAAAGATTTAGCACAATCAAATTTAAAGCTTATATCTAAATCATTACCTTCGTCGAGTTCCCAATCTTCAGAGTTGCATTTAATTCTTTCCAATAAGTCCGATTTGAATTCAATGTCTTTCTTCATAAAGGAACCAGCACAAGAAGTATCGAGCATGGATTGATCATTACGAGAGAACCGAGCATAAAAATTCTGAATAATAATTTATCTTGGGAGCTCATGATTGGGGCATGAATATAGCATTGACTTAAGCCTCCTCCAAGCTTGAGCGATTCTTTCCCCTTCACGAGGCCAAAAATTATAAATATAATTCCGATGACGGTGAACCAGACGCATAGGATAAAACTTTCGATGAAATTCTAATTTCAATCGATTGTAGTTCCATGATCCTATATCATCACATAGCCTATATCACGTCAATGCCTTCTCCTTCAAAGATAAAGGAAAGACCTTCTTCTTGACATCATCATCGGGCAGACCTACAAACTGAAATAATCCAGAAACTTTATCCACATAGATTAGATGCAAATCAGGATGTAGTGTTCCATATCTTGCATGAGGATTAGCTAGCAGTTTTTCTTTCATACCCGACGGAATTTCATAATAAATATTTTCATTAGGTGCAGTAGGTGGAGGAGCATCTCTTTGTGCTTCCGGTCGGGGTGAAGATACCAAAAACAAGCCCCTCAAAGGATTATTTTCCATAGTTACAAGTGAAAGTAAATTTCAGCACAATATATAATTTTTTCCTTACCAAGTTCCACTCACCAAAGGCGCCTCACTCCTCGGCAACGGTGCCAAAAAAGAGTCTTGATGATCCTCAAGTATAGGGGATCTATCGTAGTCCTTTCGATAAGTAAGAGTGTCGAACCCAACGAGGAGCAGAAGAAAATGACAAGTGGTTTTCACTAAGGTATTCTCTGCAAGCACTGAAATTATCGGCAACACATAGTTTTGCGCTAAGGTAATTCGGAACGGGTAGCAAGTAACAAATGTAACAACGATGCAGAAAGGTGCCTAAATAATTTTTGTAGCAAAGTACAAGCCTCGACAAACTCTTATATAAAGCAAAGCGCTCCCGAGGACACATGAGAATTTTTGTCAAGCAAGTTTTCATCATGCTCATATGATTCTCGTTCATTACTTTGATAATTTTATATGTGGGTGGACTGGTTCTTGGGTGCTGCCCTTACTTTGACGAACTTCTCACTTAAGATTAACCTCTGTCGCAAGCATCCGCAACTACGAAAGAAGAATTAAGATCAATCTAACCATAGCATGAAACATATGGATCCAAATCAGCCCCTTACGAAGCTATGCATAAACTAGGGTTTAAGCTTCTTTCACTCTAGCAACCCATCATCTACTTATTACTTACCAATGCATTCCCCTAGGCCCAAATAATGGTGAAGTGTCATGTATCCTACGTTCACATAACACCACCAGGGGAGAGACAACATACATCTCATTAATATATCGAACGAATACCAAATTCACATGATTACTTATAACAAGACTTATCCCATGTCCTCAGGAACAAACGTAATTACTCACAAAGCATATTCATGTTCATAATAAATGGGGTATTAATGATCATTAAGGATATGAACATATGATTTTCCACCAAGTAAACCAACTAGCATCAACTACAATGAGTAATTAACACTACTAGCAAACCACATGTACCAATCTGAGGATTTCAGACAAAGATCGGATACAAGAGATGAAATAGGGTTTGGAGAGGAGATGGTGTTGATGAAGATGTTGATGGAGATTGATCCCCTCTTGATGATAGGATTGTTGGCGATGATGATGGCTTCGATTTACCCCTTCGGGAGGGAAGTTTCCCCGGCAGAACAGCTCTGCCGGAGCCCTAGATTGGTTTTGCCCAAGTTTCGCCTCGAGACGGCGACGCTTCGCCCCGAAAGTTCTGATATGTTTTTTTCTATGTCAAAACCCTCCATATAGTAGAAGATGGGCACCGGAGGCCTGCCAGGGGGCCACAAGCCTGCAGGGCGCGCCCCCTAGCTTGTGGCTACCTTGTGGGTCCCCTGATGAATTTCTTTCGCCCAATATTTTTTATATATTCCAAAATATCTCCGTAAGTTTTCAGGACTTTTGGAGTTGTGCAGAATAGGTCTCTGAGATTGGCTCTTTTTCCGGTCCAGAATTCCAACTATCGTCATTTTCCCTCTTCATGTAAGCCTTGTAAAATAAGAGAGAAAAGGCATAAGTATTGTACCATAACGTGTATTAACAGCCCATAATGCAATAAATATCGATATAAAAGCATGATGCAAAATGGACGTATGACATGGCATACTATAGACCTATGACTAAGGCATAGGGGACGACCTTCGTCCATTCTCTTTATTCTGTCATGGTCGGGCTTTAGTCTTACTCAAACTACACACCTTTACAACACAACCAAGAACTTTTTATTTCACCGGTCTATTTGGAGTTCCTTCGAAATCTTGTCACAGTATGTATTCATTCGGAAGTTCTATTAAGCACTTTTGATCTATCTCTATAGATCCTGATGCTCAATGTTCAAGTAGCTCAATCCTGGTTTTCCTTTGAAAAACACTTTTCAAACAACCCTATATGCTTTCCAGAAATTGTACATCATTTCCGAACAAAAATATGTCAATCACATATACTAATCAGAAATTCTATAGTGCTCCCACTAACTTGTTTGGAAATACAAGTTTCTCATAAACCTTGTATAAACCCAAAAGCCTTGATCATCTCATCAAAGCGTATATTCTAACTCCGAGGTGCTTGCTCGAGTGAATAAAAGGATCATTGGAGCTTGTGTACTTGTTAGCATCATTAGGATCGACAAAACCTTCTGGTTGTATCACATACAACCTTTCTTCAAGGAAACCGTCGAGGAAACAATGTTTTGACATCCTATCTGCAAGATTTTGTAAATAATGCAGCAACTGCTAACATAATTGCAACAAACTTTTAGCATCACTACGAGTGAGGAAGTCTCATCATAGTCAACTCTTTGAACTTGTCGGAAACATCTTTGTGACAAGTCGAGCTTTCTTAATGGTGACTTTTCACCATCATCGTCTATCTTCCTTTTAAAGATCCATCTGTACTTAACAGTCTTACGACCATCAAGTAGTTCTTCCAAAGTCCACACATTGTTTTCATACATGGATCCTCTCTCGGATTTTATGGCCTCTAGCCATTTGTGGGAATCTGGGCCCACCATCGCTTCTCCATAGCTCGTAGGTTCGTTGTTGTCCAACAACATGACCTCCAAGACATGGTTACTGTACCACTCTGGAGCAGTACGTGACCTTGTCGACATATGAGGTTCATAGTAACTTGATCCGAAGCTTGACGATCACTATCATCAGCTTCCACTTCAATTGGTGTAGATGCCACAAGAACTAGTTCCTGCACCTGCTGCACACCGGTTGAAGTGACGGTTCAACAACCTCATCAAGTTCCACCGTCCTCCCACTCAATTCTTTTGAGACAAACTTCTCCTCGAGAAAGGATCCGTTTCTAGAAACAAACACTTTGCTTCTGGATCTGAGATAGGAGAGATACCCAACTGTTTTGGGTATCCTATGAAGATACATGTATCCGCTTTGGGTTCAAGCTTATCAGACAGAAACGTTTTCACATAAGCTTCACAGCCCCAAACTTTTAAGAAACGACAGCTTAGGTTTCTCCAAACCATAGTTCATACGGTGTGATCTCAACGAAATTATGTGGATCCCTATTTAAAGTGAATGCGATTGTCTCTAATGCCTAACCCAAAAACTATAGTGGTAATTCGATAAGAGACATCATAGTATGCACCATATCCAATAAGGCGCGGCTATGACGTTCGGACACACCATCACACCATGGTGTTCCAGGTGGCATTCGTTTTGAAACAATTTCCACATTGTCTTAAATGTGTACCAAACTCGCAACTTATATATTCATCTCTATGATCATATCGTAGACATTCTACACTCTTGTCACGACGATCTTCAAGTTTACTCCAAAATTACTTGAACCTTTCAATAATTCAGACTTGTGTTTCATCAAGTAAATTGCTACCTCTTGAGCTTGTGTTGGTTTTCCCTTGAAGAGGAAAGGGTGATGCAGTGAAGTAGATAAGTATTTCCCTCGGTTTGTTGAGAACCAAGGTATCAATCCAGTAGGAGGAAGAAGCAATGCCCCAATAGTAGTACCAACACAAATAATCAAACTCTTGCACCCAACGCTAAAAAGGGGTTGTCAATCCCTTCAGATTACTTCAGACCTGACACAGATAGATATAAAAGTTTGCGGAAAATAAGTAAATAAATTGCAGCAAGATATTTTTGGTTTATAGATCTGAAAGTATAATATGGAAAATAGACCCGGGGCCCATAGGTTTCATTTGAGGCTTTTCTCATAAAGGAAAATAATACGGTGGGTGAACAAATTACTGTCAAGCAATTAATAGAAAAGCGAATAATTATGAAGATATCTAAGGCAATGATCATGCATATAGGCATCACGTCCGTGTCAAGTAGTCTGAAACGATTCTACATCTAGTACTATTACTCCACATATCGACCGACTACTGCCTGGACCTAGAGTATTAAGTTCATGAAGAACAAAGTAACGCATTAAGTAAGATGACATGGTGTAGAGGCATAAACTCAAGCAATATGACGCAAACTCCATCTTTTTATCCTCGATGGCAACAATACAATACGTGCCTCACTACCCCTACTATGTCACTGCGTGAGGACACCGCAAGATTGAACCCAAAACTAAGCACTTCTCCCATTGCAAGAATTACCAATCCAGTTGGCCAAACCAAACCAATAACTCAAAGAGACTTGCTAAGACATGAAATGATACATATAAGAATTCAGAAGAGATTCAAATAATATTCGTAGATAATCTGAACATAAACTCACAATTCATCGGATCTCGACAAACACACCGCAAAAGAGTATTACATCAGATAGATCTCCATGAAGATCATGAAGAACATGGTATTGAAGATCAAAGAGAGAGAAGAAGCCATCTAGCTACAAGCTATGGACCCATAGGTCTGTGGTGAACTACTCACGCATCATCGGAGGGGCAATGGAGTTGATGTAGATGCCCTCCATGGTCAATTCCCTCTCAAGCAGATTACTGGAAAAGGCTCCCAGATTGGATCTCGCAAGAAGGGACGCTCCCGGTGGCGGAAAAGTATTTTCGTGGCTCTTTTTAGCGATGGAGGAATATTTGGGAATTAATAGGGCAAAGAATAGGGTTAGGAGGCGTGCAGGGGACCCACAAGCCAGGGGGCGCGCCCTGCAGGCTTGTGACCTCCCGGCAGGTGCCCAGCCCCCTATTCCAAGTCTCCTGGGTTTCTTGTGGTCCAAGAGAAATCATTCAAATTTTGTTCCATTTGGACTCCGTTTAATATTCCTTATGTGCAATACTCAAAAAAATGGAAAAAACTAAAATTGGCACTAGGCTCTAGATTAATAGGTTAGTCCCAAAAATAATATAAAACAACATATTAATGCATATAAAACATCCAAAACAGATAATATAATAGCATGGAACTATCAAAAATTATAGATACATTGGAGACGTATCAAGCATCCCCAAGCTTAATTCCTGCTCGTCCTCGAGTAGGTAAATGATAAAAACAAAAAATTTGATGTGGAATGATACCTAACATATTTATCCATGTAATATTCTCTATTGTGGCATGAATATTCAGATCCATAAGATTCAAAACAAAAGTCTAATATTGAAATAAAAACAATAATACTTCAAGCATACTAATAAGGCAATTGCTTCCTTTCAAAATAACATGGTATTAGAAAGTTATCCCTATAAAATCATATGGTCTGGCTATGCTCTATTTTAACCACACAAAGTATCTAAATCATGCACAACCCCGGTGAAAATCAAGCAATTGTTTCACACTTTTTATGTTCTCAAACTTTTTCAACTCTCACGCTATACATGAGCGTGAGCCATGGATATAGCACTATAGGTGGAATAGAGTATGGTGGAGGCGGCAAAAAAAGGAGAATATAGTCTCACATCAACTAGGTCGATTAACGGGCTATGGGGATGCCCATCAATAGATATGAATGTGAGTGAGTAGGGATTGCCATGCGACAAATGCACTAGAGCTATAAGTGTATGAAAGATCAAAAAGGAAACTAAGTGGTTGTGCAAAAGATATAATTCTACTAGTTATATGAAGGTGACAAAATAGGAGACTCTCTATGAAGAACATGTTTCTACTTTGGAGCACAAGTGTGGAAAAAGATAATAGCATTGTCCCTTCTCTGCTTCTCTCATTTTCTGTTTCTTTTTTTCTCTTTTTTTGGATGGGCTTCTTTGGCCTCTTTTATTTTTGGTAAAGTCCGAGACTCATCCCGACTTGTGAGGGAATCATAGCTTCCATCATCCTTTTCTCACACGGGACAATGCTCTAATAATGCGAATCATCACACTTTTATTTACTTACAACTCAAAGATTACAACTCGATATCCAGAACAAAATATGACTCTATAAGCAATATGGAAGTGATGGTGCGTGTCATAAAAATGGGACGGTGGTGTTGCATGGCAATATATCTCGGAATGGCTATGAAAATGCCATAATATGTAGATATGGTGGATGTTTTGAGGAAAATATATGGTGGCTGTTTTGAGGAAGGTGGGTTTAATGTGTTGGGGAACGTGGTACGGGAAACAAAAATTTTCCTACGCACACGCAATACCTATCATGGTGATGTCCATCTACGAGAGGGGATTTCCGATCTTCGTACCCTTGTAGATCGCACAGCAGGAAGCGTTAAGAAACGCGATTGATGTAGTGGAACGTCCTCACGTCCCTTGATCCGCCCCGCGAACCGTCCCACGAACCGTCAAGCGATCCGTCCCACGATCCGCTCCGATCTAGTGCCGAACGGACGGCACCTCCGTGTTGAGCACACGTATAGCGCGACGATGATCTCGGCCTTCTTGGTCCAGCAAAAGAGACGGAGAGGTAGGTGAGTTACCCGGCAGCGTGACGGCACTCCGGAGGTTGGTGGTGATCTATCCCAGCAGGGCTCCGCCTGAGCTCCGCAGAAATACAATCTAGAGGAAAAACCGTGGAGGTATGTGGTCGGGCTGCCATGACAAAGTTGTCTCAAATCAGCCCTAATACCTTAGTATATATAGGAGGGAGGGGGAGGGCCTTGCCTTGAGGCTCAAGGGAGCCCCAAGGGGTCGGCCGAATCAAGGTGGAGGAGTCCACCTCCAATCCTAGTCCAACTAGGATTGGAAGGTGGAGTCCTTCCCTTCCTTCCCACCTCCTTTTTTTCTTTTCTTTTGATTTCCTTATCTCCTGTGCATAGGGCCTCTTGGGCTGTCCCACCAGACAACTAAGGGCTGGTGTGGCACCCCTAAGGCCTATGGGCTTCCCCTGGGTGGGCTGCCCCCCCCCCCCCCGGTGAACATCCCGAACCCATTCGTCACTCCCGGTACATTCCCGGTAATGTCCGAAAACTTTCCGGTAATCAAATGAGGTCATCCTATATATCAATCTTCATTTTCGGACCATTCCGGAAGCCCTCGTGACATCAGTGATCCCATCCGGGACTCCGAACAATATTCGGTAACCAACCATATAACTCAAATACGCATAAAACATCGCCGAACCTTAAGTGTGCAGACCCTGCGGGTTCGAGAACTATGTAGACATGACCCGAGGGACTCCTCGGTCAATATCCAATAGCGGGACCTGGATGCCCGTATTGGATCCTACATATTCTACGAAGATCTTATCAATTGAACGTCAGTGCCAAGGATACATATAATCCCGTATGTCATTCCCTTTGTCCTTCGGTATGTTACTTGCCCGAGATTCGATCGTCAGTATCCGCATACCTATTTCAATCTCGTTTACCAGCAAGTCTCTTTACTCATTCAGTAATACAAGATACCATGACTCACATTAAGTCACATTGCTTGCAAGGCTTGTGTGTGATGTTGTATTACCGAGTGGGCCCCGAGATACCTCTCCATCACACAGAGTGACAAATCCCAGTCATGATCCATACTAACTCAACGGACACCTTCGGAGATACGTGTAGAGCATCTTTATAGTCACCTAGTTACGTTGTGACGTTTGATACACACAAGGCATTCCTCCGGTGCCAGTGAGTTATATGATCTCATGGTCATAGTAATAAATACTTGACACGCAGAAAACAGTAGCAACAAAATGACACGGTCAACATGCTACGTTCATTAGTTTGGGTCTAGTCCATCACATGATTCACTCAATGATGTGATCCAGTTATCAAGCAACAACATCTTGTACATAGTCAGAAGACCTTGACTATCCTTGATCAACTGGCTAGCCAACTAGAGGCTTGCTAGGGATAGTATTTTGTCTATGTATCCACACATCTATCTAAGTCTTCATTTAATACAATTATAGCATGGATAATAAACGATTATCTTGATACAGGAATTATAATAATAACTTATTTATCATTGCCTCTAGGGCATAATTCCAATAGTCTCTCACTTGCACTAGAGTCAATAATCTAGTCCTCACATCGTCATGCGAATTACATTGTAATAAATCTAACACCCATATAGTTATGGTGTTGATCATGCTTTGCCCATGGAAGAGGTTTAGTAAGCGGGTCTGCCACATTCAGATCCGTGTGCACTTTGCGGATATTCACGTCCTCCTCCTCGACGTAGTCGCGGATGAGGTTGAAGGGTCGTTTGATGTGTCTGGTCTTCTTGTGAAACCGTGGTTCCTTTGCTAAGTCAATGACACCCGTGTTGTCACAAAACAGGGTTATTGGATTCAGTGCGCTCGGCACCACTCCAAGATCCGTCATGAACTGCTTCATCCAGACACCCTCCTTAGCTGCCTCCGAGGCGGCCATGTACTCCGCTTCACATGTAGAATCAGCTGCGACGCTTTGCTTGGAACTGCACCAGCTTACTGCACCCCCATTAAGAATAAATATGTATCCGGTCTGCGACTTAGAGTCGTTCGGATCTGTGTCAAAGCTTGCATCGACGTAACCTTTTACAGCGAGCTGTTTGTCACCTCCATATACGAGAAACATCTCCTTAGTCCTTTTCAGGTACTTTAGGATATTCTTGACCGTCGTCCAGTGATCCACTCCTGGATTACTCTGGAACCTTCCTGCCATACTTATGGCTAGGCTAACATCTGGTCAAGTACACAGCATTGCATACATGATAGAACCTATGGCTGAAGCATAGGGGACGGTACTCATATACTCTCTATCTTTATCAGTTGCTGGGCACTGAGTCTTACTCAATCTTGCACCTTGTAAAACTGGCAAGAACCCCTTCTTGGATTGTTCCGTTTTGAACCTCTTCAAAACTTTATCAAGGTACGTGCTTTGCGAAAGTCCTATCAGGCGTTTTGATCTATCCCTATAGATCTTTATGCCTAGAATGTAAGAAGCTTCTCCTAGGTCCTTCATAGAGAAACTTTTTTTCAAGTAATCCTTTATGCTCTCCAAAAGCTCCACGCCGTTTCCAATCAGTAATATGTCATCCACATATAGTATTAGGAACGCCACAGAGATCCCACTCACTTTCTTGTAAATACAGGACTCTCCAACCACCTGTATAAACCGAAATGCTTTGATCACCTCATCAAAGAGGTTATTCCAACTGCGAGATGCTTGCACGAGTCCATAAATGGATCGCTGGAGCTTGCACACTTTCTTAGCATTTTTAGGATTGACAAAACCTTCGGGTTGCATCATATACAACTCTTCCTTAAGGAAACCGTTAAGGAACGCCGTTTTGACATCCATCTGCCAGATTTCATCATCGAAAAATGCAGCTATTGCTAACAAGATTCAGACAGACTTAAGCATCGCTACGGGTGAGAATGTCTCATTGTAGTCAATTCCTTGAACTTGTGAAAAACCCTTTGCCACAAGTCGAGCTTTATAAATGGTCACATTACCATCAGCGTCCGTCTTTTTCTTAAAGATCCATTTGTTTTGAATAGCCTTGCGGCCTTCAGGCAGTACTTCCAAAGTCCACACTTTGTTTTCATACATAGATCCTATCTCGGATTTCATGGCCTCCAGCCATTTGTTGGAATCTGGGCCCACCATTACTTCTTCATAATTCGCACGCCCATTGTTTTCCAACAACATAATTGATAAGACGGGATTACCGTACTACTCTGGAGCAGTACGTGGTCTCCTCGACCTGCGAGGTCCGATAGGAACTTGATTCGGAGTTTCATGATCATCATCATTAACTTCCTCCTCAACCGGTGTCGCAACGATAGGGGTTTCCCCTTGCCCTGCGCCACCATCTAGAGGGATGAGAGGTTCGACAACCTCATCAAGTTCTATCTTCCTCCCACTCAATTCTCTCGAGAGAAACTCCTTCTCGAGAAAAGCTCCGTTCTTAGCAACAAACACTTTGCCCTCGGATTTGAGATAGAAGGTATACCCAACTGTCTCTTTTGGGTAACCTATGAAGACGCACTTTTCTTCTTTGGGTTCCAGCTTTTCAGGCTGAAGCTATTTGACATAAGCATCACATCCCCAAACTTCAAGAAACGACAACTTTGGTCTTTTGCCATACCACAACTGATATGGTGTCGTCTCAACGGATTTCGATGGTGCCCTTTTTAAAGTGAATGCAGCTGTTTCTAATGCATAACCCCAAAACGATAACGACAAATCGGTAAGAGACATCATAGATCGCACCATCTCTAATAAAGTACGATTACGACGTTCACACACACCATTACGCTGTGGTGTTCCAGGCTGTGTCAACTGTGAAACAGTTCCACATTGTCTGAAGTGAGCACGAAACTCGAAACTCAGATATTCACCCCCACGATCAGACCGTATGAACTTGATCTTCTTGTTACGATGATTTTCGACTTCACTCTAAAATTGTTTGAACTTTTCAAATGTTTCAGACTTGTACTTCATCAAGTAGACATAACCATATCTACTCAAATCATTAGTGAAGGTGAGAAAATAACGATATCCGCCGCGTGCCTCCACACTCATCGGATCAGACACATCGGTATGTATTATTTCCAACAAGTCACTTGCATGCTCCGTTGTTCCGGAGAACGGAGTTTTAGTCATCTTGCCCATGAGGCATGGTTCGCACGTGTCAAGTGAATCAAAGTCAAGTGACTCCAAAAGTCCATCGGTATAGAGTTTCTTCATGCGCTTTACACCAATATGACCTAAGTGGCAGTGCCATAAAAACATGGCGCTATCATTGTTAACTCTAACTCTTTTGGTCTCAATGTTATGTATATGTGTATTATCACTATCAAGATTCAATATGAACAATCCTCTCACATTGGGTGCATGACCATAAAAGATATTACTCATAGAAATAGAACAACCATTATTCTCTGACTTAAACGAGTAACCGTCTCGCAATAAACAAGATCCAGATATAATGTTCATGCTTAACGCACGCACTAAATAACATTTATTTAAGTTCATAACTAATCCTGATGGTAACTGAAGTGAAACTGTGCCGACGGAGATTGCATCAACCTTGGAACCATTTCCCACGCGCATCGTCATTTCATCCTTCGCCAGCCTTCGCTTATTCCGTAGTTCCTGTTTCGAGTTGCAAATATGAGCACCAGAACCAGTATCGAATACCCAGGCACTACTAAGAGAGCTTGGTAAGTACACATCAATAACATGTATATCGAATATACCTGATTTTTCCTTGGCCACCTTCTTATCAGCCAGATACTTGGGGTAGTTGCGCTTCCAGTGACCCATACCCTTGCAATAATAGCACTCTGTTTCAGGCTTAGGTCTAGCTTTGGGTTTCTTCGTCGGATTGGCAACAGGCTTGCCGCTCTTCTTTGAGTTACCCTTCTTTCCTTTGCCGTTTCTCTTGAAACTAGTGGTGTTATTCACCATCAACACTTGATGCTCTTTACGGAGTTCTGACTCTGCGACTTTCAGCATCGCGAATAACTCGCTGGGTGACTTGTTCATCCCTTGCATGTTATAGTTCAACACAAAGCCCTTATAGCTTGGTGGCAGTGATTGAAGAATTCTGTCAGTGATAGCCTCTTGCGGGAGTTCAATCCCCAGCTTAGCTAGACGGTTTGAGGACCCAGACATTTTGAGCACATGTTCACTGACAAACGAATTCTCCTCCATCTTGCAAGCATAGAATTTGTCGGAGGTCTCATACCTCTCGATCCGGGCATTCTTCTGAAAGATAAACTTCAACTCTTGGAACATCGCATATGCTGCATGACGCTCAAAGCAACGTTGAAGCCCCGGCTCTAAGCCATACAAGACTGCACATTGAACTACTGAGTAGTCCTCCTTGCATGTTAACCAAGCGTTCTTAACATCTTGGTCAGCCGCGGCGGGTGGTTCATCTCCTAGCGCAGCATTACGGACATAATCCTTCTTCCCAACTTGCAGGAGCAACTTAATATTACGAGCCCAGTCTACAAAGTTCCTTCCATCATCTTTCAACTTAGCTTTCTCTAGGAACGTATTAAAATTCAGGCTGACGTCGCGTGAGCCATTGATCTACAACACAAATATTTTCAAAGTGGACTTAGACAATGTTCAAGATAATTAGAGTTTAACTAATCAAATTACTTGCTAAACTCCCACTCAAAAATTACATCTCTCTAGTCATTTGAGTGGTTCATGATCCAATTCCACTAGCTCAAGTCCGATCATCACGTGAGTTGAGGATAGTTTCAGTGGTAAGCATCCCTATGCTTATCATATCAACTATATGATTCATGATCGACCTTTCGGTCTCATGTGTTCCGAGGCCATGTCGGCACATGCTAGGCTCGTCAAGCTTAACCCGAGTGTTCAGCGTGTGCAACTGTTTTGCACCCGTTGTATGTGAATGTTGAGTCTATCACTGTAACATCCCAAAATTATAAATTTTGGAATGTTAATACAATTATTAGATTGATTGTTTGTTTGTTTGTGTGATTGAAACTTGAGTGGAATTTGAAATTTTTTAAAACTTTTGAATGAGAGGCAATAAAATGACTTTCCCATTTTCTTTTGAATCCAAATTCATCCATTTAAAATTAGTGAGAGAAGATAACATGACTTCTTCAACTATAAAAAAATTTGAATGAATGTGGCATTTGATTTTTTTCCTTTGGTTTTTGATTTGAATTTTATTTTTGACACAAGATTTCAACCACAATTTTATTTCCTCACAATATACTTGCCAAGCAAGAAAGAGAGGAGGTAACATGACACCCCCCAAAAAAATAAAAGTCAGAAGAAAAATAGTACCAAAAATTTTAAAGACAAAATTTGGATTTTATTGAATTTTAAAGAAATATTTTTTTATAAAGTTTTTATTTTGTGAAAAATAAAATGATCATGTTGTAGGAAATTTTATTCTGGAAATTTTGATATATAATATGCCTATATAAAATATTCTCTTAATTTCATTTATATTTTTTTTCGTTGTTTATTTTCAAAAAATAAAAAACGCACTATTCACTAGGAAACACGGTTCATCCGAGAAAAAAAGAGTTGGCCGGACTTGCCTGTGGCCTGGCCGAAATTTACTTGGCCCATGGGCATTTGGTCCCTTCTTTTCTCCTCTTTACGTATATGTTTAGTCCCACATTGCCTAGCTATTGACCTTTAGACCTTCTTTCCACCTATAAATATAGACCCATAGGAGCATTCAAAAATCATGTATTTCGGGTTAAATCAATCTTTTGGTTTGACTAGGTTTAGCAAATAAAAATATTCTCTTCTCTTTGGCGGGATTTCTCGAAGTCGTCTCCTCTTTGAAATTATCTCTTCTCTGCTAGTATACGGTAGAGTAATTAGATTTATCAATTAGTCTCTGTATTTACACATTAGTCCTAGAATTCTTTTAGACATAGCACTTTTATTCCGTAAAACACCTTGGCTCTGATTTTTCAAATAGCCATAACTTTTTACTCGTTTATCCGAATTAGATGAAACCAACGCCTAGAGTTTCGTCTTGATCCCACCTATCCGGTGAACCTATCATATCAACTTTTTGAAATTTTCAAATTTCGAAATTTGTTCAGATTCATATTCAAACTTCTTTTGATCATATCTTTTTATCCGTAGCTCCGTTTTAGATGAATCCAATTGCGTCGGATTTGTATCAAAGTATTCTTCCCGTTTGTATCATTAGTTTTAACTTTTCAACTTATAATTTTTATCAAACCAGATTTATCTATTAGTGCCCAAAAGTGTTCAGATCGTTCTAAGCTGATTCAATGTTATATTGAAATATTTGTATCTTTTGATCCGCTATTTCAAATGTAGTAATTCTTTTTTTCTACATGCTCATATAGATCTCCTATATCCAGTAACATCATTAGTTTCGACCTTTGAACCTTACAAATTTGAGCGATTCAAATTTGTATTCGAACATTCATTTGATCTTATCTTGCAAATCGTAACACCTTTTCAATTGATTCCATTTACCCCTAAATACTCATGTCATATATTTTTGTACATAACCAATGTACTTTAGTTCAACATCTTTTGACCTTCTGAATGCAAATTCAATTCATACTTCAATTCGCTATAACTTGTGTTGTAGTTGTGGTGCTCCATTTCAAGAAATTATTTCTACAAATAAATTCTTATGTCTTATACTATTTGTCAAACAACATTCATGTTGTTCTCCCAATATTTTTGATCATCTTCCATAGTTTATGCAAGTCGAGCTTATATAGCGATAGTTGATCATCCTTTGACTGTTTTGAGTTGACCCCTTTCACCTTTCCTTTACAACACACTTAGAACCTATTTTTTATTAAACCTTAGTATGTTGTTATTTTGCACAAAGATATGTTTTGTTCTTATGTTCTTTTGGTTCTTCCTTTTGGCATGGATGTTTATTGAATGCTATTCGTTTACGATAGATTGCTCGGAGTGCGACGAGTAGAATTATCAGGATTTTGAGAGCGACTATCTTCATCAAGTAATACCAGGCAAGTCATTTGATCATGTATCACCTATGTTTTATGCATCGTAGTTCTACCATCCTATGCCCAATTGCATGCTGAGTAGGTACTTGGAAATTATGGTTACATATTGTAGTGTTATGTGGTAGGCACCCAACAACCCCGTTACTTGGCCCAGGACGACAAATTTCATATTGCTATGCTTGAGTAGACGGGATTCTGGTTGAGAGTTTATCATGAGTGATGCGAGAATAATTTAGTAACCAAGATCGGTTAAGTCAAGACTTTTCAAGACCTCGTGATGCAATGCAACTCTGGGTGAAGGACGGTTGATCGGCTCCCTGGAGAAACCAGTGGATGACCCGGGATGCTGGAGACATGTCATGACATCTTGCGGAAAGCTTCGCCCAGGCTCAAAGTGACGGACAGATATTTTCAAGACCCAAGGCTTACCTACACAGCCACAAGTCATTATGGGCTCTGGCTTGGTTGGACAACGTGGCGACTCTGGACAGGCGGTGCTAGCAGATGTAGAAGAACGGTAGGATTGGATGGGCACCGACAGGGGATCAGAGGGACCCGTTGAAAGACCATGTTTTGATCATCCGGTCTTCAAACACCCTGAAGTGCGAGGACATACACGGAGGCGATCAAATCTTGTGGGGAACGTGTGCAAAACTCTACAGAGTACTCAAACCTAATCGATTAGCCGTGTCCACGGTCATGGACAACTTGAGCCGAAGGCATTGAAATTTTCCTGAACTCTCAACACAATTTAATAACGATGTGGGAATTATTGACAACTCGGGTACGAGAATTGGTTGGCGGAACCATCTCGTTAACAACAAACAATGTAGTAATATTTTGCTTTTAACCCTCTCGCGATGTAGGAGAAAACTTGATTTTCGCTAAAAACTTATAGCCCCACCTGCCATATATGCATGTAGAATAGATGATTATTATTTCACCCCCTCTCTTTGATGACTTGCCGGCATATTCAATATGCTGACCTACACGGCTGCAACGTCTTATGTTGCAGATACTTTCTTCGACGAGTAAGTGTACGATTCAGAGTTACAGTCCGCACTCAACCTGCCGTTGGTGTTATTTGGGACTCCACTCCCTTGACTGCTTCCGCTAAGATTTTAAGGTATATATATCAGTTTTATGCTATTTACATGTGATTGCACTTTGATATATACATTGATGTACTGTGTGTGCCAGCATATTGATCCAGGGATGGCACAGATACACAGAGGCTTGACTCGTGTTGAGTCGGGTCGCTACAATCACACACGATCATCACATGGTGTCTCGAAACGACGAACTGTAGCAACGGTACACAGTCGGGGAGAACACAATTTCGTCTTGAAATTTTAGTGAGAGATCACCTCATAATGCTACCGTCGTTCTAAGAAAAATAAGGTGCAAGAAAGGATTAACATCACATGCAATTCATAAGTTACATGATATGGCCATCATCATGTGCTTCTTGATCTCCATCACCAAAGCATCGACACGGTCTTCTTGTCATCGGCGCCACATCATGATCTCCATCAACATGTCGCCATCGGAGTTCTCGTGCTACTCATGCTATTACTACTAAAGCTACGTCCTAGCAACATAGTAAACGCATCTGCAAGCACAAACATTAGTTTAAAGACAACCCTATGGCTCCTTCGATTGCCGTACCATCGACGTGCAAGTCGATATTAACTATTACAACATGATCATCTCATACATCCAATATATCACATCACATTGTCCGCCATATCACATCAGAAGCATATCGTGCAAAAACAAGTTAGACGTCCTCTAATTGTTGTTGCATGTTTTACGTGGTGGCCATGGGTATCTAGTAGGATCGCATCTTACTTACGCAAACACCACAACGGGGATGTATGAATTGCTATTTAACCTCTCTCCAAGGACCTCCTCGGTCAAATACAATTCAACTAAAGTTGGAGAAACCGACACTCGCCAGTAAGCTTTGAGCAACGGGGTTGCTCGTAGCGATGAAACTAGTCTCTCGTAAGCGTACGAGTAATGTCGGTCCGAGCCGCTTCGATCCAACAATACCGCGGAATCAAGAAAATACTATGGAGGGCAGCAAATCGCACATCACCGCCCACAAAAAACATTTGTGTTCTACTCGAGATGACATCTACGCATGAACCTAGCGCATGATGCTACTGTTGGGGAACGTGGTACGGGAAACAAAAAATTTCCTACGCACACGCAATACCTATCATGGTGATGTCCATCTACGAGAGGGGATTTCCGATCTACGTACCCTTGTAGATCACACAGCAAGAAGCGTTAAGAAACGCGGCTGATGTAGTGGAACGTCCTCACGTCCCTCGATCCGCCCCGCGAACCGTCCCACGAACTGTCCCGCGATCCGTCCCACGATCCGCTCCGATCTAGCGCTGAACGGACGGCACCTCCGCGTTCAGCACACGTACAGCGCGACGATGATCTCGACCTTCTTGATCCAAAAGAGAGAAGGAGAGGTAGATGAGTTCTCCCGTAGTGTGACAGAGCTCCGGAGGTTGGTGGTGATCTATCCTAGCAGGACTCCGCCCGAGCTCCGCAGAAATACGATATAGAGGAAAAACCGTGGAGGTATGTGGTCGGGCTGCCGTGGCAAAGTTGTCTCAAATCAGCCCTAATACCTCAGTATATATAGGAGGGAGGGGGAGGGCCTTGCCTTGAGGCTCAAGGGAGCCCCAAGGGGTCGGCCGAATCAAGGTGGAGGAGTCCACCTCCAATCCTAGTCCAACTAGGATTGGAAGGTGGAGTCCTTCCCTTCCTTCCCACCTCCTTTTTTTCTTTTCTTTTGATTTCCTTATCTCCTGCGCATAGGGCCTCTTGGGCTGTCCCACCAGCCCACTAAGGGCTGGTGCGGCACCCCTAAGGCCTATGGGCTTCCCCCGGTTGGGCTCCCCCCCCCCCCCGGTGAACATCCGGAACCCATTTTTCACTCCCGTTACATTCCCAGTAATGTTCGAAAACTTTCCGGTAATCAAATGAGGTCATCCTATATATCAATATTCGTTTCCGGACCATTTCGGAAACCCTCGTGACGTCCGTGATCCCATCTGGGACTCCGAACAACATTCGGTAACCAACCATATAACTCAAATACGCATAAAACATCACCGAACATTAAGTGTGCAGACCGTGTGTGTTCGAGAACTTTGTAGACATGACCCGAGGGACTCCTCGGTCAATATCCAATAGCGGGACCTGGATGCCCATATTGGATCCTACATGCTCTACGAAGATCTTATCGATTGAACCTTAGTGCCAAGGATTCATATAATCCCGTATGTCATTCTCTTTGTCCTTCGGTATGTTACTTGCCCGACATTCGATCGTGAGTATCCGCATACCTATTTCAATCTCGTTTACCAGCAAGTCTCTTTACTCGTTTCGTAATACAAGATCCGCTGACTTACATTAAGTCACATTGCTTGCAAGGCTTGTGTGTGATGTTGTATTACCGAGTGGGCCCCGAGATACCTCTCCGTCACACGGAGTGACAAATCCCAGTCTTGATCCATACTAACTCAACGGACACCTTCAGCGATACCTGTAGAGCATCTTTATAGTCACCCAGTTACGTTGTGACGTTTGATACACACAAGGCATTCCTCCGGTGCCAGTGAGTTATATGATCTCATGGTCATAGGAATAAATACTTGACACGCAGAAAACAGTAGCAACAAAATGACACGATCAAGATGCTACGTTCATTAGTTTGGGTCTAGTCCATCACATGATTAACTCAATGATGTGATCCAGTTATCAAGCAACAACATCTTGTACATAGTCAGAAGACTTTGACTATCCTTGATCAACTGGCTAGCCAACTAGAGGCTTGCTAGGGACAGTGTTTTGTCTATGTATCCACACATGTATCTAAGTCTTCATTTAATACAATTATAGCATGGATAATAAACGATTATCTTGATACAGGAATTATAATAATAACTTATTTATCATTGCCTCTAGGGCATAATGCCAACATAATGTACCGGCGAGAGTTGCGCGGTACTAGAGAGGCTAGAAAAGTGGAAGGGTGAGAGTGAGTATAATCCATGAACTCAACTAGTCATAAAGAACTCACATACTTATTGCAAAAGCTTATTAGTTATCTAAGCAAAGTATTAGACGCATGCTCCTAGGGGAAGGGTTGGTAGTAGTTAACCATCGTGTGATCCCGACCTCCACACAAAGACTGACAATCATTAAACAAATCATGCTCTGACTTCATCACATAACGGTTCACCATACGTGCATGCTACAGGAATCTCAAGTTTAACTCATGTATTTCTTATAATTCACAATTACCTACTAGCATGACTCTCATATTACCATCTTCATATATGAAGACTATATGCAAGTAATCAAACTTCTCATCATATTCAATGCACTTAATATTAAAGTTTTTATTATATCCCTCTTGGATTCCCTTTATATTACGACTAAATTCATAACCTAAACCAATTACCATGCTGTTGAAAGAATTCTAAATAATAATATAAGTGAGGTACAAGAGTTTAATAATTTCCATAAAACACCACACCGTCGTGCTCTAAAAGATATAAGTGAGGCACTAGAGCAACATTGCCTAGATCAAAATATATAAGTGAAGCACAAAGAGTATTCTAATAAATTCACTATTTAGTGTGTCTCTATTAAAAGATGTGTGCAGCAAGAATAATTGTGGTAAACTAAAAAGTAAAGCCTCATATCATACAAGATGCTCCAAGCAAAACACATATCATGTGGTGAATAAAAATATAGCCTCAAGTAAATTTACCGATGGATTGAAGAATTGGTATCCTTGAATATGTCTTGGGGTGCCTTGGGAATCCCCAAGCTTAGGCTCTTGCCACTCCTTATTCCGTAGTCCATCAAATCTGTACCCAAAACTTGAAAACTTCACAACACAAAACTCAACAGAAAACTCATGAGATCTGTTAGTATAAGAAAAATAAATCACCACTTTAGGTACTGTTGTGACCTCATTCTTTATTTATATTGAAGTAATAGTTACTGTATTCCAAATTCTCCATGGTTCATAACCCCCGATACAACCCATAGATTCATCAAAATAAGCAAACAACACAACGAAAACAGAATCTGTCAAAAAACAGAACAATCTGTAGCAATCTGTTTACTTCGAATATTTCTGTAACTCCAAAAAATCTTATAAATTAGGACAATATGGGAAATTTGTAAATCAGTCTTGTGTAAAACATTCAAAATAATAGCACATTCCAATGAATTTATAAAATTCCTGGACTGAGAGCGAAAGTTTGCGTTTTTCAGCAAAATCAACTTCCAAACACCGTAGACCATTACAAAGGTCTTACTTGGCTCAAACACTAATTAAAACAAGAAAACACAATTATTACAGAGGTAATAATGTGTGTAGAACTCAAAAACAAAAGCAAAAACAAAAGCATAGAAATAAAATTGGGTTGCCTCCCAACAAGCGCTATTGTTAAACGCCCCTAGCTAGGCATAATGCAATAGATCTAGGTATTGTCATCTTTGGTATGCAATCCATAAGTAGCTCTCATAATAGATTCATAAGGTAATCTTATTTTTTTCTAGGAAAGTGCTCCATGTCTTTCCTTAATGGAAATTGGAATCTAATATTTTCTTCTTTCATATCAATAATTGCACCAATTGTTCTAAGGAAAGGTCTACCAAGAATAATAGGACATGTAGAATTGCAATCTATATCAAGAACAATGAAATCTACGTGCACATAATTCCTATATTCAATAATAAGAACATCAATAATCCTTCTAGTAGGTTTCTTGATTGTAGAATCCGCTAGATGCAAATTCAAAGAGCAATCATCAAATTCACGAAATCCTAACACGTCACATAATTTTTTGGGATTGTGGAAACGCTCGCACCCGAATCACACAAAGCATGGCACTCATAGTCTTTGATTTTAATCTTAATAGTATGTTCCCACTCATCATAAAGCTTTCTAGGTATAGAAACTTCCAACTCAAGTTTTTCTTCAAAAGATTTCATCATAGCATCCACAATATGTTTATAAAATCTTTATTTTGATTATAAACATGCGAAGAATTCAACATGGATTGCAACAAGGAAACACAATCAATCAAAGAGAAACTATCATAATTAAAGTCATTTAAATCCAAAAGAGTGGGCTCACTGCTATTTAAAGTTTTGACCTCTTCCATCCCGTTTTTATCAGTCTTATCATTAAGATCTAAAAACTCTGAATCATTTGGACTCCTTTTAACTAAAGTTGACACATCTCCAGTCCCATCTTTTTAAAGATTTATACTAGAAAACAAAGATTCAATAGGTGCCACATCAATTATTTTGAGATCTTCATCAATGCTTAAAGATTCTGGCTTCGCGGCCATTTTATTAACTAAGGTGGCTTGTTTTTAGAAATTTGGCCTGCTAAATTTTTGAGGTGAGCAAACTAAGATTTTAAACCACAAAATTCCTTGGCCATATCATCAATTCTTTATTCATGTAGTCAAGCATAAACCTTTGTTCTTTAACTCATTCCTAAAGGAACTATTATGGTCAAATTGGAGCGACATGAACCCTTTAGCATTATTATCAATATCTTCCAACTTCTTAAGATACGGATCAAAACTTTTGGGTTGAGCCATGGAAACGAACAAACAAAAAAGACGACCGGAAGAAGGGCAAAAAAGGCAAATCTTTTTGGTATTTTTTGAAAATAGTTTTAGAAGTCGGGGAGAGGAAAACGAGAGGTAAATGGCAGACAAAGTAAATGCAAGAGATGAGTTTGTGATGGGTACTTGATAGGCTTGATCCTGCTATGTATCCTCCCCGACAACGGCGCCAGAAATCCTTCTTGCTACCTCTTGAGCTTGCGTTGGTTTTCCCTTGAAGAAGAAAGGGTGATGCAGCGAAGTAGATAAGTATTTCCCTCGGTTTGTTGAGAACCAAGGTATCAATCTAGTAGGAGTATCAAGCAAGGCCCCAATAGTAGTACCTACACAAATAATCATACTCTTGCACCCAACGCTAAAAAGAGGTTGTCAATCCCTTCAGAGTTATATGCAAGGATGAGATCTGATAGAGATAGATATAAAAGATTGCGGAATAAAAATTAAATAAATTGCAGCAAGATATTTTTGGTATTTTTGGTTTATATATCTGAAAGTATAATATGGAAAATAGACCTAGGGGCCATAAGTTTCACTAGACGCTTCTCTCATAAAGGAAAACTATACGGTGGATGAACAAATTACTGTCGAGCAATTAATAGAAAAGTGAATAATTATGAAGATATCTAAGGCAATGATTATGCATATAGGCATCACGTCCGTGTCAAGTAGACCGAAACGATTCTGCATCTACTACTATTACTCCACACATCGACCAACTCCTGCATGCATCTAGAGTATTAAGTTCATGAAGAACAGAGTAACACATGATGTAGAGGGATAATCTCAAGAAATATGATGAAAACCCCATCTTTTTATCCTCAATGGCAACAATACAATACGTGCCTCGCTATCCCTACTATGTCACTCGGTGAGGACACCGCAAGATTGAACCAAAAACTAAGCACTTATCGCACTGCAAGAATTACCAATCTAGTTGGCCAAACCAAACCAATAACTCGAAGAGACTTGCTAAGATATGAAATAATAAATATAAGAATTTAGAAGACATTCAAATAATATTCATAGATAATCTGAATATAAACTCACAATTCATCGGATCTCGATAAACACATCGCAAAAGAGTATTACATCGGATAGATTTCCATGAAGATCATGAAGAATATGGTATTGAAGATCAAAGAGAGAGAAGAAGCCATCTAGCTACTAGCTATGGACCCATAGGTCTATGGTGAACTATTCACGCATCATCGGAGGGGAAATGGAGTTGATGTAGATGCCCTTCGTGATCAATTCCCTCTCTGATAGGTAACCGAATAAGGCTCCCAGATTGGATCTCACGGGAACAGAGGCTCCCGGCAGTGGAAAAGTATTTTCGTGGCTCTTTTTAGCGATGGGGACTATCTGGGAATTTATTGGGCAAAGAATAGGGTTAGGAGGCCTGCAGGGGACCCACAAGCTAGGGGGCGCAGCCACCCCCCTAGGGCGCGCCCTGCAGGCTTGTGGCCTCCCGGCAGGTGCCTTTCCCCCTACTCCAAGTCTCCTGGGTTTCTTGTTGTCCAAGAAAAATCATTCCAGAGATTCTTTTTTACGTTTGAACTCCGTTTAATATTCCTTATCTGCAATACTCAAAAACATGGGAAAAACCCAGAAACTGGCAGTGGGCTCTAGATTAATAGGATAGTCCCAAAAATAATTTAAAATAGCATATTAATGCATATAAAACATCCAAAACAGATAATATAATAGCATGGAACAATAAAAAATTATAGATACGTTGGAGATGTATCATAAATATACTAGTATCTACACAAATCATCTCTGAAGTAAGAACATAATGATATCCACTGCGTGCCTCACCACTCATTGGACTGCATACATCAAAATGTATTACTTCCAAAAAGTTACTTTCTATATCCATCTCACTAGAAAACGAGGCCTTCAGCCATCTTGCCCATGTGGAATGATTTGCATGTCTCAAGTGATTCAGAATCAAGTGAGTCCAAACGATCCATCTGCATGGAGTTTCTTCATCCGTTTACACCAATAGGCATGGTCCGCATGTCTCAAACGAAAACGAGTCAGTCCAAAGATCCATCACTATGGAGCTTCTTCATTCGTTTTTATACCAATATGACTCAAGCGGCAGTGCCACAAGTAAGTGGTATTATCATTACTACTTTGTATCCTTTGGCATCAATATCATACAAATGTGTACCACTACGATCGAGATTCAATAAACCATTGATGGCATTTATTCAAGCAAATAAAACCATTATTCTCTTTAAATTAATAATCGCAATAAACACGATCTAATCATGTCCATGGTCAACGCAAACACCAAATAACATTTATTTAGGTTCAACACTAATCCCGATGGTAGAGGGAGCGTGTGATGTTTTCTCACATCAACCTTGAAATTTCTTCCAACACACATCATCACCTCACCCTTGCTAGTATCCATTGATTTTGTAGCTTTTATTTCAAGTGACTAACCCTTAGCAACCGAACCGGTATCTAATACCCTGGTGCTACTAGGAGTACTAGTAAAGTACACATCAATATCATGTATATCCAATATACTTTCGTCAACTTTGCTAACCTTCTCATCTACCAAGTAACTAGGGGAGTTCCGTTCCAGTGATCGTTCCCCTCATAATAGAAGCACTCAATCTCGGGTTTGGGTTTAACCTTGGGTTTCTTCACTAGAGCGGCAACTGGTTTTCCTTTCATGATGTATCCCTTCTCTAAACTAGTGGTTTTACTAACCATTAACAGTTGATGCTCCTACTTGATTTCGACCTTCGCGGTGTCAAACATCACGAATAGCTCAAGGATCATCATCTCTATACCTGATATGTTATAGTTCATCACGAAGCTCTGTAGCTTGGCGGCAGTGACTTTGGAGAACTATGTCAATCACTATCTTATCTGGAAGATCAAATCCCACTCGATTCAAGTGATTGTAGCATTCACACAATCTGAGCACATGCTCAACGATTGAGCTTTCTTCCCTTACTTTGTAGACTAAGAATCTTGTCGGAGGTCTTATACCTCTCAGCACGGGCACGAGCCTGAGATCCCAATTTCATCTCTTGGAGCATCTCATATGTCTCCTGACGTTCGAAACGTTTTCGGCGCCTCAATTCTAGGTCGTTTAAGCATTATGCACTGAACTATCATGTAGTCGTCAAAAACGTGTATGTCAGATGTTCGCAACATCTACAGACGATGCTCGGGGTTTAGCACACCGAGCAGTGCATTAAGGACATAATCCTTCTGTGCAGCAATGAGGACAATCCTCAGTTTATGAACCTAGTCCGCATAATTGCTACTATCATCTTTCTACTAAATTTTCTCTAGGAACCTATCAAAAACAATAGAGCTACAACGCAAGATACAATATAATTTGCAAATACCGTTTGACTATGTTTATGATAATGAGTTCAATTAATCATATTACTTGAGAACTCCCACTCAAATTGACATCCCTCTAGTCATTCGAGTGTCGCATGATCCAAATTCACCAACTCAAGTCCGATCATCGCGTGAGTTGAGTTTAGTTTCAATGGTGAACATCTCCATGTTGATCATATCCACTATATGACTCTTGCTTGACCTTTAGGTCTTGTGAGTTCCGAGGCCATGTATGTACATGCTAGTCCCGTCGAGTTTAACCCGAGTGTTCCGCGTGTGAAACTATTTTGCACCTGTTGTATGTGAACGTAGAGTCTATCACGCCACATCATCAAGTGATGTCTCTAAACGACGAACTGTCGCAATGGTGCATAGTCGGAGAGAACACAATTTTGTCTTGAAATTTTAGTGAGGGCTCACCTTATAATGCTACCGTCGTCCTAAGCAAAACAAGGTGCATAAAAGTATTAACATCACATGCAAATCATAAGTGACATGATGCCATGAACTTGTGCTTCTTGATCTCCATCACAAAGCACCGGCATGATCTCCATCGTCATCGGCGCCGCACCATGATCTCCATCATTGTGCTGCCATCGAGGTTGTTAAGCTAACTATGTTGTTACTACTAAAGCTACTACTAGTGATAAAGAAAAGCATATACAAACGCAAAATAATTAAAGAAAATCCTCTCGCTCCTGCCGGTTGTCGTAGCATCGATGTGCAAGTCTATATTTAACTATTACAACGTGATCATATCACACATCCAGTTTATCATATCATGTCTTTGGCCATATCACATCACATGCATACCCTGCAAAACCAAGTTAGACGTCCTCTAATTTGTTGTTGCATGTTTTACGTGGCTACTATGGGTATCTAGTATGATCGCATCTTAATTACGCAAAACCACAACGGTGATATGCAAGTTGCTATTTAATCTTCTCCAAGGACCGCCTCGGTCAAATCCGATTCAACTAAAGTTGAAGAAATAGACACCCGCGAGACATCTCTATGCAACAAGTTGCATGTTAGTCGATGAAACCAGTCTCTCGTCAGTGTACGAGTAAAGTTGGTCCAGGTCGCTTCAATCCAACAATACCTTCGAATCAAGAAAAGACTAAGGAGGGCAGCAAATTGAACATCAACGCCCACAAACTCTTTTGTGCTCTACTCGAGATATCATCTACGCATGAACCTAGATCTGATACCACTTTGGAGAGCGTCGCATGGGAATAAAATCCTACGCGCACACAAGATCTATCCATGGTGATGACCATCTACGAGAGGGAAGAGTGTGTCTACATACCCTTGTAGATCGCTGAGCGGAAGCGTATATAACACGGTTGATGTAGTGGAACATCTTCTCTATCCGAATCGCAGTCCGTCCAGCAATCTCATCATGATCCATCCCGTGATCTCATCACGATTCTTACCGATCTAGCGTCGAACGAATGGCACATCCGCGTTCAGCACACGTACGGCTCGATGACGTATCCTCGTTCCTGATCCAGCAAGAGAGGAAGGAGAAGTAGATGGGATCTCAACCAGCACGACGGCATAGTGGAGATGATGATGGAGCAGTGCTAGCAGGGCTTCGCCAAGCGCCATTGGAACCGATCTGAGGAGAAAACGGAGTTATGGGAGAGGTAGGGCCGACACCGGGGTGTGGGAATTGGTGTGTTCAGCCCCTCCCTCTCCCCCACTATATATAGGAGGCTAGGAGGAGGGTTGGGTCGCAGCCCTAGACCCTCCTCCAAGGAGGGGGAGTGGGCCTAGGGAGGTTTCCTCCCTTCCCAAGGCACCTAGGAGGTGACTTCCCCTTTAGGGACTCTTCCCTCCCAACTGCATGGGCCCTTGGGGGCTGGCCCAACAAGGCTTGGATGCCCCCTTACAACCCATGCATGTCCTAGGGGCTCGAGGGACCATTATGGAATCCTCCGGAACCCTCTGGAACCTTCCAGAAACTTCCCCGTACAATACCGATAAAACTTGAAATATTTCCAGTAGCCAAAATAGGACTACCCATGTACAAATATTTACCTCCGGACCATTCCGGAGCTCCTCATAACGTTCAGGATCTCATCCAAGACCCTGAACAACATTCGTTCACCAACATACATATCCCAATACTACTCTAGCGTCAACGAACGTTAAGTGTGCAGACCCTGCGGGTTCGAGAACTCTGCAGACATGACCAAGACAACTCTACGGTCAATAACCAATAGCGGGATCTGGATGCCCATATTGCTTCCTACATATTCTACGAAGATCTTTATCGGTCGTACCACGTTGTTAAGGATTCAATCAATCCCGTATGCAATTCCCTTTGTCCATCGGTATGTTACTTGCCCGAGATTCGATCGTCGGTATCTCCATACCTAGTTTAATATCGTTACCGGCAAGTCTCTTTACTCATTCTATAATACAAGATCCCGTGACTAACTCTGTAATCACATTGCTTGCAAGGCTTATTGTGATGTTGTATTACCGAGTGGGCCCCAAGATACCTCTCCGTCACACGGAGTGACAAATCCCGGTCTCGATTCATGCCAACCCAACACACACCTTCGGATATACCTGTAGAGCACCTTTATAGTCACCCATTTACGTTGCGACATTTGATACACACAAGGTATTCCTCCGGTGTCCGGGAGTTGCATGATCTCATGGTCATAGGAACAGATACACTCACATGCAGAAAACAGTAGCAATAAACTGACACGATCGTATGCTATGTTCATAGTTTGGGTCTTGTCCATCACATCATTCTATTAATGATGTGATCCCATTATCAAACGACATCTCATGTCTATGGCCAGGAAATCTTGACCATCTTTGATCAACGAGCTAGTCAACTAGAGGCTTAATAGGGACAGGGTGTTGTCTATGTATCCACACATGTATTTGAGTTTCTAATCAATACAATCCTAGAATGGATAATAAACGATTATCATGAACAAGGAAATATAATAATAACCAATTTATTATTGTCTTTAGGGCATATTTCCAACACTATATTCGTACACATGTTACACGGTCACCTAGTGGCAAAGCGCTTCTTCATCACTCGGCCGCCCCGTGCGCCATCGCTACATCGAGTGCGTCTTCATCACATGGCCGCCCCGCGCGTCGCCACTCTGATCAATGCGCCTACATCACTTGGCCGCCCAGCGCGTCGCCACTCAGCTGGAAACACCTAAATCACTCGGCCGCCACACGCTTTATCGCTCCATCAAGCGCGTCTTCATCCCATGGCCGCCCCGCGCGTCGCCATTCTGCTGGACGCGCCTACATCACTTGGTCGCCCAGCGCGACGCCACTCGGTTGGACTCGTCTCCATCACTTGGCTGCCTCGTGCACCGTCACTCCACCGAGCGCGTCTTCATCACATTGCCGCCCTCGCGCGTCGCAACTCTGCTGGATGCGCCCACATCACTTGGCTGCCCAGCGCGTTGCCACTCGGTTGGACACGTCTGCATCACCCGGCCGCCTCGTGCGTTATCACTTCTCTAAGTGTGTCTTCATCACATGGCCGCCCCTACGTCGCTGATACGTCCTAAACGTATCTATAATTTCTGCTTGTTCCATGATCTTTTGGGTGACATTGTTATATGCTTTGCTACACTTTCATACCTTTTTACACATATTTGGACTAACCTACTAACTCAGTGCACCCAGTGCGAGTTTGTGTTTGCCGATGTCCTTTTTGCAAGGAATTTTACCCAAATTTTCAGAGTCCCAAAAATCCCAAGAAAATATATAAATATTAGTGTGACGGAAGCTTCCAGAGCACAAAATATGGGCTACAAGGGAGCCAGGGGCTGCCCAGGCGGCATCCCAGCGCGGCCTGGCCCCTGGCCACGCCCACAGGTCGCCTGGGTGGCTCCCACCTCCTTTGTCGCCCTCCTTTGGCCTATATTTACCCCTCCGATCGGAAACCCTTCTAGGAGATCCAGAATCGCAAATTTCTCCATCGTTCCGCTGCGGCAGCGCTTCCAAGATCGGGAGCCTCAAAAGACCTCTTCCCGGCACCCTGCCGGAGGGAGGATTGACCTTCGGGAGCTTCTCCACCACCATGGACGCTTCCCGAACGTGCCGTGAGTAGTCCTCCTTGGACCATGAGTCCATGACCAGTATCTATGTGATGTCTTCTTTCCAATCTTGTGCTTCAATGATTAGCCCTTGTGAGCTGCCCTACATGATGAAGGCATCTATGTAATTTTCCTGCTATTGCTATGCTCGGTTTGCTGGGATCCGATGGATTATGAGATTATGTTCAGATTGTGACGATTTATATATCTGATTACCCTTTTATATTATGTTATTTAGTGATTCATGCATGTTCTCCGTTGCTCTTTATTGCTTTGGCCGAGTAGTAGATTGTAACTCCAAGAGGGAGCATTATGCATGATTGTGGGTTCATGCCCCCTGATGTCTAGCTTGAGTGACAGAAACATGAGACTAGGGTATGTGCTATTGCCACCAGGGAGAAAACAACGGTGCTTGTGATCACGGTTGCAAGGATTGTTTACCTTACACAAAGTTCATTAATGCAGTTGTCCGTTGCTTTGAGTTTACACATTGGGTGGGGCTCGCAACTTTATAGCAGCGAGATGTTCTGGATAGATTTCCGAAGGTGGATGATTAGTAAGTAGATGTTGATGAATAAATGGTCTATTTGTCTTGGCGTACTGCCCGTTACTATTGAGCCTCTAACTTTTAAGTAGCATAATTAGCATTGCGGTGCGTTTATAATTATGTCAATTGACCAGCTGTAATTTGTTTGCCCATGCATAGTTGTTTATCGTCTTTTGGGAGAGAGACATCACTAGTGAACATAATGTGACTCAGGTCCATATTACCACCATTTCTTACACCTCCACCATTTACTGTTATTATTTACTTTTCCGTTGCAATCACTATCACTATTCCCGCTTGTGTTTTGATCCTTTGCAAACTACAAGGCCGGAGAGATTGATAACCTCTTTGTACTCATTGGGAGCAAAGTTATTTGTTGTGTGTGTAGGACCACGTCTTCTGTTAGCGCCAGAGCAGCAGACACCTACTTGTTGATCCTCGGAGTCCTCCTGGTTCGATAAACCTTACAGTCCCCGTGTAAGGGAAATCTGTTGCTAACTACATCTCCACCTTCCACTTCGAGTAACCAACGAGGGGCGAGAAGTATATCCATCAACTCGTCATCAAGCAAATTTCTCGCGCCATTGCCGGGGAATCGAGTATTCACGATAAGGGGGTTGCACACTATCTTTTACCTTTGCTTTTTAGTCTTGTTAGTTTGCTTTCTAGTTTTTGCTTTAGAGTCTTATACCAAAAACCACAAAAAATTAGTTACTTTGCTTTGTTTAGTCAGTATGTCTAAGTCCTTTGCCTTTGGTGTTGCACCAGAAGGAGAGATTCTTACCTTCAAACAAAGGGTTGGAGAAAGTTTGAAAGATACTCGGTATAGAATTAAAGATTCTCAAGATAGAGCCACCAAGAAGCAATCTACCACTATTTTGCTTAGAAATTTTTATGTTGGTATTACTTCTTGGAATAGGTTTGTTCTAGACACGGCAATAGGTGGGAATTTCTTGGAAGCTCCCGTTTGGGAGGCTCTTAACGTTATGGAAAATCTTGTGGGAATCCCACCTATTGTTGACATAAAGGATGATATCACTTTAGCTCACATTATGAGTAAACTTGAGAATATAGAGCTAAAAATGCCAAGCATGAGTAAAATAAAGGAAGTAGATCGTAGGATTCAAGGGAACTTAAATAGACTTGATAGCTCCATGCACAAAATTTACAAAACTTTGGAGACCCTTAAATCCCATGATGTGGATCCTTCTAGGATCGATAAGATCGAGGATATTATTGAAACTTTAGGAACTACTCTACCCTCCATCAAGACAAAAAAGGTAGAAACCCATGGAAGTAAGGAACCTAAGTTCGTTCATGTACCCGAGTTTCCTCAACCCAAAACGAGTATACCTATTGCTAGGGGTGTTGAAACTGTGAAGACCTTGGAAGAGATACCTGTGTTAAATAGAATTAGAAATGAAATTCCAATTGGTCTTACTACCTTTGATTTTGCTCCCAAAAGTGTTGCCACTAAGCCTCTCTTTGAGAGTCCTCTTAAGATTAGTTGTACTATTGAAGAGCTTTTTGATGATCTTTGTGATGGTCCAATTGATACAACTTGATCTTTTTGCATCATGCCTAGCTCAAAGGCATAAAAGAAAGCGCTTGTTGGGAGGCAACCCAATTTGTTTTTACTTTCAGTTTTAGTGGTATTGATGTTTGTTACTACTGTTGAAACATCATATTATCTTTATTTTCAAGTTTTGTGCCAAGTTTTAGACTCCGATTGCAAGAAAGTTCAAAAGTTGTGACATGTTGTCCAGAAACAGATTTTGTGTGCTTGACGAACAAATTCGCCAAAAATCACTAGATCATCTTTTTGTTTGGAATGTTTTTGATAGTATGCTCTCTATAATTTTCCTTCTGGCATCTGTTCTGGGTTTTTTGATTTGAGTTGCACAAGTGCCCCGAAAAAAATATTTACTACCTGTTGTTCTGTTTTTCACAGATTCTGCCACGTTTTGCGTTTTCATTATTTTGCAAATCTTAAGCTTGCCTTTTCTTTGCAAAAACCATTTGGCAATCTTGAGAAAGAGTAGCTTTTCATGAAAATCTTTGTTTCTAGTAGGGAATAAATTATTTATCATGGGCACTAACTACTCTAATCAGCTTATGATGAGTTTCGTATGAAGGGAGTTTTCAAGTATGCGATGGAAGATGATGAAAGAAGATCCATAAGTGTCAAGCGCTCAAGCTTGGGGATGCCCCCATGCACCCCCAAGAAATATTCAATGATACTCAAGCATCTAAGCTTGGGGATGCCCCCGTGCATCCCCTTCTCTATCAACAATCATCAGTTTGTCCATCTCCATGCTATATTTTTATCACTTCATATGTCATGTGCTATGCTTGGAGCGTCCCGCTCTTTACTTTTTAGTTTGTTTTAGTTTTTATTGCTATTCAAAACAAGTTGGAACCTAGCCTTCCTTGTTTGGGAGAGAAATATGCTCCAATCCACCCTAGAACACAACATAGGTTTTCATGCTTATCTTTTTGTGTGTTCTTTATCTTTTCATAGCTGATGTCACGCTTAGCTCTTAGTTTTCATGCTTTTAATTTTTAAGATCTTTTATTTAGGTCGCTTTTGGAACTCCCTTGAGTTATCATGCTTATCTTGTTTTGAGAGTTGGCTTGTTGCACTGAGTTGTGTGTCTTGCATGTGTAGGTAATTGAGGTTGCTATTTAAGTATAGTAGTAACTTGCAATAGTTTTGAGGTATTGATTTGAGTAATGTTTGGACTATTGGTGCCAAGAGCTTGAGCCTATTAGTGATAGGTGTCGTATTTTGGGAAATCCGTGTGTTTTTGAAAAAGTAAAAAATTAGTTGAGAACTCTAGCTACTAGATTGATCGCTAACCTCTGGAGGAGTTGGAATATATAGATTACCCTCACGTTACCATGGGTCAAGGATGCACGAGGATAACCAAAACCCCAAACACTCCTCCTCGGGGTACTTGTCTCTTTGTCAATTTCCTGACTAGATAGAGAGTTATAGATAATAAGTGCATTATTTCTTCGGACTAATGTGAGTATTCGATAGTTGGCACTTCCACCATCCATATTTTGCTAGCCTCTTCGGTATCGTGAATTGCCCTTTCTCATCTTGAGAGTTGTTGCAAACTTCGTCGGTGCATCCAAACCCTTGGCATGATACGCTCTGTCATCATACGACTCATTATATATTTCCTCAATACATCCACCATACCTACCTATTAAGGCATTTCCATAGCCTTTCCGAGATACATTTGTTGGGGAACGTCGCATGGGAAACAAAAATTTTCCTACACGCACAAAGTCCTATCATGGTGATGTCCATCTACGAGAGGGGATTTCCGATCTACGTGCCCTTGTAGATCACACAGCAGAAGCGTTTAACAAACGCGGTTGATGCAGTGGAATGTCCTCATGTCCCTCAATCCGCCCCGCGAACCGTCCCACAAACCGTCCCGCGATCCGTCCCACGATCCACTCAGATCTAGTGCCGAACGGACGGCACCTCCGCGTTCAGCACACGTACAGCTCGACGATGATATCGGCCGTCTTGATCCAGCAAGAGAGACGAAGAGATAGATAAGTTCTCCGGCAGCGTGATGGCGCTCCGGAGGTTGGTGGTGATCTTATCTCAGCAGGGCTCTGCCCGAGCTCCGTAGAAACGCGATCTAGAGGAAAAACCGTGGAGGTATGTGGTCGGGCTGCCGTGGAAATGTTGTCTCGAATCAGCCCTAATACCTCCGTATATATAGGTGGGAGGGGAGGGGCCTTGCCTTGAGCCTCAAGGATCCCCAAGGGGGTCGGCCGAAGGGGGGGAGGAGGAATCCTCCTCCAATCCTAGTCCAACTAGGATTGGAAGGTGGAGTCCGTCCCTTCCTTCCCACTTCCCCCTTTTTTCTCTTAGATTTTCTCTTAACCTGCGCAGGGGCCTTCTTGGGCATGCCCACCAGCCCACTAAGGTCTGGTGCGGCACCCCTAAGGCCTATGGACTTCCCCGGGGTGGGCTGCCCCCCCCCCACCCGATGAACATCCGGAACCCATTCGTCACTCCCGGTACATTCTCGGTAATGTCGAAAACTTTCCGGTAATCAAATGAGGTCATCCTATATATCAATCTTCGTCTCCGGACCATTTCGGAAACCCTCGTGACGTCCGTGATCTCATCTGGGACTCCGAACAACATTCGGTAACCAACCAGATAACTCAGATACGCATAAAACAACGCCGAACCTTAAGTGTGCAGACCCTGCGGGTTCGAGAACTATGTAGACATGACCCGAGGGACTCCTTGGTCAATATCCAATAGCGGGACCTGGATGCCCATATTGGATCCTACATATTCTACGAAGATCTTATCGTTTGAACCTTAGTGCCAAGGATTCATATAATCCTGTATGTCAGTCCCTTTGTCCTTCGGTATGTTACTTGCCCGAGATTCGATCGTCAGTATCCGCATACCTATTTCAATCTCGTTTACCAGCAAGTCTCCTAACTCATTCTGTAAAACAAGATCCCGTGACTTACAATAAGTCACATTGTTTGCAAGACTTGTGTGTGATGTTGTATTACCGAGTGGGCCCCGAGATACCTCTCCGTCACACGGAGTGACAAATCCCAGTCTTGATCCATATTTACTCAACGGACACCTTCGGAGATACCTGTAGAGCATCTTTATAGTCACCCAGTTACGTTGTGACGTTTGATACTCACAAAGCATTCCTCCGGTGTCAGTGAGTTATATGATCTCATGGTCATAGGAATAAGTAGTTGACACGCAGAAAACAGTAGCAACAAAATGAAACGATCAACATGCTACGTCTATTAGTTTGGGTCTAGTCCATCACATGATTCACCCAATGATGTGATCCAGTTATCAAGCAACAACACCTTGTACATAGTCAGAAGACCCTGACTATCCTTGATCAACTGGCTAGCCAACTAGAGGCTTTCAAGGGATAGTATTTTGTCTATGTATTCACACATGTATCTAAGTCTTCATTCAATACAATTATAGCATGTATAATAAACGATTATCTTGATACAGGAATTATAATAATAACTTATTTATCATTGCCTCTAGGGAAAAATTCCAACAACATTGCCATGCAACATCCACCATCTCATGACTTGATCTTCATGTCATATATGCTTTTGCTTGATCGAGGAGCCGCATGCTAGTTGGGACCTGCCCTTATTATTGCAACATGACACGCTAGTTTCATTGCATATCCTGCTACACTGGCAGAGGCATACATTTGCATACATCGTGATAGTTTTCATTTGTCTTTATGTGAGTACTTCTTATAAAGTGTGATGATCTTCTTTTTATTCTTGTAAAACATAGTGTTGCCCTTAAGTGAGGAAAAGATCCCAAAGAGGAAAAAGTAAAAGATCCCAAAGAGGACAAATGAGATATAAATAGAAAGAGAAGAGAGGCCACAAAAAAGAGAGAAGGGGGCAACACTACTATTCCTTTTGAAAGATCCACACTCGTACTCCATTGTTATATTTGTACTCCATAGAGATTATCATTCATGCATAACTATGTGGGGACTCTTACACTATAGAACTTGGCTTGTATATTCCAATGATGAGCCTCCTCATATGAGCTCTAGGTCTTCATGAGCAAGCAAGTTGGATACACCCCCACTAGTTCCATTGGAGAGCTTACCGTAGCTCATATGTGCATCCATTGCATGGCAATCCCTAGTCCTCACATCATATCTATCATTTGGCTTTCTCCCGCCTATGGTTGTCCTCATTGATGTGAGCCTTTCACACCTTTTTGTCTTCCTTACCCATCATTATTCCCTTTGCCATCCTAAGTGCCAATATATCTTGCTTGCGCTCATACATTGCATGAGTGCTCAAAGTCGAAAGGGAGAGGATCATTTTGACTTGTGCCTGACTAGTGGTCTGGGGATGAGTCAAAGTAAGATTCCAATGGAGACCAAGTGTGAAGTTTAGTATATTGAGTTCTCAATTAAAAAAATATTTTTATGCTCTAAACCCATCTCCCACTTCTTGCACGCAAACACCATTTGGAGACATTCGAGTCACGAACAGTGAGAGTTCTTGCACCTTTATGTTCTTACTTTGCTATTTTCAATACTAAATATGGACTCTTGCTTGTTATTGTCTTGACTTGAATTGCATATCTTACTTGCTTTATTTTGAAGTTCTTATATGTGTGTTAGCATGTCACCATGGAAATTATTTGTGTTATCATTTACCTACTCGAGGACGAGCAGGAATTAAGCTTGGGGATGTTGATACGTCCCAAATGTATCTATATATTTTTCTTGTTCCATGATCTTTTGGGTGACATTGTTATATGTTTTGCAACACTTTCACACCTTTTTTACACATATTTGGACTAACCTACTAACTTAGTGCACCCACTGCGAGTTTCTGTCTGCTGATGTCTTTTTTGCAGGGACTTCTACCCAAATTTAAAGAGTCACAAAAATCTTGAGAAAAATATATAAAAATCAGCGAGACGGAAGCTTCCGGAGCACCGAAGATGGGCCAGAGGGGAGCCAGGGGCTGCCCAGGCGGCCTCCCTGTGCGGCCTGGCTCCTAACCGCGCCCAGAGGTCGCTTGGGTGGGTCCCACCTCCTTTGGTGCCCTCCTTTGGCCTATATTTACCCCTCCGGTCGGAAACCCTTCCAGGAGATCTAGAATCATGAATTTCTCCATCGTTCTTCCGCCGCAGCGCTTCCGAGATCGGGAGCGTCGGAAGACCTCTTCCCGGCACCCTGCCGGTGGGAGGGTTGACCTTCGGGAGCTTCTCCACCACCATGGACGCTTCCCGAACGTGTCGTGAGTAGTCCTCCTTGGACGATGACTCTATGACCAGTAGCTATGTAATGTCTTCTCTCCAATCTTGTGCTTCAATGCTTGCCCTACATAATCAAGGCATCTATGTAATTTTCCTGCTATTGCTATGCTCGGTTTGCTGGGATCCGATGGATTATGAGCTTATGTTCAGATTGTGATGAGTTATATATATGATTATCCTTTTATATTATGTTCTTTAGCGTTTCATGCATGTTCTCCGTTGCTCTTTATTGCTTTGGCCGATTAGTAGATTGTAACTCCAAGAGGGAGTGTTATGCATGATTGTGTGTTCATGTCCCCTAATGTCTAGCTTGAGTGACAGAAACATGTGACTAGGGGATGTGCTGTTGCCACCAGGGAGAAAATAACGGTGCTTGTGACCATGGCTGCAAGGATTGTTTACCTTACACAAAGTTCGTTAATGCAGTTGTCCGTCGCTTTGGGTTTACACTTTGGGTGGGGCTCGCACCTTAATACCAGTGAGATTTTCTGGATAGATATCTCAAGGTGGATGATTGGTAAGTAGATGCTGATGAATAAACGGTCTACTTGTCTTGGCGTACTACCCATTACAATTGAGCCTCTAACTTTCAAGTAGCATAATTAGCATTACGGTGTGTTTATAATTCTGTCAATTGCCCAGCTGCAATTTGTTTACCCATGCATAGTTGTTTATCGTCTTTTGGGAGAGAGACATCACTAGTGAACATCATGTGACTCAGGTCCATATTACCACCATTGCTTACACCTCCACCATTTACTGCTTGTATTTACTTTTCCGTTGCAATCACTCTCACTATTCCCGCTTGTGTTTTGATCCTTTGCAAACTACAAGGCCGGAGAGACTGACAACCTCTCTATACTCGTTGGGAGCAAAGTTATTTGTTCTATGTGCAGGTCCATGTCTTCTGCTAGCGCTAGAATAGCAGACACCTACTTGTTGATCCTTGGAGTCCTCCTAGTTCGATAAACCTTACAGTCCCCGTGTAAGGGAAATTTGTTGCTGACTACATCTCCACCTTCCACTTGGGGTAACCAACGTGGGGAGAGAAGTATATCCATCAACTTGTCATCAGTCACCACTCAGCTGGACGCGTCTTCATCACTCAGATGCCTCGTGCATCACCACTTCATGCGGCACGTCTTCATCATTGAGTCGTCTCGTGCACCATAGCTCAGTTGAACACATCTACACCACAACATCCTATTCACCTGGAAACCAGTGGGTGACCGGCTTAGTTGCGAACATGTCTTCGCCTAAGTAAAAAACTACTATGAGTATGGACACGCTCCATACTCGGGAACTTAGCTGCAACTTCGTATCGCCTAAGTTAAAAAAATACTCCGAGTACGGACAAGCTCCACACTCAAAAACTTAGTTGCGACTCTGTATCACCTAAGTTAAAAAAAACTCCGAGTACGGACATGCTCCACACTCGGGAACTTAGCTGTGAACCTGACTTTGCCTAAGATAATAACAACTCCGAGTGCGGACATGCTCCACACTCAGGAACTTAGCTGCGACTCCGTATCGCCTGAGTTAAAAATCATGTCGAGTGAATAGCATCTTATTCACTCGAGAACTTAGTTTCGACTCCATATTGCCTAAGTTAAAAACAACTCCAAGTGCGGACATGCTCCACGCTCGGGAACTTAGATGCAACTCTGTATCACCTAAGTTAAAAAACACTCTGAGTGGTGAGCGACCCTCTCACTCGCGGACTTAGCCATGAACAAGTTTTCGCCTATGTTGAAAATCTTGTCGAGTGAATAGCATCATATTCACTCGGGAACTTAGTTGCGAACCAGTCTTCGTCTAAGTTAAAAACTCTCCAAGTGTTGAGGGACCCTCTCACTCGGGGGCTTAGCTATGAACCAGTCTTAGCCTAAGTTTAAGAAACACTCCAAGTGGTGAGCGACCTTCTCACTCGGGGACTTACCCGTGAACAAGTTTTCGCCTAAGTTAAAAATCATGCCGAGTGAATAGCATCCTATTCACCCGGAAACTTAGGTGCAAACCAGTTTTCATCTAAGTTAAAAACTCTCTCAGTGTTGAGCGACCCACTCGCTCGGGGGCTTAGCTGCGAACCAGTCTTTGCCTAAGTTAAAAAAACACTCCGAGTGGTCAGCGACCCTCTCACTCGGGGGCTTAGCCGCAAACAAGTTTTCACCTAAGTTGAAAATCTTGCCAAGTGAATAGCATCCTATTCACTTGGAAACTTAGTTGCGAACCAGTATTCGTCTAAGTTAAAAATTCTCCCGAGTGACGAGCATTCCTCTCACTTGGGGGCTTAGCCGCGAACAAGTTTTCACCTAAGTTAAAAATCATGTCGAGTGAATAGCATCTTATTCACTAGAGAACTTAGTTGCGAACTAGTCTTCGTCTAAGTTAAAAAAACCTCCGAGTGACGAGCACTCCACTCACTTGAGGGATTAGCCGCGAGCAAGTTTTTGCCTAAGTTAAAAACCCTATCGAGTGAATAGCATCCTATTCGCTCGGGGACTTAGTTGCGAACCAGTCTTCGTCTAAGTTAGAAACTCTCCTGAGTGACGAGCACTCCTCTCACTCGAGGACTTAGCCACAAGTCAAACTTCGCTTAAGTTAAAGGTTGTTCCGAGTGACAGGCAACACTTTCACTCGGAAACTTAGTTGCGAACCAGTTTTTTCCTAAGTTGAAAATTCTTTCGAGTAATGAGAATCAATCTCACTTGGAAACCAAACGAACTTCGCCAAAAAAGAGCAAACATGCAAAATTGTCTCTATCAGACCCCCGCCGATGCAAGCACTCGACGGCGGTCTCGAGGACTACACCAAGTGGGTGAACTCAGCGTGCCCCCACTGTACCTACTATCACTCGACTAGGTTCGGCCTGTCGAGTGCCAAGAGACTATCAAATCAAATCTAAGACCCGTGCAGATGTCCCCGTCATTCGACAGCGGTCTCCGTGACTACCCCCAGTGGGTGCACTCAGCGGTCCCCCACTAGACCAGAAACCACTCGACTAAGACCTAATCTAATCAAGGAGAAAACAAGCAAGTATGCACCAAAAGAAAACATCCAGTGGGTGTAGAGTCAAGATGGATAGGAATTCAATCAGAAATGACCTTAAAATCGCACTTACTCGGAAGCATTTCAAAATAGAATCGATCAGGGTGACTGACAAAGACTCCAATCGAAGCATACTTCTGTGAAGCCCTAAAATGCATTCGAAATTTGTGTGTCTCAGAATCTGCATCGACCCTTTTTCACTCGAACCCCGACCCATTCGGGGGGCTAATGATGGGGATATGTACCTAGGGTAGGGTCTGAGGACTGACCTACATGCCCTACCCAAGGACACTACATTGGAGAACTTAAAGATTACAAGGAAGACTCCGACTGAAATCACCATGGCACATGAGTCACTCGACGGAACATCCACTCGGAGGTTTCTCCCTCTATTCACAGTTGCCTTTCACTCGGAAGAACCAGAAGTCAGTCGACCATACAAGATCAGAAGCCACTCCAGCGAGGCCAACGGGCATGTGTTCGACTAGTTGCCGTAAGTAGCATTTATTACATTCGTTATCAGTAATGTTCACCTTTATTACCACGATTAAACCCTTGGTTGCCGGGTATTCATGAGGGGCAGTGCACTCTATATAATCCACCCCTCCCCTCTGGCATAAGGGTTCGCTCCCCCTATAACTCATATATTCCACACAACACAAGCTCCTGAGCACGAGACGTAGGGCTGTTACCTCCACGAAAGGGGCCTGAACTTATACATTCGTGTGTACAATCTTGCTATAGCTAGGATTCTGCCCTCTCCTTACTTATCCCTAACGTCTACTGTCAGGCTCGTTCCCACGACACCAAATACTTGGGGACAGTTCCGCTTCCAATGACCAGTCCCCTTGCAATGATAGCACTGAGTTTCTGGCTTGGGCCCAGCCTTGGGTTTCTTCACAGGAGAGGAAACAGCTTTGCCACTCTTCTTGAAGTTACCTTTCTTGCCCTTGCCATTTTTCTTGAAATTGGTGGTCTTATTGACCATCAACACTTCATGTTCTTTCTGGATTTCTGATTCAATGACTTTCAGCATCGCAAATAGCTCGATGACTGATTTATTCATCCCTTGCATGTTGTAGTTCAGCACAAAGCTTTTGTAGCAAGGTGGTAGTGATTGGAGAACTCCATTAGTGATCGCCTATGCGGGAGAACAATTCCCAACTCAGCCACACGGTTGGCATACCCAAACATTCTGAGTACATGCTCACTCACAAACCCGTTCTCCTCCATCTTACAAGCATAGAACTTATCGAAGGTCTCATACCTCTCGATCCAGGAATTCTTCTCAAATATAAAGTTCAATTCCTGGAAGATCTCATATGCTCCATGACATTCCAATCGTCTTTGAAGTTCTAGTTCTAAACCATACAAGATCGCACAATGAACTACTGAGTAGTCATCCACACGTGACTGCCACACGTTCATAACATCTTCAGCCGCCGGGAAGAGGGGTGCATCACCTAGCAGTGCATCAAGAACATAACTCTTTCGGGAAAGCATGAGGAAAAGCCGCAGATTACAGGCCCAATCGACAAAGCTGCTCCCATCATCTTTCAGCTTAGCTTTCTCTAGGAACGCATTAAAATTTAGGGGTGCTACTGCGCGAGCCATTGATCAACAACATAAATTTGCAAAGATTACTTAGACTATTGTTCAAGATAATGAGTTCAGTTAATCATATTACTAAAAACTCCCACTCAAATTGATATCCCTCTAGTCATTCGAGTGACACATGATCCAAATCCACCAGCCCAAGTCCGATCAGCATGTGAGATGAGCTGGTTTGAATGGTGAACATCTTCATGTTGATCATATCAACTATATGACTCATGTTCGACCTATCAGTCTCTTGTGTTCCGATGCCATGTTTGCACATGCTAGGCTCGTCAATTTCAAACCGAGTGTTCCCTGTGTGAAAAAACTGGCTTGCACCCGTTGTATGTGAACGTAGAGTCTATCACACCCGATCATCACGTGGCGTCTCAAACCGACGAACTTTCGCAACGGTGCACACTCCGGGAGAACACAATTTTATCTTGAAATTTAGTGAGGGATCACCTTATAATGCTACCGTCTTCCTAAGCAACACAAGGTGCATAAAAATGATTAACATCACATGCAAATCATAAGTGACATGATATGGCCTTGATCTTGTGATTTTGATCTCCATCTCCAAAGCACCGGCATGATCTCAATCATCATCGGCGCCACACCATGATCTCCATCATCATGGTCTCCATCATTGTACTGCCATCGAGATTGTCGCGCCATCTATGCTTGTACTAATATTGCTACTAATTTAGCGATAAAGTAAAGCATCACCAAGCGCTCAAAAATTAAAGACAACCCTATGTCTCCTGTCGGTTATCATAGCATCGACATGCAAGTTGATATTAACTATTACAGCATGATCATCTCATACATCAAATATACATCATCATGTCTTTGGCCATATCATATCACATGCATACCCTGCAAAAACAAGTTAGACGTCCTCTAATTTGTTGTTGCAAATTTTACATGGCTACTATGGGTATCTAGCAAGAACATTTCTTAGCTACGCGAAACCACAATAGTGATATGCAAGTGGCTACTTAACCTTCTACAAGGACAACCTTTTGTCGAATCTGATTCAACTAAAGTAGGAGAGAGACACACCCACGAGCCATCTTTATGCAACAAGTTGCATGCCATTCGATGGAACTGGTCTCTCGTACGCGGGCACATAAAGTTGGTCCGGGCCCCTTCATCCAACAATATCGTTGAATCAAGAAAAGACTAAGGGGGAAGCAATCTGAATATCAACGCCCACAAAATCCTTTGTGTTCTACTCGAGATGTCATATATGCAGAGACCTAGCTCCTGATGCCACTGTTGGGGAACATTGCATGGGAAACAAAAAATTTCCTACGTCCAAACATGATCGATCCATGGTGATGACCATCTACGAGAGGAGAGATTGGATCTACATACCCTTATAGATTGCTAAGCGGAAGCGTTCAAGAACGCGGTTGATGTAGTGGTACATATTCGCAATCCAATCACGAACCATCCCGCGATCTCTCGATCAACTGCCGAACGGACGGCACTGATAAGTCTCCAACGTATCTATAATTTTTAATGGTTCCATGCTATTATATTATCAACTTTGGATGTTTTATATGCATGAATATGCCATTTCATATCATTTTTGGGACTAACCTATTAACTCAGTGCCTAGTGCCAATTTTTGTTTTTCCCGTGTTTTTGACCTTTTTCAGAAAAGAATATTAAAGGGAGTCCAAACGGAGTAAAACATGCGGGGTGATTTTTTCCATAACTGAAGATACGCAGGGGACTTTAGAATGAAGGCAGGAGGCCTCGTGGGAGGTCACGAGCCCCCTAGGCGCGCCCTAGGGGGCGCGCCTGGCAGGCTTGTGGGCCCCACGTGCCTGCTTTGCCCTACCTCTTTCGTCTATAAATTCTCTAAAATCCCGAAACCAAAGAAGAGAGCCACGAAAATACTTTTCCGCCGCCGCAAGCTTCTATCTCCACAAGATCCCATCTGGGGACCGTTCTGTTGCCGTGCCGGAGGGAGATTCGGATCCGGAGGGCTTCTTCATCAACACCATGGCATCTCCGATGATGCGGGAGTAGTTCACCACAGACCTTCGGGTCCATAGCTAGTAGCTAGATGGCTTCTTCTCTCTCTTGGATCTTCAATACAAAGTTCTCCATGATCTTCATGAAGATATATCCGATGTAACTTTCTTTTGCGGTGTGTTTGTCGAGATCCGATGAATTGTGGATTTATGATCAGATTATCTATGAATATTATTTGAGTCTCCTCTGATCTCTTATATGCATGATTTCGTATCCTTGTAATTCTCTTCGGGTTATGGGTTTCGTTTGGCCAACTTGATATATAATTCTTGCAATGGGAGAAGTGCTTGGTTTTGGGTTCATACCGTGCGGTGTCCTCACCTAGTGACAAAAGGGGTAGCGAGGCACCCATCGCGGTGTTGCCATCAAGGGTAAAAAGATGGGGTTTATACCATATTGCATGAATTTATCCCTCTACATCATGTCATCTTGCTTAAGGCGTTACTCTGTTTGTTAATACACTGGATGCATGCTGGATAGCGGTCGATGTGTGGAGTAATAGTAGTAGATGCAGACAGTATCAGTTTACTTGTCTCGGACGTGATGCATATATGTATGATCATTGCCTTAGATATCATCATGACTTTGCGTGATTCTATCAATTGCTCGACAGTAATTCGTTCACCCACCGTAATACTTGCTATCATGAGAGAAGCCTCTAGTGAACACTATGGCCCCCGGGTCTATTTTACACATCTTATACTCAGTTCTACAAAAACATCAAAAATACTTTGTTGCACTTTTCACCTTCAGATCTCACCTTGCAAATAATCGTGAAGGGATTGACAACCCCTTTATCGCGTTGGGTGCAAGTTTGTTTGTTTTTGCGCAGGTTTATTGGTGCCTCATCTTGATACTCCTACTAGATTGATACCTTAGTTCTCAAACTGAGGGAAATACTTATTTCTACTTTGCTGCATCACCCTTTCCTATTCAAAGGAAAAACCAACGCAAGCTCAAGAAGTAGCAGGTACCTCCACGTTCCACACACATACAGCTTGGTGACGCCTTCGCCTCCTCGATCCAGCGAGTGATGGTGAAGTATAAGCTCGAGTCCTCCGGCAGCATGTCGGCGTGGTGAGGTGTTGGTAGTGACAGATCAGCAGGGCTTCGTCGTGGGGTGTTTAGAGGAGAGAACTACGAGGGAGAGGACGTGTAGCGTCACGACAAGATTGTCGTGTGGCTTCCCTCTCTCTACCTCTCTATATATAGGGGGAAGGGAGAGGGGAGGGTGCCCTAGGGTTTACCCTAAGGGGATGGCGTCCAAGGGCGTGGTGAAACGGCGGCTAGTGTTGGGTGGCCCCTCCCACTTGGGTGCCTTGCCACCCAAGTTGGGCTGCCGGTGCCCCAAGGAGGAACCCACCCCCCTTCGGCCAAAGTGGGTTGGGGAGAGGGGTTGTGCCCAACCCCCTGGTGGGCTGCAGTGCCCCCTCTCCTTGGCCCATGAGGCCCCCCAACAATTGTTGGGGCCTCCCTAAGACCCTTTCGATATTCCGTGATTCCCTCGGTACACGTCGGAACACTTGCTGACTCCGATGAACTTCATCCTATATATCGATCTTCACCTCCGGACTATTCTGGAGTTCCTCGTCACATCCAAGGTCTCATCCGGGGCTCCGCACAACCTAGAGTCACCAACACTATGACTTAGTTATGCTTATATCGTCATCGAACCATAAGTGTGTAGACCATGTGGGTTCGAGAACTATGCAGACATGTCCGAGACACTCTCGGGTCAATTACCAATAGCGGGACCTAGATGCCCATATTGTTTCCTACATATTCTATGAAGATCTTTCGTTGGCTGAACCTCAATGTCAAGGATTCAATCTATCGTGTATGTTGTTCCCTTTGTCCATTGGTATTTTACTTGCCTGATTTTCGATCGTTGATATCTCCACACCTAGCTCAATATCATTATCGGAAAGTCTCTCTAATCATTTAGTAATACAAGATCCCGCGACCAACTCCTTAGTCACATTTCTTGCAAGCTCATTGTGATGTTGTATTACCGAGTGGGCCCAGAGATACCTTCTTCGTCATATGGAGTGACAAATCCCAGTCTCGATTCACGCCAACCCAACAGACACCCTTGGAGTTACCTGTAGAGAACCTTTATAGTGACCCAGTTACGTTGTGACGTTTGATACACACAAGGCATTCCTTCGGTGTCCGGGAGTTGCATGATCTCATGGTCATAGGAACAGATACTTGACATGTAGAAAACAGTACTAGTAAACTGACACGATCATATGCTCCACTTACAGTTTGGGTCTTGTCCATCACATAATTGTCCTAATGATGTGATCCCGTTATCAAATGACAACTCATGTCTATGGTCAGGAAATCTTGACCATCTTTGATCAACGAGCTAGTCCATTAGAGGCTTACTAGGGACAATGTGTTGTCTATGTATCCACACATGTATTTCAGTTTACAATCAATACAGTTGTAGCATGGATAATAAACGATTATCTTGAACAAGGAAATATAATAATAACTATTTTATTATTGCCTCTAGGGAATATTTGCAACAGCTTGTACATATTAGCCATGGATTTGTGATTCATCTTAGGATGTGAATATACATCCAAGTCTTCTTCACGTGCTTTTGGAGCACCAATGATAGTGGCCCATTTTTCAATTGTGCCTTCATATCTATGACCATGAGTCATCCACACAATTGTGCCATCTGTATAGAAATGATATGTTGAGTAGAATTGCATAATCATCTCATCATTCCATGCAGTCATCTCTCTACCAACAAACTCCTCAATGTCAACAAGATTGAAGTTTTCTCTCACATGGGGAACGAAATCTTCATTGGCTTTGATGTATTCCGAGTCGACATATCTCATGTCGCTGACTGCTGGACTCTTGTGAAACAGAACTTTCTCATAGAAATCATGTTGTTCCCTTGTGTGAAAGCGTGGATCAACGACAGTTCTTCTCCTCACAACTTATGGATCAACAGATCTCCACTTCCTCAACCATGCATATCTCCTATTCTGCATGTCCTCAGCAATTGGATGAGACTCATTACGCAGTGGAAGATGAGGTCTTAGCTTCATGAGAATAGGGGCATCCTCTTCTTCCTCCTCTGCAGCAAAGGCTCGGGAAGTAGTGCATTTCTCTTTAACAGCTGCAGGTATGTCCTTTGTAGTCCTTCTGGGAGCTACAAGCTTCTTAGGAGATGAACACTTCTTTGGAGCAGAAGGCTTTTGTGGCCATGCAAGAGACATAAGCTTCTTCTTCTTGGGAGGAGGGACCTCAGCTGATGTTTCTTCCTCCTCTTCCTGAGCAGCTTTTGGATCTTCATACATTGAAGTTTGTCTTCCAACAACATGAATAACCCTCTTCCTATCTCGCTTTACACCCGGATTATTAGTAAGCCTAGCCTCTGGAGCTTTAATGTTGCAAGGTTTGAGATACTCCTTCCTTATAGTCTTTCGGACAACAAACTTCTCTTTCTGCTTCTCGGGAACAGACTTTACAAGAACAAAATCAGAGTCTTCTTCATCAGAATTGAGCTTCTTCCTAGACCTGGTGGATTCCTTGGGCATGCCATGGGAGGTGGGAGTGCCTCGATCAGAAGGGGTCCTCTCGGGACTAGTGCGCAAATCAGATTCAGCATGGGGCTCACTGAAGTTGTTTTGACTATCATCGGAATGTGACATCTTGCAAACCAAATAGACAAGCTCACACAGACTGGCTGACCGTGTGAAAAGATATGGAAGAGATTGAAAAGATAAGCATCACAAATTCGTAGAAGTTTTGTCAAATTTGAACTTTGAAATTTTAGTTTTAACTTTCAGCAAAATTGGATTTCGGTTCCACTGAGTTAAAAAAAATGGAGCCACCGAGACACATGTTCTCTTTAACACAAACTTGGCACCCCTTTTCGATTTCACCCAAAAGAAGAACTCAATTCCACCAAGAACATTCTGAGAAACCCTAAAACCAAAATTGGTACTACCGGCTTTTTCAACTCGGTGACACCAAGATTTATGCCTTGCTCGGTGTCACCCCGCTCCACGGCTCCGCTTCGGAAGCGGACGGAGCGGTAGTTCAATTTTCTAGAGCGAGAAAATAGCCGCTGTGCAAATCCTAGGAGCGGTGGATTATCGAAGAGGTCTTTAATCTGGCGGACTATTAAACCTAAACTCTTCATTGCTCGCTATTCTAAAGGATTTTTCTTCTTGATAGAATACTTGCAATCGTAGATTGAAATAGGGAGTACTTAATTTGTGCAAGAATTAGAAGGGGAGCGCAAAAAGTGATTGAATCCATACCCTAACTTGGTGTGGATCCGCTACGATGGCGATGACGATGATGATTCTATCGGCGGTGAGGACTTCAATGGTGAGGGCGCACAGAAGGATCGAGATTGATATGCATGGGACTAGGACGCGGCAACAATGGGTGCGGCGAGGCGACATTTGAAAGAAATTTTTTAACAGTCGGGTCCGCTGGTATTTATATCCCCTACTGTTGGTGACACTGAGATTAACTGTTCGCTGCCACTCAGTTTCACAACTGTCAACAGACAGAGAAACTCGGTGAGGCCGAAAAGTAAAACTTGGTGGTACTAAGATGAATAAAACTGATCAACCCTAGGCTTCGATGGGACCGAGATTTTAAGGTTGGTCACACCGAAATGCACTTTGGGAGGTGATACGTCTCCAACGTATCTATAATTTTTGATTGTTCCATGCTATTATATTATCTACTTGGGATGTTTTATATGCATTTATATGTTATTTTATATCATTTTTGGGACTAACCTATTAACTTAGTGCCCATTGGCAGTTTCTGTTTTTCCGTGTTTTTGACCTTTTTCAGATAAGAATATTAAACGGAGTCCAAACGGAATAAAACCTTCAGGATGATTTTTTCCATAACAGAAGGGATCCAGAAGACTTGAGAACCAAGGCAGAGGGCCACGAAGGAGGCCACGAGCCCCCTAGGCGCGCCTAGCAGGCTCGTGCCCCCCCCCCCCCTCGTGCCTCCTTTGCCCTACCTATTTCGCCTATAAATTCCCTAAAATCCCCAAACCAACGGAGAGAGCCACGAAAATACTTTTGCACCGCCGCAAGCTTCTGTTTTCGAGAGATCCCACCTGGGGACCGTTGGCGTGCCCTGCCAGAGGGGGATTCGGACACGGAGGGCTTCTTCATCAACACCATTGCCTCTCCGATGATGCGTGAATAGTTCACCACAGACCTTCGGGTCCATAGCTAGTAGCTAGATGGCTTCTTCTCTCTCTTGGATCTTCAATACAAAGTTCTCCATGATCTTCATGGAGATCTATCCGATGTAACTTTCTTTTGCGGTGTGTTTGTCGAGATCCGATGAATTGCGGATTTATGATCAGATTATCTATGAATATTATTCGAGTCTCCTCTGATTTCTTATATGCATGATTTCGTATGCTTGTCTCTTCGAGTTATGGGTTTCGTTTGGCCAACTTGATCTATAATTCTTGCAATGGGAGAAGTGCTTGGTTTTGGGTTCATACCGTGCGGTGTCCTCACCTAGTGATAGAAGGGGTAGGCGAGGCATGCATCATGTTGTTTCCATCAAGGGTAAAAAGATGGGGTTTATATCATATTGCATGAATTTATCCCTCTACATCATGTCATCTTGCGTAAGGCGTTACTCTGTTTGTTATGAACTTAATACACTAGATGCATGTTGGATAGCGGTCAATGTGTCGAGTAATAGTAGTAGATGCAGAAAGTATCGGTCTACTTGTCTCGGACGTGATGCCTATATGTCTGATCACTGCCTTAGATATCGTCATGATCTTGCGTGATTCTATCAATTGCTCGACAATAATTCGTTCACCCACCATAATACTTGCTATCATGAGAGAAGCCTCTAGTGAACACTATGGCCCCCGGGTCTATTTTACACATTATATATTCAGATCTACATACAAAAATACCAAAAATACCTTGCTGCACTTTTATTTATTTATTTATATTTACCTATTATCACTAACAGATCTCACCTTGCAAGTAATCGTAAAGGGATTGACAACCCCTTTATCGCGTTGGGTGCAAGTTTGTTTGTTTTTGCGCAGGTGCCTTGGTGCCCCATCTTGATACTCCTACTAGATTGATACCTTGGTTCTCAAACTGAGGGAAATACTTATCTCTACTTTGCTGCATCACCCTTTCCTCTTCAAGGGAAAAACCAACGCAGGCTCAAGAAGTAGCAGGAAGAATTTCTGGCGCCGTTGCCGGGGAGTATTCAAGTGAAGCATATCTACCAAGTACCTATCGCAAACTCATCTCTTGCATTTACATTATTTTCCATTTGCCTCTCGTTTTCCTCTCCCCCACTTCTAAAACAAAATTTACAAAAAATTTGGCTTTCTTTATTTTGCCTTTTTCGTTCGCCCCTTTCTTTTGCTTGCTTTCGGTTTGCTCGTGTGTGCTATCTTATTTCATGGCCCAACCAAATGATTATGATGCTTACTATAAAAAGTTGGAAGAGATTGAAACTAGTGTTAAAAGCTTCATGTCTACACAATTTGATCATAATAGTTACTTTCGTGGAGAACTAAGGGAGCAAAATTCTTTTATGGCTTATATGAATAAAGAGGTTGATGATATGGCCAAAGAAGTCCTTGCGTTAAATTCTCAATTTGCTCGTCTTGAAAAACTGGTAGGCCAGATTTCTGATAAACAAGCTACCTTAGTCAATAAAATGGCTACTAAACCTGAAATATGTGATGAGAATCACGAAGATCTTAAACTGCTTGGTGTGACTCCTATCAAATCCTTGTGTTCTAATGTCAATCTTAATGATGATGGGGCTGAATGTGAATCCACTTTGGTTGAGAAACACCGCAATGATTCGGAGTCTATTTATCTTGATGATAAAAATACTAAAAGTGGAGTAGAGCATATCAAAACTTTGAATAGTGATGAAATTACTACTTTGGATTTCGAGGAATTTAATTATGATGGTTGCTCTTTGATTGAATGTATTTCCTTGATGCAATCCATGCTAAACTCTCCACATGCTTATAGCCAAAATAAGGCTTTTACCAAACATATCGTTGATGCTATGATGAAATCTCTTGAAGAGAAACTTGAGTTGAAAATATCTATTCCTAGAAAACTTCATGATGAGTGGGAACCTACTATAAAAATTAAGATTAAAAATTATGAATGTCATGCTTTGTGTGATTTGGGTGCTAGTGTTTCCACAATTCCAAAATCTTTATGTGATGTTCTAGGTTTCAATGAGATTGATGAGTGCTCTCTTAATTTGCATCTTGCGGATTCTACTATTAAGAAACCTATGGGAAGGATCAATGATGTTCTTATTATTGCAAATAGGAACTATGTGCCCGTAGATTTCATTGTGCTTGATATTGATTGCAATCCTACATGTCCCATTATTCTTGTTAGACCTTTCCTTAGGACTATTGGTGATGTTATTGATATGAAGGAAGGGAATATTAAAATTCAATTTCCAATAAAGAAGGGCATGGAACACTTTCTTAGAAATAAAATAAAATTGCCTTATGAATCCATTATGAAAGCTACTTATGGTTTGAGCACTAAAGATGACAACACTTGAATCTATTGCCTTACGCCTAGCTAAGGGCGTTAAACAATAGCGCTTGTTGGGAAGGAACCCAATGAATAAATTTTCTTTTTCTTTTTACTTTATGTTTTGTTGAGTCCACACCATCATGATTCTGTTATGATTATGTTTTTTATGTTTTAATTAGTGTTTGTGCCAAGTAGAACCTTTATGATTAGTTTTGGTGATAGTTCTTTAATCATGCTGAAAAAGACACGAACTTTGTGCTCACGAAATTATTTTTAATTCCTATCCAGTGAGATATTTTGAGTTGATTCTTTTTGCTACTGATTGATATGCAAATTTACCTAATTGTATAACTTTTTCAGAATTTTTGGGATAGCAGAGGTATACGAAATATACAGATTTCTACAGACTGTTCTGTTTTTGATAGATTGTGTTTTTTTGTGTTGATTGCTTATTTTAATGAAACTATGGTTAGTATCGGGGGGTACGAGCCATGGAGAAGAGATAATTCATTAATATAACATCAATCTAAATGGAAATTAAGTTTACTACAGTACCTAAAAAGTTGGTGGTTTGTTCTCTTATGCTAATGATATCACGAGTTTCTGTTTAAAGTTTTGTGTTGTGAAGTTTTCAAGTTTTGGGTGATGTTCTTATGGACAATGGAATAAAGAGTGGAAAGAGCCTAAGCTTGGGGATGCCCAAGTCATCCCAATACAAATTAAAGGACACCAAAAATCCTAAGCATGGGGATGCCCCAGGAAGGCATCCCCTCTTTCGTCTTCAATCCATCGGTAACGTTACTTAGAGCTATATTTTTATTTACCACAAGATATGTGTTTTGCTTGGAGCGTCGTGTATAATAGGAGTCTTTGCTTTTTGTTTTATAACAATCATCCTTGTTGCACACCATTTGAGAGGGACATTCACTCATCGTGAATTTGTTAGAATACTCAATGAGCTTCACTTATATCTTTTGAGTTAGGCAATTTAGCTCGCATGTGCTTCACTTATATCTTTTGAGCTAGATAATTTTGCTCCCATGAGCTTCACTTATATCTTTTGAGCTAGATAATTTTTCTCCCATGAGCTTCACTTATATCCTTTGAGCTAGGTAATTTTGCTCTAGTGCTTCACTTAAATCTTTGTAGAGCACGGCGGTGTCATATTTTGTAGAAATAAAAACTCTCGATCTTCACTTATATCATTTTGAGAGTGTTCTCTCTAAGTAACTTGGTAATTGGCGTGTGTTATGAAATTAGTCCTAAATATGATAGGCACCGAAGATCATATAATAAAAGCTTTCATATTCAAGTGCATTGATTAGTAAGAGAAGTTTGATTCCTCACAATTAGTTTTGAGATATGGATATGGTAATATTAGAGTTATGATAGTAGGGTGTTGTGAATCTAGAAATACTTGTGTTGAGGTTAGTGATTCCCGTAGCATGCACGTATGGTGAACCGCTATGTTAGGAACTCGAAGCATAATTGATTTATTGATTGGCATCCTTTGTGTGGCGGTCGGGATCGCGTGATGGTTAACTCCTACCAACCCTTCCCATAGGAGTAAGCATTTAGCACTTTGTTTCGATTACTAAGAAAACTTTCGCATTAAGTATATGAGTTCTTCATGAGTAATGTGAGTCCATGGTATAGATGCACTCTCACCTTTACACCATTTCTAGCCTCTCTAGTGTCGCGCAACTTTCACCGCTGCACAAAACCACCATATACCTTCCTCAAAACAGCCATCATACCTACCTATTATGGCATTTTCATACCCATTCCGAGATATATTGCCATGCAACTTCCACCATTCCGTCTCATGACATGTTTCGTCACTTTCACATTGCCATTGCATGATCGTAAGATAGCTAGCGAGATGTCTCAACGTCATACGCTAAGCTAGATCGTTGCACATCCCGGTACACTGCCGGAGGCATTTCATATAGAGTCATTATTGTTCTAAGTATCGAGTTGTAAGCAAATAAAGGTGTGATGATCATCATTATTAGAGCATTGTCCCATGTGAGGAAATAAAAAAAGAGGCCAAAGATAACCATCAAAAAAATGAGAGAAAAAGAGAGAAGGGACAATGCTACTATCTTTTTCCACACTTGTGCTTCAAAATAGCACCATGTTCTTCATGATAGAGAGTCCCTTGTTTTGTCACTTTCATATACTAGTGGGAATTTTCATTATATAACTTGGCTTGTATATTCCAATGATGGGCTTCCTCAAAATTGCCCTAGGTCTTCATGAGCAAGCAAGTTGGGTGCACACCCACCAGTTTTTATTTTTGAGCTTTCATACACTTATAGCTCTAGTGCATACGTTGCATGTCAATCCCTACTAATTCACATTGATATCTATTGATGGGCACCTCCATAACCCATTGATACTCCGAGTCAATGTGACCATCTCCTCCTTTTTGCCTCACAACCTCCACCACACTCTATTCCACCTATAGTGCTATATCCATGGATCACGCTCATGTATTGCGTGAGAGTTGTAAAGGTTTAAGAAAGTAAGAGTGCGAAAACAATTACATTGCCAATACCGGGGTTGTGCATGATTTAAATTCGTTGTGTGGGGATGATGGAGCATAGCCAGACTATATGATTTTGTAGGGATAACTTTCTTTGGCCTTGCTATTTCAAAAGTTCATGATTACTTTACTAGTATGCTTGAAGTACTATTATTTTCATGTCAATATTAAACTATTGTTTTGAACCTTATGGATCTGACCATTCATGCCACAATAAAGAAGCTACGAAGAACAAATATGTTAGGTAGCATTCCACATCAAAAATTCGGTCTTTATCACTTCCCTACTCGAGGACGAGCAGGAGTTAAGCTTGGGGATGCTTGATACGTCTCCAACGTATCTATAATTTTTGATTGTTCCATGCTATTATATTATCAACTTGGGATGTTTTATATGCATTTATATGATATTTTATATCATTTTTGGGACTAACCTATTAACTCAGTGCCCAGTGCCAGTTTCAGTTTTTTCCGTGTTTTTGACCTTTTTCAGATAAGAATATTAAACGGAGTCCAAACGGAATAAAACATTCGGGACGATTTTTTCCATAACAGAAGGGATCCACAAGACTTGAGAACCAAGGCAGAGGGCCACGGAGGAGGCCACGAGCCACATAGGCGCGCCCCAGGGGGGCGCCTAGCAGGCTCGTGGGCCCCCCGTGCCTCCTTTGCCCTACCTCTTTTGCCTATAAATTCCCTAAAGTCCCCAAACCAACGGAGAGAGCCACGAAAATACTTTTCCGCTGCCGCAAGCTTCTGTTTCTGCGAGATCCCATCTGGGGACCGTTCTGGTGCAGTGTCAGAGGGGGATTCGGACACGGAGGGATTATTCATCAACACCATTGCCTCTCTGATGATGCGTGAGTAGTTGACCACAGACCTTCGGGTCCATAGCTAGTAGCTAGATGGCTTCTTCACTCTCTTGGATCTTCAATACAAAGTTCTCCATGATCTTCATTGAGATCTATCCGATGTAATTTTATTTTGCGGTGTATTTGTCGAGATCCAATGAATTGTGGATTTATGATCAGATTATCTATGAATATTATTTGAGTCTCCTCTGATTTCTTATATGCATGATTTCGTATCCTTGTAATTCTCTTCGAGTTATAGGATTCGTTTGGCCAACTTGATCTATAATTCTTGCAATGGGAGAAGTGCTTGGTTTTGGGTTCATAACGTGCGGTGTCCTCACCTAGTGACAGAAGGGGTAGCGAGGCACACATCTTGTTGTTTCCATCAAGGGTAAAAAGATGGGGTTTATATCATATTGCATGAATTTATCCCTCTACATCATGTCATCTTGCTTAAGGCGTTACTGTGTTTGTTATGCACTTAATACACTAGATGCATGCTGGATAGCGGTCGATGTGTGGAGTAATAGTAGTAGATGCAGAAAGTATCGGTTGTCGGGATGTAACACATCACAACATGTGAATCCTAAGCCATAGGAATCCAGCATGTAACACATCACAACCCTTTGCGGTCTCAGGCACGGTTAACCCCACAGCTGCTGGCTTACGGTAGCCGGGACCGTTTGCACCTTTTGACTCGCGTTGCTAGCATTCCGGTGTCAAAGAACCCGGGTCGACATGTCTAGTCATAAACCCAAGTGGCAGTACCGTACAGGGACAGGCATACATGAGCCAGCAAAGCAGGTGTCGGTCATCAGCGAGTGTAGACGAGTCGTAGCAAGCTACAAGGACTCCATTACACCGCGTGACATTTCCCCCAAAGGGACAGACACAGCAGCTAAGAAGGACACATGTCGGTCAACCAATGTGTTCGGAGCAGTAGCGAACTACCATGGCTCAGTGGAAACACAAAGGGGCATTTCCCCGTAAGGAGTGCTACTAAGGCATACGACTAGGTGTTCGAACCCCATACGTATCAATTACAACACACGTACACATGGCATACCCGATATGCATAGATACATCGATGGCATCACAACAAAACCATAAACATACAAACTTTATTTAGAAGGCTCGGAAGAGCCTCACACATAATATTACACAGATAGGGGTCTCACAACCCATCATCACAAGTCATTCAAACAAGTCTTACAAGCCAGCGGAAGATTAAAAATGTCTGAGTACAGACAGATGGAAAGGTAAAAGGCACATGGCCTGACTATCTACAGACCCAACCTAGGGCCAGATCATAGCTGGGACACCACCTACTCGTCATCATCGATGTCTACAAAAAAACCCACCGGTTGGCTCGTGGGTATCCTCTGCAACAATTATTAAGCAAACATGAGTACAAAAGTACTCAGCAAGACTTTAGAACAAGTCTATCTACTCATGCTCAGGTATCAATAAAGGGGTTGTGGTGTTTCATGAAGCAAGCCAGCTTTGACACTTGGCTAGACAAAACAACGTTTTAAAATAGTTTTAACATAGATTTCTCGCACACAAGTCCACTAACTCCACAACAATACACCATCATGGAATCATTCCCGTCTTCCTGCGGAAAATGCCATCCACGACACTCACACTTATCTTGATACTTTTATGAGTAGCCATTAAAGATATCTATGAACAACATATGTTTCCAAGTAGTCCATATCCGCGGACGCGGCTATTCGAATAGATCATAACCCTACAGGGGTGTACTTCTTCACACACGCTCTCGCCACTTATCGCCATGTGCCCGTCATGCACCTCGGCAACCTTCAAGCGGAAGCCCAGCGAGGGAGTTGGCCACGACTGCTAACCACACTAATACCTAGTCCAGGTTTATCGCCTATTTGACAGTAACCCGCACGAAAGTCCGTCTGAGGTTTCCGCCACGGCCTCAAACGATGTGCGTAGGGTTCCTGATGTCCCACAAACGTATGGGATCGCAGCAGTTTTCGAGGGTAGAGTATTCAACCCAAATTTATTGATTCGCTCACAAAGGGAAGCTAAAGAATATTATCAAGTATTAGCAGCTGAGTTGTCAATTCAACCACACCTGAAAGATTAGTGTCTGCAAGCAAAGTATCAGTAGCAAGGTAGTATGATAGCAACGGCACCAGAAAAAGCTTTGACAATCCCCGGCAACGGCGCTAGAAAAAGCCTTGTTGAGGGGATGTTAGCGCCAACAAAGTCTTGTAATAAGTAACAGCAGGGTAGCAAGGTACAGTAGTAGTAGCAGCAGCAAAGTAACAAGTAACAGCAGTAGTGACAGCAGCATCAAAGTGGCCCAATCCCTTTTGTAGCAAGGGACAAGCCTAGACAAAGTAATGTGGCGAGAACCAGTAGTAAAAGACTCGTAGGCATTGGATCGGTGATGGATGAGTATGACGAATGTGATTCATCATGTAACAGCTATAACACGGAGAGATATGTGGCTAGCTCCCGTTCATCAATCTAATGTAGGCATGTATTCCGTATGTAGTCATACGTGCTTAGGGAAAAGAACTTGCATGACATCTATTGTCCATCCCTCCCATGGCAGCGGGGTCCTAATGGAAACTACGGGATATTAAGGTTCTCCTTTTAATAAAGAACCGGACCAACGCATTAACACGCGGTGAATACATGAACTCCTTATACTATGGTCATCTCCGGGAGTGGTTCCAGCTATTGTCACTCCGGGGTTGCCGGGTCATAACACATAGTAGGTGACTACAACTTGCAAGATAGGATCTAAAACACACATATATTGGCGACAACATAATAGGTTCAGATCTGAAATCATGGCACTCGGGCCCTAGTGACAAGCATTAAGCATAGCCAAGTAGTAGCAACATCAATCTAAAACATAGTGGATACTAGGGATCAATCCCCGTCAAGAACTAACTCGATTAAATGATAGATCTCATCCAACTCATCACCGTCCAGCAAGCCTACGATGAGATTACTCAGGAACGATGAAGAGCATCATGGAATTGTCGATGGAGAAAGGTTGATGATGACGATGGCGACGATTTCCCCTCTCCGGAGACCGAAACGGACTCCAGATCTACCCTCTAGATGAAGAACAGGATGTGGCGGCGCCTCCATATCGCAAAACGCGATGAAACCTTCACTATGATTTTTTTCAGCCGAAACGGAAGATATAGAACTGAGATTGGGGGCGGTGGTGCCACGTGGGCCCCACAAGCCCTCATGGCGCGGCCATAGGGGTGGCCGCGGCCCAGGGGCTTGTGGCCCACTGGCAAGCCCCCTCACGCGGATCTTTGCGCACGTTTTTTTTTCTAGAAAAAATCTCTGGAAAATTTCAGAATGATCCGAGAACTTTCATTTCTGCACAAAAACAACACCATGGCAATTCTGCTGAAAACAGCGTCAGTCTAGGTTATTTCCATTCAAATTATGCAAATTAGAGTCCAAAACAAGGGCAAAAGAGTTCGGAAAAGTAGATACGACGGAGACGTATCAACTCCCCCAAGCTTAAAGCCTTGCTTGTCCTCAAGAAACTTAGTTGCAAACTGAGAGAGACAAAAGAAAAACTTTGACAAACTCTGTTTGATCTTGTTGTTGCAACTATGTCTAACTCACAACCAGAATTTTAGCAACATCACAAGTAAACCACAAAAGCAAATGACATCTAGGTCTCATGGTAAACTCATATCAATGGCATAATCAACTAGCGAGCAAATGATAATAAGCCTCAAGTATCAACACTTTAATCAAAACAACATGAAGCAGCACGAATAGATGGTATCTCGCTAGCTCTTTCTGAGACCGCAAAACATAAATGCAGAGCACCTTAAAAGACCAAGGGCTGACTAAACATTGTAATTCAAGGCAATGAAGATCCAGTCATAGTCACACTCAACACAGTTAAAAGCAAAGCATAAAAATGATAGAGGTGCTCTCTAATTGGTGCTTTTGTAAGAGGAGGATGACTCAACAGGAACATAAATAGACAGGCCCTTCGCAGAGGGAAGCATTGATTTGCAGAGGTGCGAGAGCTCAAGCTTTGAAAATAGAGATAAAAATTTTGGGTGGCATGCTTTTATTGTCAACGCAATGACTAAGAGTTCTCAACATCTTCCACGCTACACATGCTATAGGCGGTTCCCCAACAGAAAAGTAAAGTTTTGACTCCCCCACCACCAATCAATCACACTCCACGGCTAGCCGAATCCTCGGGTACCGTCCAAACCAACATCAATCCTGTGTGAGTTTTGTTTGCAATTATCTTTTCAATTTGAGCATGGAACTCGGAATTCCAATTACTGGCCCCTTTCTTGTGAATGATAGTGAATAAACACATATCGAGGATAACACGCCTAGCATGAAAGATACCAATAGCCCCCTGTCACCACATGAGCGGTTTGGGCATGCAAACAGATTATTTCTTGAAGATTTAGAGAGTGGCACATGCAAATTTACTTGGAACGGCAGGTAGATACCGCACATAGGTAGGTATGGTGGACTCATATGGCACAACTTTGGGTTTATGGGAGTGGATGCACAAGCAGTATTCCCGCTTAGTATAAGTGAAGGCTAGCAAAAGACTGGGAAGCGACCAACTAGAGAGGGACAACAGTCATCAAAATGCATTGAGATTAACTAACATTGAGTGCAAGCATGAGTAGGACATAAATCACCATGAACATGAACATCATAGAGGCTATGTTGATTTTGTTTCAACTACATGCGTGAACATGCGCCAAGTCAAGCCACTTGAAACATTCAAAGGAGGATACCATGCTATCATACTACATCATAGTCATCTCAACATTCATGTGGGCAACCAAGACAAACCATTATAAGAGCCTAGCTAATTAAGCATGGCATAAGCAACTATGATCTCTAAGTTGTCATTGCAAACATGTTTCTCTCACAACAAAGCTGAATCAGGCATGATGAGCTAGTCATATTTATAAAAACAAAATAGATCGAGTTCATACCAGCTTTTCCACGCTCAGTCACTTCATCATATATCATCATTATTGCCTTTCACTTGCACGACCGAACGATGTGAACAATAATAAGCATGCTCATGCATTGGACTACGCTAGAATCTGCAGGCATACACAAAGGAGAATACAAAGTAATATGGCTCTTTGAAAGCTAAACAGGTATGCATGCAAGATCCACTAAACATTGTAACCAATATCTTCTACCTTGACCCAAAGAAAAAGAAAACTATCTACACGGGAAAGCTCCCAGCAAGCAAAAGAAGAAAAGAAAATTTTTTTGGGTTTTTCTCAAACTAGACAGACACACGAAAAGAAAACGAGAAAAAGAAAATAAAACTAGCATGGATGATACAGTGGCAAAGTGAGAACACCGGCTAACAAAGTGAAAGCATAAGCAAAATGTAAAGTCGGTGAGAACACGTACTCCCCCAAGCTTAGGCTTTTGGCCTAACTTGGTCTACTCCCAAGGAGGGAAATAACCAGCTCCTGGGTACTCCGGAGTGGACTGTGGATGCCACTGTTGTGTGAGCTCCTCTGGCTCCCACTGATAAACTAGCGTCTGGTACTCGACTGGCGGCTCGGGCACGGGCACCTGTGGTTGGGCCAAGCCCCAATATGCGTAGATGTCCGAGGGCATAATAGTGTACCTGCCGGCATGAAGATTGAACAAGGAAGGAGAAGGCAAAGTAATAGTCTCACGAGTACCCTGACTAACTAACAGGTTATAAATCATCCTTCCACCTATATCTCTATCAATAAAGTTATGGTGAATCAAGCTATCATAATCTAGATATCTCTCGGGAAGAAGCATCTCTTCTTCCTCCTCCAGTCTAATGGGTATCTCAAAGTGTCTGGCAAGACGGGTAGCATATATACCTCCATAGACAACACCTTTAGAACGGTTAAGGTTCAACCGTTGAGCTACTATGGTGCCCAAGCTATAAGTTTTATCGTTATAAAGGGCTTCGCGCAAGACCGCAAGATCTGGGGAACTAAGTGACCCAGCTTTCCCAGGGCCAATCAAACATTTTCCCACGAATAGTGAGAAGTACCGAAGCACGGGAAAATGAATGTGTCACATCCCTGGATCCCTAACTAGGGTTAGTATTTCTGCTCATGTTTTCTTCCATTGCATTTGAAACAAACTCCAAAGAAGTGGTGCAACTCAAACCAAAAACCCTAGCCACTTCTTATTCAAAGGAAAATTCAAATCTTGCCAAAATCAATGAACCCAAAATGGCCTTCTTAAAAGTTCAGTATTTCTGATAAATATTGAAAACAAGTTATGAGGGGAGAAAACTATTTTTTAAAACACCCTTGGCATTTTATTTAGATTCAGAAAGCCCCTGAATTCAAACTTAAATTTGAATTCAAATATTTTCAAGTTTCAAAAATGTTGCAAACCTTAGGAGTAGTTGGGAATATTCCAACTAACACTCAGGGCTATTCAAACTAATTTTTGAATTGCTTTTTGAAGCCAAAATAAATAGCAAATAAAATAGAAAACAGAAATAGAAGAAAAAGAAAAAAAACCTAAGCTACGCTCACCTGCGAGGCCCAGCCCGCCAGGGGCAGGGTCGTCTTCTTCGTGTGCCTTCTGGCAGAGGAGAAATCGACCACGGCAGCCTCCTCCACCTCCTGCTTCGCCGTGGCATTCTCCGGTGCCCCCAGGACAGCGCGACAACGGGGATGACTTCCCCGAGCGCATCCCTATCCATCCCCGCTATCCATTCCTCCCCTCCTCTCGGTTTCTTCCACTCTCCTCCTGCCGCCATTGACAGGAGCTTGAGCTCGAGGAGCTCGAGCTCTCTGGCCACAGGGAAGCCCCCCCCCCCACGAGTGCTCCATCCTCTCCGCAACATCGAGCTCGACGTGTACGCCAACGGAACCGTCCTCCACGAGCCCTGCTGCGCTCCATTGCCGTCGTCTTCAACTCCGGCCGCCGGCAAGTCAACGTTCGATCGCCGTCTACAGCCCCTCCCCGAGCCGTCTGAGCCTCCCATCGTCTCCAGCGTGAGCTTGCGAGCCTTTCCCCCTTGTTTCCCCTCTCTCTCCGGCACTCTAGCCACGGGACCAACGAGCCCGAGCTCCGGCAGCCGCCTCGGCTCGTCGTCGGCATGGTCCGACCACCGTCAGCCGCTCCTGATGCCCGTAGAGGATGAGGCCGAGCTTGGGGATCATCCCAGTGCTCTCGGCACTCAATCCCGAGCACCACAGCACGCCCTGGTGCATCTCCGGCGAAGATCCGTCGCGGATCTGGTCGCCGCCGGTCAGTCTCCGGCAGGGGACGACGTGGCCGGCCTAATCCCCGTTAATTAGCACTAAGTAGCCACTGACAGTGGGCCCTAGCACTGGGTCAAACCCACTTAGGGCTAGTTAGCGCGGGATTATCCCCTGTGTCGCTGACCAGTGGCCCCCACCTGTCAGGTTTGACCTGACCAGGTCGGTTGACCTGCTGATGCAGTGCTGGCATGGTTATGACGCAATAAAGAGATTTTGTGATTTAAAAGAATTCCAGAAAATGCCCAAAACTTCTAAAAATCATAGAAAATAATCTGTAACTCCAATGAGAATAATTTATATATGAAAAAGTATCAGAAAAATCCAAGGAATATGATTTTGATATTTTCAAACATGTTTGAAAATGTTAACATCACCAAACAGGTTAAATGATGAATAGGATAACCTTATTAAATATTTATGAGTTGGAATTTAAAATCCATTTGAATTCCACCTCAACTATTATGACCAAACAATGATCAAGAACAACCAGCACCTCAAAATACCATCTTCATGCATGCTAAAAGAAGATTACGTGAGCATCAGGTCGAATCAATTAAAAGGGTATTTGAAAATACCTTGTTTAAGGTGATATTTGAATCTTGGTTCAAATCAACTTCAACTTAAGAAATGGTAGCTACATTATCCTACCACCTTTAATTTTCATGCCATGCGCATGCATCATCTTGTTGCATATGACTGTTAGTGATTGATATTGTTTTCCCGATAGGCCCCGCTCCTCCGGATTCCTCCGAATATCCGACTGACGGATATTGTCCCTCTGCTGAGCAACAAGGCAAGCAACCATTTTAATCATCCCGATAAATCCCATGTTCTCGCTCCTGCTCTTACTTATTGCATTAGGATCAAATGCTTCAAATGCTTTTGCCACGTTAGTTGAACCCACTTCCTTTGCATGACATGTCCTTGTCACAGTAAATAGCTGAACCTTGCAACCTAGCATACCTGGTAGATGCTAGAGCCATGATGTGCCTTATCCTGCTATGCATGCTATGCTTAGAGTTGTGTATGGTCTGTCATCTGGGAGATGAACAAAATTGTGAGATTGTGTTCAGTAAGTAAAGGTTGTGTGTTGAACCTGATTTGGTAAAGGTACCGGTGAAAGGCTGTGTAGGAGTACATGGCGGGTTGTTTCATTGGAACCGTCCTTAGGAACTGACTTCCGTGTATGCTATCCAAGACTAGATACTACCACACGTTGGGATACTTAATTGACCCTCTCGACTTATTAATCGCTTAGTACTCGGTCCAGGAGTTGCAAGTAGTTTCTGGTGTTTATAGTCATGCTGGAGGCCGTGCGTAGCGCTGACCTTAGAGGTGGGCTATGATGCGGTAGGCAGTGGCACGGTGTACCAAGTGGCACCCGGATGGTGGGCTTGGGAACCCTGCGCACATCGTTTGGGGCCGTGGCGGAAAACTCGGCCGGACTTCCGTGCGGGTTACCCTCAGATAGGCGATAGACCTGGACTAAGTATTAACGTGGTTAACGGTCGTGGCCGACTCCCTCGCTGGGCTTCCGCTTGAAGGTTGCCGAGGTGCATGACGTCCACATGGCGATAAGTGGTGAGAGTGTGTGTGAAGAAGTACACCCCTGCAGGGTTATGATCTATTCGAATAGCCGCGTCTGCGGATATGGACTACTTGGAGACATATGTTGTTCATAGATAACTATAATGGCTACTCATAAAATTGTCAAGATAAGCGTGAGTGTCGTGGACGGCATTTCCGTATGGAGACAGAATGATTCCACGATGGAGTATTGTTGTGGTGTTAGTGGACTCGTGTGCGAGAAATCAAAGTTGTCAAAACTACTTAAAAATGCAAGTTGTCTAGCCATGAGTCAAATGTTGGCTTTCTGCATGAAACCCCACAACTCCCTGTTGATACATTGCATGAGTAGATAGTTTATCCTAAAGTCTTGCTGAGTACTTTTGTACTCACGTTTGCTTAATAATTTGTTGCAGAGGTTGTTAATGACCCTAATGGAGGGTTCTACCTAGACATCAACGACGACGAGTAGTTGATATCCTAGCTACGATCTGGCCCTAGGATGGGTGTGTAGATAGTCAGGCCATGTGCCTTTATCTTTCCATCTGTCTATACTCATACAGCTTTACTCTTCCACTGGTTTGTAAGAATTGTGTGTATGACTTGTGATGATGGGTCGCGAGACCCCTACCTTGTAATATTATGTGTGTGGCTCTTCTGAGCCTTCTAAATAAAGTTTGTATGTTTATGGTTATGTTGTGATGCCATCGATGTATCTATACATATCGGTATGCCATGCGTACGTGTGTCGTAGTTGATATGTATGGGGTTCGAATACCTAGCCGTAGACTTTAGTAGCACTCCTTACAGGGAAATGCCCCTTTGTGATTCCAACGAGCCATGGTAGTTCGCTACTGCTCCGGACACATTGGTTGACCGGCATGTGTCCTTCTTAGCTGTTGTGTCTGTCCCCTTTGGGGAAATGTCACGCGATGTAATGGAGTCCTTGTAGCTTCCTACGACTCGTCTACATTCGCTGGTGACCGACACCTGCTTTGCTGGGTCATGTATGCATGTCCGTGTGTGGAACTGTCACTTTGGTTTATGACTAGACATGTCGATCCGGGTTCTTTGTCATTGGATTGCTAGCGACACAATTGCATATGTGAGTCAAAAGGCGCAAACGGTCCCGACTAAGGTAAGGCTGCAGCCGTGGGGATAACCGTGCGTGAGACCGCAAAGAGATGCGATGTGTTATAGGCTGGATTCCTATGGCTTGGGATCGGAGTCCCGACAGAATGCTAGCAGCTCTAGCGCAATACACTCCTCTCTCCTCTCCTACAGCAATTGTACCGATAAAATCTTCCAAGTCCCATGGACGAGGTTCATGAATATCCCCAAGGTAAGGTAATTTGCAAACATTGCAAAAATCCTTGAGCGACATGCGCTGGGGGACATCATAAAGTTTAAACTCAACCATAGGAGGATTCTTCCTCGGATAGAAGTTAAAGCTTTGTACGAAGATATTAGTGAGGAGGAGGTATTGCGAACACTTATCTTCAACGAAGGCGGTAAGGCATGCGTTCTCCACCAAGTGATAAAAGTCCTCATAAATTCCAGCGGCGCGTAAGAACACGTCGCTTGCCCACTCGCACGCTCGAACTTCTGCGACTCGAGGGACCGGATACTTGGGCTTCTTCTCACTCCCGTCATCCTTGGAGTCACGGCTTGACGAGCCTCTCAAGAACCTCCTCATCTTTTCCCTTTTCTATCTCTGAAAATTTCTGAAATTTTTACTCATTCTAAGGAAAAGTGAATAAGGCTCAACGAAACTCGTAGCAACTACTCCCACAAGTGCCTAGAGACCATATTACGCATCAAAACTACTTGGGACCAGCTAGAATCAGCATGCAAAGCTCAAGAACATGGTCACCAAGGCAGCAAAAATACGCGGAGTATAAGGCACTAGAGCAAAAACTAATTGGATCAATGGAGGAGTCACTTACCAAGGACTAATTTCCCCAAAACAGTTCGGAGAACAGTGATTTCATCAAAGAGATCGAAAATCCCAGCAAGAGGAGCAAGAACACGGGTTTGAGCTACGAAACGATTTTTTCTGGAGGTAGGAGAAGCAGATGAGAGCAAGAATGAGTTGATGGGGTGCCTGTGGGCCCCACAAGCCTGGGTGGCACGGACAAGGGAGTGCTCGAGCCCCTAGGGCTTATGGCCCACTGGTGTGGCCCCCAGACAGACTCTTTGTCCCATTATTTTTCAAATATTCCAGAAAAAATCGTACTAGATTTTCACAGCGTTCGGAGAACTTTTATTTTCGGGGTACTTTTCTACCGGACGCTAAAACAGAAAACAGGGAAAACTAAACTAAATCTATCATTTTTCTTCTAAGCAACCAAAGGTGAAACCTTGGAACAGAGGTTCGTGACTCCTCGATTCATCCATCTCATGGTCATCGAAAGAAATCCGTCAGTGAGGTTGATCAAGCCTCTTTGACAAACCTTTCTCGAATCGCAAAAGAGAACAAAGAATTTTCAAATAGCCACTAGGTCACCTCAATGGGGATGTGTATCTCCCCAACAAGAAAATCATACTTCATCTTGACATGAGGAGTAGGGCATTCAAAGCTCCCAATAAGAATCGGTGAAGTTTTTTCGATAGCATTGATGCAATGTACTCGATATTATTTCTTCGGAAAATGCACCATATGCTCATTACCGTTGACATGGAAAGTGACATTGCCTTTGTTGCAATCTATAACAGCCCCTGCAGTGTTTAAAAAGGGACTTCCGAGGATGACAGCCATGACATCGTCCTCAGGAATATCCAAGATAACAAAGTCTATTAAGATAGTGGTGTTAGCAACCACAACAGGCACATCCTCGCAAATGCCGGTAGGGAAAGCAGTTGATTTGTCGGCCATTTGCAGAGAGATTTCAGTAGGTGTCAACTTATCCAACTCAAGTCTATGATAGAGACAGAGGCATAACACTAACACCGGCTCCAAGGTCGCACAACACAGTTCTCACATAGTTGCCTTTAATGGAGCAAGGTATAGTGGGCACACCGAGATCACCTAGTTTCTTAGGAGTTCCACCCTTGAAAGTGTAATTAGCAAGCATGGCGGAGATCTCAAGATCAGGTATCCTCCTCTTATTAGTCACAATATCTTTCATGTACTTAGCATATGGATACATTTTGAGCATATTTGTCAAACGCATCTGCACAAAGACAGGTCTGATCATTTCAATGAAGCGCTCAAAATTTTCATCATCCTTTTTCTTGGATGGTTTGGGAGGAAATGGCATAGGTTTCTGAACCCATGGCTCCCTTTCTTTACCATGCTTCCTAGCAGCGAAGTCATTCTTATCATATCTCTGATTCTTAGGCTGTGGGTTATCAAGATCAACAGGTTCAATCTCAACATGCTTATCATTGCTAGGTTGAGCATCATCATGAACATCACTATTGATATTATCATTAGGCTCATGTGTTGGGGAACGTCGCATGGGAAACAAAATTTTCCTACGCGCACGAAGACCTATCATGGTGATGTCCATCTACGAGTGGGGATGAGTGATCTACGTACCCTTGTAGACCGTACAGCAGAAGCGTTAGTGAACGCGGTTGATGTGGTGGAACGTCCTCACGTCCCTCGATCCGCCCCGCGAACAATCCCGCGATCAGTCCCACGATCTAGTACCGAACGGATGGCACCTCCGCGTTCAGCACACGTACAGCTCGACGATGATCTTGGCCTTCTTGATCCAGCAAGAGAGACGAGAGGTAGAAGAGTTCCCCGGCAGCGTGACGGCGCTCCGGAGGTTGGTGATGACCTTGTCTCAGCAGGGCTCCGCCCGAGCTCCGCAGAAACGCGATCTAGAGGAAAAACCGTGGAGGTATGTGGTCGGGCTGCCGTGGAAAAGTCGTCTCAAATCAGCCCTAAAACCTCCGTATATATAGGTGGGAGAGAGGGGACCTTGCCTTGGGGCTCAAGGAGCCCCAAGGGGGTCGGCCGAGCCAAGGGGGGAAGGTCTCCCCCCCCCCCCAAACCGAGTTGGACTTGGTTTGGTGGGTGGGAGTCCTTCCTTCCCTTCCCACCTCCTTCTTTTTTTTTCTTTCTCTTTGATTTTTCTTCCAATGCGCATAGGTCCCTTTTTTGGGCTGTCCCACCAGCCCACTAAGGAATGGTGCGCAACCCTCAAGGCCTATGGGCTTCCCCGGGGTGGGTTGCCCCCTCCTGTGAACTCCCGGAACCCATTCGTCATTCCCGGTACATTCCCGGTAACTCCGAAAACCTTCCGGTAATCAAATGAGGTCATCCTATATATCAATATTTGTTTCCGGACCATTCCGGAAACCCTCGTGACGTCCGTGATCTCATCCGGGACTCCGAACAACATTCGGTAACCAACCATATAACTCAAATACGCATAAAACAACATCGAACCTTAAGTGTGCACACCCTGCGAGTTCGAGAACTATGTAGACATGACCCGAGAGACTCCTCGGTCAATATCCAATAGCGGGACCCGGATGCCCATATTGGATCCTACATATTCGACGAAGATCTTATCGTTTGAACCTCAGTGCCAAGGATTCATATAATCCCGTATGTCATTCCCTTTGTCCTTCGGTATGTTACTTGCCCGAGATTTGATCATCAGTATCCGCATACCTATTTCAATCTCGTTAACCGGCAAGTCTCTTTACTTGTTTCGTAATACAAGATCCCGCAACTTACACTAAGTTACATTGCTTGCAAGGCTTGTGTGTGATGTTGTATTACCGAGTGGGCCCCGAGATACCTCTCCGTCACACGGAGTGACAAATCCCAGTCTTGATCCATACTAACTCAACGAACACCTTCGGAGATACCTGTAGAGCATCTTTATAGTCACCCAGTTACGTTGCAACGTTTGATACGCACAAAGTATTCCTCCGGTGTTAGTGAGTTATATGATCTCATGGTCACAGGAACAAAAACTTGACACGCAGAAAACAGTAGCAACAAAATGACACGATCAACATGCTACGTCTATTAGTTTGGGTCTAGTCCATCACGTGATTCTCCTAATGACGTGATCCAGTTATCAAGCAATAACACCTTGTTCATAATCAGAAGACACTGACTATCTTTGATCAACTGGCTAGCCAACTAGAGGCTTGCTAGGGACAGTGTTTTGTCTATGTATCCACACATGTAAATGAGTCTTCATTCAATACAATTATAGCATGGATAATAAACGATTATCTTGATACAGAAATTATAATAATAACTATATTTATTATTGCCTCTAGGGCATAATTCCAAAAGTCTCCCACTTGCACTAGAGTCAATAATCTAGCCCTCACATCATCATGCGATTTACATTGTAATAAATCTAACACCCATACAGTTCTGGTGTTGATCATGCTTTGGCCGTGGAAGAGGTTTAGTCAGCGGGTCTGCTACATTCAGATCCGTGTGCACTTTGCATATATTCACGTCCTCCCCTTCGACGTAGTCGCGGATGAGGTTGAAGCATCGTTTTATGTGTCTGGACTTCTTGTGAAACCGTGGTTCCTTTGCTAAGGCAATGGCACCCGTGTTGTCACAGAACAAGGTTATTGGATTCAGTGCGCTTGGCACCACTCCAAGATCCGTCATGAATTGCTTCATCCAGACACCCTCCTTAGCCGCCTCCGAGGCAGCCATGTACTCCGCTTCACATGTAGAATCTGCTATGATGCTTTGCTTGGAACTGCACCAGCTTACCGCACCCCCATTAAGAATAAATACGTATCCGGTTTGCGACTTAGAGTCGTCCGGATCTGTGTCAAAGCTTGCATCGACGTAACCTTTTGCGGTGAGCTCTTCGTCACCTCCATATACGAGAAACATCTCCTTAGTCCTTTTCAGGTACTTCAGGATATTCTTGACCGTCGTCCAGTGATCCACTCCTGGATTACTCTGGAACCTACCTGCCATACTTATGGCCAGGCTAACATCCGGTCTAGTGCACAGCATTGCATACATGATAGAACCTGTGGCTGAAGCATAGGGGACGGAGCGCATATGCTCTCTATCTTCATCAGTTGCTGGGCACTGAGTCTTACTCAATCTCGTACCTTGTCAAACTGGCAAGAACCCCTTCTTGGACTGTTCCATTTTGAACCTCTTCAAAACTTTATCAAGGTATGTGCTTTGTGAAAGTCCTATCAGGCGTTTTGATCTATCCCTATAGATCTTAATGCCTAGAATGTAAGCAGCTTCTCCTAGGTCCTTCATAGAGAAACTTTTATTCAAGTAATCCTTTATGCTCTCCAAAAACTCCACGTTGTTTCCAATCAGCAATATGTCATCCACATATAATATTAGAAACGCCACAGAGCTCCCACTCACTTTCTTGTAAATACAAGATTCTCCAACCACTTATATAAACCCAAATGCTTTGATCACCTCATCAAAGCGTTTGTTCCAACTCCAAGATGCTTGCACCAGTCCATAAATGGATCGTTGGAGCTTGCACACCTTGTTAGCATTCTTAGGATCGACAAAACCTTCGGGTTGTATCATATACAATTCTTCCTTAAGGAAACCGTTAAGGAACGCCATTTTGACATCCATCTGCGAGATTTCATAATCGAAAAATGCAGCTATTGCTAACATGATTCTGACAGACTTAAGCATCGCTACGGGTGAGAATGTCTCATCGTAGTCAACTCCTTGAACTTGTGAAAAACCCTTTGCCACAAGTCGAGCTTTATAAACGGTCACATTGCCGTCAGCGTCCGTCTTCCTCTTAAAGATCCATTTGTTCTGAATAGCCTTGCGGCCCTCAGGCAGTACCTCCAAAGTCCACACTTTGTTCTCATACATGGATCCTATCTCGGACTTCATGGCTTCTAGCCATTTGTTGGAATCTGGGCCCACCATTGCTTCTTCATAATTTGCAGGTTCATTGTTGTCCAACAACATGATTGACAAGACGGGATTACCGTACCACTCTGGAGCAGCACGTGGTCTCGTCGACCTGCGTGGTTCGATAGAAACTTGAACCGGAGTTTCATGATCATCATCATTAACTTCCTCCTCAACCGGCGTCGCAATGACAGAGGTTTCCCCTTGCCCTGCGCCACCATCCAGAGGGATGAGAGGTTCGACAACCTCGTCAAGTTCTATCTTCCTCCCACTTAATTCTCTCGAGAGAAACTCCTTCTCGAGAAAAGCTCCGTTTTTAGCAACAAACACTTTGCCCTCGGATTTGAGATAGAAGGTGTACCCAACTGTCTCTTTTGGGTAACCTATGAAGACGCACTTTTCCGCTTTGGGTTCCAGCTTTTCAGGCTGAAGCTTTTTGACATAAGCATCACATCCCCAAACTTTAAGAAACGACAACTTTGGCCTTTTGCCATTCCATAGTTCGTATGGTGTTGTCTCAACGGATTTTGATGGTGCCCTATTTAAAGTGAATGCAGTTGTTTCTAATGCATAACCCCAAAATGAAACGGCAAATCGGTAAGAGACATCATTCGCACCATCTCTAATAAAGTACGATTACGACGTTCGGACACACCATTACGCTGTGGTGTTCCAGGCGGTGTCAACTGTGAAACAATTCCACATTGTCTTAAGTGAGCACCAAACTCGAAACTCAGATATTCACCCCCACGATCAGACCGTAGGAACTTGATCTTCTTGTCACGATGATTTTCAACTTCACTCTGAAATTGCTTGAACTTTTCAAATGTTTCAGACTTGTGCTTCATCAAGTAGACATAACCATATCTACTCAAATCGTCAGTGAAGGTGAGAAAATAACGATATCCACCGCGTGCCTCCACGCTCATCGGACCACACACATCGGTATGTATGATTTCCAACAAGTCAGTTGCACGCACCATTGTTCCGGAGAACGGAGTCTTAGTCATCTTGCCCATGAGGCATGGTTCGCACGTGTCAAGTGAATCAAAGTCAAGTGACTCCAAAAGTCCATCAGCATGGAGTTTCTTCATGCGCTTTACACCAATATGACCTAAGCGGCAGTGCCACAAAAATATGGCGCTATCATTGTTAACTCTAACTCTTTTGATCTCAATGTTATGTATGTGTGTATCGCTATCAAGATTCAATATGAACAATCCTCTCACATTGGGTGCATGACCATAAAAGATGTTACTCATAGAAATAGAACAACCATTATTCTCTGACTTAAAAGAGTAACCGTCTCGCAATAAACAAGATCTAGGTATAATGTTCTTGCTCAACGCAGGCACTAAATAACAATGATTTAAGTTCATAACTAATCCTGATGGTAACTGAAGTGAAACTATGCCGACGGCGATTGCATCAACCTTGGAACCATTTCCTACGCGCATCGTCACTTCATCTTTCGCCAGCCTTCGTCTATTCCGCAGTTCCTGTTTCGAGTTGCAAATATGAGCAACAGAACCGGTATCGAATACCCAGGCACTACTATGAGAGCCGGTTAAGTACACATCAATAACATGTATATCAAATATACCTAATTTTTCTTTGGCCGCCTTCTTATCTGCCAGATACTTTGGGCAATTGCGCTTCAAGTGACCCATACCCTTGCAATAGTAACACTCTGTTTCAGGCTTAGGTCCAGCTTTGGGTTTCTTCGTCGGATTGGCAACAGGCTTGCCGCTCTTCTTTGAATTACCCTTCTTGCCTTTGCCGTTTCTCTTGAAACTAGTGGTCTTATTCACCATCAACACTTGATGCTCTTTACGGAGTTCAGACTCTGCGACTTTCAGCATCGCAAACAACTCGCCGGGAGACTTGTTCATCCCTTGCATGTTGTAGTTCAACACAAAGCCTTTATAGCTTGGCGGCAGTGATTGAAGGATTCTGTCAGTGATAGCCTCTTGCGGGAGTTCAATCCCCATCTCAGCTAGATGGTTTGAGTACCCAGACATTTTGAGCACATGTTCACTGACAGACGAGTTTTCCTCCATCTTGCAAGCATAGAATTTATCGGAGGTCTCATACCTCTCGATCCGGGCGTTCTTCTGAAAGATAAACTTCAACTCCTGGAACATCTCAAATGCTCCATGACGCTCAAAGCGACGTTGAAGTCCCGGTTCTAAGCCATACAAGACTGCACATTGAACTACTGAGTAGTCCTCCTTACCTGCTAACCAAGCGTTCTTAACATCCTGATCAGCCGTAGCGGGTGGTTCATCTCCTAGCGCAGCATTAAGGACATAATCCTTCTTCCCAGCTTGTAAGACTAGCTTAAGATTACGAGCCTAGTCTACAAAGTTGCTTCCATCATCTTTCAACTTAGCTTTCTCTAGGAACGTATTAAAATTCACGGTGACTGTCGCATGAGCCATGATCTACAACACAAATATATTCAAAGTGGACTTAGACTATGTTCAAGATAATTAGAGTTTAACTTAACGCTAAACTCCCACTCAAGAAGTACATCTCTCTAGTCATTTGAGTGGTTCATGATCCACTTGCACTAGCTCAAGTCCGATCATCACGTGAGTTGAGTATAGTTTCAGTGGTAAGCATCCCTATGCTAATCATATCATCTATATGATTCATGATCAACCTTTCGGTCTCATGTTACGAGGCCATGTCTGCACATGCTAGGCTCGTCAAGCTTAACCCGAGTGTTCCGCGTGCGCAACTGTTTTGCACCCGTTGTATGTGAACGTTGAGTCTATCACACCCGATCATCACGTGGTGTCTCGAAACGACGGACTGTAGCAACGGTGCACAGTCGGGGAGAACACAATTTCGTCTTGAAATTTTACTGAGAGATCACCTCATAATGCTACCGTCATTCTAAGCAAAATAAGGTGCATAAAAGGATTAACATCACATGCAATTCATAAGTGACATGATATGGCCATCATCATGTGCTTCTTGATCTCCATCACCAAAAGCACCGGCACGATCTTCTTGTCACCGGCGCCACACCATGATCTCCATCAACGTGTTGCCATCGAGGTTGTCGTGCTACTCATGCTATTACTACTAAAGCTACATCCTAGCAAAATAGTAAATGCATCTGCAAGCACAAACATTAGTATAAAGACAACCCTATGGCTCCTGCCGGTTGACGTACCATCGACGTGCAAGTCGATATTATCTATTACAACATGATCATCTCATACATCCAATATATCACATCACATCGTTGGCCATATCACATCACAAGCATACCCTGCAAAAACAAGTTAGACGTCCTCTAATTTTGTTGTTGCATGTTTTACGTGGTGACCACGGGTATCTAGTAGGATCGCATCTTACTTACGCAAACACCACAACGGAGATATATGAGTTGCCATTTAACCTCATCCAAGGACCTCCTCGGTCAAATCCGATTCAACTAAAGTTGGAGAAACCGACACTTGCCAGTCATCTTTGAGCAACGGGGTTACTCGTAGCGATGAAACCAGTCTCTCGTAAGCGTATGAGTAATGTCGGTCCAAGCCGCTTCAATCCAACAATACCACAGAATCAAGAAAAGACTAAGGAGGGCAGCAAAACGCACATCACCACCCACAAAAACTTTTGTGTTCTACTCGAGAAGACATCTACGCATGAACCTAGCTCATGATGCCACTGTTGGGGAATGTCGCATGGGAAACAAAATTTTCCTACGCGCACGAAGACCTATCATGGTGATGTCCATCTACGAGAGGGGATGAGTGATCTACGTACCCTTGTAGACCATACAGCAGAAGCGTTAGTGAACGCGGCTGATGTAGTGGAACATCCTCACGTCCCTCGATCCGCCCCTCGAACAATCCCGCGATCAGTCCCACGATCTAGTACCGAACGGACGGCACCTCCGCGTTCAGCACACGTACAGCTCGACGATAATCTCGGCCTTCTTGATTCAGCAATAGAGACGGATAGGTAGAAGAGTTCTCCAGCAGCATGACGGCGCTCCGGAGGTTGGTGATGACCTTGTCTCAGCAAGGCTCCGCCCGAGCTCCGCAGAAACGCGATCTAGAGGAAAAACCGTGGAGGTATGTGGTCGGGCTGCCGTGGAAAAGTCGTCTCAAATCAGCCCTAAAACCTCCGTATATATAGGTGGGAGAGAGGGTACCTTGCCTTGGGGCTCAAGGAGCCCCAAGGGGGTCGGCCGAGCCAAGGGGGGAAGGTCTCCCCCCCCCCAAACCGAGTTGGACTTGGTTTGGTGGGTGGGAGTCCTTCCTTCCCTTCCCACCTCCTTCTTTTTTTCTTTCTCTTTGATTTTTCTTCCAATGCACATAGGGCCCTTTTTTGGGCTGTCCCACCAGCCCAATAAGGGCTGGTGCACCACCCTCAAGGCCTATGGGCTTCCCCGGGGTGGGTTGCCCCCTCCGGTGAACTCCCGGAACCCATTCGTCATTCCCGGTACATTTCCGGTAACTTCGAAAACCTTCCGGTAATCAAATGAGGTCATCCTATATATCAATCTTTGTTTCCAGACCATTCCGGAAACCCTCGTGACATCAGTGATCTCATCCGGGACTCCGAACAACATTCGGTAACCAACCATATAACTCAAATATGCATAAAACAACATCGAACCTTAAGTGTGCAGACCCTGTGGGTTCGAGAACTATGTAGACATGACCCGTGAGACTCCTCGGTCAATATCCAATAGCGGGACCCGGATGCCCATATTGGATCCTACATATTCTATGAAGATCTTATCGTTTGAACCTCAGTGCCAAGGATTCATATAATCTCGTATGTCATTCCCTTTGTCCTTCGGTATGTTACTTGCCCGAGATTCGATCGTCAGTATCCGCATACCTATTTCAATCTCGTTTACCGGCAAGTCTCTTTACTTGTTTCATAATACAAGATCCCACAACTTACAGTAAGTTACATTGCTTGCAAGGCTTGTGTGTGATGTTGTATTACCGAGTGGGCCCCGAGATACCTCTCTGTCACACGGAGTGACAAATCCCAGTCTTGATCCATACTAACTCAACGAACACCTTCGGAGATACCTGTAGAGCATCTTTATAGTCACCCAGTTACGTTGCGACCTTTGATACACACAAAGTATTCCTCCGGTGTTAGTGAGTTATATGATCTCATGGTCATAGGAACAAATACTTGACACGCAGAAAACAGTAGCAACAAAATGACACGATCAACATGCTACGTCTATTAGTTTGGGTCTAGTCCATCACGTGATTCTCCTAATGACGTGATCCAGTTATCAAGCAACAACACCTTGGTCATAATCAGAAGACACTGACTATCTTTGATCAACTGGCTAGCCAACTAGATGCTTGCTAGGGACAGTGTTTTGTCTATGTATCCACACATGTAAATGAGTCTTCATTCAATACAATTATAGCATGGATAATAAACGATTATCTTGATACAGGAATTATAATAATAACTATATTTATTATTGCCTCTAGGGCATAATTCCAACATCATGTTCATCACCAGATTGTGTCTCAGCATCAGAAACAGAGGCATTGTTTGGACTCTCAGGGGTAGCAGCAACAGGGTTGCTAGCGTGCAATTTCCTATCATCTCTCTTCCTCTTTCTAAGATGACTAGGTGCATCAGTGCTAACTCCTTGAGACTCTTGTTCAACTCTCTTCGGATGACCCTCGGGATACAAAGGTTCCTGGGTCATTCTACCACCTCTAGTAATGACTCTAACGGAGTTGTCATTCAACTCATTGAGCAAGTCATTTTGAGCTTTAAGTACTTGTTCTACCTGAGTAGTAACCATAGAGGCATGTTTACTCAGAAGCTTAAGATCATTGACATTTCTGTCCACACAAGCACTTAAATGACTAAGCACACGAGCATTTTGTTCCAATTGTCTGCTAACATAATCATTGAAACTCTGTTGTTTGGCAACAAAGTTATCAAATTCATCCAGGCATAGGCTAGCAGGTTTATCAAAAGGAATATCACTCTCATCAAACCTACGCACAGAATTTACTTCTACTACCTGTATCGGATTATCGAGACCATGGATATCTTCGATAGGTGGTAGATTTTTGACATCTTCAGATTTAATGCCTTTCTCTCGCATAGATTTCTTGGTTTCTTGCATATCTTTAGGACTGAGGAATAGAATATCTCTTTTCTTCGGAGTTGGCTTAGGAGGTGGTTCGAGAATAGTCCAAGCATGCTCATTGCACAAGATGTTATTCAGTAGAATCTCAGCTTGTTTTACAGTTCTTTCCCTAAAAACACAACCGGCACAACTATCTAGGTGGTCTTTGGAAGCATCGGTAAGTCCATTATAGAAGATATCAAGTATCTCATTCTTCTCGAGAGGGTGATCACGCAAAGCATTCAGTAGCTGGATGAGCCTCCCCAAGCTTGTGGGAGACACTCTTCTTCAGCTTGAGCAAAGTTGTATATTTCCTGCAAGGCAGCTTGCTTCTTATGGGCAGGGAAATATTTCTCACAGAAGTAGTAGACCATATCCTGGGGACTACACACACAACCACGAGCAAGAGAAGTGAACCAGGTCTTAACATCATCATTTAGCGAGAAAGCAAACAGCTTGAGCATATAGTAGTGGCGGATCTTTTCCTCACTAGTGAATAGGGTGGCTATATCGTGCAGTTTGGTAAGATGGGCTACAAACATTTCAGATTCATAACCGTGAAAAGGATCAGATTCGACCAGAGTGATTAACTCAGGATCGACAGAGAATTCATAATCCTTATCGGTCACCAAGATAGGCGAAGTGGCAAACTTCGGGTCGTATTTCATCCTAGCGTTCAGATATTTTTCTTTCCACTTGCGCAGTAGTTTCTCAACATCATAGCTATCCTTACACGCAAGAAAATCCTCAGCTATCTCTCCTTCCATAACATAGCGCGTATCAGGCATAACAGGCAATTCAGGCATAGTAGAAGGTTCTACTTCAATAGTATCAGCAGTTTCAGAAGTATAATCACATCTAGCAGCAGCTCTAGTAATATGTGCATCAAGGAATGCACCAAGTGGCAAAGCAGTATCAGGCATAGCAGGCATAGTATCTAGCATAGCATCATCAGGCATAGTATCTAACATAGCATCATCAGGCATAGTATCAAGCATAGCATCATATGCATCATTGACAGCAGAAGTAGCATCATCAAGCACATTCGACATATCAAGATTTCTAGCAGGAGGCGAAGTTGCAAACTTACTCAAAACTGAAGGTGAATCAAGTGCACAGCTAGATGGCAGTTCCTTACCTCTCCTCGTAGTGGAAGGTAGGATTTTAGTTCTTGGATCTTTCGGATTCCTCATAGTGATCACCAGATGTCAATCCCAAGTGATTCAGAGAATATAGTTGTGCTTCGCCGGCAACGGCGCCAGAAAAAGCCTTGATGTCCCACAAGCGTATGGGATCGTAGCAGTTTTCGAGGGTAGAGTATTCAACCAAAATTTATTGATTCGCTCACAAGGGGAAGCTAAAGAATATTCTCAAGTATTAGCAGCTGAGTTGTCAATTCAACCACACCTGAAAGATTACTGTCTTCAAGCAAAGTATCAGTAGCAAGGTAGTATGATAGCAACGGCACCCGAAAAAGCTTTGACAATTCCCGGCAACAGTGCTAGAAAAACCCTTGTTGACGGAGTGTTAGCACCAACAAAGTCTTGCAACAAGTAATAGCAGGGTAGCAAGGAACAGTAGTAGCAGCAGCAGCAAAGTAACAAGTAACAGCAGCAAAGTGACAAGTAACAGCAGTAGTGAAAGCAACAGCAAAGTGGCCCAATCCCTTTTGTAGCAAGGGACAAGCCTAGACAAAGTAACGTAGCGAGAACCAGTAGTAAAAGACTCGTAGGCAGTGGATCGGTGATGGATGAGTATGACGGATGTGATTCTTCATGTAACAGCTACAACACGGAGAGATATGTGGCTAGCTCCCGTTCATCAATCTAATGTAGGCATGTATTCCGTATGTAGTCATACGTGCTTAGGGAAACGAACATGCATGACATCTATTGTCCATCCCTCCCGTGGCAGCGGGGTCCTAATGGAAACTATGGGATATTAAGGTTCTCCTTTTAATAAAGAACCGGACCAACGCATTAACATGCGGTGAATACATGAACTCCTCATACTATGGTCATCTCCGGGAGTGGTTTCGGCTATTGTCACTCCGGGGTTGCCAGGTCATAACACATAGTAGGTGACAACAACTTGCAAGGTAGGATCTAAAACACACATATATTGGTGACAACATAATAGGTTCAGATCTGAAATCATGGCACTCGGGCCCTAGTGACAAGCATTAAGCATAGCCAAGTAGTAGCAACATCAATCTAGAACATAGTGGATACTAGGGATCAATCCCCGTCAAGAACTAACTCAATTACATGATAGATCTCATCCAACTCATCACTGTGCAGCAAGACTATGATGAGATTACTCACGAACGATGAAGAGCATCATGGAATAGTCGATGGAGAAAGGTTGATGATGATGATGGCGACGATTTCCCCTCTCCGGAGCCCGAAACGGACTCCAGATCTACCCTCGAGATGAAGACCAGGATGTGGTGGTGCCTCCGTATCGCAAGACGCGATGAAACCTACTCTCTGATTTTTTTTTCACACGAAACAGAAGATATAGAACTGAGATTGGGGGGGGGGGGTGGTGCCACGTGGGCCCCACAAGCCCTCATGGCGCGGCCATAGGGGGTGGCCGCGGCCCAGGGGCTTGTGGCCCACTGGCACGCCCCCTCACACGGATCTTTGCGCTGGTATTTTTCTTTTATTCCAGAAAAAATCTCCGTAAATTTTCAGGACGTTCCGAGAACTTTCATTTCTGCACAAAAACAACACCATGGCAATTCTGCTGAAAACAGCGTCAGTCCGGGTTAGTTCCATTCAAATCATGCAAATTAGAGTCCAAAACAGGGCAAAAGAGTTCGGAAAAGTAGATACGACGGAGACGTATCAGTTCCCAAGCCCACCATCCGGGTGCCACTTGGTACACCGTGCCACTGCCTACCGCATCATAGCCCACCTCTAAGGTCAGCACTATGCACGACCTCCAGCATGACTATAAACACCAGAAACTACTTGCGACTCCTAGATCGAGTACTAGGCGATTAATAAGTCGAGCGGGGTCATATTTCAGGGCCCAGCATGTGGTAGTATCTCGTCTTGGATTACATACACGGAACTCAGTTCCTAATGACGGTTCCAATGAAACAACCCGCCATGTACTCCTACATAGCCTTTCACCGGTACCTTTACCAAAACAGGTTCAACACACAACCTTTATTAATAGAACACATTCTCACGATCCTGTTCATCACCCGAATGACAGACCAAACACAACTCTAAGCATAGCATGCATAGCAGAATAAGACACATCATGGCTCAAGCATCTACTAGGTATGCTAGGTCGCAAGGTTTAGCTAATTACTATGACAAAGACAGGTCATGCAAAGGAATGGATTCAACTAAGGTGATAAAGGCATTAAAAGTATTTTCACCTAATGCAATAAATAAGAGCAGGAGCGAGAACATGGGATTTATCGGGATGATCAAAATTGTTGCTTGCCTTGTTGCTCAGCAGAGAGGTGATATCCGTCATTCGGATAATCAGTCGTATCCGGAGAGGCGGGCCTGCCGAATAACAACATACAATTAATAGCAATCATATCCAACAATCATGATGCATGGACATGGCATGAAATCAAGGGTGATATGATTCAATGTGGTTGGTGAAACCTTAGTTTGCATCTGGTTTGAAATCCAAATTCAAATATCATTTGAAATGGCATATTTATCTTAATCATTTAATTGATTTGACATGATGCTGTTTCATAACTTTGTTCTTCATGCATGAAAGTAACACCATTGTGTTCATTGAATTTTTCTGATCAATTTGCATATATTATTTGTCTGATTTGGAGTTATAATCAAATTTCTATGAATTTCCAAAGTTTTGCAATTATTGTGGAATTGTTTTAAAACCAGAATTAGACTTATTGCATCAGCATGACATGAGAAGGTCAGCTCGCCGTTGAAAGTCAAACCTGACCAGTGGGACCCACTAGTCAGTGTGGCCAATTTTAGTTTAAGTTTTAAGCTAAATTAGCTATTTAACAGAGCTGGACCCACATGTTAGTGTCTGTTTAACTTTTAATATAATTTTTATTTTTATTTTGACTAACTTAATTAGTCCGGGGGCTGGCCCCACATGCCAGTGACTCAGGGGAGCCAACCCCACTGGCGATGGGGTCAAACCCACCGGCGGCGAGGCTCCGGCGACCACCAGAACGGCGGAGGGCGTCCGGATTCTGATTCTGGCGACCAAACGAGCGGCGGAGGGGCTCAAACGATCGACCACTCGACCGCGAGCAAGATGGAGCAAGCCTCGGGGGCTGAGATGATCGGAATCGACGCCGGCGATGAGTTCGACGGCTGCTGGAGCTCGGCCATCGTCGAGGTCATCGAAATCGGGGGCAAAACGCACGGGGTTGGGCTCCTAGAGCATCTAGGCGATGAGCTTGAGCTGCTGTAGGCCTCGGGTGGACAAACCGATCACCGTAGGGTCACCAGCGACGAGCTATAGCGGCGGTCCTCGTCGGGCTCCGGTGAAACTGAGCCTAGAGGTCGGGGAAGAGAGAGTAAGATGGGGGGAACACACCGGAGCTCACAGCGGTGACGAGGGGAGGCTTAGGCTGCTCGGGGAGGCACTGGATCCGACGAATCGGCGGTGGCTTGCCGGCGGCCGAAGGTGGAAGACGACGGTGACGAGGGCGATGCAGGGCTCGGGGGCTCTTCTACTTTGGCAGGGACGACCAGCTCGACGAGGCAGAGCGAACAGCGCACTCAGAGGCGAGGGAGGACGGTCGGAGCGATGGCTAGCTCGAGCTCGAGCTCGCAGCAATGGCGACGGAGAGAGAGAGACGCAGGGGGCAAGTGAGGATGGGAAGGAGTCCGGGGAGGCTTATGCTCCCTCTCCAGCTCATCAAGGCGAGCCAAGCACGCACATAGGTGCGTGGGCGCGCCGGGAGAAGAGGCGGCCAGCTCCTGCTCCGACTGGCGAAGGAGGAAGACGACAGAAGGGGAGTGAGCTTGGGCCAGGTAAGCGAGGTATAGCTCTTTTCATTTTTTTCTTTCTTTTCCAATTTCTGTTTTATCATTTCTGATTTAGTTTGTTTTATTTTTGGCTCCAAACTATTTCAAAAATAGTTTGAATGATACTTGGGTGTTATCTGGAATATTTCCAAACATATATAAAAGTTTCAACATTTTTGGAAATTTTGGATTATTTGAAATCAATTATATAGTTGATTTCAGTAACTTTTAAAATTAAAATAAAATGCCAAAAGCATTTTCAAAATATATTTCACCCCTGATATTTTGTTTTCAACATTTATCAGAAATGATGAAATTTTCTAATGGCATTTTGAATTCTTTAATTTGCCACCAAATTTGAATTGCTTTTGAATATGGAGTTGCTAGGGTTTGCTTTTGTTTTCTTTCTTTCCTTTTCATTTCATTTTATTTTTTTGGATGCACAGAAGAAGACATGAGCACAAACTTGCTATACTCTATTAGGGATTCAGGGATGTGACAACTCAACCCCACTCAAAAGAATCTCGTCCCGAGATTTGGAAGTCGTCGGGAATAGCGCGGGATACTCAATTCGTAGACGATCCTCTCTTTCCCATGTTGCCTCTTTTTCAGAATGATTTGACCATTGAACTTTAAGAAACTTGAGGTTTCGACGTCGAGTGGTATGCTCAGCTTGATCAAGAATACGAACAGGGTATTCTCGGTATGAAAGGTTATCATGGAGATCAAGCGTTTCGTAGTCCACTTCACGGATAGGATCCGAAAAGCAACGCCTGAGTTGCGAGATGTGGAATACATCATGAACCTTGGAAAGATGCGGAGGAAGTTCCAATTGGTAGGCAACTTCTCCTCGTTTGGCAAAAATGTGAAAAGGACCGATGTAACAAGGAGCCAACTTGCCCTTGATACCGAAACGATGGGTACCCTTCAGAGGTGTAACCCGAAGGTAAGCCTTCTCGTCAACTTCAAAGGTCACAGCCTTCTGATGACGATCATATTGGCTCTTTTGATGAGAGTGGGCTGTTTTCAACTTTTCACGAATAATGCGAACTTGCTCTTCTCCTTCCTGGATCATATCCGGACCAAAGAGTTGCCTCTCTCCGGTTTCTGACCAATTAAGAGGTGTTCGACTTCTTCGTCCATAGAGAACTTCAAAAGGGGCTTTGCCCAAGCTTGATTGATAACTATTGTTATAAGAAAATTCGGCGAATGGAAGGCACTTCTCCCAATTCATACCGAACGATATAACACAAGCTCGGAGCATATCTTCTAGGATTTGATTCACTCTTTCTACTTGACGACTTGATTGAGGATGGAAAGTAGTGCTAAAAGATAGGTGAGTCCCCATGGCATTCTGAAAACTCTCCCAGAAGCGGGAAGTAAAAATACTTCCATGGTCTGAGTTAATCTCCATAGGAACACCATGAAGAGACACTATTCGAGAGATATATAACTCTGCTAGCTGGCTAGCTATTATACTCTCATGAACTCGAAGAAAATGAGCTACTTTGAAAAGACGGTCAATGACCACAAAGGTAGCATTATTTCCTTTCTTGGTCTTGGGAAATCCAGTGATGAAATCCGTACTGACTTTATCCCATCTTCATTCAGGAATAGCTAAAGGTTGAAGGATGCCAGCAGGACTTTGATGTTCTGCCTTAACTCGACGACAAACGTCGCGGTTAGCAACGAACTCAACAATTTCTCTCTTCATCCTAGTCCACCAGAACCTCTGGCGTAGGTCCTGATACATCTTAGTACTACCAGGATGAATAGTGAGAGGAGAATCATGAGCCTCCTTAAGGATCAACTGCCTTAGATGTGGATTCTTAGGAACCAATAGACGATTCTGGAAGAACACAACATCTTGATCACTCATGGAGAATTCCTTAGCGTTTCCGCTAATAATATTCTCCTTGATCCGTGATATACCCTTGTCACGCTTTTGGCTAGCTATGATTTGATCCCTAAGAGTAGGTTTCGCCACCAGGTTAGAAAGGAATCCTTGAGGAACAATGTGACCGTTTATTTTCCGAAATTCCTCATAGAGATGTGGTTGACCTCGTTGTAGCATCACATTGTTACAATAAGACTTACGACTTAGTGCATCAGCCATAACATTGGCCTTCCCCGGGGTGTAAGTTATCCCTAAGTAGTAATCTGTGATCAACTCAACCCACCGTCTTTGCCTGAGATTCAAATCCAGCTGGGTGAAAATATATTTCAGACTTTGGTGATTAGTGAATATTTCACAACGATTACCAAGAAGGTAATGTCGTCAGGTTTTAAGTGCATGGACTACAGCTGCAAGCTCAATATCATGTGTGGGATAATTATCCTCATGTGGACGCAACTGTTGAGATGCGTATGCAATCACATGACGATCATGCATGAGAATGCAACCTAATCCTTGTCGTGAGGCGTCGCAATAGATAACAAAGTCCTTAGAAAAATCGGGTGGTAGCAACACAGGTGCGGAAGTCAGGCGTGTTTTCAATTCCTCAAAACTATGCTCACACTGTGGTGTCCACTCGAACTTTTTATCTTTCTTGAGGAGTTCAGGTAGAGGCTTTGCAAGCTTGGAGAAATTCTCGACAAAGCGGCGACAATAGCTCGCTAGACCAAGAAAACTCCTAACTTGCTTAACCGATTTATGTTGAGGCCAATCAAGGACGGCTTGAACTCTCTCGGGATTGACAGCAATACCCTTACCAGAGATTACGTGGCCTAGATAGGTCACTTCTGGTAAACAAAATTCACATTTTGAGAACTTGGCATAAAGGCGATGCTCTCGAAGTTTCATCAATACCAGCCTTAGATGCTCGGCATGTTCTTGTTCGTTCTTCAAGTAGATGAGAATATCATCGAGGTATACCACGACAAATTTATCCAAATACTCCATGAAGATTGAATTCATCAAGCGAGAGAAGGTGGTTGGGGCATTGGTTAGACCGAAGGACATGACGGTGTACTCGTATTGGCCATAACGAGTGACAAAAGCCATTTTTGGGATGTCCCCATTCTTGATCTTGATTTGATGGTAACCCAACCTCAAATCCATTTTGGAGAAGATTGAGGATCCAGCGAGCTGATCATACAGGTCGTTGATCCTGGGGAGCAGATACTTGTTCTTTAGGGTGACCAGGTTAACTGGTCGATAATCTACAACCATCCGATCCGTTCCATCTTTCTTCTTGACGAAGAGGACGGGACAAGCCCAAGGAGAAGAGCTAGGACAAATGAAACCTTTATTCAAGGCCTCATCTAGTTGCTTCTTAAGTTTGGCTAGCTCCAGGGGTGCCATCTTATAAGGTCTTCTGGCTATTGGAACAGTTCCTGGAACAAGGTCTATCACAAACTCTACATCCCTGTCAGGTGGAATTCCTGGCAGTTCTTCTCGAAAAACATCCGGGAAGTCACGGACTACCGGAATGTCTTCAAGTTCTGGAAGACGGTTGGCATTGACGGAATAGAGTTGGCATTTGGCAACTCGAGTAGAGACATTAACTATCTCACTCGAGCGATGGTAAGCTGAACATTTCTAGAATGAGTATCAATCTTGGCATAGTGGGCTGACATCCAGTCCATACCCAAGATGATATTGATATCCGAAGATTTCAGGGCTATCAAATATGCTAGAAAAACTAGCATGTCTACTAGGATTTCATTGTCGTAGGTTATCCTGGGGGTTTGCCACATACTACCAGGGGTTTGAACAACCAATGGAATTGGCATATCACAAAAGGACATGTTATGCAACTTTGCATAACTTTATGAAATGAAGGAATGAGATGACCCAGTGTCAAAAAGAACAGATGCTGGGTGATCATTGACAAGGAGCGTACCCAATATGACGTCGTGATCCTCTACAGCTTCTTCTGCTGAAACATAATTCATGCGGCCACGTGCAGGAGTTGGCTTCACATAGTAAGCTTTGCCCGACTTGCCTTGCCCAACGGACTTTCCAGGTTGCTTGGCACCTATATTCTGAGGACACTCTCGTGAGTAGTGCCCTGGTTCTCCGCACTTGTAACAGATCACCTGATTGGCACGTGGTGCAGCATTGCTAGCTGGACCACCATAGGTCTTTGCTGGAGGGTTGGTCTGATTCGCCTCAGGCGCCACATAGGATGGCCTCGGGTATATCTTGGCGGCAGAGAGCTATTTGGAACCCACAGCCTGCGTTTTGGGAATGCAGAACCAGATGAGGAGCCAAATTCATGGGAGAGCTTCTTTGTGGCTTCATAGTCGGTATGACCAGTCTCGGCACTGATCGCCTTGTTGACAAGAGCTTGAAAGCTTGTACATTCATGGAGGCGCAAGTCACGACGAAGTTCACGGCTCGGACCCTTGCAGAATCTTGCTTGCTTCTTGGCATTAGTTGACACCTCTTCAGTTGCATAGCGAGCGAGGTTACCGAACTCGCGGCTATAAACATCCACGGTCAATTTTCGCTGGGTGAAGTCACAGAATTCCTCTCTCTTACGGTCCATCAGACCCTCTGGAATATGGTGCAGACGGAAGGCTGCACTAAAGTCTTCCCATGTGGCTGCTGGTCCGGCAGGACGCATAGCTTCAAAATTCTCCCACCACAGATTGGCGGGTCCTTCTAGAAAGTACACCGCAAAGGTCACCTTGTCGGCCTTAGAAACATTGGCAGAGTGAATCTTGCGTGATATACTGCACAACCAATCATCAGCGTCGAGAGGATCGACAGAGTGATGGAACTTCGGAGGATTCAGCTTCACGAAGTCATTGAGGGACACTCCATCATTCCTCGGCTGACGAGCCGTATCTTGCTCAATACGCTCTAGTAGACGGTTGGTCTCTCTTTTGTTTCTTTCTGCCTCAAGCATAACTTCCGCCAGAGAAGGCGCGTGAGGCAATTCCTCCTGCGATGCTTGACTACCTTCTCCCTGCTCATGGGCAGGGGCACGGTTCAGCCTAGTGAACACCATCCTGGCAAACAAACTCACAGCTTAGACTAAAATCAACATCAATACTTTCTATGGATTAAGAATGCACTGAACACATGGAATGCGGAAATGAACATCCGAACAACATGGTAACAAGCAACTGCTATATATACACCATGGTTCATACACACCATTACATAGTTCAGTACAACCTCAACCCGAAGAGCAAACTACTGAAAAGATGATACTACTCATCAGAGGCTTTCCAAGCTTCCTATACATTATTTACCTATGCCTCTGGAACTCATCTTACGACATAAGCATACTCCACAAGACACACAGGACTGTGGAAGTACAGCTACTACCATACTACTCTTCCCCTCACGGTTCAGGCATTCGCATAAAACATCTCATAAAGGTTGCCTCCGTGGCCTGGAAGCTCAACCTGCGGATCAGGAAGTACTCGAGCCTGAGACCCGTGGGAACCATAAGGACACGGTGTGGCCTTGGTCCCCTGACTAGAGGTAGTAGAGGTCCCCGAAGAGGGGTGACTCCTCCTATAGCAGGCCAGTCAACATGAGCTGGAAGATGGGTCCTAACAGGGTTCAGCATCTCCATATCTCCATACCCTGTCTGGACTACAGGTGCCAGCTGTGTCAAAGCCGTCCACAGCCGGGCACATGTAGCATAGAGCTCTATACGAAGGGCACGAGCATCCCTGTCTCTATTCTCTAACAGCTCGGCAGTGTACTGCAGCAGCAGATCCTCCATAGAGGAATCAAAGTAGACCCCACTAAGGTATCCTTCTTCTCCTGGCTGAGAGGCGGGAACATAGTAGAACTCCGAATTCTGCAGCAGTGGATGTCTGGCTCTCATGATGATCAACATTGAATAGGCAGCATCTTGTACTGCCATGTCAACAGTAACCCCCAATCCATAAGACCAATGGATCGGCTCCTCGGCTCCAGGGTAATCTGGGAATACCCTAACAGTGCACATGTACTGACTCTGGTTAAAATCCCAGTAGTGCTCCTCCACTGTATACTCTGGGTACCAGTGGTAACCGGCTACTGACATCATCCAGACTAGCATGGTCGTGTGACCCGGCACATCAATGCACCTGGTCAGACGGACCACCTGACGAGAAGGACGGACAGGCATCTGAAATAGAGAGTAATGCAAAGGGCATTAGAGCACTAAAGACAAAATTGGGCTGCATAACACCTGTAAATGCTCAAAAACAATTTTGAGACAACCCACAAAAGATAGGATAGCATAAATGACTCAACCATCAAGTTCAATTCCATGGTCATCAAAACTTACTTTCCTTTCCTTGAGATAAAAGAAACTTGGAGTAACTCTCGACTCGTTGTCCTATAATTTACCGATTAGGAATACACGATCCTGAGAGAAAGATAAGTAACCTACTTCTTAATCCCCGCAAAAAAGACGAGGATGACCAGAATAGAATGACTTAAGAAGAGAAGCAAGAATCTTACGTTCCCTTCCACAACCAATTCCCTTATATATAACTAAAGCAATTCTAGACTCAACTTCGACCAGTTTGGCTTGGTAATCCTACAATCAGTCAAGCTCTCGTACCAACGCTGTCGGGACCCCGATCCTAAGCCATAGGAATCCAGCATGTAACACATCACATCCCTTTGTGGTCTCACACACGGTTAACCCCACGGTTGCTGCCTTACCTTAGCCGGGACCGTTTGGGCCTTTTGACTCGCGTATGCAATTGTGTCGCTAGCATTCCGGTGTCAAAGAACCTGGGTCGACATGGCTTGTCATAAACCCAAGTGGCAGTACCGTACAGGGACAGGCATACATGACCCAGCAATGCAGGTGTCGGTCATCAGTGTGTGTAGACGAGTTGTAGCAAGCTACAAGGACTCCATTACACCGCGTGACATTTCCCCAAAGGGAGAGACACAACAGCTAAGAAGGACACATGCCGGTCAACTAATGTGTCCGGAGCAGTAGCAAACTACCATGGCTCGGTGGAAACACAAAGGGGCATTTCCCCGTAAGGAGTGCTACTAAGGCATACGACTAGGTGTTCGAACCCCATACATATCAAGTACAACACACGTACGCATGGCATACCCGATATGCATAGATACATCGATGGCATCACAACATAACCATAAACATACAAACTTTATTTAGAAGGCTCGGAAGAGCCTCACACATAATATTACACAGATAGGGGTCTCACGACCCATCATCACAAGTCATTCAAACAAGTCTTACAAGCCAGCAGAAGATTAAAACTGGCTGAGTACACACAGATGGAAATGGAAAAGGCACATGGCCTGACTATCTACAGACCCAACCTAGGGCCAAATCGTAGCTATGACACCAGCTACTCGTCATCATCGATGTCTAGAAAGAACCCACCTGTTGGCTCGTGGGTATCCTCTGCAACAATTATTAAGCAAACATGAGTACAAAAGTACTCAGCAAGACTTTAGAACAGGTCTATCTACTCATGCTCAGGTATCAATAAAGGGGTTTTGGTGTTTCATGCAGCAAGCCAGCTTTGACTCTTGGCTAGACAAAACCACGTTTTAAAATAGTTTTAACAACTTAGATTTCTCGCACACGAGTCCACTAACTCCACAACAATACACCATCATGGAAGCATTCCCGTCTTCCTATGGAATATGCCATCCACGACACTCACACTTATCTTGATACTTTTATGAGTAGCCACAAAAGTTATCTATGAACAACATATGTTTCCAAGTAGTCCATATCCGCGGACGCGTCTATTCGAATAGATCATAACACTGCAGGGGTGTACTTCTTCACACACGCTCTCACCACTTATCGCCATGTGCACGTCATGCACCTCGGCAACCTTCAAGCGGAAGCCCAGCGAGGGAGTCGGCCACGACCGTTAACCATGCTAATACCTAGTCCAGGTTTATCGCCTATTTGAGAGTAACCCGCACGGAAATCCGGCTGAGGTTTTTGCCACGGCTTCAAACAATGTGTGCAGGGTTCCCAAGCCCACCATTCGGGTGCCACTTGGTACACCGTGCCACTGCCTACCGCATCATAGCCCACCTCTACGATCACCACTATGCACGGCCTCGAGCATGACTATAAACACCATAAACTACTTGTGACTCCTAGATCGAGTACTAGGCGATTAATAAGTCGAGCGGGGTCATATTTCACGGCCCATCATGTGGTAGTATCTCGTCTTGGATTACATACACGGAACTCAGTTCCTAAGGACGGTTCCAATGAAACAACCTGCCATGTACTCCTACATAGCCTTTCACCGGTACCTTTACCAAATCAGGTTCAACACACAACCTTTATTAACACAATACATTCTCACGATCCTGTTCATCACCCAGATGACAGACCAAACACAACTCTAAGAATAGCATGTATAGCAGGATAAGACACATCATGGCTCAAGCATCTACCAGATATGCTAGGTTGCAAGCTTAAACTAATTACTGTGAAAGACAGGTCATCCAAAGGAATGGGTTCAACTAACGTGATAAAGGCATTTGAAGCATTTTGACCTAATGCAATAAATAAGAGCAGGAGGAGAACATGTGATTTATCGGGATGATCAAAATTGTTGCTTGCCTTGTTGCTCAGCAGAGGGGTGATATCCGTCAGTCGGATAATCAGTCGTATCCGGAGGGACGGGGCCTACCGAATAACAACATACAATTAATAACAATCATATGCAACAATCATGATGCATGGACATGGCATGAAATGAAGGGTGATATGATTCAATGTGGTTGGTGAAACCTTAGTTTGCATGTGGTTTGAAATCCAAATTCAAATATCATTTGAAATGGCATATTTATCTTAATCATTTAATTGATTTGACCTGATGATGTTTCATAAATTTGTTTTTCATGCATGAAAGTAGCACCATTGTGTTCACTAAATTTTTTTGATCAATCTTCATATATTATTTGTCTGATTTGGAGTTATAATCAAATTTCTATGAATTTCCAAAGTTTTGCAATTATTCTGGAATTATTTTAAAACCAGAATTAGACTTATTGCATCAGCATGACATCGGGAGGTCAGTTGGCCGTTAAAACTCAAACCTGACCAGTGGGACCCACTGGTCAGTGACTCTGGCCAGTTTTAGTTTAAGTTTTAAGCTAAATTAGCTATTTAACAGAGCTGGACCCACAAGTTAGTGTGTGTTTAACTTTTAATATAAATTTTTTTTTATTTTGACTAACTTAATTAGTCCGGGGGCTGGCCCTACATGCCAGTGACACAGGGGAGTCAACCCCACCGGCGATGGGGTCAACCCCAGCGGCGGCGAGGCTCCGGCGACCACCAGAACTGCGGAGGGCGTCGGGATTCTGATTCTGGTGACCAAACAAGCGGCGAAGGGGCTCAAATGATCGGCCACTCGACCGCGAGCAAGATGGAGCAAGCCTCGGGGGCTGAGATGACCGGAATCGACGCCGGAGATGAGCTCGGCGGCTGCCGGAGCTCGGCCATCGTCGAGGTCATCGAAATCGGGGGCAAAACGCACGGGGTGTGACAGTGCGAGACCAACGTTCCAGAAGATTCCCCTTTATTCCGTTTTTGTCGTGTGGTTATTTTTATTTGTGCATAATCATCGCATCATCCGCATTGCATCGGCATCCCGTTGCCGCCAGTTTTCAAAACTTGCATCCGTTGTTAGTTGCCGGTTCTCATCGTTGTCCGTTCTGAGCCCGACCACACACGCACGCGCCCGCGGCATCGTCAAAACCTGTTTTAAAAACGTGTGTAAAATATTCTCTGATTGAGTTCAAACTTGGCGTGTAGACTTAATATATTATAGGTAGACCACCTGCCAAATTTCGTCGCAATCGGAGTCCGTCTGGTACCCGAACGGTCGACCGTAGCGGCACCGTATTCGGTCTATCATCGGACGTGTTTCCGTGTTTTAAATCATGTTGTCGCGCCGCACCATTTCCCTCTCATCCCTACATAGCCCAACTACACAGCCCACTAAACCCATCTAGCCACTTCCTCCGTTCGTGGTCATCGGATCGCGATCGAACGGACGAGATCCACCCCACCATAGCCCAACCCTATATAAAACCACCCCATGGAGAGACCCCTCTCACTCTCTAGGTTTTCCCCCATGTAAAATTGCAGCCACCCCCCTACCAAACTCCAACTTCAAGTCCCACCTCCTCCAATCCTGAAGTCCACTCCTCCCCCTCCATTTTTAGCCCTCAGATCCGCAATTAGAGGCCTAGATTTCGTCTCCTAGCCCTGCCGGACATTGTCCGAGCGACCATAGTGCCGCCGCGTCCCGTGCCGCCTTCCCGAGCAACCCATTGCCGGTCAATCCCGCACCACCTTGCCTCTCCCAACCACCGGCCGCCGCCAACCTTTGCCGTCGGCCAGCGTCGCGAGCCGCCCGCGCCTCTCCATCTCCCCGAGGTGCCGTCGCGTCTGCTAGAGCTCCCACCGCCAGCACTTTCCCCCGCCGCCAGCTCCACGCCGCCGCTCGCCGCATGGGTTCGGATCCGGCTGTCGGCACCCAGATTCGGTCGAGGGCGATCCCTCCAGCCTCCCCGCCGGTGCCTTGCCGCCGCCCCGCCTGCTGTGTTGTCCGTCGCCGCCCTGCGTGCTCCCGATTGAGAGCACGGGAGGAACGAGCCGCCAGCATCGCTCGCCCCTCCCGCAGCAGCCCAGGTCGGCCTCCTCCCGCGTTCGGTCCAGCCTCCACCACCCTTCGGCCCACTTCGCCCTCGGCCCAGCAGCCGGCCACATGTGCCTCTGCTCCAGATCTGACTTGGGCCGAGCCCACGAAGGTGAGCCCCCCCCCCCCCACAGTTCCCCTATCTCGCGCCCGAGTGTTTCGTAGTTACCCCGCGCTCAGTAGATTAGGCCCATTTAGTTTTTTTTAGGATTTACGAATTTATCTTTTTTTCAGAAAGCCTAGATTTTAAAACGCCCGTAACTACTTAACCGTATGTCGGATCGGAACGTATTGTATATGGATCTTGTGTTGTTTTGCGCGTAGATTCATAATTTATTACTTGCATGCATGTTTGAAGTAGTTTGACTTGCCAAATGCCTAGTTTTGTGTGTTGTCCCAATAGGGAGTTGTCCCGTATTTTTTCCGTGCGTGTCCGGAGTGCCCAAATCCCGTAGACAAAATGCTCATGTTTTAGGGACCTTTTGCCATGTATTTTAGAGTATTTGTTTGTATTTTATCACGTAGGATTCCATAGCTAGATTGCTATACCGTGTTTAGGACATATTCCCGCATATACGTGAGGCGTTGTTTTTATTTTGCAACCCCTCATGTTTTATATGTTTTCAGGGTAGAAAAAAATCCATAGAATATAACTGTGTATTTAGTCTTAGCTTTTGAGCAAGTTAGTGCGCGTGATATTTTGCCGTGATGCCCTATTGTTTATTTTGTGGGATTTAATCCATGGGTGATATGAAGGAGTTGTCAACTAGAGAGTTGCTCTTGGATGTATAGTCTAGTCCCTGGTAATTTTGGTTGCAATAGAAATCCACGTTTAGGTGTGGTTTTCTTGTTCTCTACTTGCTAGGAAATAGTGTTGGTTTAGAGATGCTGAAATATTTCTAAGTCTGAAATCTGTTATATTTTGTTGTTGTTTGGTCATAATTTTATCTGGTGATCTATAGCTCTTTTGAGGTTGGTGCAATGGAGTTAGTTGTAGACTTTAGGATTCTCTAGCATGTTGTCAATTTTCATGCCGTTTGGAGTCCTTTAGCTTATGTTTTTGCTGCTCTCAATATGCCTTCAGATCGAAAACTGCAGTGTCATAAACTGTGGTTTTCACTAAGTCTGAAATAGTGTGTGAGATGCCATTTTGTGACTTCTTTTCATAGTGATCCATGCTTCCATGCGAGGTGTTATTAGTTGTATGTTGTAGTGCATCTTGCCCTCTATTGCCTCATGCCTTGTATGAGCATTTTGGATTTGTGTAGTTTGTAGTTGTGGGGCATAGAAAATGCTATGTGGCTGAATTTGGCAGATTGTAGTGGTTTCTTGTTTAGCTCGTAGTTGTTGAACCGTTGCTCCGTTTTGCTTGTGTCCTATATGGAACTTGCTTAGAATCTCATGTAGTTTCATATTATCTTGCTGGTTGTGTGTTTTGAAATTCTTGTGACTGTCATTGCACACATATTGCATACATGCCATCATATCTTGCAGTGTTCATATCTTTTGAACCGTAGCTCCGCTGGAGATGTTCTCCATGTGTAAATTGGTTGTAATGACGTGTAGAATCACATGAAACTATTTGTTTTGCTGTTTAACAACCATTTAAACGTGTCAGTTCAGATCTGGACAGAATTGTAAATTAACATGTGAGGTCGTTTCAGAGGTGCTATATGTCGTTTCCGACCTCATTTAAAATGCCTAGATAGGTAGTTTAATTGCGCTTCACCTCTTTCCATGTTTAACCACATTTAATATTGCCGTGTACCTAATCGAGAGTGAACTAAATAATTTGTGTGTGGAGTTTCGTCAATATGCAACTCGTTGCATATTGAACTTCACTTAATGTGTAGTGTTTGATTGTTGTGAATTGCCATGCCATGGCTTACATATATTTAGCTGTTCATGCATCATATGTGGATTGCATATTGTCCTGCATGTGTCGTGGTGAATATCATGTGTTGATTCTTGTTTCCGATTTGCTTCATCTCGATAGAGTTCCGCAAGCGTGTCGGATTGTGATGACCCGTTCGACTACATCGGTTCGTCTGCTTCACGGAGTCATTCTTCTTCCAAGCGGGATCTCAGGCAAGATGACCATTTCCCCAGATACCATTACTATCATTGCCATGCTAGTTTTTATCGCTTCTATCGACTATGTCTCGTTGCCTACCACCTGTTAAATATCAGCCTCCCAACATTGCCATGAAAACCTTCAACCTGTTCACAACCTAGCAAACCACTGATTGGCTATGTTACCGCTTGCTTACCCATGTGTTAGCGTTGCTAGTTGTAGGTGTAGTTGCTACCATGTGATAACATGGGTTCCTTATTATATCACCATATTAAATGCTAGTTAAATTAATGCACATATATACTTGGTAAAAGGTGGAAGGCTTGGCCTTTCTAGCCTGGTGTTTTGTTCCACCTTTGCCCCCTTAGTTTTGGCTACCGGTGTTATGTTCCATAATTGAGCACTCCTAACACGATCGGGGTTGTCATGGGGACCCCCTTGATAATTTGTTTTAGATTAAAGCTGGTCTGGCAAGGCCCAACATTGGTTCTACATTTGCCCAACATAATAATTCTGTTAAAACTGAAATGCATAGGCCGTCATGAACCCGAGGAGTAATTTTACATAATACAGGGGGGCAGTGCTGATGGTGTTGGTCCCAAACGATCTACCTGCGGGGCCACCGCGAGGAAACTCGACGTTTGGCACTCGTAGCTAGTTCCATTCGGTCGTGTCCTGAGAACGAGATACGCAGCTCCTATCGGGTTCGTCGACACGTCGGGCGGCCTTGCTGGATTAGTTCTACATTTGACGAATGTCTTGTGCATCGGGATTCCGGTGAGACTTTGGGTAATCTCAGAGTTGAGTTTTTCCACTAAGGAGTCCGATGAGATCGCGAGCTTCATGATCAAGGATTTCTATGTGGCTTGTTGTAATTTATGATGGATTGGTTGGAGCACCACTGCAGGGTTAAATCTTTCGGAAAGTCGTGCCCGCGGTTATGTGGCAACGTGGAAACTTTGTTTAACACTGTTTCTAGATAACTTGAAGTTAACTTAATTAAAACTTGCCAACTGAGTGCGTAACCGTGACTGTCTCTTTCGTGAGCTCCTTCTTCGATCGAGGACACAGTGGGGTTATGTCTGACGTAGGTAGGTGTTCAGGATCATTCATTTGATCATCAGTAGTCACGTCCGCTATGCGTAGATCTTACCCCTCTTATTTCTTGTACTCGTAAGTTAGCCACCTCATATAATGCTTAGTCGCTTGCTGTAGCCTCACCACTTAACCATACCTCACCTATTAAGTTGTGCTAGTCTTGATACCTTTGGAAATGAGATTGATGAGTCCCTTGTGGCTCACAGATTAGTACAACACCAGTTGCACATACAGGTAAAGGTTACTTGACGCGAGCACGTTGATTGTTTATTTGGAGTTGTTTCTTCTTCTTCTTCTTCTTCGATCTAGGATGGGTTCCAGGCCGGCAGCCTGGGATAGCAAGGATGGACGTCGTTTTCTTTTCTCGTTTGTTTTCGTCCGTAGTCGGACCCTGCTCTTCTTCATGATATTTATGTATTGTACTGATGTGACTCTGATGTAGCTTGTGGCGAGTGTAAGCCAATTCCATATATCTCTTCTTTTCATTACATGTACTTGTAACGATATCCATTCTTGCGAAACGACGAGATGCACTTCTATCCCCGACGAGGCCCTCGTGCCAAATTAAGGATAGGGTCGCATCTTGGGCGTTACACGGGGTTGGGCTCCTAGAGCATCTACGTGATGAGCTGGAGCTGTTGCACGCCTCGGGTGGACCAACCGGTCACTGCAGGGTCACCGGCGACGAGCTATAGCGGCGGTCCTCGTCGGGCTCCGGTGAAACTGGGCCTAGAGCTCAAGAAAGAGAGGGGGAGATGGGGGGAAATACTCCGGAGCTCACTGCGGTGACGAGGGGAGGCTCAGGCTGCTCGGGGAGGCACTGGATCCGACGAATCGACGGTGGCTTGCCGACGGCCGAAGGTGAAAGACGACGGTGACGAGGGCGATGCAGGGCTCGGGGGCTCTTCTCCTTTGGCAGGGACGACCAGCTCGACGAGGCGGAGCGAACGGTGCACTCAGAGGTGAGGGAGGACGGCCGGAGCGATGGCTAGCTCGAGCTCGAGCTCGCAGCAATGGGGCCGAGAGAGAGAGAGAGACGCAGGGCGAGAGTGAGGAGGGGGAGAGGATGGGAACGAGTCCGGGGAGGCTTATCCTCCCTCTCCAGCTCATCAGGGCGAGCCAGGCACGCACATAGGTGTTGGGCGCACCGGGAGAAGCGACGGCCAGCTCCTGCTTAGACTAGCGCGGGAGGAAGACGACAGAAGGGAAGTGGGCTTGGGCCAGTTAAGCGAGGTATAGCTCTTTTCATTTTTTTTCTTTTCCAGTTTCTGTTTTATCATTTCTGATTTAGTTTATTTTATTTTTTGCTCCAAACTATTTCAAAAATAGTTTGAATGATACTGGGTGTTATTTGGAATATTTCCAAACATATATAAAAGTTTCAACATTTTTGGAAACTTTGGATTATTTGAAATCAATTATATAGTTGATTTCAGTAACTTTTAAAATTAAAATAAAATGCCAAAAGCATTTTGAAAATATATTTCACCCCTGGTATTTTGTTTTCAACATTTATCAGAAATGATGAACTTTTCTAATGGCCATTTTGGATTCTTTAATTTGCCACCAAATTTGAATTGCTTTTGAATATGGAGTTGCTAGGGTTTGCTTTTGTTTTCTTTCTTTGCTTTTGATTTCATTTCATTTTCTTGGATGCAAAGAAGAAGACATGAGCACAAGCTTGTTATACTCTATTAGGGATTCAGGGATGTGACATCGGTCTACTTGTCTCGGACATGATACCTATATGTATGATCATTGCCTTAGATATCGTCATGATCTTGCGCGATTCTATCAATTGCTCGACAGTAATTCGCTCACCCACCATAATACTTGCTATCATGAGAGAAGCCTCTAGTGAACACTATGGCCCCCAGGTCTATTTTACACATTATATATTCAGATCTACATACAAAAATACCAGAAATACCTTGCTGCACTTTTATTTATTTATTTATATTTACCTATTATCACTATCAGATCTCAGCTTGCAAGTAATCGTAAAGGGATTGACAACCCCTTTATCGCATTGGGTGCAAGTTTGTTTGTTTTTGCGCAGGTGCCTTGGTGCCTCATCTTGATACTCCTACTGGATTGATACCTTGGTTCTCAAACTGAGGGAAATACTTATCTCTACTTTGTTGCATCACCCTTTCCTCTTCAAGGGAAAAACAACCGCAAGCTCAAGAAGTAGCAGGAGGTTTTGGAATTCAGCCCTTGTCGAGAGGATCCCCGCGTGCTCCTCACACAGAGTGTCTCTAAAGTGCTTTCTCGAATTTTGTGATGTAGCATGAATGGAATTTGAGACGAGAAAGCATAGATAGCTAGAGGAGGGTACTTAGGCATTCTTGTATATCCAATTGGACAAAATAAATAGAAAGCCAAATAACAACAATTGGATATCCTCGAATGAGCAAAAATATGCATACGAACATGCTCACAGAATAAGATGTCAAACAAAACATGGTGAACATGCACAAACATTCTAGCATCTATCAAGCACTTTGGTGATGACGAAGTCATCTATATATGAGTATATCGACTTAGGAGCCAAGTAAGAATACTTGATCATAGGTCATGCTCATCGATTAAGCACAAGTGGTGTTACCAATTCTACATAATGCATTAATGTGTTCATATCTTTAGGATATGCTTACACTCAAGATTTAGAGTGAAGCTCCCCCTTGATATGATATCCCCCTAAGAGGGATCAACTAACCTTGGGTTTTGTCATTGAATACTTCAAGTAGGTGAAGTAGTGGTGGATGCTCATTGTTGATGAAGTTCATCTTGAGTTGGGAGCAATCCTTGTTGTTTCTTACTCTTCTCACCTACGTGGGTTAGTCCCAAAGCAAAAGTACAAACACAAGAATATCTATGGACACAGAAAGAATTACATGGGGGTGATGTCCAAAGATGCATTAGTTACCTTCTCCCCTGATCCCCTTTGAGGGAATGCATGACTCCTTAAACTAATGCATATGGTTAAGGTTCATTGCATGTAGTTCTTGCAAGAATGAATAAGAGTGAATTTCATTGGCGGAGCCACCCCTCAAGAACTTTCTAGTTCTTCCTCTTGGGGATCCACATCAGCTTGATGGGAATCCTTGGAGTTGTGGTAGCACTAGATGAGGTAGTGCTAGAAGTGTCCTTGGTAACCCACTCGACCTTGGCTTGGGGTTCTTCCTCAAATGTGTCTATCTCCTCTTGAAGCTTTCCCTTGCCCTTGTGGTCTTGTGGTTAAAGGCCATCTTGAGAGCTTGTTCCCTTGGGAGGAGTAGGATCATAGTTCTCCTCTTGAGGTAACAAACTTGGGAATGGGATATGGACCTTCTTCCCAAACATCTTCGTTGATGTAGAAGTGGCCAACACCTTGCTTCTTCCGATATCCTCCTTGCTTGCGCACAATTTCCTCGAATTGCTTACTTCCGGCAAGACTCTTGAAAACACATCTCTCTATAATTCCTTTCAATAAATTGTTTTCTTGCTCAAGTGTAACTTGGCTAAGAGAATCATAGGTGGAATCAAGAGAGCTACTAGCAACAATATTATTTGATTTAGCTTTATCATTGTTGTTACTAGATGAAGAAGCTTTCTTGCCTTTGTTACTAGTGTTCTTAGGTTTAACTTGTGGAACAAAAGTAGACAAGAGTAACTGTTTGGCTAGATAAGAGGAACTCTTCTTTCGAAGATCATCATTGATTGCTTTTAGGAACTCATGCTCTTGCTCTAAATTTAATTTCTCTAAACATTGCTTCTCATGAGTTCTTGCAAGCTCTCTATGATCTTCTAGAGTAGTTTCATGAGCTAACTTAAGCATGTTTAATTCTTTAGTTAGACATTCAATCTCTTGCTTATCATCATCATTCGATTTCTCTTGACTAGCATGATAATTAGCAAGTTCATTTTCAATGTTATCACTAGTCTTATCAAAGAGCAAGTCATCATTTCCTAACAAGTCATCCTGATCACTATCAAAGTCAAAATACTCGAGGTGTGACACCTTGGGGCCTTTTGCCATGAAGCAGTTTCCAATCCCTTCATTTGGTGTATCAAATAAGTTGGAGGAGTTGGAGGAAACGAGTGCAATGTCGGCAACACATTCATCTTGACTGTAGTCAGAGTTGGAGTGATAACTTCTCTCGGGGTGGTTGTGACACTCGGAGCAGGAAACCCATTCACCAATATGAGCTTGATGTCTTCTTCTTGAACTTCTCTTGGTGTACTTGAACTTCTTCTCCGATTCTGTGCCTCTCTGGGAGTGTCTTCGTTCATAATGATCTTCTCTACTCCTTCTCTCTCTGCAAGGCGACTCATCTCTTGAGCTTCATCTTCTAGGTGACTCTTCTCTTCGTTTGTGGGGAGTCGGGCACTCATTGGAAAAGTGTGGGCTTTCCATAGTTGTAGCAGTTTCAGTCATGACTACATGAACACTTCTCACCATGTCTTGAGCTTGAGCTTCTTTCTTTGCCTCTACTCCTGTAGAACTTGTTGCATTTTCTGACCATGAGGCTGATCTCTTCATTGGTAACAAGGTTGTCACTTTAAGTAGTGGGGTCATCACTTGAAGCTTTGTAAGCACCGCTTGACTTGTTGTGCAACTCATCTTTGTCCTTGAGTGACATTTCATGCGCAACAATCCTTCCAATGGCTTCAATAGGCTTGAGATCCTTGTAGTTGGGCATTATTTGGATTAATGTGCACACGGTGTTGTATCTTCATCAAAGGCTCTAAGTATCTTCTTGATGATGAATTCGTCGGTCATCACTTCACTTCCTAAGCCCGCAATCTCATTTGTGATGAGAGCTAGCCTAGAATACATCTCAGCGACTCCTTAACCATCCTTCATATTGAACTTGTCAAGCTAACTTTGAATCACATCCAACTTAAATTCTATGACAGAATCGGTACCTTCATGCATATCAATCAAAGTATCCCAAATTTCCTTTGTTGAATTCTTCGTACTAAAAAACAGGGAGATATTGATCTCAGGCATGTTCGTACTAACAAACAACTGGCTGATATTTTCACCAAACCACTTGATGAGAAAGTGTTCTCTCATTTGAGGAGTGAGTTGAACATCATTGATGCTTCAACCTTGAGCTAGACTCACTCAAATGCATGCAAGAGCATGAGCTTGACTGACTATTCCTTGATGCCATTGATATGACCATCTTTTGTCTTGGAAAGTATGCTCCCTTGTATTGTATCTAACCTTTTGTAGGTACTTGGAGGAAATACACTCCAAAAGATTGCAACCAACTCCAAACAAAAGCAATCTTGACATGGCCAAGTATCAACAACCTATTTCTTCATAGATGAAGGAAGAAGACAACAAAATCATATCCTTGATAACACTATGATTATGAATTTCACGGATGTCATTTGGATATATTATGTTCTTCCTTGCATGACTAACCATTGCAAGTGAAAAAGTGAACCAAAACGACATGGATTGTTCCCAACACAAGATGATCTTCATCAACTTTGAGCATCCACAACAAGTTCACCTACATGCTACGTTAACAACATCATTCGAAGGTATGTACTCATATCCTTGAAAAAGCTCTACACCAATTAATGGAGTAATGCAACTCAAGTGATATGTAGGCATCGAAATACTTAATCAAAAAATGGTAACTCCATTTCAAGCTTAATGATGGGTATGAACTATGATCAAGCATCCTTGCTTGACTCCTCATGTCAAATACGCTAAAATAGGTGACCTAGTCACCGCCCCACATCTAGATGGAGAATATCGTATGGTTCACATTTGATCTTTCACATTCTTAGAACCATCCCTCTCTCATCTATATGTGTGTATTTTCATCAAAAAACCAGAAAAGGAAGAAGAATCCTACTTTTGTTTATTTGTCTGAGTTGGAATTATCTTTCTTTTTTACACTGGACTTTTGAAACAATACTTTCGATCAACCTAGTTTCCATTAAAGAGCTGACAATCATTGTAACTCGATTTCACCGGAATGAGAAACTCGGTCCAACTGATTTCTCTCAGAAGTCCAAATATTAATCTCGGTTCTACCGAATCATTATGCCTCAGTGACTCCGATTTTTCTGACTTCGTTACTTTGATAAATTTATTCTGGACTATTGTCTTAGGGGGAGACAACATCTCTAAGGGAGAAAAATCTGAGTGATCCCATGCAATATAAGAGGGAGAATTATCCAGGATCCCTACCATAGGGGAGATCATTCAAGGACCTCTTAACCATACCTAAGGGGGAGAACATTCGATGAGCCCTACAAAATATCTAAGGGAGAGAAAAGCTAAATTCAAGGAACCCGTCAAAAGAGAGAAGTATCCAGGATCCCTTTCTCTCAATGAGCCCTTACCCTCTGCCTTTCTTTTGGGTAAATATGCCAATGGGGGAGAAATATCATCAAAGCTTTCATTCAATGAACCTACTTATAGGGGAGACATATCATCAAGAAGTTTATACAAAAAGAGGGAGAAACAACATTAACAACATTAAGGGGAGATACTTGTATCAAACTTTACACATTAAGGGCGAGAGAGATAAACATGGCTTTACAAGGAACAAGAACTATCTTCCTTGGAGACATATTCTTTCATCAAATCCTATCTTCAAAATGTCTTCAATTTCTTGGTATCTTTGAAGTTCTTTGCATCTTTACAACAAGGTACTCTTGGGTTATCTAACATTTGTTTTCCCAAGTGTACTTCTATGTCAAGACGCTCAAGATTCTCAAGGTAAGTATATGCATCATATCCTTGTTCATGATGACCTCTTGTTTCTTGCACATATTGTTTGCAAGAGGGAGTCTTGAACATGTAAGTCCTTCATTTACATATGTTTGATGCATATAGCCAAGATCCATATGACTTATCTTGTCCTTCTACCTTGTGTGTGCCCATGCATTCCAAGGCAACTATCCTTTAAAGGGATTGCACACATTTAGGGGGGGCTTGTACTAGTCATATGCATGTCAAAGTTGTCATATCCTTATGAGTATCTTTATTAGAAGCTTTGATTGTATGTTGTCATCAATTACCAAAAACGGGGAGATTGAAAGCACATAAGCTTCCTTGGTGATTTTTATAATTCATGACAACATAAATTGCCTCTTGGACTAACACTTTTACCTAGATATTGCAGGTTTAGTCCATGAAGAGCTATGGCTTAAGGTTTATGTGGAGATGCCCCTGGATGCAAGAAAGGAATAATATTGGCTCAAGCTTCAAGCTAGAAGACTCTTCATTTTATATTTCTGAGAAATCACTTTTGAGCCCATAGGAAAACCAATACTATTAAAAGGGGTGAGGTAGTAAACCAAACTGATTGCTCAAATGCTCAAAGTTAGCCACCAAAACACTCAGTCATTTTCCCCACATATCCACTATGTAAAGTTCCACATACACAAATTTGGTGTAACCAACATTGCCACATCGGACCCACCAAGTTTGAACCTTAGACAGAACCCTAGCCATTCCCACCAAATCGGTGCAACCGAAACTGCATCGATGCTACCGAGTTCAATGTGACCAACATTCTGTTGCCAAGATACACAAAATCGGAATTTCCGAGTTTGAGTATCGGTGCCACCGAGTTTTGCCATCTGACCGTTAGTCACCTATTCGGTGCCACTGAGTTCTATATATCGGTTTCACCGAGATTCAAATTCACACTTTTAGTACTAGTCGGTACCACCGAGTTGTCGACTTTGGTGTCACCGAGTTTGCACTTGTGTGTGTAATGGTTGGATTTTGGCTGATGCCTATATATACCCCTTCACCCACCTCTCATTCATGGGAGAAGCACTCAGAACACACACTTAATTTCCAGATCCATTTTCTAAGAGAGAACCACCTACTCATGTGTTGAGACCAAGATATTCCAATCCAATCATTTGAATCTTGATCTCTAGCCTCCCAAACTGCTTTCCACCAAATCAACCTCTCCTACCCATGCATATTTTGTGAGAGAGAGATTTGTGTTGAGGAGACTATCTTTAGAAGCACAAGAGCAAGGAGTTCATTGATCTACCCCATCTATTACCTTTTGGAGGGTGGTGCCTTCTAGATTGGTTAGGTGTCGCTTGGGAGCCTCCTCCTTCGTGTTGTGGTGTTGAACCAAGATGTTTGTAAGGGTAAGGAGATCGCCTACTTCGTGAAGATCTATCGTGGGTAAGGTTAGTCCTCCATGGACGGAAGCCGTGGTGGTATAGACAAGGCCACTTCTTTGTGGACCCTTCGTGGGTGGATCCCTCCGTGGACTCTCGCAGTTGTTACCCTCCGTGGGTTGAAGTCTCCACTAACATGGACGTACGATAGCGCCACCTATCGGAACCATGCCAAAATTGCCGTGTCAACCTCATGCGTTTGATCTCCCTACCTTACTCCTCTACATTACACTTGCATGTTTTACTTTCCACTTCTATACTATTAGAACTGCTTATGTAGGGTGCCTAGACTTGTTAGAACTGCTAGATTTCTGCCCTCCTAGAAATTGGGTTGGACTAGAAATTTTATCTTGACAAGTAGTCTATTCACCCCCCCCCCCCCACTAGTAGAAAGCGGGGCTATAGTCCTGGTTGCTAAGGGCATATAGTCCCGGTTCACCAACCGGGACTATTAACTTGGGACTAAAGCCCTCCCCCCCCCCCCTTTAGTCCCGGTTTGCCATGAACCGGGACTAAATCCCTTCCACGTTATTGTCAGAGTGTGCCAGGGGGCTGGGACCTTTAGTCCCGATTGGTAACTAAAGGATTCTGTGATTTGGGGTTTTGGGGTTTTGGGATTTTTGGGTTTATTGTTTATTTTTGCTTTTCATTTTATGTTTTCCATTTAATTCTTTTTCATTTCAACATATCATAGAATTTGGTACATATATCATAGAATTTCTCGTAGGACGTATATCAAAGAGTATCTCGTACGACCATATATATATATGCATACACACATGCATATATATATATATATACAATTTCTCTTACAACTTGCGGATCAATTACAAGCATGCATTAACCGGTGTAGTGGTATTTTCCCTTGGGATCTATGACCTCATCCAGCAAAAATCCGGCAAATTCCTCTTGAAGTGCTTGTATGCATTCTGTTCGGAGAAGTTCCTCCCGCTTCTCCGTCATCTTTGAAAGGAGACCAATATGAATATTTTATATGTGCATATATACATATATATATTAGACCATGAATATAAAAAATGTGAATAATGTTTACGTACCGCAAGAGTTCCTGGTTTAGTGCGCAGTTCACTCGTAAAGGAGTGAATGTTCTCACAAACAAAGCATGCACATAGATTATTCCCTGGTTGCTGCCACATGCAAAACTTTACGAGAATAGAATTCAGTCAGATAATAATCAAGCATTATAATGGTATTGAAACTATAACTAAAGAGATGCCCGGACGTAGCTAGTACTACTTAATTACCCTGGACGGTGTCCATCGCGGCTCTGGTTTCCATTCACCGCAAACTTTCTTGATGAACCGGCTCCAAACCGTGCCCAACAAACAAAAATAATAAAAGGAGTCATTGATTAATTGATATCAGTTAATGAACTAAAGAGGATGACATAGTGCGACAATGATTGAAATTACCGGTCCAGCATCAACTTCAGGCACTTGTACTCGCCTTCGTCTTTTCTTAGTGAGTCGAGTACTTGAACTTTTCCCTGGTCAATCAAAATGACGAGTGGGATAAAGTGGAATCTCCGTTGTATAAACGGGCATGCATGCAACTCATCAAGAACTATACGTAAACTTAACATCGATCGGGTAAGCAAAATAGAATTTATAGTACAAGACAGCAGTAACACTTATTTGAAGTTGTAAGGAAATACTATATTTTCAATCTGACTTGGTATCTCAAAAAACCAAAACAAGTTCTCCTATGTCTCTTCTGGGTATTGTACTACTGCCTGTTCAAAAATGGTATTTGGGTCAATGAAGCCAATGAAATGTAGTCCATCTCTTTTCATTTCAAGCATCTTCATTCTGGATAACACCACACACACAAAAGAATATAGTGAGGATAATTAGAGGCAAATGACCGAGGCGATGAGCTAGAGACTTGAATTACAGAAAGAAATCACTTACAAACAATAGCAACTGGCGAGATATTTGTCGAGTGCGTCTTGATTGTATAACTGCCAAAATTCTGGTATCTCAACCCACAAATCTTTCCAATTGAAGAAATGCTCTGGCTTGACTGTCACCATTAGGGACTGACGCCCGAGTTCTGCTTCCTTCATGTACCAGTTATGCAATTTGTACATTTTTGTTGGTAGCTGCTTAACAACCTCAGGCCCGACGAGAGGTTTCTTGGGTTCATATGTCCATACTAGTTGTTTATCCACCATGGCAGGAATGCTCTCGTTGCCTAGGAGTTCTGCAACAGTGACACCGGCAATCATAGCCATCTTTTGAGCAACATCGGGATCGACTACGGAATCATCGGTACCCACCTTGAGTTGCGCGATCGATTGCACTGGCTATTCTCCCAGATGGGGAATGGTTTTCCTGCTTCTTCTATTAAGGAGCACCGTCTTCGTTTACCCATTTTGATATGACTTGGCAATAGAGCGGTCATAGTCTGATTTAACTCTCTTCGGAGGCGGTGGGTCGGCAAGAGTGGCCAGAACGCGCTTGACGTCTTCCAGAGGTGTTATATCCTTTGGTACAGGCTTTCTCTTGTCTTTATGGGCCTGCAACTCAGCAGCCACTATCTCCTCTAATTCCTCTCTGGTCTTCTCGTAAGCCAACTTTGGCAGGGGAGGAGGGGTGCGTTTCTTTCTAGGCTTATTCCGCTTTGGACTCGGGTTCTTTGACAGAAAATGAAATGGTTGGCTGCCGCTGTTGTCAAGAAAAGGAATGTGGAAGGTACATTACATTCTCATAACTCTTTTGATGCTTTGTCTAATCAAAACATGATGTTAGCTGCTTCTAAGATGGGGGTTATTATTCCTGATAATGATTTTGTTAATATTGATATTATTAGGGAGTTGGAGAAATTTAGGAATAATAACTCTAGGGTGGAGAGAGAGGATGTAGTGGAGGTTGAGGAGAATATAAGTAATATGTCTCTGATTAATGCTAATGGTGTAGCTACTCCATTAGAGTTGGGTTGGATGGAAGGAGGTAATATTGAAGAGGATGATTTTACGCTTGTGAGGTCTAGGAAAAAGAATAGAATTAAAAAACCTGTTGTGATAGCTAGACCTGTTACTAGAAGTCAGAAAAATGAATCATCCTTGGATAAGAAAGTGGGTGCCCCTACTGTGATTCCTAATAGGGGCCCCAAAGAGAGGAAAAATTCAAAAGGAAATATATGAAAGGGGTCTTTTGGAATTGTAGGGGGCAGGTAGGAAAGGGATGGCCTCCTGTTTTGCAGACATTATTAAAGATCATTCTCTTGATTTTGTTGGTATTCAAGAGACCAATAAAAAGGAGTTTCCTGCAAAATACTTAAGTAGAATGGATCCTGGTGGTTTCTTTGTGTGGAATTTTCTACCTTCGGTGGGGAGATCGAGGGGTATCCTTTGCGGGATTAAGAAAGAGAGCCTGGAGTTGATTTCTTGGAAGATGGGGAACTTTATGGTGCAGGCTCGTGTGTTTGATGTGAAAAACAAATGTGTATGGGTGTTAATTGTGGCTTATGGTGCGGCGCATGATGACCGCAAAGAGGATTTCCTGGAGGAAATGCTTGTCACATGTAGTAGTGTTGATGTCCCTTACATTATTGGGGGGGGGGGGGGACTTTAATATCATTAGAGGGATGCAGGAGAAAAATAAGAGACATGGTAACCTCAAGTTTGCTGCGAAGTTTAATGATGTTATTCATTCCCTGGGCGTGAGAGAGGTTGATATGGGAGGGGGAAGTATACGTGGACTAATAAACAACGTCATCCTACTTTGGAGAAATTGGACAGGGTCTTAATGAGCTTTAGCTGGGAAGATCTATATCCTTTAGTTTCTGTGCGCAAGCTGGTTAGGGAGGTGTCTGATCATAACCCCTTGTTGTTGTCAACGGGGATGGATTAGAGGTGTGCTCCTGTGAATTGGGAATTCATATTTGAACTTTCCTGGCTTAAGAATGAAGAGTTTTTTCCTAAGGCCAAGAGCATATGGGAGCAAGATGTCACGGCAGATGATCCTATTGATATTCTTAATATAAAACTGAAGCGTATTAAGAAGTATTTTAAAGGGTGGGGATCAAACAAGTTTGGTCATAGTAGGAAGAGGAAGGATGAGATTAAGAAAGAATTAGAAGAGATTGAGAAGTTGGAGGAGATGGGACCTTTGGATCCTAGAATTTATGAAAAAAGAACTTTGTTGTGTGCTGAATATAATGAGATCCTTAATAATGATGAATTATTTTGGCTCCAGCAATCTAATGAGAGATGGATGTTAAAAGGAGATCGAAACACAGCCTTTTTTCATAGAGTGGCTAATGGTAGAAAGAGGAAAAATACAATCCATTCTCTTGTTAATGGAGATGTGGAAATTGAGGGGACTGAAAATCTATTGAGATATGCAACTGACTTTTATAAGGAGTTGTTTGGTCCTGCTAATGGGAACATGTTCCACCTGGATCCTAATACTTGGTCCATAAGGGAAAAAATCAGTATGGAGGACAATGATTTTATTACTAGTAGTTTTACGGAGGAGGAGGTGAAGAAGGCCTTATTTTCTATGGAGAGCAATAAGGCCCCAGGCCCAGATAATATCCCTGCTGAATTTTATAAACACTGTTGGGAGTTTGTTAAAAAGGATCTGATGAGATTGTTTGATGCTTTCCATAATAACTCTTTGGATGTGGCCCGTTTGAATTATGGGGTGATCACTTTGCTTCCTAAGCTAGATGGATCTAAGAAGATTCAACAATACAGACCTATCTGTTTGCTTCGTTGGCCTTATAAGTTGATCACTAAAGTCTTAAATGACAGGGTGGCTCTGTACTCTGATGTGCTCATTAGTAGACATCAAAATTCTTTCATCAAACATAGAAATATAATGGATGGTATCCTAACTTTACATGAGGTTTTACATCATACTCAGCGGCAGAAAAAATGTGGAGTAATGCTAAAATTGGATTTTGAAAAAGGCTACGATAAGATCAACTGGGAGTTCCTTCTGGAGTGCCATAGGAACAGGGGCTTTGGAGAAACTTGGTGTGGATGGATAAAAAAGATAATGTATGATGGCACGGTGTGTATTAAGTTGAATAATGAAAAAGGCCCGTATTTCCAAAGTCATAAGGGAGTTAGACAGGGTGATCCTTTCTCACGCTTCTTATTCAATATTGCTGTGGAGGCCCTGTCTAAGATGGTGAGAAATGCCCAGAAAGATAAATTGTTTACAGGTTTGGCTCCTGATCTCATTGAGGATGGTGTTGCTATTCTGCAGTATGCAGATGATACAGTAATTTGTTTTGAACATGATGTAGTTGCAGCTGTTAATATGAAACTCTTATTGTATATATTTGAGATGATGTGAGGGTTAAAGATCAATTTTGAGAAGAGTGAGGTGTTTTGTGTGGGTGGTGATGATAATATCCTAAATACTTATGCTGACATGTTTAACTGTCAGATTGGGCATTTTCCTATGAAATATCTAGGAGCCCAGTAAGTGGTACTGGTCTCAGGAATATTGATTGGCTGTTTTTGGATGAGAAGTTTCTTAAATGCTGTGAATCCTGGATTGGTAATGCCGCATCTTCGGGGGGTAGGCTGATCCTGATGAATTCATCCTTAACTAGTATAGTATATTACTATATGGCTATGTTTCTGCTCCCTAAGATGGTCATATACAAACTAGATAAGCACAGGAAGAAGTTCTTTTGGAGAGAATTCGAAGGTAATAAGAGGTATCACCTTGTTAAGTGGGATCGTATCTGTAGGTCCAAGAAGAAAGGGGGCCTCGGGGTGAAAAACTTACATAGGCAGAATGTGAGTGTGCTAGCTAAATGGTGGTGGAAGTTGGAAACACAACAAGGGTTGTGGCAAGATGTGATTAGGGCTAAGTACTTTAGGAGAGTAGATGTGACATCTATCTCTAGTAAGTTCTCGGATTCTCCCATCTGGAAAGCTATTATGAAAGTTAAGCCACACTATATGGTTGGTAGAGAGGTTATTTTGAGGTCTGGTAATATTACTAGACTGTGGCATGACTCGGTGAATGCTACCCCACCTTTGAAAAATTCTTATGCTGAGCTATTCTATATCTGCAATAACCAGGATATTACCATGAGGGATTTTAAATCCTGGGAGGGGTGACTTTTTTAGGAGACAGTTAACGCCTATGCTGGCAGGCCAATGGGCGGAGTTGAATGCAGTTGTTGACCAATGGGCCTTATCTGATGATCCAGACCAGATTAGATGGAAGCTTGGGGGTGGAAAAAGGTTTTCTACTAAATATGTATATGAACATCTAGAGAATAATATTGCTGGATGTGATTTTCGATGGATCTGGAGTGCAAAGTTGCCTCTTAAGATTCAAATTTTCTTATGGCAGCTTTTTCAAGATGCTATTCTAACACGAGATGTGATGAGTAGGAGGAAATGGAAAGGTAACCCTAGATGTTCCTTTTGTCCAGAAAGGGAGACTTCACAACACTTGTGCTTTTCTTGCCCTCTTGCTAGAGTGGTATGGAGAATAGTGGGATGTATGCTTGGGACCAGTAATGGTCCTGATATTCTTTGGCAATTTTATGCTTGGTGCTTTGCCTATATGCCTAATGGCGTTATGTTCAATACTTGTGGTCTGGCTGCTATTTGTTGGGCATTGTGGAATTGCCGCAATCGCGCGACATTTGAAAAAACGAAGTTGGGATCCCCTTTTGATGTGGTTTACTCTGCTTGTGGATTCCTGACATATTGGGCAGGGCTCCTAACAGGGGAAGACAAACTGGCGATGGAGCGAGGGGCGAAGATACTGAAGAGGAACGCATCGAACATGATGAGGATCTGTGCGGCCCCGGAGGAGGATTGTTGATGGATGTAGCTGGTGGTACTTACTGGTTTTCTGGTGGCCTCCCTTCGTGGAGTGATTTCAGGCGGTGACCTGTGTTGTTTCTTCTTACATTTCTCCTAAAAATGTTTAGATGGTCTGTGCGTGATATGGGTGTTCTTGGGCTTTTGCCCTGCGATAGGCTGCTCGATGACGAGTGTCTATGTGTAGGTTTCCCAAGGATGCTCCAAACTCGCACCCCTTTTCTGGTTTCCTTTTACGACTTTGAACTTTGTATTTCCGTTATGTGAGTAATGGAAAGGGGGTTGCCCGGTTCAAAAAAAAGAAAATGAAATGGCTTTTCGGAGGCAGGTTGGCAGGGTGGGCTCGGCTAGCTGGGTGGAATCGGCTGGCGGGGTGGAGTCGGCTGGCGCGGCAGACTGGGAGGAGTCGGTGGCCTTGGAAAGAGGATGCATTCGTTTCTACATAAGCACAGGCCACATATGACTTCTTGCAGTGTCTGCTACCCTTCACCTCCAGGAATGTCGAGCTGTAGTGACTCATATCCCGGCATCACTTCGTCCACCCCGAGACGAGCATAACCATGTGGAATCGGACTGCTATGGAAGGTTGCACCAGCGGGATTTGTTAAAGCATAGTCGATCACTGCCTTCACGGATATGTTCTTGAGTTTCATGTGTAGCTCACAAGTTTGTGTCTCTTTGATTTCATCCAAGGGGTAGCTAGCCAATAGTGCATCGTCAGCAAGGATCCCCGTGGAACCCATGCTGCTTTTCGGCATCAATGAGACGGTACTATCCAATGCTGGATTGGCTGGTTGCTCTGGCAGCTGAGGTGTCCTTTGCTGGCTAAGTGTGTCGATCTGCTGTTGCTGCCACAAGAATTTGCGTTCCAAATCCGCAAGTCGGTCAGCATCCTGCTTCTTCCTGGCTGACTCCTGACTCTTCTTTCTCGCACGACTTCTGTAATCTCCCCAATCCTTAAACCCCTCAATCCACGGAATAACACATTTGCCTCGTGTTCATCCCGGGTGATCAGGATTCTTGAGGGCCTGTGTAAGCTCGTCGTTCTCTCTCTCGGGCTGGAACACCCCCCATTCGAGCATCTTCTATTGCAGCAAGTATAGCTTCAGAGGCATTTTTAAGACTTGCCTGCTCCACAAGCAACCCTGTCTTTGGGTCCAACTTTCCGCCATGCCCATAAAACCAATTCATGCACCTTTCAAGCCAAGTGGTTGTTTGCGGAGTGACCCCTGCATCAATCATCTTCTGCTCGAATTCATCCCACTTAGGAATGCCACTCTTGTAGCAACCTGGCCCTAGAGAACGGTGATGCTCTTTTTTCTGAGAATTTTCCTTGTTTATCCTCGCCCGCTCCTTAGCTGTTTTTCATTGCTTGAACTGCACGAATAAGTCCCAGTGATCTTTTATCTTCTCGTATTGTCGAGTGAATTCGGGAGTCTTGCCGTGTATGCCGAAGTCGGCCCATAAACTTTTCCTCCAGTTGCAGAATTGGGTGGCCATCTTCTTAAGAGCAAACTTCTTGACTTTCTCATGTTGTTTATCTCAGAAATTCTCTCGTAGGGTGAAATGTGTCATGAAAGCAGATTTTTTGCTCTTTCGTCCACAAAACTAACTTCTCGATCTTGCTTTGGCCTATGTCATTCTTCAATGGAGATAGGGATTTGGTCCCTGACAATAACTCCGCATTGACGTACAAATTTGAATGCATTCTATTTGGGATCAGTTGGTTCTCCACCTAACGTTATCGTGTCAATGTTGTACCTTGTGCCCTCGGGCAACTTTTTGGCCGGGCCTCGTACTGCCATGCTCGTAGAATATTTGCTCGATCCGGAGGGCTAAAAGAGGAGATTCGTTAATTAATATATATATATATATATATACATATCAATTAATACACATCTAATGATCACCACATGCCAAGTATATACCTCGTCGGACTTTGATAATTCGAGAAAAATTTCTTCAGCATCATCGTCGTCTAGTTCCCCTTCGTCTCTTGGTTGTTCTTCCTCAATTCTCTCACCGGATGGGCTAAGGTATTGTGAGCAATCATCTTCTTCTTAATTCTCTTCGTTTCCAGAGCGTATCATGTCGTACAAGACATGCTCTTGATCATGGTCTCTGTCTCTACTGTCTGTATCTTAACTAACCGAGAAAAAGATAAAACAATTTAGTATTCACTTTAGCTAGCAAGATCATCATGTATATATAATACCACTAATACATCGAATAATACACTTAAATAATGCACCATCCAATAATCCACTTAATATTATCGAATATATAATCTTGAATACATCACTAATACATCTCTCAAATAATATCTAACTAGTCAACCAACAAAGAGTTGTCGTTGTACTGAGGCGCGAGCGGTGGACACCGAAAGAGTAGGAACCATCACCGGATCATAGCTCGGTGTGATCCCTGAAGAACCTGCCAGGTATTGGAGAACCTGGCTTCCAACGCCTCCATGTAGCGACGGACATGCTCGTCCTCCTCCCTGACACGACGACGTACCTCCACCTCAGGGGCCGGCAGCCTCGGCACCGAATGTGGCCCACGCGACCGCCACCAAAGAAGCTCCGGGTCGACGACGGGAGCCCGGATCCTCAACAAGTTGCGCACCCCGGAAGGTACCTCCTCCCAGTGCCATCTAGGTGGAGCCCAGTCCCGCACATGCTGGCGCCTATCAAGCAGGTGGTTGCCACCGAGTCGACGACAAGGATGCGGGCCAGGCATTATTGACGTCGAGAACCAATTCTACAACTATTTAAATTCCTACTTGAAATCAGGCTATTGAAAGAAAAGAATAATATATTGTGTTGTTTTAACTTGCTAGTTTTATTTTTATGGTTCTATTGGTCTAGAGGAAGATAATAAAGCAACTATACGCTCGCAGAAAATAGCAAGCGTGCAACCACCACGACTACACTTGTCACGTCCAAGATGCGACCCTATCCTCAATTTGGCACGAAGGCCTCGTCAGGGATAGAAGCGCATCTTGTCGTGTCGCAAGAATGGATATCGTTATAAGTACATGTACTCAAAAGAAGAGATATAAATAGAATTGGCTTACACTCGCCACAAGCTACATCAGAGTCACACCAGTACATTACATAATCATCAAGAGTAAGAGCAGGGTCCGACTACGGACGAAAACAAACGAGAAAAATAAGAACGAAGTCCATCCTTGCTATCCTAGGCTGCCGGCCTGGAACCCATCCTAGATTGATGATGAAGAAGAAGAAGCAACTCCGAATGAACAATCAACGCGCTCGCGTCAAGTAACCTTTACCTGTACCTGCAACTGGTGTTGTAGTAATCTGTGAGCCACACGGGACTCAGCAATCTCATTTCCAAAGGTATCAAGACTAGCAAAGCTTAATGGGTGAGGCATGGATAAGTGGTGAGGTTGCCGCAGCGGCTAAGCATATGTATATGGTGGCTAACTTACGAGTACAAGAAATAAGAGAGGGAAGATCTACGAATAACGGACGTGAACTACTGTTGATCAAATGAATGATCCTGAAGACCTACCTATGTCAGACATAACCCCACCGTGTCCTCGATCAGAGAAGGAACTCACGAAAGAGACAGACACGGTTACACACGCAGTTGGCAAGTTTTAATTAAGTTAACTTCAAGTTATCTAGAACCAGTGTTAAACAAAGTTTCCACGTTGCCACATAACCACGGGCACGGCTTTCCGAAAATATTTAACCCTGCAGGGGTGCTCCAACTAGTCCATCACAAATTACCACAAGCCGCATAGAAATCCACAATCACGAAGCTCGCGATCTCGTCGGATTCCCTAGTGGAAAACCTCAACTCTGAGATTACCCAAAGCATCACCGGAATCCCGATGCACAAGATATTCCGTCAAAGGTAAAACTAATCCAGCAAGGCCGCCCGACGTGTCGACGATCCCAATAGGAGTCGCGTACCTCATTCTCAGGACACGACGGATGAGCGATGGTTACCACGCCAAACGCCGAGTTGCCCGGGTAGCGTTAATAAGCTGCTCTGTTTTGGACCAACACTCATGAGGAGCACTGGCCCGGGGGTTGATTAAATTATCCTCGGGTTAATTACTCCCTATGCAGTTCATTAGTTATTAGGCAAATTTAGTACCAAAGTTGGGCCTTGCCAGACCAGCTTTAATCTAAAACGAATTATCAAGGGGGTCCCCTTAACAACCCCGATCGTGTTAGGAGCGCTCATTTATGGAACATAACACCGGTAGCCGAAACTAAGGGGGCAAAGGTGGAACAAAACACCAGGCTAGAAAGGCCGAGCCTTCCACCTTTTACCAAGTATATAGGTCCATTGAATTAAATAGCATTAATATGTGGTGATATGACAAGGAACCCATGTTATCACATGGAAGCAACTACTCCTGCAACTAGCAACGCTACAACATGGTTAAGCAAGCAGTAACATAGCGAAACAGTGGTTTGCTAGGTTGAATAGTTGAAGGTTATCATGGCATTGTTGAGAGGCTCATATATAACAAGTGGTAGGCAACGAGACGTAAACGGTAGAAACGGTAAAACTAGCATGGCAATGATAGTAATGGTATCTGGGGAAATGGTCATCTTGCCTCAGATCCCGCTTGGAAGAAGAATAACTCCGTGAAGTCGACGAACCAACGTAGTCGAACGGGTCCTCACATTCCGACACGCTTGCGGAACTCTATCGAGACGGAGCAAACCGGAAACAAACATCAACACATGAAATTCACCACACGATGCAACAACACAAATGATGCATGAGCAGCTGAAAACATGCAAGACACGGCATGACAATTCACGACAAACAAACACTACACATTAAGTGAAGTTCAATATGCAACGGGTTGCATATTGATGAAACTCCACGTTTAATTATTTAGTTCTATCCCGATTAGATACACGGCAATATTAAATGTGATTAAACATGGAAAGAGGTGAAGCGACGATCCTACATGGCATCCTAGTCGGTTAACACGCGGCACACAGAACGGAGCTATGGCACAAGATACATGCAACACACCATATATGCCAGGCATGTGTCATGCATGCAAGTTCAAACATCACGCGCAAGAAGAGAAAGAAACAGGTGTCGCCAAGGCGAGAGAAAACGAACCATGTCGGAAAAACAGAAACGATGCCACGGCAACGTTCCTATCCCGGTAATCTCGTCGAGATATCGTGCCAACATACTGGGAACGCGTGCGGGAACGGTAAATAAAGATGGGGTGATCCCGGTTACCGGGTTCCCATGTGTCGAGGACACAACGAAAGAGGAACACAACGTGCCACGGGCAACATACGGTGCAACATACATTCAACTCATACATCACATGCACACAGTCACGACATGTCTCACGGTATACCTTCGACGCGTGCGAATTGGAGCGGTTCGGTTCGGTGAAAGGGAACAACGGTCGTCCTGGACGTCGTGGAAGTAGTTGTCGTCGTGTCGTCGTGGAAGTAGTGGTCGTCGTGGAAGTCGGGGTACTCCGGTCTCATCGATGGTAGTTGTTCGCTCGGCGTTGTGGTTCTCGGGTCTTCGGCGTCGGTAGTCGAACTCGTTTCTGAAGAGGCCGTCGAGGATGACGTGGTGCACGGTTATCTTGTCGGTTCCTCAACGGAGGGGAACGACGCACGCGGCGACGCATGCGGCAGCAACACAGAGCAACAAAATACAAGCCTCACGCAAGGCAATCGGCACGCAGCAGCCAGGGCAATAGCTATAGCAACTACGGCACTAAGCAATAGAAAACGCAGCTATGCATCTACAACAAGCATGCCAAGCACGGCAACCTAGCCTAGCAAGCAAAACAGCAAGCGAGCACACAAGCCGCTACAGCATCAGCTACAGCAAGTAGTTGGCGACTATCTACCTAGCACACATCAGCCTCGGCAAACACTAGCAAACGCTCGGCAGGCTACGCAACAGCACGCGGCAACAGCAACAAGCAGCTATGGCAAGCCAACAGGCAGCAAGGCAGGAGCTACTAGCAGCAGCTAGCAGCCTAGCTCTAAGCAGCAACTAACCTAGCATCTACCGGCAGCACGAACAATAGCAACAGTGGCAGCCAGTAGGCAGCAACAGCTAGCAAGAGGCACAGCAGCAAGTAACAGCTACAACAGCGGCAAGGCAGCAGGATAAGCTAAGGCAACAGGGCAACAGCACGGCAACAGCAGCAGTAGGCGGCAGCAGCAACACCAGGCTACAGCAACAGCACGAGCACATCAACTACGGCAGCAGCAACGGCACACGCAGCGGCGCAGCAAGGCGGAGGAGGCGGCGTGGGACCAAGGGCGCTGGGGACGGCGAGATCACGGCGACGCGCGAGGCCGAGGCGAGCAGTCCGGCAGCACTCAGCGAGGAGGAGGAGGAGGAGGCCGGGACGAGGGCGAACGGCGGCGAGGGCCTGGCGGCGGCGGACCTGGCAGGACGGCGGCCGGCGGGGCTTGCTGCAGGCAGCAGCTCGAGGGGAACGGCGGCGCGCAGAGGTCCTCGGAGGCGGCGGCCATGGCAGGGAACGAGGCGAGGGGCGGCGCTCGGGAGGGGGGAGAGGAGATCAAGAGGACGGCTGGCTCGCTTGCTAGGGCTGGGGAGGCCTGGGTCCTCCCCCTTTGTTTTTTTGTTCTTTTAAAAAAACAGAAAACTCCAACAAAAAATGGAAAAGGTTTTTTAACAAAATAGAAAAATGCTTTTAGCTCCCTTTTAAAAAAAATACCCCAACTATAAAATAGCTTGGGCATTTTAAAACAAATAAAATTAAACATTTTTTAAGAATTAAAATAATACCCTTTCTTTTTAAATAATAAACAAACCCCTTCTTTTTAAATAAAAGAGTCTCTAGTTTTTTAAAAAATATCAAAAGGAAAAAAAATAAAGCAAACCCAAGGGTTGCCCCCGCATTTAATAAAAGGATTTTTTTAATGAAAAGAAGAAGACGAACCCTTTTTAAATGGGGTTTAAAACGGGAAACTTTAGCAAACCGCAAAATCGAAATAAGAGGGGAGAGAGGGGAGAGAAGGTTTTTAGGTCCTCGGTGGAACAGGGTTACGAGCTTGAACTTGTTGCACCCAATCACGTTGCAAGGCCCTAAGGCACATACACACATGCGCTCACACTCAAACAACGAGGTGCAACTAGCCACACTAGACAAGCACAGATGACATGATGCCATGCATGACGCGAAGATGCAAACTACATGACGATGCAACCAACAAAAATAAAATAGCCACACGACGGAAACGGAATAAAGGGGGAATATTCTGGAGTGTCGGTCTCGGGCTGTCACAACTCTCCTACACTACAAGAGGATCTCTCCCCGAGATCCAAGAATGAAAGGGGGAGAGGATGAGAAAGAACAAGAGGTAAAAAAACTTAGTCACTTCTTTGACAAACGAGTGAAACCGACAATCCTTGAAGGTTGCAGAGAGATGAGGACTGATATGAGAAAGAAGCAAGAATTCACGGAAAATTTCGGAGCACTTCGATAGGAAAATGGGACAAAAAATTCGATAAGAAGAGAGAAATAGACAATATTCACAACCAACAACTAGATAGAACAAGGGAACACCATGAACTTGATAGAACAACATAATAGACCCAACAGAGCAACATCACAAGGCCTCCGGAACAAGAGAGTAGGAACTAGCTCAAGCGGAAGAAGAGAATGAAGAAAAAGAATGACAACTATCATCACAATAGAATTTAAGAGCCTCCGGACAAAGAATTGATAGAGTAGTTGGAAAACCAACAACGAGAAGAACAAGATAGTAGTGGGCTTATGAAAATCATCTCAACATTTATGAGGTGACAACCAACCACTAAACGAAACAAGGAAAGTTGAAAGAAAAGATATCAAAACTTCTTACACCAAGAGGAAACATTGATAACTTGGATCAATGAAAATCACCATAATAGCAACATTCCATATGAAAAGATTTAGGTGAAAACTAAACCAAGATAGCATCAATGAAGGAATCATGGGTTGAAATATCTCATGATCATAGAATTAGTGGATTTAATTATCTCATTCTAGAAAGGAAATCTCTTCGAGGCTCCTACACTAACAAGAATACTATAATACCACCTCAAAGGATAAAGGAAGAACAAACGCATTGGAAATGCAAGAGAAAGAATGCTTGAGGTACTTCAACAAGAATCTTGAAGAACACTTAGAGAAAGAATGAAATCTTGATGAACAACCATGAAGGACCTCCGTATACAAATGAATGATGCAACGATATAAAGGTAGAAAAGAGTAAGATTATGACCTTGCCAAGATTTAGATGAAGCTTCACAAAGAGATACTTGATAGAACTTGGAACTCCGGAAAAGAAAAAATAAGAACACTTGAGAAAAGAATTGATATCATGAGCCACTCCGGAAGAAGAATTCAGATTACTATGAACAAGAATAAGAATTATGTTATGTTTATCCTTCATCAAGTTTAATTGATGACCAGCAACGGATTTAGCATACAACTTATTCTTCTAGAAATGATTGAGGAGAGAGATAAGCATCACTTGAGGCATGATTGAAGGACGCACCGGTAAGAATTCACAACTGAATGGGAACACCACGAATTAATGGAGAACCATGAGAACGAAGAGATCATGATCCACCTAACAAAAAACTTGAATGAGACACTGGAATAATCGAGAGACGAACGAAGAGACAACAATGGGGAAGAATTGAGGATGAAAGCTGAAAGCTAAGAATGAAGAATCTTCTAACATGATGGCCTTCGGAGGATCGAGAATAAAAACAACTCAGAAATGCACCGGATAGCCAGAAAGGGATTACTCATGATTGAAAACAAATGAGAGGATACACGAAGCTGAGATGATAGTCTTCACAAGAATGGAACAAGACTGAGAGAAACACTCATTCGAATTGCAAGCTGAGAATGATGACGAGAACAACACCAAGAATTACTGAGACACTCCGGAATAAAGAAGAATGAAAGGTTGAGCCAATATGAGAATTAATTTAAATAGATCTTGACGAAGGGATATGACTGATGAAATTCATACTTACGTCATAGTTGAAATAATTAGAGAACTCCGGGAAAAAAATTAAAGAGCCAGGACAGATCCTGGGAAAGAACTTGTGGGTTATGGGCCCACTCAAAGAAACCACCATTGAAAAAATTGCTTAGAAGAGAGATAATGCACCGGTATGAAGAGAACTAGATGAGGTTAGCAGCTCGAAATAATTGAAAAGATTGGAAACAAAAACTTCTAAGATAGCTTCAACGCTCCGGATCGAAAAGAGAGGAATAAATAACAAGATAGGCTCATAAGAATTCCCAACATAGGAAAGAATTACAAGGATGAATGGATAAGATGACATGGACAACTAAATTAATTCACCGGAAAAAGATAACCAGGTTGAAGGAATGATGAACTAGAACTCCTAAGAATATACGCAATGAATCACCGGGTAAGAGAGAACAGAACAGAAAGCGGAAGCAGAACGAAAAGAAAACTCTTGGATGAAAATTGAATCACTGAGAAAAAGGGCGGGAGGGTAGGGAAAAACAAAGACAACTTGGGCTAGATGAGATGAACTCCAGCATAAAAGAGAGAATGATCTTGCAAAATTAGATAAGATTGAATTCAGTTGAAGAGAAGCACACCGGTTGAATGGAATTGATACGATGACTCCGGTTGAAAGGAATTGATAAGACAATTGATAGAGCAAAAGAATTAATACTCTCATAAAAATATGAGAACACCTCTTAGAAAACATCTGAAATCACCACTTGACATCGAAGCAACACGAATTACCACATTCAACAAAACAAAGGAATGAGGCTGATGAAACAAGCCAGAACAAACTCATGAGAGAGATTTCGGCCGATATTTTCGTGGACAGGATCGCACAGGCTCGATTTTACAGTAGCCATCAAGTGCAACGCAGTGCACCCGACATACGAAGCGTCCCCGAGTCATAGCAAACTACAAGGACCCTTTAAGACACAACGAGAACCGCTGTAAGTCGACCATCAACAAACGAACCCACTAGATGTCGAACCCCAACCTAACATCATGCATTTGTTGGAAGATTGTCCTATAAGAAACTACTTGAATTCCCACCTACGAATTCCCAAAATATCTGGTCATGCAATCTGGTACACGGGTACAAGCAGTAATATCACGCAACTCCTATACTAACCCGTCGCTTGTATCACATCCGTCAACACACGACGAGAATCTCGGACCTTCATGTACAACAGACCCTCGTGATCACAACGATACAAAGTATGGCAGTACTCCCGAACAATCTGCACCAGTACTTGGGACATCGGGGTTATCTCGCCACTACTAGTATTGAAGCAATTACGAACATCCTTCGTTCTGAGATACTAAGAAATCTGAATGATAACGATGTGCTCGAGAATCCCCTGGAGCTCAACTCCCCTGAAACTCAAAGCAAATAGGAGGCACCAAGACAGAACTCCGTCACATCGGCATCATATATATCGCAAGAATATCCGCGTGATCCTAAAAAAATTTGAGTGAGAAGAGGAGTAGAATTAAATTATTACGTCAAGATTCCTCACCAGAGCATAGAAGAGGAGAAAAAAGAATCCTACTGTCACGCCCAAGATGCGACCCTATCCTCAATTTGGCATGAAGGCCTCGTCAGGGATAGAAGCGCATCTCATCGTGTCGCAAGAATGGATATCGTTACAAGTACATATACTGAAAAGAAGAGATATAAATAGAATTGGCTTACACTCGCCACAAGCTACATCAGAGTCACATCAGTACATTACATAATCATCAAGAGTAAGAGCAGGGTCCGACTACGGACGAAAACAAACGAGAAAAATAAGAACGACGTCCATCCTTGCTATCCTAGGCTGCCGGCATGGAACCCATCCTAAATCGATGAAGAAGAAGAAGAAGCGACTCCAAATGAACAATCAACGTGCTCACGTCGAGTAACCTTTATCTGTACCTGCAACTGGTGTTGTAGTAATCTGTGAGCCACAGGGGACTCAGCAATCTCATTTCCAAAGGTATCAAGACTAGCAAAGCTTAATGGGTGAGGCATGGATAAGTGGTGAGGTTGCCGCAGCGGCTAAGCATATGTATATGGTGGCTAACTTACGAGTACAAGAAATAAGAGAGGGAAGATCTACGAATAACGGACGTGAACTACTGTTGATCAAATGAATGATCCTGAACACCTACCTACGTCAGACATAACCCCACCATGTCCTCGATCGGAGAAGGAACTCACGAAAGTAACAGTCACGGTTACGCATGCAGTTGGCAAGTTTTAATTAAGTTAACTTCAAGTTATCTAGAACCAGTGTTAAACAAAGTTTCCACGTTGCCACATAACCGCGGGCATGGCTTTCCGAAAAGATTTAACCCTGCAGGCGTGCTCCAACTAGTCCATCACAAATTACCACAAGCCGCATAGGAATCCTCAATCACGAAGCTCGCGATCTCGTCGGATTACCTAGTGGAAAACCTCAACTCTGAGATTACCCAAAGCATCACCGGAATCCCGATGCACAAGATATTCCATTAAAGGTAAAACTAATCCAGCAAGGCCGCCCGACGTGTCGATGATCCCGATAGGAGTCGCGTACCTCGTTCTCAGGACACGACGGATGAGCGATGGTTACCACTCCAAACGCCGAGTTGCCCTGGGTAGCGTTAATAAGCTGCTCTGTTTTGGACCAACACTCATGAGGAGCACTAGCCCGGGGGTTGATTAAATTATCCTCGGGTTAATTACTCCCTATGCAGTTCATTAGTTATTAGGCAAATGTAGTACCAAAATTGGGCCTTGCTAGACCAGCTTGAATCTAAAACGAATTATCAAGGGGGTCACCGTAACAACCCCGATCGTGTTAGGGGCGCTCATTTATGGAACATAACAGCGGTAGCCGAAACTAAGGGGGCAAAGGTGGAACAAAACACCAGGCTAGAAAGGCCGAGCCTTCCACCTTTTACCAAGTATATAGGTCCATTAAATTAAATAACATTAATATATGGTGATATGACAAGGAACCCATGTTATCACATGGAAGCAACTACTCCTGCAACTAGCAACGCTACAACATGGTTAAGCAAGCAGTAACATAGCCAAACAGTGGTTTGCTAGGTTGAACAGTTGAAGGTTATCATGGCATTGTTGAGAGGCTCATATATAACAAGTGGTAGGCAACGAGACGTAAACGGTAGAAACTGTAAAACTAGCATGGCAATGATAGTAATGGTATCTAGGGAAATGGTCATCTTGCCTGAGATCCCGCTTGGAAGAAGAATGACTCCCTGAAGTCGGCGAACCAACGTAGTCGAACAGGTCCTCACATTCTGACACGCTTGGGGAACTCTATCGAGACGGAGCAAACCGGAAACAAACATCAACACACGAAATTCACCACACGATGCAACAACACAAATGATGCATGAGCAGCTGAAAACATGCAATACACGGCATGACAATTCACGACAAACAAACACTACACATTAAGTGAAGTTCAATATGCAACGGGTTGCATATTGACGAAACTCCACGTTTAATTATTTAGTTCTATCCCGATTAGATACACGGCAATATTAAATGTTATTAAACATGGCAAGAGGTGAAGCGACGATCCTACGTGGCATCCTAGTCGGTTAACACGCGGCACATAGAACGGAGCTATGGCACAAGAGACATGCAACACACGATATATGCCAGGAATGCGTCATGCATGCAAGTTCAAACATCACGCGCAAGAAGAGAAAGAAACAGGTGTCGCCACGGCGAGCGAAAACGAACCATGGCAGCAAAACGGAAACGATGCCACGGAAACGATGCCACGGAAACGTTCCTATCCCGGTAATCTCGTCGAGATATCGTGCCAACGTACTGGGAACGCGTGCGGGAACGGTAAATAAAGATGGGGTGATCCCGGTTACCGGGTTCCCATGTGTCGACGGCACAACGAAAGAGGAACACAATGTGCCACGGGCAACATACGGTGCAACATACATTCAACTCATACATCACATGCACACAGTCACGACACGTCTCACGGTATACCTTCGACGCGTGCGAATTGGAGCGGTTCGGTTCGGTGAAGGGGAACAACGGTCATCGTGGACGTCGTGGAAGTAGTTGTCGTCGTGGTCGTCGTGGAAGTAGTGGTCGTCGTGGTCGTCGTGGAAGTCGGGGTACTCCGGTCTCGTCGCTCGCTCGGCATTGTGGTTCTCAGGTCTTCGGCGTCGGTAGTCGAACTCGTTTCCAAAGAGGCCGTCGAGGACGACGTGGTGCACGGTGATCTTGTGGGTTCCTCGACGGAGGGGAACGGCGCACGCGGCGACGCATGTGGCAGAAACACGCAGCAACAAAATGCAAGCCTCGTGCAAGGCAATCGGCATGAAGCAGCCAGGACAATAGCTATAGCAACTATAGCACTAAGCAACAGCAAACGCAGCTATGCATCTACAGCAAGCATGCCAAGCACGGAAACCTAGCCTAGCAAGCAAAACGGCAAGCGAGCACACAAACCGCTACAGCAGCACTACGCAATAGCATCAGCTACAGCAAGTAGTTGGCGACTATCTACCTAGCACGCATCGGCCTCGGCAAACACTAGCAGACGCCCGGCACGCTACACAGCAGCACGCGGCAACAGCAACAAGCAGCTATGGCAAGCTAGCAGGCAGCAAGGCAGGAGCTACTAGCAGCAGCTAGCAGCCTAGCTCCAAGCAGCAACTAACCTAGCATCTACCGGCAGCACGAATAATAGCAACAGTGGCGGCCAGTAGGCAGCAGCAGCTAGCAAGAGGCACAGCAGCAAGTAACAGCTACAGCGGCGGCAAGGCAGCAGCATAAGCTATGGCAACAGGGCAACAGCACGGCAACAGCAGCAGCAGGCGGCAGCAGCAATAGAAGGCTACAGCAACAGCACGAGCACAGCAACTACGGAAGCAGCAACGGCACACGCAGCGACGCAGCAAGGCGGAGGAGGCGGCGTGGGACCAAGGGCGCTGGGGACAGCGAGGCCACAGCGACGCGCGAGGCCGAGGCGAGCAGTCCGGCAGCACTCAGCGAGGAGGAGGAGGCCGGGACGAGGGCGAACGGCGGCGAGGGCCTGGCGGCGGCGGACCTGGCAGTACGGCGGCCGGCGGGGCTTGCTGCAGGCGGCGGCTCGAGGGGAACGGTGGCGCGCAAAGGTCCTCGGAGGCGGTGGCCATGGGAGGGAATGAGGCGAGGGGCGGTGCTCGTGAGGGGGGAGAGGAGATCGAGAGGACGGCTGGCTCGCTCGCTAGGGCCGGGGAGGCCTAGGCCTTGGCCGGCTGGGCCTTGGCATGGGTCCTCCCCCTTTGTTTTTTTTTTGTTCTTCTAAAAAAACAGAAAACTCCAACAAAAAAATGGAAAAGGTTTTTAACAAAATAGAAAAATGTTTTTAGCTCCCTTTTAAAAAAAATATACCCCAACTATAAAATAGCTTGGGAATTTTAAAACAAATAAAATTAAACCTTTTTTAAGAATTAAAATAATACCCTTTCTTTTTAAATAATAAACAAACCCCTTCTTTTTAAATAAAAGAGTCTCTAGTTTTTTTTTAAATATCAAAAGGGAAAAAATAAAGCAAACCCAAGGGTTGCCCCCGCATTTAATAAATGGAGCATCGGTCTCGGGCTGTCACAACACTACATCAAGTTTCCATCAATCTTTATTAAAGAAACAACCAAATGTGACAAATTGGGAGAGAAAATCATCAATAATTAGCCAGCTAAATTTCGGATTGATTAGAAGGCGCACTATCCAACAAATTGAGATAGCACTCATCCTACCCAAAGCTAGATTTCGGATTTTTCCTATATTTTGTTTTTGGTTTAACACATGTTCTTATTGCTAAAGTAGTCCAAATGTCATTTTCCAATGAACTCATGTACTCAAACATGAACTCATCTACTAAAAGAGGATTCAAGTACGCCCTACCTTCTTGCCCATTTCCACTATCATAATATAAACGAGTAATTATATTTCTCTTTTTTCGAGCAGAGGCAAAATATTCAGTGTTCTTCCTTGCAGGTTATCATGTGAAGAAGAAACGACAAGTATTATCGAGAGGAGAGGAGAGGCTCACCGGCAGGGATGGTCGCCGGAGATGGAGGAGGAGGCCGGGGGCGGGAAGGAGCGGCACCGGTGTGATCTCGGGCCGCGGCAGTGCTTGGAGGATCGAGGCGGGCGCCCGCGGAGGTGTGGCGGCAGCATCGGCGCGGGCTCAGGCGGCGCAGTCGAGGGCGCGCATGGGTCGCCGGTGAAAATGGGCAGCCTGCCGGCGTCGGGATGGAGAGGGAGACGGCAGCTCTGCTCTGTTTTATGGGCGGTGAAAATGGGCGGCGGCGGTGAAAATGATGGTCGATTGGGAAGGGGAGAAGGCAGCGGCTATATATGCCCGATACCTTTAGTCTCGGTTGGTGCCACGAACCGGGACTAAAGGGTCTTTAGTCCCGGTTGGTGGCACCAACCGGGCCTAAAGTTTGGGCGCATGGCCCACTAGCAGGCACCTTTAGTCCCGATTGTATCCACCAACCGGGACTAAAGGTCTATTTTCGGCGGCCCCAATTCCGCGCGGGAAGGGACCTTTAGTCTCGGTTGGTGGCTCCAGTCGGGACTAAAGGTCGATTTTCTCTTTTTTATTGTTTTTGCTTTTCTAAACAAGACAATTTCTGTTTTTAAATTTGAAATAACTGTTAGACTATTTATAGTTTTTGAATGGATATTTTTGGTTTAGGTCAAAAAATACAAAATTTATATTAGTGCTAGTAATTTTCAAATTTACATAGTTTAAATTTGAATTTTTTAAAAAAATTGTGTGAATCACTAGTTTGTGAATAACTTTACATTAAAAATATATATTTTAATCATTCTTTTTTCTGATGTTTAATATTAGTGTGTTTTATCATTATATTAAATTTCGTAATTTTTAGGTTATTAAATAAATGAAATTTATTTGTAAGAGATGAGTATTCGTCCAGAACCCTCATACTTCGAAAGAGATAGTCCAGTTTGTACACGAAGTGCATCCTGTTTTTGCCGTAACCCTTTCAACTTTTTATCACATGCCATGTCGGTGACTGATGATATCATGCCAAGTTTCAGCCTTTTCCGAGTTGATTTGTAGTGCTTTTCAATTTCAGGGTCATTTAGCTCAAAAAAATCATTTAATGCATGGAAAGTAGCAAATGAGGTGAGAAAGGGTTGAAAATTTATGAGGTGGCTTTGAATGATGCATATTGAGGGAACCAAAAGTTTGGAGTTGAAATAAGATTAAAAAATGAAATGGCTTTGTAAGAGATGAGTATTCGTCGAGAACCCTGATACTTCAAAAGAGATAGTCTAGTTTGTACACGAACTACATCTTGTTTTTGTCGTAACCCTTCCAACTTTTATATGAAAGAGATACATAATGTTTCTTAGCATTTCAAATGCCATAACACACACATATATATAGCCGGAAACTCACTAAGAAGAAAGTGATGACAGTGAAAGTCGGTGACATCCGAGATTGGGATGTTGGGGTATAAAACTTTTTCTTCGTGTGTGTCCCTTTGCGCCGTAACCATGGACAATCTTCATCATTTAACAGGATGCTTGGGTCAGTCTTCACTGTGAAGGGAGGAATTTTGTGAAACTTTTCGTAATGTTCTGACATGTTTGTCTTGTCCTCCACTCCCACGATGTTTCTTTTCCGTGAAAGAACTATGTGGCGCTTTGGCTCATCGTATGATGTATTCACTTCCTTACCTTTTCTTTTTCTCGGCTTGGTAGACATGTCCTTCACATAGAAAACCTACACCACATCATTGGCTAGGACGAATGGTGCATCTGTGTACCCAAGATTGTTGAGATCCACTGTTTTCATTCCGTACCGCGGGTCTTCCTTTACCCCCGCCTCCTTTGAGATTGACCCATTTGCACTGAAACAAAGGGACCGTCAAATTGTTTCCATAGTCAAGTCCCATATCTCCTCTATGTATCCATAATATGTGTCCTTTTGCCTATTGTTGGTGTCTGCTGCATCAAAGCGGACACCGTTGCTTTGGTTGGTGCTCTTTTTATCTTGGGGGATCGTGTAAAATGTATTTCCATTTATCTTGTACCCTTTGAAAGTCCATATAGTCGAAGATGGTAACTTGGCCAGCAAGTACAGGTCATCTCCAACTTCAGGGTCATGCATGAGACGTGTTTGCAACCAACCGCCAGATGAAGACATGCGTCTACGTTTGATCCAGGGATCAGACTGCTCCGGATTCTTGGAGCATACAATATCCATATGTTCCTCGATATACGGAGCCACCAAGGTGGAATTTTGTAGAACTATGTAGTGTGCTTCCACCCAAGAATGCTTGTCCTTACATATTACTAAATCCTTTCCTAGTGTGCCTTTTCCACCCAGTCTGCCATCATGCCTCGATTCAGGAAGACCAATTGGCTTAATATCAGGAATAAAGTCAACACAAAACTCAATGACCTCCTCTGTTTCATGGCCCTTGGAAATGCTTCCTTCTGGCCTAGCATGGTTGTGAAGATATTTCTTTAAGACTCCCATGAACCTCTCGAAGGGGAACATATTGTGTAGAAATACAGGGCCTAGAATGGCAATCTCTTTGACTAGGTGAACTAGGACGTGCGTCATGATATTGAAGAAGGATGGTGGGAACACCAACTCAAAACTGACAAGACATTGCACCAAATCATTATGTGACCTTGGTAGGATTTCTAGATTGATTACCTTCTGATAGATTGCATTGAGGAATGCACATAGCTTCACAATGGATGATCGGACGTTTTCCAGTAGAATCCCCCTCAATGCAACCGGAAGCAATTGCGTCATAATCACGTGGCAGTCATGAGACTTTAGGTTCTGTAATTTTTTATCTGCCATATTTATTATTCCCTTTATATTCGACGAGTAGCTAGACGGGACCTTCATACTGAGTAGGCATTCAAAAAGATTTCCTTCTCTTCTTTGGTAAGAGCGTAGCTTGCAGGACCTTCATACTACTTTGGATGCATGTCGTCTTTTTCGTGCATACGTTGTTGGTCCTCCCGTGCCTCCGGTATATCTTTTGTCTCCCCATACACGCCCAAGAAGCTTAGCGCGTTCAGACAAAGATTCTTCGTCACGTGCATCAAGTCTATTGCAGAGCGGACCTCTAGGACTTTCCAATAAGGTAGGTCCCAAAATATAGATTTCTTATTCCACATGGGTGTGTGTCCGTCAACGCCATTCGGAACCGATTGTCCGCCAAGACCCTTCCCAAAAATTACTTTTAAATCCTTGACCATATGAAGTATATGATCACCAGTACGGTGGACACGCTTCTTCCGGTAATCTGCCTCACCTTTGAAAAGTTTGCCTTATTTTCTTAAGAGATGCTTGATTGGAAGAAATTGACGGTGTCCTAGGTACACATTCTTCTTACATTTATCCAAGTATATACTTTCGGTATCATCTAGACAATGCGTGCATGCGTGGTATCCCTTGTTTGTCTGTCCTGAAAGGTTACTATGAGCAGGCCAATCATTGATGGTTACAAACAACAACGCTCGTAGGTCAAATTCCTCTTGTTTGTGCTCATCCCACACACGTACACCTTTGATAGCCCACAGTTGTAGAAGTTCTTCAACTAATGGCCTCATGGACACATCAATGTCGTTGTCGGGTTGCTTGGGGCCTTGGATGAGCATTGACATCATAATGAACTTCCGCTTCATGCACAACCAAGGAGGAAGATTATAGATACATAGAGTCACGGGCCAGGTGCTATGATTGTTGCTCTGCTCCCCAAAAGGATTAATGCCATCTGCACTTAAACCAAACCAACAGTTCCTTGGGTCATGTGCAAAGTCCGGCCACTCTCTCTCGATTTTCCTCCACTCCGACCCATCTGCGGGTACTCTCAACTTCCCGCCTTTCTTGCGCTCGTCTTTGTGCCATTGCATCAACTTGGCATGCTCTATGTTTTGGAACAAACGTTTCAACCGTGGTATTATAGGAGCATACCGCATCACCTTGGTAGGAATCCTCTTCCTGGGGCGCTGGACCTCAACATCGTCACCAGGGTCATCGCACCGATCTTATAGCGCTCGGCACTGCATACCAGGCATGCACTCAAATTTTCGTACTCCTCACCGCGGTACATGATGTAGTCATTAGGGCATGCATGTATCTTCTGCACCTCTAATCCTAGCGGGCAGATAGACTTCTTTGCTTCGTATGTACTGTCGGGAAATTCGTTATCCTTTGGAAGCATCTTCTTTAACAATTTGAGCAACTTTTCAAAACACTTGTTAGATACACCATTCTCTGCCTTCCATTGCAGCAATTCCAGTGTGGTACCCTGCTTCTTCTTGTCGTCTTCGCAATTTGGGTACAATTTCATGTGATCCTCTAACATGCGCTGCAACTTCAGCTTCTGTTGTTCACTTGCGCAGTTTCTCTTTGCATCAGCAATGGCCCGACCAAGATCATCAGCGGGCTCATCTGGTGCCTCTACTTCAGCTTCTTCCCCCATTGTAGTACCATCGTATTCATGGGATGAAGGATAGCCGTCATCATCCTCTTCTCCTTCATTTTCTTCCATTAGAACCCCTCTTTCTCCGTGCTTGGACCAACAGTTATAGTCGGACATGAAACCGGACGTAAACACGTGGGCGTGAATGACTTTTGACTTACAGTAAGTTCTATCGTTCTTACAGATAGCACATGGACAACACATAAAACCATCCCGCTTGTTTGCCTCATCGTACACAGAAAACTCTGCAAGCCATTAATGAACTGTGGAGAGCGTCGGTCTTCGTACATCCATTGCCGGTTCATCTTCATTACACAAGACCGAAAAGACCAAATTGATGCAAGTTCACACATAAGGTTCATACACACTTATTCTCATAAAATAGCATACAAGAGTTTCTAGCTAAAGCATTTAAATGCAAGAACAAATGTGATCAAGATCGCAACTAAGGTAACAATTGATCCAACAACATAGTGAAACCAAGCCTCTTTATTAAGGGCATAATTTCTAATCTTTCTAATCTTCAAGCGCATTGCATTCGTCTTGATCTTGTAATCATCGACGACTTCGGCAACATACAACTCCAATTTCATCTTCTCTTCTTCAATTCTTTTCAATTTTTCTTTCAAACACTCATTTTATTTTTCAACTAAATTTGACTTCTCGACAAGAGGGTCGGATGCAATTTCCGCTTCACACACCTCCTAGATAAAAATATCTATGTCAACTTGATGGGCATAATTGTTATATAAACGAGACATGCAATAAATAATTATAAAAGAGAATATACCACATCTGAATCATAAACCGGACGAGGGCCGACGGGGACAGATATCAAGACCATGACACTATGTATAACCAAATCATACAGGTAAGAAAACTATATAAATCATACAAAAATAAGATTTTTTTTGGAATAAAAAGGATAAGAACAAGAGGATCACCAAGGTGGAGCCGGCGACGAGACGGTGCGGGTGATCGACGGTGGTTAGGACGGAGACGGGAAGGCACTAAGTAAACCGCACCTACACATATGCAAACTAAGAAGTTAATTTGAGCCCAAATTGCATATAAATCAAACAAACTCCGACATAATTACTCCCAAACTAAAACCCACAAATCACTATACTTATAGAGGATTGCACGAGCCGATCTAGCAATGAGAGATGAAAGGACAAAGTTCCTAACCTTTGTGAACACTTGGAGAGATGGGGTGCCTCAAATCTTCACAAATCTTGGTGAAAATTGGAGGGTGAGCTTGAGCAAGGGGAAGAATAGAGGAGAGAGTGCATAAAACAGAGCAATGAGCTCGGGCCGGACGAAGGGGTTTATATAGGAAACTCTTTAGCCTCGGTTTATATAATGAACCAGGATTAAAGGTCCACATATAGCCCCGGTTTGCGATACAAACCGGGATTAAAGGTGCTAGTGGGGGCCCCAGCCTGATAGAACACTGCCACCACCCCTTTAGTCCCGGTTTGTGTCACAAACTGGGACTATAGGTCCAAATCGAACCGGGACTAATGATGCCCGAGCCTACCGACGGCTCCTAGCCGTTGGAACAGGGACTAATGGTCATATTAGTCCCGATTCAAAACCAAATTTGGACTAAAGGGTCAAACCAAAGGCTTGTTTCCTACTAGTGCCCCCCCCCCACCTCTAGACACATCTTCTATCAATCCCTCACTAGGATGCCAAAGCATCCACGAAGAACAATCTCTAGGGGTACCAAGTACCCAAGGGTAATAAGCTTCTCAACTTCTCACTTCAACGTATCACCGTGGAGAACTCAAACCAATGCAACTAATGCAATGGCAAGATCACACGAAGTGGTCAAGTCCCTCACACTCAAATCCCTCCACAACAACAAAAGTTATGGAGAAATATGAGAGGAAGAACAAGGAGCTCACAAAGAACTCCAAGATCAAGATCCAAGGGGTTCCCCTCACATAGAGGAGAAAGTGATTGGTGGAGATGTGGATCTAGATATCCTCTCTCTTTTCCCTAAAGAACTAGCAAGAATCATTGGAGAGATTGAGAGTTAGCAAGCTCTAAGAAGGTCAACAATGGGGGGAGAACACGAGCTCAACGGATGGATTCAATGCAATGGGGAAGAAGACCCTTTTTATAGTGGGGGAAAGAATCCAACCATTGGCCCCACTCACAACCCGAGCAGAGCGGTACTACCGCTGCTAGGAGCGGTACTACCGCTTCTAGGAGCGTTACTACCGCACGGTAGGTTCACCAACCATGGTGATAAAAAACTACTACCGTACCTGCCAATGTTGAGGCAAAAGGATGCGCAAAAGTCCGAGGGAGCGGTAGTAAAAAACTACTACCGTCCAGAGAGCGATACTACCGCCCAGAGAGCGGTACTACCGCCCAGATAACGGTAGTAAAAAACTACTACTGCTCCAAGAGTGCTACTACCTCTGGCCAGTGAAACTGCCATAACTTTCGCATACGAACACCGAATCGAGCAAACTCAAGCTTGTTGGATTCAGGACGACAAGAGCTATACAAACAGCGACCTCTTAAGAACATGCAGTTATGAAAATGACAATTATATAGAGATGTGATACCTCTATGAATGAAGAACCGGCAAAAACTTCCAAAATTGAAAACATCATAGAAGATGCATATGGACTCCGTTTTCGATGAATTCGAGCTTGTCATGAAGATGACCATAAGATCTAAAACTCACAAAAGAAACACCAAACAAGAACCAATATATGATGCAAGGATGTATATGGTTTGAGCTCTCAACGAATGATACGATCAAGCTACTCACTTGAGAGCCCCCCTTGACAGTAGGGAAAACTATCCTACAATAGAAAAACCTATCAAGGGCAAACCTATACCTTGCACCTGGTCCTCTTGAGCTAGATGATGACGATCTTGGCTTCCTCAAGATAGACCACCTTTCTTGATTGTTCCCCCATACTCAATATGGGTGAGCCACTCTTCAGCACATCTTCACAAGTCCATTGCCACCACAATGGATGGCAAGCTTCAAGCATGATATCTTCGTGATGCTCCACTTGAACTTGCACACCGCAATCTTGATGATGATCCCCACTTGATGTCATCCTTCATAGGTTGAATGAGATCTTCTTCTTGACGCAAACCCATGGAAACACACCTAACCCCACATAGAACTCTCATGAAGACCATGGGTTACTACACAAAAGCATTATGGACCCTCTCGATACATCTTGTACACTTTGTGTGTTGATCATCTTGATTTACTCTCTGCTTAGTCTTGATCAACCTTGTGTCTTTATGACCAATCTTTGGATAATACTTTGAATACCACCTTGGTCATCATATAAACTCCTTGAAACCAATAGATGGACTTCAAGAAGTTCCTATGGACAAATCCTTTGAATATAACTTAAGGCAACCATTAGTCCATAGGGATTGTCATCAATTACCAAAACCACATATGGAGAAATATGCTCTAACAACTATGACCAAGTATATGCATTTTCATTTTATGCTTCCAACTAGCAAAATTAGTGCCATCGAAATATGGACCTCTATGGTGATAATTTCCTTCACTAGACGTCATACTCTCATAGGTTGTGAAACTAAAGCAATGGAGACCAAAGCTCTGATACCACTTGTAGGATCAACAGTATGTCTAGAGGGGGGTGATTAGACTACTTGATAAGATAAAAACTTAGCCTTTTCCCAATTTTAAGTGTGAGCCAATTTTAGCAATTATGACTGGTCAAGTACACCCTACACGTGAATATCTAAGAGTATTGCAGCGGAAAGTAAACATGCAAGTGTAAGTAGAGGGTAAGGTAAGGGGATCAAAGGCAAAGGTTGACATGGAGATTTTTGGCATGGTTCCGATAGGTGGCGCCATCATACGTCCATGTTAGTGGAGACTTCAACCCACGGAGGGTAACGGGTGCGAGAGTCCACGGAGGGCTCCACCCACAAGGGGTCCATGAAGAAGCGACCTTGTTTATTCCACCACGCCTTGCACCCACGAAGGACTAGCCTCAATCATGGTAGATCTTCACGAAGTAGGTGATCTTCTTTCCCTTACAAACATCTTGGTTCAACTCCACAACATGAAGTAGGAGGCTCCCTAGTGAAACCTAACCAATCTAGGAGGCACCACCCTCCAAAAGGTAATAGATGTGGTACAACGATGAACTCCTTGTTCTTGTGCTTCAAAACGTAGTCACCTCAACACTCAATCACTCTCTCACAGATTTGGCATGGGTAGGAGAGATTGATATTGTGGAAAGAAACTTGGGGAGGATAGAGATCAAGTTTCAAATGGTAGGATTGGAATCTCTTGCTCTCAACACATGAGTAGGTGGCTCTCTCTCAAAAAAATGGATCTGGCAAGTGTAAGTGTGTTCTGAGTGCTTCCTCTGCGAATGAGAGGTAGGTGGAGGGGTATATATAGGCATCCCCCATAATCCAACCATTACAACATTATTGCCCAACTCGGTGACACTGAAATGAATCTCGGTGGTACCGAGCTGCACTAAATGTGGCAACTTTTAAATTCTCGATGAGACCGATATAGGAATCTCTGTGGTACCAATACGATGACCTAGACTGGATTCCAAAATTTGGTGCTACCGATTTAAACTTGGAAATTCCGAAACTTGAAATCATCTCAACAGAATGTTGGTCACCAAATCACGATGACACCGATAGGAATGTTGGTTGTACCGAGATGGTGGGTTTGGCATAGGATCTCTCTAAGTGTAAAATCGGTATGGCCGAGTAGGAAATGTTGGTGGCAACAATTTTGCTTATGTGGCTTGGGACGGATATATTTTGTGGGAAAGTGATTGAGTTTTTTTGGTGGCTATCTCTAAGCACTTGAGCAACCAATTCATCATAATACCTCACCCCCTTTTAATAGTATTGGCTTTCCTATAGACTCAAAGTGATTACTCACAAGGTATAAAATGAAGAGTGTTCTTGCTTGAAGGTTTAGCCTATCCTATTCCTTCCTTGCATCAAAGGGGCATTTCCACACAATCCTATAGCCAAAGCATCTTTGAACTTTTCTGAAATGTACTTGAATAAACTCATTAGTCCATTGATGCATATGTTGTGATTAATTACCAAAACCACTTTAGGGAGCAATTGTGCTTTCATCGATTTACTCAAGGTGGAAGAATGGGGTCGGTTGGTGGCCTTGTTACAGACTGCTGCACCAATCTCGGAGCCGGACTCATTCCGGTGGAAGTTAGAATCTTCGGGACAGTTCACGACGGAGTCCTTGTACCGCGCCCTACACAACGGAGTTGTGTCGTTTCAAGCAATGGATATTTGGAGGGCTCGCATTCCTACTAAAGTGAAACAATTCCTGTGGCAGCTGGTACGGGATAGACGCCCTACCGGTGTTCAAGTGCAAAAGCGACATGGTCCAAGGGATGGGCGATGTCCCTTGTACGGTGTGATCGAAGATACCAGCCACATATTCTTTAAATGCAACCTTGCTCAACTACTATGGGGCTCCATACGCAATATAACAAAGTGTAGTTGGGCACCCACTTTGTTTGGAGCGTTTCATATGTTAGCAACACGTCTCTCTCGACGTGCCCGTAAGATCGCTTGGCTCGTTTTTGTGGCAACGACATGGGTCTTCTTGTGGCATGTTAGGAACAAAGTTATAATTGAAGGAAAATTCATTAAACACCCGGCTCATATCCATGGACCACCCTGAAATTCCACCACAGCCAATATATAGGGTATAAAAAGATATATATTTTTTACAATGCATACAATTACATGAATTTTTTATTATTGGACCACCCTGGCTCACCGATCTAGCTACGCCACTACTCATATCGTCTATAAATTGATTATTTTTCTACAGCTTTGGAAGCCACTGAGCAAGCCGGAGAACGCATCCATCATTGTGGTGCTTCTTGAGAGGCTCAGAACGCTCTCATCTGAGTTGCGGCGTCTCATGACCCATGTTGATCAGTAGGGAGGCTGAAGCGCGGACAGAGATCAGGTGACATGCAAACGGCATGTCACCATGTGCCTTGCCACCTTCCATCCACCATCCAGCCTGCATCCAACGCATCACAGCTTTCCAAGACAAAAACATCCAGACTTCATAGTTTTCAGCCCACGTGCTCTGAAACTTCATAGTTTTGAACTTTATATGATACAGATACAAATCTTTTAGTCATTCAACAGTACAAATAAGTGTTTTGAACAAAACACAATACAAACATCAACCTTTTAGTCCGGAAACAGTGCAAGCAACAGTTTACATTCATATTCATAAGAAATCCAGATTCACAAAAAATATATTGTTTACACTCATATTCACAAAAAATATATTGCTTACACTCAGATTCACTCAGATTCATATTTAAATACTGTTTGCACTCAGATTCACACACAAAATTATTGTTTACATTCATATTCATAAGAAATTTAGATATGCCATTCATCACTATTTAGATGCACACAACCCACTTCATCACAAGTAATTTAGAAGTACATGATTTGAAATTTCAATACCACTATCACTATGCGCTCTTTCTCAAACTCTAAATCACCATGCAAACTCACAATAGCAACGGCAAATCTGTTATTTCCATCCAATACTCTACAGCATGCACCTGTTGATCTTTCATACTCACCTTGGAAAGCTTCAAATATAATCGAAGTGTACACTTTGCTTGCTTCCACCAACATAGGAGTGTACATCTTAATTCTTGGTATATATTTTCTTGCATTGAATTCAGATTGCAATTCCTTTGTTCTTTTTACTTCCACCGTCCTCTCAAAATGCATCAAGAACCGAAGAATATGAAAATCTGATTTCAAATGATTTTTCAACGCATTGTTGAAGCTCTCACTTAATTGTGTACTTCTCACTCCCAAGCTAAAGACATCTCTCGTATAACATTCAGCCCATTTTTCTTTCACCTTGTAGATGCTATCTAACCAAGTTTGCTTATGCACTTTCAGCCTCATATTGTCAAATGCTTCTTCAAATGTTTCCTTGTCCTCATATCCATACATACAAGCACCAAAATCTGCGAGAATATAAGGCCCTTTTTGTCCATCCTCCACTTCATCCTCCACTCCCACTTGAGTTAAATGTTTGACAATATTTTGCATGATACGAAATGTACACAGTCCATGATATGATTATGTGAAGACTTTCCCTATGGCTCCTCCCGTTGCTGCATCTTGATCGGTATAGATAGTTCTAGGTTGCCTTCCATTGTGTGCGGCTAGAAATGTCTCAAAGAGCCATATAAATGAGTCACGTGTTTCATCAAACATCAATGCAGCACCAAAAATGATTGTTTCTCTAAACTGATTGAGCCCAAGAAAAATACCAAATGGCCTATACTCTTTGTTCGTGCCAAATGTAGTGTCAAAAGTGACAACATCACCAAAGTCTGCATAGTCAAGTAGCATTTTAGCATCAACCCAGAATATGTTGGCTATATGCTCCTCACAATCCAACTGCAAATGATATTGGAATGATGGATTATCAGCTATCTTGTCACGAAAGAACTTCAACATAGTACCGGCCTGTCCATAAGCCATATCCCGTTGCCGCTTGGTTCGCAAATGATTCTTTTGGTCAGTCAAAGTGTAACCAACGTTGAACTTCCCACCAGCTCGACGACATGCAAACTCATGTGAAGCTTTTGGCATAGTTCCAGAATCATCGGTTGTCTCTATCTCTAAAGCTTGCACATCTGAAATCTTCCTTTGTGATGCCAACAAGTGACATATTTGTGGCAATTGAAGGAGGTGATTGTGTTCCAAATCAACTTCGGTGACTTCAAAAAATTTGGCCACTCGGTCAAATGAAACAATCATCCGAACTTTACAATTTGTTCTTGTTTCAGTTCTAATGCGCTTCGGCTCGTGATCTATTTGACTTTTTCTTCGAATGCCTTCATTGGAACAAACAAACCTACATGAAGTGATTGTTCCATCAGTTATGTTTTTGATGGTATTTCTTTTCCTCACATCAAAGCCTATGTGACCTCCATATTGCACCCAGAACTCCCAAGCCTCATCCGAATTTCTGAACCGTATACCAACTTCAGGTATCCTGTTGCCAATCGATCCCATCGCACAACGCACAATTCTGCCAAATTTCACGGTGTATACAAATTAGTGGAACAAGATAGAAGCTAACTGAAATTCAAAGAGTAGTATACAGGTGTTGTAGTAGTATACAAGTACTGCCAAATTTCTGCCAAATTTCATAATAGAATTATTCAGAAATACTCACTGCCAAATTTCTGAATAGAATTATTCAGAAATACTCACTACCAAATTTCCTGCAAGTGTTGTAGTAGAATAATTCGGCCAAATTACAAGTGCTGTAGTAGTATACAAGTGCTGCCAAATTTCTGAATAGAATTGTTCAGGAATACTCGCTGCCAAATTTCTGAATAGAATTATTCAGAAATACTCACTGCAAGTGTTGTAGTATACAAGTTATAAAATTATTCAGAAATACAATGCTGACTCAAAATAGAAGTAGTTCCTATGTTAAAACCACAAAGCTTAGCAGATTCAGAGAATATAGTGCTGACTCAAAGCTGGCTCCACCTCTGCCACTAATGGAATAAGAGAGAGAGAGAGGGGACCTCAGAAGTGGTCGCTGACGATGATGAACGGTTCAATGCTCGCTGCGGCGCTCGTCCCCGGCTCCCGCGACAGACGGCGCTCTTCCCCGACCCACGACGGCGTTCGGCCCTGGTTCCCGCGGCGGACGACGCTCGTCCTTGCCTCTCCTCAGTGGCGACGGCGGCGACGGCAGCGGCGGCCGGCCGCGAGACGAGGAGACGCCGGCGAATCGCGGCGCCAAAGCCCGCCTTTTCCCTGCCTTTCCCGCCAGATTTTACCGCTGACCTGGTCTGTGTTCTGTGTCTGGATGTTGTTTTTGCCTTGAAAAGTTGTGATCGGTTGGATGCAGGCTGGGCGGTGGATGGGAGGCACACGGTGACATGCCGCGTGATCTCCGTCCCTCGAGCACATGTGGCGTTTGGCACTGTACCGCTACACTACTCCGTCGTTTTCATTAGGATCTTCGAGTCTGATGATCATCAGACTTGTCCGTTTGGCCCGAGGGGTCTGTATCGAACTTGTTTCTTCTTTTTTTTTTCTTTTTCTTTTATTGTTTTCCTTTTGAACTCCGTTGTGAACTCGTAAGGTCCCGTTTGGATTGTCGGTTTGCTTTAAAATACCTCCGTAATAAATACAGAACCTACAACCATCGTTTTCAATACATCTATAGAATAAATCTGGGTGTATATATTTACACCGAATCCAAGCAGGGCCTAAGGGCTTCGGTTCGTTAAAGTCGGGCAGTGTGCCTCCTTTCTAAAAAAAAACGTTATCATGTGCTTTCTCTTAATGATTCTCTCCCAGTACCTGAATGCTGCTCTTGTCTAAGTTATATTTGAATCTGAAGTTCACCTGGTTGATCATCTGATCAACCTACCTCTTGCATCCTTTCTTCACCTCATAGGCATTGGCTGTGATTTCCTTTCTTATTTCCTCCTTCAAGGCCTTTGTAACATCTGATGTACTATACTTTTGAGCTGAATGAATTTGGCATCTTTTGGTGCCCTGCCTTGTTCAATAAAAGAAAAAGAAAAAAGCTCTAGAGCCACGAGCACTGAAATACTCTCTGCATACATGCACAAATAAAGTAGCAGTATATTAAGTAGTATCAACAAGGACCAAGCACAGAAGCATATACTCCTAGCAAATCCTAGCACAACGCCTACTATGTCCAAAGAATGAACTCAGCAACAATCCATGTAGTAAAAATTAAGCAGCGGGGCAGCACGGATGAACCCCGCCACTGACCTCTCTCATTAGCCTCTCGCACTCATAAGAGCATCATCAGGCCACCTGAGACGGCGACCGCCAGGTAACTGGCGACACCGACGCCGGCGCAGTGGGACGCGCTCTTGGACCCTGCCTTGGCCTTCTGGCTCGCCGGCTTCCCCGACGCCGGGCTAGGCGCGTCATCAGAGGACTTGGCGTCGTCGGGGGCGGGCGCGGGAGCCGGGGCCAGCGGCGGGTCGCTCTTGAAGATCTGCATCGGCAGCAGCACTTTGTCCACCTCGTAGACGGCGACCGGACGGGTGGAGTAGACGCTGCTGCTGATCTTGGGGTTGGACCACATGGACTTGATCCGGATGCTGCCCATGTTGTCGGTGAGGTTGAGCGTGTACTGTGACCCCGCGAAGGTGGCCACCGGGTTGAGGCTGCTCAGCTTGTTGAACTCGGCCAACGAGTAGTACTTGGGCAGCGCGTGGTACAGCATCAGCGACTTGAGCTGGTCGCTAGTGAGGTTGGCGAACGTCGTCGTTCTCAGCGCCGCGAAGGCAGAGTCCTTGGGCACGAACATGGTGATCCCCTCCTCCTTGGTGTCGTTCGCCTTGCTCTGGAACGTCTCCAGGACGCTGGTCTTCTGGAGGTAGTCCAGGAAGGTGTGGAACGGGCCGGCCACGCTCAGGAGATCCGCGAGGTCCACATGGCGCGGCGCCGGAGCCGGCGCTGGGGACGGCGGGAGGACGGCCGCCGGCGGAGCAGGGGGGCTCTTCGTCTTCTGCGCGAATGCTGGGGAGGAGAGCACGGCAATGGCGAGCATGGCCACGGTAAAAACGCCTGCTCTGAGCCTCATCTTGAAGGTCCCCTGCTTTGCCCAAAATCCCTGAGGTCACACAAGAACAATCAAGAATTAAGCACTGGGTTTTTCTTTTTCGCGTATTTCATAGGGACCTGAATTTACACCAACAAAAACGTGGTAATTACTTAATTTACCGGGCAACAGGAGATCTAAAATGTGGTTCCTGGCTTACGCAGGAACAGTGTCACGCTGTCCTTCCGGTTTCTGCAATTTCTGAGAACTGCAAGGCGTTTCACAGTACTATGAACTAGTGAGATTTCAAGAAGCATGCGGCTTCTCGATCTGAAAGGATTTGCGGTTCAATCAGATCTTTCATCAAGAGCTAATTTGCTGGGCCTTTCCCTATCACCAAGAGAGACAAACATTCCAGACCCGATCTAGCAGAATTGACCGGCATTACAGAACATGTGCTACCAACCAAAATAAAATTAAAAGGTGGTAAAAACTGCTACTCAGCATGAACTGAACGGTCCTCTTACGTCCTGCAGATCTCAGCATCATGGACGGAACAATTTGCTCCAAAGCTAAAACAATGGCAAGAACAGAGAAAACAAACAAATTGCTCGTTCCTGAATCCGAGAGCAGGGGCCAAGATTACACTGCATTTCGTTGCTTCGGCTGGAAATAAGAGGCACGAAATTACAGAACGCGAAGATCTGTTCTTCCTTGGGCCAAGAACTGGGAGAACAGATCCAAATGCAGCAATGTACGCGCATGTATATATTTTTTTGAAAATCGAGCGCCCCTAAGCTCAGATTGCAAACACATGGAGACCCGAAAAAGCGTAAGGAAATTTGAGCATTTGCGCCACGGCGGTGGATTGAGGTGTGAAAGACAGGTTAACGAGACTGACCTGAGCGAGTGCACGGCGGGGGAGCAGTGAAGGCAGCACGAACAGGATGAGGTGGGAATGGGGGTGGGGGGCGAGAGATAAGAGGGGGGCGTGCGTTTATATAAAAGTTGTTGTATGGGGAAGAGTAAAAGATAATGTCATAATGGATGGCAGCTGTTGATGAGAGATACTAATAGACAGGGGGGGGGGGGGCAGCTGTTGATGAGAGAGAGGGAGGTCGAAGGCTAGTCCCGGCGACCCGCCCCGAGCCCGGCCCGGAGCAGTTCGGACCGAACTCGGGCTTATAAAAAATGGCGATTTACACGGAGGCACGACCCGGCTTAGTCTAGTATTCATCTTTTAAGTCTATTCGAGCCGGGTTCAGACCTGAATTTGCGTTTTTTTGGTCGGGTTTGGCCGGGTTTGAGTTTGGGACTTTCAGTTCGGGCTTTGTAAAGCCCGGTCCGGAATATGTCCAGGTTTAGTTCGACGTGTTGGTGAATATCAAGTGCTACGGGAGATAACTATTTAAACTTTTTATCAAAATTTAACATGATTTAATTATATTAAAAGAATCATGATCTCGCATTTTGCTACTGTCGCCGCAACTCGCGGTTGGGTACCACTCTCTATCATCATGGACAACAACGATAAAACTTGCCTGCATCGTCATATTGTTTTAATGTGGATAATGAACAATCATGAGGGTCTTTCACGATAGTCCATTATATTCCACAACCATGATTCTTGGCAGTAGATCGTAACTGGATTAGCAACTTCGGCTTTAACACGCTTTTGGAGTACCCATTTTTTTCTAGGCAAGTAACAATGCCCCTGCCACTTTGTTTGAGTTGTCCAAAAAGCTCAATGTATAGACAAAGCACAAGTGAAGTAAATTATTAAGAGTGATGCACGGGTCGGTACCAAAGTGGCTACACATGATGGTTTAAGGGCTTGTATGGTTTGCAGATTGCCACACTTAGGCTTAGTCGTGCCACAATACCTTAGACATGCATTTAGTTTATTGCCATACTTTTTTACCTACATGGTCTACATGTCATAGATTTCAATTTTTATCAAATCTTGTCACACTTGTGGTGAAAAATTTGTTAGTCACACTTTTTGTGGCAGCCACACTTTACCTTAGCGTGCTCTACTCCATCTTTCTATTGTGTTGTAGATAGTGTTGTGGTGCGAGTCGCTCCATGCATAGCTTTTCTCCCATGCATGTATGTACCTAACCGTTACTGCATATGCTAGGGCCCTCGCGGGAGGGTATAATAGCCTACAACAATGGGCCTTGATACCCTACCACCAGTGATGATGTCGGTAGCGAAAGGGTTAGATCATGCATATTTTTTAAACGGGGTCAGATCATGCTAAACTTTGATCAAAATGTCAGAACAATGATTTTGGCTACGGGAGAGAGCATGCTCCCATGCTCGGGGCATTTGAAGTGTTGGATCAGTCATTTAAGCGTTGCAACCAATTTTCGAAACACCCCGTCAAAAGTCCCTTGATTACACATGGGTCTAGGATCTCATACAACCAATGGATCAGGGAAGTTTTAGGGTGCTATAGGAGCACCTATGATTAGGTGCTCAAGAAGCTTCCCACTCGTTGATCTGAGATCCAACGGTCGTCTGAGGATGCACTCAACCTGGATATAATAACCAAACTCCTGAGAGTTTTTTTCTGTTGCAATTTTGTGTCACATCTCTACGTGGCATTTGGATCTCAGATCCAATGAGTGGGGAGCTCATGGAACACCTGATCTTAAGTGCTTCTGTAACACTAGATACTTTTCCATGAGCAATTTTGTGTCACATCTCTACGTGGCATTTGGATCTCAGATCCAATGAGTGGGGAGCTCATGGAACACCTGATCTTAAGTGCTTCTGTAACACTAGATACTTTTCCATGAGCTCAAGTACTACGGGTGGGAGCATGTTCCCATGCTTCAGTAGCTCTTGAATCATTGGATATGAGTTTAAGAGAAACACATGGCATATGATGAGGATTTGGTTTAAAGGACTGTAAGACCATGAGATCAATTTCTTTTTGGATTAAACTGTCGTGTTCACTTCAATTCTACCGAATTTTGGTTTGTTTGATTGCATTGTATGAAATAGAAGATTCATCTCAAATAGTTTTGAGTGAATGTTAAAGGCTTCTTTGATTCAAAGGAACTCTCAAAGGGATTCCAGAGAATTCTAATCCATATGAATTAGGACATGACGTGTTTCATTGAAATCTAACTACATTTGAGTCATTCACAGTCGACTCTATGTTATGTGCACTCGAACAATCAGAGCTTTTAGTTCACTATAATAATAAAATATGAAAAATCAAAGATAACATTAAAAAAAATCATGTGGTAACTTCATAGGAGAGTTGTGCTTACTAAACATAACCTCGTTCGTCACAAACTGGTAAGGAAGCAACATGTGTAAATTTTGTACTCATGATGAGAAAATCAATCACCTCTTCTTCCTTTGCAAGTTTGTGAGTTTTACATGGCGAGTCATCCCATTGGCGTTTAATTTGTATATGCCCACTAGTGTTCCCAATATCAATGGCCACTAGCTTGACGAAATATCAAATAGGAGTAGCACACTAATAAGGTGAGAGTGCCTATCTTATTATGATTGCTTTGGCCGTGTATAAATGATTTTGTTTCTAATCACAAAAGCACTTCTCCTTTGCAGGTTATATATTATATATACAGAATTGTATGCATAGGCTTCATTCATGGTTTATGCTACACCGAATACAGCACCAACCCGTGTTCAAGACAGTGTTTAGGTAGTTGAAGTCGGTGGCCATGGAGGTTTTATCCAACAAGGGTGGAGGATAATCGTCATATTGGTCCACCTCTTCTTTTGACATAGGCATTAGTGTTGGTCCAATATGACTTTAGTGTAGTCAATATATTGTTTTTGTACTTATGTCAGACGGTTAGTTTTGGTTGTGTGCATCCCAATATGCACATGCCGGGTATCTCTCTTCATGTGATGTATTCGCTTGATGGTACATTTTCAGCTTAATAAGAGCACCATTTATTAAAAATATGATTTTTTTTCCAACATGGATTGTTTGATTCATGGGGTTTTAAACCATTTGTTTTTATGAAGTTTAAAATCCACCACAACCTATGTGAAACCAAGGATTTTTTCTAAGTGGGTTCTTTGAATCGTAGGATTGTATATGTGTTTTTTCTACATGGGTTATTTGATTCGTAGGATTGAAAATCACATGGATTTTCTTAGAATTGTGAACCATATAACTGTACTAAAATTCCTATGGAAGGTAGTATAAAGGAATCCTTAAGAAAAAAATTCTATTGTGTTTAATCCTCTGAATCAAACAACTAAGATAAGTGAAATTTGAAGAGGATTCTAATAATCAAAATATCCCTAAAGGAATAGTTTAGAGGATTATAATTCTTATGATTTTTCATACATTGCTTAACTAATTCATATGATTATAATCCATATGAAGTTCTCATTATGATTCATATGTACTAGCTTTCGTAGAAGAAGAAAAAAGATCATCTACTCCAACCTCATGTGAAGAATCCATACTAATCATGTAGTGTTGAAGATGCCATGCAACTTATTTCATGTGTTTTTCCTATTCCCGCATTTTAGAAACCATGTGAATCAAAGAGACCCTAAAGTTTAGCTAGCAAAGGAGCCCCTCCTCCTTTTCATACTTATGAATTTTAGTTGTGATTTGTTGATGCAATTTAGATGTGATTAGTGGCACAATTGGCATTTTTCACAAAAAGGATAATAAACCACAACATCTACATCTACTGACGTGTTCATAATTTTAGCACAAGATTATGTGCTTTCATAGTAGGTTTACATCTTGCATTTCAATGCATATGACTTATGATGTTCATGGTTGGATGTGTCAACATCGAAGTGCGGGTCTTAATTCTTCCTGAAGGCTTTGTTTTGTAGTAGTGTTTTTATTTCATGTTAGGTCACATGTCACGCAATTCACAGTAGGTTTATAAAAATAATTTCCTGAGCTGAATTCTTTTGTGGAAGGATTTTGATTTTAGTCTTTTGTGAGCCAATATTTTCAATCTTGATGACAAAATTTTTTGAATACTTAATAATATATGGTTGCTTGCGTGCATCATCCGATGCACAGACTAGGGAGCATTCCTCCTTTTCGAAGAAAATAATGATGTTCATTTGCTTGCTTGCATCAAAATTTGTTGGTATTTCTTGTGAAAATGCTCAACATAACAGGGGTGGTCCACTTATAAAAACTTAAAAAAAATCATTTGTATGTTTCAGAAAAATAAAAAATGTCCCACGTGTGGGCATGGGGTTGAAATTTGCAGCATCCCGATTTAATAGGAACGATAGACTACTCATATCTACAAGTTGCACCTTTTTCACGGAGCCCATTCAAAAAAACCTTAATGTTAAGCATGTTTGACTTGGAGCAATTTAAATATGGTTGGCCAACTGAGAACTTGATCTTGGATGCGCATAAGTGAGCACAAAGTGCATATTAAAAAGGTAGTGTTGGTATATGAGACCAGTCTGGATACTAGACACAATGGCCAAAAACAGGCAGGTCAATGAGTGTGTTTGGCTAGGGCGTTACAATTTTTACTATTTTTTTGTAATCTGCATGATCATTCACAATATTGTAAAAGGTACACAATGAGATACCATGTCATGAAATGGTCCTAACCTTATGAAAATATATATGCCCACTACCTAATGGCGTGTGTCGTTTAATGCACTTTAGAAAACTTATAAAATTAGGATGTTTTTGTTGGGAAACGTTGCATGGGAAACAAAAAATTTCCTACGCACACGAAGACCTATCATGGTGATGTCCATCTACGAGAGGAGATTTGGATCTACGTACCCTTGTAGATCGCACAGCAGGAAGCGTTAAGAAACGCGGTTGATGTAGTGGAACGTCTTCACGTCCCTCGATCAGCCCCACGAACCGTCCCGCGATCCATCCCATGATCCGTTCCGATCTAGTGCCGAACGGACGACACCTCCACGTTCAACGCACTTACAGCTCGACGATGATCTCAGCCTTCTTGATCCAGCAAGCAAGACGGAGAAGTAGATGAGTTCTCCGGCAACGTGACGGCGCTCTGGTGGTGGTGAGTATCTACTCCTACACGGCTCCGCCCGAGCTCCGCAGAAATATGATATAGAGGTAAAACTATGGTGTCTAGATCTGAGTTGCACGTGGCAAAAGTTGTCTAAAATCAGCCCTAGACCACCACTATATATAGGAGGGAGGGGGAGGAGAAGGAGGACTCCTTCTCCAATTAGGATTGGAAAGTGGAGTCCTTCTCTTCCTTCCCACCTCCCCTTTTTTTCTTTGGTTTTCTTCACTTGGAGGATAGGCCCTCTTGGGCTGTTCCACCAGCCCATTAAGGGCTGGTGCACCACCCCTAGGGCCATTGGGCTTCCCCCGGGTGGGTTGCCCCCCTCCCGGTGAACTTTCGGAACCCATTCGTCACTCCCGGTACAATCCCGTTAATGCCCTAAAACCTTCTGGTAACCAAATGAAGCCATCCTATATATAAATCTTGGTTTCCGACTAGTCTGGAAACCCTCGTGACGTCTGTGATCCCATCCGGGACTCCGAACAACATTCGGTAACCACACATATAACTCAACTATACTAAAACATCATCGAACCTTAAGTGTGCAGACCCTGCGGGTTCGAGAACTATGTAGACATGCCCCAAGGTACTCCTCGGTCAATATCCAATAGCGGGACCTGGATGCCCATATTGGATCCTACATATTCTCCGAAGATCTTATCGGTTGAACCTCAATGTCAAGGATTCATATAATCTTGTATGTCATTCCCTTTGTCCTTCGGTATGTTACTTGCCCGAGATTCAATCGTCGGTATCCTCATACCTATTTCAATCTCGTTACCAGCAAGTCTTTTTACTCGTTCCGTAATACAAGATCTCGTGACTTACACTTAGTCACATTGCTTGCAAGGCTTGTGTGTGATGTTGTATTACCGAGTGGGCCCGAGATACCTCTCCGTCACACGGAGTGACAAATCCCAGTCTTGATCCATACTAACTCAACAGACACCTTCGGAGATACCTGTAGAGCACCTTTATAGTCACCCGGTTATGTTGTGACGTTGATGCAGACAAGGTATTCCTCCGGTGCCAGTGAGTTATATGATCTCATGGTCATAGGAATAAATACTTGACACGCAGAAAACAATAGCAATAAAACAACACGATCAATATGCTACGTTCATAGTTTGGGTCTAGTCCATCACATGATTCTCCTAATGATGTGATCCAGTTATCAAGTGACAACACTTGCACATAGTCAGAAAACCTTGACTATCATTGATCAACTGGCTAGCCAACTAGAGGCTTGCTAGGGACATTGTTTTGTCTATGTATCCACACATGTATCTATGTTTTCATTCAATACAATTATAGCATGGATAATAAACGATTATCTTTAAACAGGAAATATAATAATAACTATTTATCATTGCCTCTAGGGCATATTTCCAACAGTCTCCCACTTGCACTAGAGTCAATAATCTAGTCCTCGCGTCGCCATGTGATTTACATTGTAATAAATCGAACACCCATACAATTCTGGTGTTGATCATGTTTTGCCCGTGGAAGAGGTTTAGTCAGCGGGTCTGCTACATTCAGATCCGTGTGCACTTTGCAAATATTCACGCCCTCTCCTTCGACGTAGTCGCGGATGAAGTTGAAGCGTCGTTTGATGTGTCTGGTCTTCTTGTGAAACCTTGGTTCCTTTGCTAAGGCAATGGCACCAGTGTTGTCACGTAACATAGTTAATGGATCTAGTGCGCTCGGTACAACTCCAAGATCTGTCATGAACTGCTTCATCCAGACACCCTCCTTTGCTGCCTCCGAGGCAGCCATGTACTCGCTTCACATGTAGAATCTGCTATGACGCTCTACTTGGAACTGCACCAGCTTACCGCACCCCCATTAAGAATAAATATGTATCCGGTTTGTGACTTAGAGTCATCCGGATCGGTGTCAAAACTTGGTCGACGTAACCTTTTACGACGAGGTCTTTGTCACCTCCATAAACGATAAACATTTCTTTAGTCCTTTTCAGGTACTTCAGAATATTCTTGAGCGCCGTCGAGTGATCCACTCCTGGATTACTCTTAAACCTACCTGCTATACTTATGGCCAAGCTGACGTCTGGTCTAGTGCACAACATTGCATACATGATAGAACCTATGGCTGAAGCGTAGGGAAGGGAACTCATTTGTTCTCTATCTTCCGCAGTTGCTGGGCACTGTGTCTTACTCAATTTTATACCTTGTAATACTGGCAAGAACCCTTTCTTGGACTGGTCCATTTTGAACTTCTTCAAAACTTTATCAAGGTATGTGCTTTGTGAAAAGTCCTATCACGCGTCTCGATCTATCCCTATAGATCTTAATGCCTATAATGTAAGCACCTTCTCCTAGGTCCTTCATAGAGAAACTTTTATTCAAGTAATCCTTTATGCTCTTCAAAAGCTCCACGTTGTTTCCAATCAACAATATGTCATCCACATATAATATTAGAATCTCCACAGAGCTCCCACTCACTTTCTTGTAAATACAAGATTCTCCAACCACTTGTATAAACCCAAATGCTTTGATCACCTCATCAAAGCGCTTATTCCAACTCCTAGATGCTTGCACCAGTCCATAAATGGATCACTGGAGCTTGCATACTTTGTTAGCATTCTTTGGATCGACAAAACCTTCGGGTTGCATCATATACAACTCTTCCTTAAGAAAACTATTAAGGAACGCCATTTTGACATCCATTTGTCAGATTTCATAATCGTAAAAGGCAGCTATTGCTAACATGATTCGGACGGACTTAAGCATCTCTACCGGTGAGACAGTCTCATCGTAGTCAACTCCTTGAACTTGTCAAAAACCCTTTCCCACAAGTTGAGCTTTAAAAACGGTCACATTACCGTCTGCGTCTGTCTTCTTCTTATAGATCCATTTGTTCTGAATAGCCTTGCGGCCTTCAGGTAGTACTTCCAAAGTCCACACTTTGTTTTCGTACATGGATCCTATCTCGGACTTCATGGCCTCCAGCCATTTGTTGGAATTCGGTCCCACCATTCCTTCTTCATAATTTGCAGGTTCATTGTTGTCCAACAACATAATCGTCAAGACAGGATTACTGTACCACTCAGGAGCAGTACGTGATCTTGTCGACCTGCGAGGTCCGATAGAAACTTGATCCGAAGTTTCATGATCATCATCATCAACTTGCTCCTCAACCGGCGCCGCAGCAATAGGGGTTTCCCCTTGCCGTGCGCCACCATCTAGAGGGATTAGAGGTTCAACAGCCTCATCAAGTTCTATCTTCCTCCCACTCAATTCTTTCGAGAGGAACTCCTTCTTAAGAAAAAGCTCCGTTTTTAGCAACAAACACTTTGCCCTCGGATTTGAGATAGAAGGTATACCCAACTGTCTCTTTTGGGTATCCTATGAAGATGCACTTTTCCACTTTGGGTTCCAGCATTTCACGCTGAAGCTTTTTGACATAAGCATCACATCCCCAAACTTTAAGAAACGACAACTTTGGTCTTTTGCCATACCACAGTTCGTATGGTGTCATCTCAACGGATTTTTATGGTGCCCTATTTAAAGTGACTGTTGATATCTCTAATGCATAACCCCAAAACAATAACGACAAATCGGTAAGAGACATCATAGATCGCACCATCTCTAATAAAGTACGATTGCGACATTCGGACACACCATTACGCTATGGTGTTCCAGGCGGTGTTAACTATGAAACAATTCCACATTGTCTTAAGTGAGCACCAAACTCGAAACTCAGATATTCACCCTCACGATCAGACTGTAGGAACTTGGTCTTGTTGTTACGATGATTTTCCACTTCACTCAGAAATTGCTTGAACTTCTCAAACATTTCAGACTTGTGCTTCATCAAGTAGACATAACCATATCTACTCAAATTGTCAGTGAAGGTGAGAAAATAGCGATATCCGCCGCGCGCCTCCAGACTCATCGGACTGCACACATCGGTATGTATGATTTTCAACAAGTCACCTGCATGCTCCATTGTTCAGGAGAACAGAATCTTAGTCGTCTTGCCCATGAGGCATGGTTCGCATGTGTCAAGTGAATCAAAGTCAAGTGACTCCAAAAGTCCATCGGAATGGAGTTTCTTCAAGCGCTTTACACCAATATGACCTAAGCGGAAGTGCCATAAAAACATGGCGCTATCATTGTTAACTCTAACTCTTTTGGTCTCAATGTTATGTATATGTGTAACATCGTTGTCAAGATTTAATATGAACAATCCTCTCATCTAACTCTTTTGGTCTCAATGTTATGTATATGTGTATCATGGCTATCAAGATTTAATATGAACAATCCTCTCATATTTAGGTGCATGACCATAAAAGATATTACTCATAGAAATAGAACAACCATTATTCTCTGACTTAAACGAGTAACCGTCTCGCAATAAACAAGATCCAGATATAATGTTCATGCTTAACACAGGCACTAAATAACAATTATTTAAGTTCATAACTAATCCTGATGGTAACTGAAGTGAAACTATGCCGACGACGATTGCATCAACCTTGGAACCATTTCCCACGTGCATCGTTACTTCATCTTTCGCCAGCCTTCGCTTATTCCGCAGTTCCTGTTTCGAGTTGCAAATATGAGCAACAGAACCGGTATCGAATACCCATGCACTACTACGAGATCTGGTTAAGTACACATCAATAACATGTATATCGAATATACCTGATTTTTCTTTGGCCGCCTTCTTATCAGCCAGATACTTGGGGAAGTTGCGCTTCTAGTGACCCATACCCTTGCAATAATAACACTCTGTTACAGGCTTAGGTCCAGCTTTGGGTTTCTTCATCGGATTAGCAACAGGCTTGCCGCTCTTCTTGGAATTACCCTTCTTTCCTTTGTTGTTTCTCTTGAAACTAGTGGTCTTATTCACCATCAACACTTGATGCTCTTTACGGAGTTGTGACTCTGCGACTTTCAGCATCGCAAATAACTCCCGGGTGACTTGTTCATCCCTTGCATGTTATAGTTCAACACAAATCTCTTGTAGCTTGGTGGCAGTGATTGAAGAATTTTTTCAGTGATAGCCTCTTGCGGGAGTTCAATCCCCATCTCAGCTAGACAGTTTGAGTACCCAGACATTTTATGCACATGTTCACTGACAGACGAATTCTTCTCCATCTTGCAAGCATAGAATTTATCGGAGGTCTCATACCTCTCGATTCGGGCGTTCTTCTGAAAGATAAACTTCAACTCCTGGAACATCTCAAATGATCCATGACGCTCAAAGCGACGTTGAAGTCCTGGCTCTAAGCCATACAAGACTGCACATTGAACTACTGACTAGTCCTCCTTACGGGTTAACCAAGCGTTCTTAACATCTTGGTCACCCATAGCGGGTGGTTCATCTCCTAGCGCAGCATTAAGGACATAGTTCTTCTTCCCAGCTTGCAGGAGCAACTTAAGATTACGAGCCCAATCTACAAAGTTGCTTCCATCATCTTTCAACTTAGCTTTCTCTAGGAATGTATTAAAATTCAGGGTGACTGTCGCGTGAGCCATTCATCTACAACACAAATATATTCAAAGTGGACTTAGACTATGTTCAAGATAATTAGAGTTTAACTAATCAAATTACTTGCTAAACTCCCACTCAAAACTACATCTCTCTAGTCATTTGAGTGGTACATGATCCAAATTCACTAACTCAAGTCCGATCATCACTAGAGTTGAGAATAATTTCAGTGGTAAGCATCTCTATGCTAATCATATCAACTATACGATTCATGCTCGACCTTTCGGTCTCATGTGTTTGAGGCCATGTTTGAACATGCTAGGCTCGTCAAGCTTAACCCGAGTGTTCCACGTGTGCAACTATTTTGCACCCGTTGTATGTGAATGTTGAGTCTATCACACCCGATCATCACGTGGTGTCTCGAAATGACGAACTGTAGCAACGGTGCACAGTCGGGGAGAACACAATTTTGTCTTGAAATTTTAGTGAGAGATCACCTCATAATGCTACCGTCGTTCTAAGCAAAATAAGGTGCATAAAAGGATTAATATCACATGCAATTCATAAGTGACATGATATGGCCATCATCATGTGCTTCTTGATCTCCATCACCAAATCACCGACACGACCTTCTTGTCACCGGCGCCATACCATGATCTCCATCAACGTGTCGCCATCGGGGTTGTCGTGCTACTTATGCTATTACTACTAAAGCTACGTCCTAGCAATATAGTAAACGCATCTACAAACACAAACGTTAGTTTAAATACAACCATATGGCTCGTGCCGGTTGCCGTACCATCGACGTGCAAGTCAATATTAACTATTACAACATGATCATCTCATACATCCAATATATCACATCACGTCATTGGCCATATCATATCAGAAGCATACCCTGCAAAAACAAGTTAGACGTCCTCTAATTTGTTGTTGCATGTTTTTGGTGGCTGTTATGGGTATCTAGTATGATCGCATCTTACTTATGCAAAAACCACAACGGAGATGTGAAAATTGCTATTTAACCTCTCCAAGGACCGCCTCGGTCAAAACCAATTCAACTAAAGTTGAAGAAACCGACACTCGCCAGTCATCTTTATGCAACGAGGTTGCATGTCAATCGGTGAAACCACTCATTTGTAAGGGTACGAATAATGTCGGTCCGGGCCGCTTCAATCCAACAATATCGCCGAATCGAGAAAAGACTAAGGAGGGCAGCAAATCGAACATCATCGTCCACAAAACCCTTTGTGTTCTACTCGAGATAACATCCACGCATGAACCTAGCTCATGATGCCACTGTTGGGGAACGTTGCATGGGAAACAAAAAAATTCCAACGCACACGAAGACCTATCATGGTGATGTCCATCTACGAGAGGAGATTTGGATCTACGTACCCTTGTAGATCGCATAGCAGGAAGCGTTAAGAAACGCGGTTGATGTAGTGGAACGTCTTCACGTCCCTTGATTAGCCCCAGGAACTGTTGGGGAACGTCGCATGGGAAACAAAAAATTTCCTACGCGCACGAAGACCTATCATGGTGATGTCCATCTACGAGGGGGATTTCAGATCTACGTACCCTTGTAGATCACACAGCAGGAAGCGTTAAGAAACGCGGTTGATGTAGTGGAACGTCTTCACGTCCCTCGAACCGCCCCACGAACCGTCCCACGAACCTTCCCGCGATCTGTCCCATGATCCGTTCCGATCTAGTGTCGAACGGACGGCACCTCCGCGTTCAGCACACGTACAACTCGACGATGATCTCGGCCTTCTTGATCCAACAAGAGAGACGGAGAGGTATATGAGTTCTCCTATAGCGTGACGGTGCTCCGGAGGTCATGGTGATCTATCTCAGCAGGGCTCCGCTCGAGCTCCGCAGAAACGCGATCTAGAGGGAAAACCGTGGAGGTATGTGGTCGGGCTGTCGTGGCAAAGTTGTCTCAAATCAGCCCTAATACCTCAGTATATATAGGAAGGAGGGGAGGGACCTTGACTTGAGGCTCAAGGAGCCCCAAGGGGTCGGCCGAAGTGGGGGGAGGAGGATTCCTCCTCCAATCCTAGTCCAACTAGGATTGGAAGGTGGAGTCCTTCTCTATTTTCCCACTTCCTCGTTTTTTCTCTTTGATTTTCTTTCTCTCCTGTGCAGGGGCCTTGTTGGGCTTGCCCACCAGCCCACTAAGGGCTGGTGCGGCACCCCTAAGGCCTATGGGCTTCCCCGGGGTGGGCTCCCCCCCCGGTGAACATCCGGAACCCATTCTTCACTCCCGGTACATTCCCGGTAATGCCGAGAACTTTCCGGTAATCAAATGAGGTCATCCTATATATCAATCTTCGCCTCTGGACCATTCCGGAAACCCTCGTGACGTCCGTGATCTCATACGGGACTCCGAACAACATTTGGTAACCAACCATATAACTCAAATACGCATAAAACAACGCCGAACCTTAAGTGTGCAGACCCTGCGAGTTCGAGAACTATGTAGACATGACCCGAGGGACTTCTCAGTCAATATCCAATAGCGGTACCTGGATGCCCATATTGGATCCTACATATTCTACGAAGATCTTATCGTTTGAACCTCAGTGCCAAGGATTCATATAATCCCGTATGTCATTCCCTTTGTCCTTTGGTATGTTACTTGCCCGAGATTCGATCGTCGGTATCCGCATACCTATTTCAATCTTGTTTACCGGCAAGTCTCTTTACTCGTTTCGTAATACAAGATCCCGTGACATACACTAAGTCACATTGCTTGCAAGGCTTGTGTGTGATGTTGTATTACCGAGTGGGCCCCGAGATACCTCTCCGTCACACGGAGTGACAAATCCCAGTCTTGATCCATACTAACTCAACAGACACCTTCGGAGATACCTGTAGAGCATCTTTATAGTCACCCAGTTACGTTGTGACGGTTGATACACACAAGGTATTCCTCCGGTGCCAGTGAGTTATATGATCTCATGGTCATAGGAACAAATACTTGGCACGCAGAAAACTATAGCAATAAAATGACACGATCAATATGCTACGTTCATAGTTTGGGTCTTGTCCATCACATGATTCTCCTAATGATGTGATCCCGTTATCAAGCAACAACACTTGTCTGGTTAGGAAACCTTGACCATCTTTGATCTACGAGCTAGTCAACTAGAGGCTTACTAGGGACAGTGTTTTGTCTATCTATCCACACAAGTATTGTGTTTCCAATCAATACAATTATAGCATGGATAATAAACGATTATCATGAACAAAGAAATATAATAATAACTAATTTATTATTGCCTCTAGGGCATATTTCCAACAGTCTCCCACTTGCACTAGAGTCAATAATGTAGTTCACATCACCATGTGATTTCAACGAATCCAACACCCATATAGTTCTGGGGTCTGATCACGTCTTGCTCGTAAGAGAGGTTTTAGTCGACGGTTTTGAAACTTTCAGATCTGTGTGTTCTTTACAAATCTTTATGTCATCTTATAGATGCTGCTACTACGTGCTATTCGGAAATACTCCTAATATCTACTCTACTATACGAATCCGTTTCACTACTCATAGTTATTCGGATTAGTGTCAAAGCTTGCATCGACGTAACCCTTTACGACGAACTCTTTAACCACCTCCATAATCGAGAAAAATTCCTTAGTCCATTAGTTATTTAGGATAAATTTTGATGGCTGCTAGTGATTCAATCATGGATCACTCTCTGTACCTCTCAACAGACTTTGAGGCAAGGCACACATCAAGTGCGGTACTCAGCATGGCATACTTCAGATTCTACGGCCAAGGCATAGACGACGACCTTCGTCTATTCTCTTTATTCTGCCGGGGTCGGGTTTTGAGTCTTACTCAAATTCACAGCTTACAACACAACCAAGAACTCCTTCTTTGTTGATCTATTTTGAACTCCTTCAAAAACTTGTCAAGGCATGCATCTTGTTGAAACTTCTATTAAGCGTTTCGATCTATCTCCATAGATCTTGATGCTCAACGTTCAAATAGCGCAATCCAGGTATTCCTTGAAAAACTCCTTTCAAACAACCTTTTATGCTTTATAGAAATTCTACATTACTTCTGATCCACAATATGTCAACCACATATACTTATCAGAAATTCTGTAGTGCTCCCACTCACTTCTTTGGAAATACAAGTTTCTCATAAACCTTGTACAAACCCAAAAGCTTTGATCATCTCATCAAAGCATATATTCCAACTCAGAGATGCTTGCACTAGTCCATACAAGGATCGCTGGAGCTTGCATACTTGTTAGCGTCCTTAGGATCGACAAAACCTTCTGATTTTATCACATACAATCTTTCCTCAAGGAAACCGTCGAGGAAATAATGTTTTGTCTTCCTATGTGCAATATTTCACAAATAATGCAACAACTACTAACATAATTACAACAGACTTTTAGCATCGCTACGAGTGAGAGAGTCACATCATAGTCAACTCTTTGATCTTGTCGAAAACATCTTTGCGACAAGTCAAGCTTTTCTTAATAGTGACTTATCACCATCATCGTCTGTCTTCCTTATAAAGATCCATCTTTACTTAATAGTCTTACTACCATCAAGTAGTTCCTCCAAAGTCTACACTTTGTTTTATACATGGATCCTCTCTCGGATTTCATGGCCTCCAGCCATTTGTCGGAATCCGGGCCCACCATTGCTTTCTCCATAACTCGTAGGTTCATTGTTGCTCAACAACATGACCTCCAAGACAGGGTTACCATACCACTCGGTAGTAGTACGCGACCTTTGTCGACCTACGAGGTTTGTAGTAGCTTGATCCGAAGCTCCAATGATCACTATCATCAGCTTCCACTTCAATTGGTGTAGGCGCCACAGGAACAACTTCTTGCGCCCTGCTACACACTGGTTGAAGTGACGGTTCAATAACCTCATCAAGTTCCACCACTCTCCCACTCAATTCTTTCAAGAGAAACCTTTCCTCGAGAAAGGATCCGTTTCTAGAAACAAACACTTTGCTTCCGGAACTGAGATAGGAGATGTATCCAACTGTTTTGGATATCCTATGAAGATGCTTTCACCCGCTTTGGGTTCGAGCTTATCAGACTGAAACCTTTTTCACATAAGCATCGCAGCCCCAAACTTTCAAGAAACGAAAGCTTAGATTTCTCTAAACCTGAGTCTATACTGTGTCATCTCAACGGAAATACGCGGTGCCCTATTTAAAGTGAATGCGGCTGTCTCTAATGCATAACCCATAAACGATAGTGGTAATTTGATAAGAGACATCACAGTATGCACGACATCAAATAGGTCATGGCTATGACGATCAGACACATCATCACACTATGGTGTTCCAGGTGGAATGAACTGCGAAACAATTTCCACATTGTCTTAACTGCGTACCAAAACTTGTAACTCAGATATTCATCTCTATAATCATATCGTAGACTGTTTATCCTCTTGTCACGACGATCTTCACTCTAAAATAGCTTTGAACTATTCAATATTTCAGACTTGTGATTCATCAAGTAAATACTCCTGTATCTACTCAAATCGTCAGTGAAGTAAGAACATAACGATATCCACAGCGTGCCTCAACACTCATTGGACTACACACATCAAAAATGTATTACTCCCAACAATGTACTCTCTTGTTTCATGTGGCATGATCTGCATGTCTCAAGTGATTCAAAATCAAGTGAGTCCAAACGATCCATCCGCATGGAGTTTCTTCATGCGTTTTATACCAACAGGTATGGTTTGCATGTCTCAAACGTTTCAAAAATGAGTAAGTACAAAGATCCATCGGCATGGAGCTTCTTCATGCATTTACACCAACATGACTCAAGTGGCAGTGCCACAACTAAGTGGTACTATCATTATTACTTTGTATCTTTTGGCACTAATATTATGAACATGTGTAACACTATGATCGGGATTCAATAAACCATTGAAGGTGACTATTCAAGCAAATAGAGTACCATTATTCTCTTTAAATGAATAATCGCATTGCAATAAACACGATCCAATCATGTTCATGCTTAACACAAGCACCAAATAACAACTATTTAGGTTCAACACCAATCCCGATGGTAGAGCGAGCATGCGACGTTTGATCATATCAACCTTGGAAACACTTCCAACACGTATCGTCACCTCGCCTTTAGCTAGTCTCCATTCATTCCGTAGCTTTCAATTCGAGTTACTAATCACTTAGCAACTGAACGAGTATCCAATACCCTCGTGCTACTAGGAGTACTAGTAAAGTACACATCAATATCATGTATATCAAATATACTTCTGTCGACTTTAGCCAACCTTCTTATCTACCAAGCATCTAGGGTAGCTCCGCCTCAGTGACCGTTCCCCTCATAACAGAAGCACTTAGTCTCGGTCTTGGGTTTAATCTTGGGTCTCTTCATTAGTGCAGCAACTGTTTTATCGTTTCACGAAGTATCCCTTCTAGCCCTTGCCTTTCTCGAAACTTAGTGGTTTTACTAACCATCAACTATTGATGCTCCTTCTTCATTTCTACGTTCGTAGTGTCAAACATCATGAATTGCTCAAGGATCATTGTGTCTATCCTTGATATGTTATAGTTCATCACGAAGCTCTCAGAGCTTGGTGGCAGTGACCTTGGAGAACCATCACTATCTCATCTGGAAGATTAACTCCCACTTGATTCAAGCGATTGTCGTACTCAGACAATCTGAGCATACGCTCAACAATTGAGCTTTTCTCCTTTACTTCGTGGACAAAGAATCTTGTCGGAGGTCTCATACCTCTTAACAAGGGCACAAGCATGAAATCACTATTTCATCTCTTTAGAACATCTCTTATGTTCCGTGACGTTTCAAAACGTCTTCGGCGCCTGATACGTCTCCAACGTATCTATAATTTTTTATGGTTCCATGCTATTATCTTGTCAACTTTGGATGTTTTATATGCATGAATATGCTATTTTATATATTTTTTGGGACTAACCTATTAACTTAGTGCCAAGTGTCAGTTTCTGTTTTTTCCGTGTTTTTGACCCTTTTTCACACGGAGTCCAAATGGAATGAAACTTTACGATGATTTTTTTTGGACCAAAAGAGACCCCTGAAGCTTTGGAAGAAGGGCAGATGGGCCACGAGGGAGTCACAAGCCCTGACGCCGCCACCACTCCCCTAGGTGGTGGCGACCAGGCTTGTGACCTCCTCGTGGACCCAACCGACGCAATTCCACCGCCATAAATTCCTATAAATTCAGAAACCCCAGAAAGAAACCGAGATCGGGAGTTCCGCCACCGCAAGCCTCTGTAGCCACCAAAAACCAATCTGGAGCCCGTTCCGTCACCCTGTCGGAGGGGGAATCCATCTCTGGTGGCCATCTTCATCATCCCGGCGATCTCCATGACGAGGAGGGAGTAGTTCTCCCTCGGGGCTGAGGGTATGTACGAGTAGCTATGTGTTTGATCTCTCTCTATCGTGTTCTTGAGATGTCTTGACCTTGATGTACCATGGGCTTTGCTACTATAGTTGGATCTTATGATGTTCTTCCCCCTCTCCTTCTTGTAATGAATTGAGTTTCCCCTTTTGAGTTATCTTATCCGATTGAGTCTTTGAGAACACTTGATGTATGTCTTGCACGTGTCTATCTACTCTGATCAACTTGCGGGTTTGTGACAATTGGGAACCTATGCATATGGGTTGGCACACGTGGATTCATGTGAGTACTCGATGTATGTTTGGTGATCAACTTGCGGGTTCGTGACATTAGGAACCTATGCATAGGGGTTGGCACACGTTTTGACTCTCCGGTAGAAACTTTGGGGCACTCTTTGAAGTTCTATGTGTTGGTTGAATAGATGATTCTGAGATTACGTGATGCATATCGTATAATCCTGCCCACGGATACTTGAGGTGACAATGGAGTATCTAGGTGACATTAGGGTCTTGGTTGATATGTATCTTAAGGTGTTATTCTAGTACGAACTCTATGATAGATCGATCAGAAAGAATAGCTTTGTGGTGGTTTCATACCCGACAATAATCTCTTCGTTTGTTCCCCGCTATTAGTGACTTTGGAGTGACTCTTTGTTGCATGTTGAGGGCTAGTTATATGATCCAATTATGTTATCATTGTTGAGAGAACTTCACTAGTGAAAGTATGAACCCTAGGCCTTGTTTCCACGCATTGCAATACCGTTCATGCTCACTTTTACCATTTGTTACCTTGCTGTTTTTGTAATTTCAGATTACAAAACCTATATCTACCATCCATATTGCACTTGTATCACCATCTCTTCGCCAAACTAGTGCACCTATACAACTTACCATTGTATTAGGTGTGTTGGGGACACAAGAGACTCTTTGTTATTTGGTTGCAGGGTTGCTTGAGAGAGACCATCTTCATCCTACGCCTCCCACAGATTGATAAACCTTAGGTCACCCACTTGAGGGAAAATTGCTACTGTCCTACAAACAGCTGCATTTGGAGGCCGAACAACGTCTACAAGGAGAAGGTTGCGTAGTAGACATCAAGCTCTTTTCTGGTGCCGTTGCCGGGGAGGTTAGCGCTTGAAGGTATATCTTTAGATCTTGCAATCGAATCTTTTTGTTTCTTGTTTTTTTTTCGCTAGAGAACTACAAAAAAATGGAATTGAGGATGCCTCATATGCTCCATCTTTTCAATGTCTTTCGTGAGCATGATGGGAAGGAAAAATGTGCTCAAGTGCTGAAAGAAGAATTACATAGAATGCTTGGCATAGAATATGTGAATGATGAGCATGATTTCAATGTTGTTAGCATGAATTCTATGAATACCCATGATGCTAATGATATGCAAAGCCACAAGCTTGGGGATGCTATATTTGATGAAGATGATCTTTTTAGTTCTTCCACTTTGAATGATCAAAATTATTTTGATGAAAGCATGCCCCCTATCTATGATGATTATTTTGAGGATACTTATGCTTTGAAGAAGAGGGATGATAAAGCTTGTCATACTTTCGAAAACCCCTTTGCTAAACCTCGCTTTTTCATTGTGGACACAATTTGTAGTGCTCAAGTCTTTTACGATACTCCCACCACTATTCTTGAGAATAGATTTCCTTATCTGGAGAGTAGTAAAATTTCTATGCTTGTAGATCATGAAAAGAATGCTTTAGGTGCTGGTTATATTGTTGAATTCATTCATGATGCTACTTAAAATTACTATGAGAGAGGATCATATGCTTCTACTTATTGCAATAGTATCAAGCTTCCTCTCCATATGTTGAAATTTTTGAAGCTATGCTTGTTCTGCCTTCCTATGCTAGTTGATTCTTGCTCCAATAAATTGTTTGATCACAAAATCCCTATGCATAGGAAGTGGGTTAGACTTAAATGTGATATCCATTTGCTCCATGATGCTCTCGTTGTGTTTCAATCCTTACCTTTTATGTTAGCATCATTGGAATCAATGCCTAGCTAAGGGCGTTAAACAAAAGCGCTTGTTGGGAGGCAACCCAACGAATCTATCCTTTTTATTTCTGTTTTGTGTTTTCCACACTTTCATAATTCTGTTATGATCGTGTTTTTTGTGTTTCTTTTTGCGTTTGTGCCAAGCAAAACCGTTATGATTAGTCTTGGGGATGATCGTTTGGTCATGCTAGAAAAGACAGAAACTTTCTGCTCACGAAAAGAATTTTCATTTTTTATGTAAGAGCTTTTGAGTTGATTCTTTTTTATGCTGATTGATACGCAAATTCTTCAGATTGTCCTAATGTTTCAGAAGTTTTGAAGTACCAGAAGTATACGAAATATACAGATTGCTATAGACTGGTCTGCTGTTAACAGATTCTGTTTTTGTTGTGTTCGTTGCTTATTTTGATGAAACTATGGTTAGTATCGGGGAGTATTAGCCATGGAAGATTTAAAATACAGTAACCCAACATCAGCATAAGTAGAATTTAAGTTTGCTACAGTACCTAAGGAAGTGGTGGTTTTCTTTCTCATACTAATGTTATCACGAGTTTCTGTTTAAGTTTCGTGTTGTGAAGTTTTCAAGTTTTGGGTGAAGTTCTTATGGACAAAGAGATAAAGAGTGGCAAGAGCTCAAGCTTGGGTATGCCCAAGGAACCCCAAGATATTCAAGGATGTCGTAAAATCCTAAGCTTGGGGATGCCCCGGGAAGGCATCCCCTCTTTCGTCTTCAAATCCATCGGTAACGTTACTTAGGGCCATATTTTTATTCACCACATGTTATGTGTTTTTGCTTGGAGCATCTTGTATCGTAGGAGTCTTTTATTTTTGTTGTGTCACAATCATCCTTGCTGCACACCTAGATAGAGAGACATGCACTCACCGTGATTTTGTCGAGCTTCACTTATATCCTTTGGTAGACAATTCAGCTCACATGTGCTTCACTTATATCTTTTGAGCTAGATACTTTTGCTCTATGTGCTTCACTTATATCTTTTAGAGCACAGCGGTGCATGGCTTGGTAGTTGATCTATGATTTGAAAGTAGTCTCAAAAGGGGTAGTTATCCAAAGGGATACAAAAACTTCCACCTTCATGTGCATTGAATAGTTAGAGAAGTTTGATTCCTCTCAATTAGTTTTGAGATATGGTTGTGGTAATATTGAAGTTATGCTAGTAAGGTGTTGTGGATCTAGAAATACTTGTGTTGAAGTTAGTAATTCCCATAGCATGCATGTATGGTGAACCTCTATGTGATGAAGTCTGAGCATGATTAGTCTTTTGATTGTCATCCTTTGTGTGGCGGTCGGGATCGCGCGATGGTTTATACCTACCAACCCTTCCCCTAGGAGTATGCCTTGAATGCTTTGTTTCGATTACTAATAGAACTTTTGCAACAAGTATATGAGTTCTTCATGACTAATGTTGAGTCCATGGTTTAGATGCACTTTCACCTTCCACCATCACTATCTTCTTAGTGTCGTGCAACTTTTGCCGGTGCACAAAACCCACCATTAGCCTCCCTCAAAATAGCCACCATACCTACCTACTATGGCTTTTTCAAAGCCACTCCGAGATATATTGCCATCCAACTACCACCATGACATGTGCCACCACTTCTACATTGCCATTGCATGATCATAAGATAGCTAGCATGATGTTTCCATTTGATGTCTATGCCATGCTAGATCATTGTCATGGTACACTACCGAAGGCATTCCATATAGAGTCATCATTGCTCTAAGTTTTGAGTTGTAAGTGTGATGATCATCATTGATGGAGCATTGACCCATGTGAGGAAATAAAAGAGGCCAACGAAGCCCATTTTCAAAAAGAGGCCAAAGATGCCCACCAAAAAAAAGAGGCCAAAGAGCCCACACAAAAAATGAGAGAAAAAGAGAGAAGGGACAATGCTACCACTTTTCCACACTTGTGCATATTAAGCACCATGATCTTCATGATTGAGAGTCTCTCGTTTTATCACCACCATATAGCTAGTGGGAAATTTCATTATATAACTTGTCTTGTATATTCTAATGATAGGCTTCCTCAAAATTGCCTTAGGTCTTTGTGAGCAAGCAAATTGGATGCACACCCACTAGTTTTCTTTAAGAGCTTTCACATACTCTTAGCTCTAGTGCATCATTTGTATGGCAATCCCTACTCATTCACATTGATATCTATTGATGAGCATCTCCACAGCTTATTGATATGCCTAGTTAATGTGATCATCTTCTCCTTTTTTGTCTTGCAACCTCCACCACACTCCACACCACTTATAGTGCTAAAACCATGGCTCACGCTCATGTATTGCGTGAGAGTTGAAAAGGTTTGAGAAAGTAAAGGTGTGAAACAATTACTTGCCCAATACCGGGGTTGTGCATGATTTAAATTCGCTGTGCAATGATGATAGAGCATAGCCAAACTATATGCTTTTGTAGGGATAACTTTATTTTGGCCGTGTTATTTTGAAAGTTCATGATTACCTTGCTAGTTTGCTTGAATTATTATTGTTTCCACGTCAATAGCAAACTATTGTTTTGAATCCAATGGATCTGAACATTCATGTCATGTGAGAGAAGTTACAAAGGACAACTATGCTAGGTAGCATGCAACATCAAAAATTCATTCTTTATCACTTCCCTACTCGAGGACGAGCAGGAGTTAAGCTTGGGGATGCTTGATACGTCTCCAACGTATCTACAATTTTTTATGGTTCCATGCTATTATCTTGTCAACTTTGGATGTTTTATATGCATGAATATGCTATTTTATATCTTTTTTGGGACTAACCTATTAACTCAGTGCCAAGTGCCAGTTTCTGTTTTTTCCGTGTTTTTGACCCTTTTTCAGACGGAGTCCAAATGGAATGAAACTTTAATGATTTTTTTGGACCAAAAGAGACCCCCGAAGCTTTGGAAGAAGGCCAGATGGGCCACGAGGGAGTCACAAGCCCTGACGCCGCCACCACCCCCTAGGTGGTGGCGACCAGGCTTGTGACCACCTCGTGGGCCCAATCGACGTAATTCCACCGCCATAAATTCCTATAAATTCAGAAACCCCCAGAAAGAAACCAAGATCGGGAGTTCCGCCGCCGCAAGCCTCTGTAGCCACCAAAAACCAATCTGGAGCCCGTTCCGGCACCCTGCCGGAGGGGGAATCCATCTCCGGTGGCCATCTTCATCATCCCGGGGATCTCCATGACGAGGAGGGAGTAGTTCTCCCTCGGGACTGAGGGTATGTACCAATAGCTATGTGTTTGATCTCTCTCTCTCTCGTGTTCTTGAGATGTCTTGACCTTGATGTACCATGGGCTTTGCTGCTATAGTTGGATCTTATGATGTTCTTCCCCCTCTCCTTCTGGTAATGAATTGAGTTTCCCCTTTGGAGTTATCTTATCCGATTGAGTCTTTGAGAACACTTGATGTATGTCTTGCACGTGTCTATCTACTGTGATCAACTTGCGGGTTTGTGACAATTGGGAACCTATGCATATGGGTTGGCACACGTGGATTCATGTGAGTACTCGATGTATGTTTTGGTGATCAACTTACGGGTTCGTGACATTAGGAACCTATGCATAAGGGTGTGCACACGTTTTGACTCTCCGGTAGAAACTTTGGGGCACTCTTTGAAGTTCTATGTGTTGGTTGAATAGATCATTCTGAGATTATGTGATGCATATCGTATAATCATGCCCATGGATACTTGAGGTGACAATGGAGTATCTAGGTGACATTAGGGTCTTGGTTGATATGTATCTTAAGGTGTTATTCTAGTACAAAATCTATGATAGATCGATCAGAAAGAATAACTTTGTGGTGGTTTCGTACCCGACAATAATCTCTTCGTTTGTTCCCCACTATTAGTGACTTTGGAGTGACTCTTTGTTGCATGTTGAGGGCTAGTTATATGATCCAATTATGTTATCATTGTTGAGAGAACTTCACTAGTGAAAGTATGAACCCTAGGCCTTGTTTCCACGCATTGCAATACCATTCGTGCTCACTTTTACCATTTGTTACCTTGCTGTTTTTGTAATTTCAGATTACAAAAACCTATATCTACCATCCATACTGCACTTGTATCACCATCTCTTCGCCGAACTAGTGCACCTATACAACTTACCATTGTATTAGGTGTGTTGGGGACACAAGAGACTCTTTGTTATTTGGTAGCAGGGTTGCTTGAGAGAGACCATCTTCATCCTACGCCTCCCACGAATTGATAAACCTTAGGTCACCACTTGAGGGAAAATTGCTACTGTCCTACAAACCTCTGCACTTGGAGGCCCAACAACGTCTACAAGGAGAAGGTTGTGTAGTAGACATCAGCGCCTTGCTTCTAAGCCATTAAGTACTTTGCACTGAACTATCGCGTAGTCATCAGAAACGTGTATGTCGGATGTTCACAACATCCACAAACGACGCTCGAGGTGCAGCACACCGAGTGGTGCATTAAGGACATAAGCCTTCTGCGCAGCAACTAGGACAATCCTCAGTTTTACAGACTCAGTCCGCAAAGTTTGCTACTATCAACTTTCAACTAAATATTCTCTAGGAACATATAAAACAGTAGAGCTATAGCGCAAGCTGCATCGTAATTCGCAAAGACCATTAGACTATGTTCATGACAATTTGTTTAATTAATCATATTACTTAAGAACTCCCACTCAAAAAGTACATCTCTCTAGTCATTTGAGTGGTATCTCAAGTTCGATCATCACGTGAGTCGAGAATAGTTTCAGTGGTAAGCATCTCTATGCTAATCATATCAACTATACGATTCATGCTCGACCTTTCGGTCTCTTGTGTTCCGAGGCCATGTCTGCACATGCTAGGCTCGTCAAGTTTAACTCGAGTGTTACACGTGTGCAACTGTTTTGCACCCGTTGTATGTGAACGTCGAGTCTATCACACCTGATCATCACGTGGTGTCTCGAAAAGAAGAACTGTCGCAACGGTGCACAGTCCGGGAGAACACAATTTCGTCTTGAAATTTTAGTGAGAAATCACCTCATAATGCTATCGTCGTTCTAAGCAAGATAAGGTGCATAAAGGATTAACATCACATGGAATTCATAAGTGACATCATATGGCCATCATCAAGTGCTCCTTGATCTCCATCACCAAAGCACCGGTATGTTCTTCTTATCACCGGCGCCACACCATGATCCCCATCATCATGATCTCCATCATCGTTCCGCCATCAAGGTTGTTGTGTATGCTATGCTATTACTACTAAAGCTACGTCCTAGCAATATAGTAAACGCATCTGCAAACACAAACATTAGTTTAAACACAACCCTATGGCTCCTGCCGGTTGACGTACCATCGACGTGCAAGTCGATATTAACTATTACAACATGATCATCTCATACATCCAATATATCACATCACGTCGTTGGCCATATCACATCACAATCATACCCTGCAAAAACAAGTTAGACGTCCTCTAATTGTTGTTGCATGTTTTACGTGGTTGCCATGGGTATCTAGTAGGATCGCATCTTACTTACGCAAACACCACAACGGAGATGTATGAATTGCTATTTAACCTCTCTCCAAGGGTCTCCTCGGTCAAATCTGATTCAACTAAAGTTCGAGAAACCGACACTCGCCAGTCATCTTTGAGCAACGGGGTTGATCGTAGCGATGAAACCAGTCTCTCGTAAGCGTACGAGTAATGTCGGTCCGAGCCACTTCGATCCAACAATACTGCGGAATCAAGAAAAGACTAAGGAGGGCAGCAAATCGTACATCACCGCCCACAAAAACTTTTGTGTTCTACTCGAGATAAGATCTACGCATGAACCTAGCTCATGATGCAACTGTTGGGGAACGTCGCATGGGAAACAAAAAAATTCCTACGCGCACGAAGACCTATCATGGTGACGTCCATCTACGAGGGCGATTTCAGATCTACGTACCCTTGTAGATCGCACAACAGGAAGCGTTAAGAAATGCGGTTGATGTAGTGGAACGTCTTCACGTACCTCGAACCGCCCCACGAACCGTCCCGCGATCTATCCCACGATCCGTTCCGATCTAGTGCCGAACGGACGGCACCTCTGCGTTCAGCACACGTACAGCTCGACGATGATCTCGGCCTTCTTGATCCAGCAAGAGAGACAGAGAGGTAGATGAGTTCTCCGGCAGCGTGACGGCGCTCTGGAGGTTGGTGGTGATCTATCTCAGCAGGGCTCCGCCCAAGCTCTGCAGAAACGCGAACTAGAGGAAAAACCATGGAGGTATGTGGTCGGGCTGCCGTGGCAAAGTTGTCTCAAATCAGCCCTAATACCTCAGCATATATAGGAGGGAGGGGAGGGACCTTGCCTTGAGTCTCAAGGAGCCCCAAGGGGTCGGCCGAAGTGGGGGGAGGAGGATTCCTCCTCCAATCCTAGTCCAACTAGGATTGGAAGGTGGAGTCCTTCTCTATTTTCCCACTACCCCTTTTTTCTTTGATTTTCTTTCTCTCCTGCGCAGGGGCCTTCTTGGGCTTGCCCACCAGCCCACTAAGGGCTGGTGCGTCACCCCTAAGGCCTATGGGCTTCCCCGGGGTGGGCTCCCCCCCCCTCGGTGAACATCCGGAACCCATTCGTCACTCCGCGTACATTCCTGGTAATGCCGAAAACTTTCAGGTAATCAAATGAGGTCATCCTATATACCAATCTTTGTCTCCGGACCATTCGGGAATCCCTCGTGACGTCCATGATCTCATCCGAGACCCCGAACAACATTCGGTAACCAACCATATAACTCAAATACGCATAAAACAACGCCGAACCTTAAGTGTGTATACCGTGCGGGTTCGAGAACTATGTAGACATGACCCGAGGGACTCCTCGGTCAATATCCAATAGCGGGACCTGGATGCCCGTATTGGATCCTACATATTCTACGAAGATCTTATTGTTTGAACCTCAGTGCCAAGGATTCATATAACCCCGTATGCCATTCCCTTTGTCCTTCGGTATGTTACTTGCCCGAGATTCCATCGTCGGTATCCGCATACCTATTTCGATCTCGTTTGCCGGCAAGTCTCTTTACTCGTTCCGTAATACAAGATCCCGTGACATACACTAAGTCACATTGCTTGCAAGGCTTGTGTGTGATGTTGTATTACCGAGTGGGCCCCGAGATACCTCTCCGTCACAGGGAGTGACAAATCCTAGTCTTGATCCATACTAACTCAACGGACACCTTCGGAGATACCTGTAGAGCAACTTTATAGTCACCCAGTTACGTTGTGACGTTTGATACACACAAGGTATTCCTCCGGTGCCAGTGAGTTATATGATCTCATGGTCATAGGAACAAATACTTGACACGCAGAAAACTATAGCAATAAAACGACACGATCAATATGCTACGTTCATAGTTTGGGTCTTGTCCATCACATGATTCTCCTAATGATGTGATCCCGTTATCAAGCAACAACACTTGTATATAGTCAGGAAACCTTGACCATCTTTGATCAACGAGCTAGTCAACTAGAGGCTTACCAGGGACAGTGTTTTGTCTATCTATCCACACAAGTATTGTGTTTCCAATCAATACAATTATAGCATGGATAATAAACGATTATCATGAACAAAGAAATATAATAATAACTAATTTACTATTGCCTCTAGGGCATATTTCCAACACGATCCGTTCCACGAACCGTCCCGCGATCCGTCCCACGATCCGTTCCGATCTAGTGCCGAACGGACGGCACCTCCGCGTTCAGCACACGCAGCTCGACGATGATCTTGGCCTTCTTGATCCAGCAAGCAAGAAGGAGAAGTAGATGAGTTCTCCGGCAGCGTGACGGCGCTCCGGTGGTGGTGATGATCTACTCCTGCAGGGCTCCGCCTGAACTCCACAGATATACGATCTAGAGGTAAAACTATGGTGTCTAGATCTGCGTAGGGGGGAGGGGTTGATGCAGATCAAGTGATAGCTTAAGTAAAAGGTTGGGTCCTACTAATTTTGTAGGAGTTGTTGAGTTTTGCGCTAAAGAAGAAGGATGATATATCACAAAAACAAAGTATTTCTCTCAGTTAAGAATCAAGTTTTAATTGATCCAGTAGGAATCAACAAGCTAACAAGCTCAAAAGTGCTTGCACACACAAAAAATACATGCACCCAACTCCACAATGGGATTTTCAAGCCCCTTGTCTTGCTAGTAACAATTGAAAGCAAATAGATAGGTAATGGTACGGTAAAAGTAAAAAAAAACATATTTGTTGAAGCTTGTATTAATGGAAGAATGGACACGAGGTCCATATGTTCACTAGAGGTATCTCTGTTGGAAAGAAGACATATATGGTACCAAATTACTGATGGGCAATTGACAAGAATAGAATCAAATATAACTATGATCATTCAATGCATAATCTCGTATATGCATTACGTCCGAGACAAGTAGACTCCTAATGCAACAACATCTACTACTATTACTCCACCCCGAGACGCTTTAAAATAAACAAAGTAACGCTTTAAGCAAGATGCCATAATGTAGACAAGAAGAAATCTAGCAATAAGATAAAATCATGTTATTTTATTCTTAGTGGCAACAATACAACTACGTGCCTTGTCCCCATTATCTCACTTGGATATATAAATTACCGCAAGATTGAACTCACTACTATGCATCACCCCCTTTGAAGATCTACCTATCAATCTTGGACAAAGAAGACAAATAGATCAAAAAGCATACACAGCTATTTAATAATACACCAAATAAATATCAAGTGATTCAAATAAATTCAATGAACAATCTGATCACAAAATGATAATTCATCATGTCCCGATAAACTCACCGCAAAATTACATCGGATTGATCTCAATAAAAGAAGAAAGAAGGGGAACATGGTATTGAAGATCCAAAAGAGAGAGAACTAGGTACTACTATGGGCCCGTAGGTCCTAAAGGAAACACTCACACATGGTCATGGAGGCAACAAGGTTGATAGAGAGTCTCCCGTCAATGGCTCGCCCCTCCGGCAAAACTCCGAAACAGGGCTCCATATGGGATCTCTTCAGAATAGAGGCTCGTGGCGGCGATATTTCTCTTCTGGAGGTATGACAAATGATTTTGCAGTTATTGGGAATTATGGCGGTGGAATTAGACTAAGGCGGTATTCATGGGCTCTTCGAGTATTTCTTGTTTCCCAAAAATTCGTGTCAAATCGGTAATGTATTTTGAACTTCGTAGGTATTGATTTCCTACGAAACCAAAAACAAGGAGAAAACTGGAAATGCACTCTGCACTATATTAATAGGTTAGTCCAGAAAAATATTATAAATCGATATAAAAAGTATGTACGAATGACCAACATTTAACAAACACAAACTATAGATACGTTTGAGACGGTCTCCCTCGTAGCTAAGGTTGCATAGTGGTCCAACATTTTGACCATGATTGCAGTGGCAGCGATGCTCTGGAATAAACTTCGTCTAGATTCATATTTGATGAGATATTTTTTCTTCCCACACCAATGGCTCATATGGGGTAGTTTTATGTTTTGGTCGGGGTAGTGAGGCGGTGGCGACACATAGTTAGAATAATGTCCTCTTCGCCCTATCTCTCCTCTCGCGGTGCGCCTACCGCTGGTAGATGGCGCGTGAAGGTGTGTTTTTGGCGGATATGCTTGAATCCAATCCATGTTGGCCTTCGAAGGATCTATTTAAATACTGTCGACACTAGTCTCATATGTATCCATCTGGATTTGGCCAGTGCTCATGCTCGATGGTGTGTTTGCATGTATGTTCTTTTCGATCTTTGATTTTCTTCATGAAATGACGGGTGTTGTTCCGGTGCACTCGCCTATTGGAGCCTTACCAAGACGACTTCCCGACTGTCTATAATAAGATTTGTCCGACTCAAGTGTGGAAGGGGTGACGGTCACGCCGTGCCATGTATTTCCAACACTTCTTGTGATCTTTGTACTGATGTTAATTAATATACCTTCCATCCCAAAATAAATATCATTGATATAGTATAAAATTTGGATTAATTTAGTATTAAATTTGTGATATTTATTTTGGGACGGAGGGAGTACTTTTTATTAATAGATTGAAGGATTTTTTGCACAAAAAAAAGATATTCACTTTCTGTAGTTTGCTGCCTTCTCATTTTTCCTTTTGGAAAACACAGCAGGACAACTCCTTTTTGCATCATTGTGCTCATACTCGCTGGCTTTGGTGTAAGAAATTACAAAGGCAAATGAGCTACTCGAATGCAGTGATACAATAAAAGGGTGAGCCTAAATGCTTTCTCAAATACATGATGAGTAATGCACGCAGCACCATGAATTTCATCATGTTGCGTTCCTTTTAAAAAATCAGCTTGTGGTGTTTCTGGGTACTGAGTACTGACATAGCATTTCGGTTGTATTAGTGGAACAATTAGCACCTATAAACCTTTTGATAGACAAAAGCGTCCATGAACTTTAGCAAGGCTATGCTTTCCTACAAGGCCATGCTTTCCTACAAGGCCACAACTAGTATTGCACTGCTTACAAGTAAAGATATTTCAGCCTTTTTTTCCTCATCTGTTTTATGGATTCATATATTTCTCGCTTTAATCGTCTTTATTTCAGAAGCACTTTGGTGTAAATTACAAAAGGACTTTGGCCTCCACAGTTTGGTGTAAACTACAAAAGCAAACGAGGTGAAATGTAGTGATCCCAAATTCCCAACATGAAAAGTTTAGCCTATCCACCCTTTCTTAAGGATCTGCAATAATCAGCAGTGCGCATTGGAGTTTAACTCCGCGTATTAGATTTTTCGGAAGCCAAACATTGTAAAGTCTAACAAAATTTATATTCGTAAATACCAACATCTACAAGACCTAATAAATATTATACTCCCTTCATTCCCTTATATAAGGCCACTTATAATTTTTATGTCAAACTTTGACCATTAGTTTTACCAACAAAAAATCAAAAAAAGTATTTGACAGGATGCATATTTAAAAAAAATGTATTCTTTATGACATATAATTCATATTTTATCGACTAAAATTATAAGTTAAAGTTTGACACGTAAAACGAAGTGACCGTGTACAAGAGAATGGAGAGAGTATAAAAATATATCATGATGGATATAATAACAAATGTTCGTATAAACTTTTCATAAACAGCCTTGAAAGAGTTTGACTACACACAAACGTAATATGCCGAGTAAAAATAAATGGAGGGAGTACTATAGAACATGATTCCCCAGCTTTGACGGTTTTACTCTAGCTAAAAAGTAGCTGCGACTGATCAACTCATTTCAATATTATTTACTCTGTGCTGTCTGCTGTTCCAGAGAATTTTAGTCAGAGGTATGAAGCTCTGAGAAAGAAGATTCATGTTTCTGAGAGCAGCTCATGCATAGAGCCATTGTTACTGATATACTAGTGTACTGGCGTGATATACATACTCTAAAGTCTAAACCGTACAATCAAGCAAAAAGAAGACACAAGATTCACATGTCTTCTTTTCTTGATCCTTTTGCTGTTCACACGGCAGTGCATGTTGGTCTCGGAATGTGAATACGCGACATTCCTGAGGTGCTACCACTTGCAATAATTTGCAGGAGAAGCACGACCAACCGGTGTGATACACTGGTGTGGTGGCGTGACCACGTGAGCTCGCGGCCAATGATGAGATGGATGGAGATGGTCAGATGGCTACGGTGTGTCGGTGAGGCCGTCATTTCTATGAAGCTGGCTGGCTGTTCCGGCGGTAGTTAAGCGGGGCTTAATCATGAGTTGAGGGCCGCATGCAGTTCTTGAGCTGTCATGCAAAGTGGGCATCAGGGCATGGGATATATGATATCTTGGTATACTTTACATCCACTCCGGTGTCGAACGAAATTACTGTGCAGATGGTGGAGTGCCGAACGAAAATTGTACGACACTTACGATCGAAGGCTGTAGCCCACTGAACGACATAGATACATGGTCAAAATTGTGTGTCGTGGTGGAATCGGCCGCAAAATATGGTCCATGTAGCCGTGCTCAGCGTCAAATGCACGTTCTAAGAGCATCTCCAACAGTCTTCAACAGTCACGCTTCGCCCGGCGTCCAAAAAACTGATTTACAATACGTTCATCGTCAGGTTTAGCGCGGCGTGCAGTGCTAGCTTCAGCAGCCGCGCTGAAATGCAACGCCGACGCGCAGCTCCAGCAGCGCGCGCGAGGAGGCGACACCTCACAATTTTTTGTAATTTAGACACAAAATAAATTTTATCCATTCTTACAAAACAAAGACACGGCGTATAACAAATAGTTCAACAATACAACAGTACAACAATACAACAAATAGTTTAACAATAGAATAAATAGTTCAACAATACAACAATACAACAATACAACAAATAATACAACGCATAAATCAAGATGCTCTTTGGCGGCCATTCCAAGCCTACCACTCCTCAAGGAGATCATTCCTGAGTTCATTATGCGTTGCTGGACGTCAAATGACATGATAGGAGGCAACAAAACGGACCACCCTTTCAGCCCTCTGCCGCACTCGCACGGGATGTCCCAAGAGCTCATAGTTAGAGTAGTCTGCATATTGGCCACGCTCATTTTTGATGATCATGTTGTGCATGATCACACAAGCGTGCATAATGTACCAAAGCATTTTTTGATCCCAAAATCTAGCCGGTCCTCTCACAATAGCAAATTGGGCTTGCAAAATCCCAAAAGCTCTCTTCACATCTTTTCTAGCCGTGCCCTGAGCATTGTGGAAATCAAGATTTTTCTTACCTTCCGTTTTTTTCAATGGCTTCACAAATATTTGCCACTTTGGGTAGATGCCATTCGCAAGATAGTAGTCATAGTTGTATGTACGGCCATTAGCTACAAACTGCATTGGTGGCAGTTCACCATTTGCAATCTTATTCATCAGTGGTGACCGGTTGACAACGTTGATGTCATTCAAAGATCCAGGCATTCCAAAAAAAGCATGACAAATCCAAGTCTCTTGATCGGCCACCGCTTCAAGGATTATAGTGCAACCCTTTTTTTGTCTGTGGAATTGGCTATGCCATGCCTTTGGCAATTCTTCCAACTCCAATGCATGCAATCTATTGAGCCAAGCATACCTAGGAACCCGCGAGCTTTGTTCATCGCCAATAGCCTTGCGACGTCTTCAGCACTGGGAGATCTCAGGTACTCCGGGCCAAACACTTGCACAATTCCGACTGCGAAGCGCTTGACACACATGATGGCTTGGCTCTCACCCATGGCCAAGTGATCATCAACTAGATCAGTGGGAATACCGTATGCCAACATACGCAAAGCGGCTGTCACCTTCTGAAAGGTGCTATGCCCAAGCTCTCCGGCAGCATTCGTCGTGTGCTGAAAAAACTGGTCATGCCTCGCTAGTTTCTCTGCAATGTGCCTGAAAAACTCGGTGCTCATCCTAAACCGGCGACAAAAGTAGGACTCGGGGTATGTGGGATTTCCTCCCACAAAATAGTGCCTCATCAATCTGTTGTGGGCATCAATCCTATCCCTCCAAATTTTCTGCCGACCCATAACCGAACCACTGTGCTTCAGTTTTTTATTGATGTGCAAAGCTAGGATCATTGCAAGATCCTCCTCCTCTTCCATATCAAATTCTTCTTTGGAAGAATCATATGCCGAACTCATCTAAAATGTTCAAAACTAGGCTATAAACAACATGCAACAAAATTTATGTAAAAATGTGAAGTTGGAAGCAATACATACCTTGCGGGCACCAAGCGGTAGTGGGTGCCGGCGCTGCTCGTCAGAGGACTGCCCCGCGCGATGGGTGACGCTGACGAGAGAGAGAGAGGGGGAGGAAGTCACGGCCGCGCGGGAAGAGATTGGGGAAGCGCCGGAATGGTCGCCGGAAAAATGGGGGTGGCGAGGGCGGCGCGACTGGATGGGTAGGTGGAGTTTCGCACGAGCGCTCAAGAGTTCAGCGCGTGGGAGCGGGCGCAGCAAATAAGCGGCGCGCGATGGCGTTTCCTCCCCCGCGCTGAATTACATATGCCGCGCGCGCCGTTTTTGCGCGTCCGCTGGAGCGCCTGGAACGGTAGCGCGCGCTAAAATGACTACTTTTTCAGCATGGCGCCTATATAGCGCGGCTGTTGAAGATGCTCTAAACGCGGGGTTTGAAGAAATGCTCCAAAACAAATATTTGCGTTCTAAAACGCTATCGAGGATCATCCTAAACCTACCGATTCTCCTTTTCAGAATGAGTTTTTCCCCACTAAGGGACATTTGAGTTAGGGAGTGGCCTCACGACTAAGAGCATCTACATCTGGACTCGCCAAATCCGCCTCCTATACGCCCGCGGACGTTCTTGGACACGTTTGCGGACGCATCCAGACGATCCCTCATATTTTTCTTCGTGCATCCACATATCTCATATCCGGACTCTCAAATCCATACAAAACCATGGACATAGATCATTCGATAATAAATGTCACACATAAAAAAATACTCATAACGAACATAAAAAGGGTTTACATCAATTTTATTTGAAGTGCACAATCAATCATCCGCTTTTTAATTTCCATTCTGGGTCCATGTATGGTCCACAAGATCAGTGAGTAGTTGCTTGTGCACGTGATGATCTCGGAGATTATGATGCATGTGCAGAAAATTCATAAGCTCCATTGCATCTCGACCTTCAGGGATTTCAACTTATACTCCACATGTTTCAAAATTGTTGGTTTGGACTACACCATCACCCTCATCCTCGACGATCATATTGTGCAAAATAACACAACATGTCTCACATGGCATAAAGTTTCTTGTTCCCACATCATTGCAGCCCCACGAACAATTCCCCAACGCGCTTGCAGCACTCAAAAAGCACTCTCCACATCTTTCCGAGCTGATTCTGGCATTGTTACGAAGTGCTTTTGTTTTCTGTCATGTGGTTCAGATATGGTTTTCACAAATGCAGCCCACTGAGGATATATGCCATCGGTAAGATAGTGTCCCATGTTATAGTCTCAACCGTTGATGGTGTAGTTGCACGGATGTAATTCCCCGTTGCAAAGCCTCCTAAACATCGGAGATCGTTGAAGCATGTTGATGTCATTGTGAGAACATGATGTTCCAAAGAAAGCATGCCAAATCCATAAGTCATGTGATGCCACTTCCTCTAGTATGATGATGGCCTCTTTTGTGTGACCTTTGTACACTCCTCGCAAACCTTTGGGACAGTTTTTCCGTTGCCAATTCATGCAATCGATTGATCAGACCATTCCTGGAAACCCTATGACCTCTTCAATTGCCAACAACTTCTCTGTGTCCAGTGCATTTGGCTCTCTCAGACACTCTGCTCCAAACACCTCCACCACAGCACGAGCAAACTTGACAGTAGTTTTCAAGCATGTACTCTCCCTCATCCTGACCATCTCACCAACGACATCTGCCGCAATACCAAGTGCAAGCATCTTCATAGTAGCCGTGCACTTCTGCTTGGCAGAGAAATAAAGTGGACCGCAACAATCCCTTGTGAGCTTGAAGTAGTCATCGTGTGCCTCCACAATGCGCAAGAACAATGGTTTTGGGATGCGAAAATGACGACGAAAAAATGTATCAGCCGAGAAAGTTGATTTTGATTCAAAGTAATCCCTCTGCAGTAGGTTTGCTCAGGATACCCTATCCCGATTGATGACTCTTCTCCCTTTGATCGAGCCTTTAATTTTGAGAATGTGCTCCAATTTCCGGTCCATTTCCTATTGCATGTTCATGAGCATCATCATGTCCACTTCTTCGTCTGAATCCGATGGAACGAAGAGCTCATCTTGAATCAGTTGATCAAGCTCCGTCTGCCCATACTACTCGCCGGACGAAGCATCGGAATCCATCATTTCTCCTAAAAATTTGACCAACAAATCTGGTCAGACATTTTGTCGAACACATCTAGTGCAAGGCACATCCATAGAGTTGTCAGACGTACCGCGGTGTCTTCCAGGCCCGCAACGACGTCCCAAGCGGAGAGGTCGAGAGAGATGATCCGTTTGACCGAGTGGCTTGGGTGGCAGAGGCTACCAGGCGATGGAGCACGTGCGGCGACAGAGCTGCGAAACGGATGACGTGTGGAGGAAGAAGAGAGGAAAACAACAAATGGATCCGACAGTTCTACGGGGTGTATTTGGTGCAATCTGTGCTAGGGTCGGGATGTTGGGTCCGACGTGGCGGGCGTGCGAGGGCACACCTGGACTCCCCCATATCTACCCCATATTTGGACTGGAAATGGGGGGTGTCGGTCAGCCCGGGCGTTTGAGGACAGATTGAGAGGCCCATCTTGGTCGAATTTTTATGACCGAACAATGACCGGGCAGCCTACCCGAACGTTCAAGAAAGGTCTGAGGGGTCCGGCTATAGATGCTCTAAGGTTCTAGCTTTGCAATACCTTTCTATTTACCATGTTGTACACTTGTACTATAAAAAGATATTTTTATTGGCACAGTGTTTGACAAGACACTGTTAAATGTTGCTTTGTGTCACTTTGGTGACATATCAACAAATTGTTTAAACTTTGTTGAAAGGTTGACGATGATCAACCTATCAAACGGGGCTGACACTTTCAGTTGGAAGTCGAGGGGTCTTCACACTCAAATCCACATGCATGGCCCTCATTAATGATGGCGAACCTTCCCATCACAAATATATACAGATAATGAATGTTCCATTGAAAATATATAGCATATATATACCTAACTAAATAGTTGATACCAATACCTTGAGTTCTCTCAATATGCAAGCCTTCCACCTCATCAAATGTGTACCTCATCAAATGTGTCATGTCGGCATCCACTAACATTATTTCAACATGCAAGACTCCCACCAAGTGTGTCAAGTCAGAGTCCATTAACATTATTTTTCAGTCCAGTCAAACCATATCGACATGTTTATTTTTTGTCACTAGACATATATAGTACATTAGATAATCATTTAATTTGTTTACTTTCCAAAGATTGTGAAGTGCCTCGATTTAATTGTTGCAACTATACATCCATAGTCTTTATTCACATATAATGCATGATGGGGTTATAGTCCTAGGGTAGGGTCATAGGCCTGTCATGTAGGTCTTACCCAACGACTACCCCTCACAAAGGACAAGACCCTTAGTCAGTTCCGACTGAATTAAGGAGTCCCCATCATCCAATCGGTAACAGGTCCTCGACCATCCAGTCGGAGGTTAACATTCGGAGAATATCGAGTTAACCGACTGGATACCACTCGGTACATCGCAACCCCCCTGGAGGGAAACGGTCGTACGTTTTCGGGTGCATTTATTGGCATTTAAGGCGTACGTTACGTGTAACGTACGCATTCAATCCCCACTACTCCACCCCTGTACCGGAACCGTTGTGGAGGGCAGCGCACTCTATATAAGCCACCCTCCCCCACTGGTAGAGGGGTTAGCAACTCATTGTATTCCATATTTCCACTCGACAACAAGCTCCCTGAGCACTGAGACGTAGGGCTATTACCTCCACCGTAGAGGGGCCTGAACTCATACAACCTCACCGTAGCTAAGACTCTGCCCATCCTTTTCGTACCCTCCACATCTACTGTCAGGCTTATACCCACGACAGTTGGCGCCCACTGTGGGGCAGGCGTCTAAGCGACTTCCGGCGAGTTTGCGACTACTTCCTTTCGTCATGTCGTCCGGTGGAGATTCGAGCATAGGTCACCAGATCTTCTTCGGCGCTCTCTCCTTCATCGTCGATGATTCGGCGTGGCTTCGGGATGCGCCCCTCGACGTCGAGGCGCTTCCCCATCGCGGGGCTACGCACTTCCGTGCCGGCGCCCGCGACATTCTTCTTCTCCAGCATTCGGCTCCGGTGTCGACCTACACCGCCGTCGCGCGCCGCATCAAGCGGTCCCGCCGTCCACGGCTCCAGCGTTGGGTGCGACACGCCCAGGCGCGCCAGAACGCATCTTCACAAGTGGCGGTTCTTGAATCAGTTGTGGTTGCCCCGCCATCCCAGCGCTCGGGCTCGGTTTCGACTGAGTTTCCTTCCGAGTACGCAGGTCGCGGGCCTGCAGCAGAAGTACACATGGCCAATTCCCATGAAGACCCCCGTCAAGCTGGCCGGAACGAGCACAAGATCGGCGAAGCGTCCGGCGTGCGTCGTCCGCCTCGCCGTTCTGCCAGTCGGCACACTCGGCGGAGCAACGTGGAGCTGTTCGGCACACCCCTCCTCAACTTGGCTGCGGCTGCCAAGATAGTCGATTCCCTCCAGCCGACTGATTCAGAGGCTCGTAGAGGGATCGAGCAGATCCGAGCACTGTTGCACACGGCGCAGCAGCAGAATTCGACGGTCTCCCAGTCGAACAACAGGATCTACAATAGTTCTGTTCATGCGAATACGCATCGGTCAGTTCACAGCCCAGGTTCCCATCAGCGGCACAGAGGAGGCAGCCGTTCCATAAATCACGAAGATCGCAGCCGTTCATGCACCCCTCCGCGGGGTGGGCCCTACGGGCCCCGACATCATGATGATCGACGTTCAGTCGGTGACACTTACGACCCAAGGCCCGACGCAAGAGGGCATATTGCCCAGCGGAGGGTCGACAGGGGCCGAGCCCACCGCGATGGTCGCGATATTGACCGTCCGAGTGGAAGCAGGGCCATCGTTTCTGGCCCCGAGTGTTTCAGTCGAGCCATCCGTTCGGCTGACATCCCTCCCAACTTCCGATTGGCGACGGGAATTAACAAGTTTACAGGGGAGTCCAAGCCAGAAACGTGGCTGGATGATTACCGAGTGGCAGTCCAGATCGGAGGAGGAGACGACCATGTCGCCATGAAGCACCTCCCTCTGATGCTCGACGGCTCAGCGCGAGCGTGGCTGAACCAGTTGGCCCCCTCAAGCATCTACAGCTGGGCAGATCTAGCCCGGGTGTTCATCAGGACCTTCGAAGGGATGTGCAAGCGCCCTGCTGGCCTCGTGGAGCTCCAGCACTGTGTCCAGAAGCAGAATGAGCCCCTGCGCGACTTCATCCAGCGTTGGACAACTCTCTACCACACGGTGGAGAACGTCACCGAGCATCAAGCAGTCTGCGCCTTCAAGGCAGGAGTGCGGTACAGGGATCTGTACCTTAAGTTTGGCCGAACAGGCGACATCTCCATGAGCAAGATGATGGAGATAGAGACATGCTATGCAAATGGCGAAGAAGAGGACCGCATCCGAAGCGGCAAGCACAAAACAGTCGCTGAAGGAGACGGGGGCAACACTCGGAAGCAGAAGCAAAAAGCTCTGACCGCTCTGCAAGCAGAAGCTGCAGCCGTAACCAATGCCCAGTTCAAGGGCAAAGGGAAGGCTCAGTTCACCCCCAAGAAGAAGCAGTTCAATAACCCCATCCTGGACCAACCATGTCCGGTTCATACGAAGATGGACGAAGAGGGCAACCCCATATATGCGAAGCATACCACTCGACAGTGTCGCCTCCTGATCCAGGGGTTCAGCGAAGGGCAACCGAGTGAGAAGGACCATGAACAGGATGAGGAGGATAAGGAGGATCCGTTCCCCCAAGTCCATGCAACCCTGATGATTTTTGCTGACGTCGAAAGCAAGAGTCAACTGAAGCTGGTGAACAGAGAGGTGAACATGGCCACCCCTGCCAGCCCCAAGTTCCTCAAATGGTCTCAGACTGCGATCACCTTTGACCAGTCGGATCATCCAGCACACATACCCACCCCGAGGAGACAGGCTCTGGTCGTCGACCCGGTGGTAGAAGGAGTCCAACTGCGCAAAGTCCTCATGGATGGCGGCAGCGGCTTGAACATCATGTACGCCGACACACTCAAGGGGATGGGCATCCCGATGTCCAAACTCATCGAGAGCAGCATGCAGTTTCATGGAGTCATCCCTGGACGGAAGGCCAAGTCACTCGGCCAGATCGCGTTGGACGTCGTTTTCGGCTCCGACAAGAACTTCCGCAAGGAAAAGCTGACGTTCGAAGTGGTCGACTTCGAGAGCGCTTATCACGCAATTCTGGGTCGCCTAGCGTATGCGCGTTTCATGGCCCGTCCATGTTACGTATACCTGAAGCTGAAGATGCCAGGCCCGAAGGGTGTGATCACCATCACAGGCAATCGGCAGCGGGCTGAAGAGTTTCTGCAGCAGGGATCAAGAATCGCCGACCAGCAGATGGCCGTCCTCGAGCTAGACGAGTACAAGAAAACAGTCGACCCCGCCGACCTGATGCGCTCGAAGAAACCAGCTTTTGAGTCTGCGTTTCAGTCGGCGGGAGAGACGAAGAAGGTCAGCATCCACCCGACGGACGCCACTGCTGCCCCGATGAACATCTCCACCACCCTCGATCCTAAATAGGAAGCCGAGCTCAGCCAATTCCTCCGTGAGAACTCGGACATCTTCGCATGGAAACCCTCTGACATGCCAGGTGTACCCAGGGAGTTGGCTGAGCACCGACTGCATGTGGATCCTGCTTCTCGGCCCGTCCAAGAGCGCCTGCGCCGGTCCGCCGCGCACAAGAGGAAGGCAATCGGGGAAGAGGTGGCCAAGCTGCTGGCAGCCAACTTCATTCGCGAGGTTCACCACTCCGAGTGGCTCGCCAATGTTGTCATGGTGCCCAAGAAGGACAAGTCGCTCCGAATGTGCATCGACTTCAAACATCTCAACAAGGTCTGCCCGAAAGACCATTTTCTGCTCCCCCGCATAGATCAAATTGTCGATTCGACTGCGGGTTGCGAGCGTCTGTCATTTCTTGATGCCTACTCGGGCTATCATCAGATCCGTCTGTATGGTCCCGATGAGTTAAAAACAGCCTTCATCACCCCATTCGGGTGCTTCTGCTACATCACTATGCCATTCGGTTTGAAGAATGCAGGAGCTACCTTTATGCGCATGATCCAAAAATGTCTCCTCGACCAGATCGGTCAGAATGTGGAGGCATATATGGATGATATCGTAGTCAAGTCACGCAAAGGTTCCGACCTGCTGACTGACTTGGCAGAAACATTCACCAACCTTCGTAGGTACGATATCAAGCTCAACCCCGCCAAATGTTCATTCGGCGTTCCCAGCGGAAAGTTACTCGGTTTCTTCGTTTTCGAACGAGGGATCAACGTCAACCCCGAGAAGATCGGGACCATCGTCTGAATGGAGAGGCCGGTCAGAATACACGATGTCCAACGGCACACAGGTTGCCTAGCGGCCTTGAGCAGGTTCATCAGTCGACTCGGCGAGAAAGCGCTTCCTCTGTACCGACTCATGAAGAAATCAGATACCTTCGAGTGGACAGACGAAGCCCAAGTCGCGTTCGACGACCTCAAAGTCCTACTTTCCACCCAGCCGGTTCTTACTGCTCCGCTCAGTAAAGAGCCCCTTCTTCTGTATATCGCGGCTACAAATCAAGTCGTCAGTACTGTTCTTACAGTCGAACGAGAAGAAGAAGGCAAAGCATACAAAGTTCAGCGGCCAGTGTACTACGTCTCCGAGGTCCTGACTCCTTCCAAGCAGAGGTATCCCCACTATCAAAAACTTATTTACGGGATTTACATGACTGCGAAGAAGGTGGCCCATTATTTCCAAGACCACTCGGTGTCTATCGTTTCTGATGCTCCATTGTCGGAAATTCTCCACAATCGAGATGCGTCAGGCCGAGTGGCAAAGTGGGCGATGGAGATGCTGTACTGCGATATCAAGTTCGAGGCCAAGAAAGCTATTAAGTCTCAAGCTCTGGCTGACTTCATAGCAGAATGGGTAGAACAATAGCAACCGACCCACATCTTCTCGGCCCATTGGACAATGTTCTTCGATGGGTCGAAGATGTTGAATGGCTCCGGCGCTGGCGTTGTGATCATATCACCAAAGGGCGAAAAGCTCAAGTATGTGCTACAGATACACTTCGATTCCTCCAACAACGAGGCAGAGTATGAACCTCTCCTCTACGGGTTGCGTATGGCCATCTCACTCGGCGTCCGTCGCCTGATGGTCTACGACGATTCGGATTTGGTGGTCAATCAAGTGATGAAAGAGTGGGACGTCAAGAACCCCACCATGACTACATACTGCAAATGCAGTGAGGAAGCTTGAGAAGAAGTTTGAAGGTCTAGAGCTTCACCATGTTCCGAGACTGAAGAACCAAGCAGCAGATGAGTTGGCAAAACTCGGATCTACTCGGAGACCAGTCCCGAGTGATGTCTGCCTCGAGCACCTCCACCTTCCCTCAGTCAAAGAAGATCCTTTTACAGAGGAGCCGGTACAACCGAAGAGTTCAACGGATCCGACTGAAGTCGATGTACCTGCTGTGGTTGATCTGGTCATGGAGATTCTTTCTGTCGTCCCTGATTGGACTGTGCCGATCATTGCATATATCCTAAGGCAGGAACTACCAGAAGACGAAGTCCAGGCCAGGCAGATAGTCCGCAGGTCGAAGTCATTCACTGTCATTGATGGCCAATTGTACAAAGAAAGTATCTCAGGCGTTCTTCAACGATGCATCTCCCCAGAGGAGGAGCAGTTGATTCTGGAGGATATTCACTCGGGGACCTGCGGTCATCATGCTTCTTCGAGAGCAATCGTCGCCATAGCATTCAAGGCTGGTTTCTTCTGGCTGCAAGCTAACGAGATGGCTAGAGATATGGTTGACCAATGTGAGGGCTGCCAGTTCTACTCCAACAAGTCCCACAAGCCGACGTCTGCGTTGAAGACGATCCCTCTTGTGTGGCCGTTTGCAGTGTGGGGGTTAGATACAGTCGGCCCATTCAAGACAGGCCAAGGTGGATACACACATCTGTTGGTGGCAGTCGACAAGTTCACGAAATGGATCGAAGCCAAGCCCATCAAGAAGCTCGACGCCTCAACAGCCGTCAAGTTTGTCAGGGACATCATCTTCAGATTCGGTGTACCTCACAGCATAATCACGGACAACGGGACAAACTTTGATTCGGACAGATTCAAAGGATTCTGTACAAGCCAAGGTATCCGAGTGGACTTTGCTTCCGTGGCGCACCCGCAGTCCAATGGACAAGCAGAGCGGGTGAACGGACTTATCTTGCAAGGTCTGAAGCCCCGACTCCTGCGAGAGATAGGACATGCCGCTGGCGCTTGGGTTACCGAGCTACCTTCAGTGCTTTGGGGACTTCGCACAACCCCGAACAGATCTACAGGGCGATCACCGTTCTTCCTCGTTTATGGAGCAGAAGCGGTCCTTCCGAGTGACTTGCTTCACAATGCGCCACGAGTCGAACTCTTCTCTGAAGCTGAAGCAGAACAAGCAAGGCAAGACGGAGTGGATCTTTTAGAGGAGGAGCGCGAGATGGCACTGACTCGCTCAACCATTTATCAACAAGACTTGCCGCGTTTTCATGCGAGACACGTCAGGGGCCTTCATCATCTCCAAGGTGCTGAACAATGGGGCATACACACTCAACAACGTCGACAGGGAGACAGACGAACCGCGAGCATGGAACGGAGATCTCCTCAAGCGCTTCTACACGTGACCGTCGACTGAAGCAATGTAAAGAACAAGTATTGGTGAAATAATATAAAGCAGATTGAGTTTTTTGCAGGTTCAAAGTTCTTTCGCGGTCGTAGACTCCGGTCTCAAAAAAAAACTTATCTGCGATCCAGAATCGCCTAAGTATTAACCTTCTCCGAGTGTGCACTTCACGTCACACTCGGGGGCTTAGCTGCGATCCAGAATCGCCTAAGTATTAACCTTCTCCGAGTGTGCACTTCACGTCACACTCGGGGGCTTAGCTGCGATCCAGAATTGCCTAAGTATTAACCTTCTCCGAGTGTGCACTTCACGTCACACTCGGGGACTTAGCTGCGATCCAGAATCGCCTAAGTATTAACCTTCTCCGAGTGTGCACTTCACGTCACACTCGGGGGCTTAGCTGCGATCCAGAATCGCCTAAGTATTAAACTTCTCGGTGTGTGCACTTCACGTCACACTCGGGGGCTTAGCTGCGATCCAGAATTGCCTAAGTATTAACCTTCTCCGAGTGTGCACTTCACGTCACACTCGGGGACTTAGCTGCGATCCAGAATCGCCTAAGTATTAACCTTCTCTGAGTGTGCACTTCACGTCACACTCGGGGACTTAGCTGCGATCCAGAATCACCTAAGTATTAAACTTCTCCGAGTGTGCACTTCACGTTACACTCGGGGGCTTAGCTGCGATCCAGAATCGCCTAAGTATTAACCTTTTCCGAGTGTGCACTTAACGTCACACTCGGGGACTTAGGGAATTCCACGGACCCTCAATGAGGCTCATGTAGATGTCAAAACAACTACATGTTCACCAAGAAACGCCAAACAAAAACTCGAGTCAACATTGCAACACAAGAGCAAAAGAATTGATTCAAAGTTCAACCAAAGATAGTGGCTCGGTGTGGATCAAGCTTACCCACACCGAACCAAGAATGTGAAGGCCAACAACAGTGGCCATAGTTTCTTACAGATCCACACTCGGCATACCGAGGATAAAAGTGTTTTTTACGCTTCATATGGATTAACACCAGGACTGGAGGGCTCTACGAACGTGTCCAGAACAATACCGTCGGCGATGCGGGTGGCGCTTTCAAGGAAGGTTTCCATGAAGTCTTCGAATCGAAGTTTCTTCGTGTTGGCCACCTTCAACGTCTTCAACTTCTCCTCGCGCACCTCCTTGCAATGGACTCGGACCAGGGACAGAGCAACATCTGCACCACAACGAGCTGCAGATTTCTTCCACGACTGCACTCGGTTGGGAATTTCCTCAAGTCGGGTCATCAGGTTCTCCATCTCCTTCCGCGACTCATCTTCTGGCCAAAGCTCCTTGTCGATTCGGCCGACGACTTCTCTCAGTCGACCGATGAAAGGACCAACTTTGCCCACGCGGATGTGCGCACGGAGCAGATCCCGATTGGCGTCCTCGCCGAGTGGAACGTTCTCGAGAATCGACCGCTCCACGTCAGCTGCTTCAGCTTCAGCGTCAAAGCAAAAATCTGCGACAATAAGACAAGCAAACAATAAGCGCCGAGTGTGACCCGCATAACACAAGCACTCGGAAAAAGCAGGACTTACCAGCCAGCCGCGTCATCATCTGCCGAGCCCAGTCGCTGACGTATTTCTCCTGTGCTCTGCACCGTTTGTTCAGCACGTCCATCTGTCCCATCAGAGCAGTCCTTTGTTTCCCCATATTTTCAAGTTCTTCAGTCAACACCTTGTTCGCTTCACGCGCCTGCTCCAATGAGTTCTCTCGCCCCGCCAGAGCATCCTTCATGCCAGCTATTGCAAGCAGCGCCGCATCAAGCTCACCAACTAACTGATTCTTCTCCGACCTCAGAGTCTCATAGGCTGTTCTCATTTCACAAGTTTTCTGCCAGCAAACACCAAGGGACAATCAGAAAATCCAACAACAAAAGTCTAAGTTCTTCAGACCCCTGCCGACGCAAGCAGTCGACAGTGGCCTCGGGGACTACACCCAGTGGGTTCACTAAGAGTGACCCTACTGGCATGCAACTCAAGCAGGCCCTCCCTATTGAGATGCCTGTTACCACCTACGCCTACGAGGCCAATACTACCCGACCTGAGTATAAATTACTCTCGGGGACTCTTACAGTAAGTGCACTCAGAGTGCCACAACTACCCGCACTCGGTCATGTTATTTACAGACTTGACCAAAACAAAGACAGTATGTATAAAGACAACTGCCGGTGCAAGCACTCGACAGAAGTCTCGGGGACTACACCCACTGGGTTCACTCAGAGTGAACCCATTGCAAACATCAGATGCTATCCAAAAACACCCAGTGGGTTACAAGAGAAAAGTAAATACTTACTAGCCCACTTACTCTGATATCATCCCGCAGCTCCAAGCTCCGCTGGTACAAGGACGCGACGGAGTCGTAGGCCCTCTTGGCTTCTCCAGCCATCAGCTCCGCCTGCACCATGGCTCCCTTGGCCGCTCCCACCTGCTCCTCCGGGAGACCTGGATGTTGAACTCGACATTCGACGAGCCTGGCATCGTCGGAAGTTCATGAGGCATCCCAAGGTCCGCTCCAGTCGGCACCTCAACCACCAGCGCCGGTTCAGTCGGCGGCAGCGCCTCAGTCGGCGGCACGTCGGCGGTGAGAGCAGCAACAGGCGGAGCAGCCTCAAGAACGGGCTCCGCAGCCTGTTCAGCTCTCCCCTAATCGCCCTCATCCACGCAAATCGCCCCTGATAGACCGAACGATGCAAGGTCTCAGAAAAAGAAAGAGGCAGAACCTATGATAGAATAAAACACTCGAAGTCACTACAACGCACCTGGCTCGGACGAGACGATGTTGTCCGTGTCCATGGGGTCATCCTCCTGGCGCGCCGGAGAGGTGGCAGAAGTAGCGACTCTGTCGAGTGAAATCCATTCGACCAATGAACAGGAATTCACTCGGATATCAGAAGTAATTAGAAGATCGATACACTTACGTGGAGGTGTCGGGGACAGCAACCCTCATCCACGGCAGAACCTTCCGAGGTTTGGACCCACTCGGTTTGGCCGCCTTGGAAGGCTGACCCGCGGGCTCAGCGGCAGCATCCCTGACCCTCTTGGTGCTCCGAGCACTCGGGACCACCGGGGCAGTGGGCGGAGCACTCGAAGATGCTGGAGGGGCCGAGGGAACGGCAGGCTCGTGTCGGCGCTTGGTCCGATGCTCTGTTTGCGGAGGCGGCGAGTCTTGCTCTTCGTCTTCCTCCTCTTCCTCGCTAGTCTCTTCCTCCGACTCCCCGCTGTCGGAGACATATTCAGCGCTCTCCACGCTGCCTTCCTGGCTGCCTTCCTCCTCCTCGGCCGGGTTCCCGTTCGAGATGGGAGAAAACCAGTTGGTCCACTCCTACATAAAATTCAGTCGGCGACATCATACATCACACAGAGAGTCAAGCAAACGATAAGATTAAGACAGTTAGGAGCACTCGACAAGTGCTACTCACCTGATTCGGAGGAGGATTTTCCGCGCAGAAAGGCTTCACTCGCCGGGATCCTTTGGGATTCTCGCAGGGGCCTGTGATCTGGAGCACCCACGAGGTCACCCTCTCCTCAGTAACGCCCACAACGTTGGTCCGAGTGGAATCCTCGGGCCCCGTATAATGCCACATGGCGTGGTCGCGAGCCTGCAGGGTTTGGATACGCCGACCGAGGAAGACCTCCAGCAAGTCTATGCCAGTGACCCCCCTCCTAACGACATCTACAAGCGCCCCGACCAGAGGCTGGATGTCGTTCTTCTCCGCCCTCGTGAGGGCGAGTTGCTTAGGTGGGGCGGGCCGATCTAAGCTAAAGGGAGGCAGCCCTGTTGAAGCATTCAGACAGGCGATATCCTGGCAGTAGAACCACGTCGACTGCCAGTTCCTGACCGACTCACTTAGCTGGAGGGCAGGATAACAACTCCGACTCTTTTTCTAGAAACCTAGGCCCCCGCAGAGCTGGAGAAGATGTGTTTTATCATCCGACTGGCTGAGTCGTTTGATGGTTTGGGATCTAGCAGAAAATATGTGCTTGAATAGCCCCCAATGGGGAGGACAGCCAATGAAACACTCGCACAGGACTATAAAAGCAGAGAGATGGGCAATGGCGTTCGGGGGAAAGTGGTGAAGTTGTGCCCCGAAGTGATTCATGATGCCCTTGAAGAAAGGATGCGGGGGCAAGGAGAAACCTCGATAGACGTGGCTGAGCAGCAAGACGCGCTCCCCCTCCCGGGGCGCCGGCTCGACCTCGTTCTCCGCCGGCAGCCTCCAGGACTTGTGCACGATCATCCCGTGCTCACCCAGCTGCAGCAGATCCCCCTCCGTCACCGTGGAGGGGAGGAAGTCGCCTTGAATCCACCCCGCCGGCAGCGGTCGCTGCCGCCGCTGAGCAGGAGCCGCCGCCTTCCCCTTCTTCTTCCTCGCCTCCATCTTGCTGGTCTGACCCTTGGTCATGGCGGAAACTGCGAACCCGCGGGAGGAAGGAGGACGGAGGAGTGTGGAGGCGCTAGAGGTGGCGAGAGAGACGGAGCAGGCGAAGGCAGGAGATTCGGCGAGCGTAACGAAGAACCCTCGCCGCCGAGATTTAAGTAGGGTTCCGACTGGGTCGCTGGCAGGCGGGCCCGAAACCTTATCCCCCGACCCACCGCGGCGATATTAGTGGAGAGGTTGAAGGCACGAGAATCGAGGCGTCAGGCGCTACTCGAGCGTGATGGCGTCATCCCCGCTGAGCGCGCGGAACCCGAAATTTGAGATTCCGGAAAATCCACCGCTGTGAGTTGACCGGTCGCGTCAAAAGATGCCGCAGAAGCACTCGACTTCCGACAGTGTGTTTCGCGAGTACTTCCACTCGGATCGTTGGTCAGAAAAGATAGAATGGATTGAGGCAAGCAACGCCCAAGCCAAGCTCGCTCCAGTCGGATCCAAACTTCAAGCATCGCTTCGTCGTTTCAACCCCAATCCATTCGGGGACTAATTATGGGGTTATAGTCCTAGGGTAGGGTCATAGGCCTGTCATGTAGGTCTTACCCAACGACTACCCCTCACAAAGCACAAGACCCTTAGTCAGTTCCGATTGAATTAAGGAGTCCCCATCATCCAATCGGTAACAGGTCCTCGACCATCCAGTCGGAGGTTAACATTCGAAGGATATCGAGTTAACCGACTGGATACCACTCGGTACATCGCAACCCCCCTGGAGGGAAACGGTCGTACGTTTCCGGGTGCATTTATTGGCATTTAAGGCGTACGTTACGTGTAACGTACGCATTCAATCCCCACTACACCCCTGTACCGGAACCGTTGTAGAGGGCAGCGCACTCTATATAAGCCACCCTCCCCCACTGGTAGAGGGGTTAGCAACTCATTGTATTCCATATTTCCACTCGACAACAAGCTCCCTGAGCACTAAGACGTAGGGCTATTACCTCCACCGTAGAGGGGTCTGAACTCATACAACCTCGCCGTAGCTAAGACTCTGTCCATCCTTTTCGTACCCTACACATCTACTGTGAGGCTTATACCCACGACAATGCAAGTATGAAATATTTCTACTTTAAAAATATTAGCTTTGGATTTACATCTTTTCCTTCATACGTAACTCATTTGCAATTAATCTTTTATATTCCCATAGCAATCGTGCGGGAAAATTAGCTAATTCGTAAGTGTTTGGATTGTTAGGCCATCCTAACTAAAGATAACATAAAAGGGAAATTAGCTAGGATGCACCAAGTTTTGTCTTTGTGGTGACGAAGAGTCGATTCTTCATTGATTTCTTCACTGCCCAGTTGCTAAGTTAACCGTTCATGTAGCTTTTAATCTACCTACGTCGAGGAGTTGTACAAATATATTTGGAAACTGGTTAGTTGGGGTGCATCACGACTTGAAGTCCCATATCCGCGGAATTTGTGCTATTTTACTTTGAGCCATTTGAAACAGTCACAATGTTTGTATTTTTGACAGAATGAAACCTCCAAAAAAAATGTGTGCTACAAAATTTCAGGGCCGCCAACTAGATCGTCCATATGTGGCTGTTACTTCACACGGAGGAGGAGTCCGTATTTGATTGGCAAATGATACATCAGAATTTATTCAACCGATTTGATTGACGGCCTACAAATAGGATTTGTGATGCACAAGGCTCATTACTCTACTTCCTATTTATTTTCACCGTCCCATGGATAGTCATATGTGGATTTTTTATTGAATTCTAATGAACTCAGATAACTAAGTTGATATAATTAATAAAAGATTGTGTGCACCACTAATGCAGAGATTGATGGCGTCCTCCTCTTTCCAAAATAATAATTTGGATGCACGACTTTCCTATATACTATATTGCAAAAGAAAATCATTGTTAATAGTTCCATTATCATAGACCAAATGAAAATCCATGGATCCTAGATCAAGGCAGTTGGAAAATATCGTCAACAATTTTATTTGACCATCCGGAGCGATAGGGTTCTCTCCGAAGGAAATTATATTGTTTTAGAAGTATTTTTTCTTGTACCCGTTGGCCGTGAAATAGGGGCTCATTGCCACGAAATTCATGTCCTAGTTTTGGGTGAGGTGTATGTAATAGATTTTCTTACCCCTAAAAATGCAATAGATTTTTTTATCAGGGGGTATGTAATAGACTTTTAAATGTATGAATTAGATATACCCACTATTTCATAAAATATAGTGATTATTTGATTTTTTAAGTTAAACCCCGTGAACTTGAAATATATATATTTCCAAAATATATATTTCGTATTATACATATATATAATTTTATCTATAAACTTAATCAAAGTTTATGAAACCCGATTCTTGTGAAAACCAGTGTGTACTTATGGGACGCAGGTAGTGCACAACTTGTCTTCGTCTCGAATAATGTAGTTTTCAGCGAGAACGTATTGCTCACGAGCAAAGAAAAACTTAGAATTACCATATTGGAAAAGGAAATGCATGTTGGTAATACTGGTCTTTCTTTCCGAGAAACGAGAATGCATGTGCCGTGCTTGTTTTTAGTCGGTGCTATGGAAAGATCCGCTCGTCTGTCAAAACCATAAGCTCCAAACGCAATCATGCATCCTTCACACTATAACCAAAAACACGATATTCCCCGAAGTTTCTATTTTTTTGGATGTCTACAGGTCTTGCATTTTGGCACATGAAGGATCGGGGCCGCCCCATCATTACATAAGTATCATTTCAATGTTAGGTAAGCCACACGCCAAGACACAAATCACTGGCAGTTTTGGAGTATTGTAGCTTTGGTATGCATGCATGTGATGGGTGGATGGATTCAATTAGGCGTGGCCACATCTAAAAGAAACTAAAAAGTACCCTCTCATCCATAATAAACATTGTGGTTTTAGACGTCTATCTCTGACATGAAAACGGGACTAGGCCGGTGGTCACAATATATACACGTAAACGATTTTTTTCCTTTTCACACAATATAATTACAAATGCTTGCATATATGCACATACACCCATCCGTACAAGTACACACATGCCCTATTTCTACAAGCATCTTTCAGATACTGAACCGATACACCATTGACATATCTAGTCACCACATACACCTCATAGTCGATGAAAACATCTTCTCCTACCGAATGAACATCGTCCGAAAGACTGAAATACATTCAAAGGCTAATGTCAAGTCTAAGATGTCTAGCAAGATGATGACCCTTCCTCTCAGCCCCACGACATGACATTGTTGTTGCCTTGCCGTCGGAGTATAGCAGCGTTGTTGGAGACGAGATACGAGGTTTGAAGCACATTGAGCCGTGAGCATCGACATATGCATTGGCAAAGCTCTTTTTCTTAGTCCTAGTAGACGAAGCAAATGTGTAGCCTATTGTCGAAATAAGCCTGCCTCGGTGAGTGTTTGAATGCCTATCTAGGCGATGCTAGGCACCATAATACATAGTGGGCCTAGAGCGTATCTCCCCATCCGGAGGGAAAACACTCCGGTCGTAGACATATCTAGCACCATCACATACTATCCATTGTGCCCTAAAGCTATCTTTATAACTAAATCGGGAGCGTGCCTTGGTGCGAGGATATCGGTCCTAACGTTGTGATCGGGTATGTAGTGCTCAAGTTAGTTGGAAACCAGGTTTAACGTACACACTCACACAGGGTAACAAAAGAAAGAAAAGAAGAAGCATCCACATGTAATAGAAGTAAGACATTATGGAGTTCAATATTGACATGAGATTAAAAGGTTATATTAAGTTCAGTGCATTCATAAGACCATAAAAGATGACCACTCGACATTAAGTTTGATATATCAAAATTAAGGACAGTAAAATTGATGGGGTTATAGTTCTAGGGTAGGGTCATAGGCCTGCCCTGTAAGTCCTACCCAAGGACTACTCCTCATAAGGGACAAGGCCCTTAGTCAGTTCCGACTGAACTAAGGAGTTCCCATCATCCAGTCGGTAACAGGTCCTCGACCATCCAGTCGGAGACTAGCATTCGGAGAATATCAAACTAACCGACTGGATTCCACTCCGTACATCGTAACCCCCGTGGAGGGAAACGGTCGTACGTTTCCAGGTGCATTTATTAGCATTTAGGACGTACGTTACCTGTAACGTGGGCATTCAATCGCCACTACTCCACCCCTGTATCAGAACCGTTGTGGAGGGCAGCGCACTCTATATAAGCCACCCTCCCCCACTGGTACAGGGGTTAGCAAATCATTGTATTCCATATTCCACTCGACAACAAGCTCCCAGAGCACTGAGACGTAGGGCTATTACCTCCATCGTAGAGGGGCCTGAAATCATACAACCTCGCCGTAGCTGGGACTCTGCCCATCCTTTTCGTACCCTACACATCTACTGCCAGGCTTATACCCACGACAGTTGGCGCCCACCGTGGGGCCAGGCGTCTAAGCGACTTTCGGCGAGTTTGCGACTTCATCGTTTTGTCATGTCTTTCGGCGGAGATTCGAGCATGGGTCACGAGATCATCTTCGGCGCTCTCTCCTTCATCGTCGACGATTCGGCATGGCTTCGGGACGCTCCTCTCGACATCGAGGCGCTTCCCTACCGCGGGGCCACGCACTTCCGTGCCGGCGCCCGCGGCATTCTTCTTCTCCAGCAGTCGGCTCTGGTGCAGACCTACACCGCCGTTACGCGCCGCAACAAGCGGTCTCGCCGTCCGCGGCTCCAGCGTTGGGTGCAACACGCCCAGGCGCGCCAGAACGCATCTTCACAAGTGGCGGTCCTAGAGTCGGTTGTGGTTGCCCCGCCATCCCAGCTCTCTGACTCGGTTCCGACTGAGTTTCCTTCCGAGTACACGGGTCGCGGGTCTGCAGCAGAAGTACACATGGCTAACTCCCACGAAGATCCCCGTCAAGCTGGCCGGAATGAGCACGAGATCAGCGAAACGTCCGGCGCGCGTCGTCCGCCTCGCCGTTCTGCCAGTCGGCACACTCGGCAGAGCAACGTGGAGTTGTTCCGCACACCCCTCCTCAACTTGGCGGCGACTGCCAAGATAGCCGATTCCCTTCAGCCGAGTGATTCAGAGGCTGGCAGGGGGATCGAGCAAATCCGCGCCCTGTTGCACACGGCGCAGCAGCAAAATTCGGCGGTCTCCCAGTCGCACAACAGGATCCACAATAGTTTTGTTCATGCGAATACGCATCGGTCAGTTCACAACCCCGGTTCTCATCAGCGACACACGGGAGGCAGCCGTTCCATAAACCTCGAAGATCGTCGCCGTTCACACACCCCTCCGCGGGGTGGGCCCTATGGGTCCCGACATCATGATGATCGGCATTCAGTCGGTGACACTTATGACCCAAGGCCCGACGCGAGAGGGCATATCGCCCAGCGGAGGGTCGACAGGGGCCGAGCCCACCGCGATGGTCGCGATATTGACCGTCCGAGTGGAAGCAGGACCATCGTTTCTGGTCCCGAGTGTTTCAGTCGAGCCATCCGTTCGGCTGACATCCCTCCCAACTTCCGATTGGCGACGGGAATTAGCAAGTTTACAGGAGAGTCCAAGCCAGAAATGTGGCTGGATGATTACCGAGTGGCAGTCCAGATCGGAGGAGGAGACGACCATGTCGCCATGAAGCACCTCCCTCTGATGCTCGACGGCTCGGCGCGAGCGTGGCTGAACAAGTTGGCTCCTTCAAGCATCTACAGTTGGCCAGATCTGGCCCGAGTGTTCATCAGGACCTTCGAAGGGACGTGCAAGCGCCCTGCGGGCCTCGTGGAGCTCCAACATTGCGTCCAGAAGCAGAATGAGCCCCTGCGTGATTTCATTCAGCGTTGGACAACTCTCTACCACACGGTGGAGAACGTCACAGAGCATCAAGCAGTCTGCCCGTTCAAGGCAGGCGTGCGGTACAGGGATTTGTACCTGAAGTTCGGCTGAACAGGCGACATCTCCATGAGCAAGATGATGGAGATAGCGGCTCGCTATGCAAATGGTGAAGAACAAGACCGCATCCGAAGCGGCAAACACAAGACAGTCGGCGATGGAGATGGGAATAACACTCGGAAGCAGAAGCAGAAAGCTCCGACCACTCCGCAGGCAGAAGCTGCAGCCGTAACCAATGCCAAGTTCAACGGCAAAGGGAAGGCTCAGTTCACCCCCAAGAAGAAGCAGTTCAATAATCCCATCCTGGACCAACCATGTCCGGTTCGTACGAAGATTGATATAGAGGGCAACCCCATTTATCCGAAGCATACCACTCGACAGTGTCGCCTCCTGATCCAGGGGTTCGGCGAAGGGCAACCGAGTGAAAAGGACAATTAACAGGATGAGGAGGATAAGGACGATCCGTTCCCCCAAGTCCATGCAACACTGATGATTTTTGTTGACGTTGAGAGCAAGAGTCGACTGAAGCTGATGAACAGGGAGGTGAACATGGCCACCCCTACCAACCCCAAGTTCCTCAAATGGTCTCAGACTGCGATCACCTTTGACCAGTCGGATCATCCGGCACACGTACCTACCCCAGGGAGACACGCTCTAGTCGTCAACCCGGTGGTGGAAGGAGTCCGACTGTGCAAAGTCCTCATGGACGGCGGCAGAGGCTTGAACATCATGTACGCGAACACTCTTAAGGGGATGGGCATTCCAATGTCCAAACTCAGCGAGAGCAGCATACAGTTCCATGGAGTCGTCCCTGGACGGAAGGCCAAGTCACTCGGCCAAATCGCGTTGGACGTCGTTTTCGGCTCCGACAAGAACTTCCGCAAGGAAAAGCTGACGTTCGAGGTGGTGGACTTCCAGAGCGCTTACCACGCAATTCTGGGCCACCCAGCGTACGCATGTTTCATGGCCCGTCCGTGTTACGTATACCTGAAGCTGAAGATGCCAGGCCCGAAAGGTGTGATCACCATCACGGGCAATCGACAGCGGGCCGAGGAGTGTCTGCAGCAAGGATCAAGAATCGCCGACCAGCAGATGGCCGTCCTCGAGCTCGACGAGTACAAGAAAACAGTCGACCCCGCTGACTTGATGCACTCGAAGAAGCCAGCTTCGGAGTCTGCATTCCAGTCGGCAGGAGAGACGAAGAAGGTCAACATCCACCCGACGGACGACACTGCTGCCCCGACGAACATCTCCACCACCCTCGATCCTAAATAGGAAGCCGAGCTCACCCAATTCCTCCGTGAGAACTGGGACATCTTCGCATGGAAACCCTCTGACATGCCAGGTGTACCCAGGGAGTTGGCTGAGCACCGACTTCATGTGGATCCCACTGCTCGGCCTGTCCGAGAACGCCTGCGACGGTCCGCCACGCACAAGAGGAAGGCAACCGGAGAAGAGGTAGCCAAGCTTTTGGCAGCCAACTTCATTCGCGAGGTTCACCACTCCGACTGGCTCGCCAATGTTGTCATGGTTCCCAAGAAAGACAAGTCGCTCCGAATGTGCATTGACTTCAAGCACCTCAATAAGGTCTGCCCGAAACACCATTTTCCGCTCCCCCACATCGATCCAATTGTCGATTCGACTGCGGGCTGCGAGCGTTTGTCATTTCTTGATGCCTATTCGGGCTATCATCAGATCCGTCTGTATGGCCCCGATGAATTAAAAACAGTCTTCATCACCCCATTCAGGTGCTTCTGCTACATCACTATGCCATTCGGTTTGAAGAATGCAGGAGCTACCTTCATGCGCATGATCCAAAAATGTCTCCTCGACCAGATCGGTCAGAATGTGGAGGCGTATATGGATGATATCGTATTCAAGTCACGCAAAGGTTCCGACCTGCTGACTGACTTGCCAGAAACATTCGCCAACCTTCGTAGGTACGATATCAAGCTAAACCCCGCCAAGTGTTCATTCGGCGTTCCCAGCGGAAAGTTACTTGGTTTCTTCGTTTCCGAACGAGGATCGATGTCAACCCCGAAAAGATCGGGACCATCGTCCGAATGTAGAGGCCGGTCAGAATACACGATGTTCAACGGCTCACAGGTTGCCTAGTGGCTTTGAGCAGGTTCATCAGTCGACTCGGCGAAAAGGCGCTTCCTTTGTACTGACTCATGAAGAAATCAGATACTTTCGAGTGGACAAATGAAGCCCAGATCGCATTTGACGACCTCAAAGTCCTACTTTCCACCCAGCCGGTTCTTACTGCTCCGCTCAGTAAAGAGCCCCTTCTTCTGTATATCGTGGCTACAAATCAAGTCGTCAGCACTGTTCTTACAGTCGAGCGAGAAGAAGAAGGCAAAGCATACAAAGTTCAGCGGCCAGTGTATTACGTCTCCGAAGTCCTGACCCCTTCCAAGCAGAGGTATCCCTACTATCAAAAACTTATATACGGGATTTACATGACTGCGAAGAAGGTGGCCCATTATTTCCAAGACGAGTCGGTGTCTTTCGTTTCTGATGCTCCGTTGTCGGAAATCCTCCACAATCGGGACGCATCGGGCCGAGTGGTGAAGTGGGCAATGGAGATGTTGTACTGCGATATCAGGTTCGAGGCCAGGAAATCTATTAAGTCTCAAGCTCTGGCTGACTTCATAGCAGAATGGGTAGAACAACAGTAACCGACCCACATCTACTCGGCTCATTGGACAATGTTCTTTGATGGGTCCAAGATGTTGAATGGCTCCGGCGCTGGCGTTATGATCATATCGCCAAAGGGCGACAAACTCAAGTACGTGCTACAGATACACTTTGATTCCTCCAACAACGAGGCAGAGTATGAAGCTCTCCTCTACGGATTGCGCATGGCCATCTCACTCGGCGTCCGTCGCCTGATGGTCTACGGTGATTCGGATTTGCTGGTCAATCAAGTGATGAAGGAGTGGGATGTCAGGAACCCCACCATGACTACATACTGCAATGCGGTGAGGAAGCTCGAGAAAAGGTTTGAAGGTTTGGAACTTCATCACGTTCCGCGACTGAAGAACCAGGCAGCTGATGAGTTGGCAAAACTCGGATCCACTCGGAGACCAGTCCCCAGTGACGTATGCCTCGAGCACCTCCACCTCCCCTCAGTCAAAGAAGATCCCTTCACAGAGGAACTAGTACAACCAAAGAGCTCCGCAGATCCGACTGAAGTCGAAGTCCCTGCTGTGGTTGGTCTGATCATGGAAGTTCTTGCCATAATCCCCGAGTGGACTGTGCCATTCATTGCATACATCCTGAGGCAAGAATTACCAGAAGGCGAAGTCCAAGCCAGACAGATCATCCGCAGGTCAAAATCCTTCACTGTCATTGACGGCCAGTTGTACAAGGAAAGCATTTCAAGCGTCTTTCAACGATGCATCTCCCCTGAGGAGGGACAGTTGATCCTGGAAGAAATTCACTCGGGAACCTGTGGTCATCACGCCTCTTCAAGAGCAATTGTCGCCAAAGCGTTCAGAGCTGGCTTCTTCTGGCTGCAGGCGAACGAGATGGCTAAAGATATGGTCGACCGATGTGAAGGATGTCAGTTCTACTCCAACAAGTCCCACAAGCCAACATCTGCGTTGAAGACTATCCCCCTTGTGTGGCCGTTTGCAGTATGGGGATTAGATACAGTCGGTCCATTCAGGACATGCCAAGGAGGATACACACATCTGTTGGTGGCAGTCAACAAGTTCAAAAAATGGATTGAAGCCAAGCCCAGCAAGAAGCTCGACGCCCTAACAGCCATGAACTTTGTCACGGACATCATCTCCAGATTCGGTGTGCCTCATAGCATAATCACGGACAACGGAACAAACTTTGACTCGGACAGATTCAAAGGTTTCTGTGCAAGCCAAGGTATCCGAGTGGATTTTTCCTCCGTGGCGCATCCTCAATCCAATCGACAAGCAGAGCGGGCGAATGTACTTATTCTGCAAGGTTTGAAGCCCCGACTCCTGCGAGAGGTGGGACATGCCGCTGGCGCATGGGTCACCGAGCTACCTTCAATGCTTTGGGGTCTGCGTACAACCCCGAACAGATCTACAGGGCGATCACCGTTCTTCCTCGTCTACGGAGCAGAAGCAGTCCTTCCGAGTGACTTAGTTCACAACGCTCCACGAGTCGAACTCTTCTCCGAAGCTGAAGCGGAACAAGCAAGGCAAGACGGAGTGGACCTTCTAGAGGAGGAGCGCGAGATGGCACTGACTCGCTCAACCATTTATCAACAAGATCTACGGCGTTTTCATGCGCGACACGTCAGGAGTCATACGTTCCAAGCAGGCGACCTGGTGCTACGAGTGGATCAGCAAAGACCTCACAAGTTAGCTCCTGCCTGGGAAGGACCCTTCACCATCTCCAAGGTGCTAAACAATGGAGCATACAGACTCTACAACGTCGACATGGAGACAGACGAGCCGCGAGGATGGAACGGAGATCTCCTGAAGCGCTTCTACACGTGACCGTCGACTGAAGCAATGTAAAGAACAAGTATTGGTGAAATAATATAAAGAAGATTGAGTTTTTGCAGGTTCAAAGTTCTTCCGCGGTCGCAGACTCTGGTCTCAAAAAAAAAAACTTAGCTGCGATCCAGAATCGCCTAAGTATTAACTTTCTCCGAGTGTGCTCTGAACGTCACACTCGGGGACTTAGCTGCGATCCAGAATCGCCTAAGTATTAACTTTCTCCGAGTGTGCACTTAACGTCACACTCGAGGACTTAGGTGCGATCCAGAATCGCCTAAGTATTAACTTTCTCCGAGTGTGCACTGAACGTCACACTCGGGGACTTAGCTGCGATCCAGAATCGCCTAAGTATTAACTTTCTCCGAGTGTGCACTTAACGTCACACTCGGGGACTGAGCTGCGATCCAGAATCGCCTAAGTATTAACTTTCTCCGAGTGTGCACTAAACGTCGCACTCGGGGACTTAGCCGCGATCCAGAATCGCCTAAGTATTAACTTTCTTCGAGCATGCACTTAACGTTAGACTCGGGGACTTAGCTGCGATCCAGAATCGCCTAAGTATTAACTTTCTTCGAGTGTGCACTTAACGTCACACTCGGGGACTTAGCTGCGATCCAGAATCGCCTAAGTATTAACTTTCTTCGACTGTGCACTTAACGTCACACTCGGGGACTTAGCTGCGATCCAGAATCGCCTAAGTATTAACTTTCTTCGAGTGTGCACTTAACGTCACACTCGGGGACTTAGCTGCGATCCAGAATCGCCTAAGTATTAAATTTCTTCGAGTGTGCACTTAACGTCACACTCGGGGACTTAGCTGCGATCCAGAATTGCCTAAGTATTAAATTTATCCGAGTGTGCACTTAACGTCACACTCGGGGACTTAGCTGTGATCCAGAATCGCCTAAGTATTAACTTTCTTTGAGTGTGCACTTAACGTCACACTCGGGGACTTAACTACGATCCAGAATCGCCTTAGTATTAACTTTCTTCGAGTATGCACTTAACGCCACACTCGGGGACTTAGCTGCGATGCAGAATCGCCTAAGCATCCAGATGCCTTCGACTGTATCCTACAGGTACACTCGGGGCTCAACAGACCCTCATTGAGGCTCATGTGGATGTCAAAACAACTGACAACTACATGAGTAGCAGACCCTCATTGAGACTCATGTGGATGTCAAAACAACTGAAACTACATGAGTAGCAGACCCTCATTGAGGCTCATGTGGATGTCAAAACAACTGACAACTACATGAGTTGCAGACCCTCATTGAGGCTCATGTGGAGGTCAAAACAACTGACAACTACATAAGTTGCAGACCGTCATTGAGGCCCATGTGGATGTCAAAACAACTGACAACTACATCAGTACCAACTCGCCCCGAGTGCGACATGATAGTCGCACTCGACACACTAGCTGCGATCCCGTATCGCCCAAGTACTCTTTGACCTTCGAGTACGTCCTACCGATCCACTCGGTGATCTTACAGATCCAATCGGAAATTCCACAGACCCTCAATGAGGATCATGCAGATGTCAAGACAACTGACATGTTCCGAATGTTTGCCTTTGGCTTCACCAAGAAACGCCAAACAAAAACTCGAGTCAAAATTGCAACAGAAGAGCAAACGATTTGATTCAAAATTGAAGTTCACCTAAAGATAGTTCACTCGGTGCGGATCAAGCTTACCCGCACCGAAACAAGAATGTGATGGCCAACAGCAGTGGCCAAAGTTTCTTACAAATCAACACTCGGCATACCGAGGATAAAGTTTTCTTACGCGTCGTCTGGATTGGCGCCAGGACTGGAGGGCTCCACGAAGGTGTCCAGGTCGATTCCGTCGGCGATGCGGGTGGCACTTTCAAGGAAGGTTTCCATGAAGTCTTCGAATCGAAGTTTCTTCGTGTTGGCGACCTTCAACGCTTTCAGCTTCTCCTCGCGCACCTCCTTGCAATGCACTCGGACCAGGGACAGAGCAACGTCTGCACCACAGCGAGCCGCAGATTTCTTCCATGACTGCACTCGGTTGGGGACCTCCTCCAGTCGACTCATCAAGTTTTCCATCTCCTGCCGCGACTCATCTTCAGGCCAAAGCTCCTTGTCGATCCGGCCGACGACTTCTCTCAGTCGACCGATGAAAGGACCAACTTTGCCCACGCGAATGTGCGCTGCGAGCAGGTCTCGATTGGCGTCCTCGCCGAGTGGAGTGTTCTCGCGAATCGACCGCTCCACGTCAACTGCTTCAGCTTCAACGTCCATGCAAAAATCTGCAAACACAGGGCAAGCAAACAATAAGCGCCGAGTGTAACGCACGTACCACAAGCACTCGGAAAAACATGACTTACCACCCAGACGCGTCATCATCTGCCGAGCCCAGTCACTGACGTATTTCTCCTGCGCTCTACACCGTTTGTTCAGCAAATCCATTTGTCCCATCAGCGCGGACCTTTGCTTCCCCATCTTCTCGACTTCAGCAGTCAGTGCCTTGTTCGCTTCACGAGCCTGCTCCAGCGACTACTCTCGTTCCCCCAGAACCTCCTTCATTCCAGCCATTGCAATCAGTGCCGCATCCAGCTCACCGGCAAACTGAACCTTTTCCGCCCTAAGAGTCTCATATGTTGTCCCCATCTCGCAAGTTTTCTGCCAGTCGGCGCCAAGAGACGATCAGACAAATCAAACAATAACAAGTCCAAGTTCTTCAGACCCCTGCCGACGCAAGCAGTCGACAGTGGTCTCGGGGACTACACCCAGTGGGTTCACTAAGAGTGACCCCACTGGCATGAAACTCAAATAGGTCAGCCCTATTGAGCTACATGACAACACCTAAGCCTGTGAGGCTAATACTACCCGACCTGAGTAAAATTACTCTCGGGGACTCTTACAGTAGGTGTACTCCGAGTGCCCCAACTGTTAGCAGTCGACCATATTATTTACGAATACGAACAAGTCAAAGACAATATGCATAAAGACAACTGCCGGTGCAAGCACTCGACAGAAGTCTCGGGGACTACACCCACTGGGTTCACTCAGAGTGAACCCATTGCAAACATCATACGGTATCCGAGCACACCCAGTGGGTTACAAGAGAAAAGTAATTACTTACTAGCCCACTTACTCGGATATCGTCCCGCAGCTCCAAGCTTCGCTGGTACAAGGAGGCGATGGAGTCGTACGCCTTCTTGGCTTCTCCCGCCATCAGCTCTGCCTGCACCATGGCCCCCTTGGCCGCTCCCACCTGATCCTCCGAGAGGTGCTGGATGTTGAACTCGACATTTGACGGGCCTGGCATCGTTGGAAGCTCCCTGGGCATCCCAAGGCCCGCTCCAGTCGGTTCAGCAGCCACCAGCGCCTCCTCAGTCGGCGGCATCGCTTCAGTCGGCGGCACGTCCGCGGCGAGAGCAGTAACTGGCGAGACAGCCTCAAGGACAGGCTCTGCAGCTGGCTCAGGTCTCTCCTGGTCACCCTCGTCCACATAAATCGCCCCTGCCAGACCGAACGGCACGAGATCTCAGAAAAAGAAAAGGGCAAGACCGAAGACAGAATTCGCGATGTGATAATATAAAACTCTCGAAATCGCTACAACGCACCTGGCTGGGACGAGACGACGTTGTCCGCGTCCATGGGATCATCCTCCTGGCGCGCCGGAGAGGTGGCAGAGGTGGCAACCCTGTCGAGTGAAATTCATTCGACCATCAAACAGGAGTTCAACCGAATATCAGAAGAAGTTAGAGGAACAGTGCACTTACGTCGAGGTGACGGGAACGACGACCCTTATCCGCGGCAAAGCCTTCCGAGGTTTAGACCCACTCGGTTTGGCCACCTTGGAAGGTTGACCCACAGGCTCAACAGCAACGTCCCTGGCCCTCTTGGTGCTCCGAGCACTCGGAACCACGGGAGGAGCAGGCGGAGCACTCGAGGATGCCGGAGGGGCCGAGGGAACCGCAGGTTCATGTCGGCGCTTGGTCCGGTGCTCTGGCAGCAAAGGCGGCGAGTCGTGCTCTTCGTCTTCCTCCTCTTCTTCACCAGATTCCTCCTCCATCTCCCCACTGTCGAAGACATACTCGCCGCTCTCCACACTGCCCTCCTGGCTGCCTTCTTTCTCCTCCTCGGCCGGGTTCCCGTTCGAGACAGGAGAAAACCAGTTGGTCCACTTCTGCATAAAATACAGTCGGCGACATCAGACGACAGGCAGAGATTCAAGAAAGCGGTAAAACTAAGACATATATGTGCACTCGACAAATGGTACTCACCTGGTTCGGAGGAGGATTGTCCGCGCTGAAAGCCCTTATTCGCCGAGACCCTCTGGGGTTCTCACAGGCGCCTGTGATCTGGAGCACCCACGACGCCACCTTCTCCTCGGTCACGCCCAAGACGTTGGTCCGAGTGGAGTCCTCGGGACCCGTGTAGTGCCACATGGCGTGGTCGCAAGCCTGCAGTGGTTGTATGCGCCGACCAAGGAAAATCTCCAGCAAATCTATGCCGGTGACTCCCCTTCTGACGACGTCTACGAGTGCGTTGACCAGAGGCTGGATGTCGATCTTCTCCGCCTTCGTGAGCGCAAGCTGCTTAGGCGGAGCGGGACGATCTAAGCTAAAGGGAGGCAACCCTGTCGTGGCATTCGGGCAGGCAATGTCCTGGCAGTAGAACCACATCGACTGCCAGTTCCTAACCGACTCACTCAGCTGAAGGGCAGGATAACTACTCTTACTCTTCTTCTGGAAACCTAAGCCTCCGCAGAGCTGAAGAAGGTGTGTCTTATCATCCGACTGGCGAAGTCGTTTGATAGTTTGGGATCTAGCAGAGAAAATATGTTTAAACAACCCCAATGGGGGGACAGCCGATGAAGCACTCGCACAGGACGATGAAAGCAGAGAGATGGGCTATAGCATTCGGGGGAAAGTGGTGAAGCTGCGCCCCAAAGTGGTTCATAATGCCCTTGAAGAAAGGATGCGGGGGCAGAGAGAAACCTCGATATACATGGCTGAGCAGCAGGACCCGCTCCCCCTCCCGGGGCGCCGGCTCGATCTCATCCTCCGCCGGCAGCCGCCACGACTTGTGCACGATCATCCCGTGCTCCACCAGCTCCAGCAAATCCCCCTCCGTCACCGTGGAGGGGAGGAAGTCTCTTTGGATCCACCCCGCCGGCAACGCACGCTGCCGCCGTTGAGCAGGAGCAGCCGCCTTCCCCTTCTTCTTCTTCGCCTCCAGCTTGCTGGTCTGTCCCTTGGTCATGGCGGAAGCTGAGGGTCCACGAAGGAGAGGGAAAAGGAAGAAGCTTGGGTGCGCAGGAGAAGGCGAGAGGAGCGGAGCAAGCAAAGGCAAGAGATCCGGCGAGCGCAACGAGAAAACCCTCGCCGCCGAGGTTTAAGTAAGGTTCCGACTGGGTCACTGGCAGGTGGCCCCAAAACCTTATCCCCCGACAAACCGCGGCGATATCAGTGGAGAGGATAAAGGCGCGAGAATCGAGGCGTCAGGCGCTACTCGAGCGCGATGGCGTCATCCCCGTTGAGCGCGCGGTAACCGAAATTTGAGGATCCCAGAAAATCCGCCGCTGTCAGTTGACTTGTCACGTCAAGAGATACCCTGGAAGCACTCGATTTCTCACAGTTTGTTCCACAAAGATTTCCACTCGGATCGTTGGTCAGAAAAGATAAAATGGATCGAGGCAAGCAACGCCAAAGTCACATCCGGTCCAGTCGGATCCAAACTTCAGGCATCGCTTCGTCGTTCCAACCCCAATCCATTCGGGGACTAATGATGGGGTTATAGTACTAGGGTAGGGTCATAGGCCTGCCCTGTAAGTCCTACCCAAGGACTACCCCTCATAAGGGACAAGGCCCTTAGTCAGTTCCTACTGAACTAAGGAGTTCCCATCATCCAGTCGGTAACAAGTCCTCGACCATCCAGTCAGAGACTAGCATTCGGAGAATATCAAACTAACCGACTGGATTCCATTCCGTACATCGTAACCCCCCTGGAGGGAAACGGTCGTACGTTTCCAGGTGCATTTATTAGCATTTAGGACGTACGTTACCTGTAACGTAGGCATTCAATCGCCACTACTCCACCCCTGTATCAGAACCGTTGTGGAGGGCAGCGCACTCTATATAAGCCACCCTCCCCCACTGGTACAGGGGTTAGCAAATCATTGTATTCCATATTCCACTCGACAACAAGCTCCCAGAGCACTGAGACGTAGGGCTATTACCTCCACCGTAGAGGGGCCTGAACTCATACAACCTCGCCGTAGCTGGGACTCTGCCCATCCTTTTCGTACCCTACACATCTACTATCAGGCTTATACCCACGGCAAAAATTGAACCACTTTCCAGCCCTCTCACGCACTAAGTAATTTTGGTCACTGGATTAGTCTTCGAATCATTTCGGCCATGAGATATCCGTGTAATCCCGTTTTACCAGCTAACTAGGCCAACTGACCTTGAGGGAGCTACTCTCGTGGAAAAATCGGTTGCTTCCGCTTAATTGGGCCTTGTGAGCACATTAAGGACAGTAAAATTGAACCACTTTCCAGCCCTCTCACGCACTAAGTAATTTTGGTCATTGGATTAGTTTTCGAATCATTTCGGCCATCAGATATCCGTGTAATCCCGTTTTACCAGCTAACTAGGCCAACTGACCTTGAGGGAGCTACTCTCGTGAAAAAATCGGTTGCTTCCGGTTAATTGGGCCTTGTGAGCACATGTAGCATCGGGTAAACATTGAGGTAGGCCTTCTGTGCAGTTTCATCCCCTCCTCTATGGATGCACGGGTTGGAGAAAAACTAAGAGCATCTCTAGCACATAGCAGAAAAGGGTCGAACCTGTAAAATTCCGGCGAGTATATGGGTTTGATCCGTTTTTGTGGTCAGAACAGACCCATAGCACGCGTTCGGCCCGTAAAAGTTTTACCACGGCCAGCAAAAAGACCCTTCGAGCCGGCATATATGCAGTTTTACAATGCATTTACGGGTCGAACCCTAACCTCTGCCGCCGAAGCTCCGCCGCGATTCAACCCCCACTCGGCCCTAATTTCTCGCCGTCGGCGAGACAAAAAAAACATCACCGGGCTGTCGCGACCATGGACGACCATGGAAATGAAGGGGATGACGTCGAGTGCCGTCATCGCCGCGTCTCCGATGCGGCACGGAGCGGGGATCCCATAGGTGGCTGAAGTATGGCCTCCGGCCGCCGCTGGCTTTCGAGCGCCGCGAGCTCGAGGAGTACGAGCACGAGCTCGCGGCTCGACGCATCGGCTCCTCCGGTTCCTCTGCTGCTGTGAGTTCGTCCCCAGGCGCCTCGTCCCCGCGGGCCATAACTCCGGTGAAGAGAAGGGCGGAGGAGCTCGGGCCGCTCGCCGTCAAGCTCGAGGATGACGCCGACGAGCTGTGTGGAGGGGTCATCATCCCCAAGGATTACCTCCAGCCGGGGCAGGAGGATCACCTCATGTGTGCCATCATGGAGCGCTCGGTGAGGGAGGCGGCCGAGGAAGCCGCGCGCAACCGCCGCGAGCTCGAGACCGAGCAGATCTTCCTGGAGCAAGGGGTCACGATATCGCACGCGAGCGCATCTAAGGAGGCAGACCTGCGTGTCTTGAAGGCCGAGCAGGACAAAGATCTGGATCGACCTCGACTCCACCTCCAACGAGGAGTAAGCTCCTCCGGCTCCTCCGCCGCGCCGTCGTCGCTGCACTCATCGTTTTTGGTAGCATTGGCTCGGGTACGCTGCACGACACACAGACCCCCCTACGTAGTAGTAGTATGACGAACTAATGTAGTTTGATGAAGAACTGATATAGTTTTTGCAAGAATCATGATATATTCGATGAATGATGTTGTAGTTGCTTCCCGCGAACACTTTTTTTCTTCAAATTTTACAGTTTCATATACGGGGTCTGTTCTGCAGCGCAACATTTTGCCCAGCAAAACCCCACTTTGTCGAACTGTAAAATGCGTTTGCAGATCGTGTTTTTACTGTATCTGCTAGAGATTCTGTGAGTAGCGGCACCGCCCATGTCGATCCTTCCCTTCGCTCTACTTTCCCTACTCCTCACCCAGGTGGTCGCCCCGACCATTTCCCCAACTCATGCCTCCTAAGAGCATCTCTAGCAGATCCCGTATAATGCCGACCCGTAAAACACGTTTACAGTTCACGGAAAAACAAATTTACAGGCTGGCGCGGGCGCGGGCAGAGTCAGACCCCGCAAAATGAACCTATAAAAAAGATATTCGCAGAATATGCTCTTCTATGGGTCGACTCGAGCTGCGGCGGAACAGACCCCTTAAACTTAACTTGTAAATCAAAATTTTCCATTACATTTTTTCCCCGCATCTTATTCTTCCTCTCGCCCATGTCCATGATCAACTAAATTTGTTTCTAAATATGAAATCGCCAATCCCTGAATCCATCCATGAGCTAGCTTAGCTCCTCCGTCCATGAATCCATCCAGAGCTAGCTAGCTAGCTAGCTTCTCTGTCCATGAATCCATCCAGGAGCTAGCTAGTTAGCTCATGTGTCCACGAATCCATCCACGAGCCCGGAGCTAGCTAGCTAGCTTCCGCCGCCGCCGCCGAATCCGATCGGGACGAGCAGGGCGGCCGCTAGGACGGGCGGCATCCGGCGACGGGCGGCCGGCATTAGGGAACGTTCGGGGCGACGTCCAGTGGACGTGGACGGCGGACGCGGAATTTTCCGTGGCAGTTGGGCTCCGGTCAACTACTTTCTCTCGATACAAGACACCATAGAAGTGGACGTAAAAATTGTGTTTTTGCAGATTGGGAGAAGCTTTTTACCGCGCCCTGCAAAAATATTTACGGGTCCGACGCGTTTGCAGGGTCTGATCGGGCAACTTTTTTCGTGCGGACCTGTATTTTGATGGTTATTTTACGTATCGGGACATTATACGGGGTGTGCTACAGATGCTCTAAGTGACCCTATCTCCTCGTCCAACATGATTGGGCAACCGCCCTGAAGCTTTCTTCTCCTGCTCTGTCCCTCAACCTAACCGGATGGTGTTGAGGAGTATGCAACTACAGATGTGGCGGTTCTCAGTTGAGGAGCAATTACGGCTGGCTGAGTAACAAGGCTGATGGTACCGGAGAGTGAGGAGAACTCCGAGGACATCCAGCTTGAAGCACGACAAGAGGAGGAGGGAAGTACGAGAAACTACCCCGTGGTAATATTTGTAAAGAAGTCGTTGATGGTTCTCATACAGTTTCTTTACAAATCAGGATATGATAATGTGAACAATTCTTACTTTTTTACTTAATTTACACGGACCAATCAAGATGATGTTTTCGCTGGGTTGTGGTGATGTACTTTTGATCCAAAAGAAGCAAGCAAGTGAAATAGTTTCCATTATGTTATGTTAAGTGTTTAGTTTGGGCCATAGTTCACTCCAGTCATGTTTACTTGATCTCTTTTGTGTGATGCACTATATTACAATGATTTTTGATTTAGTTTTATGGACCAATTCACTTCAGTTTATTAATTTTATCTCTTTTGCCTCCTGCACGATATTACAATGGTTTCGTTGATCTGCTCTCAAATTCAATGTAAATAGTTTAGTTTGATAGTTTAATTGATATCTTTTGTAAACTGAACTGTATTTCAATGATTTTCAATTGATAGATCTGCTCACAAATGGCAGCGTCAATGGTATGCTCTCGGTTTTTGTTTTCCCTGAATATTGGCAGGAGCACTGCTCTGTCTGCAGGTAAAAAAGAGAGTTTAGATACATGTACAGAACAGGGGCCAGCCCTAGCACCTCGGTACACAACCCAAATCATCACTGGTGCGGCAATGGTACCGGCGCTGGTGCGAAGCAGCGAACTGCGACGGCGACGGAGAAGAAATGGATCAGGGTTTTTTTCTTTTGTGAACTGTGCCGCGTCTCTTATGGGCTGACGGCCGTGCGCTGCTTCGCAACTCTGTTTTCCTGGTTCTCGCCTGCTGCCGTCACATGCCCAGCGAACGGTGGTACAGAAAGGACGTCCCCGACAGTTTTTTAGTAAGACGTGATTCTATTAAGAAGGAGTAAAGGCCGACGGCCAAGTACACGGAGAAAAACCAAAAACCGAGAAAAGAAAAAAAACAGCTCTTGACGGCTTTGCCAGGCAAGAAAATATCTCTCCCTATTAATAAAGAAAATTCGGTTTCTGGTCGTACGTCTTGGAAATTATCCTTAAAGTTTGCATAAATTACCCACCATGCCACCGGTAAATAATAGAAAACGTTTCACAAATCGGAAATTTTTTGGACTGGACCGACCCATGTAAAAACCTCCTATATTACGCTCTGCACGCTGGGAGAATATCCAGCACACCGTATCCGCCGGTCCATGCACAGGGGCCTGCTATTATTTCCGTTTATTTATTTATTTTTAATTCCGTTTTATTTTTTTATTTTAAATAATTTAGAACTTCAAATAATCTTTAAAATTTTAATAAACTGAAGATTATAAATCAACATATTTAAAAAACTAAAATGATTGTGACTTTAAAAACTGCTCGGAGTTTTGTAAAAAATGCTCGCATATACAATAAAATGTTTGCAATTTTCGAAAAATGTTTGTACAATAAGAAAAGTCCATGATCTCAAATACAATTCCATGTATTAAAAAATACTAAAGGCATTTAACAAAATGCTTTCTAATTCAAAATATGTTAATGCATTTAAAAAATGTCCTAAAATTTTAAAAATAACTAATGCCTGTTTTGATAGTTTCCTTTTTTATTTCAAATTTTCCGTTCCATTTTTTTTAATTTATAATTTAAATAATTTAGAATTAAAAATACTTTTGCAAATTAAAAAACAGGAATTTTGAATTAAAATGCTGACGAATTTTTATTTTGAATTAAAAATAGGATTCTAAAAAGCGCCGAATTTTTATTTTTCACAAATTCCAAAGCAATGTCCATGAATTTAATAAATATATTACTGATTTATAAAAATGTTTGTTTATTCAGAAAAACTTCATGCGTTTCAAAAAATGTTTGTGAATTTAAAATAACATCCTCCAACATAAAAAATATAAAGATTGTTTCAGCTTGTGAATAAATTTAAAGGAATAAACATTTTCTTGCATTTGTGCACAAAATTTCTAAATAAAATGATGATATGTGGACATAATATGGTCACCATCATTGGAGATTATGTTTTTTTCCGTGGAAACGCACGGGCCATTTTGCTAGTCAGAAACTAAAGCCTCAGCCCGGGTTGAAGACAATCGGACATCCCGCCAATTTCCAAGTGGCAGCTTCGTCTCTAATACGTAAAATCAACACTGAGACCGGGAGTTCTTTGTGCTGGAAAATCCTACGGTTACGCTCTAGCCACAACTCCCAGCATATCAAAATTGCAAGTGCCTTTGCCCCCTTCTTCCGTCGCTCCTCGAGTACATGATCAGTTAGTGATTGAAACCACTCTCTAAGTGTTGTCTCGGCCAGCCATGATTGAGGTTTTAGCGACGTCAAGCTAGCAGCGACCGCTAGTCCATCCCATACTTTCCGCGACCATGGGCATTCATATAGGAGGTGGCTTGTTGTCTCTAGAGATCGGATACACACAGGGCAGAAATAGTTGTTGTCCCAACCTCGCGAAAGCAGTACATCTGCGGTGAGGATCTTGCGTTGCAATGCCATCCAAAGAAATATTTTGCACTTGGTAGGTGCCCAGGCTCTCCAAACCGCGACGTACACATCAGGGCTGATCAAACCTTCGAATTGAATGTTATAGGCTGACCTGGCAGAGTATGTACCATCACTAGTCAACTTCCATGTAATGGAGTCTCTTTCCGCCGGCGTCAGATGTGTTTGACCCAGCATGTTGGAAAGGTGAATAAGTTCGTCAGTCATATCGTCGCGCTAGTTGCGCTCAAGGTCATGTATCCAGTTGTCCCGTGACAGCGCATCATGTACTGTTCTTCCTTTCCTGGATGAGCCCTCAAATAGGGTGGGCGCAATATCCCTTGGTGCCATGCCGTGCAGCCAAGCATCTTTCCAAAAAAGGGCAGTTTTCCATCACCTATACTTATTTGGTAGCACCAGCGAATATCGCAAAATCCGTATCATCACATGGTCCTCCCGCACCAATAATAGGTAGATCGGCCTCCGTCCAACGCAGCCAAATCCACCGTAGTCTTAGAGCCCTTGCGAATTTCTCCATGTCATGTAACCCAAGACCTCCAAGCCGCTTTGGGCGGCATGCTATGGCCCATTTGACTCTACACTTTCCACCATTGCATTTATCTTCTGCACACCAGAACCAGGCCCTAGTGCGCTGGTCTATCCATTTGAGTAGCCATTTTGGAGGTTTATGGGATGAGAGCATGTACACAAGCAGTGATTGAAGCACCGCCCTTGCAAGGATTAGCCTGTCTCCCTTTGACATTAGCTTGCCTTTCCATCCCGCCATTTTGTTGTCGAACTTGGACATGATATTGATATAGTGAATTTTCTATAACTTTTTGATAGAGAGCATCATCCCAAGATAGGCCGAGGGGAATGTGCCAACTGGCACTCCCAGTGGCAACAACACATTTTGTAGATCGATTCCCTCACATCGGATTGGCAGTGCAACACTCTTTGCAAAGTTTGTGCGAAGACCGGTTACCTCTTGAAATAGTTGCAAGACTAGCCCAACCATTTTCATATCCTCTTGAACGGGGTTCACAAAAAGTGCTAGGTCGTCGGCATATAGTGATGTTCTCATTGTGGCTGCCCGTCCCCTTAGCGGCGAGAGAAGCCCATTCTCGGTTGCTAAATCGAACATTCTATGCAGGGGCTCCATTGCCATAATGAATAGGAACGGCGAGATAGGGTCACCTTGCCGAACGCCACACCGGTGCCAAATCCTTGTAGTCGGTATTCCATTTACCAGCACCATTGATGAGGAGGACGATAAAATCATTGCGATCCAAGAGCACCATCGTCTTCCAAAACCCATAGCCTGCATGCAGTTAAGGATGTATGGCCAGGAGATAGTGTCGAACGCTTTTGCCAGATCAAGCTTCAACAGCACGGACGGTAGCGCCGTCCGATGGTAGTGCTTCGCCAGGCTCTGGACGTAAAGGAAGTTCTCCTGGATGCTGCGCCCTGCCATGAATGCGCTCTGGCATTTCGAAATGAGAGATGGTAACCGCGGCGCAAGTCTTCTTGCCAACACTTTCATTATCAGTTTCATTAGGCTGTGAATGAGACTGATGGGCCTATAATCTCCTATCGTAGCAGGGTCTTTCTTGTTTGGAATCAGTACTATCAAAGCATCGTTGATCTTGTGAAGGGATTGGGCGTTCAGGCTGAACAGCCTATGGAACACGTTTAGTGGATCATCCTTAATAATATCCCAGCAATGACGATAGAAAGCCCCTGGGAAGCCGTCCGGGCCGGGTGCTTTGTCCGTTGGCATGTCCCAGACCGCCTGTTTGATTTCTTGAATGGAAAAGGTTTGCTCGAGGTCTTGCAGGTTTTGCGATGCAATTTGTAGGAAGTCCTAGTGAAAGATTTTTGATGTGCTTGAGGGCGTTCCTAGAACATTTTGGAAGTGATGGCCAACCGCATTCACTATGCTTGCTTGATCACTTAAGAGCGTTCCCTCGCTGTCTAACAGCGAATGGATAATGCTCTTTCTTGCACGCGAGCTGGCTTTGATGAATAGCATTTTGGAGCTGGATATATTGTCCTTCAACCAGGAGACTTTAACACGTTGACGTTGCTTTATTCTCAATAGAACTGCCAGGCCTAAACATCTCCTTTTCAGTAGTAACCTGGTTGCGCTCTCATGCGGGGCTAGAGCGCGCACATCTTGAGCACAGTCCAGCCTAAGTATTATTTCTTACGCTGCAAGAAACTGTAGCTGTAGGTTCCCGACTCTGGCTTTGCTCCATAGCGACTGCCCTTAGATTGCTGTTAAAAGAAGAGATTGGGTCTGCAATTCCATGAATACTATTCCATGAGGCCGCTACTACTTCATGAAATCCCTGGACGAATTGCCAGTAAAGTTCGAATTGGAAACGTCTCTTTTTCCGAAGCATCCCGTCATTAACAAGTAGCAGCGGGCAGTGCTCGGACATAGACGAAGATTGCGGCAGCAGCTTGGTGTTTCGAAAAATAAGCTCCCAGTCAACCGTGCAGAACGCACGGTCTAGCCTCGCAAGAATCGGAGGAGACTGCTCGTTCGACCATGTGTATTTTCTCCCAATCAGTTTAATCTCTTTCAGGCTGGAGGCATTGAGCGCTTGCCTGAACCATAGCATCCACCTCCTGTCCAGGTTCATGTTGTTTTTGTCAGCTGCAGACGTTAGTAGGTTGAAGTCAGCGAGAACGAGCCAAGGGGTATTGACAGATTGCGCAACTTCTTTTAGCTCAGACAAAAATTGAGTTCTTCGGGCATCATCATGCGGCCCGTAGACGTTGGTAATAGTCCATGGACATCCGTTGATTGGCGTCATCATTGCAGAGATGGAGAAGTTGCGAATAACGACCTCTGATACAGCATATAGCGAGGTATCCCATAGCAGTAGCAGACCACCTCTTGTTCCATTTGCGGGAAGAGAAACAGCCCCCCTGTAGCCTCGGGTCTCCGATTTCCTGCTTATCTTCATCCAAAAGGAGGCTAAGCTTTGATTCCTGCAAGCATAGGATGGAGCATTTGCATTGCTGTACCAATGATCTGACCACAAGTCGTCTCGCGCGATCGTTTAGTCCGTGCACATTCCAGCACAACACAGCTAGTTTATCATCCATAAAAACTATGAGTAGCAAACAGCCTGGAGAGGGGCACCAGCAGCGTGATAAAACCGACTAGATAAATACAGTCATACTCAGGCGCCGCCGGTGCGTGAGTACCGCTGTTCACATAAACATGTTCGAAACAGACACATAGATGTAGTTTATCACGCGCCACCGGTGCGTGATTACAGGAGATAGGCGCAACCTGCGCGACTCGATGACACACAACAGATAAAGACACATGCTCAGACGCCACCTGCGTGTGATAGGAAGCAGTGTAGGACATAACAGCGGCAGCTGCGTGCCAGTCAGCAGGTACAGATCCCTGGGGCAGTTCGGTTGCACAATACATAAGGAACTATGGGCAACCGATGATGTTGTGCTAAATCAGGTCGTTTCCGCATTCAGCTCGTCGAGGATGAGCTGCAGATCTTCGTCCGACAGGCTGACAGAAGGATGGGCCGAAATCCCAGCTACCTCGGCCAGCTTGGACAGCAGTGGCTCGGGCATCGGGTTCTTGAAAAAACTCAGATATGTCTTGAGGGTGTCTTCATTGAACTCGTTGATGTCGTTGATTAGGCCAAGGCGCACACAGAATCTAGCTTGGGATTTCCTAGACGCCATGTATGAAGAGCTTGCGGCATGCGATCTGGTGGACTTGGTCATCTTGGTCATGGACGCAAACAGTTTCTTTTTGATCTGTCCGGGTGCTGGTTCTGTCCTCATAGGCACCCCCAGAAGGGAGGGCGATAGCAGATCGGCCACACGGCCGATGAACCATCGCTGCTTGTCGGAGGGTAGCGCTGCCACACGCGAGACGATTGCGTTGACAAGCTCTCTACCCGAGGCTACAGAGCCTGCTCGATCAAGCTGAACTCCAGGGCCGAAGCAAATCTCCGTATTGATGTCCGGAGGCTTACCATGCATCGCCGAGAAGTCGATTGCCGGCGTCCTTGCTACGAATGCCTCCCAGCTGGAGGCATGGTTGGCATTGTTGTCAGCTCTGTTGAGTGAAGCTGGCCTAGGCATTGTTGGCATAGCCGCAGCAGTAGCAACAAGATTGCCCCAGACAACAGTATCCATGCAGCTCCTGTCGTTGATCCATTGGTTGCCAAGCTGCCCATGGAGTGCGGCCATGTTTGGACAGATCGTCCGTGGTGATGAAGCATTGCGGATCTGACCAGTGTGCTGCTGTGACATGGTTGCAGAATGGGAGATTCCCAGCTCACCAAAAGAGCTTAGCATATTACCATGCATACCCTCATCTCCCACGGCCGCGATGCCCATCAGGCATAGCTGCTGCAGTTGCGTGCGAGAGGCAGCAACTGACACTTCGTCCAGCGGCGACATGGCAGCCGGGCCGCCGTTCCAGCGCGCATCGGGAGCAATCATCCCCAGCTCAGCCGTCTCTTCCTGCTGTGGCAAAACATGCATGCCAGGGACAGCTTGTCTACCCGTGTCCTCAACCACATCATTTGATGATCTGCCGCTCCAGTGGTTTTCATCCTCGGCAGGGGCGGAAGGAGCAGCCCAGTGCCCTGCACTGATTGGCTGGAAACAGGGCGGTGAACCGATCCAGCAGGTATTGACGTTGGGCCGGTGGTGGGCTGGTGGTAGTGCACCACCTTCTCTCCTGGTTGGCGAGGCGGCTCGGCGCCCTGCGTCGGGCATCGGAATGACCCCAGCGCTCTACGTTGCGTCCATCCCGATGCGGCAGCGGGTCGAAGCGGGCTGTGTCGCGGCATTGAGCCTGCCCAACAACCGATTGCCAAAGGGAGCGGCGCTTCCCAGCACGACGACGACGTTGGCGGTTCTGCCCCTCATCATCCGCGTCATCATCACGACATCGAGGAAGCCTCGAGGAACCAACACCCGACGGGCGACGGGGCGGCACTACACGCCCATCCATGGTGCCAATCTGCACATTGTAGGTGTAGATGCGTGGGTATTCTTCTGCAGCGGCGGAGTCGGAGGTGCGCGGGGAGTAGTCCTTGGCCAAGACCAGGTGGATGAGCACCCCAGTCATCGGTCCTTGACGCCCTTCTTCTGCCGGCACGCTGTCAGGAAGCTGATGCCTGTTGCGGCCGTCTCCGGCACGATCGATGATTGTAAGGTTAGCCGCTCTGGGGATGGAGTCTGGGTTCTCCGTCCACACCCACACGAAGAAGGCAGTCACATTCTGAAGGCGCTCGGTCTGCCTTTCCATCCGATCAACAATGCATGAGTCTCCCAGCAGCTTCTTGACCACATCAAGCCTCCAAGCATGGAACTTGATCCCAGAGATGGCAAGACGGCAGTAGAAGCGCAGGTGGCGAATGGTGCCTGCCGGTGCTGGATCCCACTGCTCGAGCTGCAAACGGACACCACCAACGCGGACATAGCCCCGCTCGAGGGCCAGGTCCCGCTGGTACGGCTCGGCGAAGCGAATGAGGTAGTCCTCCGGGTGCGCAGAAGCCACTTGGATTGATTCCCAAGGAATGTCAAGTGCTTGCTCCAGCGCTTTGGCGACGAGGGATGTGGCGAAGTCGACCCTTTCGTCAGCTGCAGTGGTCGTCAGTGCCGAGCGACGCAAATGATAGGCGTCGGCCTCCATCTCCGGGGTGCTGACGACGACACATGAGGAGTGCTCCGGGCGTCGGGAAGCAAGCCCAGGGGTGAACTCCATCCGTCCTGGGCGAGTACGCAGCTCCGGCCAGGCGAGGTGGTTTCCTTGCGGCGGCGGAGGCTGGATGAGATGCTTGCTGGCAGTTGGCGGTTTCAGAGGAGGGAGTGAGGCAGAGCAGGAGCGGGCAAGGTGGCCGGTTCCTTTGCAGCGGATGCAGCGGATTGGGTCTCTGCAGGATGCCATCAGTGGCGTTTGATAGGCAACGGAAACAATGGCCATTGAAGCGGGCCTTGAATGCTAGGTGTTGCTGCAGAGCCGCGGGATCAGAAGGAAGGGCACGCGGATGCAAACGCAGTTCTCCCGAAGAGGTAGCCTTCATCTTCGTCATCTCTTTCCTGGAGCGAACCATATTCCAATCCTGCTCGGGGTCGGCTGGTGCTATGGCAGCATTAAGGCTCTTGCCAGCCGGTAGAGAGGTTGCAGCCTGAGATGAAGTCTCTCCTGGCGCCACAATAATGGATTGGAGCCTTCGGCGCGGAGGCGCGCCGGACGAGGACTGCGCCGTCCAGCCCTCGGGCGCCACGACCAGCGAGCACAGTCTGGGCCGGGGAGGTGGTGGGGCGCAGCACGCGGCAGAGGGCAGCGCTGCCGTGGTATTGGAATGGTAAGATACACCTGCGGCCAGCGGGATCCGGCGTTGAATCATACCTCCAGATCCAATCGGCGAACGCAGCTCTTCTACAGTGGCCTCTGCGCGCAGGCAAGGCGCGACAGAGGAGAGGCAGCCCGGGGGGGAGGCCAGCAGCTGTAGCAGCGAGGCAGGGCTGACGGGGGATTGGTGGGAGGGGTTGGGCGGGGGGATCTAGGCTCCGGCCGCCGTGGGGGCAGCGGAGGGGGGGGGGGAGGAGGGTGGGTGGGATGTGGACATTGTTTTCCGCATGTGCGCCTAGCCCAATAATCGATCCACCTCCTTGCTTCTACAAACAAAATATCATATTTGATGGAATCCCCGACAGTAGTCTGGAGTACATAAGAGGATGTGACGTCCAAGTGTGTCGCGAAGGCTTGCTTACTCTCTCGCTCCCATGTCGCCATCTTCTCCCAGCACCCCCTTGGTCTTGGTCTGTACGGGTGGTGTCATGGACTCATCGGTGGCTATTGTTCATGATCTTTTTCAACTCTTGCATTATGGTTAAATCCATATGTTTAACAACATTTGTTAATATCATTTGTAAATTTTCTTTGTCTTATTAATTTAACCTTTGTGTGAATGCACACAATCATCAGTTGATTCTCATAAATTATCTTTTCAGCTCACACGTCCTTCTAAACGGGAGCTGGTTCTCGACAAATCAACTTTGATTGATTGTTCATCTAAGTCCATTCAACTTACTTGTATTTGATCGGAGCATCTAATTCGGATACACCAACCTGAAAATCATAATTCCTTTGGTATTTAAGTATCTATATTTTTCAGATGTTCTATATCCCGATGCATTGCATTCTATCTTCTTCTCGTTGAGTACCGATACTTACATCATGTCCTTTATGGACCGCCAGACCCATTGTTGGGTTATTATCCGATAACATCCTTCACATTCAAAATTCTTGTGATATTCTTCCCCTAATACATGTTATCATTGGTAAGATGTGTCTTCTCCCTGTGATAAGTTGTATCCTATGCTTTTGTCCGTCATGCTCTTCAAGCATGTGTTAATTACTCTTGAAGTTTGTGGTATTGGTTCATAAGATGCCCTGATGGACTGAACCTATGCCTTCCTAAATCCGTGTGACCCTATGAGTTTTTACGAGACTTACTCTTCTCGTGTTTTACCGGATATTCTTTCAAAGCTACAACTTCATCAAAGGTGAGGAGGAACTGGTAAGAGACACATAGATGAAGTGGGAGTCGACCTTGAACTTTGTGTTCATGCCCATGGACGAGATGTATGACTTACCATGGGAGCTTCTCTTAACAAATAAAATTCCCTTGGTATAAATTGATCTGGTATCTGTGATCTTGTCCTTTGTAATCACGGTTCTAACAATGTTGTTCTACTTTGATTTCATTCTGACAAGTTAAAGTGATTGTCTTCCACATATCAACACAATGTTCTAACCTCTATTTTAATCTACCTCTGGGTATTATCATTGGTATCTCGAGAATATCACGGAGCTATATAACTTCTTATGATCTCCTCATCAAATATGATATTTTGTTGATTCCAGTTTCCTCGTGTTTTGCGTTATTGGACACTCAAGGATACCGATGACTGAATTGAGTACGCATTACGGTTCAACAAATCTTAGTAATATTCTTTGCTTATTAATTGGTACTCGGTCATGTCATTCCAAGCTGTTAGGCTACATCATCATTGTCATGCTAGAGCTTGACCATGCTATCTATGTCCTTCATGCCTGGAACACATTTCCAACTGTGCGCTAAGCTTACATCGAGCTTTCAACATCACGTTGGTTGTCTTGAAAGGCAATTTCGATTCTAAGCTAACAATCTTATTTGTGGTTTCGAGAACCTTTTGCTTCATCATTCCTTTGCTTGATGTCATCGTTGTTCGATTACATCTCCAGGTAACTTCTCGACTAACGTGTCATGATCGTCATCAGCATTCTTAGCTCTTCCAGGGTATCAATCGAATTCATGATGAGAAACACCATCCTTGCCCCTCGATGATCTATGTTATCATCGACAACCTTATTGCCTTCTCTCCAACACAAACTTGTTCATGTTTTGTGCTGTCCTTAAGTTCCTTGCTATTCGGCTTGTGTTATCTTCAGTCTTGGGGTATTACCATCTTTTATGTCAAGAATGTTGTGAGAATTGCTGCACCTCTTAAGAATTCTTGATATGGTGATACTTCTCGCCATCACCATTCATTTCTTGGTCCCCGTGTTGTTTCTACAGGATTACCAACAAGTGGACTCTCATTTTGATTCCAATACTTCTGTCAGCACTATTGCTTTGAAGTTAATGACCGATAGTTCCATTCTTGGTGTGTTCGTTGTTGACTCACAATTCTAGCATTGGTCGTGCTGCTCATTCCGTATTTCCGTGTGCACCCTTCGACCAATGTTTAACTGTTGTTGTTACCTCGAGCATACGTCATTATATCATTTGAGTTGACAAATGCTATATCCTTGATCTTATAATTTTGGAAATTCATCCCTATCGAAATCTTAATGGATTGTTGCTGAGCCCATCGGCCACACCCTAAACTTCTCCATGTTCCACGATGAAGCTCTTGAAAGCATTTTCTTTGTGCCTAGCTCATGAAGAATATGTTTGATAGGAGAAATGTTTTCCCAAAAGTTCACGTGCATTCTTGCCGTCGTGAATGTGAGAAAGTTTTGTTTTCGCCACCTCTTGGTCATCCCAAATCATTCACACATGTGTGAAGTGTTATATGTTTTGAAGATTTGCTATCTTCACTTCATTTAACTTTCTTATCACGCCAAGCCACTGGCTGATTGAACCAAGGAAAATAAGTTCCTTCATAAGAGCTAATCCAGGCTTACACAAGGACTTTCTTATCCTAGATGATGGTTCCCAAACCAGAACTTGGTTGCATTTCATTATAAGAATTCCATGTGGACACAAATTTCTTGACATTGTGTTCATGTGTCTTACATCTAGCTCGCGATTCAAGACTTGCTTCTGTAGTTCGTATCCCGAGAATCTTGCATCATCATATCATCAGTTTTGTTGCCCCCTTTTCTCCCGAGGCACACTAAGTCTAAGGTATCCTCACACCAATCAGTTGTGAATCTCGGGCTGATTTGATGGCTAGAACATTTTCCAATAATTTGAACTTTGGTCTTTATGTAACCCGGTACAGTGATGTCTTGTCTAGCACACCCAGCTGAAGGACCTATTGTTGTATTATCTTCCCTAACAAAATTTGCCATTCTTCCATGAGGAAATTGTATAACTTATTTTACGAGATGTTCCTAGTGGATCCTTTATGCACCCAAAGTCCGACCTTTATCTGATGACCATGTCGATGCTAGCTCGAAGCACAAATGTGGCACTTCAAATGTCAATATGAACATTGGAAGCGCAGTGCTAAATTGTTCTTGATCAATTATCCAAACCGTATGGTAGGGGTAAACATCATGATTCTCCTTGCCCTTTTATCAAAATGGTTATGTACTTGATGACCTATCATGTATACCATACTCTATTTTCCTCGGGAGTGGTATACTCTAACACTTGTGTAGGTGAACAAATTTTCCTTTCCATTGGTCTGTTTAAACTTTCTTGAAATCTAAACTTATCTGAGAAGTGGTAATCCCCTGCTTTGGTAAAAACCTTGGTGTACAACTTTGTCAGTAAGACCGTGTTACTATTGTGGATAACATTCTGGTAGCCGCCGGTGGACGAGAACCTTGCCTATTGGCCCGCCTCATTTTAATGAGTAGGAAAATGGTTCAATTCATCCCTCGTCGTTGGAACCAACGTTGTTTCCAACATAACTAACGGACCATCCTGTGAGATGCCTTGCTACCAAGACCGTGCAAGATGTCAACGCTATGCCTACTCATGGTCCTCATGGTGGGCCCATAACCTAGAGTTCCACAGGATTGAAACTTGACTCTGATGTACCTCTTTCACTCTAAAGTATTCTTTGCACTTGGCTTCATGTAAAATTCATGTACCACCGTCCAATGTGACGAACTATTCTTGAACGAGACGCAATATTTATTTTCGTTGCTCTAAACCCCCTTTCAACTCTATTTAGGCATAAAATGGTTGCCTAACCGTTTGAAACCTTGGTACCATCGCATGTTACTCTCAATGAATTCCATGTTTAGCAACTTGAGGAATAATTCTTGTCTTCTTCCCTAAGTTTGTCGTTAGATGCCCAACTTTGTGTAGCTACGTTCTTCCAAAGTTTTCCCTAGTATTGCATTCATAGGGCGATGAAGACCCCGAAGGAAGGATGACAAATTCATTAGGATGACCTAAGTCACAGAATTGAAGGCTTCAACGAAAAGGATAAATTTCTTCGGGGAGAACAAACAAGACAGGAAGACTCGTTAGAATTTCGTAACCAAATGTTTCCCCCTTACCTCTACCTCTTAATTCTCGGGACGAGATTTTTTTAGTGGTGGAGAGTTGTGACACCCCGGTAGTTAAGCTATAGTAATCACACACTAATGGTGCCATGTCAACAAGATTAACTAAACCAAAGTGCTACTTGTTATAAATCAAAGCCATTTTGAAATTTTAAATTAAACTCAAATTATTATTTCTTGAGACGTAAAAACTAAAATGTTCCTAATGTTGCAAATAATCCTTAGTTAATTATGGTGGGGAAACCAACATTTTATAAAGTGTAGTGCTAAAAATATTTAAAACATGGGTAAAACATTATTGAAAATGCCTTTCCGAAATTATGAAATACAAAATGTTTCAAATAAATCCCCAAAACTTTTCGAGGTAGTGCCAAATAATGCAAAGTAATTATGTGGCTTAGTCCCATATTTTACAAAAGTCATTGTTGGTCGAATAAAATAAAATAAAGCTCATGCTACAAAAGAAAACAATAAATATAAGGAAAAAAACAACCCCCTGACCCAACTAGGCCTTGGCCCACTAGGCCAACCGGCCCAACCGGCCCACCCTCGCATGGGGGTATAAAACCCCCAGCCTAACCCTAGCCCACCAACGAGCCCACATTTCCCCCACTCCCCCCTTAGCTCGACCCCCCACTCCTTTCCCCCCTCTCGATCTAGTTTGGATCGGGGCAACTGCTGACCCTCGACGTCGACGCCCCCCTTTCCAACCGGCATTACCCCGCGGCCTGGCGCTCCTCCGACTGCCCCCGACGGCGCCGACCCTCGTCGCGCCGTCCCCGTCTCCCCCTCAACGACTAACCCTAGGCCTCGTCGCCCCCTTCTCACACCGTCGGTGAGCCCCCCGGGCTCCTCCCACCCTCTCCTCTCCCCTCGACCAAGCATCGCGCCTTCTCACTATGGCAGCCGTCCCACCGTCCGAGTCGTCCCTCGGCCGCGAGCCACCCCTCCACCGGTGCCCGCTGCCACGCCACCTTCCTCCCGTCAGCCCCGTTGGCCTCAACCACTCCGGCCTCCGTCCGCTCACTTCACCATGCATGCAACCACGTGCGTCCCTGCTGGCCGCCCCAACCCCGTGTCACGCCGCGACCCGCCGTTGCGCCCGCTTCGGGCTAGCCCCGCCAAGATCATGCTCCGCTCGCCGTACCGCCGCTCCGGTCCCGTCGTGTCGTGCCCCACTGCCCTCAGCCCCCGTGGCCGCTCCTGCGCTGACTGTCGACGGTGTCGCGCCGTTGGACACCACCGATATGGCCCCGACCTCTTCCTATAAACGAGGGGGGATTAATCCCCCGTGTGTTTAGGTATTTTTGGGGGCATATTTCCTCCAAGAGAATGACTTGTGGGGTCCACCCCTATAAACAAAAACAGAATAAAAAAATTGAAATAATTAATTAGTTAAATTAACTATTTAATTAATTAGTTCATTAGCATAATTATGCTTAATTAGTTGACTTAATTAAACCACTAATTAATTTGTGTAATTAATTAAAGTATTTAATTGAGGTAATTAGTTTGGGTGATTAATTAGGTTAATTAAAACCTAATCTAATTAAATTAATTTTGTTAATTTAATTAATCCATGTATGACATGTGGGTCCAACCCCCTTAAGTAAATCTGACTAAAATTAATTAAACTTAATTAAAATGTGTGTATGACATGTGGGGCCCACTAGTTAGTTTGACTAGTCAACCCCCACTATTGACTGCTCATGTCACCATGACATCATGTTGATGTCATAAATATTTATCGAATTAAAATAAAACTATTTAATTCCTAAATATTAATAAAACTTAAAAAAATAATATAAGATAATCTATAATCCAAATGAAAATATTTGTACATGAAAGTTGATTAGGAAAACGAGACGAACCCGGATACACTGTCTGTTCGTGTGTCACGCGTCCCTAACATAGCAAACATGGAACATTTCCATTGTTTTTGCCTCTCCGTTAGTGGCCAGAGACCCAAGAAATATCGTCAGATATTTTCCTGATCCATCTATAACATGTAGTATTGCGATAGATCATGCCTAACACTGCATATTACCATGCCATGCATAGTAATGCACCTGTTTGCTATTATTTATTGTTTCCCCCTCTTCTATTCGGTAGACCCCGAGACTGACGCTGCTGCCGGGTACGACTACCCTCGCGATGACTAGCCCTTTGCCACAGAGCAACAAGACAAGCAAACCCACTTGATCATTCCTATATCGTTCATTCTTTCTCCGTCATGCTTGCATTAGATTTTTGCTACTCTTGTAGATAGCTCCTATTGTAATGCATAGCTTCTTTTTGATGAACTCCTATTTTACTCTACCACACTTCAACTGTTTAGTATAGGTGGAGCAGTGATCCCCATTGACCCCTTAGTCGAGTTGCCCCACTTTATCACCAAGTCTGGATCTATTGATCTACGAGCCAAGACCGGTCACATCACTCACACCCCCTTAGTTGCACGACGCAACAGAGCTACTATCGAGTACCGAGGACACCTCGATACGTACTCCTGATGTTAACTTTGTAGTGTAGCTAACCAGCGGTGGTTCACGGAGGGTGATTCCTTCTTCACCACCTACGATTGCGACTCTGTCCTTCAACCCATCAAGTGTGGTCCATCGAGGGTGATTCCTCCGTGGCCACCTTGACGATTACATCGATCGGAATCCAGCGAGGGTGATACCTCGGATCCCTCTGATGCTACAACCACACAGTTACGCGATCTTGATACTGGGAAAATGATGAGGTGTGTTTGTTGGAAATATGAGCAATTTACCAAAGGATTTTATTAAAATAAAAGCTAGGATAAATCTAACCATCATAACTAAGACGGAAGAAGGCATGCAATATAGAGATGAAATGACAGAAGACAAGTGCACATATGATCTAGAAAAGAACATATGCATAACCGTTCTATATAGACAAGATACCATAGGAAGTGATGAGCAGACACGGTACATATCTAGAAGAGACACTATAACAAAAAGTTGCGGTAGAAACTGAAAGGAGAAGAACATGAGTACGTACTGAGTTACAGCAGCAGGATTGGTGTTGGCGTTGTTGTTGGCCATGTTACCAGAGAGGTGGTCGACGTCGGGGAAGTAGTCGTCGTCCGGGAAGAAATCGTCGTGTCCGTGATGGAAGCCAGTAGTCGCGCTGAGCGCTCCCCAAAAACCTTATCGCCCTTCTCCCGTGCAGGACTCGAGACGGAGTTTCAGAGGCCTACTGTCCCGACGAACGGTGCACGCCGCAAGATGGGATGAGGAAGAACGTAGCAGCAGCACAGAGAAAGGAACCGGTGGCGAGAGGAACTTCTGATGCGTTTTCTGGAGAGGAGCGACCTCCCTTTTATAGGCGCAGGAGAAGGAGGCGAGAAGCCAACGACGGGAGCCAAAGAGAGAGACGGGATACAAAACGAACAGACAGCAGCGAAACTGCAGCGTTCGGTTTCAATATCCACTAGCAAAACATTCAGCTTCTCCGAGTGGACTTTTAAATACCAGTCGTGCGTGCCAAAAATTTAGTTTGGCTCATTCCCGCAACCCGCGGTGCGGCGCGTCGTGACGAGGCGAGGCGGGTGGCAGAGGAGGAGGAGCGCGCGTGTATGTCTCTCTTGTTCTGAAGCTCATACATGTGTGGAAACATCCTCCCTTATAAGGAGGTCCAACTCCCACTAAACTAGCAATGTGGGACTAAACTTTTCCACCTCTTGCCTTGCACAAATGGGCTGCGTGGGCCTCTAGGATTTATTAGGAATTATATATTGGGCTGGCCCATACAATTGAATAAAATTCTAGCAATCCCCCTCCAGGTCCCAGAGGCACACAAAATTTGCCTTTGGTTCCAAAACACTGTTTTATATACCGATACTGCAGTGGAGACTGTTAAGTTGAACTTCCACCTAGAACTCTATGCTACACTAGTAAGCAACTTGAACAGTGGACTAGGCCTTGAACTGCAAGTTTTCTGCGAAATTAGATCACACAGAGGTTTGATCGATACTAGGCTACCGTAGGACTTCCCCGGGGGTGGAGCTTATGCGTCATAGTCCGAGACCTTTCATGAGTTTACTAGAGAGCACCCTACTCTCATAGATTGCGACGTTAACAATCAGACTCATATAGGTATGTTCTTCAAAAGATATTCTGCAGGATAACATCTCTGCTCCAATAAGCCACTTAGAACATATTAAGATGTATATCAACTTGCCATGTAGTTTAGGAAAGTATTGCATCTTCATGGAGTGGTATTATTAATGATAAGGATACTTTCCTCTCACTTGACCAACAACTTGTCTTCCACATCTAATTCACGGGATCTCTAATCACAAAGAATAGGTTACCACTGTGAACAACTCAAATTGTGGGTCTTATACCCATCTCCCTCGATGCATTTTCTATCACATTACGTGATAAACCCTTAGTAAAAGGATCTTCCAGATTTTTAGATGTTTGGATATAATGTAATGCAATAACTCCGGAGTTTCTCATTTCCCTAACAGATTTTAACCTTCTCTCAATGTGTCTTGATGACTTCATATTATCCTTTGAGCTGCTCACTTTTGTGATCACAGTTTGATTGTCGTAGTTCATAAGGATACCCGGTATAGGTTTCTCAACAACGGACAAGTCACTCAAGAGCCGGTGAAGCCAATCTGCTTCGACCGTAGCTGTATCTAGTGCTGTGAGTTCTGCTTCCATTGTTGACCTTGTTAAGATCGTTTGCTTGCAAGACTTCCAAGAAACAGCGCCACCTCCATGAGTGAATACATATCCGCTCGTGGCCTTTATCTCATCAGCATCAGAGATCCAGTTTGAATCACTATACCCTTCAAGCACCTTTGGATGTCCAGTATAGTGAATTCCATAATTTGCAGTGCCTTTCAAATAACACAAAACTCTCTCTAGAGCTTTCCAATGCACATCTCGTGGTTTTGAGACAAACCGACTCAATTTGCTAACAGCAAAAAAGATGTCAGGTCTTGTAGCACTGGCTAAGTACATAAGCAAGCCAATAATTTGAGAGTATTTCAATTGGTCTCTAGCAATTCTTCGATTCTTTCGAAGTAGCACGCTCGCATCATATGGTGTGGGAGAGAACTTGCAGTCACTATACCCAAAGCGACTCAAGATCTTTTCCACATAGTGAGATTGAAGCAACGTAATCCCACCATCTCCGTCTCTTAATAACTTGATATTCAGAATGACATCAGCCACTCCTAAATCTTTCATCTCAAAACAGTGAGATAGGAAATCCTTGACCTCTTTAATAACATTCAGATTTGTTCGGAAAATTAGTATGTCATCAACATACAAGCACAGGATAACTCCCTCGCCCCCACTATGGAGATAGTACACACATTTATCAGCTTCGTTTACAACAAAGCCTGCAGTTATGAGAGTCCTTTAAAACTTGTCATGCCACTGCTTGGGTGCTTGCTTAAGTCCATATATAGATTTCAGCAACTTGCATACTTTCCCTTCCTGACCATCTACTACAAACCCATCTGGTTGTTCCATGTAAATTTCCTCATCCAACTCTCCACTTAGGAAAGCAGTCTTAACATCCATTTGATGAACGAGAAGACCATGTGAGGCGGCTAGGGAACGTAGTACTCGAATAGTGGTCAGTCGAGCCATGGGTGAGTAAGTATCAAAGAAGTCTTCTCCTTTTTGGGTATAACCCTTAGCTACAAGCCGTGCCTTGTAATTTTCGATAGTACCATCAGGCCTAAGCTTCTTCTTGAATACCCATTTGCATCCTGTAGGTTTGCACCTGTAAGGACGATCAGTGATGTCCCAAGTTTCATTTGCCAAGATGGAATCCATCTCACTACGGACTGCTTCCTTCCAGTAGTCAGCATCTTCAGATGCATAGGCCTCTGAAATAGAACTGGGAGTGTCATTTATGAGATACACAAGAAAATCATCACCAAAGGACTTTGGAGTCCTCTGTCTCTTGCTCCTGGTAGGAGCTTCATTGTTCTCCTCCAAAATATTTTCAAAGTGTTCCATCGAAATGATAGGTTCAGTAGCTAATTCATGGTTTGATGAATTAGGCATCTCCTGATTAGATGAGGTAGTCATATCCTTCATGGGAAAGATATCTTCGAAGGAAATCACATCATTTGACTCCATGATTGTATCGACATGCATGTCAGATACCTCAGATTTTACAACCAAGAACCTATATCCAATGCTATCAAAAGCATATCCCAGAAAAACACAATCCATAGTTTTTGGTCCTAGCTTGCCCTTCTTTGGGATTGGTACATTGACTTTCGCCAAACAACCCTAGGTTTGTAGATAAGAGAGTTTTAACCTTTTCTTTTCCCATTCCTCGAATGGAGTTATCTCTTTGTTCTTTGTATGAACTCGATTCAGGACATGACATGCAGTCAATATCGCCTCCCCCCACCATGCTTTGGACAGACCCGATGTATCTAACATGGCGTTCACCAAATCAGTTAGAGTACGGTTCTTTCTTTCGGCTATTCCATTTGATTGAGGTGAATAGGAAGGCATCCTCTCATGAATTATACCATGTTTCGCACAAAAAGAATCAAATTCATTTGAGAAATACTCTCCACCACGATCGGACCTAAGCCTCTTGATCTTTCGGTCAAGTTGGTTTTCTGCTTCAGCTTTATAGATCTTGAAAAAGTTCAAGGCCTCATCCTTAGACTTCAGAAGATACACTTGGCAGTATCTAGTGGAATCATCAATTAGTGTCATGAAATATTTCTTTCCACCTTTTGTCAAAATGCCATTCATTTCACATAGATCTGAATGTATGAGCTCTAGTGGTGCAAGATTTCTCGTTTCAGCAGTCGTATGAGACTTACGGGGTTGTTTGGCTTGCACACAAACTTGACACTTCGATCCCTTGACGGTGGTAAAGCGAGGGATTAAGTTCAATTTGACTAGTCGCGACATGCAACCAAAATTAACATGACAAAGACGTGAATGCCACACATTTGATTCACTATTGTTGTAAACATGATTAACAACTTTATTGCAAACGTCTCCCAAGGATAAATGGAACAGACCTCCTGACTCGTAGCCTTTACCAACAAAAGTTCCATACTTGGATATTACAAATTTATTAGACTGAAAGACAAGCTTGTAGCCATCTCTACACAAAAGAGATCCGCTAACAAGATTTTTATTGACGGAGGGGACATAATGCACGTTCTTCAGCCGCACGACCTTTCCCGAAGTAAACTTCAGATCGACCGTGCCAACACCACAAACAGAAGCAGGTGAACCGTTGCCCATCAGGACGGTGGAAGTCCCTGCGGACTAATAAGATGAAAACATGGAAATATCACCGCATATATGCACATTAGCACCCGTGTCAATCAACCAATCGGGAAAATGACATACTCAAAAAATAGTGGGTAATATACGATACCCAACATCTTCCACGTCAGTGTCAGCAACGACGACATTAGCAGACTTGCCGCCTTTCCCATGTTGACGCTTGTCATAACGATTAGGGCAGTTAGGAGCCCAATGATCAGGATCTCCGCACACATGACAAACACCTTTCTTATTGTCATTCTTCTTCTTGAAGTTGGTGTGATGTACAACCTTGTTCTTCCTATCGAACTTTGCTTTACCATCAAACTTGCCTTTGTTCTTGAAATTGTGGGGCTGGAAGTTTTTCTTCTGCACCAGATTGGCACTAGAACCTCCCTCAATAGCTCGAGCACGTGTGTCTTTTGCTCTCGCCTTTTCTTCCACATCAAGAGTACCTATGAGATCCGGAACGGAAAACTCTTGTCTCTTATGCTTCAGTAAGGTAGCAAAGTTCCTCCACGAAGGAGGAAGTTTAGTGATGATGCCTCCGGCAATAAACTTGTCCGGCAGCAGGCAATTGAAGTGCTCAAGTTCTCTTGCAAATGACTGTATCTCGTGAGCTTGCTCAACCACAGAGCGCTCTTCAGTCATCCTGTAGTCATAGAACTATTCCATGATGTACAACTTAGTGCCAGCATCCGAGACCCCAGACTTGGTCTTGAGTGCATTCCACATATCTTTTCCATTATCAATTGACGCATAAGCATCATCTATGTTCTCACCAAGAACGCTCAAAAGAGCAGCCTTAAACAAGGTATCCATTTTCTGAAAGGCTAGCTCCTGTTGAGCATCATGATCTCCTTCAGGTTTGCCAAGAGTGGCGTCATAGCAGCTCATGGTTTGAAACCATAAATCAGCTCTCACGCGCCATCTCTTGTAGTGAACACCCTCAAAAATAGGAGGTTTCATGGAGGCAGCAAAACCACTCGGGGTAAATTGCCTATAATAAGGTTTTTGGATTGTTGGAAATATGAGAAATTTACCAAAGGATTTTATTAAAACAAAATCTAGGATAAATCTAACCATCATAACTAAGACGGAAGAAGGCATGCAATATAGAGATGAAATGACAGAAGACAAGTGCACATATGATCTAGAAAATAACATATGCGTAACCGTTCTATATAGACAAGATACCATAGGAAGTGATGAGCAGACACGGTACATATCTAGAAGAGATACTATAACAAAAAGTTGCGGTAGAAACTGAAAGGAGAAGAACATGAGTACGTACTGAGTTGCAGCAGCAGGATTGGTGTTGGCGTTGTCCTTGGCCATGTTACCAGAGAGGTGGTCGACGTCGGGGAAGTAGTCGTCGTCCGGGAAGAAATCGTCGGTGTCCGTGATGGAAGCCAGTAGTCGCGCTGAGCGCTCCCCAAAAACCTTATCGCCCTTCTCCCGTAAAGGACTCGAAGAGACGGAGTTTCGGAGGCCTACTGTCCCGACGAACGGTGCACGCCGCAAGACGGGATGAGGAAGAACGTAGCAGCAGCACAGAGAAATGAACCGGTGGCGAGAGGAACTTCTGATGCGTTTTCTAGAGAGGAGCGACCTCCCTTTTATAGGCGCAGGATAAGGAGGCGAGAAGCCAGCGACGGGAGCCGAAGAGAGAGATGGGATACGAAACGAACAAACAGCAGCGAAACTGCAGCGTTCGGTTTCAATATCCACTACCAAAACATTCAGCTTCTCCGAGTGGACTTTTAAATACGAGTCGTGCGCGGCAAAAATTTAGTTCGGCTCGGCTCATTCCCGCAACCCACAGTGCGTCGTGACAAGGCGAGGCGGGCAGCAGAGGAGGGCGAGCGCGCGTGTATGTCTCTCTTGTTCTTAAGCTCATACATGTGTGGAAACATCCTCCCTTATAAGGAGGTCCAACTCCCACTAAACTAGCAATGTGGGACTAAACATTTCCACCTCTTGCCTTGCACAAATGGGCTGCATGGGCCTCTAGGATTTATTAGGAATTATATATTGGGCTGGCCCAAACAATTGAATAAAATTCCAGCAGTGTTGCGGGTGGATTCCCGCGTGGTTGTGACGAGGCATGGCAAGGCATTCTTGGCCCTTGCCACACATCCTCGAGATGGGGCGATGGGACCACATATCATGGATTGCTGATCATCGCCGCAATGTTAATTGAAATGCTAATGAGATTTGGGTATTTGATCGGAGTTGGTTGGGAGACCTTTTCGCACTGACCTTCATGAGAGAGAAGTTATGGGTACCCGACATCGTGGTATGAGACGAAGCTCTTCACACGTCAGCAATGGATCAACGCGCACCCGAGTGGTCCGCGTAAGCATCGTTCTTGTTTAAGAGGTGCAAGGACTAACCTCGGCCGCCCTTACATCGTGTAAGAGCGCAAAGGGTGATGGGCCCATCACACCTACGTGCTTAGGATTTAGACCGGCGGGCTAGCCACTCTGTTGAGCCTAGGTAGGGATGCGACGTGTCAATTTTCTTAGGCTGGGCATGACCCAGAAAAGTGTGTCCGGCCAGAGCTTATCAAGCGTGTTGGATACTGTGGTGCACCCCTATAGGGATGAAAACTAACTATTCGATAATAGCCGTGTCCACGGTTACCGTACAACTTGGAATTGTTTCCTAATCTTATACAACTTCTATCGTTAGTTAACTGGAATGTTTGCTCCGGGATTGCTTTCTCGCAGGGAGTCAAGGAAGAATCTCTAGGCATGACCTTAATTAAAATTGATGCAACAATATGACTATATAATTGTGTTACTTTCTCTAATCTCGTCTATTGCTCCAAGACGTTGAAGATGCTAGTCTTCGATAGGACTATTCCCTTCTCTCTATTCTCGCATTGTTGCAGTCAGTCCACATATAACCCCTTCCTTTGGATACTGATGCATACTTAGTATAGTTATGATGTCAGTCTTGCGAGTACTTTGGATGAGTACTCACCGTTGCTTTGCTCCCCTTTTCCCCCTTGATACGATTGTTGCGACCAAATGATGGAGCCCAGGAGATGGTGTATCCCGCCGATGACGTCTACTACCCCGACGGTGCCTACTTCTACGTGGAGGCCAGTGACGAACAGGAGTAGTTTAGGAGGTTCCCAGGCAGGAGGCCTTGCCTCGTTCGATCGATGTATCTTTTGTGCTAGTCTTCTCTAAGGCATTTTCCATGTTGTATGTCTATACTAAGATATTTGTTGCTTCCGCTTACTCGTCTGTTTCTCGAGCTTTTATATTCTAGCCCCCAAGGTCCCTGGATTGTAATATGAAGCTCGTATGTTTTTATTTGTGTCTAGATTTGTGTTGTGATATCTTCCCATGAGTCCTTGTGCTTGGTCGTACACATATGCGTGTATGATTAGTGTACGATCAAATCGAGGGGCGTGACAAGTAAGCAACCCCATGATAAAGAATTGCCTAGTAAAGACGAAGTAATTGGTCTTTCTTCTATTGCCATTCCACCTACGGATCCATTAGAACAATACTTGCTAGACCATGAAAATGATATGCATATGCGTGAAATAAATGAACTAGATAATATGTTCTTTGAGCAAAAGCCTATCCTTAAACGCAATTTTCCTGTTGAAACTTTAGGAGGTCCTCCTCCACCCAAGGGTGATCCTATGTTCGAATTAAATAAATTACGCGACACTTTGAATTATGCTTATCTTGATGAAAATAAGATATATCCTGTTACTATCAGTGCTAACCTTACAGAGCATGAAGAAGAAAGATTGTTAACAACTTTAAGGAAGCACCGAGATGCTATTCGTTATACTCTTGATGATCTTAAGGGTATTAGTCCCACTCTCTGTCAACACAATATTAATATGGAACCAAATGCTAAACCCGTTGTTGATAACCAATGGATACTGAATCCCAAAATGAAAGAAGTTGTGAGATATAAAATATTAAATCTTCTAGAAACACGTATAATTTATCCCATAGCTGATAGTAGATGGTTAAGTCCCGTTCATTGTGTTCCTAAGGAAGGAGGTATTACTGTTGTTCCTGATGATAAAAATGAACTCATTCTACAAAGAATTGTGACTGGCTATAGAATGGTAATTGATTTTAGAAAATTAAACAAAGCTACTAGAAAATATCATTATCCTTTACATTTTGTGAACAAAATGCTAGAAATATTATCGAAGCACACACATTTTTGCTTTCTAGATGGTTATTCTTGTTTCTCTCAAATACCCGTGTCACACCCCGATCAAGATAAAAACACCTTTACTTGCCCTTTTGGAACCTATGCTTACAGACGTATGCCTTTCGGATTATGCAATGCACCTATACTCTCTGATTTTTGTGAAAATATTGTTGAGGTTTTCATGGATGATTTTTCCATTTATAGAACTTCTTTTGATGGTTTCTTAAGCAACCTTGATCAAGTTCTGCAGAGATGTGAGCAAACTAACCTTGTCTTGAATTGGGAGAAGTGCCACTTTATGGTAAATGAAGGTATTGTCTTTGGTAATAAAATTTCCGAACAAGGTATTGAGGAGGATAAGGCTAAAGTTGATGCAATTGAGAAGATGCCATGCCCTAAAGATATTAAAGGTATATGTAGTTTCCTTGGTCATGCTGGTTTCCATAGGAGGTTTATTAAAGGCTTCCCTAAAATTTCTAGGCCTCTTACAAATTTATTACAAAAGGATGTTCCTTTCGTCTTTGATGATGATCGTGTAGAAGCCTTTGAAACACTTCAGAAAGCCTTGACTTCTGCACCTATTGTTCAACCACCTGATTTGGAACTTGCATTTTTGAAATTATGTGTGATGCTAGTGATTATGATGTTGCTGCTGTTTTAGGACAAAGAGTTTATAAGATATTAAATGTTATCCATTATGCTAGTAAAACTCTAGACAGTGACCACAGAAATTATGCTACAAATGAAAAAGAATTCTTAGCAGTTGTATTTGCTTGTGATAAATTCAGATCTTACATTATTGATTCTAAAGTGATTGTTCACACTGGTCATGCTTCTATTAAATATCTTATGGAAAAGAAAGATGCTAAGCCTAGACTTATTAGGTGGGCTCTTTTGCCATAAGAATTTAATTTGCATATCATTGATAGGAAAGGAGCTGAGAACCCCATAGCTGATAACTTGTCTAGGTTAGAAAGTTATTGATGACCCACTACCTATTGATGATAGCTTTCCTCAGGAACAACTAGCTATGGTAATGTTTCTCATAACACACCGTGGTTTTCCGATTATTCTAATTACATTATTTCTAAATACATACCACCTAGTTTCACCTATCAGCAAAAGAAAAAAAATCTTCTTTGATTTGAGACATTACTTTTGGGATGACCCACATCTTTATAAAGAGGGAGTAGATGGTATTATTAGGTGTTGTATACCTGAGCAGGAACATGGACAAATCCTTCAAAAGTATCACTCTGAGGCTTATGGAGGACACCATGCGGGAGATAGAACTGCACACAAGGTATTACAGTCCGGATTTTGTTGGTCTACTCTTTTCAAAGATGCTTGTAAGTTTGTCCTCTCTTGTGATGAATGTCAAAGAATTGGTAATATTAGTAGACATCGGGAAGCGCCTATGGATTATTCACTTCTTATTGAACCATTTGATGTTTGCGGATTTGATTATATGGGACCTTTTCTTTCCCCTATTGGGTATACACATGTTTTGGTTGTCGTTGATTATGTCACTAAATGGGTAGAAGTTATTCCAACCAATAGTGCTGCTCATAACACCTCTATTAAAATGCTTAAGGAAGTTATTTTCCCACGTTTTGGAGTCCCTATATATTTAATGACTAATGGTGGTTCACACTTTATTCATGGTGCTTTTCGTAAGTTGCTTGCTAGATATGGTGTTAACCATAGAATTGCATATCCCTATCATCCTCAATCAAGTGGTCAAGTAGAATTAACCAATAGAGAAATAAAATTAGTATTGTAAAAGACTGTCAATAGCTCCCAAAAGAATTGGTCTAAGAAATTAGACGATGCATTGTGGGCCTACAGAACAGCTTATAAAAATCCTATGGGTATGTCTCCTTATAAAATGGTTTATGGGAAATCATGTCATTTACCTCTTGAGTTAGAACATAAAGCTTATTGGCAATAAAAGAACTCAACTATGATCTCAAACTTGCTAGTCAAAATAGGTTATTTGATATTAGCTCATTAGATGAATGGAGAACCCAAGGATATGAAAATGCCAAACTATTCAAAGAAAAAGTTAAAAGATGGCATGCCAAAAGAATCCAAAAGCGAGAATTCAAAGTTGGTGAATATGTTCTATTGTACAATTCCTGTCTTAGTTTTTTTGCCGGAAAACTTCTCTCCAAATGAGAAGGACTATATATCATTGAAGAAGTTTATGGGTCTTGAGCTATTAAGATCAATAACCCCGAAGGCACTAACCCGAAGGTGATCATGGACAAAGAATAAAGCACTATATTTCAGGTACACCAATTAATGTTTAAACAAATATTTTTCAAACCATGACAATGGAGGTGAAATCTGGAGAACACTCCTAAACCCTTAAAAGGAAGAGGTACGTAATATGGTAAGTAAATGTACTCCAAAAATCCGCAAAAATATTTTGTGTCAGTTTTGGAATTTTAGGAAAAATAGGAAATTGACAAACACACGGGAAGGCAACCCAGGTGCCCACTAGGTACTAGGGCGAGCCAACCCCGTCGGCACGACCTGGTGGTTAGTGGGCCCCTTGGGCACCTTCCTGGCTCTTTTTTCTTGTGCGGCATGTATTTCCTTGTATAAAAATTCTCTGTACATATATACCGATGATTTGACCCCGTACCATGGAGAAATCATGTGCTCTTGTTTCGTGCTATTTTTCCTGGCAGATCTGAAATTATGTCGTCTCAAGATTCAGAGGGAGAGAGTTATGTTGCTGATTTCATCACAAACCCTAAGGTCTACGGAGAGGTGTATCACTACGACCACACTGCGTAGGAGGATGAATACAGGGATAGGAAAGAAGCAATGGGGGATAGCTCCAAGGAAGAGGAATATCCACTGTCTCAACCCGGAGATATGCACATGGAATTCAAGAAGTCAAGCCTCCCAACAAGTACAAACCTTAGGTCCAATTTATCCCTTCCCGTTTTCTGCACGAGAGCAAAGCGACATTTTGTGAAAAGATATTAAAGCTCGACTTGGAGAATGAGGGTCCGAGAGAGGATAATTTCAGCCTCAAATGCAAGTTGGAGAAGAAAAACACACCACCACCAGCTCCATCTTCATCACCAAAGGAGACTTGAGTACATGGGTTTGGGCACTCCCGTTGGCTTGTTCCAAGCTTGGGGGAGGTGCCCCGGCATCGTATCACCATCACTCTTGTTATCCTTATCCATCTTAGCTTGATCTTTAGCTATTTCATGATTTAGTCAAATAAAAGTTTAGATCGACCCATCCTTTCGAGTGCTAGTTTCGTGATCTATCTATCTATCTATATAATCGAGTGAGAGTTATATAATAAAGTTTAGTTTGAGTTTTGCTTCTTTACTTTCTTACTGCAATCATAGTGAAGGAAAATAATGAAAAAGATCATATCCTAATCTTGTAGTAAGTAGTGACATCACATAAGGAAAAGTATAAGTGGTAAAATTTGTTGAAGGTTGACAAACATAGCATTTCTCGGTGATGCAACATATGAAAGAATTAATAAGGGAAGACAAGATTTACATGCAAATACACTATCCTTGACATCTTTTATGATTGTGAGCCCCCATTAATTATAGTATGCCAAAACTGTTGACATTGGACAAGGTAGACAACATAATGAGTTATGTTTGTTCACATTCACATAGAAGTTATATTGTTATAGATCCTCTAACATGTGGTGCTTTCCCAATATCTTTGCTAGCCAAAACTCCGCACTAAGTAGAGATACTACTTATGCATCCAACACCTTAAACCCAAATCCATGTTGTAAGAGTCCACCTATGGATTGAGTAATATCCTTCAAGTAAGTTCTCATCGGTGCACAGAGCAATAAAAATTGCTTCTAAATATGTTTAATAATTTTGTGTAAGGGAAATTAAGCATTGTACAAACTTGTGATGGCAATAATAAAAGCGACGAATTGCATAATAAAGGTTGCCATCACAAGGGGAAATATAACGTAACGTTCCATTGCATTACGAGATTTGGCATACAACCAAAAAGCGCAGGACAACCTCTGCTTCCCTCCGTGAAGGGACTAGGTTTTATTTTTATGTATTTGCTTTTATGAAAGAGTCAAACTATTCTCCTCTACTCCCCTTTATATTCTCTTTGACACACATCATGTGGTTCGGAAAGATCTAGATATATTTATCCAGTTGAACGTGGGTGGTCATGAGTTATTATTGTTGACATCACTCTTGAGGTGAATATGTTGGGAGGCAACACTTTAAGCCCCTATATTTATATATGTTAGGTTGAAACCTTTTGCTCATATGTATGCAATGAGTGTTAGCCATCATAAAATATAAAATGATGGTTGAGTATGTAGACTTTCTTAAAAGCTCCGATTTGTGACACTTCCTGAAAGTGTGATGAATTTCTTTGCAAAGTTGAGTAAAAACATGGTTTGTTACTTTTCAATAGAGTTTATGCTTCATACTTCGACATTGTGATGAATTATTACTTGTTTATAAGAAGCCGTCATGATCAAAGTTATAAGATGAAAACGTTGTGATGAACTATTTTATAATTTTTTTGTTGTCATAATAATGAGCAAGATGCTACTATGTTTGTATTTTGTTTTTATCGACACCTCCCTCTCAAAGCATGTGGTCATGATTTTCGTTATTGGTTTTCGCTTGAGGACAAGCGAGGTCTAAGCTTGGAGGAGTTGATACATCCATTTTGCATCATGTTTTGTTACTGTTATGTATAGTGTTTTTATGCATTTTACCACTTGGTGGAGTAATTCTAATGCCTTTTCTTTCATAATATGCAAGGTTTACATCAAGAGGGAGAATGCTGGCAGATTTAATTCTGGACCTGAAAAAGCTAAGTCAAAGATACCTATTTTGCACATCTCCAAATGGGCTGAAACTTTCCAGAGATTTATTTTGCAATAAATGAAAAATACAGGAGGAAAGAAGTACCAGAGGGGGCTACTAGGCGCCCACTAGGCACCAGGGCACGCCAGCCCCCTGGCACGGCCTGGTGGTTAGTGCCCCCCTGGCCCACCTTTGGCGACCATCTTCTCGCGTAAATTATCTTTTAACTAGACAAAAATCACGAGAGGAATTTCGGGATGAAGCGTCTCCATCTCTAGGCGGAACCTGGACAGGAGCACTTTTTCCCTCTGGTGGAGCGGTTTCGTTGGAGGAACTTCCCCCCGGAGGGGAAATCGAGGCCATCGTCATCACCAACAACCCTCTCATATTGGGGAGACCAATCTTCATCAACATCATCTCCTCTCAAAACCCTAGTTCATCTCTTGTGCTCAATCTTGTACCGGAACCTTGGATTGGTACTTGGGGTGTGACTAGTAGTGTTGATTACATATTGTAGTTGATGCTTTATGGTTTATTTGGTGAACGATCATATGTTTAGATCTAATATGCTATTTAATACCTCTCTGATCATGATCATGTTTATCACTTGCGAGTAGTTGCTTTTATTCTTGAGGCCACGGAGAACTCATGTTGCAAGTAGTTATGTGAAGTTGATATTCGTTCGATATTTTGATGATGTGAATGTTGTGATTCCCTTAGTGGTGTTATGTGAACGTCGACTACATAGCACTTCACCATCTTTGGGCCTAAGGGAATGCATTATGGAGTAGTAATTAGATGGTGAGTTGCAAGAGTGACACAAAAACTGAAACCCCAGTTTATGTGCCACTCCATAAGGGAATGATTTGGATCTCAAAGTTTAATGCTATGGTTAGAATTTATTATTAATACTTTTCTCGTAGTTGCGGATGCTTGCGGGAGGGTTAATCATAAGTGGGTGGTTTGTTCAAGTAAGAACAACACCCAAGCACCGGTCCACCCACATATCATACTATCAAAGTAACTGATGACCCACAAGTATAGGGGATCTATCGTAATCCTTTCGATAAGTACGAGGGTCTAACCCAACGAGGAGCAGAAGGAAATAACAAGTGGTTTTCAGTAAGGTATTCTCTACAAGCACTGAAGTTATCGGTAACAGATAGTTTCGTGATAAGGTAATTCGTAATGGGTAGCAAGTAACAAATGTAACAAAGCTGGAGCAAGGTGGCCCAATCCTTTTTGTAGCAAAGGACAAGGCTGGACAAAATCTTATATAAAGCAAAGCGCTCCTGAGGACACATGGGAATTTCTGTCAAGCTAGTTTTCATCATGCTCATATGATTCATGTTTGTTATATTCATAATTTGGTATGTGGGTGGATCGGTGCTTGGGTGATGCCCTTACTTGGACAAACATCCTACTTATGATTAACCTCTCTTGCAAGAATCCTCAACTATGAAAGAAGAATTAAGATAAATCTAATGATAGCATGAAAGATATGGATACAAATCAGCCCCTTACGAAGCATCACATAAACTAGGGTTTAAGCTTCTGTCACTCTAGCAACCCATCATCTACTTATTAATTCCCAATAGCTTCCCCTAGGCCCAAATAATGGTGAAGTGTCATGTAGTCTACGTTCACATGACACCACTAGAGGAGAGACAACATACATCTCATCAAAATATCGAACTAATACCAAATTCACATGATTATTTATAGCAAGACTTATCCCATGTCCCCAGGAACAAACGTAATTACTCAGAGACCATATTCATGTTCATAATCTGAGGAGTATTAATAATTGATACGTCTCCAACGTATCTATAATTTTTGATGGTTCCATGCTATTATCTTGTCAAACTTTGGATGTTTTGTATGCCTTTCATATCTTTTTTGGGACTAACTTATTAACTCAGTGCCAAGTGCTAGTTCCTGTTTTTTCCGTGTTTTTGACCCTTTTCAGAGGAGAATATTAAACGGAGTCCAAACGGAATAAAACTTCCGAAAAGATTTTTTCCGGAACAGAAGATACGCAGGGGGCGTGAGAACCAAGGCAGAGGCCACAAGCCCCCTAGGCGCGGCGAGGGGGGCCGCGCCTAGCCGGATTGTGGCCCCCTTGTGGCTCGTCTGCCCTACTTCTTCCGCCTATAAATCCCTGAAAAATCCAAAACCACGGGAGAGATCCACGAAAATACTTTTCCGCCGCCACAAGCTTCTGTCTCCGCAAGATCCCATCTGGGGCACGTTCTGCTGCCCTGCCGGAGGGGGGATTCGGATACGGAGGGCTTCTTCATCAACACCACTGCCTCTCCGATGATGCGTGAGTAGTTCACCATAGACCTTCGGGTCCATAGCTAGTAGCTAGATGGCTTCTTCTCTCCCTTGGATCTTCAATACAAAGGTCCCCATGATCTTCATGGAGATCTATCCGATGTAATCTTCTTTTGCGATGTGTTTGTCGAGATATGATGAATTGTGGATTTATGATCAGATTATTTATGAATCTTATTTGAGTTTGTTCTCATCTCTTATATGCATGATTTCATATCCTTGTAATTCTCTTCGAGTTGTGGGTTTTGTTTGGCCAACTTGATCTATGATTCTTGCAATGGGAGAAGTGCTTGGTTTTGGGTTCATATCGTGCGGCGACCTCACCTAGTGACAGAAGGGGTAGCGAGGCACGTATCATGTTGTTGCCATCAAGGGTAAAAAGATGGGGTTTACATCATTGGTTTGAGTTTATCCCTCTACATCATGTCATCTTGCTGAAGGCGTTACTCTGTTCGTCATGAACTCAATACACTAGATGTATGCTGGATAGCGGTCGATGTATGGAGTAATAGTAGTAGATGCAGAAAGTATCGGTCTACTTGTCTCGGACGTGATGCCTATATGTATGATCATTGCCTTAGATATCGTCATGACTTTGCGCGGTTCTATCAATTGCTCGACAGTAATTTGTTCACCCACCATAATATTTGCTATCTTGAGAGAAGCCTCTAGTGAACACTATGGCCCCCGGGTCTACTTCACATCATATTTTCAGCCTTACACTTTTACTTCGTTGCACTTTCCGCCTTTAGATCTCACTTTGCAATCAATCTTGAAGGGATTGACAACCCCTTTATAGCGTTGGGTGCAAGCTCGTTTGTGCTTGCGCAGGTACTCTGGACACTTGGCTTGATTCTCCTACTGGATTGATACCTTGGTTCTCAAACTGAGGGAAATACTTACTGCTACTGTGCTGCATCACCCTTTCCCCTTCAAGGGAAAAACCAACGCAAGCTCAAGAGGTAGCAAGAAGAATTTCTGGCGCCGTTGCCGGGGGGGGGGATCAAGTCAAGAATAGTCTCTCGTCAACGTGTCAATCTCTGGCACCAAGGATTATTCTAAGTGAAGCTTATCCAAGCAAGTGTCGCAAAATCATCTCTTGCATTTACTTTTTTGCCTCTCGTTTTCCTCTCCCCCACTTCTGAAAAACAAAAAATTACAAAAATATTTGCCTTTTTCGTTCGCCCTTTTCGTTCGCTTGCTTTCTGTTCGCTTGTGCGCTTGTCTGCCTGCTAAGACCTGTATGGGCCGACCAAAGGATTATGATGCTTACTACTCAAGGTTGGAAGAAATTGAAACTAGTGTTAAAGGCTTCATGTCTACACAGTTTGATCTTTTATGAATAAATAAGTTGATGATATGGCCAAAGAATTCCTTGCGCTAAATTCTCAGTTTGCTCGTCTTGAAAAGTTGGTAGGCCAGATTTCTGATAAACATGCTACCTTAGTCAATAAAATGGCTGCTAAACCTGAAATTTGTGATGAGAATCACGAAGATCTTAAGGTGCTTGGTGTGACTTCCATTGAAACCTTGTTTTCTAGTGTCAAACCTAATGATGATGGGGCTGGATATGAATCCACCTTGGTTGAAAAACTCCTCAATGATTCAGAGTCTATCTATCTTGATGCTAAAAGCATTGAAAGTGGAGTAGAGGATATCAAAACTTTGAGTAGTAATGAAACTACTACTTTGGATTTCGAGGAATTCGATTATGATAGTTGCTCTTTGATTGAATGCATTTCCTTGATGTAATCGATGCTAAACTCTCCACACGCTTATAGCCAAAACAAGGCCTTTACCGATCACATCGTTGATACTATGATAAAATCTCTTGAAGAGAAACTTGATTTGGAAGTTTCTATTCCTAGAAAGCTTCATGATGAGTGGGAACCTACTATCAAAATCAAGATCAAAAACTATGAATGCAATGCTTTGTGTGATTTGGGTGCTAGTGTTTCCGCGATTCCAAAGTCTTTATGTGATGTTCTAGGCTTTAATGAGATTGAGGAGTGCTCTCTTAATTTGCATCTTGTGGATTCTACTATCAAGAAAACCATGGGAAGGATCAATGATGTTCTTATTATTGCAAATAGGAACTATGTACCCGTGGATTTCATTGTGCTTGATATTGATTGCAATCCTACATGTCCTATCATTCTTGGTAGACCTTTCCTAAGGACTATTGGTGCTATCATCGATATGAAGGAAGGGAATATTAGATTTAAATTTCCTTTAAAGAAGGGCATGGAGCATTTTCCTAGAAATAAAATAAGATTGCCTTATGAATCCATGATGAGGGCTACTTATGGTTTGAGTACCAAAGACGACGATACGTGATTCTATCACCCTATGCCCAGCTAAGGGAGTTAAACAATAGCGCTTGTTGGGAGGCAACCCAATAAATTTATCTTTGCTTTTTGCTTTGTTGCGTCCACACATCATAATTCTGTTCTGATTGTGTCTTTTGTGTTTCTTTTTGTGTTTCAATCAAGTAAAACCTTTATGACTAGTTTGGTGATGGTTGTTTGATCCTGCTGGAAAAAGACAGAAACTTTTCGCTCCCGAAATTATTTTTCGTTTTTATCCAGAAAGAGATTTTGAATTGATTCTTTTTTCTGCTGGTTGATATGCCATTTTCCCAAACTGTTGTAATTTTTCAGAAGTTTTGAGATACCACAAGTATACGAAGTATACAGATTGCTACACATTGGTCTGTTTTTGACAGATTCTGTTTTTGTTGTGTTGGTTGCTTGTTTTGATGAAACTATGGATAGTATCGGGGGGTACTAGCCATGGAAAAGTGAGAATACAGTAACCTAACACCAATATAAATACAAATCAAGTTTGCTACAGTACCTCAACAGGTGGTAGTTTGTTTTCTTGGGCTAATGATATCACGAGTTTCTGTTTAAGTTTTGTGTTGTGAAGTTTTCAAGTTTTGGGAGATGTTCTCATGGACAAATGGATAAAGAGTGGAAAGAGCTCAAGATTGGGGATGCATGATACGTCTCCAACGTATCTACTTTTCCAAACTCTTTTGCCCTTGTTTTGGACTATAATTTGCATGATTTGAATGGAACTAACGTGGACTGACGCTGTTTTGAGCAGAATTGCCTTGGTGTTATTTTTGTGCAGAAATCAAAGTTCTCCAAACGTCCTGAAAATTTACGGAGCAGTTTTGGAAAATATAAAAAATATCTGCGCCAAGTTCCACCTCAGGGGGTGGGTCAGTGGGCCACAAGCCCCTGCCCCGCCACCACCCCTGGTGGCGGTGGGCAGGCTTCTGGGGCCCACAGGCACCTGCCGCCCCCAACTCCAGCTCTATAAGTTGCCTTTCATCCTAGAAAAAATAAAAAGAGAAGTTGTCGTCGCGTTTTCGATATGGAGGCGCTGCCACCTCCTGTTCTTCATCTGGAGGGCAGATCTGGAGTCCGTCTTGGGCTCCGGAGAGGGGAAATCGTCGCCATCGTCATCAACAACCTTCTTCCCTCTCCAATTCCATGAAGCTCTTCGTCATTCGTGAGTAATCTATTCGTAGGCTTGCTGGGCGGTGATGAGTAGGATGAGATCTATCAGGTAATTGACTTAGTTTTGATGGGGATTGATCCCTAGTATCCACTATGTTCTGAGATTGATGTTGCTACTACTTTGCCATGCTGAATGCTTGTCACTAGGGCCCGAGTGCCATGATTTCAGATATGAAATTATTATGTTGTCACCAATATATGTGTGTTTTAGATCCGATCTTGCAAGGTGTAGTTACCTACTATGTGTTATGATCCGGCAACCCCGGAGTGACAATAACCGGAACCACTCCCGGTGATGACCATAGTTTGAGGAGTTCATGTGTTCACCAAGTGCTAATGCGTTGGTCCGGTTCTTTATTAAAAGGAGAACCTTAATATCCCGTAGTTTCCTTTTGGACCCCGCTGCCACGGGAGGGATGGACAATAGATGTCATGCAAGTTCTTTTCCATAAGCACGTATGACGACACACGGAATGCATGCCTACATCACATTGACGAACGGGAGCTAGCCACTTATCTCTCCGTGTTATAACTGTTGCATGATGAATATCATCCTAACAAATCACCGAACCATTGCCTACGAGTTTGTCCTACTGCTGCTGCTGCTACTACTGTTGCTACTGCTGTTACTTGTCTTGCTCTGCTGTTGCTACTACTATTGCTACTGCTGTTACTTGTCTTGCTTTGCTGCTACTGTTGCTATTACTGTTGCTTGCTACTGTTGCTACTTGCTACTGCTGTCACTACTGCTGTTTCTTGCCGCTGCTATTGCTCGTTACACTGCCGCTACTCGCTACTTTGCTGTTACTACTGTGCTTGCAGATACTAATCTTTCAGGCGTGGTTGAATCCGACAAATTCAGCTACTAATACTCGAGAGTATTCTCCCACCTCCTGTCGTGCGAACCAACAAATTTGGGTCGAATACTTTACCCTCGAAAACTGCTGTGAACCCACGCGCTGGTGGGACTTCAACAATATTTTTCTAGTTTCATTACTGGGGAGTGCTATCAGCATTCTTCTGGTGCCGTTGTAGGAGAAGGTTTTTTGTCATAAGCATTCGTCTAGCTAACGCTAGAGATTGCAGGATCAACATTTTTCTCACGCCGTTGCCTGGGAGGTATTGCTATATTCTCTGAGTCACTTGGGATTTATATTTGCCGATCAATATGAAGGATCCGAAGACCAAAGTCTTGCCCTCAACTACGAGGGGAGGTAAGGAATTTCCATCTAGCTCTGCACTTGATTCACCTTCAGTTATAAGTAAGTTTGCGACATCACCTCCTGCTAGAAATCTTGATATGTCGTCTGTGCTTGATGATGCTTGTGATCTACTGCTAGAGATGCTATGCTTGATACTATGCCTAATGATACTATGCTTGATACTATGCCTGATACTGCTTTGCCTGATACTGCTAGAGATGCTATGCTTGATACTGCTTTGCCTGATGATGCTAGAGATGCTATTTTTCCTGATGATGCTATGCTTGATACTGCTAGAGATACTCTTTTTCCTGATATTCCACTAGGAGTGTTCCTTGGTGCTCATATTGCTAGAGTTACTGCCAATGCTCGTGATGCTTCTGAAACTACCGATACTATTGAGATAGAACCTGCTTTTGCTCCTGCTAGATCTAGCTCTCCTAGATATGAATTGCCTGTTATACCTGAGGGCTATGTTATGGAGGGAGAGATAGCTGAGGATTTTCTTGCGTGTAAGGATGCCTATGACGCCGAGAATTCTCAAGTGGAAGGAAAAATCTCGGGAAGCTAGGATGAGAAATGACCCGAAGTTTGCCACTTCGCCTATCTTTGTCACCGATAAGGATTATGAATTCTCTGTCGACCCTGAGATAATCTCTCTAGTCGAATCTGATCCTTTTCACGGTTATGAGTCTGAGACGGTCATAGCCCATCTTGCCAAACTATCCGAAATAGCCAACCTCTTCACTAATGAGGAGAAGATCCGCCACTACTATATCCTTAAGCTGTTTCCTTTCTCTCTAAAGGATGATGCTAAAGTCTGGTTCACCTCTCTTGCTCCTGGATGTGTGCGTAGTCCCCAGGAGATGGTCTAATACTTCTGTGAGAAATATTTCCCTGCCCATAAGAAGCAAGCTGCCTTGCAGGAAATATACAACTTTGCTGAACTCCAAGAAGAGAGTCTTCCACAAGCTTGGGGGAGGCTCGTCCAGCTACAGAATGCTTTGCCTGATCACCCTCTTAAGAAGAACGAGATACTTGATATCCTCTATAACGGACTTACCGATGCCTCTAGAGACTACCTAGATAGTTGTGCCGGTTGTGTTTTTAGTGAACGAACTATAGAACAAGCTGAGACCCTACTGAATCACATCTTGATCAACGATAATGCCTGGACTATTCCCGAACCACCTCCTAAGCCAACTCCTAAGAAAAGAGGTATTCTATTCCTCAGTCCCGAAGATATGCAAGAAGCCAAGAAATCTATGCAAGAGAAAGGCATTAGATCTGAAGATGTCAAAAATCTACCACCTATCGAAGAGATCCACGGTCTCGATAACCCGATACAGGTAGTGGAAGTGAATTCTGTGCGTAGGTTTGACGAGAGTGATATTCCTCTTGATAAACCTGCTAGCCTATGCTTTGATGAATTTGACAATTTGTTGCCAAACAACAGAGTTTCAATGATTATGTTAGCAGACATTTGGAACAAAGTACTCGTATGCTTAGCCATTTAAGTGCTTGCGTGGACAGAAATGTCAACGATCTGAAGCTTTTGAGTAAACATGCCTCTATGATTACTACTCAGGTAGAACAAGTACTTAAAGCTCAGAATGACCTACTCAATGAATTAAATGACAACTCTGTCAAAGTCATTACTAGAGGAGGCAAAATGACTCAGGAACTTTGTATCCTGAAGGTTATCCTAAGAGAATTGATCAAGATTCTCAAGGAATCAATGCTGATACTCCTAGTCATCCTTAGGAGAAGAAGAAGGACGATAGGAACCTGCACGTCAGTTCACCAAATACTGTCACACCTGAAGAACCTAATGATATTTCTGCGTCTGATGCAGAAACACAATCTGGTGATGAACATGAACCTGGTGACAACATGGACAGTGATGTTCATAATAATGCTCAACCTAGCCATGATGAGGATGTGGAGATTGAACCTATGGTTAATCCTGATAATCCACAACCTAAGAGATACGATAAGAATGACTTCACTCCTAGGAAGCATGGTAAAGAAAGAGAGCCATGGGTTCAGAGACCTATGCCCTTTCCTCCTAAGCCATCCAAGAAAAAGGATGATGAAGATTTTGAGCGCTTCGTTGAGATGATAAGACCCATCTTTCTGCAGATGCGGTTAACTGATATGCTCAAGATGTCTCCGTATGCCAAGTACATTAAAGATATTGTGACTAATAAACGGAAGATACCAGATCTTGAGATCTCCACCATGCTTGCCAATTACACTTTCAAAGGTGGAACTGCTAAGAAACTTGGTGATCCCGGAGTGCCCACTATACCTTGCTCCATTAAAGGAAACTACGTAAGAACTGCCTTATGTGACCTTGGAGCCGGTGTTAGTGTTATGCTGCTCTCTCTTTATCGTAGACTTGAATTGGATAAGTTGACACCCACTGAAATTTCTCTGCAAATGGCCGACAAATCAACTCCTTTCCCTATTGGCATTTGCGAGGATGTGCCTGTTGTGGTTGCTAATACCACTATCTTAACAAACTTTCTTATCTTGGATATTCCCGAGGACGATGCCATGGCTATCATCCTCGGAAGACCCTTTTTAAACACTGCAGGGGCTATTATAGATTGCAACAAAGGCAATGTCACTTTCCATGTCAATGGTAATGAGCACACAGTGCACTTTCCGAAGAAACGATATCCAGTACATTGCATCAATGCTATCGAAAAGTCTTCATCGATTCTCATTGGGAGCTTTGAATGCCCTATTCCTCGTGTCAAGATGAAGTATGATTTGCTTGTTTGGGAGATACATATCCCCATTGAGGTGACTTAGTGGCTATCCGAAAATTCTCCGTTCTCTCTTGCGATCCGAGAAGGTTTTGTCATAAGGACTTGATCAATCCCATTGACGGATTTCTTTTGATGACCATGAAACGGATGAATCAAGGAGTCACATACCTCTGTTTTGAGTTTTCCTTTTCTGTTACTTAGAAGAAAAAAATAAATTAGTTTAGTTTTTCCTGTTTTCTGTTTTAGCGTCCCGGAGAAAAATACCTCGAAAATAGAAGTTCTCCGATGGTCCTAAAAATTTAGTATGATTTTTTCTAGAATTTTTGAAAATTTCTAGGCCTGAGAGCTGGCCTGGGGGCTTGACCAGTGGGCCACAAGCCCCCCACCACCACCTACCCCCATGGTGGCGGGGTGCAAGCTTGTGGGGCCCACAGGCACCCCCTCCACTCATTCCAGCTCCGAGCCTCTTCTTCCACCTCCAGAAAAAATTGTTTCACAGCTCAAACCCGTGTTCTTGCTCATTTGGCTGTGATTTTCGATCTCCTTGCTCAAAGCACCATTCTCCGAACCGTTTTGGGGAAATTACTCCTTGGTAAGTGACTCCTCCATTGGTTCAATTAGTTTTTGCTCTAGTGCTTTATCCTTCGCGAATTCTTGCTACCTTTGTGACCCTGTTCTTGAGCTAGAAAAGTTGATTTTAGCTGGTCCCAAGTAGTTTTAGCGCGTGATACGGTCTCTAGGCACTAGTAGGAGTAGTTTCTATGAGTTGGGTTAATCCTTATTAACTTTTCTTTCGAAGTATCTAAAAATTTAAATTTTTTTCAGAGCTAGAAAAGGGAAAAGATGAGGAGGTTCTTGAGAGGCTCTTCAAGCCGTAACCACAAGGAGGATGAGAAGAACCACCCCAAGTACGTAGTCCCTCGAGTCACAGAAGTTCAAGCGTGCGAGTGGCCAAGTGATGATTTTTAGCGCGCCGCCGGACTTTATGAAGACTTTTATTACTTGGTGGAGAACGCAGGTCTTACTGCGTTTGTTGAAGATAAGTGCCCACAATATCTCCTCCTCACCAATATTTTTGTTCAAAGCTTCAACTTTTATCCAAGGAAGAATCCTCCCATGGTTGAGTTCATGATATACGATGTCCCCCAGTGCACGACGCTGCAGGATTTTTGCAATGAATGCAAATTACCTTATGTTGGGGATATCCGTGACCCTCGTCCACGGGACTTGGAGGATTTCATTGGTCTATTGCTGTTGGAGAGGAGAGAGGAGTGTCTCGCGCTAGAATTTATAGCATACATTTTCCTGTGCTTCGGTACTTCTCACTATTTGTGGGAAAATGTTTGGTTGGCCGAGGGGAGGCTGGATCACTTAGTTCTCCAGACCTTGCAGTTTTGCGCGAAGGCCTTTATAACGATAAGACTTATAGCTTGGGTGCTATAGTAGCTCAATGGTTGAACCTGAACCGTTCTAAAGGAGTCGTCTATGGAGGTATCTATGCTACCCGTCTTGCCAGACACTTTGAGATACCCATTAGACGAGGAGAGGAAGGAGAGATGCTTCTCCCTGAGAGATATCTGGATTATGACAGCATGGTTCGCCATGATTTTCTGGATAGAGATGCTAGTAGATGGATGATTTATAACCTGGTGTTTAGTCAGGGTACTCGAGAGACTATTACTTTGCCTGCTCCTTCTTTGTTTGATCTTCATGCAGGCAGGTACACTATTATGCCCACGGACATCTATGCATATTGGGGCTTGTCCCAACCACAGGCGCCCGTGCCCGAGCCACCAGTCGAGTACCAGACGCCAGTTTATCAGTGGGAGCCAGAGGAGCTCACACAGCAGTGGCATCCACAGTTTGCTCCGGAGTATCCTGGAGCTTGTTATTTCCCACCTTGGGAGTAGACCAAGCTAGGCCAAAAGCCTAAGCTTGGGGGAGTACGTGTTCTCACCGACTTTACATTCATGCTTCTGCTTTCACTTTGTTAGCCGATGTTTACACTTTGCCATTGTATTATCCATGCTAGTTTCTTTTCGTTTTCTTGTTTTCTTGTTTTGTGTCCTTTTGAGAAAACCCAAAAATATTTTTCTTTCTTCTTTTACTTGTTGGGAGCTTTCCCGTGTAAATAGCTTTCTTTTTCTTTTTGTCGAGGTAGAAAATATTGGTTACAATGTTTATTCGTTCTTGCATGCTTACCCGTTTAGCTTTCAAAACAGCCATATTATTTTTTCATCTCCTTTGTGTTTGCCCGCAGATTCAGCTTAGTCCAATACGCTTATTATTGTTCACATCGTTCGATCATGAAAATGAAAGGCAACAATGATGATATATGATGAAGTGACTGAGACTGAAAAGCTGGTATGAACTCTATCTATTTTGTTTTTGTAAATATGACTAGCTTGTCGACCCAGATTTAGCTTTGTTGTGAGAGAACCATGTTTGCAATGACAACTTAGAGATCATAATTTCTGATGCCATGCTTATTTAGCTGAGAGCTTATAATGGTTTGTCTTGAATGCCAACATAGATTTTGAGATGACTATGATGTAGTATGATAGGATGGTATTCTCCTTTGAATGTTTCAAGTGGCTTGACTTGGCGCATGTTCATGCATGTAGTTGAAACAAAATCGACATAGCCTCTATGATGTTCGTGTTCATGGTGATTTATATCCTGTTCATGCTTGCATTCAATGTTAGTCAAACTCATTGCATCTTGATGACCGTTGTCGCTCTCTAGTTGGTCGCTTCCCAGTCTTTTGCTAGCCTTCACTTGTACTAAACGGGAATACTTCTTGTGCATCCACTTCCATAAACCCAAAAGTTTTTCCATGAGAGTCCACCATACCTACCTATTTGCGGTATCTACCTGCCGTTCCAAGTAAATTTGCATGTGCCGTTCTCTAAACCTTCAAGAAATAATCTGTTTTGCATGCCCGAACCGCTCATGTGGTGACAGAGGGCTATTGGTATCTTCCGTGCTAGGAGTGTTATCCTCGACATGTATTTATTCACAGTCATTCATGAGAAAGGGGCCGGTATTTGGGATGCCCAGTTCCACGCTTAAATAAAAAACATAACTGTAAAACAAGACTCCCCCCGGATTGATGTTAGTATGGACGGTACCCGAGGATTCGGCTAGCCGTGGAGTGTGATTGATTGGTGGTGGGGGAGTTCAAACTTTACTTTTCTGTTTGGGAACCGCCTATAGCATGAGTAGCATGGAAGATATTGAAAACTCTTGGTCATTGCGTTGACAATGAAAGCATGCCACCCAAAATTATTATCTCTCTTTTCAAAGCTTGAGCTCTGGCACCTCTGCAAATCAATGCTTCCCTCTGCGAAGGGACTGTCTATTTATTTTCCTGTCGAGTCATCCTCCTCTTATATAAGCACCAATTAGAGAGCACCTCTGTCATTTTTATGCTTTGCTGTTGATTGCTATTGAGTATGACTATGACTGGATCTTCGTTGCTATGAATTGCAATGTTTAGTCAGCCCTTGATCTTTGAAAGTCCTCTGCATTTATGTTTTGTGGTCTCAGAAAGAGCTAGCGAGATACCACCTATTCATATTGCTTCATGCTTGTTTTGATTGAAGTGTTGGTATTTGAAACTCATTATTATTTGCTCGTTAGCTGATTATGCCATTGATATTAGTTTACCATGAGACCCTTGTGCCATTTGCTTATGTGGTTAACTTGTGATCTTGCTGAAATTCTGGTTATGAGTTAGACATAGTTGCAACAACAAGATAAAACAGAGTTTGTCAAAGTTTTTCTTTCTCTCTCAGTTTGTCAACTGAGTTGCTTGAGAACAAGCAAGGTTTTAAGCTTGGGGGAGTTGATACGTCTCCAACGTATCTACTTTTCCAAACTCTTTTGCCCTTGTTTTGGACTATAATTTGCATGATTCGAATGGAACTAACCTGGACTGACGCTGTTTTCAGCAGAATTGCCTTGGTGTTATTTTTGTGCAGAAATCAAAGTTCTCCAAATGCCCTGAAAATTTACGGGGAGCAGTTTTGGAAAATATCAAAAATATCTGCGCCAAGTTCCACCTCAGGGGGTGGGCCAGTGGGCCACAAGCCCCTGCCCCACCACCACCCCCTGGTGGCGGTGGGCAGGCTTCTGGGGCCCACATGCACCTGCCGCCCCAACTCCAGCTCTATAAGTTGCCTTTCGTCCCAAAAAAAATAAAAAGAGAAGTTTTCATCGCATTTTCGATACGGAGGCGCCGCCACCTCCTGTTCTTCATCTGGAGGGCAGATCTGGAGTCCGTCTTGGGCTCCGGAGAGGGGAAATCGTCACCATCGTCATCATCAACCTTCTTCCCTCTCCAATTCCATGAAGCTCTTCGTCGTTCGTGAGTAATCTATTCGTAGGCTCGCTGGGCGGTGATGAGTAGGATGAGATCTATCATGTAATCGAGTTAGTTTTGATGGGGATTGATCCCTAGTATCCACTATGTTCTGAGATTGATGTTGCTACTACTTTGCCATGCTTAATGCTTGTCACTAGGGCCCGAGTGCCATGATTTCAGATCTGAAATTATTATGTTGTCACCAATATATGTGTGTTTTAGATCCGATCTTGCAAGTTGTAGTTACCTACTATGTGTTATGATCCGGCAACCCCGGAGTGACAATAACCAGAACCACTCCCGGTGATGACCATAGTTTGAGGAGTTCATGTGTTCACCAAGTGCTAATGCGTTGGTCCGGTTCTTTATTAAAAGGAGAACCTTAATATCCCGTAGTTTCTTCTTGGACCCCGCTGCCACGGGAGGGATGGACAACAGATGTCATGCAAGTCCTTTTCCCTAAGCACATATGATGACACACGGAATGCATGCCTACATCACATTGACGAACGGGAGCTAGCCACTTATCTCACCGTGTTATAACTATTGCATGATGAATATCATCCAAACAAATCACCGACCCATTGCCTACGAGTTTGTCCTACTGTTGCTACTGCTACTACTGTTGCTACTGCTGTTACTTGTCTTGCTCTGCTGCTGCTACTACTGTTGCTACTGCTGTTACTTGTCTTGCTCTACTGCTACTGTTCCTATTACTGTTGCTTTCTACTGCTGTTCCTTGCCACTGCTGTCACTACTGCTGTTCCTTGCCACTGCTATTGCTCGTTACACTGCTGCTACTCGCTACTTTGTTTTACTACTGTGCTCGCAGATACTAATCTTTCAGGTGTGGTTGAATCCGACAAATTCAGCTGCTAATACTCGAGAGTATTCTCTCACCTCCCGTCGTGTGAACCAACACATTTGGGTCAAATACTCTACCCTTGAAAACTGTTGCGAACCCACGCGCTAGTGGGCCGTCAACAACATTCTTCTAGTTTCATTACTGGGGAGTGCTATCAGCATTCTTCTGGTGCCGTTGTAGGAGAAGGTTTGTTGTCATAAGCATTCGTCTAGCTAACGCCAGAGATTGCAGGATCAATGCCCAAGGCATCCCAAGCCAAATTCAAGGACACCAAAAAGCCTAAGCTTGGGGATGCCCCGGGAGGGCATCCCCTCTTTCGTCTTCAATCCATCGGTAACATTACTTGGAGCTATATTTTTATTCACCACATGATATGTGTTTTGCTTGGAGCATTTTGTATCGTAGGATTTTTTTTTGTGTGTCTCAACCATCCTTGCTGCACACCTTTTGAGAGAGACATGCACTCATCGTGAATTTGCTAGAATACTCTTTGAGCTTCGCTTATATCTTTTGAGTTCACTTGTGCTTCACTTAGATCTTTTAGAGCAAGGCGGTGTCATATTTTGGAGAAACAAGAACTCTCAATCTTCACTTATATCTTTTTGAGAGTGATCTCTCTGAGTAACTTGGTAGTTGGCTTGTGCTATGAAAGTAGTCCCAAAGGTGATAGGCACCCAAAGAGGATACAATGAAACTTCCATCTTCTTGTGCATTGATTAGAAAGAGAAGTTTGATTCCTCTCAATTAGTTTTGAGACATGGATTTGGTGATATTAAGAGTTATGTTAGTAGGGTGTTGTGAATCTAGAAATACTTGTGTTGAAGTTAGTGATTCCCGTAACATGCACGTATGGTGAACCGCTATGTTAGGAAGTCGGAGCATAATTGATCTATTGATTGTCATCCTTTGTGTTGCGGTCGGGATCGCGGATGGTTAACACCTACCAACCCTTCCCCTAGGAGTATGCGTCCAACACTTTGTTTCAATTACTAATAAAAACTTTCGCAATAAGTATGTGAGTTCTTCATGACTAATGTGAGTCCATGGTATAGATGCACTTTCACCTTCCACCATTGCTAGCCTCTCTAGTGCCGTGCAACTTTTGCCTGTGCACAAACCTACCATATGCCTTCCTCAAAACAGCCACCATACCTACCTACTATGGCATTTTCATAGCCATTGCGAGATATATTGCCATGCAACTCCCACCATTCGGACTCATGACTTGTGCCGTCACTCTCATATTTCCATTGCATGATCGTAAGATAGCTAGCGAGATGTTTCAACGTCATATGCCAAGCTAGATCATTGCACATCACCGTACACTGCCGGAGGCATTTCGTATAGAGTCATCATTGTTATAGCATTGAGCTTTGAGTAAATTAAAGTGTGATGATCATCATTATTAGAGCATTGCCCCATGTGAGGAAATAAAAAAAGAGGCCAAAGTTGCCCACAAAAAAAAGAGATATGGAAAGAGGCCAAAGTGCCCAAACAAAAAAAAGAGAGAAGGGACAATGCTACTATCTTTTCCGCACTTGTGCTTCATAATAGCACCATGTTCTTCATGATTGAGAGTCTCTTGTTTTGTCACCACCATATGCTAGTGGGAATCTTCATTATATAACTTGGCTTGTATATTCCAATAATGGGCTTCCTCAAAATTTCCCTAGGTCTTCGTGAGCAAGCAAGTTGGATGGACACCCACTAGTTCTCCTTTTGAGCTTTCACATACTTATAGCTCTAAGTGCATCCATTGCATGGTAATCCCTACTCTTTCACATTGATATCTATTAATGGGCATCTCCATAGTCCTTTGATACGCCGAGTCAATGTGACCATCTCCTCGTTTTTGTCTCACAACCTCCACCACACTCTATTCCACCTATAGTGTTATATCCATGGCTCACGCTCATGTATTGCGTGAGAGTTGAAAAAGGTTTGAGAAAGTAAGAGTGCAAAAACAATTAATTGGCCAATACCGGGGTTGTGCATGATTTAAATTAGTTGTGTGGGGATGATGGAGCATAACCAGACTATCTGATTTTGTAGGGATAACTTTCTTTGGCCTTGTTATTTCAAAAGTTCATGATTACCTTGCTAGTTTGATTGAAGTATTATTGTTTTCATGTCAATAACAAACTATTGTTTTGAATCTTATGGATCTGAACATTCATGTCACATGAAAGAAGTTACAAAGGAAAAATATGCTAGGTAGCATTCCACATCAAAAATTCATTCTTTATCACTTCCCTACTCGAGAATGAGCTAAGCTTGGGGATGCCTGATACGTCTCCAACGTATCTATAATTTTTGATGGTTCCATGCTATTATCTTGTCAAACTTTGGATGTTTTGTATACCTTTTATATCTTTTTTGGGACTAACTTATTAACTCAGTGCCAAGTGCCAGTTCCTGTTTTTTCCGTGTTTTTGACCCTTTTCACAGGAGAATATTAAACAGAGTCCAAACAGAATAAAACTTCCAAAAAGATTTTTTCCGGAACAGAAGATACGCAGGGGGCGTGAGAACTGATACGTCCATTTTGCATCATGCTTTCATGTTGATATTTATTGCTTTATCGGCTGTTATATTACTTTGTGGTACCATATTTATGCCTTTTCTCTCTTCTTTTGCAAGGTTTATTTGAAGAGGGAGAATCAGGCAGCTGGAATTCTGGACTGGAAAAGGAGCAAATCTTAGTCCACTATTCTGCACATCTCCAAATGCCCTGAAAAGTTACGTGGATTTTTTTGGGATTGTATAAAAATACTGGGCGAAAGAAGTACCAAAGGGGAGCTACCAGGGCGCCACAAGACCTGCACGTCCACCCCCCTGGTGGCGGCTAGCAAGCTTGTGGGCTCCCTAACGGCCCACTGATGTTTGCTGTGTATCCCTTGCAACGGCGCCAGAAATAGTTGTGTCGACGGCACAAGGAATCCTTCAGCTACGGCTACGCCTTAAGGGACTTCCTAGGCAAGTATGCAAAGGATTTCCCCCGTGGCCTTGGAGCCTTGCGTTGGTGTTCCCTCGAAGCGGAAAGGGTGATGTAGCACAGCGACGGTAAGTATTTCCCTCAGTTTTAGAACCAAGATATCAATCCGGCGGAAGAGTATCTCAAGATCCTACACAAACACAAAAGCTTGCACCCAACGCTATGAAGGGGTTGTCAATCCCTTATAGATTGTTTGCCAAGTGAGAACTGAAAGCAACAAAGTAACAAAGCAATGTAAAAGCGAAGATGTAAACGATGGATGTGAATAGACCCGGGGGCCGCAGTATTTACTAGTGGCTTCTCTCATGAAAGCAAGTAGACGGTGGGTGAAAAAATTACTGTCGAGCAATTGATAGAACTATGCAGAGTCGTGACGATATCTATGCAATGATTATTTCTATAGGCATCACGTCCGATACTTTCTGCATCTACTACTATTACTCCACACGTCGACCGCTATCCAGCATGCATCTAGTGTATTAAGTCCATAAGAACAGAGTAACGCCTTAAGCAAGATGACATGATGTAGAGGGATAATCTCAAACCAATGATAAAAACCCCATCTTTTTACCCTTGATGGCAACTACTTGATGTGTGCCTTGCTGCCCCTACTGTCACTGGGAAAGGTCACCACATGGCAGAACCCAAAACCAAGCACTTCTCCCATTGCAAGAATCATAGATCTAGTTGGCCAAACAAAATCCAAGACTCGGAGACACTTACAAGGATATGAAATCATGCATATAAGAAATCAGCAAAGACTCAAATATATATCATAGATCATCTGATCACAAGTCCACAATTCATCGGATCTCGACAAACACACCGCCAAAGAAGATTACATCGGATACATCTCCATGAAGATCATGGAGAACTTTGTATTGAAGATCCAAGAGAGAGAAGAAGCCATCTAGCTACTAACTACGGACCCGTAGGTCTGAAGTGAACTACTCACGAGTCATTGGAGGGGCGTTGATGATGATGAAGAAGCCCTCCAACTCCAAAGTCCCCTCCGGCAGGGCGCCGGGAAGGGTCTCCAGATGAGATCTCGCGGAAACGGAAAGCTTGCGGCGGCGGAAATGTATTTTCAAGGTTCCCCTGATTTTTTGCAGAATATTTGGGAATTTATAGGCCAAAGACCTAGGTCAGGGGGCGGCCAGGGAGGCCACAAGCCTGCCCACCGCCACCTCCCCCCTAGTGGCGGAGTGGGGGCTTGTGGGCTCCCTGGAGCCCACCTGGCTTGGCCCAAAAGCCCCCTGGACTTCTTCCGTTCGGGAAAACATCATTTCGGGGTTTTTCTTCCGTTTGGACTCCGTTCCAAAATCAGATCTGAAAAGAGTCAAAAATACGGAAAAAACAGGAACTCGCACTTGGCACTGAATTAATAAGTTAGTCCCAAAAAGATATAAAAAGGTACATAAAACATACAAAGAAGGCAAGATAACAGCGTGAAAACATCAAAAATTATAGATATGTTTTACACGTATCAAGCATCCCCAAGCTTAACTCCTGCTCGTCCTCGAGTAGGGAAGTGATAAGAATGAATTTTTGATGATTTCATGCTACCTAGCATAGGTGTCCTTTGTAATTCCTCTTATGTGACGTAAATTTTCAGATCCATTAGATTCAAAACAATAGTTTGCTATTGACGTGGAAACAATAATAATTCAAGCAAACTAGCAAAGTAATCATGAACTTTAAAAATAACAAGGCCAAAAGAAAGTTATCCCTACAAAAGCATATAGTCTGGCTATGCTCTATCATCATTGCACAACGAGTTTAAATCATGCACAACCCCTGTATTGGCCAAGTAATTGTTTCACACCTTTACTTTCTCAAACATTTTCAAATCTCACGCAATACATGAGCTTGATCCATGGTTATAGCACTATAGATGGTGTGGAATGTGGTGGGGGTTGCAAGACAAAAAGGAGAAGATAGTCACATTAACTAGGCATATCAATGAGCTATGGAGATGCTCATCAATAGATATCAATGTGAATGAGTAGGGATTTCCATACAAATGATGCACTAGAGCTACAAGTATGTGAAATCTCTTAAATAAAACTAGTGGGTGTGCATCCAACATGCTTGCTCACGAAGACCTAAGGCAATTTTGAGGAAGCCTATCATTGGAATATACAAGCCAAGTTATATAATGAGAATTTCCCACTAGCTATATGGTGGTGACAAAACGAGAGACTCTCAACCATGAAGATCATGGTGCTCAAAATGCGCAAGTGTGGAAAAAGTGGTAGCATTGTCCCTTCTCTCTTTTTCTCTCTTTTTTTGTTTATTTTGATGGGCTCTTTGGCCTCTTTTTTTATGGGCTTCTTTGGCCTCTTTTATTTCATCACATGGGACAATTCTCCAATAATGATGATCATCACACTTTCAACTCAAAACTTAGAGTAACTATGACTCTATATGGAATGCCTTCGGTAGTGTACCGTGGCAATGATCTAGCCTGGCATAGACATCAATGGAAACATCATGCTAGCTATCTTACGATCATGCATAGATCAACTACCAAGCCACGCACCCCTGTGCTCTAAAAGATATAAGTGAAGCACATAGAGCAAAAGTATCTAGCTCAAAAGATATAAGTGAAGCACATGTGAGCTGAATTGTCTACCAAAAGATATAAGTGAAGCTCGAAAAAATCACGGTGAGTGCATGTCTATCTATCTAGGTGTGCAGAAAGGATGATTGTGACACACAAAAAAAGACTCCTACGATACAAGACGCTCCAAGCAAAAACACATAACATGTGGTGAATAAAAATATAGCCCCAAGTAACGTTACCGATGGATTGAAGACGAGAGAGGCGATGCCTACCCGGGGCATCCCCAAGCTTAGGCTTTTACGGCATCCTTGAATCTCTTGGGGTGCCTTGGGTATCCCCAAGCTTGAGCTCTTGCCACTCTTTATCTTTTTGTCCATAAGAACTTCACCCAAAACTTGAAAACTTCACAACACGAAACTTAAACAGAAACTCGTGATAAAATTAGTACAAGAAAGCAAACCACCACTTCCTTAGGTAATGTAGAAAACTTAATTTCTACTTGTGCTGATGTTGGGTTACTGTACTTTAAATCTTAGATGGCTAATACCCCCCGATACTATCCATAGTTTCATCAAAATAAGCAACCAACACAACAAAAACAGAATCTGTTAACAGCAGACCAGTCTGTAGCAATATGTATATTTCGTATACCTCTGGTACTTCAAAAATTCTTACAAATTACGACAGTCTGAAGAATTTGCGTAGCAATCAGCAGCAAAAAGAATCAACTCAAAAGCTCTTACATAAGAAAATTTAAAATTCTTTTCGTGAGCAGAAAGTTTCTGTCTTTTCCAGCGTGACCAAACGATCATCCTCAAGACTAATCATAACGGTTTTGCTTGGCACAAACGCAAAAAGAAACACAAAAAGAAAAATCATAACAGAATTATGAAAGTGTAGAAAACACAAAACAGAAATAAAAAGGATAGATTCGTTGGGTTGCCTCCCAACAAGTGCTTTTGTTTAACGCCCTTTGCTAGGCGAAAGTGATGGAATCACATATAGTCATCTTTGGTACTCAAACCATAAGTAGCCCTCATCATAGATTCATACGGAAATCTTATTTTATTTCTAGGAAAGTGCTCCATGCCCTTATTAAAGGGAAATTGAAATCTAATATTCCCTTCCTTCATATCGATGATAGCACCAATAGTCCTTAGGAAAGGTCTACCAAGAATAATGGGACATGAAGGATTGCAATCTATGTCAAGTACAATGAAATCCACGGGTACATAGTTCTTATTTGCAACAATAAGAACATCATCGATCCTCCCCATGGGCTTCTTGACAGTACAATCCGCAAGATGCAAATTAAGAGAACACTCTTCAATCTCATGAAAACCAAGAATATCACATAAAGACTTTGGAATCGCGGAAACACTAGCACCCAAATCACACAAAGCATTGCACTCATAGTTTTTGATCTTGATTTTGATAGTAGGTTCCCACTCATCATGAAGTTTTCTAGGTATAGATACTTCTAGTTCGATCTTCTCTTCAAGAGATTTCATCATAGCATCTACGATATGCGCGGTAAAGGCTTTGCTTTGGCTATAAGCATGTGGAGAGTTTGCAATGGATTGCATCAAAGAAATGCATTCAAACAAGGAGCAATTATAATAATTGAATTCCTTGAAATCCAAAGTGGGAGTTCCATTACTACCCAAAATTTTGACTTCTTCTACTCCACTCTCCACACATTTATCATCAAGATAGGTGGACTCCGAATCATTGGGGCGTTTTTCTACCAAAGTGGATTCATATCCAGCCCCTCCATAAGTAGGTTTGACACGAAAAAATAAAGATTCAAGAGGAGACACACCAAGCACTTTAAGATCTTCGTGATTTGCATCACTAGAACACACCCTTTTAAACCATTCATGTCTAGCGCGAATTTGGGCGGTTCTTTCTTTGCTCTCATTCATGGAGATACGCATAGCTTTCAAAGTTTCATCCAAGTTGATCTTGGGAGGATCACATCTAACTTTCAAAGCATCAATATCACAAGACATCCTATCAACGCTCTTAGCCAAATCGTCTATTTTGAGTAGTTTTTCCTCTATGGACGCATTGAAAATCTTTTGAGAGTTGATGAACTCTTTGATATTACTCTCTAGATCAGAGGGTAATTTGTTATGATTTCCATAAGTGTTGCCGTAGGAATTGCCATAATTGTTAGAGGAGTTACTAGGAAAAGGCCTAGGAACATAGTTTCCTCTAAAAGCATTATTGTTGCCAAAATTGTTCCTACCGACAAAGTTCACGTCCAGACCAACGTTGCTACTCTCAATCAAAGAAGATAGTGGCATGTCATTAGGATCGACAGTAGCGTTTCTACTAGCAACCAAATTCATCAACTCGTCCATCTTAGCACTAAGCGAGTTAATCTCTTCTATATCGTGCACCTTTTTGCTAGCAGGCGACCTTTCAGTGTGCCACTGAGAGTAGTTGGTCATGATATTGTCTAGGAGTTTTGTAGTGTCTCCTAACTTGATTTCCATGAACGTTCCACCTGAGGCGGAGTCCAAGATATTGCGAGAAGAGAAATTCAAGCCAGCGTAAAAGATTTGTATAATCATCCACAAACTCAAGCCATGAGCAGGACAATTTCTAATCATCACCTTCATCCTCTCCCAAGATTGTGCAACGTGTTCATGATCAAGTTGCTTGAAATTCATGATATCCTTACGTAAGGAGATGATCTTAGCCGGCGGAAAATACTTGGATATGTAAGCATCTTTGCACCTATCCCAAGAATCGATACTATTTTTAGGCAAAGAAGAAAACCATGTTTTTGCGCGATCTCACAACGAGAAAGGAAAAAGTTTCAACTTAATCACATCATTATCCACATCTCTTTTCTTTTGCATATCACAAAGCTCAATGAAGGTATTGAGATGGGATGCGGCATCTTCACTTGGAAGGCCACATAATTTCTCTTTCATAACAAGATTCAGCAGAGCTGCGTTGATTTCATACGATTCCGCACTAGTGGCGGGAGCAATCGGAGTACTAATAAAATCATCATTATTAGTGCTCGAGAAGTCGCAAAGTTTGGTGTTTTCAGACATGATGTCTTCAACAAACAAACAAGCACACAAGCAAGCAAGAAACCGGCAAGGGCAAAAGAAAACGACGAAGGAGAAAGGCGAATGTAAACGACAAATGTGAAGTGGGGGAGAAGAAGCCATCTAGCTACTAACTACGGACCCGTAGGTCTGAAGTGAACTACTCACGAGTCATTGGAGGGGCGTTGATGATGATGAAGAAGCCCTCCAACTCCAAAGTCCCCTCCGGCAGGGCGCCGGGAAGGGTCTCCAGATGAGATCTCGCGGAAACGGAAAGCTTGCGGCGGCGGAAATGTATTTTCAAGGTTCCCCTGATTTTTTGCAGAATATTTGGGAATTTATAGGCCAAAGACCTAGGTCAGGGGGCGGCCAGGGAGGCCACAAGCCTGCCCACCGCCACCTCCCCCCTAGTGGCGGAGTGGGGGCTTGTGGGCTCCGTGGAGCCCACCTGGCTTGGCCCAAAAGCCCCCTGGACTTCTTCCGTTCGGGAAAAAACCATTTCAGGGTTTTTCTTCCGTTTGGACTCCGTTCCAAAATCATATCTGAAAAGAGTCAAAAACACGGAAAAAACAGGAACTCGCACTTGGCACTGAATTAATAAGTTTGTCCCAAAAAGATATAAAAAGGTACATAAAACATACAAAGAAGGCAAGATAACAGCGTGAAAACAACAAAAATTATAGATACGTTTGAGACGTATCACCCACTAGCCCCCCTCTTTTGCTATATGAAGGGTTTCGTTCCAGAAAAAAAAAATCAATCGGGAGCTTTTTCGTGGTTTCGTCACCGACACGAGGCGGAACTTGAGAAGATCCAATCTAGAGCTCCGGCAGGACGATCCTGCCGGGGAAACTTCCCTCCCGGAGGGGGAAATCGTCGCCATCGTCATCACCAACACTCCTCTCGTCGGAGGGGAGGCATCTTCATCAACATCTTCATCAGCACCATCTCCTCTCCAATCCCTAGTTCATCTCTTGTAACCAATCTCCCTCTCACGACTCCGATTGGTACTTGTAAGGTTGCTAGTCGTGTTGATTACTCTTTGTAGTTGATGCTAGTTGGATTACTTGGTGGAAGAGTTTATGTTCAGATCCTTGATGCTATTCATTACACCTCTGATCATGATTATGATTATGCTTTGTGAGTAGTTACTTTTGTTCCTGAGGACATGGGATAAGTCATGTTGATAATAGTCATGTGAATTTGATATTCGTTCGGTATTTCCATATGCTGTATGTTGTTTTTCCTCTAGTGGTGTTATGTGAACATCGGCTACATAACACTTCACCATATTTGGGCCTAGAGGAAGGCATTGGGGAGTAGTAAGTAGATGATGGGTTGCTGGAGTGACAGAAGCTTAAACCCCAGTCTATGCGTTGCTTCGTAAGGGGCTGATTTGGATCCAGTAGTTTAATGCTATGGTTAGACGTTGTCTTAATTCTTCTTTCGTAGTTGCGGATGCTTGCGAGGGGGGTTAATCATAAGTGGGATGCTTGTCCAAGTAAGGGCAGTACCCAAGCACCGGTCCACCCACATATCAAACTATCAAAGTAACGAACGTGAATCACATGAACATGATGAAACTAGCATGACAGAAATTCCCGTGTGTCCCCGGGAGCATTTTTCCTCCTATAAGACTTTGTTCAGGCTTGTCCCTTGCTGCAAAAGGGATTGGGACACTTGCTGCACCATTGCTACTACTTGTTACTTGTTACTTTTCGCTTGCTACGTTTCACCTCACTACACCTTCACTTGTTACCGTTACTTTCAGTGCTTGCAGTTATTACCTTGCTGAAAACCGTTTATCAGAGCCTTCTGCTCCTCGTTGGGTTCGACACTCTTACTTATCGAAAGGACTACGATTGATCCCCTATACTTGTGGGTCATCAAGACTCTTTTCTGGCGCTGTTGCCGGGGAGTGAGGCGCCTTTGGTAAGTGGAAATTGGTACAGAAACATTTATATACTGTGCTGAAATTTATTGTCACTTGTCACTATGGAAACTATTCCTTTGAGGAGTTTGTTCGGGGTATCTTCACCACGAACGGAAGCACGAGGAGTTTTTCCTCAACCTGAGGTACCTACTAAAAATATATTTTATGAAATTCCTTCGGGTATGCTTGAGAAACTGCTGGCTGATCCTTTCACAGGAGATGGATCTTCACATCCAGACTTGCATCTGATCTATGTAGATGAAGTTTGTGGTTTATTTGAGCTTGCAGGTTTGCCCGAGGATGAGGTAAAGAAGAAAGTCTTTCCTTTATCTTTGAAGGATAAGGCGTTGACATGGTATAGGCTATGTGATGATACTGGATCATGGGACTACAATCGGTTGAAATTGGAATGTCATGAAAAGTTTTATCCTATGCATTTAGTACATCGTGATCGAAACTTTATTTATAACTTTTGGCCTCTTGACAGGGAAATCATAGCTCAATCTTGGGGGAGGCTTAAATCAATGCTATATTCATGCCCCAATCATGAGCTCTCGAGAGAAATTATCACTCAAAACTTTTATGCTCGGCTTTCTCATGAAGATCGTACCATGCTTGACACTTCTTGTACCGGTTCTTTTATGAAGAAGGATATTGATCACAAGTGGAATTTATTGGAAAGAATCAAGCGTAACTCCGAAGATTGGGAGATAGAGGAAGGTAAGGAGTCAGGTATGAATTTCCAGTTTGATTGCGTTAAATCTTTTGTTGAGACAAACACTTCTAGAGATTTTTGCGCTAAGTATGGACTTGACTTTGAGATAGTAGCTTCTCTATGTGAATCTTTTGCTGCTCATGTTGATCTTCCCAAAGAGAAGTGCTTTAAACATTATCCTCCTGTAGAAAGCAACATAGACAAAACCAATCTAGTTGAGGAGAAAGTCATTGCTTTTAGTGATCCTGTTGTTCCATGTGCTTACATTGATAAACCACCATACCCTGCTAGGATAAAAGATTATTCTAAAGCTCCAACTGTGATACATAGGAGTTACATTAGACCACTTGCACCCCCTGAAGAGATTAGAGTTGAACCTAGTGTTGCTATTATCAAAGATCTCTTAGCCAAAGACATAGACGGGCATGTTATCAAATTCTGTGAGGACTCCGCTAGAATTGCTAAACCTCACGCGAAAGACAAACACGGACCTGTAGTTGGCCTACCCATTGTTTTTGTCAAGATAGGAGATCAATGTTACCATGGTTTATGTGATATGGGAAGTAGTGTTAGTGCAATACCCCGTTCTCTATATGATGAAATTAAAGATGAGATTGCACCTGCTGAGCTAGAATCCATTGATGTCACTATTACGCTAGCTAATAGAGACACTATCTGCCCTGTGGGAATTGTGAGAGACGTAGAAGTCCTGTGTGGTAAGACGAAGTATCCTACTGATTTCCTCGTCCTTGGTACTGCACAAGATAGCTTTTGTCCCATCATATTTGGTAGACCCTTTCTAAACACTGTCAATGCTCACATTGATTGCATTAAGCAGACCATCACTGTTACTTTCGAGGGTGTGTCTCATGAATTTAACTTCTCCAAGTTTGGAAGACAACCCCATGAAAAAGAGTCGTCTGGTAGGGATGAAATCATTGCTCTTGCCTCTATTGCCGTACCTCCTATGGATCCTTTAGAGCAATATCTGCTTGAGCATGAAAATGATATGCATATGGAGGAGAGAGATGAGATAGATAAAATTTTCTTAGAACAATATCCTATTCTCAAGCATAATCTGCCTGTTGAACTGCTTGGGGATCCTCCCCCACCAAAGGGCGATCCGGTGTTCGAGCTTAAACAGTTGCCTGATACTCTTAAGTATGCCTATCTTGATGAGAAGGAAATATATCCTGTTATTATTAGTGCTCTCCTCTCAGAGCACGAAGAGAAGAAGTTACTAAGAACTGTGAGGAAGCACCGTGCTGCTATTGGATATACTCTTGATGATCTTAAGGGTATTAGTCCCACTCTATGTCAGCACAAGATTAAAACCGATCCTGACTTCAAACCAGTTGTTGATCATCAAAGGAGATTAAATCCTAAGATGAAAGAGGTCGTTAGAAAAGAAATATTAAAGCTTCTGGAAGCAGGTATCATTTATCCTGTTGCTCATAGTGATTGGGTAAGTCCAGTACATTGCATACCTAAGAAGGGAGGTATCACCGTCGTTCCTAATGATAAGGATGAACTAATACCACAGAGGATTATTACTGGCTATAGGATGGTGATAGACTTCCGGAAACTAAACAAGGCAACCAGGAAAGATCACTATCCTTTGCCGTTTATCGACCAAATGCTAGAAAGGCTATCCAAACAAACACACTTTTGCTTTCTAGACGGTTATTCAGGTTTCTCGCAAATACCTGTTGTACAATCTGATCAGGAGAAAACCACTTTCACCTACCCCTTCGGTACCTTTGCTTATAGACGTATGCCTTTTGGCTTATGCAATGCACCTGCCACCTTTCAAAGATGTATGATGGCTATATTCTCTGACTTTTGTGAAAAGATTGTTGAGGTTTTCATGGATGACTTCTCCGTTTATGGGTGTTCCTTTGATGATTGCCTCAGCAACCTTGATCGAGTCTTACAAAGATGCGAAGATACCAACCTCGTCTTGAATTGGGAGAAGTGCCACTTTATGGTTAATGAATGTATCGTCTTAGGACACAAACTTTCTAAGAGAGGCATCGAAGTTGATAAGGCTAAGGTTGATGCAATTAAGAAAATGCCTGGCCCCACAGATATCAGAGGTATACAAAGTTTCCTAGGTCATGCTGGTTTCTATAGAAGGTTCATTAAAGACTTCTCTAAGATTTCTAAGCCTCTTACCAACCTCTTGCAGAAGGATGTTCCTTTTGTTTTTGATGAGGATTGTGAGGAAGCCTTCGAAATACTTAAGAAGGCTTTGATAACCGCACCTATTGTTCAACCACCTGACTGGAACTTGCCCTTTGAAATCATGTGCGACGCTAGTGATTATGCTGTTGGTGCTGTTCTAGGACAAAGTGTTGACAAGAAGTTGAATGTTATTCACTACGCTAGTAAAACTCTAGACAGTGCCCAAAGAAACTATGCAACTACGGAAAAGGAATTTTTTGCAGTCGTGTTTGCATGTGAAAAGTTCAGATCTTACATAGTTGACTCCAAAGTCACTATTCACTCTGATCATGCTGCTATTAAGTACCTTATGGAGAAGAAGGACGCTAAGCCTAGGCTGATCAGATGGGTTCTCATGCTACAAGAATTTGATTTGCACGTCGTTGACCGAAAGGGTGCTGATAACCCTGTAGCAGATAATTTGTCTAGGCTGGAGAATGTCCTTGATGACCCATGACCTATTGATGACAGCTTTCCTGATGAGCAATTGAATGCCATCCGCACTTCACATAGTGCACCGTGGTATGTTGATTATGCAAATTATATCGTAGCCAAATACATACCACCCAGTTTCACCTATCAGCAAAAGAAGAAATTCTTGTTTGATTTGAGACACTACTTTTGGGATGATCCTCACCTTTATAAGGAATGAGTAGATGGTGTTATTAGACATTGTGTGCCTGAACATGAACAGGGACAGATCTTGCAGAAGTGTCATTCCGAAGCCTACGGAGGACACCACAGTGGAGATAGAACTGCCCATAAGGTATTGCAATCAGGTTTCTATTGGCCCACTCTGTTCAAGGATGCCCGTAAGTTTTTCTTGTCTTTTGACGAATGCCAAAGAATAGGGAACATCGGTAAGCATCAGGAAATGCCTATGAACTATTGACTTGTCATTGAACCATTCGATGTATGGGGCTTTGATTATATGGGACCATTCCCGAGTTCCAATGGGTACACTCACATCTTAGTTGCTGTGGATTACGTCACTAAGTGGAAAATAAGCTTTGTACGAACCTGTGATAAGGAAGACATAAAAGCGACAGACTGCATAATAAAGTTCTTTATCACATGAGGCAATATAAAGTGACGTTCCACGTTCCTCTGCACTAAGAGGACACACATTCAAACCTCAAAAGCGCATGACAACCTCTGCTTCCCTCTACGAAGGGCCTATCTTGTACCTTTACTTTTTGCCCTTGTAAGAGTCATGGTGATCTTCACCAATTCCCTATTTTTGCCTTTGTCTTGGCTACCGTCACATGCTTGGGAAAGATCTATATTCATATATCAACTTGGAGTTGAGTACTTATGCTTTATTATTGTTGACTTTACCCTTGAGGTAAATCGTTGGGAGGCAAAACTATAAGCCCCTATCTTCCTCTGTGTCCAGCTGAAACTTTGACACCATGAGTACCACGTGAGTTGTAACAATTGTGGAAAACAAAAGAGATGATTGAGTATGTGGTTTTGCCTTACAAGCTCTTATTTGACTCTTTCTGATGTTATGATAAATTGCAATTGCTTCAATGACTATGGATTGTTGTTGGTTACTTCTCGGTAAGGTTTTTGCTTCATACTTTGCCTTGTGAAGGAATTGTTACTTTCCCATAAGAATCTTTATGATGTATTGCTGCTCTATGTGTGATCATGATGCCCTCATGTCCGTATTATGTTTTATCGACACCTTTGTCCCTAAACATGTGGCCATGTTTATGGAACTTGGTTTTCGCTTGAGGACAAGCGAGGTCTAAGCTTGGGGGAGTTGATACGTCCATTTTGCATCATGCTTTCATGTTGATATTTATTTCTTTATGGGCTGTTATATTACGTTGTGGTACCATATTTATGCCTTTTCTCTCTTATTTTGCAAGGTTTATTTGAAGAGGGAGAATTCAGGCAGCTGGAATTCTGGACTAGAAAAGGAGCAAATCTTTGTCCACTATTCTACACATCTCCAAATGCCCTGAAAAGTTACGTGGATTTTTTGGGATTATATAAAAAATACTGGGCGAAAGAAGTACCAGAGGGGAGCTACCAGGGCGCCACAAGCCCTGCCACCTCCACCCCCTGGTGGCGGCTAGAAAGCTTGTGGGCTCCCTGAAAGCCCACTAGCCCCCCTCTTTTGCTATATGAAGGGTTTCGTTCCAGAAAAAATCAATCGGGAGCTTTTTCGTGGTTTCGCCGCCGCCACGAGGTGGAACTTGAGCAGATCCAATCTAGAGCTCCGGCAGGACGATCCTGCCGGGGAAACTTCCCTCCCGGAGGGGGAAATCGCCGCCATCGTCATCACCAACACTCCTCTCGTCGGAGGGGAGGCATCTTCATCAACATCTTCATCAGCACCATCTCCTCTCCAATCCCTAGTTCATCTCTTGTAACCAATCTCCGTCTCTCGACTCCGATTGGTACTTGTAAGGTTGCTAGTAGTGTTGATTACTCTTTGTAGTTGATGCTAGTTGGATTACTTGGTGGAAGAGTTTATGTTTAGATCCTTGATGCTATTCATTACACCTCTGATCATGATTATGATTATGCTTTGTGAGTAGTTACTTTTGTTCGTGAGGGCATGGGATAAGTCATGTTGATAATAGTCATGTGAATTTGATATTCGTTCGGTATTTCCATATGCTGTATGTTGTTTTTCCTCTAGTGGTGTTATGTGAACATCGGCTACATAACACTTCACCATATTTGGGCCTAGAGGAAGGCATTGGGGAGTAGTAAGTAGATGATGGGTTGCTGGAGTGACAGAAGCTTAAAACCCAGTCTATGCGTTGCTTCGTAAGGGGCTGATTTGGATCCACTAGTTTAATGCTATGGTTAGACGTTGTCTTAATTCTTCTTTCGTAGTTGCGGATGCTTGCGAGGGGGGTTAATCATAAGTGGCAGGCTTGTCCAAGTAAGGGCAGTACCCAAGCACCGGTCCACCCACATATCAAACTATCAAAGTAACGAACGTGAATCACATGAACATGATGAAACTAGCATGACAGAAATTCCCGTGTGTCCTCGGGAGCATTTTTCCTCCTATAAGACTTTGTTCAGGCTTGTCCCTTGCTGCAAAAGGGATTGGGCCACTTGCTGCACCATTGCTACTACTTGTTACTTGTTACTTTTCGCTTGCTACGTTTCACCTCACTACACCTTCACTTGTTACCGCTACTTTCAGTGCTTGTAGTTATTACCTTGCTGAAAACCGTTTATCAGAGCCTTCTGCTCCTCGTTGGGTTCGACACTCTTACTTATCGAAAAGACTACGATTGATCCCCTATACTTGTGGGTCATCAAGACTCTTTGCTGGCGCCGTTGCCGGGGAGTGAAGCGCCTTTGGTAAGTGGAAATTGGTACGGAAACATTTATATACTGTGCTGAAATTTATTGTCACTTGTCACTATGGAAACTGTTCCTTTTAGGAGTTTGTTCGGGGTATCTTCACCACGAACGGAAGCACGAGGAGTTGTTCCTCAACCTGAGGTACATACTAAAAATATCTTTTATGAAATTCCTTCGGGTATGCTTGATGCTATTCATTACACCTCTGATCATGATTATGATTATGCTTTGTGGGTAGTTACTTTTGTTCCCGAGGACATGGGATAAGTCATGTTGATAATAGTCATGTGAATTTGATATTCGTTCGGTATTTTGATATGCTGTATGTTGTTTTTAATCTAGTGGTGTTATGTGAACGTCGACTACATAACACTTCACCATATTTGGGCCTAGAGGAAGGCATTGGGGAGTAGTAAGTAGATGATGGGTTGCTGGAATGACAGAAGCTTAAAACCCAGTCTATGCGTTGCTTCGTAAGGGGCTGATTTGGATCCACTAGTTTAATGCTATGGTTAGACGTTGTCTTAATTCTTCTTTCTAGTTGCGGATGCTTGCGAGAGGGGTTAATCATAAGTGGGATGCTTGTCCAAGTAAGGGCAGTACCCAAGCGCTGGTCCACCCACATATCAAACTATCAAAGTAACGAGCGCGAATCACATGAACATGATGAAACTAGCATGACAGAAATTCCCGTGTGTCCTCGGGAGCGTTTTTCCTCGTATAAGACTTTGTTCAGGCTTGTCCATTGCTGCAAAAGGGATTTGGCCACTTGCTGCACCATTGCTACTACTTGTTACTTGTTACTTTTCGCTTGCTACGTTTCACCTCACTACACCTTCACTTGTTACCGCTACTTTCAGTGCTTGCAGTTATTACCTTGCTGAAAACCGTTTATCAGAGCCTTCTGCTCCTCGTTGGGTTTGACACTCTTACTTATCGAAAGGACTACGATTCATCCCCTATACTTGTGGGTCATCAAGAACCAAGGTAGAGGCCGCCAGGGGAGGCCACAAGCCCCCAAGGCGCGACCAGGGGGCCGCGCCTAGCAGGCTTGTGGGCCCTTGTGGCTCGTCTACCCTACTTATTCCGCCTATAAATCTCCGAAAAATCCAAAACCACGGGAGAGATCCACGAAAATACTTTTCCGCCGCCGCAAGCTTCTGTCTCCGCAAGATCCCATCTGGGGCACGTTCTGGTGCCCTGCCGGAGGAGGGATTCAGATACGGAGGGCTTCTTCATCAACATCATTGCCTCTCTGATGATGCGTGAGTAGTTCACCATAGACCATCGGGTCCATAGCTAGTAGCTAGATGGCTTCTTCTCTCTCTTGGATCTTCAATACAAAGTTCTCCATGACCTTCATGGAGATCTATCCGATGTAATCTTCTTTTGTGGTGTGTTTTTTGAGATCCGATGAATTGTGGATTTATGATCAGATTATCTATGAATCTTATTTGAGTTTCTTCTGATCTCTTATATGCATGATTTCATATCCTTGTAATTCTCTTCGAGTTGTGGGTTTTGTTTGGCCAACTTGATCTATGATTCTTGCAATGGGAGAAGTGCTTGGTTCTGGGTTCATACCGTGCGGTGACCTCACCCAGTGACAGAAGGGGTAGAGAGGCACGTATCGTGTTGTTTCCATCAAGGGTAAAATGATGGGGTTTACATCATTGGTTTGAGTTTATCCGTCTACATCATGTCATCTTGCTTAAGGCATTACTCTGTTCGTCATGAACTCGATACACTAGATGCATGCTAGATAGCGGTCAATGTGTGGAGTAATAGTAGTAGATGCAGAAAGTATCGGTCTACTTGTCTCGGATGTGATGCATATATGTATGATCATTGCCTTAGATATCGTCATGACTTTGCGTGGTTCTATCAATTGCTCGACAGTAATTTGTTCACCCACCGTAATATTTGCTATCTTGAGAGAAGCCTCTAGTGAACACTATGGCCCTCGGGTCTACTTCACATCATATTTTCAGCCTTACACTTTTACTTCGTTGCACTTTCCGCCTTCAGATCTCACTTTGCAATCAATCTTGAAGGGATTGACAACCCCTTTATAGCGTTGGCTGCTAGCTCGTTTGTGTTTGCGCAGGTACTCTCGACACTTGGCTTGATTCTCCTACTGGATTGATACCTTGGTTCTCAAACTAAGGGAAATACTTACTGCTATTGTACTGCATCACCCTTTCCTCCTCAAGGGAAAAACCAACGCAAGCTCAAGAGGTAGGAATAATCAATAAGGATCTAAACATATGATGTTCCACCAAGTAAACCAACTAGCATCAACTACAAGGAGTAATCAACACTACTAGCAACCCCCAGGTACCAATCTGAGATTTGAGACAAAGATCGAATACAAGAGTTTAACTAGGGTTTGGAGAGGAGATGGTGCTGATGAACATGTTGATGGAGATTGACCCCCTCTCAATGAGATGATCGTTGGTGATGACGATGGCTCCGATTTCCCCCTCCGGAGGGAAGTTTCCCGTGCAGAATAGCTCCGCCAGAGCTCTAGATTGGTTCTGTCGAAGTTCCGCCTCGAGACGGTGGCGCTTCGCCCTAAAAGTTCTTATATAATTTTTCCAGGTCAAAACCCTTCATATAGCAGAAGATGGGCACTTGAGGCCTGCCAAGGGGACCATAAGCCTACAGGGTGCACCTAGGGGGGTAGGGTGCGCCCCTGGCTTGTGGCCACCTAGTGGGTCCCCTGATGTATCTCTTTTGCCCAATATTTTTTATATATTCCAAAATAATTGTCCTTAAGTTTTCACGACTTTTGGAGTTGTGCAGAATAGGTCTATCAGATTTGCTCCTTTTCTGGTCCAGCTGCCGGCATTCTCGCTCTTCATGTAAACCTTGTATAATAAGAGATAAAAGGCATAAGTATTTTACCATAATATGTATTAACAACCCATAATGTAATAAATATCTATATAAAAGCATGATGCAAAATGGACGTATCAACTCCCCCAAGCTTAGACCACGCTTGTCCTCAAGCGAAAACTTAGGTAGATAAATATGCCCACATGTTTAGAGATAGAGGTGTCGATAAAAATAAAATACGGACATGAAGGCATCATGGTTATCTTTAGAACAGCAGCACCTATTGACATATAATTTCTTATGCTAGACTAACAATTCATTGACAAGGTAAAATATGAATCAAGAACTCTATTGAGAACTAACAAACTATGATCTCAGTCATTAAAGCAATTCCAATTTATCATAACATAGGAAAGAGTCAATATAATAGCTTGTAAAGCAAATCCACATACTCAATCATCTTATAGTCTTTCATAATTGCTAACAATCACGCGGTACCTATGAGGTCAAAGCTTCAATCGGACACAGGGAAAGATAGGGGCTTATCGTTTTGCCTCCCAACTATTTACCTCAAGGGTAATGTCAACAATAATAACTCATGATCACCCACATCCGAGTGGATATATTTGTCTAGATCATTCCCCAACACATGATGCTTGCCAAAAGATAAAGGTGAAATAAAGGAAATGGTGAAGATCGCCACGACTCTTACATAAAGGTAAGTACTAGAAAGTAAAGGTAACCGATAGGCCCTTTGCAGAGGGAAGCAGAGGTTGTCATGCGCTTTTATAGTTAGATGCGCAATCCCTTAATGCAAAAGAATGTCACTTTGTATTGCCCCTTGTGATAAAGAACTTCATTATGCAGTCTGTCGCTTTTATTTCTTCTATATCACAAATTCGTATAAAGTTTATTTTCCTCACACTATTAGATCACACATATTTAAAGATCAATTTTTATTCCTTGCAACGATGACAACTTACTTGAGGGATCTTACTCAATCCATAGGTAGGTGCGATGGACTCTCAAGGCAAAACTGGGTTAAAGGTGTTTGGATGCACAAGTAGTATCTCTACTTGGTGCAGAAGTTTTTGGCTAATATGGGTTGGAAGCAAGCGACACATGTTGAAGGATCTTTAACCATATAACTTCTGTTCGGGAATAAGCAAACATAACTCATTATGTTGTCTTCCTTGTCCAATATCAACTTCTTAACATATAATATTTTAATGAGTGCTCACAACCACAAAAGATGTCTCAGATAATATATTTATATGTGAACCTCTTTTTCTTTTTTACTTCCTTTTAATTGCAACAATGACCAATAGCTTTGTTTTCAACTCACAAGAAATTCCAATCGACATACTTTTTATATGTGAAGTCATCACTCCTCAGAAGATCATTATATGTAGTCTTTTGCTTTTATTCTATATTTCTTTCTGTTTCTATTTCTTAAGTTCATAGCAAGCAAGACAAGCCCTCAACTCAAAACTACTCTTTATTATATAACTCTCGGACTTGCTTACGTAGGGGGAACATAAAGCAAAACTAAAAACTAGATCACACTAAAGCTTTATTTTACTAGATCAAGATATAACCAAAAGGATCAAACGAAGAAAAACGAGGAAAGTAAAAGGTGTGATGGTGATACGATACCGGGACACCTCCCACAAGCTTGGCACAAGCCAAGGGGGGGGGGGCGCCCATACCCATGTGTTTAGTTGTCTTTCTTCGGAGGTGGTGATGTTTGAGTCATTGAGGAGGTTGAGGGCTTGTCCTCCGTCTTCCAAGGCATGGGCTCACCATCGTAAAAAGATGAACGAGTCTCCGAGATCCTCAAATCTGCAGCCAAACTCATTCTCTTAAATCTGTATTCATACTCACCGTTTTCGTTTTGCAGGTCATAGATCTGGGCTTGGAGATGCTCGATTTTCTCTTCAAGCTTGAAGACGTGATCCCAAATGTCCTTGGCGTCTAGCTTGTGCTCATGGCTAGACTCCGCGATCATCATGTGATTGGCATTAAGTCCTCGTTCCACCATCCCTTGGCACTTCAAGACTCGTTGCTCCATTGCTTCGAGCCTTGTATCCATTGTTCCGGTCTTCTTTGGCCCCTCAACATCACGGATGTGCATCACCCCCTCATGCATCTCAATGGTTTGAGGGTTTTGTAGCACCTCCGCAAGGTAGGGGTTGATGACCCTCTCAAAGAACTTGTCCTTCAAAGTAGTTGAAGACACCATGTTGATCTAAATCTACTACAGAAACAACTCAAAACGAAAACAAGAGATATTGTCATGATACGAAGGTCAAAATCTTCGGGAGATTATATACTGATTTTTTACCGACCTGAAGGAGTATTCCACAAGAAAACGGAGTCCGGAGGGTACACGATGTGGCCACAAGCCTGCAGGGCGCACCCAGGGGGTAGGCCGCACCCTCCCGGCTTGTCGCCTCCTCGTATACTTTTCGGACTCCTTTAAATTTTCCTAATTTTTTAAATATTTCAAAACTGATAAAAATTTCCATGGGAAAAGTTTTGGAGTCGGTTTGCTTACCGTAATCCATAACTATTCCTTTTCGGAGTCTGAAACGTTCTAGTAGGTCTCCCTAATGTACTCCTCCGGAGTTATGGTATTGCTAATATTGGTTCCAACATTTATGGGAGTACCCAAGATATAATGTTTGATCTTTGCCCATTTACCACCTTCGGATTTCTGCCTTCGGCATTGTTGATCTTGATGGCACCAGAACGATATACTTCCTCGATAATGTAAGGCCCTTCCCATTTAGAAAGAAGTTTTTCGACAAAAATTCTTAAACAAGAGTTGTATAGCAAGACATGATCACCTACATTGAATTCACGCTTTTGTATCCTTCTATCATGCCATCAATTAACCTTTTATGCAAACAACTTGGCATTCTCATAGGCCTGGGTTCTCCATTCTTCAAGTGTGCTAATGTCAAATAACATCTTCTCACCAGCAATTTTGAAATCATAGTTAAGCTCTTTAATTGCCCAATAAGCTTTATGTTCTAGCTCTAGAGGTAAATGACATGCTTTACCATAAACCATTTTATATGGAGACATACCCATAGGGTTTGTAAGCGGTTCTATAAGCCTATAATGCATTGTCAAATTTCTTAGACCAATTCTTTCTAGATCTATTAACGGTCTTTTGCAAGATCAATTTAACTTCTCTATTTCTCACTTGACCAGTAGATTGAGTATGATAAGAAGACACAATTCTATGATTAACATCATACCTAGCAAGCAATTTACGGAAAGCATCATGAATAAAGTCTGAACCACCTGTCGTGGGTATAAGCCTGGCAGTAGATGTGTAGGGTACGAAAAGGATGGGCAGAGTCTTAGCTACGGCGAGGTTGTATGAGTTCAGGCCCCTCTACGGTGGAGGTAATAGCCCTACGTCTCAGTGCTCAGGGAGCTTGTTGTCGAGTGGAAATATGGAATACAATGAGTTGCTAACCCCTCTACCAGTGGGCGAGGGTGGCTTATATAGAGTGCGCTGCCCTCCACAATGGTTCCGGTACAGGGGTGGAGTAGTGGGGATTGAATGCGTACGTTACAGGTAACGTACGCCTTAAATGCCAATAAATGCACCCGGAAACGTACGACCGCTTCCCTCCAGGGGGGTTGCGATGTACCGAGTGGTATCCAGTCGGTTAGCTCGATATCCTCTGAATGTTAACCTCCGACTCGATGGTCGAGGACCTGTTACTGATTGGATGATGGGGACTCCTTAATTCAGTCGGAACTGACTAAGGGTCTTGTCCTTTGTGAGGGGTAGTCGTTGGGTAAGACCTACATGACAGGCCTATGACCCTACCCTAGGACTATAACCCCATCATTAGTCCCCGAATGGATTGGGGTTGAAACGACGAAGCGATGCTTGAAGTTTGGATCCGACTGGAGCGGGCTTGGCTTGGGCGTTGCTTGCCTCAATCCATTCTATCTTTTCTGACCAACGATCCGAGTGGAAGTACTCGCAAAACAGACTGTCGGAAGCCGAGTGCTTCTGCGGCATCTTTTGACGCGGCCAGTCAACTCACAGCGGCAGATTTTCCGGGATCTCAAATTTCGGGTTCCGCACGCTCAGCGGGGATGACGCCATCGCGCTCGAGTAGCGCCTAACGCCTCGATTCTCGCGCCTTCAACCTCTCCACTACTATCGCCGCGGTGGGTCGGGGGATAAGGTTTCGGGCCCGCCTGCCAGCGACCCAGTCGGAACCCTACTCAAATCTTGGCGGCGAGGGTTCTTCGTTACGCTCGCCGAATCTCTTGCCTTCGCCTGCTCTGTCTCTCTCGCCACCTCCAGCGCCTCCACACTCCTCCCTCCTCCTTCCTCCCGCGGGTTTGCAGTTTCCGCCATGACCAAGGGTCAGACCAGCAAGATGGAGGCGAGGAAGAAGAAGGGGAAGGCGGCGGCTCCTGCTCAGTGGCGGCAGCGACCGCTGCCGGCGGGGTGGATTCAAGGCGACTTCCTCCCCTCCACGGTGACGGAGGGGGATCTGCTGCAGCTGGTTGAGCACGGGATGATCATGCACAAGTCCTGGAGGCTGCCGGCGGAGAACGAGGTCGAGCCGGCGCCTCGGGAGGGGGAGCGCGTCTTGCTGCTCAGCCACGTCTATCGAGGTTTCTCCTTGCCCCCGCATCCTTTCTTCAAGGGCATCATGAATCACTTCGGGGCACAACTTCACCACTTTCCCCCAAACGCCATTGCCCATCTCTCTGCTTTTATAGTCCTGTGCGAGTGTTTCATTGGCTGGCCTCCCCATTGGGGGCTATTCAAGCACATATTTTCTGCTAGATCCCAAACCATCAAACGACTCACCCAGTCGGATGATAAAACACATCTTCTCCAGCTCTGCAGGGGCCTAGGTTTCCAGAAAAGAGTCGGAGCAGTTATCCTGCCCTCCAGCTAAGTGAGTCGGTCAGGAACTGGCAGTCGACGTGGTTCTACTGCCAGGATATCGCATGTCCGAATGCTTCGACAGGGCTGCCTCCCTTTAGCTTAGATCGGCCTGCTCCACCTAAGCAACTCGCGCTCACGAGGGCGGAGAAGAACGACATCCAGCCTCTGGTCGGGGCGCTTGTAGATGTCATCACGAGGGGGGTCACTGGCATAGAATTGCTGGAGGTCTTCCTCGGTCGGCGTATCCAACCCCTGTAGGCTCGTGACCACGCCATGTGGCATTATACGGGGCCCGAGGATTCCACTCGGACCAACGTTGTGGGCGTTACTGAGGAGAGGGTGACCTCATGGGTGCTCCAGATCACAGGCCCATGCGAGAATCCCAAAGGATCCCGGCGAGTGAAGCCTTTCTGCGTGGAAAATCCTCCTCCGAATCAGGTGAGTGGCACTTGTCGAGTGCTCCTAACTGTCTTAATCTTATCGTTTGCTTGACTCTCTGTGTGACGTCTAACGTCGCCGACTGAATTTTATGCAGGAGTGGACCAACTGGTTTTGTCGCGTCTCGAACGGGAACCCGGCCGAGGAGGAGGAAGGCAGCCAGGAAGGCAGCGTGGAGAGCGCTGAATATGTCTCCGACAGCGGGGAGTCGGAGGAAGAGACTAGCGAGGAAGAGGAGGAAGACGAAGAGCAAGACTCGCTGCCTCCGCAAACAGAGCATCGGACCAAGCGCCGACACGAGCCTGCCGTTCCCTCGGCCCCTCCAGCATCTTCGAGTGCTCCGCCCACTGCCCCGGTGGTCCCGAGTGCTCGGAGCACCAAGAGGGTCAGGGATGCTGCCGCTGAGCCCGCGGGTCAGCCTTCCAAGGCGGCCAAACCGAGTGGGTCCAAACCTCGGAAGGCTCTGCCGCGGATGAGGGTTGCTGTCCCCGTAACCTCCACGTAAGTGTATCGATCTTCTAATTACTTCCGATATCCGAGTGAATTCCTGTTCATTGGTCGAATGGATTTCACTCGACAGAGTCGCTACTTCTGCCACCTCTCCGGCGCGCCAGGAGGATGACCCCATGGACACGGACAACGTCGTCTCGTCCCAGCCAGGTGCGTTGTAGTGACTTCGAGTGTTTTATTCTATCATAGGTTCTGCCTCTTTCTTTTTCTGAGGCCTTGCGTCGTTCGGTCTATCAGGGGCGATTTGCGTGGACGAGGGCGATCAGGGGAGGGATGAACAGGCTGCGGAGCCCATTCTTGAGGCTGCTCCGCCTGTTGCTGCTCTCGCCGCTAACGTGCCGCCGACTGAACTGGCGCTGGTGGTTGAGGTGCCGACTGGAGCGGACCTTGGGATGCCTCAGGAACATCCGACGATGCCAGGCTCGTCGAATGTCGAGTTCAACATCCAGCGTCTCCCGGAGGAGCAGGTGGGAGCGGCCAAGGGAGCCATGGTGCAGGCGGAGCTGATGGCTGGAGAAGCCAAGAGGGCCTACGACTCCGTCGCGTCCTTGTACCAGCGGAGCTTGGAGCTGCGGGATGATATCCGAGCAAGTGGGCTAGTAAGTATTTACTTTTCTCTTGTAACCCACTAGGTGTTTTTGGATAGCATTTGATGTTTGAAATGGGTTCACTCTGAGTGAACCTAGTGGGTGTAGTCCCCGAGACTTCTGTCGAGTGCTTGCACCGGCAGTTGTCTTTATACATACTGTCTTTGTTTTGGTCAAGTCTGTAAATAACATGACCGAGTGCGAGTAGTTGTGGCACTCAGAGTGCACTTACTGTAAGAGTCCCCGAGAGTAATTTATACTCAGGTGGGTAGTATTGGCCTCGTAGGCGTAGGTGGTAACAGGCATCTCAATAGGGCGGGCCTGCTTGAGTTGCATGCCAGTGGGGTCACTCTTAGTGAACCCACTGGGTGTAGTCCCCGAGGCCACTGTCGACTGCTTGCGTCGGCAGGGGTCTGAAGAACTTAGACTTTTGTTGTTGGATTTTCTGATTGTCCCTTGGTGTTTCCTGGCAGAAAACTTGTGAAATGGGAACAGCCTATGAGACTATGAGGTCGGAGAAGAATCAGTTAGCTGGTGAGCTTGATGCGGCGCTGCTTGCAATAGCTGGCATGAAGGATGCTCTTGCGGGGCGACAGAAGTCATTGGAGCAGGCGCGTGAAGCGAACAAGGTGTTGACTGAAGAAGTTGAAAAGATGGGGAAACAAAGGACTGCTCTGATGGGACAGATGGACGTGCTGAACAAACGGTGCAGAGCACAGGAGAAATACGTCAGCGACTGGGCTCGACAGATGATGACGCGGCTGGCTGGTAAGTCCTGCTTTTTCTGAGTGCTTGTGTTATGTGCGTCACACTCGGCGCTTATTGTTTGCTTGTCCTATTGTCGTAGATTTTAGCTTTGACGCTGAAGCTGAAGCAGTTGATGTGGAGCGGTCGATTCTCGAGAATGTTCCACTCGGCGAGGACGCCAATCGGGATCTGCTCCGTGCGCACGTCCGCGTGGGCAAAGTTGGTCCTTTCATCGGTCGACTGAGAGAAGTCGTCGGCCGAATCGACAAGGAGCTTTGGCCAGAAGATGAGTCGCGGCAGGAGATGGAGAACCTGATGGCCCGACTGGAGGAGATTCCCAACCGAGTGTAGTCGTGGAAGAAATCTGCAGCTCGTTGTGGTGCAGATGTTGCTCTGTCCCTGGTCCGATTCCATTGCAAGGAGGTGCGCGAAGAGAAGTTGAAGACGTTGAAGGTGGCCAACACAAAGAAACTTCGATTCAAAGACTTCATGGAAACCTTCCTTGAAAGCGCCACCCGCATCGCCGACAATATTGATCTGGACACGTTCGTAGAGCCCTCCAGTCCTGGTGTTAATCCAGATGAAGCGTAAAAACAGTTTTATCCTCGGTATGCCGAGTGTGGATCTGTACGAAACTTTGGCCACTGCTGTTGGCCTTCACATTCTTGGTTCGGTGTGGGTAAGCTTGATCCACACCGAGCCACTATCTTTGGTTGAACTTTGAATCGATTCTTTTGCTCTTCTGTTGCAATGTTGACTCGAGTTTTTGTTTGGCGTTTCTTGGTGAAGCCAAAGGCAAACATTCGGAACATGTCAGTTGTTTTGACATCTGCATGAGCCTCATTGAGGGTCCGTGGAATTCCCTAAGTCCCTGAGTGTGACGTTAAGAGTACACTCGGAGAAGGTTAATACTTAGGCGATTCTGTACCGCAGCTAAGTCCCCGAGTGTGGCGTTAAGTGCACACTCGGAGAAAGTTAGTACTTAGGCGATTCTGGATCGCAGCTAAGCCCCCGAGTGTGACGTTTAGTCCACACTTGGAGAAGGTTAATACTTAGGCGATTCTGGATCGCAGCTAAGCCCCCGAGTGTGACGTTAAGTGCACACTCGGAGAAAGTTAATACTTAGGCGATTCTGGATCGCAGCTAAGCCCCCGAGTGTGACGTGAAGTGCACAGTCGGAGAAGGTTAATACTCAGGCGATTCTGGATCGCAGCTAAGTCCCCGAGTGTGACGTGAAGTGCACACTCGGAGAAGGTTAATACTTAGGCGATTTTGGATCGCAGCTAAGCCGCCGAGTGTGACGTTTAGTCCACACTCGGAGAAGGTTAATACTTAGGCGATTCTGGATCGCAGCTAAGTCCCCGAGTGTGACGTGAAGTGCACACTCGGAGAAGGTTAATACTTAGGCGATTCTGGATCGCAGCTAAGCCCCCGAGTGTGACGTTAAGTGCACACTCGGAGAAGGTTAATACTCAGGCGATTCTGGATCGCAGCTAAGTCCCCGAGTGTGACGTGAAGTGCACACTCGGAGAAGGTTAATACTTAGGCGATTCTGGATCACAGCTAAGCCCCCGAGTGTGACGTGAAGTGCACACTTGGAGAAGGTTAATACTTAGGCGATTCTGGATCGCAGCTAAGCCCTCGAGTGTGACGTGAAGTGCACACTCGGAGAAGGTTAATACTTAGGCGATTCTGGATCGCAGCTAAGCCCCCGAGTGTGACGTGAAGTGCACACTCAGAGAAGGTTAATACTTAGGCGATTCTGGATCGCAGCTAAGCCCCCGAGTGTGACGTTAAGTGCACACTCGGAGAAGGTTAATACTTAGGCGATTCTGGATCGCAGCTAAGCCCCCGAGTGTGACGTTAAGTGCACACTCGGAGAAGGTTAATACTTAGGCGATTCTGGATCGCAGCTAAGCCCCCGAGTGTGACGTGAAGTGCACACTCGGAGAAGGTTAATACTTAGGCGATTCTGGATCGCAGCTATATCCCCGAGTGTGACGTGAAGTGCACACTCGGAGAAGGTTAATACTTAGGCGATTCTGGATTGCAGGTAAGCCCCCGAGTGTGACGTGAAGTGCACACTCGGAGAAGGTTAATACTTAGGCGATTCTGGATCGCAGCTAAGTTTGTTTTTTTTGAGACCGGAGTCTGCGACTGCGAAAGAACTTTGAACCTGCAAAAAACTCAATCTGCTTTATATTATTTCACCAATACTTGTTCTTTACATTGCTTCAGTCGACGGTCACGTGTAGAAGCGCTTGAGGAGATCTCCGTTCCATGCTCGCGGTTCATCTGTCTCCCTGTCGACGTTGTAGAGTCTGTATGCCCCATTGTTCAGCACCTTGGAGATGATGAAGGGTCCTTCCCAGGCAGGAGCCAACTTATGAGGTCTTTGCTGATCTACTCGGAGCACCAGGTCGCTTGCTTGGAACGTACAACTCCTGACGTGTCGCGCGAGAAAACGCCGCAAGTCTTGTTGATAAATGGTTGAGCGAGTCAGTGCCATCTCGCGCTCCTCCTCTAAAAGATCCACTCCGTCTTGCCTTGCTTGTTCTGCTTCAGCTTCGGAGAAGAGTTCGACTCGTGGCGCATTGTGAAGCTAGTCACTCGGAAGGACCGCTTCTGCTCCATAAACGAGGAAGAATGGTGATCGCCCTGTAGATCTGTTCGGGGTTGTGCGAAGTCCCCAAAGCACTGAAGGTAGCCCGGTAACCCAAGCGCCAGCGGCATGTCCTATTTCTCGCAGGAGTCGGGGCTTTAGACCTTGCAAGATAAGTCCGTTCGCCCGCTCTCCTTGTCCATTGGACTGCGGGTGCGCCACGGAAGCAAAGTCCACTCGGATACCTTGGCTTGTACAGAATCCTTTGAATCTGTCCGAATCAAAGTTTGTCCCGTTGTCCGTGATTATGCTGTGAGGTACACCGAATCTGAAGATGATGTCCCTGACAAACTTGACGGCTGTTGAGGCGTCGAGCTTCTTGATGGGCTTGGCTTCGATCCATTTCGTGAACTTGTCGACTGCCACCAACAGATGTGTGTATCCACCTTGGCCTGTCTTGAATGGGCCGACTGTATCTAACCCCCACACTGCAAACGGCCACACAAGAGGGATCGCCTTCAACGCAAACATCGGCTTGTGGGACTTGTTGGAGTAGAACCGGCAGCCCTCACATCGGTCAACCATATCTCTAGCTATCTCGTTAGCTTGCAGCCAGAAGAAACCAGCCCTGAATGCCTTGGCGACGATTGCTCTCGAAGAAGCATGATGACCGCAGGTCCCCGAGTGAATATCCTCCAGAATCAACTGCCCCTCCTCTGGGAGATGCATTGTTGAAGAACGCCTCAGACACTTTCTTTGTACAATTGGCCATCAATGACAGTGAATGACTTCAACCTGCAAACTATCTGCCTGGCCTGGACTTCGTCTTCTGGTAGTTCCTGCCTCAGGATATATGCAATGATCGGCACAGTCCAATCGAGGACGACAGAAAGAATCTCCATGACCAGATCAACCACAGCAGGTACATCGACTTCAGTCGGATCCGTTGAACTCTTCGGTTGTACCGGCTCCTCTGTCAAAGGATCTTCTTTGACTGAGGGAAGGTGGAGGTGCTCGAGGCAGACGTCACTCGGGACTGGTCTCCGAGTAGATCCAAGTTTTGCCAACTCATCTGCTGCTTGGTTCTTCAGTCTCGGAACATGGTGAAGCTCTAGACCTTCAAACTTCTTCTCAAGCTTCCTCACTGCATTGCAGTATGTAGTCATGGTGGGGTTCCTGACGTCCCACTCTTTCATCACTTGATTGACCACCAAATCCGAATCGCCGTAGACCATCAGGCGACAGATGCCGAGTGAGATGGCCATACACAACCCGTAGAGGAGAGCTTCATACTCTGCCTCGTTGTTGGAGGAATCGAAGTGTATCTGTAGCACGTACTTGAGCTTGTTGCCCTTTGGTGATATGATCACAACGCCAGCGCCGGAGCCATTCAACATCTTGGACCCATCGAAGAACATTGTCGAATGGGCCGAGCAGATGTGGGTCGGTTGCTGTTGTTCTACCCATTCTGCTATGAAGTCAGCCAGAGCTTGAGACTTAATAGCTTTCTTGGCCTCGAACTTGATATCGCAGTACAACATCTCCATCGCCCACTTTGCCACTCGGCCTGACGCGTCTCGATTGTGGAGAATTTCCGACAATGGAGCATTAGAAACGACACACACCGAGTGGTCTTGGAAAAAATGGGCCACCTTCTTCGCAGTCATGTAAATCCCGTAAATAAGTTTTTGATAGTGGGGATACCTCTGCTGGAAGGAGTCAGGACCTCAGAGACGTAGTACACTGGCCGCTGAACTTTGTATGCTTTGCCTTCTTCTTCTCGTTCGACTGTAAGAACAGTACTGACGACTTGATTTGTAGCCGCGATATACAGAAGAAGGGGCTCTTTACTGAGCGGAGCAGTAAGAACCGGCTGGGTGGAAAGTAGGACTATGAGGTCGTCGAACGCGACTTGGGCTTCGTCTGTCCACTCGAAGGTATCTGATTTCTTCATGAGTCGGTACAGAGGAAGCGCTTTCTCGCCGAGTCGACTGATAAACCTGCTCAAAGCCGCTAGGCAACCTGTGAGCCGTTGAACATCGTGTATTCTGACCGGCCTCTCCATTCGGACGATGGTCCCGATCTTCTCGGGGTTGACGTCGATCCATCGTTCGGAAACGAAGAAACCGAGTAACTTTCCGCTGGGAACGCCGAATGAACATTTGGTGGCATTGAACTTGATATCGTACCTACGAAGGTTGGCGAATGTTTCTGCCAAGTCAGTCAGCAGGTCGGAACCTTTGCGTGACT